>NC_059176.1:55472472-56672472 GCF_019923935.1 Bubalus bubalis | reverse complement strand
CATCTGCATATCTGAGGTTATTGATATTTCTCCCAGCAATCTTGATTCCAGCACAGCATATTAAAAAGCAGAGACATCACTTGGCCCACATAGGTCCATAAGGTCAAATCTATGGTTTTTCTGGTAGTCATGTATGGATGTGAGAGCTGGACAATAAAAATGGTTGAGCACCAAAGAATTGATGCTTTTGAATTGTAGTGTTGGAGAAGACTCTGAAGAGTCCTTTGGATAGTAGGGAGATCAAACCAGTCCATTCTAAAGGAAATCAACCCTGAATATTCATTGGAAGGACTGATGCTGAAGCTGAAGCTTCAATACTTTGGTCACCTGATGCAAAGAGTCAACTCACTGGAAAAGACCCTGATGCTGTGAAAGATTGAGAGCAGGAGGAGGAGGGGACAACAGAGGAGGAGATGGTTGGATGGCGTCACTGACTCAATGGACATGAGTTTGAGCAAATTCCAGGAGATAGTGAAGGACAGGGAATCCTGAGGTGCTGCAGTTCATGGGGTCGCAAAGAGTTGAACACAACTTAGCAACTGAACAATAATGAAGTGGAAACTGAGTCAGACTGGAAGTTGGGTGAGGACCAGTGGGAGACACCTGATTGACTGCCATGACTAGCTCCCTAGCTTGACTTGGTGCACCATCCCTCACTGCAGAGCAAGCTGGAACACTGGGAAGTCTTCAGGAGCAAGGCTAGGTCAGCCATTACAAGTTCTTCTGTAACAGGAACAAATGACTGTGCCTCGGGACCCCTTTCTCCATTTGCCCATTGAGTACCAACTTTTGGCTCCAGACCCTGGAAATATTAGGCTGAAAGGAAGACAGTCCTTGTTCCTGAGGTGCTCAGACCAAGGAGGGTCATGGACAAGCAAACAAATGCAGTATAGCGAGTGATAGGCAGAGAGCATTCTGGGAGAACAGAGGAGGATCACATAAATCATAGCAAAGAAAGGGCAGATGACAAGGGAGAGGGCGGCAGAGGCCTGGGCCGGTGTTCCTAGTGCTCCAGATCCCATAAGCAATTGGCAGAGTGGCAGTGGGCTCTAATATCAGTAATCAATTTCCTTATAACAAATCGCCCAAAGCGTTTATTATTGCTCCCCATTCTGTGGGTTGGCAATTTGGGTGGGGCTCAGCAGAGGCATTCTTTTGCAGTCTTTCCTGGGGTTATTCGTGTCTGCAGTTACTTAGTGGCCCAGCCAGGGCGGGATGATCTAATATGGCCAGACTGTTGATGCTCTTTCTTGGGTTTCTCTTTCCACATTGACTCAGAGTGCCAAGAAGACAAAGTCCCAGAAACAAGGGCCTTTCAGACTTCTGCTTATGTCGTGTTTACTAGAGTCCACTGGACGAAGGCAAGTTATTTGGCCAAGCCCAGAGCCACGTGGGGAGACGTGGATACACATGGATGGATGCATACACAGGGTGTGGATATCCCAGATGTGTTCACAGGGGTGATTATTGTAACCATCTGCAGAGCTCTCTTCTCTGCCTTACCCCAGATCTGATGTTACATTCTGTTGAAGTGTTCCCCCTTCACCTGTCTCCAGCTTTCAATGAGGAACCATGTTAAGCTAAGGGACCTGAATCAGGAGTCATCTCGGGTAACAGCCACAGCCTCCAACCCCTCCCCAACTCCTGGAACCAGGACCTGTCGGGTCAAGATGGAGTCTCAGCCTGCCTCACAGGTTACCTTTGCTGACAGTCAAGAAGCAGCAGCGGATTCATGTTGATGTGTGACAGAAAACAACAAAATTCTGTAAAGCAATTTTCCTTCAATTAAAAATTAAATAAACTAAAAAGAAAAAAGAAGCAGTGACCTGGGTCAGGTTGACTAGTCATTCACAGCCCAGATGCCAGAGGAACAAAGGAAAAGAGAAGGTGCTGAGGAAGACAGTGCTATGGGAACTTGGTGAAGATCTGAGAGACCAAAGGGGGTCTTGACAGCTTTGCGGTCCTAACAAATTTCTGAGATCTAACTCCTAGAGGTCACAAGCACTCATCATGTTCATGTTTCAACAAGACCCTACATCATGCGTGTGTGCACGCATACTCAATCATTCAATTGTGTCCAACTCTTTGCAACCCCACAGGCTGTAGCCCGCCAGGCTCCTTTGTCCATGGGACTTCCCAGGCAAGAATACTGGAGAGGTTGCCGTTTTCTACTCCAGGGGATCTTCCTGACCCAGGGATCAAACTCACATCTTCTGTGGCTCCTGCATTGGCAAGCAGATACTTTACCATTGAGCCACCTGAGAAGTCCCTCCCACCAACATAGTGACCTGCACCCAGAAATATATCTCTGCTCCAACCCGACTAGAATATACACTTAAGAACTCCTCACAAGAACATAAAATCTCAGCATCATGAGGAACTAGAGAGGCTTCTGGTCTAACCCTTAATTTTTTCTGATGGGTAAACTGAGGCCTAAGATGGTTAAGTAATCAACAAAGTAGTACGTGCAGAATTGTGAGAGGTGTAGCAAAAGAATTAAGAACACAGACTTAATCTGACCTAGATATTCAAGATTTGCAATCCCCTGGAGAGTATGATAGGCTTCCCAGGAGGCACTAGTGGTAAAGAGCCCGCCTGCCAATGCAGGAGACACAAGAGACGTGGGTTCGATCCCTGGGGCTGGAAAATCCCCTGGAGGAGGGCATGGTGACCTACTCCAGTATTCTTGCCTACAGAATTCTGTGGACAGAAGAGCCAGGGGTCTCAAGGAATGGGACACAACTAAAGTGACTTAGCACACATATGCACACAGAGAGTATGATAGCTGTGGGTTTTACTTCCATACTCGATTAAATCAAATGAGATTTTCCAGCTAATCCAATGATTAGAAAAGATGTAAAGGATCTGAATAATCCTATTTGAAATAAGTCTTATTCCTGGAACTCATATGACCATAACTCTTCACTTAGAAAAGAATCAAAGACAGATCACAAATCTCCATTGAGCAACATCACTTTTCTATTAGACTTTCTTTTGCACATTAGACATTTTTTAATATACTTTATTTTCAGAGCAGTTTTAGTTTCTCAAAAAACACATTAAACTTTTCAGCAAGATGTTTTTTATTAAAGCATAAAAATAGGCCTAGTCTGTCACTATCATAATAAAAAATGCTGAGCTGCTAAGATCAAAGACAATTTTATGAAGCTCTGTATATTTTCTTAGGTAGGTACACTTGCTACACCTAGGACTTACAATCACTGCTCTAATTTACTGAAGAAAGAAAAATCTTTTCCTCCCACACATGTGTGTGTACTAAGTCACCTCAGTCATGTCTGACTCTTTTGGGACCCATCACGGACTGTATCCTGCCAGGCTCTTCTGTCCATGGAATTCAGCAGTCAAGAATACTAGAGTGGGTAAGCCATTCCCTTCCTCAATACAAAAAAAAAGTTTAAAAAGAAAGTCTCCCGACATTGTCAAGTGTCTCCTGGAGGAAAAACCCTTCTCAGTTGAGAATTGCTGATCAGAGGAAATCAAGATAATTAGGAGCCTACATTTAACACAATCTAGCTCTGCTTTCTTCACCTTCTATTTCAAGTTGCAGAAATAATTAGAGCTACATTTGCTGATGATGTCAGCTAAGTGTTTGCCGTTCTGTCATTTAATTCTCACAACAATTCTCTAACAGGTTTTACTAAGATCTTTGGTGAAGGTTCAAGACTAGATGAGAGAAGGAAGGACTGTTACCAGTTCAGTTCAGTCGCTCAGTTGTGTCCGACTCTGTGACCCCATGGACCGCACAGCACGCTAGGCCTCCCTGTCCATCACCAACTCCTAGAGTCCACCCAATCCCATGTCCATTGAGTCGGTGATGCCATTCAACCATCTCATCCTCTGTCATCCCCTTCTTCTCTTGCCTTCAATCTTTCCCAACATCAGGGTCTTTTCAAATGAGTCAGGTCTTAGCATCAGGTGGCCAAAATACCGGAGTTTCAGCTTCAATATCAGTCCTTCCAATAGACTTATGGAAATATTGATTGAAGCGAGATGAAGGTCTATCAGAACCCTGAGTGGAACAACGCAGATGTTGTATGTCAACTCCGGATATTTCATTCAAGGTCGATCTTTTGCTTTAAAATCTAGATCACGTATTTTCTTCACACACTTCTTCCTCAGTATGCTGCCAAGTTGCTTCAGTCGTGTCTGAACCTGTGCGACCCCATAGATGGCAGCCCACGAGGCTTCCCTGTCCCTGGGGTTCTCCAGGCAAGAACACTGGGGTGGGTTGCCATTTCCTTCTCCAATGCATGAAAGTGAAAAGTGAAAGTAAAGATGTTCAGTCACATCCGACTCTTAGCGACCCCACGGACTGCAGCCCACCAGGCTCTTCCGTCCATGGGATTTTCCAGGCAAGAGTACTGGAGTGGGTTGCCATTGCCTTCCTCAGTATAAGTCCTTCATTTATTTTATAAAAGCCCAACAACAGTGAGATCCGCTGGGCTTTTAGCAAATGAGGATATAATCCAAACTCATTTATTTATGTAAAATGTGCCAAGTCCCTAAACCATTGGTTTCAATGGGTTTCTGTCCCAAATCTAAACAGATTCTTGGTGGGAGTGGGGCTTTATGTGTTTAGCAAGCTAGTTCCTCCAAAGAAATAGAGGAACCCAAATTGCTTAGAAGTTTGGACGTAACAGATATCATGCTAGAAATAGCATTTGTCATCTTTACCTAATCCTTTCAACACCCCTGTGATGAGGGCATTATTATTATCTTCAGTTTTGTGGTGTAACAGCTGAGGCTCTGAGACCTCTAGCCTCATAGCTCTGTGGTGGCAGAGCTCACACTTGGACTTAGATCTGTGCAGTAACAATGCGGATGTTCTTGGGATCTTAGCACTTTTCCTAGAATTCTCGCCAACCCCGTTAGTAGTACTGATTAAAGGGGGAAATGCATGCCACTTAAATGAGAGGAAAGCTTTAGATTAAGTATGTTTGAGAACATTTGATCTTCTAAGTGGCCCTGGAGGTAGACAGGTATATCTGGAAATATCTTGTGTGTGATATTTTGGGTAAAAGTGGAGTTGAGAGAGTGGAATTTAAAGAACATAACTCAGTCAGCAAGAGGAGTATGTTTCCATGAAGAAGCAGGAATTATAGACAAAGTGAGAGGGGAGAATTGAGTTTGGGAAGTAGCATGTGCAAATTGGAGAGTCTTTCTCTGAGGAAGGTCTTAACTGTAAAAAAAAAAAAAAAAAAAACACACTTCCATTGAGCTTCCTCGCTCAACACTTCCTGGTAAGGTGCCTTTCTCCCTCTGGTTTCACGGTGATCCCAATGAATCAACTGTGTGTCCAAGAGTCCATGAGGGCCCCCTTTACCTACTCTTCACATCACTGCATGGAAGGAAACCTCAGAAGGAGGAGAAGAGGGGAGAGAATACCAATTGTCTTTTCAACCCAGTGCTGTGGATTGTCAGAGATTAAGGGAGTATACACATGGGCAAGCTACTCTTCCCAAGTCTGCAAGCATCCACTTATTGCTCAGAGACTTAAGTCATCCCCAGACATTTAGATTTCCTTGACAAGTCTACAACAGGAGCATGTTCCATCTGACATTAGATGTTCAGTGGTATTGGCTGGGGGCAGGGCAGGATTTTGTGGGGAGCAGGGGGTTCCTCCTGTTTCGAGACCTCTGCTCCAAGACTCCAAGAGTGAACTGAGAAGGACAAAGCAACCCCACAGCCAGGTGGACTGAGTCCCCTGCTAGGAAGCCAGGTGGTCACGGTTTCCTCTGGAAACAAGACTTTGGAACAGAAGCGTCTGAGGCAGCCATCATCCCAAAGGGATTCCAAAGGGTTCCTGAGTCCCTTCTGTGAGGCAGCTCAGATCTGATGATAATTTAGATGTGTTTGTTTCCTCCCTCCAGATGCTCTTTGTCAGTTCTGCACACCTGCCCATTTCCAGGTCTTAGGGGACGTGCACACCATCTGCACGGAAACACCAATTTTAATCAAAAATCTGGTAGAAAAGCTCAGCTTTAGTCTTAAAACCAATATAGATATATGAAGAAATAGAGTACCAAACTCATGAGAAATTTTTTAAATAAAAAGCAATTTTGAATATGTATCATACCTTAATTGAACCACTTCAAAGACAACCCCCTCCTCAGATCTGGAGCTGAGATGTTTGCTTGTTTGGGGTGTTCAGAGTACTTCTGGGCAAACTGGAAGAACCCCACACATGAATCTGAACCTCTGAGTCCACACTGGGCTGACCGCAGGGCCTGAGACAGGGAGTCACAGAAAATAGCCTTACTGTTTGCAGAGCTGTTGGAGCCCAGCCACTAGTCACCAATCCATCCAGCAAGAGTGTTCCCAAACTCCTCCTGGTCCCTTGAAAGTAGGCCCTCTGTGTGGATTCAAAATCCAGAGCCCTCAAAGATACAGAAAGAAAAGAAGAAGTTAAGACTAAAAATGCAGAAGAGCAAATCACAACCTATGGTCCTTTTATGTCTTCCCAGAAGCTCGACTTCTGGTAACAACAGATTACAAACACAACCCCCAACTTCTTCCAAGCTGATCCCATGGATAAGATCGGCAGGCAGCAACTGTTTCCAGTTGGAGATCTTCACTTGGGTTTTATTTCAACTCTGTAAGGCTGTGTGTGTGTGTGTGTGTGTGTGGTTTTAGGGTGTGTGTGTGTTTGTGTGTGTGTGTGGTTTTTGTCTGGGAAGGCAGATGGAGAATCTTAAGACAATTCATAGGTTTGGGAGTTTCTGGGGTTTGGGGGGTTTTTTTGAACTTTTGTTTTGACAAGAGATTACAGGTGTTCCCATTTGGAACATAAACTATATTTTAAAAAAATAATAATAAATTCCTGAAAGTCCCTTTGGCCCAAAAAAGGAAAAACATCAGACAGACAACCTTTTGGGAGACGATCCCTTTCTGGCAGGCATTGAATTGTCCTGGATAACATTATCCAGATTGCAGACTGGAAAGGTGCAGGAGGGGCCCGCCCGAGATCTGGGACTTATTAACTGGGAGAGCAGCCCTCCACGCTTGTCAGAGCTGCTCACAGCTGCAAAAGAGGATTCTGGAAGCAGAATGCAAGGTGCTGTCCTTCCTTAGCAGAAGGCCCCTTTTCTGCTGTGAATTGTGTTTAGCCGGTGACTCCCCTCTAGCCCCCACCAGCCAAGTACAGGCTTTTTTTTCTTTTTAAGGGAATGCAGGCAGCAGCTCCTAATACAGGAAAAGGAAACACCTTTCTAATCAGAAGTGCTTCTAATTACAGAACGAATTACCAAACCTGCCCTACAGTTAATTGCTGCAAACAAAATCACTAAAGAGCAATTAACAAGTGAAGGCAGGAGCTGTCAATTGATCCTAGAAAGAAAGAAAAGAATAAATAGAAAAGAAGCAGTGTGAGGAAGGAAGGAAGAAGGGAGAGAGGGAAGGAGGAAAGGGAGGTGGGGAGGCGGGGAGACTTAAATCCAGTGTAATTTGTCAGGAGCATGTATACGGTTGTTTTAAATCATCTCTCTGCTTCTCCGTCATCCTGTAAATGTTCACTTGTGAAATCTCAGGGCATTAAGTCTGCCAAAAGCATCAGGAGTGAATTAGGCAGTGAAAGTAGACAGCAAGTGAAAAAACAACCCAGACCCGTTATTTATGTATTGTTCACCTGAATTTCCCAAGCTTCCGCTCGGCTCACATGGATCTCACGTTGGCTAGAGACATCTGTTTTTCCAGTTTTGTCAACATCTCCAGAATTCCTTTGTATAAGTTACAATATTGCCCAAAGCTTAGGAACTGGTGTGTTGATTTCACAGCAAACATTTGGTTTATGTCTGAACTGGAGAAACAGAAATTCCTGAACTCCAAGTCCTTGCACGTGACACAGTTCACACAAGAATTTTTATATCTGCAGTTACAGGTTAAATTGTGCCTCCCACCGCCAAAATGATTCCCATGTTGTAAACCTAATCTCCAGTGTCTGAGAATATGAACTTATTTGGAAATACAGTTGTTGAAGATGTAATTACGGCTTCCCCGGTGCCTCAGAGGTAAAGAGTCTGCTTGTGATGCAGGAGTCACAGGAGACGTGTGTTCGATTCCTGTGTCGAGAAGATCCCTTGGAGGAGGGCATGGCAACCTACTCCAGTATTCTTGCTGGAAAAATCCCATGAACAGAAGAGCCTGGTGAGCTACAATGCATGGGATCTCAAAGAACTGGACACAGCTGAGCACCCACACATGCACACATGAAGATGTAATTAGTTTCAATGAGGTTAACTAGAGGAGGAGGGCCTCCAATCCAATATGACTCACATCCCTATAAAAAGGGGAAATTTGGACACAGAAACACATATAAAGAGAACTCCACATGAAGATGAAGGCAGAGATTGACAGATCAATGTGCAGCAAGCCAAGGATCACCAAGGATGGCCAGTGGACCAGTAGAAGCTAGAAGGAAAGCATGGAACAAAGGCTTCCTTGCAGCTCCGAAGGAACCAACCCTGCCTACATCTTGATCTTGGACTTGAAGCCCCCAGAACCATGAGACAATACATTTCTACCATTTAGTTACAGTTTCCTAGCAAAGTAATACTCCTCCTGGTTCTGATCTTGAGTGGCCTCAGCCTGCAACAGCTTGAAGCAAGGCTTCAGTTCCTGGCCAGTGATGGAGGTCAGGTCTCAGAGGAAAAGCCTTGAATCCTAGCCACTAGACCAGTGGTTAGTCACAAGGCCCTGGCTCTGCGGCTTTGTGGAAAAGAATTCCCACAAAGACAGAAAGTTGTGAAACAAGCCTCGTATGTGTAGATAGACACATGAGCAGACTTAGAATCGTGCCCTTCTTGCAGTTTAAATCTCTTATATGGGGCATGTCTTCTGGGTTTCCTCTGGCCAATCATCTAGCTTTGCCTGATTCAGAGTCCGAACTTGGTGTATCTCAGGATCCTCCCATGTGTGCACATGCCTCTCTTAGCCAGGATGGATTCTACCGCAAAGGCCTGTGGGTAGTTAGCATCACTTACTATGCGGTGGTGCCCCTTCCCTTTCTAACCTCCTTTCTGCACATATATGGTTGGGGAAGTCTCCTAACATTGAGAATAAGAAATAAGCAGTCTCTGCTCTCTGAGCAAGACCCAGCCTGATCCCTCCATGGCCCTGCTGTTTTTTGTCTTGGAGTATCAGTCCACAGAGAACCAACTACAGCTGTTTGCCTCGGGGGCTGACCTATCTCCTACCTCAGTTCTACCTTATGGTGTCCTCCTCAGTGGGTCCTCTCTGGTGCCTGCATTTGCCACCACCGTCATTTAGTCCTTTGTCACCTCCTAGCTGCCCTGCCTGCCTCCTGGATTTCCTCACCTTGAACATCCACTGCTCCAGGGGGAGATTTCCACACCACAGCCCTGACCATAGAACCATTCTTCCATAGGATTGGAAGAATAATAAAAACAATGATAATAATAATCTCTCAGCTACGTTTTATATGCAGGCATTGTGGGAGACACAAGGAAGGCAAAGAAAATTGAAGAAATGTCTACTGTCTAGGAGCTCCCAGCCTCCTGATGTGGGTGAGGACAGACACATCCCAGATCACTGGGTAGAGACAGACTTCAGGCAGGTGCAGGACATTGTGGGAATTCTGCTGAGGGCTCCCGACCCATCCTTCGGGGAGAAGATATATTATGAGGGGCTTCCAGGAGGGAGAGATGCCTGGCTGAGCCCTAAAGTACTGGCCCTCAATTCTAAGTGCACACAGCAGTCACTTAAGAAGTTTCACAATTGTCAAGGCCTGTGTCCGATGGGCCCTGAGGCTTAACCGGCCTGGGGGTGGCTTGGGTTTGGAAGTTGCACAAAACCTCCTGGTGAGTGAAACACATAGCCCATTTTGAGAACCCCTGTCCTAAGGCACTGACTCTCTGCACCTTGAAATCATCTGAAGGATTTTCACAAACTCCAGTGGCTGGTCCTACTCAGGAGAGACTTGATCTAATTGGCCTGGGTGTGGAGAGGGATTAAAGAATTTTTTAACACACCCCCAGTAAGGGGGTTATGTGCAGACAAATTCAAGAACCACTGACTTGTAAGGATGCATCTCAAAATTGAATGTGCTTAGAAATCAGCTTGAGATCTTGTTCATCTGCAGATCTCCAATCAGTAGGTCTAGGATGGGAGGATCCGCTGGAGGAGGGCATGGCAGCCCACTCCAGTGCTCTTGCCTGGAGAATCCCGTGGACAGAGGACCCTGGCAGGCTACAGTCTATGGGGTCACACAGAGTCAGACACGACTGAAGCGACTTAGCACAGCACAGGATGGGGCCTGAAACCCTACCTGTGTAAGGACTCCAGGCGCTAGTGTTGCCAGTCTGGAAGCCGCACTTTGAAAAGCAAGGCCTGAAGAAGGAACACAAGTTCTCCAGGTAAAGAGAGAGTGGTCCTGCGCCAGGAGGGTGGAGACGGGAGAACGGGATGTGGACTAGAGAGGTTCTTGGGGGTCATTCACTGGAACTGGTGTTTGATGTGGATGTCCAGGGCACCAGTCAGGTTTCTAGCAAGGAAGCCTGACCTGCCCAATTGACCACAGGAACATCCCAAGCAGTGCCAAAGTCTTGCTAACTTCATGGTCCATTTCACATTTTCCAAACTCATCAAAAGTCTTCTCATTGCTCATCTTCACAGATAGAATTAACCATGCCTTCCTTGTTTTTCTGTCCTCTTTTGCCAACACCAAGAGTACAAACTCAAATGCTTTCAGTGGCCAATTTGGCATGGGCTTGAGTGAAGCAGTCTGGATGGGTATGAAGGGAAAAGTAAAAGTTCCCTTCTGCTACCAACCCACTAATGTATATTATGATATTAATATTAATTAATTATATCTTAAGAATATATTATAATGCTCAATTAATATCTTCACAGTAATTAATACAAAAAAGAAGACATCAAAGGGAAATAATGATTTCAACAGCATTGATTTTGCATCAAAAAAATAAATAAAAGCTAGAAGACAATAAAACATTTTTTAAATACTGAAAAGTTTAAAATTTTTAATGTCAAAATATTTTTTAAATGATAACATAAATTTCTTGATAAATTGACATCTTTAAAATGCTGAAAGAAAAATGTCTACTAATCCAGAATTATAAATCTAGAAAAATTATCCTTTAAAAATGAGGGCAGAATAAAGGCTTTTTGAATTTAAAAAACTGAAAGAACCCACTTGCCAATTATCCTGCACTTCACAAAACTCTTCAGGTTGCAGGGAAGTGAGTCTAAATGGGCACTTGGATCTAAGGAAGGAGTGAAGAGCCCCAGAAATAGTAAACACACAGGTTAATATAACATAGTGTTTTAAAATTCATTTAAGAGACAACTGAGCATTTTAAGCAAAATCATAATAGCGTATTGTGGAATTTTTTAAATAAGTACAAGTTAAATTTAAGATCAGATCAGACCAGTTGCTCAGTCATGTCCGACTCTTTGCAACCCCATGAATCGCAGCACGCCAGGCCTCCCTGTCCATCACCAACTCCCGGAGTTCACTGAGACTCACGTCCATCGAGTCGGTGATGCCATCCAGCCATCTCATCCTCTGTCGTCCCCTTCTCCTGCCCCCAATCCCTCCCAGCATGAGAGTCTTTTCCAATGAGTCAACTCTTCGCATGAGGTGGCCAAAGTACTGGAGTTTCAGCTTTAGCATCATTCCTTCCAAAGAAATCCCAGGGCTGATCTCCTTTAGAATGGACTGGTTGGATCTCCTTGCAGTCCAAGGGACTCTCAAAATTTAAGATAGCAATAACACAAAGAATGGGCAGAAATTACCTTATCCCATTGCAAAATTTTTACATTTTATCTGAAGTGATACAATATAAATTCCAATGTGACTGTGATTAATTAAACATGCATAATATAATTTTTGCTATAGTAACCAATGCAAAACATAATACAAAGAGGGGAAAGCTAAAAAGTCAATACAGGAAATAAGATGAAATAATATTTAAAACAGATATTTATTGATGTATAAAAAAGAAGCAAAACTCAATGATAGTATTTTGGAATTAATGTCTGATAGGTAAAATTATTTTAAAACGCAAGGAAATAATTACCACAGAAGTCAGGGAGTGATTACCTTCGGCCTGAAGAAGTGGGGATGAAAGGGAAGAGGCATGAGAAGGATTCTTAAATGCTGAGATGTTCTATTTCCTGACCCCATGGATGTTTGCTTTGTTTCATAGCTTTGTTTTGTGTCCTTTTCTGTATGTAGCTTATAGTTCGGAATTACTTAAGTTTTTAAAAATCAGTGAGAAAAAATTAAAAGTATTGGCTCCCACCTACCACTAGTACTTGGACAGCAAGGAGATCAAACCAGTCAATCCTAAAGGAAATCAACCCTGGATATCCACTGGAAGGACTGGTGCTGAAACTTCAATATTTGGCCCCTCAATGAGAAGAGCTAACTCATTGGAAAAAACTATGATGCTGGGAAAGACTGAGGACAAGAGAAGGGGATGACAGAGGAAGAGATGGTTGAATAACATCACTGACTCAATGGACGTGAGTTTAAGCAAACTCCGGGAGATAGTGAAGGACAAGGAGGCCTGGAGTGCTGCAGCCCATGGGGTTGCAAAGAATCTGACACAGTTTAGCAACTGAACAACAATAACAACCACTGGGTCTTAGGAGAGGTTATCTCCTCAATTCCCGGTTTTCCAAGTCCTCCTGAAGGTACTTCTGCGAATGATTGGGTCCTCCTAGCTGCCTCCACTGACCCAAGCTCACAGTTGTCCCAAATGTGGGCTCTTTAACAGCAGAGGCAACGAGCAAGTGTCCCCGCCCAAGAGACAGAGTCCAGCTGCACCAGAGCAGGGCAGGAAAAGCTCGCACATCGCCAGGAGAGCAGTACCTCAAGGGTGAGCTTTGGGACATTTTTTAGCAAGCCAAGTTTCTGCCAAGCAAGATGCATTTTCAAGTAGAGCCAAAGACGTGCCTTCTATCTGTCTTCACGCAGAGGAAACCTCTAACCCACGTTCCTCACTCACGCGCTCACACAGTACCCCTCTGCTTTCCTGTCCTCTCCCCTAGTCCCTGCTGGGCCGAGATACTGTGATCAAGAGCTAGACTTTGTGGTTCAGAGGCTAAGACTCTGTGCTCCCAATGCAGGGGACCAGGAGTTCGATCCCTGGTTAGGGGACTAGATCCCACATGCCACGACTAAGAGTTCGTATGCTGCAACCAAGATCAGAGATCTCACACACTGTGTCTATGACCCAGTGCAGCCAAATAAATATTAAAAAAAAAAAAAAAAAAAAAAAACTAGACTTAAATTTGATGCTATCACTTCCAGGGTAACCTCTGTCAGATCACTCATCCTCTCTAAACCTCAAACTCTTATTCTTGAAGTGGTGGTTTTATCCCGACCTTCACAGGCTTGAGAGAACAGGCAGGAGTGAGCTGGGCTGGCTGGGCTGCGAGCGCCAGCAATGGGAGCAGAGAGTGCCAGGTGCCTGATTTCAACCTCACTAGCAGCAGCCCCCACCCCTGCCATCCTGAACGCCCATGAGCCCAGCCCCGCACCTACCCTGCGTTCCTGCTGGCACGCCTGTGGCTAGGTTGGGTAGACTCTGGACAGGCTGTTTGCTCACTCGAGTCCTGTGTATTCTGGGGGCAGTGAGAGTGTCACAGTTAGACCTCCACTTCAGTTTGAAGATATCCATGCTTCACCAGGGGGTGGTCAGAGGGTGGGTGGAATAGAAGGGGCCACAGGGGAGGGCGCCCTTTAAGTGAGCGCTGAGGTCAAGCCGTGCTGACCACCTCCAGCCTCAGAACACACATCTTGGGATTTTAAGTTAAACGCCAGCAGGATTGCTTCACACATGTTTAATTGTGGTTTTCCATGATCTGGGTAATCTTTTTCAAGGAAAATGCATTTTCTGTGGTTTACCCAGCTGAAGACCAAAGAAATAAGAAAAATGTCAGTAAACCAGGGAGACAGGCCTGACAACTCATGTAATGATGCTTGATTTCAGTTCAACATTTATCCAGACTCTTGCAGGCAACATTACTACGGCTCAGCAGCTTCGGCACCTCAGCTCTCGGGATCCATTCAGGGCTCTGTGAACATTTCACTTTACTGTGTTTTGCATAATGATTAAGACCCAACTTTTATCCTCAGTAACCTGCCTGCCTTTTAGCTACCAGGGCAAAGAGCACAGTGTTTCAGGGCACAGGGTCCAGCTGCCTGGATTTCAGTTCTGGCTCCAAGGGGCTCAGTTTCCCCATCTGTAAAATGGGCGACAGCGCCTTCCTTATAGCATAGGCTGTCCTGAGGGTAAGTGGACGATCCCCAGGTAAAACGCTGAGGCCAGCACCTGGCACATGGGGAGGCCTCAGTAAGCGCATCTCTTATATGACTCAGGAAACTTCCATTCCTCTAGTTTCACATTCTCTGCTGGGTTTTCTTAGAAACATAAGTCAAGGAATTTCTGCCTCAGACAAATTAAGATTTTTTTTTTTCAGTCTCATACAAAAGGAGCCCTGCCCCCTGGTTAAATAGTTCTAGTTACCAAAGAACACACTTTTACCTCACTGGCTATAACTTTTCATAACTTACTAGATTCACTTAAAGTGATTTTAATTACACTCTAGTTTCTCTACATACAAAATGAAATGCAAGCAAGTAATTGTGTGTGCTCCATCTATTATGTTCAGAAAGAAATTAGAATGGCTTAGTGCACCCTTCCTGTCCAAAGGTCTCTGTAAAAAAGGAACTTGCCAAGATTTACTGAGCATGTCAGCCTCTCGAGAGTCAAGGGGGATTGGGTAGGGAGTGGATCCGATGCTGTCAGTCAATCTCTCTTTGATGACAGCCAGCCTGTGATGCAGCTTTTCAGGAACACTGGTCTTCTCGCAGACTCAGCTCTTGAATTTTCTTAGGACTTTCCTGTCAAACAGCCTCCATCCCACTCTCTCATCACTTTAACTGCTTCCCATGGCAGCTCAGCTGGAGAAACGGGAGAAAGATAAAGGATGGCTTTGGGCATGCGCTGGGTTTAGGGGACCCCAGTACCAGTTTCTGTGTAGTAGTTGCCGTGGGGTGGGGTGGGGTGGGTGCCTAGGGAAGGTATTAGCTATTTTGTGGCTGGGAGAAGTACTAGTAAGTAACAGAAAGCTTCTTTCTAGGACAAACTTTAGGGCATGGCTTCCATGGGGTTTCCCAGGCAAGAATACCGGAGTGGGTTGCCATTTCCTTCTCCAGGAGCTCTTCCCGACCATAGAAGTTCATTTAAGGGAAAGAACTCTGATAGCGGGTGTGTCACACGAATGGAATCTTGTAAAATGAGCCCAGTGAGTCTGTCAGCTGTCCAAAGTCAGAGAACTTTCTGGCATAAGCACTTTCTTCGGGTATAGAATGTCGAATGAGACCAAGGTTGGTGGGATGATTGATTTATTCTCACTCTCCATTGCTTTCCAATAAATTTGGGGTCTGAAGACAGGTGTTCTGGAAAAAGAACCACACACGTATGGTGTTTTTAGTCCCTTTGACAAATTAGGAAATCGGGGTTACAAAACTTTGTAGCCACGGGCACATGGTTTCAAAGTGACCAAGCCAGCCCCAGACCAGGTCTGTCTGCTGCCTCAGGCTCACAGTCAGAGGGAGGCCTGGGAATCCCTTTATGTCCGCGCACATGAGGGTTAAGTCAGATCCTGTTTCCCTCTCATGTGGACAGACACGGCATTGTGCTAACAAGCCTAATGGCCTTGCTGTCCAGATTTCCCACAGCATCTCAGAAAGCCTCAGTCTTCCCCTCTCCCCGCTCTGCCTCCCTGGCTGGGGCCGCCAGGTAGGATGGAGGTGGAGGTCACGGGCAGTTGCTCCACCGTCTAATGGTGCCCTGGTGACGGCAGGTTTGTGCCCTGTGCTGCTCCAGGGAAGCTCTGGGAAGTTCATCCTGAGTGTCCTTGGCAAGAGCCAGGCTGTGCCTGAAGCAAGCCTGTACGCTACCCACTAGCAAGGTCCTAGAACACAGTCTGTACACACACACCGCCCAGGCTCTAGAGTTAGCGCCTCGCTTCCCCAGGTGCGTCACGCACGAGATGGTTCAGGGTGGTACCAATGGAGACATTCTCTATGGCAATTATAATATGTGTTTTTTAAATGACTTTTCATTGTGGTAAAAAGTCACATAACGTAAAACATAGTATCTTAAACATATTTAACTACACCGTTCAGTGGTACTGGGGACACTCACATTGTTGTGCATATCTCGCCATTATCCATCTCCCGAATTTTTCACCTTCCTAAGCTGACCCTCCCACTCCTCCCCCTGGCATCTATCAGCATACTTTCTGACTCTATGAATTTGACTATTCTTGGTATGGCATATAAGTGGAGTCAAACAGCATTTGTCTGCACCTAATGTATATTGGAGTGCATTTTTAAGGTTAACTTTGCCAACCCACTCCAGTGTTCTTGCCTGGAGAATCCCAGGGACAGGGGAGCCTGGTGGGCTGCTGTCTATGGGGTCACACAGAGTCGGACACGACTGAAGCAACTTAGCAGCAGCAGCAGCAGTAACAGTAATATATGTCCTACAAATAGATTGCACCTTCTTTATTTTTATTTCTAATTAGTTATCTATTTTATACATACTAATAAATACATTGGAAAAGACTCTGATGCTGGGAGGGATTGGGGGCAGGAGGAGAAGGGGACGACAGAGGATGAGATGGCTGGATGGCATCACAGACTCGATGGACTTGAGTTTGAGTGAACTCCGGGAAATGGTGATGGACAGGGAGGCCTGGCGTGCTGTGATTCATGGGGTCGCAAAGAGTCAGACACAACTGAGCGAATGAACTGAACTGAACTGAATAAATACATATATATAATATATATATGTCAATCCCAATCTTCCAATTTATCCCTCCCTGACTTTCCCCACTTGGTGTTCATATGTTTGTTCCCTATGTCTGTGTCCTTATTTCTGCTTTGCAAATAAGTTCATCAACACCACTTTTCTAGATTTCACATATATACATTAATACATTGTGTTGTGCAATAGCTCAGCATGTCCTAGCCTACCTGTGACTTCACCAGTATTGCTTAGGACAAGTTTTAAGCAGTGGCTCAGATGGTAAAGAATCCACCTGCAGTGCAGGAGACCCAGGTTCGATCCCTGGCTTGGGAAGATCCCCTGGGGAAGGGAATGGCAACCCACTCCAGTATTCTCGCCTGGAGAATCCCATGGACAGAGGAGCCTACATGAGAATCCCATGGACAGTGGGCTACAGTCCATGGGGTTTCAAAGAGTGACTGAGTGACTCATACTTTCACTTTCAGCACGTTACCTGATCTGAGGTATCTACCACCTCTGCATTCCCAGTTAGACGCACACCAACAGAGAATATGGATAGATGACTCTCCCATGTATGAGGAAGTGGGGCAAGAAATAACATTTGGAGTCATCTTAGCATGTTGGATGGAAATGGCAGAGAAGTGAAGAACAGGTGTTCTGGAGTCAAACAGGTTAAAGTGGAAATGTTAGCCCTTATAATTTCTTAGCTGTGAGACCTTAAGAAGTTACTAAACTTCTGTCTTATTTTAGGTGTTGAGCCACTGAAACCTGTGGGGTCTTTTGTTAATGCAACTCACATACCCTCATACACCCCACAAGCCAAACTGTGGCAAAGAGTTTTCTTCTCAACTCATTTGAAAGGATATAAAGATATCAAAACTAAAAGCATATATTTACACCATTTAGTATCTTGCTATTATCAACAACAATAAAATAAGGTAAAATGTTCAAGCCCAGACATTTTTTGAAAGAATTATCTTCCTAATCAAAATCAACAGAGTTATCAAAGCCACCACTGCTGAGCAGGGAAGTTAGCTCTCCAAGCAGGTCCAAGACTACTGCCTGCGGGCTGAGCTGCTCGTCCACACGTTAACTGGATCTACACCAGGGAGCAAAGATTTCACAGCCATGGACCTGCAGGCAGAGAAGGAATAACTTCAGATATGAGAATATGACCTTAAAATTAACAGTGCCTCTACTAGTCCACCTTAAGCAAAGAACACTTTGTAACAAATATTTTATTATTTTATTCCTTTAAGCTAGAAAAAGTTTTAACAATAATTTTTCAAGTTAATAACCTACAAGTCTCCTTTCAAGAAAATGAGTAAAAACAAAAGTCCTCTGTCCAGCCTGCATTTTCCTCACTCCATCCATTTACCAAGTTCCTCTGTCTCATCCTTGGACCACAGTTTGAAGATCATTGCCACTTAGAGAAATCTTTGCCCATCCCTGGAGGAGGTTCAGTGCCTCAGAGACATCCTTTCTCCTATCCTATCATTTTCTATCATGGCACCGGCCATGATTTCTGATTCACACTTTTTTTAAACCATCGTCAGCCTCCTTTTCTCTCCCCACTGAGCTGGGTCTTCCTTGTGGCATGTGGGCCTTTCGTCATGGTGGGCAGGATTAGTTGCCCAAGGCATGTGAGATCCTACTTCCCCGACCGGGGATGGAACCTACATTCCCTGCATTGAAAGGTGGATTGCTAACCATGGGACCACCAGGGAAGTTCCTCTGATACACATTTATTGCAACAGTCATCATCTGACTACATCTTTAAGCTTCCTTAGAACTGGGACCACACCTGTTTTGCTCACCATTGATCCCCAGCAGTCAGCCCCAAGCTTACATACAGCTATAGGAAGAATGAATGAAAAATGATCAGTTTGTGGATCAGTGTAAATAAGCCACAATGTATTTGTCCAATCTTATGTCTGGTCATTTCCACTTTTCCATTGTTTCACAAACATAGCAACACTCCCACAGATCATGGAGGTATCTTGAGCAAGTGTCTGATGATTTCCTTAGGACAAATTATGAAAAGGAACTGATGGCTCCAAGATTTTGAAGCTCTAGCTAACCACTTAGAATTTCTTCAAGTGCGAAGGGTATTAACCGGAAACATATTAAAGAAAGAGAGGGAAGGAAAGAGAGAGAGAGAATGAGAAAAAGAGACAGAAAGGAGAAAGGTGGGGAGGGAGGAAGGACAGAGAAAGAAAAGGAAAATAATAGAAAAAGATGGGAAAAGAAGAAAGACCAGCGCCTAAGTTAAAGAGGCCTTGTCTCCTTGTGAAGTTCCCTCTTCAGAGGTTGCTGTCCAGCCAATTTCCTGGACCGGATCTCTGTGTCTCCTTGCCAAACCATGCCTGGGAAAGGCAAAGTCAGACACTCTCAAATCACAAGGTTTAAGATGATAAAGACCCCCAGACCCTCCTTCTCAGGGGTGAAGCAGTTCAGGGCTTTTTGTTCCCCGGCGTCTTTGTTCCAGCGACCTCTCCCATCTCAAAGGATTTTCCACAGCACCAAGAGCCTGACACTTTGCCCATCCCAGTTCTCACAGAACTCTCCAGTGAAAGACAAAGCCAGACTGGCACGGAGGAAGGCACGAAATAAAGGGGAACTGAGAAAGAAGAAAAGCTCCTGCAGATCTGGCTGCCCGAATATTCAGTTGCTGCAGCAACTAGAAGTGAGACAATGAAGCAGGGAGGGGACCACCATCTTCCTCCCTTGGTCCAGTTGTCATGGATACTGGGATTTTAGAAGTGAAGGGGTGAAGGATTTTCTTTACACTTTACAAACAATGCCTTTTTTCATTCCTTTGGCCTGTGGCCTTGCTCCATCTGGGTTGGGGACTTCCCCTTCCTTCTGAGCCTTCCCGTAAGGAGGCTGGGGAAGGGCAAGATGCTTTCTGTAAAGGGGACAGTCCAGCCAGTACCTCTAAAGTCTGTTCCCATGCGGGGCTAGGCAGAAAGGTCTGAGCATTCGTGGAAATGTCCATGCACTGAAATCTTCCCAGCCACATTGCAGGAAGGCTGGAGCACTCCTTGAACTCTTCCCCCCATCCTTCTGAATCTCCCAAGAGTGCTCACACACAGGCTGCCACCTTTGGTTCCAACCCATGCCCTCCCCAGCCCCCAAGAGACCCCTCATTAGCTTCCTGCCCTGGTTTCCTCCTCCAGGATTCAGCAGGAGGAAGGCAGCTGAGTCCTCCTCTGAGGTCTTCTCCCAGCTTCTTTGCCCAGAAGCCACATCAGGACCAGCACTGTCCTGCTGAGCTGTCCAGCACCGTGTGGTGAGGTCATCAGCTTTTTTTTTTATTATTAGTTTATTTATTTTAATTGGAGTCTAATTACTTTACAATATTGTGCTGGGTTTTGCCATACATAGACATGAATCAGCCATGGGTGCACGTGTCCCCCATCCTGAACCCCCCCTCACCTCCCTCCCCACCCCATCCCTCCGGGTTGTCCCAGAGCACTGGCTTTGAGTGCCCTGCTTCACGCATCAAACTTGCACTGGTCATCTATTTCACATATGGTAATATACATGTTTCAATGCCCTTCTCTCAAATCATCCCACCCTCACCTTCTCCCACAGAGTCCAAGAGTCTGTTCTTTATCTCTGTGTCTCTTTTGCCACCTTGCATATAGGATCATCGTTACTGAATTCCATATATAGGCATTAATATACTATGTTGGTGTCACCAGCTTTATTGATCACATTGTCTAGACTCAGCTCTGCCATCTCACCAGGATGACCTGGGGCAAGAGTACTTACTCTCTCTGAACCTTGCTTCCACATCCGGTCAATGTGTCCACCATGTAGCGTTGCTGAGGTGTGAAGTGAGAAAAGATAGCTGCGGCAGGCTCCCGCAGCGAGAGCGCCCTGCCCCCTCTCCATCACCACCCCCCAGTCACGCACTCTCTCACACTCTCACACACAGACATCCATGCTCTCTCACACTCATGCACTCGCACACACAGTCACAGAGTCACAGACATCCACACATACACTCTTACACACTCACACTTGTGTACAGTAAGTCCCTTACTTACAAAGGAGTTTCGTTCCAAGAGCGTGTTCATAAGTCCAGTTTGTTCATAAGTCCAACAAAGTTAGCCTAGGTACCCAACTAACACAGTTGACTATATAGTACTGTACTGTAATAGGTTTATAATACTTTTCACATAAGTAATTGATAAAAAACAAACAGAAAATTAGGAAAACATTTTTAATCTTACAGGACCTATGAAAGTAAAGCACAGTACAATAGCTGGCACACAGGGGCTGGCATCGAGTGAACAGGCCAGAAAGTGTAGGTAGAGGAGGTAGAGGAGGTGGGAGACAGTAGAGCTGAAGGGCCGTCAGCAACAGGAGACGGAGGGCAAGCTAAGGGTTCACTCACATCTGATGCTGACGGCATGGGTTCTGGCTCCTTGCTGGAACCAGATGCACATTCGCATCTTTCAAAGTCTGCAGTTTGAAGGTTCATGTGTAGGTGACTGTCGTGCATATCCTCATGCTCAGACATTCACAAACTCACACTCACACACCCCATACACAGACACACCCAAGGACACTCTCACATATAGGTACACACAATCACACGTACCCAGAGTCACAAGTACTTAGGCAGGTACATGTGTTCACACAAAAGCACACACACACACTCACATACATACTTATACACTCTCCCACATGTATATACTCCCACACATTTGCATACATTCAACTTTCCTTTTTTTAATCTTATATTGGTATATAGTTGACTTACAATGCTGCATTAGTTTCAGATGTGTAGCAAAGTGAATCAGTTATACATACATATATATGCACTTTCAGCTTTCCCTTTTTGACTTATTAATAAAAAGAAAGACTGGGAATGTCCTATTTTATTAATCACTTATCAAGCAAGAGAGAGTACAGCTGCTTGGTTTAAGTAATACCATCTGTCCATCTATCTATCCATCCAATAACATTTGTGGAGAGTCTAACATGGGCCAGACTATGACATCATAAAGGGCCATCAGGCAAGGCCACCAGCCACAGGCTTCTCAGCTGCTGGAACTCAGAGCAGCCATGAGACCCTCCTTCGGCCTCCATGTGCCTTCATTTCCTGACACTTAGCCACACAGCCTGGAAGCCAGAACATCACGCAAAGACCTTTGTGATGGGAGGCCAGGGCATGATGCCACAGACCCTTCCAGGTGATGATCTGAACTGCAAAGATGGTCCAGCTTTCCCCCTGCCTGTCCAGCACTGAGTAGGACCACAAGCTCCCTCCTCACCCTGGGGCAGCCGGAAATTGTCCAGGGCTGCTGGGTGTGGTGCAGAGGGTCGGGTTTCAGCCGTCAATCGTGTTGATACTGCTTTCCGACCTGGCAGGCCCTGTTTAATATAGTGAAGAGGAAAAAGTTCAAACAGGATCACAGTGAGTCAACCTCCTTCATACTTAGTTTCCTCATCTGTAAAATAGGAATAGGACTTCCCTGGTGGCTCCATGGCTAAAACTCCACATCGCAATGCACGGGAGGGACCAGGGTTCCATCCCTGGTGAGGGAACCAGATCCCACATGCCCCAATGAAGAGTTCACAAGCCACAGCTAAAGATCCTGCACACACCACGAAGACTGAGGATCCCGCGTGCCACAACTACGAACTGGTACCTAATTCATTGAAAAGTACAAATTCAAGCATATAATTATTTTTAAAAATTTAATAAAATGGGAATAATCATATAACTATCCCCCAGGACAAGTGTGAGGATTCAAAAATACCTATGAATCTTTTTGCCTGGCAAATATTAAGTACTCATAAATCTTGGCTTCACTGTTTAATTAGATTACTATTCTTAGCTCTGTTAGGGTTTCTAACTACGCAAAATCATAGATATGCATACCAAAAGTAACTGGAATGAATCACAGAAGGTTAGAAAACGTTGACCTGTTTAGACTAATGGAACTCTATACCCTTTTACTTTAATTTCCATTTTAACGTTCCGATATTTCTGCAAGAAATAAAAATCAAAATGGTAAACACAAGTGTCTAGGGCCTGATTTATAGGAGCCACTTAAGCAAAATATTTAACTTAAAATCCTCCCGTTTATTTGCATCACATGCAGCATTGATTTCTCCTAATATTAGAACAGAAGGAAAATTTACCTGGAAACATCCATGGAGCACACAACTAGATCTCCGACAAGAACATCAGGAACTCCATGCTGCTTTTCCTTGATTCGTATTGCTATCGTCATCCTCTCACCTTCTAAAGTATATTTATCACGCTTATTTTTATGTTATTTTATATTTTATTTATTTATTTTATTTGGCTGCTCTGGGCCCTAATTGCAGCCCGTGGGAACTTTAGTTGCAGCAGGTGGGATCTAGTCCGCTGACCTGGGACCCAACCCAGGCCCCTTGCCCTGGGAGAGTTTTAGCCACTGGACCACTGGGGAGATCCCTATCACTCTTATTTTAAAAAACAACAATAATGACAACATCCAAAATTTATCCAAATACTGAATCCAAATCATTAATTCCATAGTAATCGAAAGTTCGTCATCCACAATAGCAATAACTTCACCCTTATGCTGCATTATGTCCTAAAGGGAAGCCATCTGATAGTGGTCTTTGAGTACAAAGGCCATGCTGGATACAGTGAAAGGTGACCGCCAGGTCTGTTCAAGACACAGAAGACATTTGACCTTCAGGGAGCTGGAAGTATAGCAGGAAAAGAGAAAATACCATGAAACAGGTAGACTCTGTATTGGGTAGTTTTAACTCTGAGCTGTATAAGCAAGGCAGATAGAGAGCTATTAGGGAAGAAGTCAAACTTTCTTCCGTCTTGAAGGTTGAATGCAAGCCATTAGTCTCGTCCTGGAGACCATTCGAGCATTCACATTTAACTTCCAGTCAGCATAGTCATTCACACAATGCACTGGGCGTCGAGGAAGACACAAAATAAACACTAATGAAAATAAACAGAATCGTCAGATTCTTTCCCGGGGATCCCAGAATGAAACCAGTCTGCACAGCCATTGCCTACCTGTGTCCATTTAGAGAAAATATACCTGCATCTATTGACCAATAAAGACAGAAGTCAGAGGAAGGTTTTCTTTTTAAAAACAGTTTCAGAGCTACTGGGATTCACTTTGAACACATACAGTGTTTACCATGAGCCAGATACTGTCTGGAGCACTTTCCATGGATGATCAGACTTAGTCATCACCATAAATATGACACAGAGATGAAGGACAGAGACACAAGAAGAAAACAAAGAAAAGATTAGGCTTTGTTATGAGGGCAACAGCTAGAGTTAATTTCACCTGATAGGGTGATTGTGTAGAAGAGAAATAATAAATGGAGCTGGGAGAGTAGTTTGGGCCATAGTCAGGGGGCTCCTGGATACAGATCATGAGGGCTTGATATTCTTTTTATTTTATTTTAGCTGCGTCGAGTCTTTGCAAGCAGGATCTTTTGTCATGGTGCACAGGCTCCAGAGCACGGACTCTGTAGTTGCAGCTCATGGGCTCTCTAGTTGCTGAGCATGGGCTTAGTTGCCCCATGGTAAGAGGGATCCTGATTCCCCGACCAGGGATCGAACCCACATCCCCTGCATTAGAAGGCAGATTCTCATCCACTGGACCACGAGGGAAGTTCCAGGAGTTTGATATTCTTTAGGGAGTAACTAAGGCCTCAGAGCAAGTGGGCAAAGCAATATGTTAAGATTTCTTTCAGATTTTAAGAAATAAAGCGGAACCAGAAGTGAAGAAAGGAGAACCACTTTCAGGGGACCCAGGAAAGAGCTGCATCACCATCTTTGCTCTATCAAACCCACTGCCCTTTGATCCCCACAACATCCCACACTGTAGAAATTACTTTTTCCATTTGATGCCTAACTCTCTGTCATGGGGACATTTTTTAACTAGCACCTGAAATAATCTTAAATTATTACCCCCAGATTATTCTGACTCAGAGAGCTCCTTAGTATGGAGAAACACCCACTTCAAAGAGATAAGTTTTCCCTGGTGGCTCAGGTGGTAAAAAAAAAAATCTGCGTGCAGTGCGGGAGACCCAGTTTCGATCACTGAGTCAGGAAGATCCTCTGAAGAAGGGAATGGCTACGCACCCCAGTATTCTTGCCTGGAGAATTCCATGGACAGAGGAGTCTGGTGGGCTACAATCCATAGGGTCGCAAAGGGTCGGACACGACTGAGCAACTAACACTTTCACTTTTCCCTTTCAAAGAGATGATGGCTATTATATACCCCACCCAGAACTCCCTGTTCTTTCTGTCTCCTTGTTCAGCCCCCTCTGCCCTCAGAGTCTCAGTGGAAACCCAAGGCTGCGGGCAGCTCTCTTATCTCGATCAAGCAGTACTTGCCATGGTGGAACACCATGATCCCTGCCGTGTCCCTCCATGCTGATGACAATTTGGGATCCAAATAATTGACCCAAGGTTATAGTCTGAGAAACTGAGACTTTAGAGAGGTGAAATGCTTAAACCAACACCCCAACTTCCGTATGGAAACATCCCGGCTCAATACCACACCTGCTTTTGCACAGTTGCACCTCACAGCCACCTGGCTGACAGTTTGACACAATCCCACCGCTCAGAGCATCTGACTGTGGGCTCAGCCTCCCGGTGACCAGCCTCAGATTAGAGTGAACAATAGGCTGGGCATATGGGCTCGGTCCCCAGGGGCTGATCCTCAGCACCCGCTCCTAAGACCCTCCTACCATTTGTCACAGGATGCCTGCTGCTGTGCACATTAATCCAAATTGAGTTCAAGCCCTTAGCCTCTGTGTCCCATTGTAATGCTATAATTTTTCTTCAACACAAGATCAGAGATCTGCTAAGACCTCGTGTTGCCGACACAAAAGAAGAAAGATTTTGTCAATTTCAATGAAAATGAATTCTTATTTTTTCCTGAAAAAAAAAAAAAAGGAAAACATGAAGATATTACATCAGCCTCTCAGAAAAAGAAAAAACACAGAAAACTCTCTGCCATTATGACATAGTTAAAACATGGGGCTTTAAGAGTCGACACAAAGCACAGCAATTACACAGCCCTTCACCTTTTACTGGCTTGTTTCATTATCCTGGATATTCCAGCTGTTTTTTCCTGGGATGTTTTTGGATATGATAATCCCATTAGCCTTGAAATAGAGTTATCATAGAGGAAGCAAGGTCAAAGGGGGGAGAATGTTCATAGGATTGGAGAGAAGAGGGCAAGGGGAAGGAGAGTCCCTAAAAATTGGAAACATCTTTATGAAATCTGAGCATTTCAGAGTCAGAAGGGACC
Organism: Bubalus bubalis; assembly: GCF_019923935.1. NCBI lineage: Eukaryota > Metazoa > Chordata > Mammalia > Artiodactyla > Bovidae > Bubalus > Bubalus bubalis. Next base: position 56,646,344 of record NC_059176.1, on the reverse strand, counting down.
TTGAAGATGACTAGTCAGACCTTCTCATGAAATGCATGCACGCACACACGTACGTGTACACACACACGGCAAATAAGGGTGAGATAGGGATGATATGTCCAAGGAAATGGATGTATCATTCAGGCTTATAGGTTAAAAGAAGTGGAAACAGCAAGGCATTTAGCTGTCTGAAAAGAGCCTTGTGTAAATTTCAGCAAGGTCTCCTTAGGAAAAAAAATACCATAATGACCCCTCTTTATCTTGTCAATACTTATCACTCCTCTGTCCTCGATAAAGCTCTCTTGTTGACGCATTTGTTCGCTTTCGAACATCTGATTAACTGAATGATGTAGTATAGGGATCCACACAGTACAGTCTGGGGGCCAAACTGAGCTGGCTGCCCGCTTTTGCATGGCCCACAAGCTGAGAATAGCTTTTACACTTTTTAAAGGTTGAAAAAATATCTTTCCAGTTTAAAAAAAAACTTCAAAAATAATATTTTATAACATGTGAAAATTATATAAAATACAAATGTTGGTGTCTACAAGTAACGTTTGGCTGGAACACAGCTATGCCAAGCATATGTGTATTGTCTGAGACCATTTTCACCCTTCAGCAGCTGAGTTGAGCAGGTGTAACAGACACAGCAGCTTCTCTAGTGGCTCAGCAGTAACAAGTCTGCCTGCCAATACAGGAGCCATGGGTTCGATCCCTGGATGGGGAAGATCTGGAGAAGGAAACAGCAATCCACCCCAGTATTCTTGCCTGGGAGACCTATGGACAGATGAGGCTGGTGGTCTACAGTCCATGGTATCATTGGCAGAACCTTAAACATTCATCTGGCCCTTTCCAGAAGAAAGCCTTCCATTTTACTAACATGAAAATTGGAGCATCCCAGCCCAGGGCCACCACTCAGGTATGACCTGGGCCAGTTCATGAGCATCTCCATGCTTGGGCTCCCTCATCTGCAAAATGGAGATCGTATTTATTAAAACAGTATAATTGAAGCTCAATTTTATGTCAACTGAGGTCACTCTACCCTCTGAGACTTAAACAACATTGCTTTCAGTTCAGCTCTGGGTCCTGGCAAAATTCCATGTCCCCTTCAACGTTCCCAGAGCCTTGCATCCTCTTGGTCCTTCTGGTTCCAAATTCCAGCTCTTTTTAACTTTGAGCTCTCTCATCTCCCTAGTCCTCAGCTGGTCTTCCTGCTCAGTACAACCAGAATTTTGTGCCTCTGCCAGCTCTACCTCCAAACACGGTCACAGGAGGCATTATATGGGAAGCAGGATTGGGGGACTTGGGGAAAGGATGGTGTAGCTAAAACTCAGAGAAGGCAACGGCACCCCACTCCAGTACTCTTGCCTGGAAAATCCCATGGATGGGGGAGCCTGGTAGGCTGCAGTCCATGGGGTTGCTAGGAGTCAGACACGACTGAGCAACTTCACTTTCACTTTTCACTTTCCTGCATTGGAGAAGGAAATGGCAACTCACTCCAGTGTTCTTGCCTGGAGAATCTCAGGGACGGGGGAGCCTGGTGGGCTGCCGTCTATGGGGTCGCACAGAGTCAGACACGACTGAAGTGACTTAGCAGCAGAAGCTAAAATTCAAATAATTTTAAAACAAGCAGCCAACTTCTCTCATTCTAGCAGACTCATGACTGTCCCACTACCAGCGAATGCCACCTTCCCCGAAGGTTCCAGCCCTCTGCCATGCCTCTCAGCCTTCTGCCGTATCAATCCACTTCTTCATTTCTACCTATCCCTTCTTGAAATTTCCTTCATATCTTCCATCTCCTCTGTTTCCTGGAGCCCTTTATACTCAAGACACCCACAGAAGCTCAGTTTTCACTTCTATCTGATATAGGACACCCTAGCTCATCACCCTGATGCCTACATTTCCATGGTTATAGACTCCATGTTTTTGATAAAAAGACCCCTCACTTTATATCTCACACTTAGAAGCCCAGAACTGTCAGAGCTTCAGACACACTTTGTCTTTGTCCCAGAAGAACATATATTCAGGGTCCCACTGATACAAATTATGTCACCACCTCCCTCTTAGAAGACAGAAGCACTGTCAGTAACTCTGGGGTTGATTTGCTTCTTCTTTCCCTTAAAATATATACAGTATTGATCATACTGCCTGACGTGAAAAAATAATCAATACATTCTTTCCTTCATGACTTCTCCCCAAAAGAAACATGGACAAAACACCAACATGTATAACAATACATGCAGCACATGTGGACCATGAACACACACTTGCCCACCATGAAACTCTCCACCTGGGGCCTATATTGGAAGAAACGGACAGAACTAGGTTGGGAAACACTGCTTAGGACAAGGTGATAAAAGTAACAGAGTGCTTTTTCTCCACCATTTAGATGTATCAGGATCTGAATAAAAGTCACCAGAAGAAAATCCTTTGGAGAATTCCATTTTTTTTTTTTTTTTTTTTTTTACTTGCAAGACAAGAAGGGGTCTAAGACTTTGTATCTATTGCACCTATTGCTGCATAACAAAATCCCCCTAAAACTCAACAGTCAAAGCAACAAACATGTAACACTTCACAGAGTTTCCTGGGTATTGGGAATTCGGAAAGGCTTAGCTGGGTGGTTTTGGCCTACAGTGTCTCATAAGGTTACAGTCAAGACGTTGGCTTGGGCAGCAGCCATGTGAAGGCTCGACTGGGGCTGGAGAATTTGCTTCCAAGACAGTACACCCAGATGGCTGCTGGCAGGAGGCCTCTGCTGCTTGCACAGGTTTCTCCAGAGGACTGCTGATGACACGGCTTCCCCCAGAGTAAGTGATTCAAAAAAGAGAGAGACTAAAACAAAATCTGTGCTATTTTATAACCTAAACTTGGAATGACATGCCATTACTTCTACCCTATTCCACAGGCCACACAGACCCACCCTGTATGGGAGGGAAATACCCAAGGATGGGAGAGACGGACTACCTGCCTCTCAGTGTCATTCCAGGACATCCCCCTTTCTTACTTAAGCTAGTTTGTGTATTTGACTTGCAACAAAAAGAGCCTAGAATAAGATGGAATTCTGAGTCTAATGCTCTACATTCCTACCCTTGAGGAAGAGAAAAGAAGAAATCCTTTGTACATCATTGTATGCAAAACAGAACAATGAACAATTTGGTATTGTTATAATATCAAATTATCACAAAACTTACTGTCTCAAGATAGTCCTTGTATCTTGCTGACAATTTTGCGGCATTTGGGAGGAGCTCAGGCAGGCCTTATGTAGGGGTCTCGTGCTATTGCAGCCAGATGTGCACTGGGGCTGCAGTCACCTGGCTTCAGTCCAGCTTTGCTGGGCTGGACATGCAAGGCGGCTCATCCACATGGCTGGCAATTGATGCAGGCTGTCTGCTAGGGGCTCAGCTGGGGCCATCAAACAAGCTGCCTGTGCATGGCTTCCCCAGCAGGCTGCCTCAGGTAACTGGACTTCTTACGTGACAGCTGCTTCCCTCAAAGCAAGAAACAGTGGGACCTGTATATCATCTTTCCTGACCTAACCTCAGAAGCTATAAAGCATCACTTCTACTGCACTCAGTTGATTAAAACCGAGTCATTAAAGTCAACCCAGATTCAAAGAGAGGAGAACACAGCCTTCATCTCTCAATGGAAGGCTCAAAAATGGCCAGAGCCAGATGGTTTTCCCAAACATTGGACCTACCCATGCCAAGCTCTCGTGGGATAAACAGTGCCTCCCACATAAAAGAGATAGGGAGGGATCTTCTCAGAATGTAAATAAACTTCATGACAAGAAACGGTCCATCTGGCCTAGGATATCTCTCCTTCTGGGAACTGAAAGATAGCTGCCAAACCACATTTATCAGGAAATATTTTCAAGCAACCAAAAACTCAAGTCAAACTGTCATAAACAATAAAGAAATTTCTTGACTCATACCTGGAAGTTCTGCAGTCTTTGTATATGTTTCGTCGTGTCTGACTCTTTGAGACCGCATGGATTGTAGCCCACCAGTCTCTTCTGTCCATGGAATTTTCCAGGCAAGAATACTGGAGCTCTCCTCCAGGGGATCTTCCCAACCCAGGGATCAAATTCACCTCTCTTGCAACTCCTGCATTGGCAGGTGGATTCTTGACCACTGCGCTGCCTGAGAATTCGCAGTCTTTAAAGTTGTGCTGTGTTGTGCTTGGTAACTCAGTCGTGTCCAACTCTCTGTCACCCCATGGACTATAGCCTGCCAAGCTTCTCTGTCCCTGGGATTCTCCAGGCAAGAATACTGGAGTAGGTTGACATTTCCTACTCCAAGAAATCTTCCCGACCATTTCAGGAAGATTCTTTACCTCTGAGCCACCTGGGAATTCAAAGCCTCTGCATACATTTCCCAACCATTCTCCAATCTACCCCCTTTCATCCTGGCTGCATGGCAAGAAAGTTGCAGCTTTCAGCATAACAAGAAAGGGTCACCTGGTCTGGCCTTTATATTGGTGCATGACCATGTCCAGAGAAAAGCAAAGTGAGTTGCTTCTAGACCCTGTCCTAGAAGAATGCAGATAAATCTTTCCAATCCCCATAGCCAGCCTCTCTTCATATTTTATTAGATTAAATTGGGTTATATGGCCAACCCAGCCAGTCACTGGAGAGAGGAACAAAGACTCAAACCAACCAGGCTCACTCCTGAACCCTGTGAATGGAATTAGTTCCCATGCATGGAGGAAGAGAGGGGACCCAAACAAAATAAGGATTTTGTTAGAAGTAAGGAAATGAGAAATGGATGCTAAGGAAATAATCAACAATGTCTACTGCATTGCACTACCAAAAAAGAATTTCTAATAAACCTGAATCAAGTATAATCTGTATTTTGCTGCCTTTTCCCCACATGCAAATGCAGAATCAGTTCTCTGAAACTCTGTCCCCAAATAATTCTGGAAGTTTTCAGAAAGCAACTCACATGAGCTTATAGACAAGTCCGGTGAGATACCAGTGGCACTGCAGCTTTTTCCTGCTGGGTTTCAGGGGTCTGCTGGCCACTGCCGCCAGTTCTGCCAGGTAATTCTGTACCTGCTAGCCATGTCCACCTCCCTCCAGAGTCCATGTTCAGTGTCCAGTTGCAACACAGGGAGAATGTTCTTTGCTCTGTTGAAAAGACAGCAAAGCAATGCTGCTTGAGAGCCATGAGTGCAGCATGAGGGTTGGTTAACAGACGTAACTTTCACATTTTATTTGTCACATCCCCCACTCCAGTATTCTTGTCTGGAGAATCTCATGGACAGAGGAGCCTGGCAGGCTACAGTCTACAGAGCTGCAAAGAGTCAGACATGACTGAAGCGACACTGTCCATTGGCCCAACCCAAGTGCTACATGTCCACAGAATGCAGATATTATTCCTTGCAGGTCTAGGTCAGGAGATCATCTGAGTGACAAACTCTACACTGTGCTCACAATGACCTCCTCCTGAATTCAATACCCAAGGTTCTTTTCCTAATCACATTTGTCACTTCTGACTCCCTCTTCCTTTAAAGTAAGCTCTCTCTTAGGAGGTCCTTAATCCTGCAAACAGACTCCTAATGCATCTCCTCACCAGCTTGTCAGGCGTCCCAAGCATCTCCGGACCCCAGTGGTCCAGCTTCATTCTGAGCAGAGGCTCCCAAGTTGAAATCTATCCAACAGCATCAACTATAGGTGATTCTTTCTGTCCTCACCCTTGCTTTTGCAATCCAGTCATGCTGGATCACACCAACCATGGGGACGGAGAATGCCATTTCCACGTGTGCCCCCTACCTGTATGTGTGCCGCTTCATATATGCCCAAGTCCTGAGTTTCTCATATGCTGCTCTCTTTACTAGAACTCTCTTCTGCTGCCCAACTGTCTCACCTTGCAAATTCCTGCACATCCATCCAGACCCAGTTCTGCAACTCCCATGATTGACATGAGAAATAGACCAGCAGTGTTTGCCAAGTTCAGTTCAGTGGCTCTCAGAAGCATTCAACCTGGAAGATATCAGGCTACTAAGAGTCAAGGAGAACAAAAAAATCACTGCCCTTAGAATGATTCTACAACAGGCTTCCGGGGCACTTCCCCGCACAGACCACATCTCCAGGGCACTGACACTGGCCAGCTTCTGCCAGCTGCCCCTCCACTTCTCTTAACATCCTTAAGGTCCTACTGTCTGAGCTGTCCAGCTCACCCTCCACTCCTGGAGCTGCCAAGCCGTCTCTCCCTTGGCTCGGTGCATGGAATCAGATTGGAGGTATCTCTTAAATGAATTGGGCTTTTGTTCCTTCCAACCCACGTTGAAATTTAAGAGACTAAAACAAAGACCCTCACTGTGCCCTAGTCCTTGGCTCAGCTGGGACACTAACTGCCCAACAACAGCACACGTGGGAGAAAGTGGCCAACTCTGATTAAGGCGCCCCCTGGGAGGACACGGAAAACAAGCTATTCTTTTTTCTTTCTAAAGTTGCCTTTGTTTCTGTCTCCAGTGTGCACTCTGCCTCCATGCTGCTGGGCATTTGTAGGTACAAACAAATGATAAGGTGGACACCACTCTGAAGCAGGAGACCCCGGCGCACAGGGCACCTGCCTTGTGCTGAGACCATACAAGATGCCCTTTGCCCAGGAGCACTGTTCCTCTGACATCTCTGCAAAATGAGCATTGTTATCCCCACATGAAAGATGCAGGATCAAGAGACCAGAGCTGTAACATCACAGTGAGACTGAGATGGATTAAAACCTTGGAAGCAGAGTAGATAGAATGCATGGAATGCGGGGGCCACCCAGAACTACCAAGAGGATTCTTTGAAGTCTTGGCTTGAGTTTGCCATCTTCATCCTAAAAATCATCTTCGGTTCCACCCAAAGAGTTGGTTTCCTTTGTTCCTAAGAAAGTGATGTGTCTTCCAGTGTTGAAATGAACAACTGGTCTCCAGGCCAGTCCCCCAACTAGATCATCCCATAGACTCTCTCTTCTTTAAAATCCATAGGATTTCAGCTGATGGCAGCTTCCCAGGTGGTGTTAGTGGTAAAGAACTTGCCCACCCCTAAGAGACGTGGGTTCAATCTCTGGGTCAGGAAGATCCCCTGGAGGAGGGCATGGGAATCCACTCTGGTATTCTTGCCTGGAGAATCCTATGGACAGAGGAGCCTGGCAGGCTACAGTCTATAGGGTCGCAAAGAGCTGGACACAACTGAAGTGACTTAGCAGGCAGGCAGCTGATGGCAATGACTTACACAGGCACATGCTCTGGTCTGTGCCTTTTGTACCCCCGGGTAGGCTCAAAAGTCATGCTCTATGACTTCCAGAATAAACTACAAAGGGTAGCTCTTCCCAAACCCTAGAATCATAGCTTTTTACAGCTGGACCTTTCTAGAGATTATTAGGTTCAGCCAGATCCTAAAACAGTGAGAGGACTTGACGAAGAACACGTATGGGACAGGGTGACTGGCAGAGACTTACTTAGTCTTGGGTTTTGAGGCTTCCCTTGCACTTGCCCATCTGCTTTGCTCACCCATCGTTGTCCTCAACTTCTTAAGGGCCTCTTATCACTAACAGCTGACACACCAATAGATGATGAACAGGCAGGTTTAATTAATCCTGGGGCAGTTCACACCTCACTGAACGCAGCCCAATACAAATAGCCATTTTTCAGCTGCAGAAGAAAGAATCCATGAATGAGTTTTAACTAGGGACATTTGTAGGTTCACATACAGGGGAGGAATAGTTATCTGTTTTTCCAGTTAGAGTCACTTTGGAGTAAGCCCTGGAGACCCTAACAGACTCCTGTTGAATATAAGGAACTCAGCAATAAGTGGGCTTCCCAGATGGCTCAGTGGGTAAAGAATCCACCTGCAATGCAGGAGATGTAGGAGATGCAAGTTCCATCCATGGGTCAGGAAAATCCCCTGGAGAAGGGCACGGCAATCCACTCCAGTATTCTTCCCTGGAGAATCCCATGGACAGAGGAGCCTGGCGGGCTACTGTCCATAGGGTCGCAAAGAGCCGGTCATGACGGAAGCAACTGAGCATGCACGCACGCACAGCAATATGCAGCTGGAGTTAAGATCTGTGTGTCTGAGGCCTCGTGGCCACAGTAAGGGGCCCACCTAGGTTCTCACCACCAACCCAGCTGTGTGGTGAGCTGGGGTCTGACCCAGAGAGATCAAGGGTATAGAAACACGACCAAGACCCTGTTGATTGCACGGGGAAAGCCAGGAGCAAGACCAGAACCACAATAAAATGAACTAGGACTCTTGCCATGTGAACTCGGCCTTGACCGTGCTATCCCTTCCTGTTGCATTTTCACAGAAATGAGTACCCAAGGCACCAAGCAAGCGGACTCGCCGCTGGAGCTGTTTCTCCTCCCCAGTGATGAAGAATGCGGAGGTAGCAAGGTGTCTCTGAGCGGAGCAGGGTGACCCTTCCCAAGACTAATGGCAAAGAATTAAAACTCTCTGTACTAGAGGTTAGAACTGCTGAGGTCAACCTCTATTAAACTCTCCAAGAAAATAAAATATGGGATAGGTAATCCTAAATGGACTTCGCTTTTTATCCATTAAGGGCAAGGTGAGTGATAAAGGTCTTAAATTGTCTTTAGAAGCACTGAGTTTAAGTATCGATCATAATGGAAGGCGTGACAACATTTAAATCTGTTCAGTTAAGCACTGGGGCTGACAGGTTCACACCATGTCATACTGCTCGGACTTACATTTTGATTCAAAGCACTTGCGGGAGTCCTTCCTTTAGGTCAGGCGTAGGACTCCAGAGTTTCAGCTTCGGTCACCGTATAAGTCACAGCGCATCACTGCTGGAGTGAGGTTCCAGAACTGACAGTGTTTAGGATGCTGTGGTCACTAAAATGTCTCCATGTTTATCTCATTTAAGCCTCACGACAACTCTGTGAGGTAGTGACTCCTGTCTCTCTCTCTCTCTCTCTCTCTCTCACACACACACACACACACACACTTCCAGCACAGAAAAGGAGACGGAAGCATGCCTAGCCCTCTAGCACCCAGTCGCAGACAGTCGAGCCAGGATTTGAACTGAGGGACATTAACCCCATGCTTGCCTGCGTGCTAGGTCGCTTCAGTCATGTCCAACTCTTTGCGACCCTACGGACTGTAGCCCACCAGGCTCCCCCATCCATGGAATTCTCCAGGAAGAATTCTGGAGTGGGTTGCCATGCCCTCCTCCAGGCATCTTCCTGACCCAGGGATTGAACCTATGTCTCTTACATCTCCTGCATTGGCAAGTAAGTTCTTAACCACTACACCACTCGGCTTCCCTCGTGGATCAGACAGTAAGGAATCTGTCTGCAGTGCAGGAGACCTGGGTTTGATCCCTGGGTCAAGAAGATCCCCTGGAGAAGGGAATGACTACCCACTCCAGTATTCTTGTCTGAAGAGTTCCATGGACAGAGGAGCCTGGGGAGCTACAGTCCATGGGGTCGCAAAGAGCTGGACATGACTGAACGACTAACAACACACATTTAACCTCAAATCCTGTGACTCACCACCATCCCACTGTGCAGTTCATGTAAATGTTTACCCCAGGGCCTGGCACCTACTAAGCCCTCAGGAACTTTCAGCTTCCATAGTGTTCTGAGAGGCCCTGAGATTTGAGAACTCACTTCCAGGTGAGACTTCTCTTGCACAATTGGCCAGGACACTCCTCAGGGCTGTCCAGAGACTATCAGATTCACTGGATGGCAGCCTGGGGCCCTATCCAGCTGTCAGGTTTGAGTCACTGCTCTTCAGGCCAAGCCTCTGAAGCAAGGTAGACACCAAACATGGAATCTGGAGGCCAACCAGAGCTACCGAGAGGATTCTTTGAAGTTTTGGCTTGAGCTAGCCATCTTCATCTTAAAAATCAAGTTAGATTCCACCCAGTGTTGGCTTCCTGCGTTCCTAGGAAAGTGCCATGTCTTGCAGTATTGAAACTGACAAGTGGCCGCCTGGCTGTGCCCCAGCTGGGCCCTCCCACAGACTTTCCCTTCTTTAAAATTCATAGGATCTCAGCTGGTGGCAATGACTTAAACGGGTATGTGCCGTGGCCTGTGCCTTTTGTGCCCCTGGGTAGCCTCCGATAGCTTCCAGTGATGACTCAGGCCTGGCAAGGAAGAAGGGACCGTGTGTGCACCCCACAGCCGTGACTTCTCACACCATAACCCACCACCCATATGCCCTTACACAATAAACGTGCTTCACCAGGTGGACCCACTGCCTGCCAGCATTGTTATAAAAGCCCATGGGAACCTGGCTTCCCTGCCAGCCAACCAGGCCTGGAACCTGCTCTTCTAGACTTTCCTATTGAGTGTCCCAGCAGGACTTTCCAAGCAGAATTTCTAAACCCATGAGACTGCTGAGAGAGATGAGGAGGGCAATGCTCACCAACTCTGACTCGTCCTGTTTTAGCAGCATTTATTACAGGACTCTAAAATACAACACAAACAAACCCATTTACAAAACAGAAAGAGACTCACAGATGCAGAGAACAGACTTGTGATTACCAAGGGGGACGATGGTTGGGAGAGGCAAAGACTGGGAGTTTGGGACCAGCAGATGCAAACTAGTATATACAGGATAGATAAACAAGGTCCTCATGGAGGGCACAGGGAATCGTACGTAATATCCTGTGATAAGCCATAATGGGAAAGAATATGAAAAAGAATGTATATTCGTATAACTGAGTCACTGTGCTGCACAATAGAAATTAATACATTATAAATCAACTGTACTTCAATAATTTTTTTTAAGTATTCATTATAATTTCTACCAGAGCTTCCCTGATGGCTCAGAGGGTAAAGAATCTGCCTGCAATTCAGGAGACATAGGAGACACAGGTTTGATCCCTGGGTTGGGACAATTCCCTGGAGAAGGAAATAACCACCCACTCCAGTATTCTTGCCTGGGAAATCTCATGGACAGAAGAGCCTGGTGGGCTACAGTCCATGGGGTCGCAAAGAGTCAGACGCAACTTAGCAACAGGGATAATTTCTACTAGATGCGCCAGTCCTGGCCCCTGGAGTCATCATCCTTTGCTCAGAACAACCTGTGCAGGATGAAAGGAAACTTTTACCTGTGAACATCGGAAAGGAAGCCCAGAGTCCAGGACTGAGGCCATGGGTCATGAGAGAAGACCTCCCACATTTGTGTTAAAGAGAATCAACTTAGTCTCTAGAAGAACACATGACTCTCCCCTCCCCATAGTTGACCAGAGTGAGCTGTGGCCTTATTCTCCGTGAGACCTCTAAGCACCCAGGAGACATGTACTGACATGTGCTTTCTCCAGTACCACTCTCTGCATTTATCATTTGACAGTTACTATTCATCTTCACAACAGCCCTATGAAATAGGTTGGAAATTTGGAGTCGCTCTATAACCCATTACAACTTTTTCCATTTAAATTAATAAGAAAAATATTTCTGATAAGCACTTTTGTGCAGAAAATTTTCAGATTTTCACTTAGAGGTAACTGAGAGTTACTGGGAGATGTCTGTATATCGTCAAATTGGGGGGGAGGTTTACAAAGAAGTGTGTTCATCATTACTTTATTTCGTTCTTTGAAAAGGATGCGTGCAGTTGCATAGAGTATGCACATGAAAAGTGGCAAAAGGACTTATAGCTAGGTGGCTGGCTTCCAAGTGGTTTTTACTTTCTTCCCTTTGTTTATCTGTATTTTTTTTTTTTTGAAAGATGAAGTTTATAATATGGAAAAGGAAAGGCATTAAGTTTATTCTGTGGGTTTTCAGAGGGCAAGACTGATGTATGGAGCTCATGTGAGAAAGAAGTTTTTACCGACAGGACTGTAGGTTGATAGGTTGGGAAGAAATGGGTCCACTTTTGAAAGCCATGCTCAAGTAGCAAGTGGATATGTACATTTGGAGATATTTTTGATTCTTGCCAAAGAGAAACCCAGTGGGATTTTAACTCCAGTTCCTCTACTTAAAAAGTCAGGATTCCAGTTTTTGAAAACATTTTAAAAGATATAGTTGATTTTGCTTCCCTGGTGGCTCAGTCGTAAAGAATCCAACTGTCAAGGCAGACATGGGTTCAGTCCCTGGTTTGGGAAGATCCCCTGGAGGAGGAAATGGCACTCTGCTCCAGTAGTCTTGCCTGGGAAATGACAAGGACAGAGGAGTCCGGCGGGCTGCAGTCCTCGGGGTTGCGAAAGAGTCAGCCACGACTTAGCAACTAAACAACAATAATAATTGATTTACAATGTTGTCTTAGTTCCTGCTATACAGCAAAGTGATTCAGTTATGCATATACATACATTCTTTTCCATATTCTTTTCCATTATTGTTTATTACAGGATACTGAATATAGCTCCCTGTGCTATACAGTAGGATCTTGTTATTTTATATATGGCATGTCTATTTATATCTGTTTTATATATGGTAGTTTGTATCTGCTGACACCAAACTCCTAATTTATCCCTACCCCACCCTCTTTCCCTTTTAGTAGATTGTTTTCTATGTTTGTGGGTCTGTTCCTGTTTCATAAATAAGTTCATGTCATATTTTAGACTCCACATATAACTGATATCATATGGTATTTGTCTTTTTCTTTCTGACATTTCATTTAGTATGATAATCTCTAGGTCCATCTAGGTTGCTGCAAACGCATGATTTCATTCTTTTTCATGACAGAGTAGCATTCCATTGTGTTATACCACATCTTTTTTATCCATTCATCTCGGATCTCTGTTCTTAAAAAGCTTTGTCCACAATTCAAGATGTGTCCTTCCTTCGGAAGGCAGTGATAGTGGATGTATTTTTATTATGGTCAAATCCTTCGTTTGTCCCTGCTTTGATAAAGTAGTATTTGCTATGTACAAAGTCCATAGAACACCATTTAAGAAGAAATTTTAAAAAAACACCAATCTACCTACCTAGAAATGGCTATTGTTAGTGTATCTGATATATTGCCTTCCATCTATTTTTCAATACATTTATTTTCATAAAATTCAGCACACAGTGTATTCAACTTTTTGCTGTCACCTGATATTATATCATATCTGTAAATATTTTTGAAGGTATAATAATATTTCCATGTTTAATATGTTTATTTTGGATTTCTGAGGATGTATTTTATTAAACATTTTTCTTTTTTCTACCATTGTCTGTTAATATAATTTAATTATATATTTAAAGATGAGTTGAGTTTTATTTTTCCTGTGGTCTCATCAATTTTATTGCAAGTACTTTTTCAGCCAAGTGTTAACTTTAAATTTAGTTTTTATTTTTATACAATTAGCTTTTAATTTATGAGCATTAAGTCCATGAACTATCTTTTTCATAATTTTTATACTTCTCTCATGCCTTCAAAGTTTTTCCACATGCCTAAAAAATTGAACATATATTTCTCCTTCTTCCACATTTTTGGCTCATTTTTCACCTTTAACTTTTTTATTATTTTACTTGACATTAAAACTTTTTTCTCTTCACAAAATCATTGCATTTTCAATGTATGAAACTTGAAAAATATAATCACAAAAAAACTTTCTATAATATCACACATAGGAATAGTCACTGCTAATATTTTCCTGTATTTATTTGTAATTTTTATACTTTTATATATTTTTTTATAAAATTGAGCTTATTTTATACATGTACAAATAGTTTGTATCATCCTTTTTGCTTCACATGACATCATAATTATCTTATCATGTCATTAAATAGTCTTCAAAATTTGTATTCATTGACTGCATACTACTTCATCCTCAGTTCAGTTCAGTCGCTCAGTCGTGTCTGACTCTTGAATGAACTCGTGTTGTGACCCCATGAATCACAGCACGCCAGGCCTCCCTGTCCATCACCAACTCCTGGGGTTCACTCAGACTCAAATCCATCGAGTCAGTGATGCCATCCAGCCATCTCATCCTCTGTCATCCCCTTCTCCTCCTGTCCCCAATCCCTCCCAGCATCAGAGTCTTTTCCAATGAGTCAACTCTTCCCATGAGGTGGCCAAAGGACTGGAGTTTCAGTTTCAGCATCATTCCCTCCAAAGAAATCCCAGGGCTGATCTCCTTCAGAATGGACTGGTTGGATCTCCTTGCAGTCCAAGGGACTCTCAAGAGTCTTCTCCAACACCACAGTTCAAAAGCATTCAATTCTTCAGTGCTCAGCCTTCTTCACAGTCCAACTCTCACATCTATACATGACCACAGGAAAAACCATAGCCTTGACTAGACAGACTTTTGTTGGCAAAGTAATGTCTCTGCTTTTGAATATGCTATCTAGGTTGGACATAACCTTCCTTCCAAGGAGTAAGCGTCTTTTAATTTCATGGCTGCAGTCACCATCTGCAGTGATTTTGGAGCCCAAAAAAATAAAGTCTGACACTGTTTCCCATCTATTTCCCATGTATATTTAACAAATTCCCAATTACTGGACCTTACTACAAATACATCTGAAATAAAAATACTTAGAGATACATCTTTGTCTCCTTTAACCGTTTGTCTATATATCTTATCTTTCCCTGAAAAGATGCCAAGACATGGAATCTACAGGGCATAGAATTGAGAGGTTTCTTTTAGAGGTTTCTAATAAATATCACTCTCAGAAGAGCTGAATTCTTTTAAATTCAGATCAGAAGTCTGAAAGGACTTCCTTACCACACTCTCCCAAAATCAAGTTATTTTTTTTTTAATATCTTTGCCAATATAACAAAAAAAGAAAGTGACATTTCATTTTAATTTGCATTGCCTGATTATTAATGCAGTAGAATATTTTTGCATCTAAATCTTGACTCCATCTGGAATTTATTTTGGTGTTTGCAGTAAGGAGCAGCTTTGATTTTATTTTCTCCCAAAGAACCAATACTATTTATTGAAAGATTCCATCTACTCCCCAGTGTATGTTGTGCCGCTGTTTCTACATGAAGCTCTCATGCAGATTTGACCTTAAAGACTAGCTATTCAGTCTAGATCTACTGGTCTGATTTTTGTAGCTTTATACATTTTGCCTATTTAAGTGGTTCTTCTTTTATTCCTATCTCCTTCATAGCCTGTATACTTTAGAATAATTTTATCAAATTTCTGCAAAAAATAATACATTGAGAATTGTTACTGAGATTTCTGAGGCTCATAAATTAACTGGAAACAAATTAACATCTTTATAAAATTAAGTCATATAGAATGGTGTATATCGCCATCCTCTGAGTCTTATTTATTATAATATCTTAGTCAAATTTGGGAGTTCTCATCATAAAGGTTCCACATGCTTCTTGGTAGCATTCCCAGGGATTATGTGATTTTTGTTGCTAGTTTAATATGAGCGCTGTCTCTATTATAGTTTCCAACTATTGCTTGACTGCTTATATATGACAAAGCTATTAATTTTGGTAAATGTTATGGGAATAGTCTTTAAAGATCATAAGTGAGTGTGTTGAGTTTTATTGATTATGTTTTAATTTTAATTGGTATTAACAAGTTGTTTTGGCTTTCATAGCATGATCAATCAGAAAATTTTTCTCACCCAAAACTGTCCTTGAATTCTTTATATAAACCCTAGTTTTTATTTTAACCTTCATGATTTCAAATTTTGTATCCGCATCATGGAGCATATGCCTTAATGCTACTTATGCTATCAAGGAAGCTTTAAGATCAGGGTTAAGCCACCTTTGTAAAACTGAATTTTTTTTCCATTATTTTTTTCTTTCAGCATGGAAATGACATCTTTCTTAAATGTAAAAACAGCAGAAATTTTTCTGGTCTTAGGATAAGTTTTAGCCACCAGGCTAAAAGACATCAAGGGGCCTCCATGGTGGCTCAGCGGTAAAGAATCTGCCTGCAAGGCAGGAGCCATAGGAGACGGGGGTTTGATCCCTGGGTCATGAAGATTCCCCTGGAAGAGGGCATGGCAACCCACTCCAGTAATCTTGCCGGGAAAATCCCGTAAACAGAGGAACCCGGCAGGCTACAGTCCATGGGTTTGCAAAGAGCTGGACATGACTGAGTGCACACACACAGTCTTACAGCACTTTAGGCAGAGGAGAGAAACAAAATTTGTATTAAATTTTAATAAATCTAGGAGTCATAATCCTTTTTATTGAAGCATAGTTGATTTACACCCTTTGTTAGTTTCAGGGGTACATCAAAGTGGTTCAGTTATACACATATATATTCCTTTCCAGACTTTTTCCATTATCGGTTGTTACAAAATATTGACTGTAGTCCCCTGTGCTATACAGTAGGTTCTTATTCTTTGTTCTCAGGTTTTCTAGAAATTCACCGAGAAAACCTGTTCTTAGACCTACTAGTCAATTATGCTAGGAGGGTCTCTGCTTTATAAATCAGAATTTCTAGTTCAATTAAAATTTCTTTTTTCCACTCTTTCACTTGTGTTCTTATTGCCCTTTCACCTGTTTTGTTGAGATGACTTCATCATCCATTTATTTCTTTCTTTTTAAGAAGTCAAATCATTTGTCTTAGAGGACAACATTGTCTACATTTCATGTTTTCAATGCAAATATTCTCTTTTTACTAATTTCCAAACAAACCATTATGAAAACGAGTTTGACTCCAGTTATAAAGTAAAGAAGCCATGGGAATATAATACACAGCATAAGGAGTATGGTCAATTATACTGCAGTAACTTTGAATGGAGACAGTTACTAGACAATATCATGATCATTTCATAATGTATGCAAATGTTAAATCACTATAGAGTACACCAAAAACTAACATAATATTGTATATTAACTATATTTCAATGCTTTTTTTAAAAAAGTTTGAGTTTTGGAGAGATTTGGGGAATTTTATTACTTTATTTCTTAAGTGATGGGATAGAGACTTTCACTTAATTTTTATTATTGGTTTCAAATTTTATAGCATCAGAGCTAGAAAACAAGGACCTGTACAATTCCACAATAAATTGGGAAGCTGTTCATATTTTCTTTGTGACAAGATATCTTTTAAATCTGACATAGGCTAATAAAGATTTTTAAAAACATACACTACCATTATCCTCTTGTAGTGCAAACATTTGATTGATACACATTCTGCTGGGCTGTTGGGTATATGAAGCAAGGAGGGGGGAAGCATCAGCTTCCAAGTTCAGATTCTCCCTTGACCCTTGATTACTTGTGAGAGTCTCTAATCCTCACACTTTGTTCCTCTGAAATGAGGATGAAAATAACAACACATGCCCCTAAAAACTTTCAAGAAATAACGCATGACCAGCGCCTAGCATAGTAACCAGGACATGGTCCACGCTCAGAAAGAACCCAGAGCACAGCATATGCAACTCGTCCGTATAAAGGGACTCCCTGGTTTCCATGTAATGCTATTTGCCTTGAAGATCACGCTTTCGGCAGTGGAACTGCAGCCCTGCCTCCTTTGAATCTGTGTTGCCTGTTCAATCTCAGTTTGTTATTTTATTTTCAATCTCACCCCATTTTATTTTAGATGTATTCTGTGTTAGCAGGATACAACTCACTGGTTTTTAAATACAATTTAGACACTTTTGTAAAAGAGTTTAAATTATTTCTGCTTATAGTTGTCTCATGCCTATCACATCATTTTGTGCATTCTGGCTGTAAGCTTTTCATGCTGTATCTTTTTACTTTCATTTGCTTTTATGGTCTATAAGTTGTTTCTTAATCTGCTTGAAAATTATAAGCTTTATATTCACCATTCAAAAAAATTCTACCAGTGGCTGCTTTAAACTTTTTGAGCTTTTTGTTTATTTGTTTTTGTTGAGGCACAATTATCATTTCAAAGTGAACAATTCAATGGCATTTAGTGCATTCAAAATGTTATGCAACCACCACTTTTATTAAATTTTATTAATAGGATTTTCACTTTATTCATCTATTTATCAGAATTTGCATTTCCTGGGACTTACCTGGCAGTTCAGTGATTAAGATGCCATACTTCCATGGGACGCAGGTTCAAACCCAAGTATGGAACTAAGACCCTGCATGCCACATGGTGTGGCCAAAAAAAAAAAAAAATTGGAACTTCCCTGAGTAAGATAAGAACTTTATCTGACTCCTTCCCTCTCCAGTGTTTCTCTAGCACAATTGGGGTTGCAACGTGCTCATAATAACTGGTAATAAGAAGGATTAGATGTCTTTAAACTCTATAATCTCTCTCATAAATTATGTTTGTTATTAACACATAATTTTGAATCTTGGAAATTTATGTTCAATTTCCTCATAAAGTGTTATGGATTTAATTGTATCCCCTCCAAATTCATATACTGAAGTCCTAACCTCCAGTAGCTCAGAAAGTAACCATATTGGGAGGTAAAGTCTTTTAAAGGTAATTAAGTTAAAATGAGGTCATGAGAATGGCCCTCATCCAATAGGTCTAATGTTCTTATAAGGAGAGGTCATGGACTTCCTTGGTGGTCCAAGAATCCACCTCCAGATTCAACTCCTGGTCCAGAAGATCCCACATGCTGCAGGGTAACTAAACCCCATGCTCCATAATTAGCCCATACACCTCAATTAAGACCCAGCAGAGTCATAAATAAGTAAATAATTTTTCTGAAAAAAAGAAGAGTTTAGGATATAGACAAGCACAGAGGAAAGACCTCAAGTGACCCATGGAGAAGGTAACCATGGAGAGAGGCCTGAGAGGAAACCGAGCCTGCCAACATCTTGATCTCAAATTTTTAATTTCCAGAGCTGTGAGCACTGTTGTTTAAGCAACCCAGTCTCTGGCACTTTAGTATAGAAGCCTTGTTGTTGTTCAGTCGCTAAGTCACGTCTGGTTCTTTGTGACCCCATGGACTGCAGCATGCCAGGTTTCCCTGTCCTTCATTAACTCCCAGAGTTTGCTTAAACTCATGTGCATTGAGTCGGTGATGCCATCCAACCATCTCATCCTCTGTCGCCCCCTTAACAAACTATTACATGTAATAATCACCTTTCCGCCTCAGGCTCTCCACGCTCTGGTTCCGCTTCATCGCCACCAGCATGCACGCACGCCCACACTCCATCTAGTTAACTCCTCCTGCTCATCAAGGGACTGCTCTTCTGACCACCTCTGCCCTTCTGCATCAGGTCTGCTTCCACTGCACCCTGTATTTCAGCTTCTCGGCCATTTCTGCAACTATACGTCTCCAGCTCTTTCCAAGACAACAGTTTATTCTCTATCCCCACAGTCTGGCACGTCAGGTGCCGCCAGCAAAGTAGCAAATGAATGAATGAAAGTGAACAACTGAAGGCCACTCTGGTTCTGCTACCTGTGTTGTTTTCACTGTGACACCGGCTTGCTTATTTAGCCCAAATGGTTTTCATTTCCACAGAACAGATTAATTTTCTTCTATTGCTCTGTTCTGGCCCTTAGCCTGTATTTTGAAATGTTTAGCTAATACCAGTTAGGATAACAATGCCCACAAAAAATAGGCTTGCAGGCAGCAAGTGCACTTTGAAAAAGGCTGAAAAAAAATTTATCATTCACACAAAGATGAAATCCACACACCCCGAAGATAAATATTCCTTGTTGGAGCCCCCCAAGCCCCAAGCCTATATCTGGTCACCATGATGTGTATAAAATAAATGAACCCAGCTGGGAGGGATTAACAGGTATTTTTACACATATACGAACCTACGTATTTCATAAAAGCCTGTCCCACGTAGCCCCCATCCTCGGATCCTGTGAATAATTAAAAGCATACCAGTGCACTGCACTGAATTTGCTGCCAGTAATTTACAGGGGAGAAAATAATTACTCTGACAATTAGACCCAGAGCAGCATGCATGCTCCTTGTCAAGCAAGGCCAAGGATGTCTGTGTGTACCTCTGCAACACCTTTAACGGCTTAATTAATTTGCACACTGATGAAACTCCAAATCAGTCTAGAAATCCACCTGTTAATAAAGTAATGAATGAAATTCCTGTGATTTTTTATCCTGGGGGCTTCGTACCCAGCCTCTTTTGCATATTAGAAACCGTTCGCCTCTCTTCCCCAGAAGCTGTGGGCTTCCAAAAGCCATTCACAGCGCACAGCTATTGCTATAAATGCAATTACTCTTGTTAGCATCAAGCCCGTATATTCCACTGGGCAGTTGGATCATCATTTTAACACAGACCATTCTCTGCCTGGAGCCACTGCCCTTCATTATAGCCTTAGGCATTTTTTGATCCCATATTAAAGAAGTCTATTTTTCGATTCCATGTTAAAGCAGCTTTCCTTTCCAACACGGGAATGAAATCTATCTGAAACCAATAGTGCCTCTCAAAACTGACGCGTGGGGACCTGTCTCCTCCTTTCGGGCCCCCTCACATCAGCCAGCCTCCCAGCTCCCTGCTTAGAAGCCTCCCTGTTGTCAATCAGGATTTCTCACAGCTGTCAACAAGCTAGATAAAACTCCTCACTTTGGCAAGGGTCCTTTAACCCCACACCCCACATCTCGGCTGAGCAAAGCAACAGACCAGCAGGGCAGGGGTTCCCTCGGGAGCTGTGGCTTCAGCCAAGGAAAGGCAGTCACCAGCCACAGCTGTGTGTCTTCTGTCCAATAACACATGCAGTGTTAAAAAAAAAAAAAAAAGTCTTTTTTTGGGGGGTTGGGGGTTGTGGTAAACAGAGGAGGGGGTGGAATATGAAATTACTTTCTTCCTCCTGTTTCCTTGCCTCATTCCCCTGCTCCAACTATCATCTCAAAAATCATATTTAAATGACATTAGGTATAGATTCAACTCTCCAAGGAAAGCAGGAAAGGGAAAGGGCAGGCAGGGAGTGGTACTTAAAGGGCACCAACTGAGAGCCCAGCAGGTCACAACAGCCCACCCAAATGTCACAACCACACGAGACAGGTCTGATCCTTCCCTCTCCGCTTGTCAAGAGCCAACAGCTTTTGCAAAAAGCCATCCATCATGCAATAGAGCAAAACCTCTAGATCCAGCCGCTCCATGCTCCTCCAGGCAATTTTTTGTTTTAATTTAACTGGAAGATAATTACTTTACAATGTTGTGATGGTTTTTGCCGTACATCAACATGAATCAGCCACAGGAATACATGAGTCCCCCCCCATCCTGAACCCCCGCCTCCACCTCCCTCCCCACCCCATCCCTTCAGGTTGTCCCAAAGCACCAACCTTGCCGTTCCCTTCTTCACGCATCGAACTCACACCGGTCATCTATTTTACATATGGTAATGTACATGTTTCAGTGCTATTCTCTCCTATCCCACCCTCTCCTTCTCCCGCTGAGTCCAAAAGTCTGTTCTTTACGTCTGTGTCTCCTTTGCCGCCCTGTACGTAGGCTCGTGGGTACCATCTTTCTGGATTTTATATATATATATATGTGTGTGTGTATGTGTGTGTGTGTGTGTGTGTGTGTGTGTGTGTTAATATACAGTATTTCTCTTTCTCTTTCGACTTACTTCACTTACTTTAATAGGCTCCAGGCCCATGTTTCTACTCCTTCTCCCCGATTTTCAGGCTCAGTAGACT
This sequence comes from Bubalus bubalis, assembly GCF_019923935.1. NCBI lineage: Eukaryota > Metazoa > Chordata > Mammalia > Artiodactyla > Bovidae > Bubalus > Bubalus bubalis. The sequence goes on along the minus strand of NC_059176.1, from coordinate 56,624,975 downwards.
CGGGCCAGCAAAGGCTACCCTGGGATGGCCCCTAAATTCTGACCACGGTTCCAGCCAGGACAAAAGCTCCAGAGGGAGCCGGTGGCCTTTGTAATCGCAATTCCTGCTAGGAAACCACTTCTCGCCTCCCTAGTGTTTCTGTGGAGCTGATTGATACTCTTGGAGCGGGAAACCCATGAGAAAGTCCCTTTTCCTCTCAAAACGGAGAGCTTCCAGCGGGCTCCGCCAATGCGCCAAGACACGCCCCCCGGCTTTCCATAGCGAAGGCGGGCATGGGGCAGGAAGCAGCCTGCCAAACGCTGCTCCCAGCTGAAGGCTCCCCTACCAGGCACCAGGCCCCCATGTCTAGGAGGGGCTGCCCAGGGCTCTCTGAAGGAGGTGGGGGGGAGCTCTGATGAATATGTGAGAAAAACAAACATTTGTCCCAGGAAGGGAAGGGAAGCTTGGAAAAAGAAAACTCCCCCAGGCAAGCCTGGGAAACCCCAGGGGTCTAATTGAAAAGGTTTAAAATAGTAAATATGAAATCTAAACCCAGATGGTGCTTTTTCAAAGGAAGCAAACCACTCATTAAGCTGATTCCTTCTATAGATCACCTTAAAAACAACAAGAAGCCAAACTTCCCCCACCACTATCTTGCTGCCAAATCCCATTTTGATCAACAGCTGAGCAGACAAGAACCTTGAGCCAGTTGGGGCTGTTGGGAGGAGGGGCTCCTAATTCACTGAGATAATAATGGTAATTCTGAGGCGGGCAGTATTAGGGATATTGTTCACTCCTTCTGGACCCCGGGGTCCATCTCAAAACCCTTCCCTGAAAAGGGGACCTAAAGGGGGACCCAAAAATAAAAGTGGTGGCCTGGTGGCCCAGAGATATCCAACAAGGCAAGTCTGGAGATGAGGAGGAATGGAGGAAGGAGGTGGGCAATGCGCCCACCCCACCTGCCCCACCCTGTTCAAGCCGCCCTGGCTTGAAGTCTCCCAACAGGAAACACATCATTGTTTAGTCATTAAGTCATGTCCAACTCTTTTGTGTCCCATGGACTGTAGCCCGTAAGGATCCTCTATCTGTGGGATTTCCCAGGCAAGAATATTGGAGTGGGTTGCCATTCCCTTCTCTAAGGGATCTTCCCAACCCAGGGATCAAACCTGCATCTTCTGCATCTCCTGCATTGGCAGGAGGATTCTTTACCACTGAGCCACCTGGGAAGCCCCAACAGGAAACATGAGCAGGGACCCAAAAAGGGAGACCAACCAAGTACATCTGAAATCAGGGAGCCCCCTCCAGAGAAGGGTGGGCCCACCTGCCTTGTTTATCCAAATTTCATTTGACTTACCCACTGGCGAGGTGGATACAGACAGACCTGAGAGTCTCCAGATTCTAGCCGTCCTCCAGGAGGGCTTATGGTGGACAACAGAGCACCCCAGAACCCTTACACACACTGTATTTCACCAGGTCTAAGGCACCCTCTGTTGTAAGAGGCATGCTTGCTTTAGAGACCACTGCACATGCGTGCTCAGCCACTTCAGTCGTGTCCAACTTTTTGCAACCCCATGGGCTATAGCCCACAAGGCTCCACCACTAAGAAGGAAAAAAATACCACCAATGAGACCATGAAACACCATCCATTTTAAGAAACAGACTGATTTCAGAGATGTTAATATGGAAAAAAAAAATGTGAGCATCTTATAGGATCAATGAAATACATTAATAGCGGACACTTCCTGGGAACATAGCTGGTGCCAGGACCCATGCCAAATGCTTCCCATGGATTGTCTCATTCATTTCTCACAACTATAATTATCCCCATTTTTCAAAGGAGGAAAGCAGGTCTTGAAAGAGCTGAGTGAACTTGCCCAATATCACACAATGTGGCTGGGATGCTCACCCAGGCCTGGTCGAGTCCAAAGCCCAAGAATTTATACTTGTGTGATTCTCCAAACCCCCTAGGATGGATTTTGAACACAAACACTTTCAGCCTTCACCCCCCTGAGTTTCTGATTCATTAAGTCTCAAGTACTATTGATAAAAATGCAATTTATAAAAGCACCCAGGCCATTCTGAGAAGGTGGTCCAGGAGCAAGGCTTGGGAAACCTGAAAGAGGTCTGCATGCACACGTTCATCAGTGTCAGTCAGCATAGTGAGAGCCCGCAAACATCAAAGGATTTCTGTGGGGGGGTAGCTGATAACTGATGCACGCTCGCGCGCTCAGTCGCTTTCAGTTCAGTTCGGTCACTTTAGTCGTGTCCAGCTCTTTGCGACCCCATAGACTGCAGCACACCAGGCTCCTCTGTCCATGGGATTCTCCAGGCAAGAATACTGGAGTGGGTTGCCATTTCCTTCTCCAAGAGACCTTCCCGACCCAGGGATAGAACCCATGTCTCCTGCATTGCAGGCAGATTCTTTACTGCCGAGCCACCAGGAAACCAGCCCATGCACAACTAAAAAGGCACACTGCCGTTCCAAAATCAAGGTCCCCCCCAACAGCTGAGGATGGGCGCAAGTCAAGGGCTGGGCCAGAACGGGCATCACTTTTGGGTTGCTGCCTGCAAATCTGGGTCCACTGACCATCAGATCAGATCAGATCAGATCAGTCGCTCAGTCGTGTCCGACTCTTTGAGACCACATGAATCGCAGCACGCCAGGCCTACCTGTCCATCACCAACTCCTGGAGCTTACTCAAACTCATGTCCATCGAGTCAGTGATGCCATCCAGCCATCTCATCCTCTGTCATCCCCTTCTCCTCTTGCCCCCAATCCCTCCCAGCATCAGAGTCTTTTCCAATGAGTCAACTCTTTGCATGAGGTGGCCAAAGTACTGCAGTTTCAGCTTTAGCATCATTCCTTCCAAAGAAATCCCAGGGCTGATCTCCTTCAGAATGGACTGGTTGGATCTCCTTGCAGTCCAAGGGACTCTCAAGAGTCTTCTCCAACACCACAGTTCAAAAGCATTCATTCTTCGGCGCTCAGCCTTCTTCACAGTCCAACTCTCACATCCATACATGACCACAGGAAAAACCATAGCCTTGACTAGACGGACCTTTGTTGGCAAAGTAATGTCTCCGCTTTTGAATATGCTATCTAGGTTGGTCATAACTCTCCTTCCAAGAAGTGTCTTTTAATTTCATGGCTGCAGTCACCATCTATAGTGATTTTGGAGCCCAGAAAAATAAAGTCTGACACTGTTTCCACTGTTTCCCCATCTATTTCCCATGAAGTGGTGGGACCGGATGCCATGAGCTTCGTTTTCTGAATGTTGAGCTTTAAGCCAACTTTTTCACTCTCCTCTTTCACTTTCATCAAGAGGCTCTTTAGTTCTTCTTCACTTTCTGCCATAAGGGTGGTGTCATCTGCATATCTGAGATTATTGATATTTCTCCCAGCAATCTTGATTCCAGCTTGTGTTTCTTCCAGTCCAGTGTTTCTCATGATGTACTCTGCATAGAAGTTAAATAAACAGGGTGACAATATACAGCCTTGACGTACTCCTTTTCCTATTTGGAACTAGTCTGTTGTTCCATGTCCAGTTTTAACTGTTGCTTCCTGACCTGCATACAAATTTCTCAAGAGGCAGATCAGGTGGTCTGGTATTCCCATCTCTTTCAGAATTTTCCACAGTTTATTGTGATCCACACAGTCAAAGGCTTTGGCATAGTCAATAAAGCAGAAATAGATGCTTTTCTGGAATTCTCTTGCTTTTTCCATGATCCAGTGGATGTTGGCAATTTGATCTCTGGTTCCTCTGCCTTTTCTAAAACCAGCTTGAACATCAGGAAGTTCACGGTTCACGTATTGCTGAAGCCTGGCTTGGACTGACCATAGAGGACCAAAAAAAAAAAGAAGTGTTTCTTTTGTATTTTGTTTTCTTTACAACAATCCCCCAGTCCTCAGCTTAACTCAGCAACCCCACAGCAAATGATACAAGGTCCAGAAGGTGGGAACTATGAAAATTCTTTGTTAGAATTTGTAAGGATTATTGTTTGGCTCATCGGCTGGAACAGCATGGGCCTTGGCAAGGAGCGATGTGGGTTTGAATTGTAGCTCCACTTTGCCAGTCGTGTAACTCTGGGAATCAGTCCAAACTCTTAAGTGCTCACCTGTAAAATGGGGATTTACTAATACCTCCTTAGGTGGGTGTTCTTAAGATAAAACGGGATCTCAGGCTTCAAGCATTTGACACAGTACCCGACACCTGTTAAGAATCCAGTATATGAGTTCATTTCCTAAAACTCAAACATACACGGTGTTCTTACATGGACAAAAAGATATATACCTAGAAACATAAAACAACAGCAGAATAACAACTCTAAAAAGAGCTGGTCTTTGTTTCCATTGGTAGTACTTAAAGTTTTTATTCACAGCTCTTGTTGGGGACACTGGCTCTGCATTGCTAGATTCTCATCCTGGCTATGTGACCTTAGGCAAATCTTTACCTTTTCTAACTACATGAAAACCCGGGCAAGACTTTGAAATGGCCAAAAACATATCTGGGTGTTCTGAGTAATATATCCTTGGGTTACATCCACTTTGCATTAACAAAACCATTTTACAATCCTGTATGTTGTAGAAGATGTACAGTCATTCAAGTTGTTCCTGTTCATAGAAATACAGACATGTCCTGTGGAAAAGCAATTGATTATTGCCCTGGGAGCATGTTGACCAGTTCCCATCTGTTTCCTCATTCCATACTGCCAGGTCTATGCTCTGGACTTTGGAGTCTGCTTTGAACTAGTTGTAACATCTTACTGGTCCTCTCATTATTTAGTGGGTTTAAATAAAATTTTTGTCATGTGTTCATTTTATATTTGTATAAGTCATGATTTTACTTTGTAAAAACATGTGTCCTTGAACACTAAGCCTCTGTTTTCTCAACACTATGATAAAAATCATAAAAATGTCCTCTTTATCCCATGAGAGTGAAGACACATGAAGTAACCCACACACAGCCCTGGGCACAGTGTTGGGTCCATTGTAAGTGCTCGGATGGTACAGAATCTGCCTGCAATGCAAGAGACCCAGGTTCAATCTCTGGGTTGGGATGATCCCCTGGAGAAGCGAATGGCTACACACTCCAATCTTCTTGCCTGGAGAATTCCATGGACAGAGAAGCCTGGCAAGCTACAGTCCATGAGGGTCCATGACTGAGCGACTAACATTTTCAGTTTTTTCACTTCACAAGTACTCAATTAGCGTTGCTAGACAAGACTATTAAGCTGTCAAAATTGAGGAGTAATTAATCCACTGAATGTTCTCAATTTTAAGCTGTTCTCCAAAAAAAAATTTTTAATATTTATCACCTATTATCCTTCTCTACTAGTGAGCACTCACAGATCAAATCAATGAATAAATAAGTAAGCAGAAAATAAACATTAATTTGAAAAGAGGAATAGGATTATGATTCATTTGAGAGCTTGGACTTGGGGAGAATTTTGGGAGCTTTGTTTATTTTTTTATGGATACACATATATGTCCTTGGTTGTAATCTTATATTACTTATATCGACCACCTATTCCACTAAGTTATTGCTAATGCATAGGATGAATGTGATTAATATTTCATGGTGTCCTCCATAGAATACAGTGACTTCCAAATGTTCTGCAGTGTTCTGGACAACTTTGACAAGCACTATCCAGGGGCTTCATTAGAAGTAAGAAACAGTGAGCCAGGACCCCTCTCCCGATAGAGTTATAAGAACATGATCAAGTCACTTCAGTTCATCTGGGACTAAGGGTTCTTTAGAATTGGGACAACTTGTAGAAAAACAGAAAAGTAGAAAGAACAGCAGTTAGCATTCACACAGCTCTTAAGTTGTCTGTTGATTCATTTGGCCATGAATATTCTACATCCTCAAGAAGCTCCCAGTCCAGTGGGAACGTGGGACAGTTTTTAAGAAAGCTTTCCAAACAACAGAGCCTATGATGAGCTCCAGTAGGGGTGAGCAGAGGAGCCCACACTCTGTGATAACTCTCGAAGGATAAGCTTAGTTTGAGAGGATTGATACTCCAGGCAGGGGAAAGGCGAGTACAAAAACCAGAAGGTGTGAAAGAGCCCACCAACAGGAAAGAGCAAAGGCATCAGTGTGACTTGAAATGTTGGTAAACATGACATAGGGCTCAAAAGGCAGCCCAGGACAACATCAGTGATGACCGACCACGAGCCCCGTGACCTCCTAAAGAAGGTAATCCAGTCTCTAGTTAAAAGAGAAGGAAAGTTAAGACTAGTGAAGTTCAAGGTTCCAGGACCGTATGTTTTATAATCACTAGAGCTGGGTTTTTTGAAACCTATCATTTTTGGGCACCTGATGTGAAGAGCTGACTCATTGGAAAAGACCTTAATGCTGGGAAAGACTGAAGGCAAAAGGAGAAGAGGGTGGCAGAGGATGAGATGGCTAGATAGCATCACTAACTCAATGAACATGAATCTGAGCAAACTCCGGGAGATAGGACAAGACGGGGAAGCCTTGAGTGCTGCAGTCCACGGGATCGCAAAGAGTCAGACATAACTTAGCAACTGAACAGCAACTGCGAACTTTTCTCAATAAACAGTAAAGACCAATAACCCTAGAGAAAGAGAAAAGAAAACTGAAAGGCTAACTGTAGACAAACTTTAAGAATACATCTCAGCCCTAGAGAAAGGCGGTCCCATCTATGGTAAAAAAAAAAAAGGAACTGTTGTCTGGCCAGACCCAGATGCCCAAGGCCCCTTCTAGCTGTTGTTTAGCATGGCCTGAGTTACCAAATGAAAGTCTCTGTGGAAGCACCTTGCTGTTTCTTACCCAGCTGTCTTTTGTTTCCCCCAAACTGCTCTTTGCCAGGGAAGCGGCAGCCACTGGCGCTTTCCCTCCAGCCCTGTCTGCCCCGCACTGAACCACCTCTGCATTACCAGGCAGACAAAGGGGCTGGTACCAAAGAGACACCCCAGAGGCTGGTTGGCCTGTGGTCTTCCTGAACCCTGAGTGCATCACGGACTCAAGGCCTCCTTGCGAGACTTTCAGAGGATTTTCTTGGTGAATCTTTCCATTCCGTGGCCATTAGGGAACATCTCCTTAGCAAGGTCAAGATCACCAAGAGATAGCCATGAGTACACACGCTGTTCCCTGCCAGTGATGGCCAGCACCTGGGCAGAGCTGCACGCCAAAGGCAGCTGAAGCCATGTGAGCTGTATTACAGCCCTCGGACACATTCCTCCCAGCTGCAGAATAAGTACAAATAAAGGCTGCCTTCTCTCAGCCTTCATCCTCTCTCCCCCATCACCATCTGTGAGAGGTCAGTCTGCAGACTGCCAGACCGGAAACACTGCTCTCCTTGGTCAAACGCCAGGGAGGCTCCTCGCCATTTTCCTCCCAACTGGACTTGGACTTTTGGACTTTGTGTCTGATTTTGCATTGCCCAGTTTTAGCAAGAATCGTATTAAACTGTTTTCATCAGAATCCCCTACCCGCAATATCCTAACATTCTAGATATCTGATCAAATTCCAAATCTGATCAAGTGCCAAAGAATGTTCAAACTATCACACAACTGCACTCATCTCACACGCTAGTAAAGTAATGCTCAAAATTCTCCAAGCCAGGCTTCAACAATACATGAACCGTGAACTTCCAGATGTTCAAGCTAGATTTAGAAAAGGCAGAGGAACCAGAGATCAAATTGCCAACATCCACTGGATCATTGAAAAAGCAAAGAGAGTCCAGAAAAACATCTACTTCTGCTTTATTGACTATGCCAAAGCCTTTGTGTGGATCACAATAAACTGTGGAAAATTCTTAAAGAGACGGGAATACCAGGCCACCTGACCTGCCTCTTAAGAAATCTGTATGCAGGTCAGGAAGCAACAGTTAGAACTGGACATGGAACAACAGACTGGTTCCAAATAGGAAAAGGAGTACATCAAGGCTGTATATTGTCACCCTGCTTATTTAACTTATATGCACAGTACATCATGAGAAATGCTGGGCTGGAAGAAGCACAAGCTGGAATCAAGATTGTCGGGAGAAATATCAATAACCTCAGATATGCAGATGACACCACCCTTATGGCAGAAAGTGAAGAAGAACTAAAGAGCCTCTTGATGAAGGTGAAAGAGGAGAGTGAAAAAGGTGGCTTAAAGCTCAATATTCAGAAAACTAAGATCATGGCATCTGGTCCCATCACTTCATGGGAAATAGACGGGGAAACAGTGGAAACAGTGTCAGACTTTATTTTTCTGGGCTCCAAAATCACTGCAGATGGTGACTGCAGCCATGAAATTAAAGGACGCCTGCTCCTTGGAAGAAAAGTTACAACCAACCTAGACAACATGTTAAAAAGCAGAGACATTACTTTGCCAACAAAGGTCCATCTAGTCAAAGCTATGGTTTTTCCAGTAGTGATGTATAGATGTGAGAGTTGGACTATAAAGAAAGCTGAGCACTGAAGAATAAATGCTTCTGAACTGTGGTGCTGGAGAAAACTCTTGAGAGTCCCTTGGACTGCAAGGAGATCCAACCAGTCCATCCTAAAGGAAATCAGTCCTGAATGTTCATTGGAAGAACTGATGCTGAAGCTGAAACTCCCAATGCTTTGGCCACCTGTTGTGAAGAACTGACTCACTGGAAAACACCCTGATGCTGGGAAAGATTGAAGGCGGGAGGAGAAGGGGCTGACAGAGGATGAGATAGTTGGATGGCATCACCAACTCAATGGACATGAGTTTGAGTAAGCTCTGGGAGTTGGTGATGGACAGGGAGGCCTGGCGTGCTGCAGTCCATGGGGTCGCAAAGATTTGGACACGACTGAGCGACTGAACTGAACTACCATTCCCCAGATGATATTTGGTCACCCTGGCCTGCCTTTGGCAAGAACATCCTCTTATCCTTGATGTTCCCTCTTAGTAATTTTCCATCTACTGATCCTCGCCCCACCACCCACCAGCCTGCTCTTTGACTATCAATTCCCTCCTATCCATGTTGTATTCATAACTGAGATCAGTTTTCCTTTATAGCAATAGTTGCTGAACAGAATCTGTTTTTACCACTTTAACTACTGTCCAGCTCTAGTTTTACTTTGATGAGGTTGACAGGAACATGAGCACCAAGAGTCAACTGCAGCATTCAAGGCATGCCCCCGACTTCACAATATACCGGCTGATACCCATATGCTGATGATGAGCCTCTTCTTATTTCCCTCAGCCACTCCCCCTCGAGCACAAGTTGGAAATTCAGATCAATCCTGCAGTGTATTTCCTAGAAACACCAGCTTGTATTTGAAAAAAAAGAACCAGGACTTTGACCTTTGTAATATGTGATATCTAAAGCCAAGACCTTACCTAATCATGGACATATAACTTTAGTGCATTTGGGAAACAATGTTGGGTAGGGGAAGCTGAGAAGCTTACAGAAATCTCCTATTAAGGAAAGCATGTTTTATTGCGATCTCCACTTGTCCTGGATTGTCCAGGATAGTCTCCTTTTAAACAGGTGGATTGATGTACCCTGATGTGCGGGTTAGAAGTGGTTGCACAAAGTCTATCAGCAGAAAGGCTGATGGTAACCTGGGAGAAGTCGAGTAAAAGGGAATCACCCAACTTGGAGAACAGGAGAGATGAAAACTCATTCTTTACCAAGAGAGCCATCACATTGAAACACTATGTAACCAAAGAAAAACTTATTAAACTTTACTTACAACCTATCAGTTATTACTTGCTTTGCTTCTAATATACCAAAAACAATGAATTTCTGCCTTTGTTTTTTAAGGTGAGAATTTTAATTACCAGGAAATTTTTATTTGCACAGCAGAAAGAAAAAAACAGAAATTCTTCCCAAAGGGGCAAAAGTTAGTTTACACTGTTTTTAATGAGTAATTCTGTGGACTTTTTCATCATAATAGGAATATTTGTGTCAACTTTTTAAAAATGCACAATGTGAAAGTTGTAAGTTAAGTTTTATTTGGGGCAAAATGAGGACTGTGGCCTGGGAGACAGCACCTCAGATAGCTCTGAGAAACTGCTCCAAAGAGGCAGGGTGAAAGGTCAGTATATATGTGATTTATGGAGAAGGCAATGGCAACTCACTCCAGTCCTGTTGCCTGGAAAATCCCATGGACGGAGGAGCCTGATGGGCTGCAGTCCATGGGGTCGAAAAGAGTCGGACACGACTGAGTGACTTCACTTTCACTTTTCACTTTCATGCATGGGAGAAGGAAATGGCAACCCACTCCAGTGTTCTTGCCTGGAGAATCCCAGGGACGGGGGAGCCTGGTGGGCTGCCGTCTATGGGGTCACACAGAGTCGGACATGACTAAAGCAACTTAGCAGCAGCAGCAGCATGTGATTTATGGTTAAGGGGGAGTACATGCAATCAAATGCATATTTTTCCAGGTTTGTACTAGTCTTGTGAAGCCTTCACTAGTCACAAGGAACAGTGTCACTCTGAAGGATTTTCACGTTTTTCTAGATATGAGGAGATATGAGGGCTTATAAAATCAGCTCCTGAGGATATCTAACTATCTGAAGACCTATTCTGCCAGTTTTCCCAGAGCAAGGAGTGCCTCATTTCTGCTCCACCCTGAGCCTCTTCAGGGGGTAGTGAAGGTCAGCAGCAGCAACACATGATTTAATCCTTGTAGAGGTGGATGGTGGGCTTCCTAGGTGGTGCTAGTGGTAATGAACACTCCTGCCAATGCGGGAGACATAAGAGATGCAGGTTGAATCCCTGGGTCAGGAAGATCCCCTGGAGGAGGGCATGGCAACCCACTCCAGTGTTCTTGCCTGGAGAATCCCATGGACAGAAGAGCCTGGCAGGCTACAGTCCATAGGCTTGCAAAGAGTTGGACACAACTGAAGCAATTTAGCATGCATGTACAGACGCAGAGGTAGATGGCAAGTGCCACGGCAAGTGTCAATTTGTGGTTGACACTTGTGAATGTCAGCAAACTAGGAACCATTAGAAATCATAAAGAAGATGATAAATATCCATCATTCTACCATCCAGACTTGAACAGCTGGATGTCCTTCCTTCCACACTTTTCTACTCATATACATCCTTTAACGTAAAAAAAATGAGAAAGAACTAAATATAACATTGTATAATCTTTTTATTTTCTTTAGTTTTTGTGGGTATCTTTCCATATCAGCAAATATAAATCTACATGATCATTTTTAATGACTCTATGGGGCCAGCATTTTTTTTTCATCCTTTATGGAGAGAGATTAGGATGTTTCCAATCATGCTGTTTTATAAATATTCCTGGGACAAACAGCCTCGTGCAGAAGCCTTTTCTCAGTTACCTAATTATACTCTTAGGGGAAAAAAAAAATCCCTAGAATTGGAATTGCTGAATCGGGCATTTGCTCTTTCTCTAAGGCTGTTGATCCTTCTTGCCAAAAAGCTCTCTGGAAAACCTTCCCACTTTGCCTCCCCCAGCAATTTAAGAAAACACCCGTTTTCCACACCCTCACTTACTCCAGGTTTCATAAAATATTTCAACCTTCAGTGTGCACGTTTTCAGGAAAGCACATCACACTCCTGCTTTGTCTTGACCCCGGCCTGACTGGTCAGAAGCCCTGGGACAGGGGCGAAATGGCTAGATAGAGCCAGCCTCCCCGGGCACACCACCCGGAGCATCTCTCCCCAGCCCTTCTCTTTCAAGGCAGAAAATGAAAAGCCCCTGAGGTGCCAGCTGGAGGTCGGGGAACTGGGGGCAAGAAGGGACCAAGGGTGTTCCAGGACGCCTCCTTCACACCCCTAGGTGGGAAGCATCGGACTCCCCGCCCCTCCCCCACCTCCTCCATCCCAAAGAAAATCTGCGGATGAGAGACGCCTAGGAAAGGGGAAAGCAAACACTAGGGCAGAAAGGACCAGCTTGAACCTGCAGGTTAGAAGGGCAGTCCGTTCCCACCAGGGACCCCCCTTTCAGCTGCAAACTTCTGCATTTGACATTTCAATGCAACCCAGGGGAGGGAAGCAGAGAGAGGGGAGAGGGGAGAGGGGCAGGCTGGAGACCTGAATAGGGGCGGGGAGACAAAAAAATCTGCATCTCTTTAATTCCGCCACTTGTTCTTTCTGCCTTTCTTCCCCCCCTCGCCAGAATGTGACAGTCAGAGCCAAAGGGGCTTCTCTCCCTCTCTTTTTCTCTTTGACATTTAAAAACAATATACACTTGGGAGCATTGTAAGTCGGGGAGGGGTGGGAGGAGAAGAGAAGAGGAAGATTGTTTCCGCAAGAATTGAACCTCAGGAAAGCTGCTTTCATCCTCCTTGTGACTTGTCCCAGCAGCCGGATTCCTTTTCATTGCTTTGGAGGGAAAACTGAAAAGACTTGGATTTTGCAAACAAAAAAGTAAATTCTGACCCTATCTAGTGAATGTGCTCTCTGGTGGGGGAGTTGCTTATTCCTTGGAAAGAATCTTAGATCATTAAAGAACGGTATTCTCACAAAGCTAACCTCGGAGATCAATAGCATCAGTACTTCAGAGTGGGGTTTAAGATTAAGTTGGGGTCCCAGCCAGGCTTGCCTCTCCTTACCTGTCCCTGAAGATGAACCAACTCCCTATCCTCCGGCCAAGGAATTGTTCCTAGGAATCTAGACCCTGGGCTCCAGCCTTGGCCTCAGGGAACAGCCCCAGATTTGAACAGAACACACTGTTCTATCCAGAATACAAGAATAATCAAGAACAACACAAGAATAATAATTATAATAATTAACACAAGAATAATCAAGCTTGTCTCTTCTAAGTCTGTCTCTGCTCTCTCCAATTTGCAGATGAGAAAACTTGAGGTCCCAGAAGATTGTGTGTGTGTGTGAGTGTTCTTAGTCACTCATTCATGTCCAACTCTTTGTGACCCATAGACTGTAGCCCGCCAGGCTCCTCTGTCCATGGGATTCTGCAGGCAAGAATACTGGGAATGGGTAGGCATTCCCTTCTCCAGGGGATCTCCCAGGGATCAAACCCAGGCCTCCGGCATTGCAGACGGATTCTTTACCATCTGAGCCACGAGGGAAGATTGAGGATGGTAAACTCAAAGAGCTAGGGGACACAGGCCAGAACTCCAGTCCCTTCTCTTCTAGGGCAAGGAGAATCTCACCTCCCTGCCACCTCCACGTGTGTTGAAAGAGAGGGAGTTGTGCTTCCCTCATGGTCTAGTGGTTAAGACTCCACCTGCTACTGCAAGGGATACAGCTCCCATCCCTGCTTCAGGAGGAGCCCACGTACCTCGGAGCAACTAAACCAGTACACCACAGCTTCTAAAACCCCTGCGCCCTACAGCCTGTGCTCTGCAGTGAAAGAAGCCCCCGCAATGAGAAGCCTGGGCCACCGCAATGAAGAGAAGCCCCCACCACACTGCAGCTAGTCCACGTGCAGCACTGAAGAGCCCGCGTGGCCAAAAATAAATAAATCAGTCTTTTTTTTTTAAAAAGAGAGGAGAGATGGAGTTCCGTGCCTAAGTCAGAGTCACCAGCGACAGTGGCTTTCTCTACCTAAGACGGAACAATAACAGCAAGAAAATCAAGTCAGGTGTTCCCTTGGCAGAGGAATATCACTCCCCCTGGAGAAGGAAATGGGCAAGCTTGAAATTGAGGGAGAAGGACCACGTTTTCATTTTGAAGCCCTCAGAGACTTCAGTTCGGCTTCCGAGCCACCAGACACCTTGAAGACGTTCAGCTGGGGAACAAGGAGCCAGGACCATCAGGAATCCCAGGCCTGAAGCAAAGGCGCACAGGTGTGATGGAGAAGGTGGCCTCTGTCCAGTTATGCCTGGACCCTCAGAGGCAGCGCCGTCTTCGACCACTGGGAGCCTCCCTAACGAGGACAGGACCAGGCTGTCTTGGCCAAAGGCACAGTAGAAAGTTTCTCGAGTCTGTCAAAGGGGAATGCAAGTCCATCACCCTGCATGTTGAAAAAGATGTGACCGCCCCCCATTCGGTATCCCAAGCTAGTGAAGCGAGACGTGTGGATTTTGTAAGTCTAGACCCGGATCACAGCTTTTTAAATCCCTTTAGCCTCTATGTAGAACCAGGAAGAACTAGACTGAATTAAAAATAATCTTTTCTACAGTAGAAACTATTATGTAATGGAATAGACCTTTTTTAAAAAATTAACTTTTAATTTTAGAATGGTTTGGGATTTTTTTTTTGTCAGTGGTAGTACAGAGTTCCCATGTACCCCTTACCCAGTTTCCTCTATTATTAACATCTTGTTACAATGGTGTAATGAACCAATATCAATACATAGTTAACTAAAGTACATAACTTTATTCAGATGTCCTCGTGTGCATGCTAAATCGCTTCAGTTGTACCTGATTCTGTGCGACCCTATGGACTGCAGCCCACCAGGCTCCTCTGGCCATGGGATTCTCCAGGCAAGAACACTGGAGGGGGTTGCCATGCCCTCCTCCAGGGGATCTTCCCAACCCAGGGATTGAACTCACGTCTCTTATGTCTCCAGCATTGGCAGGTGGGTTCTTTACCCCGAGTGCCACCTGGGAAGCCTGATAGAGTATAACAGCAGTCCTGGAATTGTGTTCCGCACAGCCATAGAGTTCCCGGGAGAACTGGAAGGATGTCTGCAGAAGGGAGGCAGTAAGTAGGGGTCCAGCCTCTGGTTTCACCCCACCAGGTGGGCCCGCTATCATCAGTTCTTATTCTGAGTGTCCTTAAAACGTGGGCTTCCCTGGTGGCTCAGGAGACCTGGGTTCAATTCCTGGGTTGGGAAGATTCCCCTGGAGGAGGGAATGGCTACCCACTCCAGTATTCTGGCCTGGAGAATTACAAGGACTGTATAGTCTATAGGGTCACAAAGAGTCGGACACGACTGAGTGACTTTCACTCACTCACTCATCCATACAACATAGATTTGGGGGAAAATCATTTTACTTATACAAATAAGGTTGAAACACTCTGAAAGAGAAGATGTTTTACCTTGACTTGCCTTGGTTGACTGTGACCTACCCCCTAACTTGTGACAGCCTTATTCCAAGGTTACAAATGACTCAATTAGATTTTATTTTTAAAAAAGGAAAAAATATTCTGTGGAAAAAACATTTTACCCTCCTTCTTTTCCCTAAGGAAAATACTAGGTCAAAGAGAAGATGGTCCTCAGGTATGAAGCCGCAAGACCAGCTGAATCACCAAGCAGAAGCGAGCTGGCTTTCTAACTCATCCTTAGCTGTGTCGCCTCCTGTCCTTACTGAATCAGGTGACGGCAATGGCCTTAAGTCCTGCATGTAAAAGAGGTAAAAACGCCGCCTCTCCCCCTTACTCTGTGTGTTTGAGGTGCCCCTGGTCACCAGGCAACAGTAATCCTCCCAATTACCAGGCAACACGATTTTCCAAAGTGCTGGATTTAAGAGGATGCAACCCCAGAAGGCAGCTCAGTGCTTTCCTGAGAACGACCTCTCCCTTCTCCTTCTAAAAGAAGATTGGATATTGCTCCCAATTAGGAGTGATGGGTCCCACTTTGCCTGTCTACAGAGAAATAACCCTTTCCACATTCATGTCTTTTCATTGATGATCTGGGGAGAGATCAGCTAAGTATACTAGAACACAGCTGTCTTTATGGGGAGAGAATCAGCATGGTTTCCACAGCATGGAAAGAGCTGTGCCTGGCAGACAGATTGAAGTTTGAATGCCAACTTACTGATTGTGTGAACGTGAGCAAGTGACTTGACTCCTGAGCCCTGGTTTCTGGGTGTCGAATGACAGCGGTGATGCCCACTTCCCCGAGCAGTGGAGGAGTGACGTGCCCACGGAGCCTGGCCTTAATGGGCCCTAAGTACATGACAGCTACTGATATGTTTAAAGTTTGGGCAAGTTCTTTCTAGGGGTATCATTCTACAGAAACTGCTTCTTCTTTGTAAAAATTCCAAAGCACCATTCAAGGAGACAGCTGGTAGTACCACCCTATGGTGAAAAGTGGGTCATAGAATACAGGCTGACCTCAGAGATACTGAGGGCCTTGTTCCGAACCACTGCAGTAAAGCAAATGTCATGATAAAGTTGAGCCACATGGATTTTTTGCACATAAAAGTTGTGTTTACGCTATACTTTATTAAGTGTGTGATAGCATTATGTCTAAAAGAATAATGGATATATCTTAGTTTTCAAATACTTTATTGCTGTGTGTGCGAAGTCACTTCAGTTGTGTCTGACTCTTTGGGACCCTAAGGGACGGTAGCCCGCCAGGCCTCTGTCCATGGGGTTTTCCAGGCAAGAATACTGGGTCGGGTTCCCCTGCCCTCCTCCAGGGGATCTTCCTGACCCAAGGACTGAACCCACATCTCTTACATCTCTAGAATTGACAAGCAGGTTCTTTCCCACTAGCGCTGCTGCTGCTGCTAAGTCGCATCAGTCATGTCCGACTCTGTGCGACCCCATAGACGGCAGCCTGCCAGGCTCTCCCGTCCCTGGGGGACTAATATATGACAAATCAATTACAATAGTAACATCAAAAATCATTGATCACAGATCACCATAAGAAATACAGTAATACTGAAAAAATTTGAAATATTCCAAGAATTACAAAAATGTTACACAGAGACATAAAGCAAACAAATGCTGTTGGGAAAATTGGTGCCCATAGACTTGCTCCATACAAGGTTGCCACAAACCTTCACTTTGTAAAAAGAAAGAAAAAAATGCAATATCTTGGAAACACAATAAAATGTACACCTGTAATGTCTTCCATTAGGGACTATTTTCTTAGGAAACTAATGACCCACAGAGAGAGGACTGGGAAGAACTTAGCAGGAAGAGGATGCATCTTTAAAGAGAGCCCTTACAGGCTTCCCAGTGGCACTAGCGGTGAGGATCCTGTCCGCCAGTGCAGGAGAAGTAAGAGATGCGGGTTTGATCCCTGGGTCAGGAAGAATCCTCTGGACAGAGGAGCCTGGCAGGCTTCAGTCAGGGGTCGCGAAGAGTTGGACACAACTAAAGCGACTTAGCACGCACACAGCATTTACAGAGTATTCAAACAACAAGCCAGACAGCTCTAAGCCCTTAACATCCAGGAACTCACTTAATCCTCCCAACGACTGCACTCAACTGAGACTATTATTACTATTACGTCTTTTCATGTAATAATTTGGGAAGTAATTAGTAATAATAGTTTGGGAACCTGATCCTCACAGTGGTTAAGTAATTTGCCCTAACCCAGCTAGTTAGCAGTGGGGCTCAATTCAACCCAGACCTTCTGATTTCAGAGTCCGTTCTCGGAATCACTACTCTCTGCAGAGCTTGTGGGAAAGTCATCTCCCTGGGCACGTGGACGTGCTCCTTCAGGAAGAAGAACTGTGTGGACCAGACCGGACTTGTAACAAGAAGAGACTGGGGTTGGTTTGAGCAGAAAAGAAACTTCTTAAACAAATCTGAAACCGAAAGCATTTTCAAAAGCATCAAATACACAAAATGGCTGGGAAAGGGAGTGATTCATTAAAGAAATGGAAAGACACAAGATATTTTTAAGAATTGTAGAATGTCAAATAAGAACTAGATATTAGATGATATTAAAGAATTGTTTTTAATTTTCTTAAGCGTGACAAGGGAATTATGGACACAGAGAAGGTGCTTCTTCTTAGGCATCGGGCTGAAGTATTAGGTTGGTGCAAACATAATCGCGGTTTCAGACCGTGAATTTTAAATCATTATAACCAGGCTCAAACACATCTTTATTATTAATATATTCTATTTCATACATATGTTAAAGCAGTTAGCTCGACCCCAGAAACTAATATCACACTGTAAATCAGTTATACTTCAATTAAAAGATAAATAAATGAAAAAAAAAAAAAACCTTATATGCATTAAGCTCTTACTATGGACCAGAGGCATTCTGAGCAATATTTAATCTCTTTCTCATACCACCACCTATGAGATGGCTACTAATTTTACCATTCTCTACAAGAGAAACTACTTCCAGAGAGACTGGGGTAGAAATGGGAGTGGCACCACTCACGCTTACCCCTAACAACCACTAACAAATTTTTTGCTTCCTGTTCCCACAACTCTATCCTCTGCTGGTCTAGAGGTCTCAGTTCCAGGGAAAGGAACGCTTTCACCAGGAGACACAATAATTGCTCCATTGAATTGGAAGTTAAGACAGCCACCCAACCATGTTGTATTCCTCATGCCTCTGAATCAATAGGCAAAAGAAGGAGTTCCAGTGTTGGCTCATTTAATTGATCCTAGCTATGCAATCCGGAGAAGGCAATGGCACCCCACTCCAGTACTCTCGCCTGGAAAATCCCATGGACGGAGGAGCCTGGTGGGCTGCAATCCATGGAGTCCCTGAGTCGTACACGACTTTACTTTCACTTTTCACTTTCATGCATTGGAGAAGGAAATGGCAACCCACTCCAGTGTTCTTGCTTGGAGAATCCCAGGGATGGGGGAGCCTGGTGGGCTGCCGTCTATGGGGTCGCACAGAGTCGGATACGACTGAAGCGACTTAGCAGCAGCAGCAGCAGCGGCTATGCAATCATTGAGGTAAGGAAGAATCTGGAGGATAGGAGATCCCTTAGGGCACTTGTTAGAAAGACTATGCCCTGTGATTAAGGTCAATGAAAAACTACACCAAATCTAAGACCAGACCCTTCACAAATGAAGGTTTAGGTCACCCTACCAGGTAAAGAGTCATGACTAACTGTAGAGCTTGTTGAGGGCAAAGGGAATACAGAATGGATAGTAGAAGATAGTTACAAATATCAGCTGAGTCGTATCCAACTCTGCAACACCACT
This sequence comes from Bubalus bubalis, assembly GCF_019923935.1. NCBI lineage: Eukaryota > Metazoa > Chordata > Mammalia > Artiodactyla > Bovidae > Bubalus > Bubalus bubalis. The sequence continues at coordinate 56,606,270 of NC_059176.1, read as the reverse complement.
GACCATAGCCCACCAGGCCCCTCTGTCCATGTGGCTTCTCCAGGCAAGAATATTGGAGTGCGTTGCCATGCCCTCCTCCAGGGGATCTTCCCAACTCAGGGATTGAACCCAGCTCTCCCTCACTGCAGGTGGATTTTTTTACCTTCTGAGCCACCAGGGAAGCCCATAAATATCAACTACAACCACACAACCTGTAATGGTAGCTAGAACTGGAATTGTCATGAATATTTCCTCCTTATTTTGTCACAAATACATTTGTGTGTCTATACTAACATCTGAAGATATTAAGCAAAATCTACTTTCCTATCTTTTCCCCATATCACACAACATAAGATGTATTGACTTTGTATTAGTATTTTTTTTAAGGATCATTGATCTTACATCATAGTATTCAAAGTACAGAATATCAGAAGAGTAAACATCACTCAAGGACTTTACTTCCTCTTCGGGGAAAGGAATTAGTGTATTTTCAGTTGCACTAGGATAGTTGTGTGATGTTAGTACAAGTGTGACCTCATTATTGCCTTTATTTGGAGATTAAATATGGTTTAGGAAATGTGTATAACTGCCAGGTTGACAAGGGGTGGATTTGTGATGGTTCTTTTCATGTATTAGCTTGACTGGGCTAAGAGATGACCCTGATAGCTTATTTCTGGGTGTGTCTATGGGAGTGTTTCAGGAGGAGATTACTATTTGAATTAGTAGACTGAGTAAAAATGACCCACCCTCAGTACTGTGGGCAGACCCATCCAATCCTTTGAGGTTACAGCATGGTGGAGGAAGGGGGCCTCTTTCTCTCTCCATCTCTCTCTCTTTCTCATAGAGCTTCAGTGTCCATCTTCTCCTGTCCTGGAATATTAAAGCTCCTGGTCCTCGGGTCTACCATTGTCTTTCTTGAGTCTCCAGCCTACAGGTGGCAGATCATGGGCCTTCTCGGCCTCCATAACCAAGACATTCAATCCCTATGATAAATCTCTTCGTACGTAGACATACAGAGATGTATCTAATTGGTTTGGTTTCCCTGGAGAACCCTGACTAATAGGGCCAGAAGCTTTTTTTTTCCTTATACCACCACTTAAAAAGCGAGAACTAATTTTATGCCCTTTGTATAAGTGAGAAAATCTCAGAGAAGTTGAAGGCCTTGCCCGTGCAATATGATTAGCAAGCTGAAGTGCTGGGAGTCAGGTTGGTCTGAGTCCAAAGCCCATGCTTATTCCAATCCAGGTCGCCACTACCAGGGCAAGGCCTTAATGAAGTACAGCACTGCTAGGGTCAGTGCCAGCCGCCTGGAAGGTCCCGGAGGCCCTCAGGCTCTCATACCCCCCTGCCACTCTTTTCAAGATCTTCTCCTGCAAGTTCCTCCAACTTGATAAATTCCTGGCCCCAAACCCGTATGACAGAGTGAGTTGTCAGAAGCCTTTCAGCTGTTTGGGAAGCCCCAACTACACAGAGAATTATCTCAGGGTTTTTTTGTGAGCTCAATGGACACTCCAAAACTAATTACCCCTCTACCAAAGGGTGAGATCTTAATGGCATTTTGATTTATTTCCTTCTTGTCTTTTTTTCATTTTGACACTTTTATTCCAAAATTGGAATATCACTTTTGGTGTCCTAGAATTTTCTCTCTTGTTTTTTATAGCAAATTCCTTCTACCTTTAAGACTCTCACGGCTTCCCTGGTGGCTCAGTGGTAAAGAATCTGCCTGCGAGTGCAGAAGGCACGGGTTCGATCCCTGATCCAGGAAGATCCCACATACCATGGAGCCACTAAGCCCAACTAAGCTCATGGCCCACAACTGCTGAGCCTGCGCACTAGAGCCTGGGAACCACAACTACGGAGCCCATGTGCTGCAGCTACTGAAGCCCGTGCGCCCTAGAGCCGGTGCTCCGCAGCAAGAGAAGCCACCACAAAGAGAAGCCAGCGCCCCACAACCAGGAGTAGCCTCCCCCAGCTCTCCCCAGAGAAAAGCTCACACAGCCAGACCCAGTACAGCCAAAATTTAAATAAATAAATAAACCTTTATCTTTGGGGGAAAAATGGCCCACAGCAAAAAAATCTTAAAAAAAAAAAAAAAGACTCTAGTGAAGCGGACTGAAACAGATTGATCATTTTTTATTTTTCCCCAGAAAGAGAAGAAAGAAAATCGGGTAGTGTGCCTTTTCCAGCCCCTCCCACCCTCCTCCTGCTGCCAGATGACCTTCCCAAACCCCACCTCCGCAAGTGACCTCCCCTGCTTGACACCCTTCAATGAGCCCTCGAGGAGCCGCAGGTGGGTCAAGAGGCCCGTCTGGAAGGCGTTCATCTGGTGGGCAAAGGTCTTTCAGCAGGAACGCTGCACCGGGCGCTGTGCGCTCCTAGACGGGTTGCGTCATTTTCTGCCCTTTTTCTTCCTTTACCTCTGTGGCCCCCTCTGCTCTCCTTTGCCTTCCTCGCCCCTGCTGCTGCTCCAGACTTGTGCCAGGTCTCACTCTTCTCCTTAAACCGGAGTCTGGGAGAGACGCCCCTTCCTGAACAGGGCTGGTCCTGATCAGGTGTCAATCCTGAAGCTCCTTGTGCCAGGATTGGGCCAGAGCCGACGGTCCATCCGTGCTTCTCTGAGTGAGTCCGCGTTCCAAAGCTGATTAGTGGGGAGACATTGGGCAAGGTATTTCTTTACCCTCTTGAAGTCTCAACTGTCTCATTTTAAACTGGAGGTGACAAACCATCACAATGCTGTGAAACAATTTTCCTCCAATTAAAAAATAAATCTAAAAATTAAGATAAACTAGAGATGATAACAGCTCCTCAACAGATGGTCTAAGTAAGGACAAAACAAGGTGATGTAGATGAGATATTGCCAGGCCTGGCCCAACCTGGCCCAATACAGCTTGTTTACTTGAAAAGTCCTGTCCGACTCTGTGACCTCATGGACTGCAGCTGCCAGGCTCCTCTGTCCATGGGATTCTCCAGGTAAGAATACCGTTGCCTTTTCCTTCTCTGGGGATCTTTCCAACACAGAGATCGAACCCACATCTCCTGCGTCTCCTGCACTGCAGGTGGACTCCTTGCCACTGAGCCACCACGATACAGCTTAGTGATTCTCAGTAGCTATTCCCTTGTCTCGCTAAGGGGCTCAGAAATGGACCATGTGAGCTAGGGAAGAAGGAATAAAAAGGCTCAAGTGGCTAACACTGAAGGGCTGGAATGTGCACAGCCCTGTCTAGGAGATAATGGGTCAGAATGTCCAGCCAAGCACCCAGTACAGCAGGAAAACGCTCTCAGCCAGCCCAGAGGGAAAGCGAGGCTGTTCCCAGGAGACCCCGCACTTAGACTCAAGGTTAAAACTTGATGCTATTTTAGCACTCCTCCTCCCCAAAGACATCGGGGAGGAGCAGGGTCTATGACATCCTCTCCCAGCTCAGCTTGCAGCCCCATTGGCTCTAGCCCTGCACTACCCACCTGCACTGCCCGCCCCCCCAACCCCCACCCCCCAACAGCTGTCAGGCTCTCCAACTGGACAGGAGCTCAGAACCCACAAGAAGCAGGATGGTTAAAGGAAGGAGGCGCCGGAAGTGTGGAAGGTGAAGCAACTGGGCAGAGAGCAGCTAAGGCCAGCACAGGTATGTCCCAAGCTGGGGACATGCTCACCTGTTCCAGAAGGTTCTTTCATTGTAGCTCTGAGAAGGAAAGCAACAAGAAAATATTCATACCCAGTGGCTCCAGAAGTGAGAGAAAGAGCATATTTTTGCAAATTTGAAGCTGCTCTGGTTATCCCCCAATGACACAGGTCAAATTCCCACTATTTATGCCACTTTTAGGTCAAAGCAGGCCACCACCAAACCCCCTTGATAAGTCTATATGCCCCTTAAAGGGGACACAGTGACTAATAACTGCTCAACAAAACAGACTTTTTTTTACTTGTTTTGAATTGATAAAAGGAGACTTCTTTTTGGAGAAAGTAGCTATAGACAGAAAAGACTAGCTGTGGGAATGAAGAATTTGGACAACGCCCAGGTCAGGGTGCCTTGAAGTCTCCAAAATGGTCCTGAGTTAATAGCTGAGCCAGGAAATGTTGAAAAGTGTGTCTTCAGGGAAGCCTTAGATGTTCAACACCAAGCACTGGAATAAAGCCCTAAAAGAAACCCATCTAGCAAATCCCTTCCCCAGTTGGCAGACGCACCTATCTGCCCAGCCTCCATCCCCTCTGTGAAACTGATAGGGTCAGAGGTCATGCTGGCGGAAGACTTTAATTGAAGCTGAGTCACATTAATTACATCACTGTGCTATCCAAACTTAATTCCCCTGAAGTGACGTCATAAAACCAGGGCATTACAAAGGATTAGGGACCAAAAGGAAGGTAGACGTGAATAAGGTTTCCATATGGCCGTGACTCATGTCTAACGGTTGTGTCCCACTGTGGGTGCTCATGACTCACCCCTGATACCAGCACCAGCTCCACGTGGCCTCCACACATGTGGGGCTCTGACCTGACCTCCCTCTGCTGAGAAGCCTGAGGCCCCAGGTTTCGTCAGGAGTGAGGGAAGCCACAGACAGGATTCACCGGACCAAATGGGACCTCTCAAGGTCTGTGCTTATCCTGTAAGACTTCAAGACTCACCAAAGTTCAGTGTTGCCCCCAAAGCAGTGCCGCTTTGGGTGCTAATGTGCATTATATGGAAAACAAAGGGTTTAGTGGCCAAACATATTTGGTAAAGGGATTGATCAATGGGTTTCCTCACTGCAAGGGGCCCTTAACCTGTTAGTGATCACTGAACGCTCGCAAAGGCAATAGGTTATGCAGCGTTTCTTGAAGTTTGCTGACCAGGGAACCCTTTGCATTTATGGATTTTTTTTTTTCCTGGCTGCATTGCAAGCCATGTGGGATCTTTGTTCCCCAACAAGGGATCAAACCCTTCCCCCTGCTGTGGAAGCACAGAATCAACCACTGGCCTTCCAGGAAAGTCCCCAGGGAATCCTTTTTGAAGGAGAATTCATGGGGTTAGTGCCCTGAAGAACACATCTCAAAAAAGCTTTTTTAGTTGTAGCCTTGCCTTTCACCATTTTCCCTTGTCACAAAGACAGAGATGCCTCTGGACATTTGTGTTTCTAACACAGGCCATCGATGTCCATCCAGACCATTGACAGATTCTGCAGCAGATTGCCCCTCATTCCCTCACACAGGTCAACATGCTTCGGCTTCCACTAGAGGACTGCTTGGAGAAGGCAGTGGCACCCCACTCCAGTACTCTTGCCTGGAAAATCCATGGACGAAGGAGCCCGGAAGGCTGCAGTCCATGGGGTCACTAAGAGTCGGACACGACTGAGCAACTTCACTTTCACTTTTTGCTTTCATGCATTGGAGAAGGAAATGGCAACCCACTCCAGTGTTCTTGCCTGGAGAATCCCAGGGATGGGGCAGCCTGGTGAGCTGCCGTCTATAGGGTCGCACAGAGTCGGACACGACTGAAGCGACTTAGCTGCAGCAGCAGCAGAGGACTGCTAAGTCATACAGCATAGCACCACTGAGATGGACACCTGGGATTCTTGATTCTGATGTTACCATTGAGGAAAGTAAGGCTCATGGAGCAGAAGCAACCAGCTGGTGATGAGACAGCTAGAGAGAAGCAGAGCCAAGACTCGACCTCCTCTGAGCTGAGTCTCAGTCCATCTCAGTCCCAAAAATGGGAACTGCTTCTTGGGTATAAATAAATGCAGTTACTAGTTAATTACTCAATGAGTTACTACAGTTACTAAGTTACTACATTGAAGAGTGATTCTTAGATCGATGGGCTACTAGATAGGTCTAGCAACAGAGTAAGCAGTTACACTCAAGTGGCGCCAAGAGTTAGGAGAGGACAGGTTATTCTTTTCAAAGTCTCCATAAACATCCTGGGCAACTGAGAACTTACTACATTATTATTTGATCTGTTGGAGGATCTTTTCCCTGTATCAGAGTTCTTAGTTGCAGACAACAGAACCCACTGTAGCCAGGTTAAGGCCAAAAAGTGGTTCATATTGGACAGTTTATGGTATCCTCAGAAGGAACAGAAACTGACTGCATGTGACACAAACATGGAAAAACAGAACCAGGAGAAACACCCAACCTCACTGTGGGTCTGTTCTAGAGAACCTCCACTGTCTCTACCCTGCACCACTTGACCCTTACAATGCTCTGCCTGATGTTAAAAGAATTCCAGAGACCCTAGAAGAACAGATACCTTGAGCACATGCTTGTGAGTATATCTGCAGAAATTCAGCACCTCCCCTTGCTCACTTCAGCATCTGCATCTCAAGTAGATGCATCTTTGAGGCCAAGCTAAATCACATGTGAAGAGGGCATGGCAACCAACTCCAGTATTCTTGCCTAGAGAATCCCCATTGACAGAGGACCCTGTCAGGCTACAGTCCATGGGGTTCCAAAGAGTCAGACACGACTGAGCGACTAAGCACAGCACAGCACAGGTCACACGCATCACTCTGTATTATGGGCTAAATTGTGTCCCCCTTCCCAAAATTCATGTGTTAAAGCCTTAACTCCGTATCATGACTACATTTGAAGATACTACATTTAAAGAGGTAATTAAAGCTAAATGAGGTCATAATCAGTTCAGTTCAGTTCAGTTCAGTCACTCAGTCGTGTTTGACTCTTTGCAACACCATGAACCACAGCACACCAGGCCATCACCAACTCCCAGAGTTTACCCAAACTCATGTCTATTGAGTTGGTGATGGCATCCAACCATCTCACCCTCTGTCGACCCCTTCTCCCGCCTTCAATCTTTCCCAGCATCAGGGTCTTTTCCAATGAGTCAGTTCTTTGCATCTGTGACCAAAGTATTGGAGTTTCAGCTTCAGCATCAGTCCTTCCAATGAACACTCAAGACTGATCTCCTTTAGAATGGACTGGTTGAATCTCCTTGCAGTCCAAGGGACTCTCAAGAGTCTTCTCCAACACCACAGTTCAAAACCATCAATTCTTTGGTGCTCAGCTTTCTTTATGGTCCAACTCTCACATCCATACATGACTACTGGAAAAATCATAGCCTCAACTAGACAGACCTTTGTAGGCAAAGTAATGTCTCTGCTTTTGAATATGCTATCTAGGTTGGTCATAACTTTCCTTCCAGTAAGGAGTAAGCGTCTTTTAATTTCATGGCTGCAGTCACCATCTGCAGTGATTTTGGAGGTCATAATAGTGGGACCCTAATCCAACAAAGCTGATGTCCTTATAAGAAGAGACACCAGGGCCGTGTGAGGACATGGCTTGGAGGCGACCATCTGCAAGCCAAGGAGAGAGGCCTCAGGAGAATCCAAACATTCTGACCCTTCGATCTTGTTCCCCCAGCCTCCAGAACTGTAAACAAATCACTTTCTGCTGTTTCAGCCACCCAGTATGTGGTTTTGTTATGGCAGCCCTTACAACTAATATACCTGCATGCCAGGGAGCCTGGGAAATATAGTTCCCCACTTTTCAGGCCCAAGAAAACAGAGAGGAAAATAGAAGAGCCAATCATAGAGTCCACTACTTTATCTAAACAACAGACTCTCAACTGAGATCAGAAATGTATGAACAAGGGCTTCCCTGGTGGTCAGTGGTAAAGAATCCGCCTACAGGGCAGGAGACACGGTTCGATCCCTGGTCCAGGAAGATCCCACACACCTCAGAGCAGCTACAGCCCTTGAGTCACACCTATTGGGCCTGTGCTCTGCAACAGGAGAAGGCACCACAAGGAGAAGCCCATGTACTGCAACTAGAGAGCAGTCCCTTCTCGCTACAGCCAGAGAAAAGCCCTCGCAGCAACGAAGACCCAGCACAGCCATAAATAAATAAGTAAACTTATTTTAAAAAGAAGTGTATGAATGGAACCCATCTAGCAAACTCCCTCCCCAGTTGGTGAAGACACATGTTTGGACAAGCCCAGCCGCCACCCCCTCTGTGAAACTGATGCGATAGGGTGTCACGCTCTGGGCTTCTCCCAGATCCACCCAAACTTCCCTCCCATCACGATCCTGCCACCTCCCACCTGGACCGCGACCATCGCTGGGACCGCACCCAGCCAAGACTCCTGAGCATCCATCGGCTCAGCAAGGCCCTACGCGCATCTCCTCTCACCTACTGAACAGAACTCTGTTCCCTGCCACACTTCACAGATAGAAATACCTCCCGTGAAGCAATTAAAATGCCAGGAGACCACACACACACAGTGAAATAAAGCCTCGCACCCCGCCAAAAAATAAAGTATCAGTAGAAACAGAACATGAGAACCGAAGAAAAGAGAAATACAAGCAGTCCAGCCATTTGCTTCAGTGTTTTCTGGAAACCATGACATAATGGAAGTCAGATGTGATAAATAAATTTCATTAATGGATAAGAAGAAAACTACAAACTTCTCAAAGGGAAACTCGTTTTTCTCCAGTTCTACGTTAAGAAATGGCTCCTCTAGGATTTCAAGCAGGGGCCATGAGAGGGCTCAGCAGGATCCCTCACTAAAGATGCAACAGCAGATTTCTTATGGGTGTCATCCCTCTGAGCCAAGGGTGTATAACTAAGAAGTAATTTAAAGAGTACCATTCCCAACGGACTCACTTTTCTTAAATATGCATAAATTATGTGACTTCACTGCCCAGAAGCAGTGCTGTCTCTCTTTTCCCTCCCACTGCTAGGTGAGTATCTCTAGGCTCCCAGGCTTCCTCCATCCATGGAAACTCGCTCTCCACCACTCCCTGGCATGCCCTCTGTCTCCTCCCCACCTCTCACTAGAAAGTATTCACCTTTCCTTCTTGTAACTTACTGAAATCCTGAGGACTCTGCAAGGAGGGAAGCAGGATGAAAAGAAAGAAGAGAGTCACTTGGGGAAGGGGGCAGGGAGGAAGAGTAGGGAAGAAGGAGGAAAGGAGGCATCTCGAGAAGGGATGGAGGGCGGGAACACCAGGACACTCTACGCCAGGGACTTTGCCGGGCAGGCTCACAGGTAAGGCGCAGTCTAAGCGCCGTCACTTCCCACTTCAGGCAGGAGGATTTCCCGGCGCCTTCCGTTGCTGCAGGTTGCACAGTGGTAAAGAATCTGCCCGCCAGTGCAAGAGGCGCAGGAGACTCGGCTTCCATTCCTGGGGCGGGAAGATCCTTCCCGGAGAAGGAAAAGGCAACCTACTCCAATATGCTTGCCTGGGAAATCCCACGGACAACAGAGCCTGGCAAGCTACTGCCCGTGGGGCCGCAAGGAGTCAGACACAGCTGAACACACATATTTCCCTTGCCCTGAGTACCATGATCTTCCCCCAACATGCTCTCTGTCACCTTAGGCTCTGGCAGTACCGAGAATGGAGAACTTAACATTCCTCCAAGCATACCATGGCAACCTACCCAGTATCCATTCTCCCCTCATCCTTAATAACAGACCTTGGGATTTATTCAGGGTTGCAATGTGCTTAGCTCCTCCCTGGAATCCAGGTAGAGACTAAGAAGCCTCTTTCAAGAGGGCTGATTGAGATGGAAGGAATAAATTTTTTCCCATCCCCTCTTCTTTCTCTCTGCTTGGAACACAGACATCCTGCCTGGAGGCCCAGCAGCCATCTTGTGACCCTGAGGATAAAAGTCACACCCGAGGATGGCCAAAGCAGAGAGTGAGAAGTCACCCCCACACCACTGCTGACCTGCCTGCTTTGGGACTTCTTCATGGAAGAGAAGTAACCCTTCATTTAATTTCAGCCACTCTGGTTTCCTCTTTTAGATACTAAACAACAGTCTGATACAACCGCTATGTCGTTTCATGCCTCGGAGACCTTGTATAACTGTTATCTCTCTCAGTAACTCCTCCCCTCCAGTTCTCCACCTGTTGAGCCAGTAGTCATGTTCAAAGTCTCCACTGAAGCATCTCTCTCTGTGTGGAAAGCGTGCTAGTCGCTCAGTTGTGTCTGATTCTTTGCAGCCCCCATGGACTGTAACTCACCAAGCTCCTCTGTCCATGAAATTCTCCAGGCAAGAATACTCCAGGGATCTTCCTGACCCAGGGATTGAACCTGAGTCTCCTGTATTGCAGGCAGATTAATTGACCCCTCATGTGACTACTTGTTGCTGTTCAGTTGCTCAGTTGTGTCTGACTCTGTGACCCCATGGACTGCAGCACCCAAGGCTCCTCTGTCCTCCCCTATCTCCCAGATTTTGCTCCAAGTCCTGTCTATTGAGTTGGTGATGCTATCAAACCATCTCATCCTCTGCCACCCCCTTCTCCTTTTGCCTTCAGTCTTTCCCAGGAAAGATTGAAGTGACTATATAATACTTGTTTAATGAATATTCAGAGTTGTTTAATAACTGATGAATAAAAATTCCTCAGAATGAATGAAAAATAAATTGTTTACATAAAAAATGACAATATTATCCATTCCAGAGCACTGTCTCCTCTTCAGCCTCAACTCTTAGGGGGTCTTCTTTGGTCCCAGAGTCCCAGGGGATGATGTGGCATCTAAATAGACAGATGTGTCAGAGATTCTAGTCAATGCTGGTTGGACAGCATGACACAATTCCTACCAAGGGCAAAAAAAAAAAAAAGGCAAGAGAGAGAAAAAGAAGTAAGAACGTATTTGTAAGAGTTTGAAAGAAGCACCTAATGTTTTTCACACTTGCCTCAAATTTTCCATGAAAATTTGAAGCTTTTTTTTTCCCTACATTAGAATTGATTTCACCCCAAAATGGCTTTCATGCTGGGGTGAGCAGCCCAGACAAATGGGTCTCTGCTATGAAGAGGGGGGGACACTCATGTAAATTCCATGCAAGAGCTGGGTGGTGAGGAGTCCCCAAAATGCCAAAGCAGGTGAGAGGAACTGCTGCTCCCTCCAGAAATACTTTGGAGCCTGCACTGACAAAAAAAAAAAAAAGAATGTCCATCTCAGCAAATGGACAAATCTTCAGCTAAGGAGGGACCATAACAAATGTTTCTGAGGACCTAATTGTACTGGGCAGAGAACTGGGTGCTGGGGGTTCCAGAACGGCCACAAGGCAACTCTGTCCTCGAGCCCTGTTATCAGACCCCAGAAGTGGGAACTGACACGATCTTTATCACCTTTGCTGCTGCCACCAGCATCCTCCTCCTGGCCGGGGCTGTTATTCCTTGAGTATTCACCGCCTAAAGGATGAGGCTAACCTAAAAGCAGGTGTTTGTAAGGCGATATGATAAATGAAATGCTAGAACTTCGCATATGATGCAGTAGGGAGGAGGAGAGAATGGTTATCCGAGATTAGAAAAGGTGTAGCCAAGAGGGAGATGTTGAGCAAGGTTTTGAAGGATACATAGAAGTTTGCCAACCTTAAAGCTAAGATGCTTGGAAATTCTTTTGCCTCCAGACGTCTTTAAATATGGTTCTGTATGAAGCCCTATATTTGAACTAATTTCTCAGGAAGATTCCTTACAGCAGCACTTTAAAAAAAAAGAAATAATTGCCATGTCACATGGCATGCAGGATCTTTGTTCCCCTGAGCAGCGATCGAACTCGGGCTCCCTGCATTGGACGTGCAGAGCCCTAACCACTGGATTGCAGAGGAATTCTGGAACAGCACTTTTCAAACATGAATGTGCTTATGAATCACTTGGAAACCTTGTTAAAATGATCCTGGATCCAAAAGTCTGGGCTGGGTCCTTAAGAATTTGCAGTCTAGCAATGTGAAGATGACACAGAAGGTCCTGAACACTCCTGATGTCTGGACATCTCTCACCAACCGATAACAGGAGTTCTCAGGCAGTGCAGGTCCACGGGCCGTGGAGAATTGGTGTAAAGTATCTCAGATGCTCCAAAAATGAGGGAGATGTTTGCCATTTCTTCCACCAGGACTGCTTCAGGACCATGGTTCTCAACTGCACATAGAAATCCCCGTAGAGCCTTAACCATCCCCATGCCCAGAACACACCTTGAACAGTTTCATCCACATGTTTCATCAGGACGAAGACTTCCCTGGTGGTCCAGCGGTTAAGACTTCGCTTTCCAATGCAGCAGGTGCGAGTTCAGTCCCTGGTCAGGAAGCTAAGATCCCACATGCCTCTTGGCCAAAAACAAAACCAACAACCCCTCCCCCATAAAACAGAAGCAATATTGTAGCAAATTCAATAAAGATTTAAAAGAACAAAAGAATGTCTTTGGAGGAGGAACCCCCCAGCCTTGATAGTTTCTAAAGCTCCCCGCGTTTGCCTGCTCAGTTGCCTGGTCACTCCGTCCTGTCCAACTCTTTGTGACCCCATGGACTGTAGTCTGCCAGACTCCTCTGTCCACGGATTTCCCAGGCAAGGATACTGGAGCGGGTTGCCATTCCCTTCTGTAAGGGATCTTCCCAACCCAGGGATCAAACCTGCATCTTCTGCATCTCCTGCGTTGACAGGTGGATTCTTCACCACTGAGAAGCCCACTAAAACTCCTCAGATGGTCCCAAAGTACAAGCAGAGCTGAGAGCCCGGGCTTTAGGCCAGGAGAGCTCCTCTGGTCGTTCATGATGACTGGATGTGACGCCCCTGCAGACACTGCTATCTCCCACATTGGATAAGCAAAGGCCCAGAAGTGAGAGAATTCTCCTAGCTCCGTCCTAACCCCTCCTTCTCAAAGTGCGGTCCCTAGACCAGCAGCAGCGGCCCCTGGAAGCTTGTTAGGAATGGATCTCAGAGTGATCCTTCCCATCATCCCTAAAAACGTCGACAATCAGGGAACGACCCCCTTTCTGCGTAGGCTGCTCTGTGCCGTCAGAGACTCTCTCTGAGGATAAGCAGGAAACCGGAGCCGAGGCCTGGGCTGACCCCTGGGCCGTGTGAGTCACAGTCAGCGTCCTAACCTGGCTCCCCCGGTCTGTCCCAGCACTGACAGCACCAGCACCTATGCCCCTCCAGGTGGCCGCGATGCCCGCTGATGAGGTGACGGGCAGAGCCCCAGGCAGAGCCCCAGACGTCAGTAAGCTGCAACAGCTCCTGACCCAGGGGGCACGGACGCACGGCAGCCTAGAGTTGCAAGGCAGCCGTGTTGGAGCGTTCCTGCCCGCCTCTCCTGGCATGGGGCTGTTCCCACGTTTCTCATGACAGGTGCGGTGCCCACTTTTATCCCCTCCCTTCCAAAAGCACCACGGACCTTCCGCAGGCCCTTTGTTCCCAGAGCGGCTTAGCAAAGAATCCGGGGAGCCGCTGTGGGAAGCTCTCCGGGCCTAATCCCCGGTGGCGGAAGCAGCTGGCCCTCCAGCTGGGCCCGGGTGGTGAGGATGCAGGCCCGGGTATGTGGCTCAGCTGGGCACGCAGCCTGTGAGGGTCCCCACCTGCGGGGCCGCCATGGAGACTTCTGAGCTCTGAATTATAATGGTTACACAGGGCAGTAGGAGAGATATTCTAACAGTCTGCGTCTATGTTTCTGGGTGGCACTGAGATTCTGCTTTAAAAAAAAAATTTTTTTTTGGCTGTGCTGAGTCTTTGTTGGGGTGCACAGGCCTTCTCTAGTTGCAGCCCGTGGAGGCTTCTCTCTAGCTGTGATGCCTGGGTTTGGGGCTTCTTCTTGAGGTGCCCAGGTTTCTCTTGTTACAGAGCATGGGCTTCAGTAGCTATGGTGCATGGGCTTGGTTGCCCAGCACTGTGTGCGATCCTAGTCCCCCGACCAGGGATCGAACCCATGTCGCCCCCATGGCAAGGCAGAGTCTTAACCACTAGACCACCAGGGAAGTCTCGGATTCTGCATTTCTGATGAACTGCCAGGTGATTCTTAGGCTGCTGGTCCTTGGACCACGCTCTGAATAGCAAGGGCTCAGCACAACTAGTTTCGGATACTTCCCAGGCCATTCTTGACTGTACGACTTTGAGAAAGGTATTTAACTCTGGGAGCCCCTGTTTCCTTGATTGCAAGATGGAATGATAATCACTGACTCCCCAGGGCAACAGGTCACTAAGCTCCTGAGTGAGCGAGTGGAGCTCAAGGCCAGGCTGTGCCTTCCATAAAGCAAGATACAGACTCTGTAAGGGTGTCTGAGGAGAGTCTGAGGCTCAGTTACATCATTAGTTCCAAGGAGCCATGTGACAGCAGGAGTTTCAGAATCAAATGGATTTGAATGGCTCTCTGAGTCTCAGGAATGCCTCTGTAACTTATGAGCACCAAAACTTAGGATGGTTTTGTTGTTAATGAGTTAAAATTAAAAATCTTTAAAATACTGCTAAGTCACTTCAGTCGTGTCCAACCCTGTGCAAGCCCATAGACGGGAGCCCACCAGGCTCCCCCGTCCCTGGGATTCTCCAGGCAAGAACACTGGAGTGGGTTGCCATTTCCTTCTCCAAAGCAGGAAAGTGAAAAGTGAAAGTGAAGTCCCTCAGTCGTCTCCGACTCTTAGCGACCCCGTGGACTTCTGCCCACCAGGCTCCTCCGTCCATGGGATTTTCCAGGCAAGAGTACTGGAGTGGGGTGCCAGCATGGGGCTTATTACATAGCAGACATTCAATAAATGTTAGTTACCTCGTTTCCTGTGTTAGTTTTTCATTTTCCTATCTTCCAGAGAAAATGCAACTACAAACCATTTAGAGTTTCTGGGGAAAAATCATTCAAGACCATGAGCATGAATGCTTATCTCTAAATGACTATTATAGTCAGAATCCTTTGATCATGGGCTACATGAACCCCAGTTCCACAGGCTTAAAAGGATATCAAATCTCCCTTAACTGAAGAGCTTCCCTGGTGGCTCAGAAGGTCAAGAATCTGCCTGCAATGCAGGAGATCCGGGTTTGATCCCTGGATTGGGAAGACCCCCTGGAGAAGGGAATGGCAGCCCACTTCAGTATTCTGGAGAATCGCATGGACAGAGGAGCCTGGTGGGCTACAGTCCATGGGGTCGCAAAGAATCAGACACAACTGGGCGACTAACACTAACTAACTGAAACTGAAAAGTCCAGTGGGATTCAGGCATAGCTGGATCAAGGTGTCCACACGATATTGTCAGGAACTTGTCTCTCCACCTCTTTCCTCTCCATCAGCTTCATTCTTGGGCTGGCTCTCAGCATTTGGTGACAAAGATTATCTCTAGCGGCTCCAGGTTGACAGACCTGGCCAAAAAAGAGATCCTCTTTCCTGAACAATCCAGAAGAAGCCCCGGAGGCGACTCTTACTGACAGATTGAGAGATGCACCTGTCTCTGAGTAAATTGCTACAACCTGCTCAGTCCTGTGTGACGCGTTGCCCTGGAGGCAGGCCACCCAATCACTTTGACAGAGTAGAAGAGTGATTTATTGGTTTGCTAAGGCTGTCATATCACCGTACCACAAACTGGGTGGCATAGCCAGTAGAAATTTATTCTCTCCCAACTCCGGAGGCCGGAAGACCAAAGCCAAGGTGTCAACAGGGTTGGTTTCCCCTGGAGGCCGTGAGGGAGACTGTTTTAGCCTCTCTCCTGGCTGCTGGTGGTCACCAGCAGTCTCTGGGGTTCTTTCACTTGGAACTGTTGTTACTGGACCAAACTTGGAGTCTGCTCACCCGCCATGCAGCAAAGTTGATTTACGGACGCCGGGTCATGGTGAAGGAAAATGTAGCCTTGGCCCTTCCCTGGTGGTCCAGTGGTTAAGACATTACCTTCCATTACAGGGGATACGGGTTCAGTCCCTGCTCAGGGACCTAAGGGAGCTAGATCTCACATGACTCACAGCAAAAAAAAAAAAAAAAACATCAAACAGAAGCAATAGGTCCACATCAAAATAAACATAAGAAGAAAAAAGTGCAGTGTTTATTGCAGGCACCAAGCAAGGAATAAGGGCAGCTTAGGCTCAAAAGACTCAAACTCCATAATGGTTTTCAGGAAAGCATTTTTAAAGACTGTGTTTGGGGTGAGGGCGACAGGATGCATGCCTTTCTTCTGATTGGTTGGTGATGGGGGCACAGGGTGGTGGTCCAGGAAATGCAAGTCATCAACCTGCTGATTCCAACCAGTCTGGTGTCTCCATGCTTCTGCTTGGTTGCCACTATCCTCCACTTGGCAGGGGGGCGTCTTAGATCCTGAAGAATAACTCAGAGCCCTCTGTCAGATTGTTATGCACATCCCTTAAGGAGAACTGGGACCCTGCTTTAATGCTGATCTGTTGTCACTACTTGTCTTGTTTGACTGCCTCTCCTTTTCCTCTGCATTCCCTCACTTCCCTACTTAGTAACTGCATGAGCCTGCTCTTTGGAATTCAAGGAAAGACTAGGAAACTAGAGTCTTTTTCTGCAAAGGAGAAACGCGGAATACAGAGAGACTTTTGTAACAGAGAGACTTTTGTAACCGAGAGACCCCTCCAGGGTTCTGCTCATTTTCAATCTCCTCTTTTCTTTGATTATCTTCAATTTTGAGGGGAATAGTGATGGGACAAGAAAGGGAATAAAGTTTTGGATAGAGAAAGTGAAAGTGAAGTCACTCAGTTGTGTCCGACTCTTTGTGACCCCATGGACTGTAGCCTACCAGGCTCCTCCGTCCATGGGATTTTCCAGGCACGAGTACTGGAGTGGGGTGCCATCGCCTTCTCCAGGGGATCTTGCCAACCCAGGAATTGAACCCAGGTCTCCCGCATTGCAGGCAGATGCTTTACCATCTGAGCCACCAGGGAAGCCCTTGGATAGAGAGGTTAATCATAAATTCAGTAGAAGAATTTAGGCTTTAGAGGTACTCAGTTTTGCTGTATCATTCTATTTTCTGTCTCATGTTTTTCTGTGTCTTCACATGACCTTCTATTGACATCAGTCATTGGATTAGGGCCCACCCAGATCCAGTATGACCTGGTCTTAACTGTTACACCTACAAAGATCTAGTTGCCACATAAAGTCACATTCTGAGCAGGAGTCACATTTCCAAGTGGGAGGAGACCATTCAACCCAATACAGGTGAGAAACAAGAAAAAAAACTGGGTACAAATACCAAAAACAACAAACAGCGGCCCACTCCAGTATCCTTGCCTGGAGAATCCCATGGACAGAGGAGCCTGGCAGGCTCCAGTCCATGGGGTCACAAAGAGTCGGACACAATTGAGCAACTAACACTTTCTTTTTTTTTTTTTTTTTTCACCAGAAGCTAAAGTATGTGTATGCTTTGCAGGTAAAATTCAAAACCAACTGATATCCATAATACCACCTAAGTTACCCTCAAATCATAACAACAGAGGAGATCTTGAGCAAATCTGTTGTCCCACTGTCTAAAAACCACAGTGCCTACTTAACTACACTTGGGAAATTCCACAGGGAACCAAATTCTACAACCAAGATTCGCTGTTAAGTGGGAATGCTTCTTAGAGGCTGAGCTAAATTTGTAACAAGCAGCCTGAAGTCTGGAATTCTCTTCAGGCAAATTCACAACTGTTCTGACTTCACATGTGTCTGAGATATTCAGAGCCTTACCCTCCAGGGAATTCAACTTCCGTCCTTGGAGCCCAGCCGCATCTAAAAATGTAAATTTCCTTTGTGAAGGCAAAAAGTCAACAATTTCTGAATCTCCGGCTTCAGGAGGCATATGTTCCAACATGCCTAAGCTGGACCCAACTCCTCAGAATTACTGTCACCAAGATTCTAACCCAATCGCAGATTTCATTTCTTTTCCTCCTTGCAGAAAGAGATTCAACTTTCAATTTCTTAGGGGGAAAAAGATGTAGGAGAATTTCATTTAAACTCTTAAAAGTGGTAACCAATCTCTGGATGGTAGGATAAAGGTGGGTTTCACTGCAGTATAAATTATTTTTAAATTAAAAAAATAATAAAGATGCTTATAAATTTAAAATATCTTCTAGCGGTTCTGCTAAACCCACTGCAGCATGTTAGCAAGGTAATAACCACAGATTTAGGATGTCCAATGAATAAGAAAATTTCTCCATCGACAATAACCAAAACAAACAAACAAAAAAATCTAAATGAAAAGAAAAGCAGTGGAAACAGAAAAAAAAATTCCAGCCGAGTGACATTTTCCATTCTCATTTCCTCAAAGAAGCAAAGATTTCCCATTTGGTGCAGTGATACTCCTTGGAACCTGAGGCCATGCAACAGGGGACCTGAGTCCCAGGTCTGACTCACAATGTTGTCACTTCCCAGCTGTGTGACTCGGGAAGAGTCACTTTACCCATCCAAGGCTCTATCTCTTCATTTTCCAAAAATACCTCTACTGTTCTACTATATTTATATAGTTGTCCTAACACTCAAGGGCTTCCCCACTAGTTCAGTGGCAAAAAATCTGCCTGTGATGCAGGAGCCACAGGAGACGCAGGTTCTATCCCTGTGTTGGGAAGATACCCTGGAGGAGGCCATGGCAACTCACTCCAGTATTCTTGCCTGGAGAATCCCGTGGACAGAGGAGCCTGGCGGGCTACAAGGCTAAGGTCCAGAGGGTCGCAAAGAGTCAGATACAACTGAAGCGACTTAACATTCGCACATACACACACATAACACTCAAATGGGTCCACCTATGGGCAAGAGCTCTGAAGACCCTATAAATATTACAGGGGATTATTATTAAAACTATTAACTATTTAAGCATGTGTGGCATCCTGCCAGGGCCCATTAAAGCACATACACAAATAAAAGGAAATCCTTTTCCTCAAAATGATGGTTGTTTTTGCTTGTTTGTTTTAATCTCAGGTGTGCTGAAATTATCTCACTTCTCAGCCCATGGCGTGTGATCACCTCTACCCTTGAAAGCTTCCACTCTTATTATTTATTCCCTTTCAGCTCCATTCCTCACTACCATTTGCCTCCTCCCTGCCTACAGGCAGTTATTTTATCCTGTTTAACTTACAGTGTTTTGTACATATTCCTTAAAAGCTGTACATATTTGCATGCATATACTTTTTATTTATGCAAGTGGCATTGTTTAACGTTTCATTTTGCTTCCTAAATGAAGCAGAGACTTCTCATTACGTTCTTAAGGTCCACCTCTGTTGCTGTCGTATATGGGATCTGTTTCCACCATTTGGATGTTGAACTTCACCTGCACCCATAGCACTTTTCCAGCCTGGTTTTCCAGCTTGAGGGACAACCCTCTACCATGACAGATAACTCTGCAGTGAACATATTCGTTCAAACCTCCAGCTACAGCTACGAACCAGCTCCCAAGGTGTGTGCATACTCAGCTTGTTCCCCAGTCCAATTTCCTCCCAGCAGTGGGGAAGGCACCTGTATTTCCCACCCCACCACACCTGGCATTATCCAGCTTCCTAACAGATATATAGTGTAGTCTAACAGACATAAAGGGATATTGTATTGTTGTTTAATTTTCATCTAACTGGTTTCTAATGACATGAAGCACCTCCTGATGTGTTTATTACTTGGGGTGGGGGGATTCTTCTCCTGACAATTATCTGTTCGTATCCTCCCCCCATTTTGTTAAGACTTGCTAATTTCTTCCTGCTGATTTGAAGATTCCTTGCATATCCTAGATATATCCTCTCCCATTCTGTCGTCTAACTTTGTCCATGGTGACTTGATGTAATCAGTTGTTTGAATGTAATCAGATTCATCTCTTTTCTGCCTTGTGGTTTGCACTTTCTGCTTAATCTTCCTCACCACCCCTACACCTGGTCCCCATACCTCCCAGCCTTACACCAATTACCTTGTCCTGGCTCACCCTGTGGTTTTGAAGGAGGAAACAGACAGAACAGGTTCCATCTTGAAAGCCAAACTCCATCTTGGGACAGACTGTGGACTTTGAGCTATATGCCCTGTATCTATGGAAATGACATACAAACTGGAAAATCAGAAACGCCCCTGCACTCTGCGTGGAAGAGCCCCAGGGCTCCTACCTAGACTCCATCGCCTAAAAAAAAATACCCTAATTATCTGTGTAACCGAATAGAATCATAAATTCTATTATGCTTATTGGGGTATGACCACAGGCCTATTGATAGTTGTCCACTGTTAACTACCTAGGTCTAAGGCATACGAATCACAGGTTAACTTTGATTGTATCTTTCTTTTCCTTTGTTCAGACTAGTTTCAGGGAATTTGGGGAGGTGGGTTTGGGCACGTACACTTAGGGTATATAAGGTTTTCACAAAAACTGGTCGGGGTCCTCGGCTAAGAGGAGACTCTGCCTCAGGCCCGCTGGTGTAATAAACTGCCCTCCACTATCTGCATTGTCCTTCTGAGTGAGTTTGTTTCCCGGAACGCGTGGCTACAACAGTTTCAACTCTCCTGCTGGCTAAAAAATGAAATCCAAGCACTTGCTCAATCTTACAGGACCCTTTCCAACCTAATCCTGAACATTCCCACCTCTTTTCTGCTTCATTAGCCCCCACTTCCACCCCAACCCTCTTCTGCTAGTCTGTCTTGCATACACTGTCCACACTTTAATAGACCCACATTCTCCTTCGCAGCAGGCAAATGTAAAGATGCTTTTAAAACAGGAGGGAAGGTGGCAGGGCACAACTTCTGAAAGAACGACATAGCCCAGCGATATAATATAAACCAATTAGAATCAATGGGTCCCAGATGGCAGACAATTCAACTTTGATTAGACCTTGATCTTCTATCAGTAAGCTAAATGATACACTCAGAGGCACCATGACAGTTCCAAGGTACCACCAAAAGACCAAAAAGTGGGCAGTAGCCCAACTCCTGGAAATCTCCACCCCTTCCCCAAAATAGCTGGAATAATTCTCTCACTCATTAGCCTATGAAACTACCCAGCCCATAAAAACTAACCACACCACATTTTGAGGTGGCCAGACTCACCCTCTGAGATGGTCCACACTCTGTCTGTGGAGTGTGTTCCTCTTCAAATAAATCCACTTCTTACCTATCACTTTGTGTCTCACTGAATTCTTTCTGCAATGAGACACCAAGAACCTGAGCTTCATTAGGTCCTGAAACCAGGCACTCTGGGTTTAAACTGGGTTCAAGTCCCAGCCACATGGATTCAAGTCCCAATCTGAGATAAACGGTTCCACTTTCAACTGCTGCTTTTGCTTTTGTGTACCTGGGAGTCTTTCTGTTCTTCAGTACACCATCAACATTTGCACGTTTAACAAGTGTGGTTTCTGCTTTAGGAGACAGTCCAGATGGCCCACAACCTGTTACTGTGAGTATAGTCATAATCAGAGTAACGTATAGAAGAAGAACACTTATATCTCCATTTTCCAGGTCAGGAAGCCAGGTCTTGTCAAAGAAAAATGGGGCTGGACATGTCTTACTCATGGCAAGACAGATTTTATTCAGACTTCTGCACAGAGGAGAGAGACTCCACCGCAGACAGGTCAGCTCCACCTAAAACAAAGATAACTGAGGTTAATGGAGAACAGAGAGGGAGTCAGAAAAGGAGGTTATAGGAAATGAAAAGAGGTAAGAAAGAAGGAACTAGGTGGGTTATTGGGAAAATGAGCAATTACAGAAGCGGATGCTGCTAAGTTGCTTCAGTGGTGTCCGACTCTGTGCGACCCCATAGACAGCAGCCCACCAGGCTCCCCCGTCCCTGGGATTCTCCCAGCAAGAATATTGGAGTAGGTTGCCATTTTCTTCTCCAATGCATGAAAGTGAAAAAATAAAGTGAAGTCGCTTAGTCGTGTCCGACTCCTAGCGACCCCATGGACTGCAGCCCACCAGGCCCCTCCTTCCATGGGATTTCCCAGGCAAGAGTACTGGAGTGGGGTGCCATTATCTTCTCTGAGAAGGGGATGAGTGGAGAATTACTGGAAATGGTTTGGAAGGGTGGGTTGGGACAATGTGGATTTTGCAATTTGACAACATTGCACTTACTTGAGCAAGAATTCAATTCCAGGGCAGGGGTCACCTTAAGGCGATATAACACAGATTGAAGCTGGGCTGAGGTTTCCTAGCTGTGGCATTTGGCCAAGTCCTTTGTGCTGCAGAGAATTCACTGTTCAGTGGTTAGGTCATGCACATATAACTGCTCTAGCAACAAGGTAAAGCCTAGATTTAAATGCAAACCTGCCTGACCATGACACCCAAATTCAACCCTTATTTCTGGCTGTTACCTGTAATTTTGCTGAGATGCAGACCTGAAATGTGGAAGCCTTAGAAGCAGGAGGGAGGCACTTAGCTGGTGAGGCTGCCCCAATTACCCTTGGTGTCCTGGGTCTCCTCTAGTCCTAAGGTAGCAGGAACTCTTGTGAAGGAACATAAAAGCCATTTTTAAAAGTCACTTTACTCTGGAGAAGGGAATGGCAATCCACTCCAGTATTCTTGCCAGAAGAATCCCATGGACAGAGAAGTTGGGGGCTCCAGTCCACGAGGTCACAAAGAGTTGGACATGACTGAAGCAACTTAGCACATATGCATGCCACTAAGTGGGAAACACACACACACACGTCATGGGAAAGTTGGTGTGATTAAGTGTAAGAAAGTGCAAGAACTAGATGCTTCTTGATGGAAATGTAATTTGGGAGAAAGCTTAAACTTTCCCTCACGATGGCAACTCTAAGAAGTTTCTAGAAGTAGCCCTCCCAAACACCACCACCCTGAGATACAATGAACTCTCTGAGTGGGTTTTGGCAAACAGCACAGTTCTGGGAATCACCTGAAATTGGCCATGGGGCACTTTACTGCAAGGCACACCCTCAGCAAAAAGAGACATTAGCAGCAGTGCTTTCTGTGGCGGAGAACACGGGGTTTTAAACCTTGAGTCCCCCTCGGAGTCTAATTTAGATAATTATAGTTCACCTCCTAGGACTCTCCCTGCGGATACAACTGGCTTTGGTTGTCATGTTACTGCTGTTCTTCCAAATTACCGGGCAGGGCAGGATTCTAAGGCTGAGCCCACGACAGGGAAAACACAGGAGGGAAGGCGGCCTCCTCTATCAGCTAACAAGTCCCTGTCTGACAGAAAGGATCATTTTGCTCAGAGCACAATGCACCTACATTTGGTGTAACATCATCAGAAAAATGAGCCAGTCTTTCCCGTCCGGCAGACTTTCGCAATGAGGACCCCTTGCAGTGTCCTGGGAACCCAGGTTCCCGGGTTCTGGAACAGTGGCCGTCCTGACTCGGAGATGGCATCCACCAGAACATCTTGTGGGAGCCAGACCCTGTGGGTCCGGCCCTGGTTCCCTGTGCCAAGCCTCATGGCTGTCACGCCTGCCGCGCAGTCATGAGGAGGGACTGAATTCACGCAAGGCCCAAAGGGAGCCTGTCCGGGACACGCTCACAGCCCCGCGCTCACCCATCCACCCGAGATCCGGCTGCCAGCCCCTCTGAGCTGGGCTGGGGCCAACACTGCAGCCGTTGCGAGTGACGACAGAGGTTCACGTGTGTGCGTACCCCTCCACGGCCTTCCCGGCGACTCGGCGGTAAAGCGTCTGCCTGCAGTGCAGGAGACCTGGCTTCCGTCCCTGGGTCGGGAAGACCCCCTGGAGGAGGGCATGGCAACCCACTCCAGTATTCTTGCCTGGAGAATCCCGCGGACAGCGGAGCCTGGCGGGCTACGGCCCACGGGATCACGAAGAGCCGGACGCAACTGCAGCGACTGAGCACACAGGCACAGACCCCTTCGTGGTGAGCTGCTGTGGCAAAGAGACAAACCGCGAGGGCCTGGCGTGCAGAGGGGCCGGGGAGTCGGGGCACGCGCTCCACCAGGCGCTGGCTGCGGCGTTCTGGGTCCCTCTCCTCCCCGTTCTGTGCCTCCATTTCCCCCACTGAAAAATGTCACAGGTTGAATAGCTCATTTCTTAACGCCCAGCTTCCATTCTAAGACTTCTAGCCACTGCCTAGGCCCAGCTAAGGATTCTTCCAAGGTCAGATTTTATAATCATCACAACGTGTGATGATTAGAATAAAGACTAATAAAACTTCCTAGAATAAAGACTAAACCGCGGTACATCAACTATACTTGAGGAAATTCTCTGGCGGTCCAGCGTTTAAGACTCTGAGATCCCAGTGCTGTGGGTGCGGGTTCGATCCCTGGTTGGGGATCTAAGAGCCCACACGTCTTGAGGCCCAAAAACCCAAACAGAAGCAGCATTGTAACAAATTCACTGAAGACTTTTAAGAACTGGTCTGCGTCCAAAAAAAAAAAAAAAAAAAAAAAAAAATCTTTGAAAAGAGTATATACTTCAATTAATTTTCAAAAATTAAAAATAAATACTAAAGATTAATTAATTAATTAGAATAAAAAGACCAAAATGTGAAATTATGGGCAGGTGACTCTAGATGGTTGCTCTCTTGCTGTGTGTACACGCCCTGCTCGATCAGCGCCTGCTTCACCAATACCTACTCCCCTGACTGACCTGCCCCAGGCCCCAGCTAAGATTGTCCCAGCTATATATCAGAACTCTCCACTACGTATCAAAGGGGCGGGGAGGGGCGTGCCCCTCTGCTGGGTTCCCTGGTAACCGGTGAGCCAACCTGACATCAGTTCCCCCTGTAATTGGTAAATGCCCCGTCCCACCCGTGGGAGCAACGCCTGCCACCGTGTCCTGCCAGCCTGACAGCCACTGTGTCAGCGGAACACAGTGGAGGCAGCTCCAGGACCCTGCTTCAGGAAGCTGGGTGTAAGCTCCCCCACCCCTGAAACATAGACGTCTCTGCCGCCGACTCCTGACTCTTCCTTCTGTCCTGGAGTTGGGCGAGCACAGGCCTTGCAGTCGTGCAACGTGCGGCCCGACAGAAACAGACCTCCAAGAGCCTTGCTGAGACTGAGGACTGAGGATGAGAGATGGAGAAGTCCTCAGGCCGCCAGACAGGAGATGAGGGAGAAAGGCCCTTCGCCAGGAGGCATTCCACACATCGGGAGCGGAAGGGGACGTTCCAAGGTACTAGGGAACCTGACGCCACCGCTGCCACAGCTCAAAGACCATCCTCTAATCCCAAGACCTTCGGTCCCTTGGAGAAAGACCAGCCAAGGTGCCCCCGGGGAGCACGCTCCTGACTTGTGCTCGGCACTGGACGACTCAGTGGTGTGGTCTTCTGGCCCCTTCGTGACAACCAGCTTAGACAGTCGATCTAAGCATCAGTGAAGTCTACTAGACTCTGCACAGCCTTCCTCACCTGGGGGCTGGGGCCTGAGAGTGAAGAGGAGGGAGCTAGACTCTGAGAAGGACAGGACCAAGGCCAAGGACATTAGCCAAGGGGCCGGCTGCCCAAGTCAGCTGAGGAAGGCAAGCGACCTTGAGCTGGAAGGTGGATGCTCAGGCTTTCAGATGCATCTGTACCCAGGCTTTCAGATCACACACAGCAGCAGGGAGAGACAAATGCCTCCAGGCAGGGCCCTCCAGAGAGGAGAGGACGTGGGCCTCCTTAGAATGGCAATGAGTGCCCAGCCCTCCCTGGCCAGGGCTGGAGCCTGGGAGGGTGGGGGCAGGCACCAGACCCACCCACGGCAGGCTGGCAGCACCAGAACTCGCCCCGTAAGCATCGGGTGGAAACGCTGCGATTGCTGTGTGCGCGTGTCTCAGCTCCGCTGGGTCCATTCGGTCCCACACCAGGGAGGAGAGAATCCGCAGGAGCAGGAGGGGAAGGCATTGAACCTTCCACCCTCATCTCAGGGTCAGCTCAGCACCCTCTGGTATCTAGAAAAGTGCCTTCCGCCCAGGCTCAGTCCCCGAGCCGGACAATCTGCTCACCCAGATCGTGGTCCTGTCTGCCGTCCTGGACAAGGCCCTTTGCCGCTCCCAGTAGCCCTCTCAAAACTGTGACAACCACACTTGCCTCCAGGTGTGTGAGAGACGGAACAGGAAAACGCATGGGAAGCTCGGTCAAAATCTACAGGGAAGCAGGACTTCCCTGGTAGTCCAGCGGCTAAGACTTCCCTTTCCAATGACAGGTTCAATCCCTGGTCTAGTCGCTAAGATCCCACATGCTTTGTGGCCCCCAAAAATATAAAAAACAGAAGCAATATTGTAACAAATTCCACAAAGACTTTAAAAATGGTCCACATTAAAAAAAAAAAAAAGAAAGACTTAAAAAGCTACACAAAAACAAGAGATTGAGTAGACACTGTCTCCTTCTCATTCCTCTCTAATATGCCCATAGTGCTGTGCTTAGTCACTCAGCCAAGTCAGACTCTTTGAGACCCCATGGACTGTAGCCTGCCAGGCTCCTCGGTCCATGGGATTCTCCAGGCAAGAATACTGGAGTGGGTTGCCACGCCCGCCCCCAGGGGATCTACCCAACCCAGGGATCCAACCAAGGTCTCCCCCATTGCGGGCAGATCCTTTACCATCTGAGCCACCAGGGAAGTCCCCAGGTGCCGATATTTGATGGCTAATCAAGGATAAAATTCTGCTTTCCTCACTTCCTTCTATTAAAGTGACCACAAACTAGGCACATCATTAGCATACACACACCTCAGACCCAGACACACACACACACTCACACACAACCTGTACTTTGCCACCTCAGCCCTGCTGCCCCCTGCCCGCCACGGTCCCCTCTATCAGTGAGTGGCACCAGCATCCACCCATCCAGGATCCAGCTTCTAGGGAGCCCTCGCTGACACCACTTCCACTCTCTGGTCCAATTCCAAACTATGAATCTAGTGGAACCCCTGTGTGTGTGGCATGTATGGCTCAGTCACGTCCAACTCTTGCAACCCCATGGACTGTAGGCTGCCAGGCTCTTCTGTCCATGGAATTCACCAGGCAAGCATACTGGAGTGGGTTGCCATTCCCTTCTCCAGGGCATCTTCCCAACCTGGATCAAACTACATAGCTTTTAAGTTCCTCCTCCTGCTCTGATCTAGAGCACCATCCTCTCTTGCCTGGGCTGTTGTTCCGCTGGTCTCCTCTGCATCTCCTCCTCTGCCAGAGTCAGCTTTCCAGGAAGCACATCTGGTTGCACCAACTCCTTCAAAAACCCTTCTACAAGGACTTCGTTGGTGGTCCAGTGGTTAAGAATCCACCTTGCAATGCAGGAAACGTGGGTTCGATCCTTGGTCAGGGAACTAAGAGCCCTTGTGCCACGGAGCAACTAAGTCCACACAGTGAAACTACCAAGCCAGCGTGCCACAACTGGAGACTTCGTGTGCCACAGTGAAGCTCTGCCCTGTGCCAAAACTAAGACCCAGTGCAGCCCAATTTTAAAAATGCCTTCTACAGCTCAAGATGGGGTCAAGCAGGGCCTGGGGACCCCGGCCCCGCTTCTTCTCAGGCCTCATCTCCTTTCGCCTTCCTGACTGCTGCCCCGTGGGTCTTCCATCAGACTCCCAAAGAAGGGCAATGCCCAAGCCCTCTGTTCAGGCTGACCATGGTGGGCTAGGGGAGACCACAGCACATGCACACAGGCCCTGACCTCCGGCTCAGCAGAACAGGCCCCAGGCAGCCAGACACAGCGCGGGTGCCCACCTGCTCTCAAGGACGGGGTCCTGATGAACTGCCCCTGCCCTCTGCTTTGGCTCAAGCCCAGAATATCTCTGACACAGCAGCTTGAAATTCTTCAGGGCTTTAAACCTGTTGAATCTGGGGACAGCTTAATTACGGCCAGAGAAATTCCTCCATAATTTTTGAGCCCATTTAGAGTTTGATGCTTAGAAAGCAAAGTCTTTATTTGCTCAGAGTGAGAGTGTTAAAAAGCCCCCAACAGACAAAAGCGCTATTGATGAGCCTGGCCCCCCTCTCTCCCCTCTTCGGGGCTTCGCTGGTCAGCTCAACGTATTGGTTGTTTTTGTCTGTGTTTTGTCCTCGTTTTCAGAGTTGGTCCAGGAAAAAAGACAAGACTGACAGCTTGAAAAGAGAATGGCCCTCTCCCTCTCCGGTCTGGAAGGGCCAGCATCACCTTGGCAATCAGCCAGCCTGATTTAATGTCCTTCCTAATGATGGGAAAGGGTGGTGATTAAAAACCTGCAGACAAGACCCTGTCAGGAGGCATGGCAA
This sequence comes from Bubalus bubalis, assembly GCF_019923935.1. NCBI lineage: Eukaryota > Metazoa > Chordata > Mammalia > Artiodactyla > Bovidae > Bubalus > Bubalus bubalis. Next base: position 56,578,527 of record NC_059176.1, on the reverse strand, counting down.
GCCCAAGGGGACTCCTGGGGCTGCACAGAGGGGGCTCCCAGTCTCTGCCACCCCCGGGGCCCCCATCAGCTAAGTCAGGTTTGCCACAAAATTACACTGGACTCATTCACACCAAGCATCAGCTGCTAGATGCTGGGGCAGGGGCCTGGGGAGGCCCTGATGGTAAAACTGGGCTACACCCTCGATAGTGTAGACAGTAGGGAATAGCCAGGCCCCTGGCGAGGAAATCGAGGTTCAGAGGGACCCAGCAAAGAGGTATTACTAGGAAGCTGTATCATCACTAAGCAGCCAGATTGCAGGTAGAGGGGAGGCAGACCAGGAGGCAGAATTCCACGTCCCCACGGAGATGAAGACAGTGTGCAAGATGGAAGGGGGGAACCAAGGCCAGGAGCCCCCAGCAAGCCGCACACCGGTCCAGGTGGGGCAGAATGAATGGACGAACATAGCCTTGGCCTGTCAAAAGCTACCTCCAAGAGTCACCTTGGAAGGCAGCCCTGGAGAATAGCAGTATTTGATTGACACACCCCACCCCAAGGCACAGCCTCGCTTGCAGAATCTGGCATAATTCCTCACGGTCTAATGAGGTTTGTGGATTTTATCGATTTAAGAGGGAAAAGCTGCAATTCACTCTCCCTGAGCTCTGCTAGAGGGAATGATGGCCCAGCGAGGGGCGGGGGGAGGCAGGGGGAAGGTAACAGCGTGTGCCAGGCTGGGGGAAGGGACCCCGGTAGACAGACAGCCTTGAGAAGATGCTTAATCCGCTGAGCCTCATCTTCACCTCTGCACAAGGCGAGGGTTTGACCAAGCTTCTCTGTCTCCCGTTGGCTCTTTGGGAACTGGAGGAGAGAATGTTCCTTTGGGTCCTGCCAATCAGGTCTTCCTTTCTCTTTTACGGCTTCATACTCCTCATAAGCTGCCTTTGATGTTCATTACCGTGATTAAATCCTATTTCCCCAAAATAAAATATGAGCCTCTGAGAGGAGCCCAGCAGAGTCTAACCTAGACCCAACTCTGAGTCACAACAAAGTCCTTCTCTCATGAGTGTGTGTGTGTGTGTTAGTTGCTCAGTCGCGTCCAACTCTTTTCGGTTCCATGGACTGTAGCCCATCAGGCTCCTCTGTCCATGAAATTTTCCAAGCAAGAATACTGGGGTGAGTTTCCATTTCCTACTCCAGGGCATCTTCCAGACCTAGGGATCGAACCCGTGTCTCTTGCGTCTCCCACGTTGGCAGGTAGATTCTTAACATCTGCGCCACCTGGAAAGCCCCATAAGTGTTTACTGCTGCTGCTGCTGCTAAGTGGCTTCAGTCGTGTCCGACTCTGTGCGACCCCATAGACGGCAGCCCACCAGGCTCCCCCATCCCTGGGATTCTCCAGGCAAGAACACTGGAGTGGGTTGCCATTTCCTTCTCCAATGCATGAAAGTGAAAAGTGAAAGTGAAGTCGCTCAGTCGTGCCCGACTCTTGACTCTTAGCGACCCCATGGACTGCAGCCTACCAGGCTCCTCCGATCATGGGATTTTCCAGGCGAGAGTACTGGAGTGGGGTGCCATTGCCTTCTCCGCTGTAAGTGTCTACTGGGCAGTAAAAACCAATACCACCTCTAACACAGATAACAGTCCCAAGGATAAGGAACAGTATTGAGAGTCGAACACAGGCTGGATATAGCATGGAAGACTGTCAGCCCACTCTCTTAATCCTCACAGCAGCACTACAAAGTCTCTTATTTTCCCATCTAACACTCAAGGAAAATTGGGGCACAGCACTAACAAATCTCACAGCTGGGAAGTGTGTAAGCCAGATTTGCAACCCTAAAACCCATATTCAGAGCTTCTACTCAATACTGCCTCCCCAAAACAATACACAACACATTGCAAGAAAAAATCATGCGAGCTACACATGTGTCACCTAGCTTTTGCTGTGTAATAAGCTACCCCAGAAACCCAACTTAGCGGCTAAAGCACTGGGTGATATTTCTGGGCTGGGTGGCTCAGCCAGGACTGGGTGGCCTAGGATGGTCTCGGCTTCTGGGTCTGGTGTTGGCACAGTATCAGCTGGGATGACAGGAGCAACCATGACACCCAACAAACTAGCCTGCACCCATCATTCATGTGGCCGTGATCCAGGGTTCTTCAATAAGAGGGGAAGCCTCAATACACAGAAGCTCTGTAATGAAATCAATAGAATATTGTAGATCAATTATAATTCAATTTTAAAAAGAAGTTTTATAAGCTACATTACCTACATCACATTTGATAATGTCACACAGCCAAGGCCAAACTCAAGAGGTGGAGAAATAGATCGCTTGCCTTGATGAGAAGACAAGCAGTCATATCACCTACAGGTATACCAGAATGGGGGCCATTTTTCAGTTAGCTACACATACCCAGAGGTGAGCATGCACGTGTATGCATGCATACACACCCACACATACACAGGCCAAGAGTGCTCAAGAATTTAATGCAGTGCCCCACCTAGTAGACCCCCAGACATTTTTTAATTTCTTTGGCCGCACTGAATCTTCACTGATACACGTGGGCTTTCTCCAGTTGCAGAGAGTGGGGCTTTGTTGCTCTCTGCGGGCTTCTCGTTGTGGTGGCTTCTCTTGTTGCAGAGCACAGGTTCTAGAGCACACAGGCTTCAGTAGCTGCTGCACGGAAGCACTGAAGCTGTGGGCCAGGAGTTGTGGCACTCGGGCTTAGTCACCTGGGGGCATCTGAAATCTTCCCAGACCAGGGATCGAACTTGTGTCCCCGAAGTTGGAGAGGAATTCTTAACCCCCGGACCAGCAGGGAGGGCCACCCAGGCATTTATTTTGATGACAGCCTCTTCTATAAGACTCAAGTTGTCCTGTCAGCTGACCAGACATTTATAAGCCCAAGGATCATATGATTCTCAAAACTACTTAGGAGAAAGACTTAGATCAGGATTACTGATTTCTTTAACTCGGACACTGATCACTGGGGTAACAGCAGGAGTCACAAAGGAAAGGTCCCCCTTTTCACTGGAAAGGATTGTAATGCCATTGCTACGATCATGTCCATAAAATGCTCACCCCTCACTCCCTCTCAGCGACCTGCCTGGCATCTCGCCCTGGCTGTCAAAAGCATCTCAAGGGTATGCACCGTGCCAGGCACCCACTGTCCGTTCCCCTTTATCCCTATGACCAGACCCTTAGTTTCGTCGGGGGTGCAGTATGCTGCCCCAGACTGCCTTCCCCCTGGGGCGGCCGGGTACACAGTCATGGCCCGAAGGGCACAGGGGAGGAGCTGAGGGAAAGCGTGCACGCTCCTGACCCAGGATCCCGTGACCCACACTCCCTCGCGGCCCCCTTCCTGCTGCTTCCTGCTTCTGGCCTGCAATGGCGACAGGCAGCTGGAGGGACAGCCTCCACCCAGGACCACAGAGCCACAGCCATGAGCGCAAAGGCGCAGAGCGGAAAGGCGCAGAGCTTACACTCTTCAAAGCGCCTCCGAGCCACCACTCCAGCCCCTGTCTCCTTGTTACACAAGACACACAAGCCCCTTACTTGTCCAAGTCACTGTGTATGGCATTTTTCCGCCACTTTGCAGTGAACTCAATATATCCAAAGCCGAACTCACGATTTCCCCTGAAACTGGTCCCCTGCCAGCCTCTGCACATCTGCAAGCCAGAAATAAGGTCCATTATGAATTCCTCAGGCTCCCCAGGTGGTGCTAGTGGTAGAGAACTGGGCTGCCAATGCAGGAGACATAAAAGACTTCAATCCCTGGGTTGGGAAGATCCCCTGAAGGAGGGCATGGCTACTCACTGCAGTATTCTTGCCTGGAGAATCCACGGACAGGAGAGCCTGGCGGGCTACAGTCCATGGGGTTGCAAAGAGTCAGACACGACTGAAGCAACTGAGCTTCATGTGTGAGTACACATGAATTCCCCACCTCCTTGTCCTCTGTACTGAGATGGGTAAATCCTCTCATCTCTATCTCCTCGACCTCCCCCAAATTCATTTTCTCCCTAGTGCTACCAGAGCCATCTTTTCCAAGTACAGATCTTCTCAGGTCACCGTCCCCCACCCCCACCCCACCTCCACACCCCCACCCCCACCCTCCCCCCCACCCCCAGCACACCCCCCCACCCACCCACCACAGCCCTGTAGGGGCTCTTTCTGCACTTAAGAGAAAGACCGGCATCTTTACCCGGCCCCTCACCTCCTCCCCACACCCCTCCTCTTCTGGGCTCTGTGCAGTCTCACCTTTCAGTCCAGTGCTTCTCAGACTCGTCCCATGTTAGAGTCACTGGACTTGTTTAATATTTAACTGAATCACGACCTCTATATGTGTAACCGGGCATCAGTATTTTTTGAGGCTCCCCAGGTGATTTCAGGGTGCAGACAAATTTGGGAACCACTTCTCCTTAGCCAGATGGTGCCCATCCCACCTGCTCATGGGCTTCACCCATTTTTCCTCCTGCCTGGACCCCCACACTCCCTTCCCCCCACACCTTCTCAACCTTCTCCTCCTTCAGCTGACAGGTCACTGTCTTGGGGAAGCTTCCCCAAGCTCCCAAACTAGGTCAGGTGTCCCTGTTCCAAACTCTCAGAGCCTGTGGCTCTCCTCCAGAGTGCTCACTGCAGTTGGTCAATATACTTTTATTTTGTGATGATTCGCTCAACATCTGTTTTCCCCACCAGGCTTTAAGCTCACTGATCTCAAGACCTTTCTGGTTTTCCTGTCCACTGTCCTGGCTCAGTAAGGATGCAATCCATATTTGTTGAATAAAGGGATGCTCGGTATCACCTCCACCGTGTAGATGAGGACTCAGAGATGCTAAATCTAAATCCCTCTTTTAGTGTGTAACAAAGAAATCCTCAAGGCCAGATGTTAGCACTTTTCTAAGCCAGGGATTTACAAACTTCTGCTACATCGGTATCACCTGGAGGCTTGGTCACACAAATCACTGGGCCTCAGCCCCAGGGCATCTGCTGCAGTAGGTCTGGGGGAGGCCCAATAATTCACATTTGGGTCAAGTTCACAGAGGCCGATGCTGTGGGTCCAGAGACCACACCTGAAGACCATGGACCAAGCGACCCTCTCTTCCAGCCATTGGGTGCGTTCAGTGACAAGGAAAGCCAAAGTGAATTCAAATCCACTCTAAGAACTGAGTGTTTTCTTTTTCTTTCTTCCTTCTGCTCTTTTGTTTGCTCATTCGTTTGTTCCTTCCTTCCTTTCTTTCTCCCTTCCTTCCTTTCTTTCTTTTCTTCTTATACGAGGGTTATGTTCGCATTGTTAGAAGCTGGTGTTCCTCCCAGCCTTAAGAAGGACTTCCTTTCTCCCCACAGCCCTGCTGACAGAGAGCGACCCCAGCTGTGGCCAAGCTCCGTCTCCCCAGGGGGCTGGGCAAAGGCTCCAAATATATTGGCAGCCAAGTGACAAAGGGGCCTGGCAGTCCCACTCCAATCTCTGCACACCTGACTCGTGTCCAGGAAAGAGGCCATCATGAAATCCTGCCTGGAGGAGCAGGGAGGGGCTGTGTTCCCACAGCCCTGGAGGTTACCAGAAGACCCCCAGAGCCACACTTCCAGGCACACACACCCCCAGCCGTTTAAAATCCCCCCTTTTCCACTTTTTTCCTCCCTTCCCTGTACCCCAACAAATTGTCATGCACAAGCCTGAAAGAAAAGAAAGTGTCGGTCACTCAGGAGTGTCTGACTCATTGTGATCCCATGGACTGTAGGCCGCCAGGCTCCTCCATCCATTGGAATTCTCCAGGCCAGAACACTGGAGTGAACTGCCATTCCCTTCTCCAGGGGATCTTCCTGACCCAGGGATAGAACCCGGGTCTCCTGCACTGCAGGCAGATTCTTTCCCAAGTAAGTCACAAGAGAAGCCCGGAACAAGCCCATGCACATCTTTAATGCACACTTGGCTGAATGAAAACAAAAGTTACAGATTTTCCATCTTTCACAGCCGATTCCACCCAGAAAGTAATACTATTATCCTGGGAGGTTTGTTTGTATTTTGAAGTCCCAAACCAGAGATCTAACCTGCATACTGACTTTCTCGTCAGATGTGGTGGTGGTTTAGTCACTAAGTCGTGTCCAACTCCTGCGACCCCGTGGACTGTAGCCCGCCAGGCCCTTCTGTCCATGGGATTTTCCAGGCGAGGATACTGGAGTGGATTGCCATTTCCTTCTTGTCAGAAAGTGTCCACAAAAAAATAAAGTAAAATAGCTCCCTAGTTAATGGCTCATTTCAGGATTGAGAGTACCATGTCAGAGATATTACAAGTAAAAGCAGTTTCGTAGAAAAAATTGAGAAATTTGAAACATTTTGACCAAACCCATTAGGCAGAACCAAAGTAAGAATGGAGGAGAAGCTTGGACTTTTATGTTTTCGTCAGCCCATTGCTAACCAGAGCCAAGATGCCGTCCAGCACTCATCCATCTGCCTTTCACATACCAGAATTTTTTAAATAATCGTACTTTAAGCTTTACCCCAGTACAACCTGAGAAGAAAGCATTTGTGTCTATTGTTCTAACTGTTAATTAACTGTGTCAACAAGGTTGTAGAGAAAATGTTTTTAAAGCCTCTTAAGAGGGCAGACACGTCTTAAGCACTTCTAAGTACTTTAGGAATACCCAAGGATTTAAATTGACAATGATAAACAATCACTAATTATAGTCATTCTTAACTGGTTCTCACCAAGGATCTCTTTATTAGATAACACTTGTTAACCTAGTTTCAACCACAGTATGTATTTAAAGAAGATTAAGTTCCATTTAATTCAAATCAGCACTTATATGAGACTGATTATTCTGAAATATGCTGTCATTCAGGGCCTTCCCCAGTTAGCCAAAAATGGTAAGATTTAACTCTGCTTCAAAAACCTATAACCATAAACATATAACTTAATTTGCATCATATTAAAATTGCTAAGATGTCCCGTGACAAGGACCCAGGCATCCTCTTTGTACCCTAGCACCCAGCACAATGCTCATCCCAAAGAAGGTCTTGCTGCGTGTTTGCTGAGCAAACACAGGAATCACAGCAACAATGCAACCTCCACAGTGGATTGTCCCAGAAAATAAAAGGGTGGAATTCATGTCACTATTTGAAAACCAGACTCTCTTTAATTGCACATTTCCAACAAGCAAACATTGAGTTAAGCTTTTTAGTTGCTTTATCTTACCAAGCCTCAGAATCTTTTTTTTTCCTCAATCAATTTTTACTGGAGTCTGGTTGCTTTACACTGTTGTGTGAGTTTCTATGAATCAACATATATCCCCTCTTTTTTGGATTTCCTTCCCATTCAGGTCACCACAGAGCACTGAGTGAGTTCCCTGTTATACAGAGGCTTCTCATTAGTTGTCTATTTTATACGTAGCATCAATAGTGTATATGTGTCAACCCCAGTCTCCCAATTCCTCCCACCCTCCCCTCCCCCTTGGTATCCATATGTTTCTTCTCTACATCTGTGTCTCTACTTCTGCTTTGCAAATCAGATCATCTAAACCGTTTTTCTAGATTCCACATATATATGTTCATATACGATATTTGTTTTTCTCTTTCTAACTTTTGAGGGACATTTTCTCAGTGTACCCACTTCACAAATGCAGGGCTGTGTGGTAAGAGAGAGAAGAGAGAACGCAGGTCTGCTGGGGTCCACTCCAATCTCCCCTCCCACTGGGCTCCATGCCTCCCATCGTAAATCCAGCCCAAACTGAGCCTAATTCCACACATCCTACCCCTAGGGTCTTTATTAGATGTGACAATTTAAGAAAGTAAAAGATGGTGGAAGCAGCCCAGTTATCAAGAGTGAGGAAGAAAGAAGGGGGAAGGGGGGGTCAGAGAAATGAGAGGCAAGGAAAGGAAAGAGAAGAGCTTTGCAGGAAACATTCAAGGGGTGACCTCATTTTGTGAAATTAGAACATTTTTTCATACCATATACAAAAATAAACTCAAAATGAATTAAAGACCTAAATGTAAGACTGGAAACCATAAAACTCCTAGAAAAAAACAAAAGCAGAATACTCCTTGACATAAATCATGTTTTTTTGGATCTGTCTCCTAAGGCAAAGGAAACAAAAGCAAAAATAAACAGTTGGAACCCAATTAAACTTAAAAGCTTTTGCACACAGCATTGTAAAGCAATTATCCTCCAATTTTAAAAAGATCTTAAAAAAAAAAAAAGCTTTTGCACAGCAAAGGAATCCATCGACAAAGCAAAAAGACAATCTACAGAATGGGAGAAAATATTTGCAAACGCTCTGATTGATAAGGGGCTGATATAAAATATAAACAGCTCATATAACTCAATAACAACAACAAAATAAAACCTTGCCTGATTAAAAAGGGGACAAAAACCTGGATAGACATTTTCCCCAAAAAAGACATACAGATGCAAACAGGCATGTGAAAAGATGCTCAACATTACTGATCATAAGAGAATACAAATCAAAACCACAATGACATATCATGTCATACTTGTCAGAACGGCTATCATCAAAAAAGAATACAAGTGACAAGTGTTGATGAGGGTATAGAGAGAAGGGAAGCCCAGATAATGCAATGGTAAAGAATCTGCCTGCCAATACAGGAGACATAAAAGATGCGGATTCGATCTCTGGATCAGGAAGATCCCCTGGAATAGGAAATGGCAACCCACTCCAGTGTTCTTGCCTGAAAAATTCCATGGACGGAGGAGCCAGGTGGGCTACAGTCCACAGGGTTGCAAAGAGTCGGACACGACTGAAGCGACTGAGCAGCTAAACACACACCGTAGAATGTTGGTGGAAATGTAAATTGGTGCAGCTGCTATGGGAAAACTGTACAAAGGTTCCTCAAAAAGTTAAAAACAGAACTACCACATGATCCAACAATTCCACTCCTGGGTATATAGCTGGAGAACACAAAACCACTACTTAGAAACCCTGATGTTTATAACAGCACTATTTACAATCGCCAAGACATGGGTGCAACTTACGTGTCTACAACAGATGACTGGATAAAGAAGATAAAGAATGGAATACTACTCAGTCATTAAAAAGAATGAAATTCTGCCATTTGCAACAATACGGGTAGACTTAGTATTATGTTAGTGAGATAAGTCAGACAGAGAAGTACAAATACTATATGTTGTCACATATGTGGAATATAAAAAAGAAGCAGACTCACAGATATAGAGAATAAACTAATAGCTACCAGAGCGGAAAGGGAAGACAAGAGAGGCAAGACAGGCACAGGGGATTAAGAAATACAGGCTACCATGTATAAAGTAAATAAGCTACAGGGTTATACTATATGACACAGGAATATAGCCAATATTTTATAATAGCTTTATAACCTATGAAATATAGAATCAATATGTTGTAAAGTACACCTGAAACATGTAATATTGCAAATAAACTATACCTCACTTAAAAAGAAAAAGGATGGCTTTATCTTGCTCTCCTTTGTGTAATCAATAGCTTTATTATTGCTTCCCTGGTGGCTTAGATAAAGCATCTGCCTGCAATGCGAGAGACCTGGGTTCGATCCCTGGGTCAGGAAGATCCCCTGGAGAAGGAAATGGCAACCCACTCTGGTACTCTTGCCTGGAAAATCCCATGGACAGAGGAGCCTGGTAGGTTACTGTCCATGGGATCGCAAAGAGTCGGACATGACTGAGCGACTTCAGTTTCCTTTCTTTTTCCTTTCCTGTGTGTAATCAAAAGGCTTCCCAGGTGGCACTAGTGGTAAAGAACCCACCTGCCAATGCAGGAGGCTTAAGAGACACAGGTTTAATCCTGAGTGGGGAAGATCCCCTGGAGGAGGGCATGGCAACCCACTGCAGTACTCTTGCCTGAAGAATCTCATGGATGGAGAAGCACTGTGTAGTCAAAGCACTGTGGCCATGCAGAACAACTGCCCTTGAAGAAACCCATGTGAGCTTCTTTCTCCACTAAGACCTCCTTTTTACTGTCATCTTTGAGCAAATCAGCGGAGTGGGGAATTACTACTTAGTAGAAAATCAAGCAGATTCCTACACAAATTGCTGAGGGGAGGGAGCATTCCAAGTGGAGGGGACACCAAGTGCAAAGACACTTGAAATTCTGCTGCAACTGACAAGCGGATTTCAAGAGCCCTGCTGTTCTGCCGGGTGCTTTACAGCAACGCTCTCCTTTCACAGATACAGCAACTCTGCACCACTAATTATTATGACTCCCACTTTGCCCACAGTTACACGGCGGGGTGGGGGAGGGGTGGCCACAGATCTGGAAAAGGCTGGCGCTGACATATGGCCTAGATGGTTGATGGACTTTCCCCAAGCACCGTGCTTTAGGGGAATTCACGGGTGGAGAAAAGACCCCTCTTGATCAGTGGTAAACATGAACAGGAGTTGGTTAGCCACAATTTTAATTCTATGGTAAAATCACTGTCAGATGATGTTTAAGAAGAGTTTTCTTGAACTACGTGGGTTAATGCAATGCCATAGGAAGCAAGAGTATACAGAATTATGTAAATAGAATGAGCTTAACTATAGAAAGGGAAAAACCACACAAGAATATATCAGATCAGATCAGTCGCTCAGTCGTGTCCAACTCTTTGTGACCCCATGAATCGCAGCACGCCAGGCCTCCCTGTCCATCACCAACTCCCGGAGTTCACTGAGACTCACGTCCAACGAGTCAGTGATGCCATCCAGCCATCTCATCCTCTGGCGTCCCCTTCTCCTCCTGCCCCCAATCCCTCCCAGCATCAGAGTCTTTTCCAATGAGTCAGCTCTTCGCATGAGGTGGCCAAAGTACTGGAGTTTCAGCTTTAGCATCAGTCCTTCCAAAGAAATCCCAGGGCTGATCTCTTTCAGAATGGACTGGTTGGATCTCCTTGCAGTCCAAGGGACTCTCAAGAGTCTTCTCCAACACCACAGTTCAAAAGCATCCATTCTTCGGCGCTCAGCTTTCTTCACAGTCCAACTCTCACATCCATATATGACCATAGCCTTGACTAGATGAACCTTTGTTGGCAAAGTAATGTCTCTGCTTTCGAATATGCTATCAAGAATATATAATGAGAGGGAAATATGCCCACACATGAGCTTTCTGGATGCCTCAAAAAAATGGTACATTTCTTTAACGCTTCTCTTTTCGGTACTTCCCAAATGTGTCTATTATGATAAGCAGATACGTCTTTGATCATCAGGGGAAAGAAACACCGTAAAAGATAATGCGCGTGAGATGTGCACAGCTTTCTCCTTTGTCAGCCCATGCTTGAAGTTTTGACCATGACCCCACTTGCGGGGGTGACTGGCCACCCCACTCACAGTAAGTCCTCCGTGTCACCATCCCTGCCGGCCCTTGTCCCTCCAGGGAGGCCGTGGGCCAGGCTCAGCCACCAGTGCCCAGATCCGGGGTCTGGCTGATACTCCCCCGGCCGCAAAGGGCGGGAGGTGGGGAGGGAGCATGTGCTGTGTCTCCCGTCAGTGGCCGAGGGCCACACTCGACGAGATACGAGGGCTCCGCTCGCAAATCTTTCATGTTTCACTGCTATAATTTCTCCCGGGTCTTATTAATAAAATATAATGGTAATTCCTAGAATAATGGCCTATTACCCAAAGTCACAGAATGACAGGGCAATCAAAATCAGAAAGAATGATAGAGCCCACGGAGAGGGAGGAAGGGAGGGTAAATTCTGGCTTCTGAAGGAGTAGCCTTAGGCTCATGCGGGAAATCAAAGGAATAATCTGCAAGGCAGTAGGTTAAATTACCCGAAGAATAATTTGTTGTTCAGTCATTCTGTCGTGTCCGATTCCCTGCTACCCCAAGAACTGCAGCACACCAGGATTCCCTGTCCATCACCATCTCCCGAAGCTTGCTCAAACTCATGTCCATCAAGTTGGTGATACCATCCAACCATCTCATCCTCAGTCGTCCCCTTCTCCTCCTGCCCTCACTCTTAAGCATCAGGGTCTTTTCCAATGAGTCGGCTGTTCACATCAGGTGGCCAAAGTATCAGGTGGACCTTCAGCTTGAGCATCAGTCCTTCCAAAGCATATTCAGGGTTGACTTCCTTTAGTCTGGTTTGATCTCCTTGCAGTCCAAGGGACTCTCAAGATGGATGATTCACCATATAAACCAGGTGGACATTTGATGGGTTATGAATTGACTCCAACCAGCCATGACAGTTCAGTTTTTTTATATTGTATTTACTTCCTTCTCTCAAAGTGTTTTTATTTTAATTTTGCTTTGTTTGTGTCTGAGTTCTGGGTTGACAGTTCTGGAATGCTTCCATTTTCTACCAGGTGAAAAAAATGCATTTGACACAGACCTGGTTATGGTTTTACCAGTAGTCATGTATTGATGTGAGAGTTGGACTATAAACAGCTGAGCGCTGAAGAATTGATGCTTTTGAACTGTGTTGTTGGAGAAGACTCTTGAGACTCCCTTGGACTACAAGGAGATCCAACCAGTCCATCCTAAAGGAGATCAGTCCTGAATATTCATTGGAAGGACTGATGCTGAAGCTGAAACTCCAATACTTTGGCTACCTGATTCGAAGAACTGACTCATTTGAAAAGACCCTGATGCTGGGAAAGATTGAAGGCGTGAGGAGAAGGGGACAACAGAGGATGAGATGGTTGGATGTCATCACTGACTTGATGGACATGAGTTTGAGCAAGCTCCAGGAGTTGGTGATGGACAGGGAGGCCCGGCATGCTGCAGTCCATGGGGTCAAAAAGAGTTGGACACAACTGAATGACTGAACTGAATTGAACTGGCTATGCCATTTTGAGGGTAAAAGAGAAGTTTTTGAAGTTCAAACAGAATCACTCTAAAAAGAGAATCATAGTAACTAGGAGAATCCAGAGTGAGGGAGCTTTGTGACTTCATCTCCCACCACTAAGAGGAGATGGTGGTGACCATCTTTCTTGTTGACCACAGAAATCCTTGACGTGGACTTTGCTGAGAACACTCTGACTCCACACAGCAAACCTCTTCCCCCAAAGACACCAAGGCCATGTGCTATAATGAATTGTCCCTTGCTCCCTCAAGCAGACTTGGAGATCTTTCAAGTTCCACGCAGAGGGGATCATCTGTCACACCACCGCAGCATGGTGAGCTTTCGTCATGGTGGTCCCCAAATTCCTGAACTCCCATCGTTTATGAGGTTCTAAGCCAATGGGTCTCAACCCTATAAATCTGGGGAGCCTTTTCAGAAGCCCATAACTATGACCTGCCCCTCAGAGATTATGATTTAACTGTTCTAGACTCTTGCTGCGAAGAGCTGACTCATTTGAAAAGACCCTGATGCTGGGAAAGATTGAGAGCAGGAGGAGGAGGGGACAACAGAGGATGAGATGGTTGGATGGCATCACTGACTCAATGGACATGGGTTTGGGTGAACTCCAGGAATTGGTGATGGACAGGGGGACCTGGCGTCGTGCTGTGGTTCATGGGGTGGCAAAGAGTTGGACATGACTGAGCGACTGAACTGAACTGAGACCGAGACCCTTGTTACTCAAACTGTGGGTCCTGGAGCCAGCAGCAACAGCATCAGCAGGGAGCTCAGTAGATACACAGAATTTCAGACCCCACTGCAGACCTCAATGATCAGAATCTCTATTTCATCAAGATTCCCAGATAATTCTAATGCACACTAGGGCTCAAGAAGTGTTGATCTAGAATAAAACCCAAGAATTGGTTTTTTTTTTCATTTCTCCAAATGTTGGACCAAGACTAAGAACCCCCCACTTAAGTTCTGTCATTGGTCCTTCCTTCTTCTTGCTGACCACTGCTAAGCCCAGAGTCCCAGGCACCAAACCAGCCGATCCCTACTTCATCCCTCACAGGAGGGGCTACTGCTACCTATGGAAAACTCACAGTGGAAAATTGTCCCACTCCTGCTTGCCTGAGGTTTATGCCCACCAACCATGTGTAGGTGGGTCTCCCCTGACCCCAGGAATCTCTTTTTCCTCTCCTTATCCTGCGGCTGGTATTTCCCTGCCTTGTCTGGAGATTGGGCTCCTGCCCACCTCCCCACCTCCCTCGGCCATTTTTGTGTCTTGGCAGCTTTCAGCAGAAGCATTTCCACAATAAAGAAACATTAAATGAAAGGAGGGTAAGCTTTTCCTTCTCTTGTTTTGACAGCACCATCTCCTCGCCCGCAAGAGGCTTTCTCCCTGAACCGTGGGTAAATAACGAAAGGTATGGAAGAGGAAGAAGAGAAAACCAGGAGGACACAGCTGTTGTGGTTTGCCATTGGGAAGGCACTATTTGATGTTTAGCAATAAGAGCAACAGCAGTAGGTAAATAACAGCTATTGTTTCTAAACAATAACAATATAAGCTGATTCGAAGGCAAGAGGAGACAGAAACTTGGGACAAAGGTTGCATCCTAATATTAGGAGACTTCACAAAATGACTCAAAATATTAAATACAATCAAGGGTCTACATCTTGCTGCTGCTGCTGCTGCTAAGTCGCTTCAGTCGTGTCCGACTCTGTGCGACCCCATAGATGGCAGCCCACCAGGCTCCCCCGTCCCTGGGGATTCTCCAGGCAAGAACACTGGAGTGGGTTGCCATTTCCTTCTCCAATGCATGACAGTGAAAAGTGAAAGTGAAGTCGCTCAGTCGTGTCCGACTCTTAGCGACCCCATGGACTGCAGCCCACCAGGCTCCTCCGTCCATGGGATTTTCCAGGCAAGAGTACTGGAGTGGGGTGCCATTGCCTTCTCCGGGTCTACATCTTAAGGTTATCCAATTTCAAATCACAGCCCCAACGAGAGAAAATAACCAACTCACAAAAATGACTGATGCAAACATCAAGGTTCACTCAGCTCTGATCACTCTTCATGGCAGGTAACAGGTACAGCATCCAGGGCGCAGGAATGAGTTTTTTGTTGATCCTGGAATACTGGCCATTAAAGACAAGATTGGAACCTAAAATACAACACAAATGAACATACCTAGGAGAAAAAAATAAAACAGACTCACAAATCCAAAGAACAGACTTGTGGTTGCCAAGGGGTGGGGGTGGGAGAGGAATGATTGGGAGTTTGGGGTTAGCAGATGCCAACCTTTATATATAGGATGGATAAACCACAAAATCCTACTGTACAGCACAGGGAACTATATCCAACATCCTGTAACAAGCCATAGTGGAAAAAATATGACAAAGAATATGCATATGCATAATTGAGTCACTATGCAATACAGCAGAAATTAAATCCAACATTGTAAATTAACTATACTTCAATAAAATTTTTAAAGAATAGATTAAGATTTTCCTACATATCCCAAAGCTGAGAGTAGCCTGGGAAGAGGTCCAAATATCTCTTCACCTCACCCCATTCTTTCAAATGTATTCAATGAAAATGAGGAAGTTCTATACTCCTGATGAATTCGCTCTGCTTCAAGATATGCTGGCTTGGTTGTGAAAGTCGGTTAGTACACTCTCCCTGGAGGCCAGTCACAAGAACACCTGGGAGCCAGGGGACGATGCAGAAAGCTTGGCTGGTTTGTTCGGGCTTTCATCCAGTGTCCGCAGAGTCGCCCCACTCATGGGGTCTGCAGACCCCCTCGTCTGTCTCCTTCGCTCTCTCCTCTCCGCTCCTTCCCCCTTTCCGGGCCCAGTGCCCAGGGCTGAGAAGAACTTCAGTCCTGCTCCCATCGTGGGAAGGCACTCTCAACCCTCAGTATCTTCCACCCCCATCCTGTCCGTCAACAGGAAGCATCTGTAAAATTAAATGACAATTTTCTCCAAAAATGGTGTCTCAACGCACACTTTCAATGCATCATTATGGCAAGAGAGCCTCTTCGTGCCTGAGGCAAGGATGTCAAAGAAATGGAATTCCCAGGGATGCCACCTCCCAGAACCATTACAGTGGAGACAGGAACAGTCCCAGTAGACGCCCGTGATTCATGCAGCCAGGGGTGTTTTCTACTGTTTTCTAGAGTCAGTAAGTCTGCATAAAATTTCTGACAGTACCAGTTATCAGCAAAAAAAAAAAAAAGTAGCAGAGAACCTCCAAAGAAAAGTCTTCCTGAGGAAAGAGGGGCTGCAGACCCTCACAGGGTCGGTCGGTCACCAATGAACAGGGGTCTTTGTTACCCCCATGACCTGTCCCCATGGGATCGTCCCTTCTCCATCTTGCCTTCTCTCTAAGCAGAGAGACGAAGCCCCTGTGAGCCGAAATGTACTCAAACACAAGCTTTATCTGAAAAGTTCATGCCAATCTTGCAGTCTTAGGCTGCACGTTTTCATATAAAAATAATTTAGAATTATTTAGAATTTAGAATTCCTTATCAGGAAACTATTAATGCATGTGTCATTAGGGTTCCAGAAGAGACAAAATAAATTGGTGCAAAAAGAGAATACTTGAAAAAGCATAGCTAAAAATTTCTCAACTAATATGAGGCATAAATTAAGATTTAAGAATCTCAAGGAACACCAGACCAGAGAAACTCATGGAAAACTGTGCCATTGGTACATCATGGTCAACCTGATGAAAACCAAAGATAAAGAAAAATAACATATTACATAAAAAAGAGCAACAATTCAAGTTACTAAAGATTATTTATGGAAATAATGTGGATCAGAAGGAATGAGAACATCTTCATAGCATGCTGAAAGAAAAGAGCTGTTGCTGCACAATTCTCCATGTGAAGATATCCTTCAGAAATAAGTGCAAAATAAAGATGCTCTTAGATGAAGGAAAAGTGGGATAGTCATTGTTAGCAGACTTGCTAAAAAAGAAATGGTAAAAGAAGCCGTTTACACAGAGAAGTGACACTAAGGGAAATGCGGAATTTCATAAGGAAGGAAAACCAATAGAAATGATAAATAGCTGCATAACGTATTGCACTATTTCCTCTTAAGTTTTTAAAATAATTATGACTATTAAAAGCAAAAATTACAGTATTGCCTAGTGAGGTTTTCACTGTATGTAAGTATAATATATATAACAACTGAAGTGACAGAGGTGAAAGGGACTTAATTGGTTGTGAGAGTTCCACACTCTACTTGACTAATTAGGCTGTAAAATTAGTCTAATTAGACTGTAAAAATTCATATGTAATTATTATCCCCAGAGCAACACTTTAAAAATCTACACAAAGAGAGAGAAACCCAAAAGTTAATAGAAAATCTTTAATAAAAGACTAAAAAATACTCAAGCCAAAGAAAGCAGGAGAGATGAAATAGAGGAAGGAAAACAAATAATAACCGGATAGCCTAAATTCAACCATATCAATAATTAATGTAAGTGGCTTAAACACACCAATTAAAAGTCAGAAATTATCAGCTGGGATTTAAGAAAGAATTTTAAAGACTCACTATATGCTGTCTATAAGAAATCCACTTTAAAAATAATGATACAAATGAATTAACGGTAAACAAATAGAAAAAGACATGTGATACAAACACTAATCAAAAGAAATTAGTAAGTGACTATTTTGATTTCAGAGAGAGAAGATTTCACACCAAGGAAAATACCAGAGATGAGAAGGGACATTATGTGACAATGAAAGAGTCTATTCAAGAAAACAAACCAGGGCTTCCCTGGTGGGCCAGTGGTTAAGACTTTGCCTTCCAGTGCACGGGGTGTGCGTTCAGTCTCTAGTCTGGGAGCTACGATCCCACATGCTTCGCAGCCAAAAAACCCAAAACATAAAAACAGAAGCAATAGTGTAACAAATTCAATAAAGACTTTTTAAATGAAAGTGGAAGTGTTAGTCGCTGTGACCCCATGGACTGTAGCCCATCAGGCTCCTCTGTCTATGGGATTTCCCAGGCAAGAATCCTGGAGAGGGAAGCCATTCTCTTCTCCAGGGGATCTTCCTGACCCAGGGATCAAACTCAGGTCTCCTGCATTGCAGGCAGACTACCGTTTGAGCCACCAGGGAAGTCACACAATGAAATACTGTAAATTAAGGATGAACCACTACATTCAACACATGGATAAATCCCACAGTCAGTGCTGAGTGAAAGAATTAGGCTCACATCACGTGTGCCTTCATGCATTTAGAGTATAAGCACAGGCAATACTAATGTCCAGAGTTAGGAGTCAGGGTAAATGGTGACCCTGGAATAAGCAGATACTATTTCGTGATCTAAGTTCTGCTACAAGGGTGCGGTCTGTTTTTGAAAACTCAGTGATATGTTCATTTGTGATCTGTGTACTTTTCTAGAAGTACTTTTCAGTTTATTTTTTAAATAAAAACATTATTAAGCATTTATTCCAAACACTTGAGTCAGTTGAGCCAGAAAAATACACTGAGAGTGTCAAATAACCCTTGACACGCATGAGCACATGTGTTGCAGTTTTGAGACATACTTTCGTAACGTTAACTGATCTTCATGACCTTTTGGGAAATGATAGGTTTTTTCCAGTGCTTCATGCATTACCCTGAAACCTCTGGATTCCTGGGGGTTTTCTTAAAAATTAAAACCTTTACATCTCTTTTCTGCCAACAGCAAAATAAGGTATCAGTGTTATCTTGGGGTTGCAAGCGGTTAGGGTACAATATTTCACCATGCAATGATGGTGAGCTTCCTGTGGGGTAGGTTTGTCAGCTGCTTATTCTGAATTAGCCATAAAAAGAAACCAACTATTGATACATGCAAATGCATACATTAATTTAAAATGCATTATGCCCAATGAAAGAAGCCAGACTCAGAAGGTTACATACCGTGTGAATGGACACTAATGAACGACCACAAGTCCTGAGGTCGTACATTGCAAGCCCAGCACACAGACATAAGAAGCACTCTCTCGGGGAGGAGCCAAGATGGCGGAGGAGTAGGACGGGGAGAACACTTTCTCCCCCACAAATTCATCAAAAGAGCATTTAAACGTCGAGTAAATTCCACAAAACAACTTCTGAATGCCGGCAGAGGACATCAGGCACCCAGAAAAGCAGCCCAACTCTTCGAAAGGAGGTAGGAAAAAATATAAAAGACAAAAAAAGAGACAAAAGAGGGAGGGACGGAGTTCCGTCCCGGGAAGGGAGTCTTAAAAAGAGAGAAGTTTCCAAACACCAGGAAACCCTCTCACTGCCGAATCTGTGCCGAGCTTTGGAAGCACAGAGGGCAACATAAAAGGGAGGGGAAAAAAAAAAAAAAAAATAAACAATTAAAAATCGCGGATTGTGAGCCCTACGGGAACTCCCCCAGCGGAGAAGCAGCGCAGACGCCTGCACACGGCATTAGCAAGCGGGGGCTGGGCAGGGAAGTGCGGCACGGGCTGTGTCCCTTAGAGTAAGAATCGGGCCGAATGTCCTGAGCGCTATCTGAGCGAAATAATTTGGGCTAGCAAACCAGACTGTGGGATATCTACCACGCGAAAAGCCAGCCCTAACCTAAGACACCGCCAGGCCCGCGCACAGAACAAAGGACTGAACAGAGGTAGCCGGCTGCAGACCTTCCCCCTCCGGTGACAGGCAGCCAGAGCCGGAAGGGGGCAATCGCAGCCCCAGAGAGACACTATCTATAAAACTGTAAGCAGGCTTCTTTAATAACTAAAACTTCTTGGGGGTCTGGACGGTCAATATCTGCCTGAGAAGGTGCGCCGGTTTTACACCCAGATAACCGAGTGGCGGGGAGGCGATAAGTCGCAGCATTGGCGCCCGCCAAACACCTCATCACCTGAGCTGCTCGACCTGGGAAGAACACAAAACGCAGGCCCAACCGAGTCTGCGCCTCTGAGGACTACCCGAGTGCCTGAACCTGAGCGGCTTGGACCTGGGAGCTCAGTCCAGGGCCGGCCTCTGATTGTTCCCGGCGGAACAACCTAGAGCCCAAGCAGTGTGGGCAGGGAGGTTACACGCGCAGTGAGCGGGGGCAGACCCAGTGTGGCCGAGGCACTTCGAGCGCACGCCAGTGTTATCTGTTTGCAGCATCCCTCCCTCCCTCCCCACAGCGCGGCTGAACAAGTGAGCCTAAATTTAAAAAAAAAAAAAAATAGGGTCCTCCACCGTCCCCTTTGTGTCAGGGCGGGAACCAGACACTGAAGAGACCAGCAAACAGAAGAAGCTATAACAGAGGGAAACGCCTTGGAAGCTACAGGCCATAGATTAAAACCCTGTGGTTACTACGGATTACATAGGAAGGGGCCTATAGATCTTGAGAAATATAAGTCGGACTAAGGAACTGCCAAAAATGAACTGAACCCACAATACTCACAACAAAACCAGAGAAAGACCTAGATATATTTTTACTATTTTTACGATCAATCTTTCTTTCTTTTTTTTTTTTTTTAATTAAAAAAAAAATTTTTTTTAAGTCCTCTATTGTCCTTTAATTTTCACTTTTATAACTATTACTTTGCAAAAAAAAAAAAAAAAAAAAAAAGACCCTATTTTTTTTTTTCTCTTCTTCTTCAGCAAACTTCATATATATATTTTATAATTTTTTGACCGTGGTTTTTTTTTTTTTTTTTTTTTTCTTCTTTTTCTTCTTTTCTTTAACATTGCATTTTTGAAATTCCAAACTCTACTCTAGATTTTTAATTTTAGCCTTTTGATATATGTTATCAATTTTGTACCTATAGTTTTTTTCATAATTGCTGTGACTTTTTTTTTTCCTCTGTTTCTTTCTCTTCTTCTTTTATATAACATCGTATATCTGCAATTCCAAACTCTACTCAAGATTTTTAATTTATGCTTTTTGGTATTTGATATCAATTTTGTACCTGTATTTTCTTTATAATTTTTGCAACATTGTTTTTGTTGGTTTGTTTGTTTTCTCTCTTTATTTCTCTTCTTCTTCTTCTTTTTTTTTTTTTTTTTTTTTTTTTTTTTAACGTTGTATTTTTGAAATTCCAAACTCTACTCTAGATTTTTAATTTTTGCTGTTTGGTATTAGTTATCAATTTTGTACCTGTAGTTTCTTTATTACTTTCACGACCTTGTTTGTTTTTCTTTGTTCGTTTTTTCTCTCTTTCTTTTCCTTCTCCTTTTCATTAACATCGCATTTTTGAAATTCCAAACTCTACTCTAGATTTCTAATTTTTGTTTTTATGTATTTGTTACCAATTTTGTACCTTTAAGAACCCAATCTTCAGGACCCATTTTTCACTAGTGTACGAGATTACTGGCTTGACTGCTCTCTCTCCCTTTGGACTCTCCATTTTCCCCACCAGGTCACCTGTATCTCCTCCCTAACCCCTCTCTACTCTACCCAACTCTGTGAATTTCTGTGTGTTCCAGACGGTGGAGAACACTTAAGGAACTGATTACTGGCTGGATCTGTCTCCCGCCTTTTCATTTCCCCCTTTTATCCTTCTGGCCACCTCTGTCTCCTGCCTCCTTCTTCTCTTCCCTGTATAACTCCGTGAACATCTCTGAGTGGTCCAGTTGTGGAGTGCACATAAGGAAGTGACTACTGGCTAGCCCACTCTCTCCACTATTGATTCCACCTCATCTCATTTGGGTCACCTCTAACTCCCTCCTCCCTCTTCTCTTCTCCATGTAACGCTGTGAACCTCTCTGAGTGACCCTCACAGTAGAGAAACTTTTCATCTTTAACATAGATGTTTTATCAGTGGTGCTGTATAGAAGGAGAAGTTTTGAAACTACTGTAAAATTAAGACCGATAACTGGAAGTAGGAGGCTTAAGTCCAATCCCTGACTCCAGGGAACTCCTGACTCCAAGGAACATTAATTGACAGGAGCTCATCAAACGCCTCCATACCGACACTGAAACCAAGCACCACACAAGGGCCAACAAGTTCCAGGGAAAGACATAACAAGCAAATTCTCCAGCAACAAAGGAACACAGCCCTGAGCTTCAAGATACAGGCTGCCCAAAGTCACCCCAAAACCATAGACATCTCATAACTCATTACTGGACATTTCATTACACTCCAGAGAGAAGAAATACAGCTCCATCAACCAGAACATCAACACAAGCTTCCCTAACCAGGAAACCTTGACAAGCCACCTGTACAAACCCACACACAGCGAGGAAACGCCACAATAAAAAGAACTCCACAAACTGCCAGAATACAGAAAGGACACCCCAAACTCAGCAATTTAAACAAGATGAAGAGACAGAGGAATAGCCAGCAGATAAAGGAACAGGATAAATGCCCACCAAACCAAACAAAAGAGGAAGAGATAGGGAATCTACCTGATAAAGAATTCCGAATAATGATAGTGAAATTGATCCAAAATCTTGAAATTAAAATGGAATCACAGATAAATAGCCTGGAGGCAAGGATTGAGAAGATGCAAGAAAGGTTTAACAAGGACTTAGAAGAAATAAAAAAGAGTCAATATATAATGAATAATGCAATAAGTGAAATTAAAAACACTCTGGAGGCAACAAATAGTAGAATAACAGAGGCAGAAGATAGGATTAGTGAATTAGAAGATAGAATGGTAGAAATAAATGAATCAGAGAGGATAAAAGAAAAACGAATTAAAAGAAATGAGGACAATCTCAGAGACCTCCAGGACAATATTAAACGCTACAACATTCGAATCATAGGGGTCCCAGAAGAAGAAGACAAAAAGAAAGACCATGAGAAAATACTTGAGGAGATAATAGTTGAAAACTTCCCTAAAATGGGGAAGGAAATAATCACCCAAGTCCAAGAAACCCAGAGAGTCCCAAACAGGATAAACCCAAGGCGAAACACCCCAAGACACATAGTAATCAAATTAACAAAGATCAAACACAAAGAACAAATATTAAAAGCAGCAAGGGAAAAACAACAAATAACACACAAGGGAATTCCCATAAGGATAACAGCTGATCTTTCAATAGAAACTCTTCAAGCCAGGAGGGAATGGCAAGACATACTTAAAATGATGAAAGAAAATAACCTACAGCCCAGATTATTGTACCCAGCAAGGATCTCATTCAAGTATGAAGGAGAAATCAAAAGCTTTTCAGACAAGCAAAAGCTGAGAGAATTCTGCACCACCAAACCAGCTCTCCAACAAATACTAAAGGATATTCTCTAGACAGGAAACACAAAAATGGTGTATAAATTCGAACCCAAAACAATAAAGTAAATGGCAACGGGGTCATACTTATCAGTAATTACCTTAAACGTAAATGGGTTGAATGCCCCAACCAAAAGACAAAGACTGGCTGAATGGATACAAAAACAAGACCCCTGCATATGTTGTCTACAAGAGACCCACCTCAAAACAGGGGACACATACAGACTGAAAGTGAAGGGCTGGAAAAAGATTTTCCATGCGAATAGGGACCAAAAGAAAGCAGGAGTAGCAATACTCATATCAGATAAAATAGACTTTAAAACAAAGACTGTGAAAAGAGACAAAGATGGTCACTACATAATGATCAAAGGATCAATCCAAGAAGAAGATATAACAATTATAAATATATATGCACCCAACACGGGAGCACCGCAGTATGTAAGACAAATGCTAACAAGTATGAAAGGAGAAATTAACAATAACACAATAATAGTGGGAGACTTTAATACCCCACTCACACCTATGGATAGATCAACTAAACAGAAAATTAACAAGGAAACACAAACTTTAAACGATACAATAGACCAGTTAGACCTAATTGATATCTATAGGACATTTCATCCCAAAACAATGAATTTCACCTTCTTCTCAAGCGCACATGGAACCTTCTCCAGGATAGATCACATCCTGGGCCATAAAGCTAGCCTTGGTAAATTCAAAAAAATAGAAATCATTCCAAGCATCTTTTCTGACCACAATGCAGTAAGATTAGATCTCAATTACAGGAGAAAAACTATTAAAAAATCCAACATATGGAGGCTGAACAACACCCTGCTGAATAACCAACAAATCACAGAAGAAATCAAAAAAGAAATCAAAATTTGCATAGAAACGAATGAAAATGAAAACACAACAACCCAAAACCTGTGGGACACCGTAAAAGCAGTCCTAAGGGGAAAGTTCATAGCAATACAGGCACACCTCAAGAAACAAGAAAAAAGTCAAATAAATAACCTAACTCTACACCTAAAGCAACTAGAAAAGGAAGAAATGAAGAACCCCAGGGTTAGTAGAAGGAAAGAAATCTTAAAAATTAGAGCAGAAATAAATGCAAAAGAAACAAAAGAGACCATAGCAAAAATCAACAAAGCCAAAAGCTGGTTCTTTGAAAGGATAAATAAAATTGACAAACCATTAGCCAGACTCATCAAGAAACAAAGGGAGAAAAATCAAATCAATAAAATTAGAAATGAAAATGGAGAGATCACAACAGACAACACAGAAATACAAAGGATCATAAGAGACTACTATCAACAATTATATGCCAATAAAATGGACAACGAGGAAGAAATGGACGAATTCTTAGAAAAGTACAACTTTCCAAAACTCGATCAGGAAGAAATAGAAAATCT
This sequence comes from Bubalus bubalis, assembly GCF_019923935.1. Lineage (NCBI taxonomy): Eukaryota > Metazoa > Chordata > Mammalia > Artiodactyla > Bovidae > Bubalus > Bubalus bubalis. The sequence continues at coordinate 56,554,209 of NC_059176.1, read as the reverse complement.
TAACAGACCCATCACAAGCACGGAAATTGAAACTGTAATCAAAAATCTTCCAGCAAACAAAAGCCCAGGTCCAGACGGCTTCACAGCTGAATTCTACCAAAAATTTAGAGAAGAGCTAACACCTATCCTGCTCAAACTCTTCCAGAAAATTGCAGAGGATGGTAAACTTCCAAACTCATTCTATGAGGCCACCATCACCCTAATACCAAAACCTGACAAAGATCCCACAAAAAAAGAAAACTACAGGCCAATATCACTGATGAACATAGATGCAAAAATCCTTAACAAAATTCTAGCAATCAGAATCCAACAACACATTAAAAAGATCATACACCATGACCAAGTGGGCTTTATCCCAGGGATGCAAGGATTCTTCAATATCCGCAAATCAATCAATGTAATACACCACATTAACAAATTGAAAAATAAAAACCATATGATTATCTCAATAGATGCAGAGAAAGCCTTTGACAAGATTCAACATCCATTTATGATAAAAACTCTCCAGAAAGCAGGAATAGAAGGAACATACCTCAACATAATCAAAGCTATATATGACAAACCCACAGCAAACATTATCCTCAATGGTGAAAAATTGAAAGCATTTCCTCTAAAGTCAGGAACAAGACAAGGGTGCCCACTTTCACCATTACTATTCAACATAGTTTTGGAAGTTTTGGCCACAGCAATCAGAGCAGAAAAAGAAATAAAAGGAATCCAAATTGGAAAAGAAGAAGTAAAGCTCTCCCTGTTTGCAGATGACATGATCCTCTACATAGAAAACCCTAAAGACTCCACCAGAAAATTACTAGAACTAATCAATGACTATAGTAAAGTTGCAGGATATAAAATCAACACACAGAAATCCCTTGCATTCCTATACACTAATAATGAGAAAACAGAAAGAGAAATTAAGGAAACAATTCCATTCACCATTGCAACGGAAAGAATAAAATACTTAGGAATATATCTACCTAAAGAAACTAAAGACCTATATATAGAAAACTATAAAACACTGGTGAAAGAAATCAAAGAGGACACTAACAGATGGAGAAATATACCATGTTCATGGATTGGAAGAATCAATGTAGTGAAAATGAGTATACTACCCAAAGCAATCTATAGATTCAATGCAATCCCTATCAAGCTACCAACAGCATTCTTCACAGAGCTAGAACAAATAATTTCACAATTTGTATGGAAAAACAAAAAACCTCGAATAGCCAAAGCGATCTTGAGAAAGAAGAATGGAACGGGAGGAATCAACCTACCTGACTTCAGGCTCTACTACAAAGCCACAGTTATCAAGACAGTATGGTACTGGCACAAAGACAGAAATATAGATCAATGGAACAAAATAGAAAGCCCAGAGATAAATCCACGCACATATGGACACCTTATCTTCGACAAAGGAGGCAAGAATATACAATGGATTAAAGACAATCTCTTTAACAAGTGGTGCTGGGAACTCTGGTCAACCACTTGTAAAAGAATGAAACTAGAACACTTTCTAACACCATACACAAAAATAAACTCAAAATGGATTAAAGATCTAAACGTAAGACCAGAAACTATAAAACTCCTAGAGGAGAACATAGGCAAAACACTCTCTGACATACATCACAGCAGGATCCTCTATGACCCACCTCCCAGAATATTGGAAATAAAAGCAAAAATAAACAAATGGGACCTAATTAACCTTAAAAGCTTCTGCACATCAAAGGAAACTATTAGCAAGGTGAAAAGACAGCCTTCAGAATGGGAGAAGATAATAGCAAATGAAGCAACTGACAAACAACTAATCTCGAGAATATACAAGCAACTCCTACAGCTCAACTCCAGAAAAATAAATGACCCAATCAAAAAATGGGCCAAAGAACTAAATAGACATTTCTCCAAAGAAGACATACAGATGGCTAACAAACACATGAAAAGATGCTCAGCATCACTCATTATCAGAGAAATGCAAATCAAAACCACTATGAGGTACCATTTCACGCCAGTCAGAATGGCTGCAATCCAAAAGTCTACAAGTAATAAATGCTGGAGAGGGTGTGGAGAAAAGGGAACCCTCTTACACTGTTGGTGGGAATGCAAACTAGTACAGCCACTATGGAGAACAGTGTGGAGATTCCTTAAAAAACTGGAAATAGACATGCCTTATGATCCAGCAATCCCACTGCTGGGCATACACACTGAAAAAACCAGAAGGGAAAGAGACACGAGTACCCCAATGTTCATCGCAGCACTGTTTATAATAGCCAGGACATGGAAGCAACCTAGATGTCCATCAGCAGATGAATGGATAAGAAAGCTGTGGTACATATACACAATGGAGTATTATTCAGCCATTAAAAAGAATACATTTGAATCAGTTCTAATGAGGTGGATGAAACTGGAGCCTATTATACAGAGTGAAGTAAGCCAGAAAGAAAAACACCAATACAGTATACTAACGCATATATATGGAATTTAGAAAGATGGTAACAATAACCCTGTGTACGAGACAGCAAAAGAGACACTGATGTATAGAACAGTCTTATGGACTCTGTGGGAGAGGGAGAGGGTGGGAAGATTTGGGAGAATGGCATTGAAACATGTAAAATATCATGTATGAAATGAGTTGCCAGTCCAGGTTCGATGCACGATACTGGATGCTTGGGGCTGGTGCACTGGGACGACCCAGAGGGATGGAATGGGGAGGGAGGAGGGAGGAGGGTTCAGGATTGGGGAACACATGTAAACCTGTGGCGGATTCATTTTGATATATGGCAAATCTAATACACTTATGTAAAGTTTAAAAATAAAATAAAATTAAAAAAAAAAAATAAAAATAAAATAAAATTTAAAAATAAATAAATAAATAAAATGGACTTTTATAGAAAAAAAAAAAAAAAAAAAAAAAGAAGCACTCTCTCCTTGATTTTCTTTCCTTTTTTAAAAAACTTTTTATTTTATATTAGAGTATAGTAGAAGGTAATGGCACCCGACTCCAGTACTCTTGCCTGGAGAATCCCATGGATAGAGGAGCCTGGTAGGCTCCAGTCCATGGGGTCGCTAAGAGTCGGACACGACTGAGCGGCTTCACTTTCACTTTTCACGTTCGTGCATTGGAGAAGGAAGTGGCGACCCGCTCCAGTGTTCTTGCCTGGAGAATCCCGGGGACGGGGGAGCCTGGTGGGCTGCCGTCTATGGGGTCGCACAGAGTCGGACACGACTGAAGCGACTCAGCACACATATACACACATAGCTGACGAACAATGTTGTGATCGCTTTAGGTGTATAGCAAAGTGAATGAAGCTATACATTTTCCCATTGAGTTTGTTTTATAACACTAAGCAGAGTTCCATATGCTATACAGTAGGTCCTTGTTGGTTATCCATTTTAAATATAGCAGTGTGTATATGTTAATCCCAAACTTCCTAGCCTCTCTTCCTTTTCTTTCTTACCTGAACTTTTTTTCTCTCCCTCTGGATCAGTCAGTATAGACTATTACGAGTATAAACTAGTAACAAACAATTTCACTTCAATGGCTTTTATTTATTTTTTTAGTTTTTTTTAATTTTTGTTTTATACTGGAGTATAATTGATTGACAAGGCTGTGTTAGTTTCAGGTATACAGCAAAGTGATTCAGCTGTACATATATATGTATCTATTCTTTTTCGAATTCTTTTCCCATTTGCTGCTGCTGCTGCTAAGTTGCTTCAGTCAGGTCCGACTCTGTGCGACCCCATAGACGGCAGCCCACCAAGATCCCCAATCCCTGGGATTCTCCAGGCAAGAACACTGGAGTGGGTTGCCATTTCCTTCTCCAATGCATGAACGTGAAAAGTGAAAGGGAAGTCGCTCAGTCATGTCCGACTCTTAGCGACCCCATGGACAGCAGCCTACCAGGCTCCTCCATCCATGGGATTTTCCAGGCAAGAGTACTGGAGTGGGGTGCCATTGCCTTCTCCACTTTTCCCATTTAGGTTATTACAAAATATTGAGCAGAGTTCCCTGAGCTGTGCAGTAGGTCCTTGTTGGTTATCCATTTTAAAATCAGCAGTGTGTACATGTCAATCCCAGACTCTCAATCTATCCCTCTTCTCCTCACCTGTCCCCTGGTAGCTATAAGTTTGTTCTCTGAGAAATAAAGTTTCTTTTCTCACTTATTTTATAGTCCATGGTGTACTGGTAGGGAATCTGTTCATCAGAGTTGGTGTGGATCTCCAGCAGGTTGCCATGCCAAAGGGGAAAAGGGGGAAAGGTTTTTAGGAGTCTTGCACATCCTTGAAAAAACCCATGTCAGTTCTGCTCACAGCTCCATGGTCGGAACTATTCAAAGGCTCTGTCCAACCACAATGGAGCCAAGAAATGCAGTCCTACCATGTAAGAAGGAGAACCAGGAATATTTATTGAACTGCATTATTTACTACTACTCCCTTCTAAATTCAAGTTCCCAGGAGAACAAAAAATGCAGTTAATTCCATCTGACTGCATTGTCCTCCCCATTTCAAGTAGCTAGGCTACTGACTCCTGGGGAAAGAGGAAACTGTACATTTAATATATGTCTAGGAACATCGAATGGATGGGTGAGGATGAGGAAGGCAAGTCATGGGTTTACAAATCAAGCAAATAAGCCAAAAGATATAAAAAAGGACCTTTGGGTATGAATGTGGTAAAAGCAGAACCAGTGGGTTAATAAACACAAAATAAAGCAGTACAACTGCAAAGATGAAAACAGCAATATCCAGAACAGCTAATGAGTGCTTAGTTGCTATTGTGTCCAACTCTTTGAGACCTCATGGACTGTAGCCCGCCAGGCTCCTCTGTCCGTGGGATTCTCCAGGCAAGAATACTGGAGGGGGTTGCCAGGCCCTCCTCCAGGGGATCTTCCCAACCTAGGGATTAAACCTGAGTCTCTTACATCTCCTGCACTGGCAGTTGGGTTCTTTACCACTAGAGCCATCTGGGAAGCTCAGAACAGCTAATGCCCATCACTAAAACTCAATCTCTGACCCCAGTATTCCTTCAAAGAAATGTGTCAGCCATGTATCTGTTAACATACTTTCAAGGCAGACATGCTTCTTAGTCTGAGTTAAACCATGATGGGGACTGAGCTAATAAAAGCACACTGATTTTTCTGTTCCTCCACTACATAATTTATGTACTAGTCAGACATAGTTTTCATTTAATCAAGAGCTATCTTGTCCAGCCTTTCAACCCGGAGTAACTTTGTACAAGATGAAAATAACTGAATCCATTGTGATGATAGAAATTTTTCTATTTCTTCCAGACCCTTACTGGGCAACAGAATGCCAGGAATCTTGCTTCCTTGGATGGTTTATTAAAATGCAGCAGACCGAGATTTCATTAGGGCTGTGCAATAGCGTGTGCTGCCCACTAGCTAATGCTTGCCAGATGTATAAGCTCACCACATCTGTAAGTACCAAGCCACCTGCTCAAAGGAGCAGGCCTCCAGAGTCAATGCAGGGAGAACGCTGCTAGGGCTTTTTTTGCCCTTCAAATGATGTACCCTGGGGCAAAAATCATAAATTAAAATGGAGCAGGGGGACTGCCAGGCTGAGATGGCAGTATTCAAAGGGACAAGGCTTCAATGGAGTTATTTCCCACGAGATTTTTCCAAGCATATTCCCTGAACTTTTGCATCTATACATTTTAGATCGAACACCAAAGTTCTCATCTCCACCATGATGACCGTGGGTAAATCCCTTACCCTCCTTGAGTTTTACACTCCGAATAGGGAAAATGGGAACAACCACGTGTGCTTGTGGGGCTGCTGTGAGGATGAAATGACATGAAATCTAAGGAATTGCTTTGTACAGTGAAAGGGCTATGAAACTGTTCAATAGATGTCTAGTCCGCATATGCATTTTTTGAACGTGTAAGTGGGGTCAGAAAACCTGATTCTGTCTTCCATTCTTAAAATGTATTACCCTCCACACACATGTTCATTCTCTTTCTCCCTCTAACTTTCCCTCCCCGATCCCTCCCCTTCCTTCTCCTCGTCTCCTCCTCCTCCTTCTTCCCTTTCCTTTTCTTCTTCTCCTCTTCCTCTCTCTTTCTCTGTCCTTTCCTCCCTCCATCCTCTAGGCTTTGGCCAGGACTTCACTACAATGCCAAAGTTAGCATGAGACGCTCCAGGGACGGGTAGGGCCAAGTCATTCATTTTTCTGATGATAAAAGGGCAGGAACAGGCAGAAAGACTGAATAATGCAAGCTCAATCCCTCCACGCCACTCCCGTGCCTGGGGTCTCAGAGCACAAGGAAGTAATAGCTAGCATGAATCACCAGCACTGTATACATATCCCTAAGAAGCATATTGTTTAGTTTGGGATGTTTTTGAACTTCGCATAAATGAAGTCATCTGTATGACTTGTGTTTTGCACTCAACATTACATTTTTGAGATTCATTCATATTAATGCAAGAAGCTATAAATTATTCATGTTCACTGCTGTGTAATACTCCATTGTGTGGCTACACCATACTTTATTCTATCATTTATGGACATCTGTGCTGTTGTCGGTTTTTCACTAGTACAGACATCTCTGTGATGAACATTCTTATGCTCATGTGCATGATCAAACTATTTCCCAAGGTAGGAAGGAGAACACTGCTGAGTCACAGGTTATATATATTTTCAGTTCAGTTCAGTTGCTCAGTCGTGTCCGACTCTTTGCAACCCCATGAATCGCAGCATGCCAGGCCTCCCTGTCCATCACCAACTCCCAGAGTTCACTCAGACTCATGTCCATCGAGTCAGTGATGCCATCCAGCCATCTCATCCTCTGGCATCCCCTTCTCCTCCTGCCCCCAACCCCTCCCAGCATCAGAGTCTTTTCCAATGAGTCAACTCTTCACATGAGGTGGCCAAAGTACTGGAGTTTCAGCTTTAGCATCATTCCCTCCAAAGAAATCCCAGGGCTGATCTCCTTTAGAGTGGACTGGTTGGATCTCCTTGCAGTCCAAGGGACTCTCAAGAGTCTTCTCCAACACCACAGTTCAAAAGCATCAATTCTTCGGCACTCAGCCTTCTTCACAGTCCAACTCTCACATCCATAAAAACCATAGCCTTGACTAGACGAACCTTTGTTGGCAAAGTAATGTCTCTGCTTTTGAATATGCTATCTAGGTTGGTCATAACTTTCCTTCCAAGGAGTAAGCGTCTTTTAATTTCATGGCTGCAGTCACCATCTGCAGTGATTTTGGAGCCCAGAAAAATAAAGTCTGACACTGTCTCCACTGTTTCCCCATCTATTTCCCATGAAGTGATGGGACCGGATGCCATGATCTTCGTTTTCTGAATGTTGAGCTTTAAGCCAACTTTTTCACTCTCCACTTAGTCTATAGTACAAAATCATGTTTCCAAAGATCTTGCTCCAGTTTACACCCTGATTTCCAAGTTCCTGGCAAAAATGTTGAAAACTACCTTAGAAAACATTATTCGTGCAAGTAGCGGTCACTGGAGTTTCAGACCACTAGCCAAGTTGGTTCCCGCACATGTCACTTGCAAGTTCACAGTCACAGACACTGCCCCAGGGGAGGGAGAGGTTTTGTCATGTCCATAGTTGCCAACAAAGAGAGTGTTCAGGTGAGCGGTTTTGTGGCCCCCCTGGCACTGGGGATGAGACTTCCACAGGATGAACGTGTACTGTTCAGCCCATGAACAGAACACTCTGTAGCTGCCGCTGTTTTTCACATGGGGGTGGTGGAAGCTGGCAGAAGGCTTGATTTCCAAACCACTTTTCATCAACAGATGCCTCCAGCTAGACTGTGATGTCTTTGAGAACAAGGACCACTCTTTTCTACCTCGTGTGTATCTGTAATGCTTAGTATGGTGTCTGTATATCATGTATGTGTTCAGTCGCTCAGTTGTGTCAGACTCTTTGAGACCCCATGGACTATACCTGGCCAGGCTCCTCTGTCCCTAGGATTTTGAGGGCAAGAATACTGGAATGCATTGCCATTTCCTCCTCGAGGGGATCTTCCTGACCCAGGGACTGAAACCACATCTTCTGCATCTCCTGGATTGGCAGGCAGATTCTTTACCACTGAGCCACCAGAGAAGCCCCTGTACATCATAGAGGCTCAGTTTAACTTCATAAGAGTTAACTATTTTGGCAGACAGGCTATGTTTTGCCAGAATCTGTCTCCTCCTCCTTCCAGGTACAGTAGTAGGTTATATTGCCCAGCACCCCTTGCAGTGTGACATGGTCTTGACACTTACTTTTGGCGGATCAAATGCGAGCAGAGGGGCTATTTGCTGCCTCTGGTCCTGGCTGTCAAAACCTCTCCTACGGTGCCCCACATGCTCTTTTTTCCTGGCTACCCCATAGATGCTCTTTTTTTCCCTTAGCCATCACCTGGATTCACATCACAAAAGGTGGCAACAGCATCTTTTTAAAATCAACAAAGGAAATAAATATGTTTTCTCTTTAAAATAAACAAAACTGCTTGAGAACCTCTTTGTCTAATTTTAGGGCGATTGTTGGAGAAGGCAGATGGGCACATGCATGATTCAGATCAGTGGGTGATTTGAGGCTCAGCTGCCCAGGCTGGGTCTGAGGAACCTTGTTGTGTTTCTATGCCATGTATACCAGATTTCCCTTAATGTGTTGCCTCTGGCTAAAGACCGGAAGCATAAGAAACAGTGATGTGGAAATCAGCAAGCAAGAAACAAAGCATTTTAACTCTTTGTTGACCAGGGGATTTTTGCAGAAACTGACATCTGTGGCCTATAATTTGTTATGTAAGTGAACACACCAGTATATATATTGAGGCACTCTAGTCAATAGCATTCAGGTAACAAAAGACATATTAATACATTTCTGGTCAATAATGTGTTACTTACCTATTGCAGCATAACACATTACTCTGAACTTTAATGGATTAAAATAAAAGCACAAGCTATGTCACATTATGTCTGTGACTCTGGAATCTGGGCACAGCTTAGCTGAGTCCTCTGGCTCACAAGGTCTCACAAGCTACAATCAAGGTGTTGAGGTGGGCTGCAGTCATCTAAAGGCTTGACTGGGACGAGACTCGTTTCCAAGCTCACTCCATGGTTTTCTGCGGGATCCCACTCCTCGTGGGGCCCTGGACTGAGAGCTTCAGTTTGTCACCAGGTGTTAGAGTCGCCCTGGAGGGTGTGTGTGGAGGCTTCCTTATAACATGGCAGCCAGGTTCATCAGAGCGAGCAAATGAGAAGAGAGAAGGAGAGCAAATGAGAAGTCACAGTCCCTTACAACCTGCCTTGGAAATAATATCCCATCAGTTTCTTTGTTATCCCATCAGTTGCACCAGGTTCAGCCCACACTCAAGAAGAAGGACTCATCTTAGAAGCTGCCTCCCACACAAGAAGCTTGAAAGTGATAATTCTGGGGCTTCCCTGGTGGTCCAGTGGTTAAGACTTCACTGTCCAGTGAAGCAGGTGTGGGTTCAGCACCTGGTCAGGAAGCTAAGACCCCACACGCCTTGCAGCCGAAAAACCACAGCATAGAAGATACGCAATATTGCAGCAAATTTAATAAAGACTTTAAAATGGTCCACATCAAAAAACTTTTCAAGAAATGATAATTCTGCCAAATCACTCCAATATTTTCTGAGCCTAATCTCTAAATTTCATTTATTTAGTCAAAAGCCTTAGTAGCCCTTCAGGCTATCTCTGGCATTCCAGAAGCCAATGTTAAAGTAAGAAAGCCATAATGAGAATTAAATGCATGCTTCTTCCTTTACTAGGAATGAAACTATCCACTCCACCAATGGGATAGTTTAAATAAATAACAGCAAGTGACCTGTTCTCCTCTTTTATGTCAATATTTAGAGGTAAAACTCAAAATTAATCAGTTGAATTTTTTTCAATTAAAATGCAGGAATTCAAATGTGAGGTCACAAAAGCAGGTCTTGCCTATTTTCAATGCTAACACATAATTAAATTTCCATTTACATTTTAAAATTGTGTTTCTCAACCAAGTATGATCAACTATGCAATTACTGAGTGTCTTTGTGGATGAATCATGCTTTTCTTACATAATTAATTTAGAGTAAATTGAACAGCATGCATCAATAATTAGATGGGGGAAAACATGTCTAAAAATTCTTAAATTCAATTTTGGTAACACGAGAAAGTGACAAAATACATTTTTTTTTCCTTTTAATCCTTACAGGACAAGGCAAGGTAAGAGATTATATATTCTCAGAAGGAGGTTCCAGGTGTAAGTTTTGGAGAAACAGCTCAGTGTATTACACACCTTCCTCCCCCTCTCTGATTCAAGTGACAATGGACAAATCAAATGCATTGGAAAAGACCCACCATAATCTGTTCCCGTAGCCCTGTACAGTACACAGATTTGGAACTATTAGCTCCCAGCAAGCTCACACATTTTAGTTAGCTGTGGTCAACTGGAATGACGGAACCCTTCAGCCGTGGTCCAGGCTGCAGAAACTGTCTCCTCCCCAGAGTACCACCCTGTGTCCAGTCACAACCACATGAGACCTAAATAAAGAGAGTATCTCCCCAGCTGCTCTCAAGAGCCCAGAAGAAACTCACCTTGAGTTGAGGAGAGAGCAGGGAGCATGGAATTCTAGCCAAAGTGGGAGTGTGTTGGAGGAAACCCCAGCTGAGGAAAGAAATGGGTAGAGCAGGGGTTTAGAAGCAAGAGCGAACAGGCAAACCTAATCAGCCCAGCAAACTGGCAGTGACATTTTCAAGTGCAAGGTCATTCAGAGTTGCAGAACTAAGAACATCTTTAGATGCCGAAATGGCTTTTGCTAAATGTCAACTTGGTAAATTTGTTTTTCCTTTGGCTCATTAAAAGAGAATTAACCATTTATCCAATAATGAAAAGAAATATGACCCTCCCCAGGTTCAGAAGCATCCACCTGAGGCTGGCCTAGTCTCTCCCACCCAGCCAATTTTGCTCAGTTTATATATATATATGTTGCTGTTGTTCAATTGCTAAGTCATGTCCGACTCTTTTGAGACGCCATGGACTGCAGCTCCTGGAGCTTGCTCAAACCCATGTCCATTGAGTTAGTGATGCCATCCAACCATCTCATCCTCTGTCATTCCCTTCTCCTCCTGCCCTCAATCTTTCCCAGCATCAGGGTCTTTTACAATGAGCTGGCTCTTCGCATCAGGTGGCCAAAGTATTGGAGCTTCAGCTTCAGCATTAGTCTTTCCAATGAATATTCATATTAGCAATATGTACTTACCAAGAGGCCTCAGGTACCTGAGAAAGTTCCTGCCCTCAGAACACTTTCAGTCTGCTGCAGGGACAGAGTGGGATGCAGATGGTGATGCCACAACGTGGATGGGTCCCATTCTGCAGAAATGCTGATCACTGCACTACAAAAGCACCTTGCAGGGGACCCTGCCCAGGTAGGGATGGGGGCTTCTGGGTGATAATTAGCTATCGTGGCATTTAGCTGAGCCCTCCAGGGTGAACAGGAGAGAGCTAAAGAAAGTGAGAGGTGGTTTAAGGTACTACATTTCTTTACCATAGAGGTATTTATTCTTACTATTCAGGTTACAGAAAAGCAATATGCTGGCATTCTAATGTGCCTAGATTTTACACATGTTTGAAACACTTTCATTTATTTTTTTAAAGTATAGTTGATTTACGATGTTTCAGATGTATAGCAAAGTGACTCAGTTTTACATATATATATATATATATATATATATATATATTCTTTTTTCAGATTCCTTTCCATTAAAGGTACAAGTTATTGAATGTTGTTCATGTGCTATTGTTCCTGAATATTGTTCCCTGTGTTATAGGCCCTTGTTTTTCTATTTCATATATAATAGTATGCATCTATTAATCCCAGACTCCCAGTTTATCCTTCCCCTCCCTTTCTCCTTTGATAATCGTAAGTTTGCATTCTATTTCTGTAAGGATATTTCTGCTTTGTATCATTTTTTAGATTCCACACACAAGTGATATAGTATGAAATTTGTCTTTGTCTGAATTACTTCACTTAGAGTGATTATCACTGGGCCCATCCAATGACATTTCTGCAACAAAGAGGCACTGGCTCTGGTCATAGCATGACATCTGTTTTAATTTATTTTATCCTCAACAACCCCTGGCAACCCCCATTATCCCCAGTTTACAAATAAGGAAGCTGAGGAACAGGAATGTTAACTGACTCCCCCCTGCCAAGATCCCCCAGCTAGTAAGTGGCTAAAAATAATTCTAAACAACCGAGGATAGGGGCTGGAGGTAGGAAGGAGGTGACTGAAGGCATGGGCTGTCTTGAGATTTTTTTTAAAGCCAGAAGAGTCCAGATCATGAAGGTCCACACACATCAGGTTCAGAATTTGCAAGCATCTTAGCAACTCCTGAAGGGGTTCGAGTTGGTGACGGCTAAGAGCTGCTGTGAACTCCATGGCTCACCGTGTGCCATGCGCAAATTGTACGGGAGGCAGGCAAGGTTGCTGTCTCTACCATCTGGTGAGAGACAGGGAGCCTGGGCTAGAGGAGCTGCAGCGAGGAGGATGGCGACCAGGATGAACCCTGGACCTTGGGGAAGTAGCATCAACTGGACACGGCTACTGCGATGAGAGAGGATGGGAGCAGGGAGGCCTACGCCAGGCTTGGGATCCCCACAGCTCATGGGGCGCCCGGGGGAATTCTCTGAGACCCTAGAATAACAGAGGTCGTGACCGGCTCTGTCCCTCAACTCCTTGATGGCAGCAGGCTAGACACTTGGAAGACACGTCTGCCTTAGAGCTAGGAATGCAAGCTCTCTCACCTTGTCACACTGTCACTCTTAAACACAGCTTGAGCATTTGAATAAAACAAAAGTGAAAGTGAGAAAAAGTGAAAGTGTTAATCACTCAATCGTGTCCAACTCTTTTCGAGCCCCACGGAGTGTTGCCTGTTAGGCTCCTCTATCCATAGCATTTCCCAGGCAAGAATACTGGAATGGGTTGCCATTTCTTTCTCCAGGGGATCTTCCCAAACCAGGGACTGAACCCAGGTCTCCTGCATTGCAGGCAGATGCTTTACCATCTGAGCCACCAGGGAGCGAAAGTTGCTCAGTCATGTCTGACTCTTTGTGACCCCATGGACCCTAAGTCCATGAAATTCTCCAGGCCAGAAGACTGGTGTAGGTAGCCATTCCCTTCTCCAGGGACTCTTCCCAACCCAGGGATCAATCCCAGGTCTCCTACATTGCATGTGGATTCTTTACCAGCTGAGCCATAGGAGAAGCCGAAGAATACTGGAGTGGGTAGCCTATCCCTTCTCCAGCGGATCTTCCCAACCCAGGAATCGAACCAGGGTCTCCTGCATTGCAGGCAGATTCTTTACCAACTGAGCTATCAGGGAAGCCCCGAACCACCAGGAACTTTTAAAAACAGGAATACTGGAGCCAGCAATGTGGTAAAGTATCAGAGTCCAAACTTGCCACCTTTCTACCCTGTGGCCTCATCTTACAGAAGGCCCTTGAAGATGCTCAGAGAACAGATATTCCAAGTGTTAGACTATTGCCTCATGGTTATTTCCAACTACTCTAATATTCACAAGCTGCCTCAGTGTCCTGAAGTAATCAGTGCTTTTTGTGTTTTGGCCCTATTTGCTCTAAGGAAGAGATCAGTTGATACATCAACTATTTAAGATTAATTTTTTTTAAGACTTTATCCTACTTTGTGGGGGAAAAAAACCCTAAAAGTCACCCAGAAACTCGTTTTTATGACGGCTGACACATCTGGGGGCTATGAAAGATGTCTGCATTCCTTCCCTTTTTTTGGCCAACTCTTCAGAGAGCGTGGTTTTGGATTCCTGTGCTGTTCCCTCTCTTCCTTCGAGAAGAACAGGCCAGCCTCACTTATGTCCACTTTCACCGAGCAATTGCCCAGGGCCCACCTCCGAGGCACTTCGTTTATAAGCAGTTCTGAGAAGCAAGGGGTCAGAGCGGGCAAGAGCTGGTCCAGGGAGGCATTTATGGATGGCAAAATTCAGACAGCAGCATGCATTCCAGAGAGGGCAGCCCTGTGGTGTATTCTGCAGCTGGGCCCAAGGAAAATATGCCTGATCCTCTCAGCTCCAGCCCCTCCCTGGTGGGGCTGTCTCTCACTGGGCCCCCCCACTCTTCAGGATCAGCTGATGGGCCCACATTGAGGGAGGCAGCTGATGAAGAATTCATCTGGGCTGATATGCAGAGAAAGACCATTGATTCCTCTGAGCTTGTTAAGTCGATATCCTCTATACAAAATATAATCCAGAGGCTTGCAAGATGAACCAGCTGAAGCCACTGTCACCAAGGGCTCTAGCCAGACACTAGAATGAAGCAAAATACCCACAGGGCAGGAGGCAGTCCAAATGGCATGCCATCTGCCACCTCGATGGCCTCCTTGTTTTATATCTCAACTCCTCAGCTCCTATTTACATGGAGACACCGGAAAGGGGACTTGGACTTACTGTTATCACCAGCATGAGTGAGGCATTTCTCCATTTCTTTCTTCTTTCCTCCCTTTTCCTGCTGAAAAAGGAACACAGATGTGGCAGGCAGTCTTTTGCTGACTAAGAAAGCATTATTCTCACCATTTTTGTGTTTGCTTATTTGTTTGTGCTATTTATTTATGAACTTGAGCCCAAGCCCCATCCACATAAAATTTGAGGTAGCTACAAGAGAACCATAAAACAGAAAACTGTTAAGTGAGAAGCATCAGAATCAAGGATATATAACCTGTATTGGAGGTGCTGGCTTCCAAGTCAAGATGGCAGCCTGAGATTCATCTTCCATCCCTCCCGAGAACCCCTGAAATACAAATGCAGAAGGACAAAGATGAACACGCCTGCACAGTGGCTGTGTCAAGTGGGGATTCGAATGAGTTAGAATTGAGCCCATATTGGTATCACCCTAAAGCCTTTGAGAATTCCACTGTGCCCAGGGCTCAATGCACAGGAGGAGAAAATTAATAGGCTCAAATAAAGATAAACCCTATGAACATATTCACAGGCAAAGTTGCCTGTTGGCACTGAGTCAACCCACAAGCAATACTACAAGTAAGGCAGCTAACATTTGTGTCGGTGGAAGGGGAGGATCATCTCTATGCAAACTGAAACAGGCATCATTAAACCAGACCACTGTGCTCAACAGAACATGATGCATAAATTCCACAAGGAGACCCAAAAGCACGTAAGCACTGAGAACTTTTCCATAGAGGTCCAATAACCAAGATTTTCCTGGGAGATATTGAAAGAGAGCAGCTTGTGAACACCCAGGAAAACAATATCAAGCAACCCACAGCCATCAAAGAGGAGGGACGGTAATCAAAGGCCAATTTCAGGCCATCCCACATACTAGACTGTCTTCAGGCTACCTAGAGTGACCCAGATTCCTCACATCTAAAACCCAGTTTTCGCATCTGTAAATGGCAGTGATGCTATTACCTACCCCACAGGGATATTGAGGGGCTCAATCAAATAAAGTGCACAACAGCTTAGAACAGTGTCCGCCATGTTGGAAATATGGTAGCATATAAGCAGCGTTTATCATTATTATTCATTGTAATGGCAGAAAGTGAAGAGGAACTAAAAAGCCTCTTGATGAAACTGAAAGAGGGGAGTGAAAAAGTTGGCTTAAACCTCAACATTCAGAAAACTAAAATTGTGGCATCTGTTCCCATCACTTGACGGGAAATAGATGGGGAAACAGTGGAAACAATGTCAGACTTTATTTTGGGGGGCTCCAAAATCACAGCAGATGGTGGTTGCAGCCATGAAATTAAAAGACACTTACTCCTTGGAAGGAAAATTATGACCAACCTAGACAGCATATTCAAAAGCAGAGACGTTACTTTGCCAACAAAGGTCCGTCTAGTCAAGGCTATGGTTTTTCCAGTGGTCATGTATGGATGTGAGAGTTGGATTGTGAAGAAAGCTGAGCACTGAAGAATTGATGCTTTTGAACTGTGGTGTTGGAGAAGACTCTTGAGAGTCCCTTGGACTGCAAGGAGATCCAACCAGTCCATCCTACAGGAGGCCAGTCCTGGGTGTTCATTGGAAAGACTGATGTTGAAGCTGAAACTCCCAATACTTTGGCCACCTCCTGCGAAGAGGTGACTCATTGGAAAAGACCCTCATGCTGGGAGGGATTGGGGGCAGGAGGAGAAGGGGACGACAGAGGATGAAATGGCTGGATGGCATCATCAACTCAATGGACATGAGTTTGGGTGAACTCCGGGAGTTGGTGATGGACAGGGTGGCCTGGCATGCTGCGATTCATGGGGTCACAAAGAGTCCGACACAACTGAGCAACTGAACTGAACTGAATATGAAATATTTACAAATTTTATTTTAGCTATAATTAATAATTAAAGGGCCATGTGTGTTCAATCATGCTCGATCACTCAGTGGTGTCCAACTCTTTGTGACCCCATGGACTCTAACCCACCAGGCTCCTCTGTCCATGGAATTCTCCAGGCAATAATACTGGAGTGGGTTGACATTTCCTCCTCCAGGGGATCTTTCCAACCCTGCAGGATTGAACTGCCAGCTTCCAGGGATCAAACTCAAATGTCCTGAGTCTCCTGCATTGACAGGCAAATTTTTTATCACCATGATACCTGGGAAGTCCAAAAGGGACAGGGATAGAAAATTTAAAAAAAAAAAAAAAAACTGTTTATTTGGGTCACAAAACACAACGTTCTGTGACCTTGCAAGGTCCTTCTGAGGTACTATGCCTTCCTCTACACAGCCCGTCTCAACAAGGCTATATGCCCGAGTTCTGGCCAGAGCTGCTTGTCAGTCCCTAAGTATTTTTAGACCTTGGCTGAGTGGTTTCTCTCCTTTTTCAAAAGGGCTGGATGACAGCTTGCCACTAAGAATAGCAGTTTTCCAGTTTAATCAGCAAGTCTCCTGGCTTCATAACTGTGCTGGCCGCTCATGGGAGGTTGACTGGCCACGGTCACCTGTGGATCCTAAGCAGTCCTTGCCAACACCGGCCAGACCTGCTGCCCTCTCCACAGCCTGCTCCCTGAGGGCCTGTCAGGACATGCAAAGGAGGAATAGAAACATCTTTTCTCCCAGGAGAGAGAGAAAGAGGGAGAAGTTTGGACTCAGCATCTTTGGCAGCTCTTCTGAGATGCTTGAATCTGCAACACGTGAGATTGCAGTACATGGAAAATTCAGGCTTAAAACTCATCTTCAAATCAAGAATTGATAGGTAGGTCTTCCTTAAGAAGCCCTATAGTCTGAATGTTTGTGTCCTTTCAAAATTTATGTGTTGTAACTCTAAAGCTCAATATGATGGTAGTATGTGGTGTGGCCTTTAAGTGGTGATTAGACCATGAGGGTGGAGGCCTCACAAACAGGATTGGTGCCCTCATAAAACAGAACCAACAGAATTCCATAGCTCCCTTCCACCATGTGAGGACATAGCAAGAAGCTGGCAGACTGCAACCCAGAAATTGTCCTTCAGTGAACAGGTCCTTCATGAGAATCCACCATGCTGGCAGTCTGACCTTGAACTTCCAGCCTTCAGAACTCTGAGAATTAAATTTCCATTATTTATAAGATACCTGGTCTATGGTATTTTTTTTATAGGAGCTGGAATGGACTAAAACAGGAGGGTAACTGGAGATTTTATTCAGGGGTGTGTGTGTGTGTGTGTGTGTGTTAGTTGCTCTATTGTGTCCAACTCTTTGCAACCCCATGGACTGTAGCCCACCAGGCTCCTCTGTCCTTGGGATTTCCCAGGCAAGAATACTGGAGTGGGTTGTCATTTCCTTTTCCAGGGGATCTTCTCGACCCAGGGATCAAATCTATGGCTGCAGTCGCATCTCCTCCTATGTCTATGGCTGCTGCTGCTGCTGCTGCTGCTGCTAAGTCGCTTCAGTCGTGTCCGACTCTGTGCGACCCCATAGACGGCAGCCCACAGGCTCCCCCATCCCTGGGATTCTCCAGGCAAGAATCCTGGAGTGGGTTGCCATTTCCTTCTCCAATGCATGAAAGTGAAAAGTGAAAGTGAAGTCGCTCAGTCGTGTCCGACTCTTCGAGATCTCATGGACTGCAGCCCACCAGGCTCCTCCGTCCATGGGATTTTCCAGGCAAGAGTACTGGAGTGGGGTGCCATTGCTTTCTCCAATGTCTATGGCAGACATGACTAATTGCTCATGACTTTCTTTCCCACTGAGCCTAGGCAGAAATTCAGAATGTTTTTCAACACCATGCTATCAATGATTAGGGTTGCCACACAAGATGAAGCCTAATTGCTAATCAGACCTAACATAATGCCTGGATCCGGGTAGCTGCACCAAGAAATTTTGTTGATTGAATAAGTGAAATGAAAAAATGTCATTAGTGAAATGAAAAAATATCATTAGGTTTCTGGAAATAAGAATAGTAAGTTAATTAAGTAATACAAATGCCCAACCATTGAAACTAGGAAAGGTATCTAAACGACCAGTTGGCAAGTTCAGGCACGGAACAGGAAGATCTTCATGAAATTCACCCAAACTAGCTCAGCCACAATGATGTCACTCAAGTTAGGTCAGATGTGTGATCAACCAATTTGGCTGATCAACAGTGGTGAGTCATAGTAGAGCAATAGCTATCATGTCAACATAGGTTAGCAAGGAGCAGCTGTGCCGTAATTTGGCATGTAAGATCTCCCTAGGAGCCTACAGTTCACAAATAAGTATAGGTAGGTGCATTCATACAGAACTGAAATCTTCTCTAAACATTTTTAAATAAAATGGCAACAGCATGTCCTGTTGGAAGTCAAAAGACCACAGCAAACTTAATGTTGACTAAAAGGCTAAATATTTTTTATTTCTAAAGTAATAAAGCAACTGAAAACCTTATTGATAGAGTTCTCCCACTGGTAAGAATACTAGCCAAGTCTAAATTTTAAAATTAAGGTTTTAAATATTATAAAACAATGATCCTTCGATTAAAATAAATAATTATTTAAAAAAAAAAGATTTTAGTTCTGACAGAGGCATTAAAAAGTACCAAGCCTTGTACTTGGTACCAGTTGATTCCTTTCCGTGTTTCCATAGGTTGCTCAGACCATAAGAAGCATCATATTGTAATATTAGCCCCAGATTCATCTTCCAGGGCACCTAGCTGAGGTTGTCCATTAGAATCATGGGGAAGGTTTTAAAAAAAATACTCATGCCCAGATCCCACCTGCAAAAATTCATTTCCTTTCATCCAAGGGGACCCATACATGGATATTTGTAATAGATCCCAAGATCTGAGGACCCACAAGTCTTAACTTATACAGTATTTGCCAAAGACTGGACTCTAGAAAGCATGCCTAAACTGGAATGTCAAGAGCAAAAGTTAATTGTTCTAAGACCACACAGTCAATTCAATAGCCACTAGACATATGTGGAAGTCAAGCCCTTGAAATATGGCTAATGCTACTGAGGAACTAAACTTTTTTACTCTATTTTACTCAATTTAAACACTGATACTCAGTTTAATTGTAGGAAAACTCAAAGTATGTTTGAAACAGCTTGGGTATGTGAATCTAGTTTTTCAACTGTAAATTTTGTGAACCTAAATATAGATCAAGTGTTTCTGGTAAAGTGAATGTCTGTATTGAGATGTGCTGGAAGTATAAAATACACACTGAATTTTTCAGACTCCATACAAAAATATATATAAATATTTCCTTAAAAAAATTTTTATTGACTACATGTTAAAGTGATACAATTTTGACATATTGGCTTAAATAAAATATATTATCAAAACTAATTTCACTTGTTTCTTTTAACCTTTTTAACATAGCTACTAGAATATTTTAGATCACCTATGTGTGTTCCAGGGAAAACGAGCAACTCACCGCCAAACATAACAAAAGACACGTAGAAACAAAGCATTATGTGAATATCAGCAGACAGAATAATAGCTGAATCAGACTCACAAGTATTTCAGACATTAGAATTTCAGACAAAGAATATAAATTTTTCATTTAAGGGAATAAAAAAGAAATTTGAAATACAAACAAGAAATAAAAGACTTTTTTAAAAAACCAAGCAAAATTGAAAAAGAGAACGTTTAGAAATGAAAACCATGGCAATTGAAATTAAAACCTCAACTGAAAATGAGCCACAGCCAAATGGAAAATTAGAGAATGGAAAGATAGATACAAATAAATTATCTAAAATGCAACACTGAGAAACATGTTTGGAAATTGTGAAAATAACCTTCAGAAACATGGCAGATAGAGCAAGAAGTCTAACAAATATTTACATCAGAGAAAATGGGGCAAAGGCAATATTTCACAAGAAAATAATGGGTCAAAATTTTCCACATTTGTTTAAAGACATCAAATTTCAGGCATAGGAATCACAACAAATTTCAAGCAGGATCACCCTTACAAAATATAAAGAAATGGCAAAAAAAAAAAAAAAAAGAAAAGAATAAAAAGAAGACAGTAAAAGCAGCCATAAAATGAAAATATAATTTGTCAAAATTTATGGGATACAGCAAAAGCAGTGTTTCCAGGGAAATTTATGTCATCTAATGCATATATTGGAGAAGCAGACATTTCCAGTAATTAACAGGAAAGTAAAAGAAATTTTTCTAAACTACTAATGATGTAACGAAGGCTTTCCTGGTGACAGTATTGATAAAGAACCCACGTGCCAGTGCAGGAGACGTAAGAGACACAGGTTCAATCCCTGGGTCAGGAAGATCCCCTGGAGGAGGAAATGGCACCCACTCCAGTGTTTTTGCCTGGAAAATCCCATGGGCAGAAGAGCCTGGAGGGCTAAGTCCGTGGGGTTCCAAAGAGTTGGACACGACTGAGCAACGAAGTACATACACAGACATCCCTGGTGGCGCAGTGGACAGGAATCCGCCTGCCAGTGCAGGGGACAGGGGTTCAATCCCTGGTCTGGGAAGATTCCCTGTGCCATGGGGCAGCTAAGCTCAGGCACCGCAGCTACCGAGCCCACGCTCTAGAGCCCAAGTCGCAACTACCGAGCTTGTGCACCACGAGTACTGAGCCCCAGTGCTGCAGTTACTGAAGCCTGCTCACCTGGAGCTGGTACGCAGCAAGAGAAGCCACCTCCCTGAGAAGCCTGCGCCCAGCAACAAAGAGCAGCCCCTGTTCTCGGCAACTAGAGGAAGCCCAAGCGCAGCAGCAAAGACTTAGCACAGCCAGAAATCAGGAAATGGAATTATTAATGAAAAACTAGTGGGAACCAAGTCACATACAACGTGGTTTCAGGTTCGTTTTTCATTCCAGGCTCCAAACAACCCTGTGAGATATTATAATTTCATAATTATAATTTCAGTGGTGAGGCCACTGAAACACAAAGTACCCTGCTTAGGATCACACAACTAGTATGCACGGGGAACAGCACTTGGACCCAGGTCTTCCAAATCCCAAATCTGAACTCTTCTCACTTTAGCACACGGTTTGTCCAGCCTAAATCACGTGTAGGGGGTGTGTGTGTGTGTGTTAGTCACTCAGTCATGTCCGATTCTTTGCGACCCCCATGGACTGTAGCCCACCAGGCTCTTCTGTCCATGGGATTCTCCAGAAAAGAATTTTAGAGCGAGTTGCATCCCCTTCTCCAGGGGATCTTCCCGAACCAGGGATCGAACCCGGTCACCTGCGTTGCAGGCAGTTTCTTTTACCCTCTGAGCCACCAGTTGGAAATGCACATTGTACATGACTCTTACTTAACTATTAATAATACCTCCTCTTCCCTGAACAGACCACAACTCGGGCCAGTGGGGCAGCTGAGCACATCAGAAAACTCTGCAACATCTCCCCTCTACATCTCTGAAAGCTCACATCATGGGCGAGAGCCTTCAGGGTAACTGAGCCCTGGGGGAACCTGTATCACGCCCCATGGGTCTCCAGGCTGTGTGCTTGCCTGGGTCTCTCTGGGAACAGGGCCTGTGAGAAATGTTTAAGGAGTGGCCTTTGTAGGTCACTGGGGACCAGAGAGAGTTCCTGTCTGATTCCTGGACTCCAATAAAAATAAAATCAGAGAATGTTCTGGACTTCGCCACTGGGTTTCAAAACAGAACACTGAAAGTGATGGAGTGTCGTAACCGATCCATAAGCAGATCTTTCCTGAGGGCCCATGGGGACGCCGGGTCTGGATTAAGCCCTCTGGAGCTGGCAGTAATGAAAGGTCCAGTTTTCCAAACTTCAAAACATCCAGTTTTCTCAGAGATGTCCCAGGCAAGCTGGGATGGTAAAATGCAGCTTCCTGATGCGAAGAGTCTACTCATTGGAAAAGAGTCCATTTCTAAGAAAGATTGAGGGCAGGAGAAGGGGATGACAGAGGATGAGACGGTTGGATGGCATCAGTGACTCAATGGACACGAGTTTTAACAAGCTCTGGGAGTTGATGATGAACAGGGAAGCCTAGTGTACTGCAGTCCATGAGGTCACAAAGAGTCGAACATGACTTAGCGACTGAACAACAATGAGAATTCAGATGCTATGGGTGTCAGCTCTGAGTTCTGAACCAGTCAGAAGCCATGGGAGCAGGAAGGAGGCTTGGAGAATGTTCAGCGTCAGTTATGGGGCAGCCAGCAGAGGAAGCAGGTTCTAGACTGTTCCACCAGACCCTCTCCTGCTTCCTGAACTCATCCAAGCTAAACCTAAGCCCTGGCTGGGGGTGCAGCATCTGAGCATGTCCTGATGACAGAGTTTGTGATTTCTTTTTTTAGGACCCAGTGGACTTGGGACTTCCTGGATCTCTTTCTGTCCAAGGATTTATGAAAGGGTGATGGTCCTCTTGGTTACAGTATGAATAGATACATCATTTCTAAAATACTGAGACTCGAGGAGTAACACACAGCTTGCAAGTAGAGATGAGAAGACCCATGGGTGTGCACCCATATGTGTGAGTGTGAGTGTGCATGTGGATGTTCTTATTGATGGAAACCCTAAGGGTCAAAATACATTTCTTTGTGGGAAAGGGGTGGGGCATTGTCATTAACTGAACACCTACTACTTGCCAAGCACCGTGCTGGGAAGATTCAGCAAGGTCACTATTTCGCTGTAGTATTAAACAGTGGAGAGAATGTAAGAAGCAATCTTCCTAGACACAACTGGAAACAGTTTATAAATTGCTATAAAACTTTTATGGAGGGCTATCTGGCAACAGACAGAGAACTTTTTCCAAATGTTCATGACTATTGACCCAGCAGTTTTGTTTCTACAAATTTATCCTGAAGAAGAAATGATGAATGTGTGTGAAGATTTACCTACAAGGATATTCATCCAAGTACTTCCAAAGTAATAGGGGAAAAGTTAATTGGAGAAAAAAATTAATTCTCTAGTTCTCAAGGTTTAAATAAACTATGGTACATTTGTTAAAAATAAAAACCCACTTAGCCATTCACTATGATGTTGTAGAGGAATGTTAAACGCTATAAGGAGAAGTTTTCAGTATCCCAAGAAACGACACAGCAGATTATAAATCACTCCACAGAGTATGTTTCATATTTGTAAAATACAAGTTTATCTGTCAAAATCCCTACTGGAAACAGATGGCACGTTCAAATAGGATACCCACAAGGAAGTTTACCGATGAAGGGGTGAGAGAAAGGGACCATGAGGAAAGCCCAGAGCTAGCAACAGATCAAGAGCAGAAGCAACTTTGCAAGCTTCCCTGGGAGGAGCAGTGGCCAGCTGATGGACATACAAGCCCCAGGCGATTTCCTGGGAGGAAACAGAGACATAAGCACCTTGACCTCTCTCGTAAGCCAGATCTGTGCCCACAGTACACCACAGTCCAAACCCACCTGGGACTGGGGGCCGCAGAAGATCTGCTGCAGGTGTGGTCCACGTCAGGTCAGCCTCCCAGGCAACAAGAAGGGAGGGGGAGTGCAGCTAAGTTCCAGCACAGCCATGCATATGCTCGTCCACACACGCAAAAATAAAAATGAAGGGATGGTGTTGACCCGATATGGCAACCACAGCCATCTCTTGGCAGCTCAGCTGCTGCTGAGCTTTCATTTCCCTCTTCTTGCTTTTTTAAATAGGCTACAACAGGCATGTGCTGCTTTAGGCTTCATCCATGAAAGTTAACCTGAGTTGGAAGAAATTCAGAAGCCATCCAGAGCGTGTTCATAGTGCAACAGTGAGAAACACCCAAACTGGCTGTACCAGGAAAGGCTAGGGATGTGTTTTGGTGTGTAAGAGAGAAGGCTTAGCTACTTTCAAAAATGCAGAACCCCTTTTATGGGGGAAGGATGAGGCCTGATCTGCAGTCAGCCCAGGACCAGAAAGTAACATGACAGGCAGGCAGGATTCAAATCTGAAGAATGAGACAGGGCTTTGGACTAGATAAAGTTTCAAGTATCTTCTACTCAAAAAAATGAATTATTGATTACTAATTAATGATGATTATTATAACAATTTCTTTGATATTGCTTGCTCTGGTTTTAGGGGTGGAGTAATCCACTCCAGTGTTCTTGCCTGGAGAATCCCAGGAATGGCGGAGCCTGGTGGGCTGCCATCTATGGGGTCACACAGAGTCAGACATGACTGAAGCGACTTAGCAGCAGCAGCAGCAGCAGCAAGCTACAAAGATGTAGTGAGATGAATTCTTATTGGAATGCTCCTACACTGTTGATGGGAATGTAAATTGGTATAGTATGGAGGTTTGCTAAAAAATTAAAAATAGAGTTACCATATGATCCCAAAATCCTACTCCTGGGCATATACCTGGAGAAAACTCTAATTCAAAAAGACCCATGCATCCCAGTGTCCATTACGGCACTATTTACAATAGCCAGGACATGGAGGCAACCTAAATGTCCATTCACAGAGGAATGGATAAAGAAGATGTGTGTGTGTATAATGGAATATTATATATAAAACAATGAATATTATGCAGCCCATAAAAAGAATGAAATAATGCCATCTGCAGCAACATGGATGGACCAGAGATTATCATACTAAGTGAAGTAAATCAGACAGAAAAAGATAAATATCATGTGATATAACTTACAAGTGGAACCTAAAAAAAAAAGATGCAAATGAACTTATTTACAAAATATAAATGGACCTACAGGCATAAAATAACTTATGGTTACTAAACGGAAAATAGAAGAGACAGATAAACTAGGAATTTGGGTCTAACAACACTTTCTACACATAAAATAACCAACAAGGACCTACTGTATAGCACAGGAAACCATATTCAATATCTTATAATAACCTATCATGGAAAAGAATCCAAAAATAATATGCACATATACCCACATGTGTGTGTATATATATATAACTGAATCACTTTGCTCTATCCAGAAACATTGTAAATCAACTATACCTCAGTGAAAAAAGAGAAATCGATTCTTATCATCTGGGATGTTTAGTTCTAAGAGATCTCTGAAGTGTACTGTAACAGTAAAGATAATTCAAGCTTCTACAACAGAAAATTGCGCTAATATTGGCATACACAAATCACACTGACTTCAGGCTTAGTTGGATCCAGGCTCACAAATGATTCATTGGTATCCAGTCTCTCCCCATCCCTTGACTGCCTCCTTTATCAGGTTATCCCTCATGGAAACATGGGTTCAACAAGCTCGCATCCTCACAAGTGCAGTAGAAAAGACAATACTTGCTTATAAGTCGCTCAACCAAAGTTCCCAAGATAAGCTTTATTGGGGGTTGATGGGTTAATGGGTCAACTACCCATTCCTGAATCATTTACTGTGGCCAAGAGGATGCCACATTCTCACCTCTTCTGGCTCCTTCAATAGGAAGAAAATATGGAGCTGGGGATTAGAAATAGACTCAGTCTAGGTTCTGAAAGTTTTTCCTCTATGTGGGAATTTGATTCAACCATGTTTCAGTTTATAGATTTTTTTTCCTCCAAATAAAATCAAAAGCAGAGCTACTCTATTAGAATAATGTAGAGGAGTGGGTTTCCTAGGAAGAACTCCTGGGTGACTGATGCCGCCAAGGACAAAAGGAGGAGCTCCAGGAACCCCTCCCCACTGTGGACACCAAGAAGAGGCTACTATTTCTGCAGCCTATAGACCAGCCTTTCCTGAAGTGCAATCCACTTGATATTAATTTGTGTCTCTGCCTCAGAGCCTCTTGATGAAAGTGAAAGAGGAGAGTTAAAAAGTTGGCTTAAACCTCAACATTCAGAAAACTAAGATCATGTCATCTGGTCCCATCATTTCATGGCAAATAGATGGGGAAACAATGGAAACAGTGACAGACTTTATTTTCTTGGGCTCCAAAATCACTGCAGATGGTGACTGCAGCCATGAAATTAAAAGACACTTGTTCCTTGAAAGAAAAGTATGACGAACCTAGACAGCATATTAAAAAGCAGAGACATTACTTTGCCAACAAAGGTCTGTCTAGTCAAAGCTGTGGTTTTTCCAGTAGTCATATATGGATATGAGAGTTGGACTATAAAGAAAGCTGAGCATCGAAGAGTTGATGGTTTTGAACTGTGGTGTTGGAGAAGACTCTTGAGAGTCCCTTGGACTTCAAGGAAATCCAACCAGTCCATCCTAAAGGAAATCAGCCCTGAATATTCATTGGAAGGACAGATGCCAAAGCTGAAACTCCAATGCCTTGGCCACCTCATGCTAAGAACTGACTCATCTGAAAAGACCCTGATGCTGGAAAAGATTGAGAGCGGGAGGAGAAGGGGATGACAGAGGTGAGATGGTTGGATGGCATCACCGACTCGATGGACATGAGTTTGAGCAAGCTCTGGGAGTTGGTGACGGACAGGAAAGCCCGGCGTGCTGCTGTCCATGGGGTCGCAAAGAGTCGGACACGACTGAGCGACTGAACTGAACTGAACTGAACTGAACTACCTCACCCAAAAAGATGATGGTTCCTGGTCAGTTAAGTTGGAGACGTTTTCAGCTCAACAAAGTCGAAGAAATCAAAGACTTCTGACTCTTGACTCTAGGATGTTTCAGAGTCCCTAGTATTCAAATGTGTGCTGTGAATCTCCAGAAGAAAACATGACATGCAGAACTGCCGAAACCTATCTGATCGTGAACCTTTCAGAGCATCTCTTGGGACGAGTGTTCCACAGAACATACTCAGAGACTGGCTGCTCTGGAGAAAGTCACTCATTTTCTGTCCCAGCCCCACCTTGCCCTGCCCACCATCTCAACTGAGATCACAAAGCAGTTAAAGGTTACGGAGGAAGGCTGTTTTTGTCTCTCCATCACCTCTCTGGAATGTTTAGAAATGAGTATAATAACACAGAGATAAAACCCATCAAATCCCCGGTTTCTCTAAAGAAACACTTTCTCCATCCAACCTGTTAGCAGAGGCGCTGGAATCAGATTGCAAAAGCTCTGCACTAACTCCCGCTCCAGCGGGAGAAGAGACCACTGACGGGTGGGCGACACCGAGAGGGCTAACGGCCTCTGTGGGAACCGCATTCACCTCTGGCAAACCTCTGTCTGCAGCTGCAGAAGATCAAGTCAGGCTCACATCTGTTCCCCAGACACCCGACACCCCACCCCAGCTTCCCCATCCAACAAAGCCTGGCCAGGTTTTCACAGTTAATTCCTCCAGGGCCCCTGGCCCATCTCCTCCCTTCTTGCTCCTATGAATTCTCAGAGATCAAAGCAGCAAGTTAGCCAAAGCTTTGTTTGCTCTGCATTCAGAGAACACCTTAAATTCCCAGCTTGAAAGGAGGCCAAAAGAAGGTCAAACATACCCTATTGTTGAAACACTTGCAAACAGCAAGACATGACCAACATATTAGCAGAGGAACCTTCGTAATTTCTCTGGGCTTCCGGGTCCTGTGAAGGGAGGGACGTCCCCCCGCAAATTTAATATAAGAATCTGATGGGAAGGCCACCAGAATTTTCCTTGGAGGTCACTCTGAGTTGACTCAGGCAGTACGCTGATCCTGAGATGGAAATTGGGAGCTCCTGCCACAACCCAAAGAGTCAGTCCTAAGGTTAAAATGAGGATTGAAATGCCCATTCTGGATTGTTCTTCTGTTTCACTCAACCCCATCTTCTGGGCTGTTCCTCCTCCCCCTGGCTTTTGTTCACAAACTTATATGACTTTTTAGAACTGAAAGGTCATCTAGTCTGGAGATTGTCAAACTTCTTGGCAGCCGAAAACGTTTTTCCAAAGAAAATCTTAAAAGAGACCTCAATATAAAGCAGAGTCAGGGGCCCTGGGGAGGGTGGGCTGGGGCAAAGCCTGGACTTCCACCCACTCAGCCACCCCTCCACCACTGTGGCTTTGGGCTCCCTCAGTTGGAAAAGCCTCCGATGAGTCCAACTCCTTCAGTTTACACGAACGCCTAGAACCAGAGACAGAAAGGGAGCCGCCCAAGTGTCTGATGCTCCACATCTTCGTCCTCCCTGAGAGCCTGTGCCTTTGTTCTGTGTGTTTAAAAAGTCCCCAGAGTGGTCAGTCCTGCTTTCAAAACCGCCCTTTTTCGGTTCTCACCATCTCTACCTCCCCTACTGGGAAGCACCTGGGGCAGCCCCCATCATCCACCCACCTGCTCCCTCCCCCAGGCCCTTCTGTTGTGAGATCTTATTTCCTAAACCCAGTTAATCATTAGAATCACCAGGGAGCTTGTTAAAAACATGGATTCCTAGGCTCAGCACTAGACCTAGTAAATCAGAATTTCCAAGGGTGGGTCCAAAACTCTGTAATTTAAAGAAGCACCCCAGGTGATGTTGATGACTGGCTTACTTTGGAAAGCACTGTATTCAATGAAGCTGGGTTCCTTCTTCAATCTACCACCAAAGGATAGGAATTCTTCCATGAAATCCCAGCCCTTGTTGCTGGTAGGATCATGATTTCATACAACTTTCTCCGGACTTCCTTTTCAAATAATGGGGGAGAAAAATCTCTACAAGTCCTTTCACCCCAGTATTCTAAACAAAGATACAGCCATACTACTACTAAGTCGCTTCAGTCGTGTCCAACTCTGTGCACATACGGCATACGGCAGCCCATCAGGCTCCCCCATCCCTGGGATTCTCCAGGCAAGAACACTAGAGTGGGATGCCATTTCCTTCTCCAATGCGTGAAAGTGAAAAGTGAAAGTGAAGTCGCTCAGTCGTGTCCGACTCTTCACGACCCCATGGACTGCAGCCTACCAGGCTCCTCTGTCCATGGGATTTTCCAGGCAAGCGTACTGGAGTGGGTTGCCATTGCCTTCTCCAAAGATATAGCCATAGACTTGTGCAAATATTTTTCTGTGGGGAGGCAAATCACTGCACCAATAAAACAGAAATGTTCAACAATGAGATGATCAAGTCTGTGTTGGTATATACATATAATATTATATGTTTACTAAGAAATAATGTTTAGAAGATTAATAACAAATATACTCACAATATATGTGCATATACATGTTACATGTCTATGTTACATGTTACAAGAACAAATATACAGTAGAATTCCATTTTTCATAAGCATAAAAAACTAGAAGTTACAAACAATGAAATGTTAACATTCTCTCTAGAATGATGGTGGAATTAATGTCAATGCTTCTTTATTTTACACTTCCAAAATTTCTATAGAGAACCTGAATTTTGAAATCTACAAAAAAAAAACAAGTTATCTTAAAATGATCTTTGGGGGAGAGAGAAAAGCAATAGATGGAATCAAAATGATGATTTAAGTTATTAACTACTTTAACTCTTGCCCACACCTCTTAAAATAATAAAGAATAGTTTTTTGGGTTTTGTTGTTGTTAGAATAAATTCATAAAAGTGCTGTAAAACAAGAAGGCACACCATCAATAGACTAGATACAATAAGAAATTCCTAGAACATAGAAACCAAATGAGGTCCCTAGAGACTTAAGGAAAAGCAGCCATGTGAAGGATAAGAGCTAAAACAAGATATCTAAGTACATAAGAAAAAAGTAGGTTTAATATTATAAACCTATATATAAAAGGTAAGTTTTATATGTATATATACAACATATATATATAACCTATATTTATATATGAGCTTTATATATATACAAAACATGTATATATACATATACATATATATATATAAGTTATGATATTTGAAGAATCTATCAAAGAGGTCTAACTTCACTGGGAGGAGGAAAGAGAGAAAATGAGAAAAGAAAAAAAATCAGAAAACTAATAGAAAAGGAAAGAGAGAAAATGAGAAAAGGAAAAAAATCAGAAAACTATTAGAAAAAGTGCTCAGTGGAAAAAAGCATGAGCATTTAGATTAAAATAGCTCACTGAGTAAAATGAAGTAAATAAAATAATGCCTAAAAAAACTTGTCTCTTTCAGAGAGAGGCACTGGGCTAAGTGATTTCCATACAATATATATTTTAACCCTCATAGTAAACCTGAGTTTAGAACCAACATTTTCCCCA
Source organism: Bubalus bubalis (assembly GCF_019923935.1). Lineage (NCBI taxonomy): Eukaryota > Metazoa > Chordata > Mammalia > Artiodactyla > Bovidae > Bubalus > Bubalus bubalis. Next base: position 56,523,894 of record NC_059176.1, on the reverse strand, counting down.
TATTACAAAAGAAGCAACCAATTAGAAAAATACTAAAAACTTTGGCCAAGTATTTACAACAAGCAATTAATGGAGCTATGTGCCTGATGAAATTTTAGTACACCTAAGATACACACACAAAAAAAATTCCTTGAAATGGCCAAAAAGGAAAATTATCTTAAAAAGATAAAGACACAATAAACAGACTGATATAAAACTCTTCTTCAACTCTGGATTTTGGAAGACAAAAAAACCAAATGAACCGAGAAAATTATTTTGAACTTAGAAGTGTAAATCCAGCAAAACAAATAACCATAAAATAAAGACATTTTTAGTCATTAAAAGCTCAGATGAATAGTTGCTATTTTAAGGGTAATTGTTTTTTGGTCCCCAAAGCAAATATTTTCAAGAGTAATTCCAATCAAATACAAGAAACTATAAAAGCCTTTTGTTAAACCAAAGCGGAATTTTACTGTATTGAATAATTGAAAAACAAATAGAAATTTAACTAAAAAAAAAAAATGTGCATCAAGACTCCCACTGAAGAACTACTCAGGAGTGCTAAAGGGAAAAAATGAAAAATTAGTTAAAAAAGAAAGATGTGCAGTTTAAGAGATAATGTTAAACAAATAAATGAATAAAGCTTATAATTTAGTCTAAATAAATACTGAAGTGATACTGGAAGAAGAAAGAAAAAGAAGAGGAAGAAGAAGGAAAAGAAATAACAAACTCCCTTGGTAATTAAAACATGAGAGGAGAGTGAGAAGGAAGAAAAGCAGGAAAATTTTAAAATATTAATAAATAAATGATAACGAATATACATATCAAAACTCATGAGGTATAACTAAGGCAGTAGTTAGAGAAAAATATATAGCTGTGTGTATGTATTTGCGTAATACTCATTTATATCTATGCATACAATTTTAAATTAATTAATATAAGGAGTATATATCAGTGAAAATAGTGAAATAAGGACCTCTGAAATTCCTCCTCTCCACTAAAGAAATTAAGACCTAGAAAAAAATTGTTAAAGTTAACTTTCTCAGAATTCTGGAAATTAACCACAGTGTGGTAGCAGTCCCTGACATAGTTAGTCAAGAAAAATGGCTAAATCTCGGTAAGAACAGTGAACTTCGTGGCATTTTAACCTGCCCTATTCCCAACCCCTTTCTCCCCAGCCTACTTGTAGTAGCCTTGAAAATCAACACTCTAGCAATCACAATGAGAAACAGCAGCCTAGCAGCCACTGGAAAAGACAGAATGAAATTGGAACTCTCCCAAAGCCCTATTCCCAGAGAATTGTCATAATTTGTCCTATCTGGTCCTCTCCTGGAAAATTCCACTCACAGGGTTTTTCTTTATTTGACCTGACTCAGAGCTTGCTCAGTACAAGTAGGATTCCCCTGAGCTTTTATTTAGGAAAAAATAATCAGCAGCAATTGTTTAACATTATAGCTGCCTGAAGTAGTAATAACAGTGGCGGCGAATAACAATCTGATCCAAAAAAATTTTTAATTCAAAGAAAAAGTTTTGGAGTGAGATGTCCATTGGAGTTTTCAGTTCAGTTCAGTCGCTCAGTCGTGTCTGACTCTTTCCAACCCCATGGACTGCAGCACACCAGGCCTCCCTGTCCATCACCAACCCCCAGAGTTTATGCAAACTCATGTCCATCGAGTCGGCGATGCCATCCAACCATCTCATCCTCTGTCGTCCCCTTCTCCTCCCACCTTCAATCTTTCCCAGCATCAGGGTCTTTTCAAATGAGTCAGTTCTTTGCGTCATGTGGCCAAAGGAATTTTGGAAAGGCCCGAAATATTCTTGGGACTCTGGAGGGCCCCTTTCAGGCACAGCTCTGTGCATGTACCTGTAAACAGTCACACATCCGTACAAGACCTAAGAAGACGAAAAGTTCTCATTTCTCACTGACTCTGGTGCCCTGCACAAACAAGAGGTGAAGGCTAAGGCAGAGTCATAGACTGCCTGCCTGAGTATTGAAGTATGCTCCCAGCACAACACACTGCCCTTTGGCAAACACTGGGACACTTACTGGTTTCAGACATTTAAGAAGATCTCTATCCAATCTTAGATGACTGCTAAGCTAACTAAGTACAGACTTCAAAGACTACACATACTAAGAAAACAGATTTTACAGAATTAGATCCAACAAACAAAATCATTACAAGTAGGAAAAAAAAAAAAAACCTTGGGGAGGGGAAACATCATTTCCAAAGCTGTCACATTATGCGTTTATAAATGTCCAGTTTTTAACCAAAAGGAAAAAAAAATCACAAAACTGCAAACAAATAAAGTACGGCCGAATCACAGGAAAAAAAGTTAACAGAAATTGTACCTGAGGAATCCTGATGTAGAGAAACAGTTTTTACAAATATTTTATTTTATTTTGCTTAAAGACTTTGTGAGCTCTGTGTTTTTATTTTATTTTTTTAACTTCTTATTTTGTATTGGAGTATAGCCAATTAACAGTGTTGTGACAGGTTCAGGTGAACAACAGAGAGACTCAGCCGTCTGAGTAATCAAATCCCTTACGATTATACAGTGGAAATGGCAAATAGATTCAAGGGATTAGATCCGATAGAGTGCCTGAAGAACTATGGCAGACGTTTATAACATTGTACAGGAGGCGGTGATCAAAACCATCCCCAAGAAAAAAAAAATGCAAAAAGACAAAATGGTTGTCTAAGGAGGCCGTACAAACAGCTCAGAAAAGAAGAAAAGCAGAAGGCAAAGGAGAAAAGGAAAGATATACCCATTTGAATGCAGAGTTCCAAAGACTAGCAAGGAGAGATAAGACTTCTTAAGTAAACAATGCAAAAAATAGAGGAAAACAATAGAATGGGAAAGACTAGAGATCTCTTCAAGAAAATTAGACATATCAAGGGAACATTTCAGGCAAAGATGGGCTCCATAAAGGACAGAAACGATATGGACCTAACAGAAGCAGAAGATATTAAGCAGAGGTGGCAAAAATACACAGAAGAACTATACAAAAATGATCTTCATTATCCAGATAACCACAGTGGTGTGATCACTCACCTACAGCCAGACATCCTGGAATGTGAAGTCAAGTGGGCCTTAGGAAGCATCACTACGAACAAAGCTAGTGGAGGTGATGGAATTCCAGTTGAGCTATTTCAAATCCTGAAAGATGATGCTGTGAAAGTGCTGCACTCAATATGCCAGCAAATTTGGAAAACTCAACAGTGACCACAGGACTGGAAAAGATCAGTTTTCATTCAAATCCCAACGAAAGGCAATGCCAAAGAACGTTCAAACTACCACACAAATTGCACTCATCTCACACACTAGCAAAGTAATGCTCAGAATTCTCCATGCAAGGCTTCAACAGTACATGAACCGAGAACTTCATATATTCAAGCTGGATTTAGAAAAGGCAGAGGAACCAGAGATCAAATTGCCAACATCCATTGGATCATAGAAAAAGCAAGAGAATTCCAGAAAAATACTTCTGCTTCACTGACTACCCTAAAGCCTTTGACTGTGTGAATCACAACAAACTGTGGAAAATTCTTAGAGAAATGGGAATACCAAAACACCTTACCCGCCTCCTGAAAAACCTGTATGCAATTAAAGAAGCACCAGTTAGAACTGGATATGGAACAACAGACTGGTTCCTAATTGGGAAAGGGGTACGTCAAGGCTGTATATTGTCACCCTGCTTATTGAACTTATATGCAGAGTATATCATGCAAAATGCTGGGCTGGATGAAGCTACAAGCTAGAATCAAGATTGCTGGGAGGAATATTATGCACCTCACATATGCATAAGACACCATCCTTATGGCAGAAAGCAAAGAAGAACTAAAGAGCCTCTTGATGAAGGTGAAAGAAGAGAGTGAAAAAGTTGGCTTAAAACTCAACATTCAAAAAGCTAAGATCATGGCATCCGGTCCCATCACTTCATGACAAATAGATGAGGAAACAATGGAAACAGTGACAGACTTTATTTTCTTTGGCTCCAAAATAATTACAGATGGTGACTGCAGCCATGAAATGAAAAGATGCTTGCTCCTTGGAAGAAAAGCTATGACCAACCTAGACAGCATATTCAAAAGCAGAGACGTTACTTTGCCAACAAACATCCATCTAGTCAACCTGTGGTTTTTCCAGCAGTCATGTTGGATGTGAGAGTTGGACTATAAAGAAAGCTGAGCACCAAAGAACTGATGCTTTTGAATTGTGGTGTTGGAGAAGATTCTTAAGAGTTCCTTGAACTGCAAGGAGATCCAACCAGTCCATCCTAAAGGAAATCAGTCCTGAATATTCTTTGGAAGGACTGATGCTGAAACTGAAGCTCCAATACTTTGGCTACCTGAAGTGAAGAACTGACTCATTGGTAAAGACCCTGATGCTGGAAAAGATAGAAGGCAGGAAGAGAAGGGGATGACAGAGAATGAGATGGTTGGATGGCATCACCAACTCAATGGACATGAATCTGAGCAAGCTCTGGGAGATGGTGATGGACAGGGAAGCCTGGTTTGCTACCATCCATGGAGTCACAAAGAGTCAGACATGACTGAGTGACTGAACAACAACAAAACTAATTCAGATACACACAAGGAAATGCACAGCACTGATAAAGGTAACTACAGATGTAAGTATAAAAGACAGTGTAAGTTTATTTTGTAAGTCTTTTTCTCACGTGTATCATTTAGAAGATCATACAGATAATCACGATGGTGTGATCACTGACCTAGAGCCAGACACCCTGGATGTGAAGTCAAGTGGGCCTTAGAAAGCATCACTATGAACAAAGCTAGGGGAGGTGATAGAATTCCAGTTGAGCTATTCCAAATCCTGAAAGATGATGCTGTGAAAGTGCTGCACTCAATATGCCAGCAAATTTGGAAAACTCAGTAGTGGCCACAGGACTGGAAAAGGTCAGTTTTCATTCCAATCCCAAAGAAAGGCAATGCCAAAGAATGCTCAAACTACCGCACAATTGCACTCATCTCACACGCTAGTAAAGTAATGCTCAAAATTCTCCAAGCCAGGCTTCAGCAATATGCGAACCGTGAACTTCCTGATATTCAAGCTGGTTTTAGAAAAGGCAGAAGAACCAGAGATCAAATTGCCAACATCCGCTGGAGAGTTCCAGAAAAACATCTATTTCTGCTTTACTGACTATGTCAAAGCCTTTGACTGTGTGGATCACAATTAACTGTGGAAAATTCTGAAAGAGATGGGAATACTAGACCACCTAATCTGCTTCTTGAGAAATGTGTATGCAGTTCAGGAAGCAACAGTTAGAACTGGACATGGAACAACAGACTGGTTTCAAAAAGGAAAAGGAGTTCGTCAAGGCTGTATATTGTCACCCTGTTTATTTAACTTCTATGCAGAGTACATCATGAGAAACGCTGGACTGGAAGATACACAAGCTGGAATCAAGATTGCTGGGAGAAATATCAATCATCTCAGATATGCAGATGGTACCACTCTTATGGCAGAAAGTGAAGAGGAACTAAAAAGCCTCTTGATGAAAGTGAAAGTGGAGAGTGAAAAAGTTGGCTTAAAGCTCAACATTCAGGAAACGAAGATCATGGTATCCGGTCCCATCACTTCCTGGGAAATAGATGGGGAAACAGTGGAAACAGTGTCAGACTTTATTTTTCTGGGCTCCAAAATCACTGCAGATGGTGATTGCAGCCACGAAATTAAAAGACGCTTACTCCTTACTGGAAGGAAAGTTATGACCAACCTAGATAGCCTATTCAAAAGCAGAGACATTACTTTGCCAACAAAGGTTCATCTAGTCAAGGCTATGGTTTTTCCTGTGGTCACGTATGGATGTGAGAATTGGACTGTGAAGAAGGCTGAGCGACAAAGAATTGATGCTTTTGAACTGTGGTGTTGGAGAAGACTCTTGAGAGTCCCTTGGACTGCAAGGAGATCCAACCAGTCCATTGTGAAGGAGATCAGCCCTGGGATTTCTTTGGAAGGAATGATGCTAAAGCTGAAACTCCAGTACTTTGGCCACCTCATGCGAAGAGTTGACTCATGGAAAAGACTCTGATCCTGGGAGGGGTTGGGGACAGGAGGAGAAGGGGACGACAGAGGATGAGATGGCTGGATGGCATCACTGACTCGATGGATGTGAGTCTCGGTGAACTCCGGGAGTTGGTGATGGACAGGGAGGCCTGGCGTGCTGCGATTCATGGGGTCGCAAAGAGTTGGACACGACTGAGTGACTGATCTGATCTGATCTGATGATTTAGAAGACAACTGAATAAAATAATTTTTAAATGTTTCTATAAATTATGAAAGTATATTAAAAGTTTTTCTAAAAAGAGTTATGAATGTACCTTGCTGATGGTCATGAGTATATCTTATATGTAACAATAGCATAAAGGACGAAGGAGATACAGCTGAGGAAAATTTGTGTACACTATTATAATTAAGTTGGTATTAATCAGAACTAGAGTGCTATAAATTAAGATATTCTGGTAAGTGCAGGCAACCACTAGGAAAGTAATTCAAAAAATATACAGTAAAAGAAGCAACAAGGAAATTAAAATGGTACAATGGAATATATAATTTAACACACCAACAGGAAAATGACCAAGGAATATGAATAAATAATATTCAAAAAATAAATTTAAGTGGATGATAAATACATGAAAAGTGACCAACCTTACTAATAAATTGGAAAATGTTGAAAATGGTGCAATGTGTTAAATTCATTGAATTAGCAAAACCTAAAGACCATGTTGACAGAGTATAAGAAAATGAGGACCCTTGCACCACAGATACGGGAGTAAAAATCAGTGCAGCCTTTGGGGAGGCATTTTGACCGAGTACATAAAAGTTTAAAATTGAAATGCTCTTCGATGCAGTGAGAACACGGCCTTGAACAAGACATATTTCTGAGTGTCCTAAAAAATTTGTTCTGATAGCTGATTAAAATGAGAAATGTACAAACATTTTATAAATTCCTAACTTTTATAAACAACAATAACAGTGTGACTTCTTTGCCTGCATGTCACAGAAGCCAGTAGAAGAATCCTTGTGGGCAGATACCTTCTTTGAGAAAAAGTGAAAACTCTTTGCTTAAAATGTTTTAAGGGAAGGATCTGAGCTTCTCAAACATGAATGTGGACAGGCATCTGCTAACAGGAGAAAATGTTATAGAGCAGAAGGAAGAAGAAAAGAAGGGCAAAATAAGGCGGACAAACTTGATGAGGGGCTTCCCAGGTGATTCTAGTGGTAAAGAGCCTGCCTGCTAATATAGGAGACACAAGAAACTAGGGTTCGATCCCTGGGTCGGGAAGATCCCCTGGAGGAAGCCATAGCAACCCACTCCAGTATCTTGCCTGGGAAATCCCATGGACAGAGGAGCCTGGCAGGCCGCAATCTATAGGGTCGAAAAGAGTTGGACACAACTGAAGCGACTGAGCATGCACATGCACATCTTAAAAAATACAGAAAAATTTCAGGAATACAATAGGCTTTGATAGAGGTACCATGAAGTTTTGTCAGGTTTGAATTTTTTAAGGCTTAGATTATAACGTTTAAGCTCGTGGTCATGCTTTGTTACCTCCCTATAAATGACCACAATGCTAAATTCCATACAGATCAAATCATAATTCTTATACTTAATTTTGGAGAAAGCAGTGGCACCCCACTCCAGTACTCTTGCCTGGAAAATCCCATGGATGGAGAAGCCTGGTAGGCTGCAGTTCATGGGGTCGCTTGGAGTCGGACACGACTGAGCGACTTCACTTTCACTTTTCACTTTCACGCGTTGGAGAAGGAAATGGCAACCCACTCCAGTGTTCTTGCCTGGAGAATCCCAGGGACGGGGGAGCCTGGTGGGCTGCCGTCTATGGGGTCGCACAGAGTCGGACACAACTGAAGCAACTTAGCAGCAGCAGCAGCATGCTTAATTTTAGAGTGTTACTACTTAGTACCTGTAAAGACGGCAATAGCTCAGTAGACATCCAGGCATTGTTAGTGTGCTTTTTGTGTATTGTAGTGTATGGCTACAATCCTTGGATCGCAAAGAGTCAGACACAATGCACATGCATACTTTATGAGATGTCCCTTCTCCAAGACTCTTTACCTGCTTTTCCCCTAAAAAATCAATACCAACATGACTAAATTCATCTGAAACTATGGATCCACCACAGTTAATTCCTGTGCCCTATACAAGTCCTTATGTATCCCTAGGCTGTAAGCCCATCTCACACACACACACACACACACACACACACTGCCCCATGACCCACTCACCCACCAACTACCCGCCACACATAATATTGCTTCTCGCTTAGTTAATAATCTCATAGTCAACATGGAGTTTCCAAAGGCCAGATCATTCCCATCATAAAGAGGCCACTATAAAAATAATGAAAGATCCCTCTTCTGGTGTAGGAGAATTCTCTTTACTTTCTGTACTGGTAAATTATTAACAGCTGTAGCAAATCAACTTTAGCCGGCTCCAGAAGACAGGATGCTCATATCTGTGACATCATCCAGCGGCCTTGGGGTTGATCCACGTGGCAATGCAAGGTCAAGGTCATCTGCACTGTAGAGAACTGTTCGATGCCAATTCTCAGCTGGCTATGAATGGCAGGAACCATTACCTGTGGGACCTTGAACGGGTTACTTCTTTCCTGAGGTTGGAATGATAATGCAATGAAATCATGTAGGTTAAACAGACTCATGCCTAGCATAGGGAAGGTACAAGGAAAATAAATATATATTTGCTTAATAAACAAATAAGCAACCTACTTAGTAAATTCACTTAGGACATTGCATGAAGAATCAAACTGTTGGCGTTAGCACCAGTTTGTATCAAAACGTAAGGTCTTCTCCTGGAAGTATCAAAAGGTAAGGTCTTACTTATCCTGGAAGAAAAAAAATCTCAGAGAAAGATTCAATTTTATCTCAGAAGATAGGAACTAGTCCATCAATCATGGAAATCTAAACTGTGGGGAGGATGAGAGAGGCAGAGAAGGGTAGAAAAAGGAGGAGGGGAAAGAGGGCAGAATGGTAAGGAAAGGAGAGTAGAGAGAAGGAAGGAGACCAAGAAATAATAATAAATGAAACATTTCCATTGCACCTCCCGCATGCCAGGCACTGCTCTAAGTCCCTCATGTATATTACCCCCATTTAATCCCTGCAAAAGCCCCATGAGTCAGGGACTCATACTATGTCAATTTCACAGATTGGTCAATTGAGGTACAGAGCAGCCAAGTCTCAAGAGGTACAATGAGCCAGGAGTTAAACTCCTTCCGCAGCTCCAGAGTCCAGGCTCTTCATCACTGCGCCACGCTGCCTCTCAGAAAAATGGAATATGGAGAAAACTTCCAGTTCTTCTGTTGTCCTCCCGGAAGATGAAAACTTCCTCTCTTGTACCTGCTCATTCATGGCTCCAACGGTACTTTATTGGAAATCTCAGCTCCCGGGTCTGCCTCCTGCTAAACTACTTCCCTGCAGGCAAAAATGCATCTTCCATCTGTGCAGCAGGATTTGCCACAGGAAACTCTTGCCTGCATCCTAACACCTGCCATTCATTAGACACTGAGTTCAGTGGAGCCGTTGTGGGGTCTGGAGGTCTTTAGATTGCCAGCCCTGCATTTCTGGGAGGCTGCTATGTTTGGAATTGTCTTGTCATTCTGCTGGAACCCTGTAGCTTTTCCAGCTGTTCCGGAGAGTCACCGTTCAACAATGCAACACTCCTGCCCACAGTCCCAGTGCAGACTTCATGATTCCTTAGGATGGTCCCAATTTCATAAAGCTGACTTATGCTCAATCAAAGCAATTTACTACAGGGTTTCAGAGTTCTAACTGTGATTTGTTAAATCAGTATAAAAATTTTGATGTATTTAGATAAATTCACAAGTAAGAGAAAATCCTTCCTTAGTCCACAGATCTTTTCTCAGCCACTTTGCTAACAATATTCAGGAAGCCATAACCTTAAAAGGTAGTTTATATATATATATATATATATATATATATATACATACATACATATATGGAGAGAGGAGGTCTTCCCTAGTACCTTAGATGGTAAAGAATCTGCCTGCAGTTCAGGAAACCCAGGTTCAGTCCCTGATTCAGGAAGATCCCCTGGAGAAGGGAATGGCAACCCACTCCAGTATTGTTGCCTGGAGAATCCCAAGGACAGAGGAGCCTGGCAGGCTACAGTCCACAGGGTCACAAATAATCAGACATGACTGAGTGAATAACACACACGCATGGAGACAATGAGGAGTAGACAGAGAGAGGAAGGGTGGAAAACACATTTTAAATGTTTTCATTTTTTAATTACGGAGGTATTCTAAATAGGGAAAAGAACAATAAAAAATAGAAAAAATAAGCAAAAAAGAAAAAGGAAAAAAACTCCTTCAAAAAGTAATTACCCTTAGTATTTTTAATATACACTCTTTCAGATATTTCTCTGCACATGCATATCTTTACAACTGGGTGATTCTACATGCAGTTTTTAACCTGCTTTTCCCCCTTAATGTTGTGAATAACATTGTTCAAGTTTTCCCTCCTTTTTCTCATTACTCTGACTGCACTTTATTGCAACTTTCCATCATTCTTTATGACCTCAAAGTATTCTATGAAATGAATGTATTCTGTTTACTTTACCAGTCCCCTCCTCTTGGACATTATGTTGATTTCAATTTTTTGTTTTTCTTATAAACAATTCCTTAATTGTCCCAACATTTTGAACAAATGCCACTCATCTAAAAGAACGGAACTCCAAAACTACACTACCAGCAGTGGTCTGAAATTGTATGGAGTCCACTCTTATCCTGAATTTCATTTTCTCTCTTGATTTTTTATTTCTAGAGCCCTTCTTTCCTATCAACAGACCATTTTTACTCATCCAAACACTCCCTGTCTTGACCCTTCACTCCCTTCCTGGCTACTCATCTACCAGTTTTTCGGACACAACTTTGTCTTTTTTATTAGCTCCTTTTCTGCGTACGTTGTCCTTTGCTCTCATCCACTCACCCTTTGATCCTTTTGGCCCAGTCCATCCTTTGAAGACTACTACACAAAAGACACATGCAAAGCCCTGTAGGGGTCAAGGGGTGAATTCAGCACATCCCCAGCCCTAAAGAAGTTCAGTCTACTCGGAGATGCAAGGTGCACAGGCACAGTGGTATCCCAGTAAATTGGCTCTCTGGGGGGTTGGGGAAACTTGATGTTTAGGTTTACCAGTTTCTATAAATGCAAAAAAGCAAAATGGCTGTCTGGGGAGGCCTTACAAATAGCTGTGAAAAGAAGAGAAGTGAAAAGCAAAGGAGAAAAGGAAAGATATAAGCATCTGAATGCAGAGTTCCAAAGAATAGCAAGAAGAGATAAGAAAGCCTTCTTCAGCAATCAATGCAAAGAAATAGAGGAAAACAACAGAATGAGAAAGACTATAGATCTCTTCAAGAAAATCAGAGATACCAAAGGAACATTTCATGCAAAGATGAGCTCGATAAAGGACAGAAATGGTATGGACCTAACAGAAGCAGAAGATATTAAGAAGAACTGTCAAGAATACACAGAAGAACTGTACAAAAAAGATCTTCACAACCCAGATAATCATGATGGTGTGATCACTCACCTAGAGCCAGACATCCTGGAATGTGAAGTCAAGTGGGCCTTAGAAAGCATCACTACGAACAAAGCTAGTGGAGGTGATGGAATTCCAGTTGAGCTATTCCAAATCCTGAAAGATGATGCTATGAAAGTGCTGCACTCAATATGCCAGCAAATTTGGAAAACTCAGTAGTGGCCACAGGACTGGAAAAGGTCAGTTTTCATTCCAATACCAAAGAAAGGCAATGCCAAAGAATGCTCAAACTACCGCACAATTGCACTCATTTCACACGCTAGTAAAGTAATGCTCAAAATTCTTCAAGCCAGGCTTCAGCAATATGTGAACTGTGAACTTCCTGATGTTCAAGCTGGTTTTAGAAAAGGCAGAGTAACCAGAGATCAAATTGCCAACGTTCGCTGGATCATGGAAAAAGCAAGAGAGTTCCAGAAAAACATCTATTTCTGCTTTATTGACTATGCCAAAGCCTTTGACTGTATGGATCACAATAAACTGTGGAAAATTCTGAAAGAGACGGGAATACTAGACCACCTGATCTGCCTCTTGAGAAATCTGTATGCAGGTCAGGAAGCAACAGTTAGAACTGGACATGGAACAACAGACTGGTTTCAAAGAGGAAAAGGAGTACGTCAAGGCTGTATATTGTCACCCTGTTTATTTAACTTCTATGCAGAGTACATCATGAGAAATGCTGGACTGGAAGAAACACAAACTGGAATCAAGATTGCCGGGAGAAATATCAATAACCTCAGATATGCAGATGACACCACCCTTATGCAGAAAGTGAAGAGGAACTAAAAAGCCTCTTGATGAAAGTGAAAGAGGAGAGTGAAAAAGTTGGCTTACAGCTCAACATTCAGAAAACAAAGATCATGGCATCCGGTCCCACCACTTCATGGGAAATAGATGGGGAAACAGTGGAGACAGTGTCAGACTTTATTTTTCTGGGCTCCAAAATCACTGCAGATGGTGACTGAAGCCATGAAATTAAAAGACGCTTACTCCTTGGAAGGAAAGTTATGACCAACCTAGACAGCATATTCAAAAGCAGAGACATTACTTTGCCAACAAAGTTCGGTCTAGTCAAGGCTATGGTTTTTCCTGTGGTCACGTATGGATGTGAGAATTGGACTGTGAAGAAGGCTGAGCACCGAAGAATTGATGCTTTTGAACTGAGGTGTTGGAGAAGACTCTTGAGAGTCCCTTGGACTGCAAGGAGATCCAACCAGTCCATTGTGAAGGAGATCAGCCCTGGGATTTCTTTGGAAGGAATGATGCTAAAGCTGAAACTCCAGTACTTTGGCCACCTCATGCGAAGAGTTGACTCATTGGAAAAGACTCTGATGCTGGGAGGGATTGGGGGCAGGAGGAGAAGGGGACCACAGAGGATGAGATGGCTGGATGGCATCACTGACTCGATGGACGTGAGTCTGAGTGAACTCCGGGAGTTGGTGATGGACAGGGAGGCCTGGCGTGCTGCGAGTCATGGGGTCGCAAAGAGTCAGACACGACTGAGCGACTGATCTGATCTGATCTGATCTGAGGCCATAGAATAAAAATAATTGGAGAAGGCAATGGCAGCCCACTCCAGTACTCTTGCCTGGAAAATCCCATGGATGGAGGAGCCTGGTAGGCTGCAGTCCATGGGGTCGCTAAGAGTCAGACACGACTGAGCAACTTCACTTTCACACATTGGAGAAGGAAATGGCAACCCACTCCAGTGTTCTTGCCTGGAGAATCCCACGGATGGGGGAGCCTGGTGGGCTGCCGTCTATGGGGTCGCACAGAGTAGGACACAACTGAAGTGACTTAGCATGCCATAAAATGGGCTTCTCCGGTGGCTCAGTGGTCAAAGAATCTGCCTGCAATGAAGGAGACATGGCATAAGCCGTGGGTTCAATCCCTGCATTGGGAAGATCTTCTGAAGAAGGAAATGGCTAACCACTCCAGTATTCTTGCCTGGAAAATCCCATGGACAGAGGAGCCTGGCGGGGCTATGGTCCATGGGATTGCAAAGAGTTGGACATGACTTAGCAACTAAACACATATGCCATAAAATATTCCTATTGTGACCGAGCTACCAATATGACATTCATTACAGAGCCCAGAGGTTGGAAGAGATAGATTCAGATAAACCAACTCCAAGACATGACTGAATGTGCATGAAAAGCTAAAATATATATGTGCACATACATATGCATCCTGGAGTAGGAAATGGCTACCCACTCCAGTATTCCTGCCTGGAAAATTTCATGGACAGAGGAGCCTGACGGGCTACAATCCATGGGGTCACAAAAGAGTCAGAAATGACTGTCAACTAAACAGTACATATGTATGTGTGTTGTACACATGTGGTATACACACTGTGTATGGATTTTAGCTTTGCATATACATGCAGTCCTGTATGTATGTGTTTCCAACCAGACTAGACAGCCAGAGCATATATTCATGAGTAGACAAGCATGTCAACATCATCTTCTTCATCAGTAACAGTTACTGAGTATGTCTATTGTGTCCAGCCCTGCGTTCAATGTTTTACATGCCTTGCTTTGTGGCACACTCCTAGGATGAGGCATCCTTACTACTGCCAGTTCTACAACTTTACTCTTGCAAAATGGCAGCCTTGAAGAGGCAAACCATTCACCCTTGAACATTCGATGCAGTAAGTGGTGAAGCCAGGATGAAATCAAGGTTCGTCTGATTCCAGAGCCTGGGCTTTGATAACCGCGCTCTCCTGCCACTTCCTGTGAGGAAGCCAGGTCTCAGGGCCCCACGTTGTGAATTCCAAGGGGCCAACTGGCCATGAGTCCAAAACAGCAGACTGGCGTTCCTGTCAAGTCACATGACCAAGCTTGCTTCCCCATTACATCATTCCTCTTCCCCAGCACACCATGAAGCCTGATGGGTAATACCCAAAGGTGCCCTGCAACCGAATATATCAATCTCTCTTCCTTTCATTCTCGTCTTTCCTTCTGGCGTCTTTTTTTTTTTAACTCTTGGTTTTTTGTGCCTATGAGTTTACATTTATCTCCTGAGCTCTTTTTAAATGTCTATCTTCTTCTCAATTATCATTGATAATTCTTCATTATGAAATCCAGGGAACAAAGCTTGAATGATTAGAAGGAATACACAGACATAGAGAGGCAGATGAAAGGCCCAAGGGGGTGGCCAGCTCATGAACTGTCAGCAGGATAAGGCTCCATCCAGAAGGCACGAACATGTATAAATGGGAGTGTCGGTAAAAGAATTTTGCAATAATTCTCTCTTTCCTCAAACTTGGGGCGTCTGAGTCTAGCACTACTTCAGAAGGACTTGACAAAATTGGAGAGAATTCAGCAGAATACCACAATGGGATTAAAGAATTGAAAAACGAGACTAACAACGCCCAGTTAAACACACCCGGAACCATCCTGCTGGTACAGAAGACTGAAGGGGGAATGAAAAACCATTTTCCATTGGAGGTAGCAATGAGAATGAAGATTCCTTGAGTAGCTACCTTGTGCTAAGTACTGTGTTTGGTATTATATCTGCTGCTAAGTCGCTTCAGTCGTGTCCGACTCTGTGCAACCCCACAGACGGCAGCCCAACAGGCTCCCCCGTCCCTGGGATTCTCCAGGCAAGAATACTGGAGTGGGTTGCCATTTCCTTCTCCAATGCATGAAAGAGAAAAGTGAAAGTGAAGACGCTCAGTCGTGCCCGACTCTTAGTGACCCCATGGACTGCAGCCCACCAGGCTCCTCCGTCCATGGGATTTTCCAGGCAAGAGTACTAGAGTGGGGTGCCATTGCCTTCTCCGGTATTATATCTACATTTTCTCAAATGACTTTCAGTAACACTTCACAGTCAGCTTGACTAAACTCCATTTTTCATGTAGGTCATGTTGCGTCCATGGGGTTTGAGAACTTGTTCCAGGCTACACAGCAGACACAGGAAGAGTCAGAAGGCAAACCCCTGCCTTGTGGGCTCTGAGGCCCCTATTTTTTCTACTTTGAAGACTGCCTCCCATTGAGGTGGCAGTTTCTCCACTGTGGCACTGTTGACATTTAAGACCAGATAATTACTTTTCGGGGTGAGGGGGTGGTGCTGTCCCATGGACTCTAGGATGATCAGCAGCAAGCCTGGCCTCCACTCACCAGATGCCAGCACCCCCAACCCTCACCAGCTGTGACAACCAAAAATATTTCTGGGCATGGCCAGATGTCCCCCAGCCACAAACTCAACTCGGGTTAAGAACCATTAAGACAGAAGTGGACGTCTCTGGTGGCTCAGTGGTTAAGAATCCACCTGCCAATGCAGGGCACACTAGTTCAATCCCAGGTCCAAAAAGAGCCCTTATGCCACAGAGCAACTAAGCCGGAGCGAGCCTGTGCTCTAGAGTCCACACGCCACATCTATGGGACCCGGTGCCCCTCTGGAGCCTGTGCTCCAAGAGAAGCCCCCACAGTGAAAAGCCCGTGTACTGCAACTAGCAAGGAGCCCCCACTCTCCACAGCTAGAAAAGCCCACACACAGCAGCAAAGACCCAGTGCTGCCAAAAGAAGTTTTTTTAGTTAATTTATTTACAGAAAAAAGACAGAGGCAGTTGATACTTTACCCAGTGTCTACCGTTCTCCATTTCCCTTAGGGACTTCAAGCAGTCCTTTTGATCAGAAGGAAGCAAGAACATATGACCATGTAAGCTGTTAACTTCAGCACATCTTACCATACAAGGTGATGGGCTTCCTGAAAGCTGCAGGATGGACAAGAGGACCTATAAAACCCTTTCCCTCTCAAAGATAATTTTTTAAAATAAAGCTGCTGCTACTGCTAAGTCGCTTCAGTCGTGTCTGACTCCGTGTGACCCCAGAGATGGCAGCCCACCAGGCTCCCCCATCCCTGGCATTCTCCAGGCAAGAACACTGGAGTGGGTTGCCATTTCCTTCTCCAAAATAAAGCTAACACATATATATACTACTGAAACTATACTGTTATTACTGTTCAGTTGCTAAGTCACATCCAACTCTTTGCGACCCCATGGACTACAGCACACCAGGCTTCCCTGTCCCTCACTATCTCTTAGAGTTTGCTCAAATTCTTGACTATTGAGTCGGTGATGCCATCCAACCATCTCACCCTCTGTCTCCCTCTTCTCCTCTTGCCTTCAATCTTTCCCAGCATCAGAATCTTTTCCCATAAGTTGGCTCTTCACATCAGGTGGCCAAAGTATTAGAGCTTCAGCTTCGGCATCAGTCCTTCCAATGAATATTCAGGGTTCATTTCCTTTAGGATTGACTGGTTTGATCTCCTTGCTCTCCAAGGGACTCTCAAGAGCCTTCTCCACAATTTGAAAGCATCAATTCTTCAGCACTCAGCCTTCTTTATGGTCCAACTCTCACGTTCATACAAGACTACTGAAAAACCATAGCTTCGACTATATGGAAATTTGTCGGCAAAGTGATGCCTCTGCTTTTTAACATGGTGTCTAGATTTGTCATAGCTTTTCTTCCAAGGAGCAAGCGTACTATGTATAAGATAGAAAACTAATGAGGACCTACTGCGTAGCACACAGAACTCTACTCAGTGCTCTGTGGTGACCTGAATGGAAAGGAAGTCCAAAAATGAAGTGATATATGTATACATATAGCTGATTCACGTTGCTGTATAGCAGAAACTAACACAACATTGTAGGGCAACTATAATAAAATTTTTTAATAAATATAATAATTTTTTTAATTAAATAGCTCTAATACTTACTGAACAACTGGATCAGGCTGGCACTATACTAGGTGCTGAGTATGTATTAACACATCTAATCATGATAACAGCCTATGAGGTAGGTAGTATGAGCATTCTCATTTTACAGATGAGGACACTGAGGCAAAAGGAACTAAGGAAATTGCCCAAGGTTTTAGAGCTAGTGATAAATATCTACGGGAGGAAGGAAGGCGGGAGGGAAGAAAGGAGGGAATTGGTATTAGACCAACCAAGTGACAAGTGAAAACCAGAGGTTCCAATGACCCTCATATAAAACAGCTGATGAATCCCAAATGAGGGTTTTTCTCCAGCAGCAGAGGCTCTAGGGAGACCTGCCCCTGCACATCCCAGCACTAATTGGGAGGTCTGAATTTTTTCTCTGCTTTTCTGAGATCTTACAGTGTTTCATGGGTGGCTTTATCACTAGGCAATTGTATCATATAGGAGCATTTAAGACTGATTTGGGGATTTCTGCTCAGATGCCAAGATATATGCAAATAGTCAGGGGCTTCCCTGGTGGCTCAGATGGTAAAGAATCACCTGCAGTGCAGGAGAACTGGGTTTGATCCCTGGGTCAGGAAGATCCCCTGGAGAAGGGAATGGCAAACCCACTCCAGTATTCTTGCCTGGAAAATCCCATGGACAGAGGAGCCTGGGGGGTACAGTTCATGGAGTCTCAAAGAGTTGGACACGACTTAGCAATTAATACCTTCCCTTTTTCACTTTCATAGTTGCTTTATGATGTTGCGTTAGTTCGTTAGTTTCTGCTGAACAAAGAAGTGAATCGGCTATCTATATACATATATACCCCGCTTCATGGATGTCCCTCCCACCCCCACCCCACCCATCTAAGTTAGAAAGAGAAAAACAAGTATCAGATATTGACGCATATATGTGAAAGCTAGAAAAATGGTACTAATGAACCCACTTGCAGGGAGGGAATAGGGACATAGAGAAAGGATGTGTAGACACAGTGTTGGGGGGATGGGTAGGATGACGGGAGGTTGGGATTGATATGCATACACTACCAAGTGTAAAATAGCTAGCTACTGGGAGCCTGCGGTATAGCACAGGGAGCTCAGCGCTGTCCTCTGTGGTGAACTGTACTTTTTAAAAAATTTTTATTTTGTCCTGAGGTATAACTGATTAACAATGTCGTGCTAGTTTCTGGTGAACAAGGAAGGGACTCAGCCATACATATACAGGTATCCATTCGCCCCCAAACTCCGCTCCCACCCAGGCTGGCACATAACAGTTGAGCAGAGTTCCCTGTGCTGTACAATAGAACCGCACAGTTTTTAACTACAAAAGGCAGAAAAGAAAGACACGGTCTGAGGCCATCACGGCCCTGTGTGTACCAGGACCCGTAGCCTCCTTCTTGGGTCTCTCCCGGTCAGAATGTTCGTTCCTTCCAGACAGGGTCACGGGTCCCTCCTGCTTCACACTGAGGTGCGGGTTTGGGGTGGGGGAGGGTGGACTGGGACAGAAGCCGCCCGACGGGAGCTTCTGGGAGCAGACCGTCCATGGCCCCGGCCACTCTGAAAGGTACTCTTCTTTCCTCTCAGTTCAGAAGCCAGGGCTCCCTCTGAAGCCACCACACACATGGCAAACCTCTCCTCCCCGAGCCAGCCCAGCGTGGTTCCCTCCAGCGCGCCAGGCCCAGGGGCCTCTGTGTTTATGCCCTGACCCGTGGCTGGGGCCTATTTTCCCTCCCAGGCTGTGACCCGACCTCCCAGGATGCCTGCCCTGCATCTGTTGATTTTTCTCCTTCCTGTCTTCTCACATCTTCCCCATCTGCAAATGGCATTTCTGGGGATGCGAGAGCAGCCCCAGACCACAGGTATGAGTCCTGTCTTTGCTGGGCCACAGCCCTTTGCAATCAAAGGCAGACGCCTGCAGTGCCCTGTCCCGGCGGGGTGCACGGCCTGTGTCCTGTCCTGGCGTGCAGTCAAAGGAAACTTTGTGCTTGGGGGGGCTCCTCCCTCCTTCCCTTTCACTGCTATGGGTTCAGAAAGACCACCTCCCCTGTCTGGGGGCTCCTGCCCTGCCGGGGGAAACAAAGTAGTGCAGAGCTGGAACTCACAGGGTGAGCTGGAACTCAACAGCCCTGGGTTCGAATCCTACACGTCATTTCTTTCTTTTTGTTTTTTTAAACTTTTTTTTTTTAATTGTATGTTCAATTTTATTTTATTTTTAAACTTTACAAAATTGTATTAGTTTTGCCAAATATCAAAATGAATCCGCCACAGGTATACATGTGTTCCCCATCCTGAACCCTCCTCCCTCCTCCCTCCCCGTACCATCCCTCTGGGTCGTCCCAGTGCACCAGCCCCAAGCATCCAGTATCGTGCATCGAACCTGGACTGGCAACTCGTTTCATACATGATATTTTACATGTTTCAATGCCATTCTCCCAAATCTTCCCACCCTCTCCCTCTCCCACAGAGTCCTTAAGACTGTTCTATACATCAGTGTCTCTTTTTATTTTGTGTTGGGATATAGCCCAATAGGGCTTCCCAGGTGGCACTACTGTAAAGAACCCACCTGCCAATGCAAGAGATGTAAGAGACATGGGTTCGATCCCTGGGTGAGAAAGACCCCCTGGAGGAGGGCATGGCAACCCACTCCCGTATTCTTGACTGGAGAATCCCCATGGACAGAGGAGCCTGGTGGGCTACAGTCCATGGGGTTACAAACAGCCGAACACAACTGAAGCGACTTAGCACACGTGATCCCATAGCCCAATAACAATGTTGTGATAGTTTCAGGTCAACAGTGAAGGGACTCAGCCATACATATACAGGTATCCATTGTCGCCCAGACTCCCCTCCCATCCAGGCTGCCACATGGCACTGAGCAACACTCCGTGTGCTGTACACTAGATCCTTGCTGGTTACCCACTTGAAATACAGCAGTGTGTACATGTCGATCTCAAACTCGCAAACCTTCCCTCCATCCTTCCCCCCTCCCCACCTTCCCTGGTAACCGTAAGTTTGTTCTCTAAGTCTGTCGCACATCCTTTCTTAGCTGCCCCTAACTCCCCTCCTCTGGGAGGCAGCGAGGCTGCGTGTGGATGGCAGAGATGCAGGGCCGCCCTGGCGAGGCTCCAGTCAGGATGCACTGGCAGAGTCTGCGGGAAGTCCCAGTCCCTGGGGAGCGCCCCATCATGCCAACAGCCTTCCCACCTCCCCACAGGGCCTGGACCACCCCCAGGGCACAAATGCATCAGGGACCCTGTCCCTTGTGCTCCCACGTGACCTACCACTCTCCTAGTGGAGCTCCATCCTGGGGAAGCTACCCCAGAAAGGAGGCCCCACCTCAGTCGACATGAACCTCTGGTGACCCAGATTTCTGTTTCTTAACAGCATCACATTGTCACATTTTATGTTGAATAATAAGGGCCTCTTTTTTAAACAAGAAATAGAGATATAACAATTTGCAGATAGAAGTCAAGTTTCTGCCCAGACTAAGTATTTTCTACTTTGGGATTTGAAAGATTCAGAGTCAACAGGATCCACAAAGCCCCCACCTGCTCCTGTCTGCCAGGAAAACTAGACTAACATCCTCTGGATAGCCAGGAAGGGCCACATCTTGTTGGTGATATGTGATCAAGGTGGGGTTGCATCAGTACTCCCCACCTCAAACATTCCCTCCTCTCCCCCCACAGGTCCTCTTCCCCCGCTACACCCCACCCAGTGCATTTCATGATGCATCTGCCCCTAATACCTCTGAGAGGCTCCTACTGGTGGGAAAAGCCCCACTGTTTGAGTTCAAGCCCTCAGGTTCAAATTATAGCATAGTTCCTTACTGGCTGTGTGACTTAGGGAAGTTGTTTAACCTCTCTGAGCCTCAGCACCCCCATCTGCAAAATCAAGACAGCTGATGGCAACATACTCCTCTCGGGGCTGATGGGAAGATGGGATGAGACGTGGCTCAGAAAGACTCTGGTACAGGGTTGGAACTGAGCAGAGGGTCACCTCCATCATCACAATCTGCGCTCTGTCCCAATTCCAAACCAACAGAAGCTGCCCAGCCCAGCCCCTCCAGCAGGGCAACCAATGTCCCAGGCAGCAGGACCCACTGGCTCCTCAGACGCTGTCTGTCCAACCCTGCAGGCCTCCCCAGAGTTAGCCCAAGGCAGGATGAGCCAGGCTGGCCTGGGAGGGGCCAGGGAAGGTTACCTGGGAAGGACGGAGTGGGCAACAGAAGGAGATGGGGAAATAAGCTACAGACACAATTTAAATTCTCATTAACTCTTTCCAATTTTAAAAGTAACACTTTGTGGGAAATTTAGGAGGGTATTACAGAAGATCTACAAAGTACAAATGAAGTAAAATTAATGTTTAAAAGTTTATGATGTCCCCACACTGAGAGCAGCCTTGTGGGGGGCTGAGTCCTTTCTCACATCTTGTTCAGTAGTCAGTGACATCCCGTTGTCACTCAGCTTTGCATCCTGACTTTGGACCCTGATGTTAAATGGTCCCAAGCAGGAGGAAGTGATGTTACTAGTTCCCAATTCTGTTGATAAAGCTTTCCAGGCTCCAGAGAACTTGGCCAAAGTCACCGAATTCAAGGTCAGATGGAAGAGCCACTTACATTCTATTTACCAGCTGCAGGTCTTGGTCTCCACCTCCGGAAAATAACCCCAAACCAAAAGCAATAGAATTAGCAGTTAACCCCTGGCTTTGGAAGAGAGCTTTACTCTTTCAGAAGGACTTTCGTGCTGCTGTTTCTTCCTGTCGTTCCAACACCTCTGCAAGGTAAATGGGGAGGCTACCGTTATTCCCACTTCAAAGATGAGGCTCCAAGAAATTAGTGATTCCACTGCGGTTACAAAGATGGAGGTGGAGATGAAAGCAGACTCGGGTTGTCCCCTGGAAACTGTGGCAGCCCCGGGCTACCCCAGGGAGCTTAGGCGGAGTGAAGGAGGGAGCAAAACAGGAAGAAGGCAGTGTCCTGAAAGAAAATGCAGGGTGAGGACCACGGATAATACATCTCTGCCCATAAATCTTCCTCCGCTGCAGAGTGCCCAGAGGCCTCCAGGTAATGTCCTCAACAGACTCTGAGCTCCCCGCTGCCAGAGCATAAGCAGCCCCGCCCCTCCCCTTTGGGCCAAATATGTCCCCATAAAGCCTTTTTCCAGGTTAATTGATTATAGGTCAGAACCTTAATCAAGCTCCCATTTCACGGGAACCATTGGTGATTTCAGTCCCATGCTGTAAGCCTCCCTTTAAACTCAGGGTGCCTTGACTTGTTTTTTCAATTTATTTGGCTGTGCAGGGTCTTAGCTGTGGGAACGTTTGGTTGCATCATGTGGGATCTAGTTCCCTGACCAGGGATTGAACCCAGCCCCCTGCATTGGGAGTGCCGAGTCTTAGCCACTGGATTGCCATGTAAGAACCATCCTGACTTTGAAATGACAGCTTCCAGGGCACTTTCCACCCACGCTGGCATGTCCTCGAATTCATGTTGGGTACCTGGCAGTGAACTTTGAGTTGTGTTCACACCTGACTCTGACCTCCAGCCAGGGACGCTATGAAAAGGATACACATCCGGTCCGATCTCGTGAGAGCAGGCAGGCCACAGGGGGCTCCTACAGGAAGAAGGCGGTGTCCTCCTCCACTTGTTCCTGATCAGAAACCAGGCTAGGGAACTGCAGGGACGGGGCAGAGTCATGACT
This sequence comes from Bubalus bubalis, assembly GCF_019923935.1. Lineage (NCBI taxonomy): Eukaryota > Metazoa > Chordata > Mammalia > Artiodactyla > Bovidae > Bubalus > Bubalus bubalis. Next base: position 56,500,894 of record NC_059176.1, on the reverse strand, counting down.
GGCCAAGAGACGCTCTCGTCCATGAAAAGAATCGCTAGCCTTCTCAGGCACTTAATCAGCCTGACATTCAGCTAAGAGCTTTACTTTTTTGCATCATATTCCTTCGACTATAACAGAAGCTATTAAGAAGTCATCGGCTCAGGTGACCCGAAGGCCCAGGGTTGGTCCCAAATGGCATGAACAGCCAATGGTGTCATTGCGCTCTCTCTGTCTCTTTCTCTCTCTGTCTCTGTTTCTCCTTCTGTCCCTCAGTCTGCCTTTCTCTGTGTCTGTCACTCTCCATCTCTCTGTCTCTGTATATCACTCTCTGAGTTTCTCTGTGTCTCTCTGTGTCTCTGCTTCTCTCTCTCTCTCGTATGCTCAGAGGTATTTACGCTACATGGATGTTTGCACAGTGCTTTCACATCTGAGTTATCATCTGGGATTTCTACCAGACTCCATCTGTTTCCAGAACTGTGTGCAAACAGCTCAGAAAAGGGGGGGATATAAAGCATTTTAATTTGCTCTGACCTGAAAAACCGTAGGATCCAGAATGTGTGAAAGGAAACCAGAAAAGGGAAGGAAGAACAGATTGGTGGGCCTGTCACAGTCCATAGGAGCCTCTCATGTCCAGTCGGACATAAAACCAGCCCCCAGCACACGCCGTTGTGTGCAGCATGGCAGCTTTCTGAACCATCGCGCCTTCCCTCTCAGAAGCACACACTCGCCTGGGGTGAAATTCTGTGTCTGCAGCTTTCTAGGGTGTGATCTTGTGCAAATGACTCTACTGCTCTGAGCTTCAATCCCCTCCCCTGAAAACAGGGCCAGTCATTCCTACTGTGGAGGAGTGTTGCGAGGGTTACACCCATGTGAAGCCTTTAGCATGGGGTTTGGCGTGTAAGAAGGGCCCCCGTGAAGGGGATGGTAGTGGCAGGGGTTGATGAGATGGCCGTGGGGCTGGAGGTGGAGATGGGGATGCTAGTGATGGTGTTGACGGCCGTGACGGTGGCTGTGTTAGAGACGATGGTGAAATGGATCTGGTGGCGGTGGTGGTGATGGTGGTAATGTGTTGGTAAGTGCAGGGGCAGAAGAGAGGTGCTTGAGATGGTGCTGGGGGCAGTGGTCCTGGAGGAATCTGCCTGTTCGTTCCTCTAGTTTCTACAATGCACTTGTGCTTTAGGAAGACCAGGTGTGTCTGTGACTAAGCCTTCTTGCCTTCAGACTCACTTCTCCCTAAGGGACTCCCAGAATCAGCAGCCAGTATGCCAGTCCCTTCAGTCCATTTCCCACGGTCACTAAGCAGGAGTCACTCGGCTTGATAGTACTAAGCTCGGCCTGGGCTGGGCCCTGGGAGGGCCAGCGTGAATGAAGACACTCTCTTGTCTTTCTGTCTCTCTCTCTCCCCCTCTCCCTTTCTCTCTTTCTCTCCCCCCACTCTCTTTCTCTCTCTCTCTTTTTCTCCCTCTCTCTTTCTCCCTTTATTTCTCTCTCTCATCCCTGTGCTCACCATTTCCTGCCTCCTAGGCACTTAGCTTTCCAAGCACACTGTGGCTTTTTTACCAGCTCCCACTACCTTTTGGCCCTGTTTCCCTATCTGCCCTGAAGACCTAATTCTTAATTTCTTGCTGTGCTTGAGATTTCACACTAGGGGAATACAAAGTGAAGTCCCCCAGTACAGATTTTCCCCTCAATACAAACCAAGAACTACCTCCTGTCCTGCCCCCAAAAGTTATTGTGAGGAAATTCCTCAACAGTCAGAGAACAAGCTCTGAGAACCTAGGTGAGCCTCAAAATGGCAAAACCAAATTGGATGTGAAACAGAAGCATCAAGAAATTAGTAGCAAATTGTAAGACACTATTGACCCAGGAGGCATTTTACCCTTAAGCCATTGAAGGTTCTTGAGAGATGCTGTCCCAGCAAGCGTTACAGAAAACACGTTGTCTAAGGGGATTTCAACAAAGTTGATAAAAGGGGAGGAAGCATCAGGCCTAGAACCAGAAGCCTAGGTTCAGGTCCTGACCCTCTCACTCTCTCCCCCAGACCTTTGTTTCTACATTGCAAATTGGAGATAAGCATGAAACTGACCTCCATCAGGGTGAAGGGACTGGTATTTAAACCATGAAGAGCTCTACAAAGATGAACCTTCTTTATCCTCCTAATCATTTGAACATCTTTCTACAACAACCCAACTTTCATCCTTCAGGTCAGGGCTGTGGCTCCCTCCTCTCCCAGGGCAATTATCCCTAGTCTCATTCTGTTTTGAAGCCCCTTCCCCAAAACCTAAATTGTAATGAGGTCAGTGATCAACTCCCTCGCATGAGGGTTGGAGCTAAATTACACTCAATTGTGATCTGGGATGAGTGTTATTAACAGAAACCTCTGGTGCACTGAGGATGGAGATCAGCACATAGTTTGCATCCATGTGCGTCTTCAGGGCCTGGGGAACTTTCCAGGAAAACAAAGGAGAGAGTGATTTTTTTTTTAATCTACTAAGCCGTTTTCTAACAGTTCATTCCCACCAGCCTGGAAATTTGTATGGTGTAAGGTAGCTTCCCAGGTGGCTCAGCAGTAAAGAATCCACCTGCCAATGCAGGAGATGTGGGTTCGATCCCTGGTCTGGGAAGATCCCCTGGAGAAGGGAATAGCAACCCACTCCAGTATTCTTGCCTGGGAAATCCCACAGACAGCGGAGCCTAGCCAGACTACAGTCCACAGGCTCGCCGAAGAGTCAGACATGACTTAGCAACTAAACAATAACAAAAGTGGCAAGAATAAGCTGAGTCACACCAAACATTTCAACTGAGGCCCACTTAGAGAACATTATTGTAACCCAGCATGAAGGGCAATGCCTGGTATGTCTCTTGAGAAACAGTTGAGTTAGCTGATTACTGAGTAACTAAACGCCTGCCCGACTCTTCCCTCCACCTACAATTTCCACTGTCTTGGCTGGTCACTTTTTTTTTTTCTTCAAAGCTCAACTTAAGTTTTCCTTTTCTGGGAAGGCTCCAACCATCATCTTCCACTCCCATTCCCTCCAAATGGTCCCAGAACAGCTTGGATACATATCTCTAGACTCCTCTCCTGCTGTAATAGAATCATTGGTTAAGCAGTGTTCTGTCCACCTGACTGTGAGATCCTTAAAAGTAAAGATGGTGCTTCCTTTTTTTTCTTTTTTTGGCTGCTCTGGGTCTTCATTGCTGCATGCAGGCTTTCTCTAGTTGCGACAAGTGGGGAGTTTATCTCTAGCTGCAGTTCTCGGGCTTGTCATCGAGATGGCCTCTCTTGCTGGAGAGCACAGATTCTAGGGCAGGTGGGCTTCAGTAGTTGCGGTCCCGGGCTAGACCACAGGCTCAGTAACTGTGGTTTACAGTCCTTAGTCGCCCCACAGCATGTGGAATCTTCCTGGACCAGGGATCAAACCCATGTCCTCTGCATTGGCAGGCGGATTCTTAACCACTGGATCACCAGGGAAGTCCAAAAACTGTGCTTTCTTTCCTTATGTTTCCATATCTCCAAATGTGAGGAAATTGGAATGAAGCTGCTAATTGGTGTCAAGGGCCCATTTAGAATCTGTTCTCTCCAAGTTCCAGCAGCAGAGGTGACAATTCTGTCAATGGAGAGATAACCCAAAGCAAAGGTGGACATTTTGCCTGGAAATTTTTTAATTGAAGTCCAGAAATCAGTTGTGTCAAAGATATATAAAGTCTTCTATCCATGCATGAGGGACAGGGAGGCCTGGCATGCTGCAGTCCATGGGGTTGCAAAGAGTTGAACACAACTTAGCAACTGAACAACAACGATCCAGGCATGGGCTTAAATACCATGAGCATCAAAGGAAATAAAGCTAAAGTCTCCCAAGGATCGAAGCCTGCAAAGGAGATGCTTCAGTGATCCTGGCTTTCTCAGCACCAGGGTGGTCTGCCTATGGTTGGGCTGGCTGAGACATTTGGCTTCCTCCTTCAACCCACTAATGATCTCTGACTCCTGAGAGGACTGTAGTGTTCTCAATGATGCAAACGGACATCTGCCCCAACCCCCATCTGTAGCTCACCACTTCTAAAAACACTGGCTTGCTTGCATTTCTAACACATGGGGAAATATCCTAAGCTTCTCATAGACACGTGGTGTTCCCCAAATTCTCCCCCCATTCCACCCCATGTCTGCCACTGTTAGAAGCTGAGTCTGGTTGAAAGTCAAGAAATTCTCACGAATCCCAAACCAGAAAATTTTTTTGCAACAATCTGAAAGTAGGAACATTCTCTGCTGCATGTTCATACTTTCCAATCCCAAGGCTTGGCCAATGTGTGTCTGCCTGCAAAGCAGATGTCCATCTGCTGACTGAAGAAGAGAGTCTCTTTTAAAATCACGGCATAGTTACTTCCCTGGTGGTCCAGTGGTTAAGAACTCACTTTGCAAAGCAGGAGATGCAGGTTTGATCCCTGGTTGTGGAATTAAGACTCCAGTTGGAGCAACTGAGCCCGTGTGCTCGAACTGTACACCACAACGGAAGATCCCGCATGCTGCAAGTAAGACCCAAGACAGCCAAATAAATAAGTAAATATTTAAAAAATAAAATCACAGTACAGATTAACACAGCAGAGGAAAGTGGCTAAGTGGAACTGGGCAAGAGATTTAACCTCTATCTGCTCAGTTTCTTCATTAATACAATAGGGGAGTTTGTGATACCTCCCTCAAAGGGTTGCTGTGGGGATTAAATGAGGCAATTCAGGAAAAACACTTAGGACAATGCCAGGAACAAAGCAAGTTTCAACGAATGGCAGCTATCATTATCATAATCACTATCACTATTCAGCAATCTCAAAAGAACAGAGCAGCGCAAGTTGAAGCAATGAGACGTGGACACCGCCTGCCTGTGAGCCATGAGCTCTGCCAAAATAGCAGGTTCCCTATAGTGTCTTCACCACTGCTGAAACAAGAAAGTGCAAGGCAGAGATTAGTGATGGTCTTTTTTTTTCCCTCCCAAACCTCCAGGAATGGAAGCAATGATCAAACATCTCCTGATCACCAAGTCTCGTGTTAGCGTATAATCTCCAGCATCCTAAGAGTGTTGCTGCTATCTGTGCTGTTTGTGTGTTTCTCCATCACTCTGGCAGGGCAAGTGTGATCTCCTAATCAGCAGCTGGGAAACAAACTAGCTGCAATCTCAAGTCTTTGGAAGGTCAGGTGGAGAAGCAGCATCTTCCTAGCAACAGTTGCCAGGGAAGATTATAAGGGTGGACTCAACTCCCAGTGGAGATGAAGACATGGAGGGCTCTGTAATTGGCATTTGTTTGAATGGGGCGGGTGCGGGAGACTTGCCACTGTGAAGGGCATATTCAATCTCTTCGGTTACTGCGCTGTTCATTCTTTTTGTTAAGAGTTCTGGCTGGCTATTTTGTATCATTTGATGTTACTTCATTTTCCTAAAATATTAGAACAGAAAATAACCCACTCCAAAGAGTGCTAATCCTATTAGACTCAAGACCCTATTTTTATAACAAATATTTTGCAGTATCTCCTTTGCTAGACTTTTTTTTAATTTATTGACATATAACTGATTTACAATTTTGTGCCAATCTCTGCTGTACAGCAAAGTGACTCAGTTATACACATGTGTATGTTCTTTTTTATATTCTTTTCCATTATGGTTTATCACAGGATATTCAATATAGTTCTCTGTGCTATACATTAGGACCTTGTTGTTTATCCATTCTAAATGCAATAATTTCCATCTACCATCCCCTGTCCTAGACTTAAATGGAATTATAGATGTATAACCAACCTAAGTACATAATTTTAAAAATAAATATAGCAATCTGTGCTATAAACAATAAGAAATAAAGCAATTTACCACACAATAAAATGAATTTCAACCTTTGAATGTTTGTGAACAAATACACTTAGAAGGACAAATATGCTTGCTTCCCTGATGGCTTCAGACAGTAAAGAAACTGCCTGCAGTGTGGTAGACCCAGGTTCAATTCCTGGGTCAGGAAGATCCCCTGGAGAAGGGAATGGCTACTCATTCCAGTATTCTTGCCTGGAGAATTCCATGGACAGAGGAGCCTGGTGGGCTACAATCCATGGGATCACAAAGAGTCAGACACAACTGAACGACTAACTTCTCATTTCATTTTCATTTCACACTTAGAAGACATAGAGAACAAATCAGATGCTTATATCTAGTTTTGATATATTATCCGCCTTCATTCTTTCTAGCTGACATTTTAAAATGAGAGCTAAATAAGTATATTAACAATCGGTATAGAACCACCAGGAACTCAGAGCCTACAAGTGCAGACAGTCTGATGCAGTATTCTCACATCAGACACTAGGGACAACGCTGTCATCAGCGGCATGATTTCTCAAAACTGGCGAACAATTCTTTGCAGAGCTACAAACAAAACAAAGTGTCAATATAGGATTTCTTCCATTAAGGTAGTACTTGCCTTTCCTGAAAATTCACTGTAACCATGAAACAATGGCTTGAGTGTGCATGCAAAACAGAGTTAGGTTCGAGGCCCAGGGGACTACAAACAAGATTTTTACCTACTTGAGGAAAAGTTGGTGAGACCAACTCAGGATGTCTTGTGCAGAATACCATCATTCTCTGGTCTCCACCCACCAAATGCCAGTAGACCCCAGGCCCATCCCTGTGACAATCAGAAATATCCCCACACACTTTCAGACTGTTCCCTAGAAGTGCCAGTGATCTAGCCCAATCCCCCCCATTATAAAGGGGGATAAACAGGTTCAGAGAGAAAAAGTGACTCATTCAAGGGACAGCCAAGATGAAATTGAGACCCAGCTAACTCTCAAGTGAGGTTTTAGGACAATTAGCTGAAATTTTGTGAATCTCCTTCACTCCTCGGATGTGTCAACATGAAGCTATGAGTTATACTGGCATTATTCGTGGTTCTATTTATCTCCTCTTCTGTCCGTTTTCAAAGTTAATCTTGATTTCTTATTGCTGGTAATTTCTTGTCCTGTACGAAGCTGTGAGCAATTTTGAAGCTCCACTTTTGGCAGAAAAGCATTATTCTTTGGAGAAAAGAGTCATTTCTCCACCTGGTGCTTATTTCACACAGATCAACAATAGAGTCTACCAACCCTCAGCCAATGGAAGACGATAGAATAAAAACCACACAGTTGGCCACAGTGAAGAGTTTTATTTCATTTTACATGTAAAGGAAAGATGTGATACTGTGATATGATGAGCATTATGTATTTGACTTTCATCCCCAGTTCCTGGACAAAGCTCCTGAGACCCTTAGAATTTCTGAGCGATGGGGAAAGAGAAGTGTCTTTTGTTATTCATAATAAGTCCCTTTCAGCCACACCTGAATTTATAGTAATAGAATGACGCCTAGAGGATGCAGCATGGTTGCAAGGGGAATGAACCACAATATTAGAGGGTTAGAACTTTCAGCCCCACCCATGACCTTCTAGGAGAGGAGAGAGGATAGGGGTTGAGTTAATCACCAATGGTCAGTGATTCACCCAATCATGCCTGTGTAATGATGTCTCCATTTTTAAAAAAGAAACTATTTGCAGGACAGGAATAGGGGATAGAGAAGTAGACATAGAGAATGGGCATGCGGACATGGGGGCCGGGGATGGGAGGGTGGGATGACTTGGGAGATGAGGTGTGACATTTATACACTGCCATGTGTGAAATAGCTAGCTGGTGGGAAGCCGCTGTACAGCACAGGGAGCTCAGCTCAATGCTCTGTGATGACCTAGAGGGATGGGGCTGGGGACGGGGTGAGAGGCAGGTCCAAGAGGAGGGGATATATGGATCCATAGAGCTGATTCACTTCGTCACACAGCAGAAACGAACACAACAGTGTAAAGCAATTATATTTCAGTTCCAAACAAGAAAGAAAAGAAAACCCTCACCTCAGGATTTTGGAGTCTAGATTGCTAAACACGTGAAGGAACTGGGAGAACGGTATCCCTGGAGAGGGCCGGGAAGCCTGGTGCCCTTTCCTTTATCTCTCCCTGTGCAGCTAGTCTTCTAGCTCTTCATGAGTTGTATCCTTTCATAGAAATTGGCAATACAGTAAGTAAACAGCTTTCTTGAGTTCTGTGAACCATTTTAATGAATTATCAAACCTGAGAAGGGGATCTTGGGAACATTTAACTTGTAGCCAAGGTGGACAAAAGCAAGCAGTACTTTTTGCATTTAAAGGCATTGCCATGTTTTAAGAATAAGAGTTTGATTATCTGGCTTACTTTTTTTTAATTATTGAAGTTGTATAGTAATACAATCATTATTATTTAGAAAGCCTGGTACAAGTTCAAAGGCAACATCCATGATGTTAAGGAGCTGGAATCGAGGAGAAAGGAGAAGGCTGAGTTGCTGCTGTCGAGGCAAGAAGGTGGGGTAGAAAGGGGGTCTCAGACCAAAAACTGTCCAAGAGACATCCATGCAGAGATACCCAGCAGGTCTCTAGTGATGCAGTCTGGGCTTCGCATTGTAGGGGCTGGGCTAGGGTTTCAGGTCTTGGGGTCAAACCCAAGGAAAGGAGAGTTGATACAGACTAAATTAGATCACCCCCAAAATATGTTCTGAGTAAAAACAAGACAGAAGGTCCAGGAAAGCCCACATTTGAGGCATAGATAGAAACAATATGCCAAGAAAGGATGGTGAGAAAGAATAAACTGAAGAAAAATAGAGAGACTGATGTCAAAAAGAAAAGAAAAAGATCGCCACCAAAAACAAAGTCTTGGGCTAAGTGCTGAACAACACACCCCATCCTGTTTAATCCTCACAGCACTAACGATTAGATAGTATTATGATCCCCAATTTACACTTGAAGTAACCGCAGCAAAGAAAAGGTAAGTCACGTGCCCCAAAACACACAGCTAGGAAGTAAGAGGCTTAACTAGAATGTGAAACCAAATAGTCTGAGTGCAAAGACATGATTTCCAGCTAACTAAGAGAAAACCAAGGCATCAAATGTGTGCTTTGGGGCTTCCCTGGTGGCTCAGTAGTAAAGAATCTGCCTACTGATACAGGAGACCAGGTTGGATCCCCGGTCCAGGAAGATCCCACATGTGGCAGAGCAACTAAATCCATCCACCACGACTATCGAGCCTGCGCTCTAGAGCCCGGGAACCGGATCTACTGAAGCCAATGTGCCCTAGAGGCTGTGCTCTGCAACAAGAGACGCCAACGCAGTGAGAGGCCCGTGCACCGCAGCTAAAGAGTAGACCCCGGTTCGCCACAACTAGAGAAAAGCCCACAAGCAGCAACGAAGACCCAGCACAGCCTAAAATAAATAAATAAAATAATTTTTTTTTAATGTTTAAGTATGCCTTGGCTCTAGATTTACAGCAAAACACTATTAATATAAATACGCAAACAAACATAAAAACCAAGGTTTCAGCTCAGTTGAGTTGGGGACTATGACACCTGCTCCCAGGAAGCCCTTCAGGCAAGGGGCAAAGTCAAGGACAGGACAGGCTCTGCCAGTCTTCATCACCATGCTTCTCACCCTCCCATAGTCCTCAGCAGAAGTGTGAAAATGGAAAATTTCTCATTATGGATTACGCTGTCTTGTCAATAAAACAAAAATTACTCCCCAAAATAGATCTTCCCAAATAAGTAAATGGATGAACAAAGAAAACATGTTTCCAGACTATTATATAGAGCAAATGAATTTGCTCTTAAAATGTGGAAAGCAAAATTAATTGAACCACAGACATTGATATAATTTCTCCCTCCTATCCTTAGCAGTCAGGCTTCCCTGGTGGCTCAGCAGTAGAGAATCCACCTGCAATACAGGAGACTCTGGCTTGATACCTGGGTTGGGGAGATGCTCTGGAGAAGGGAATGGCAACCCACTCCAGTATTTTTGCCTGGAGAATCTCACAGACTGAGGAGCCTGGTGAGCTACAGTCCATGGGGTCACAAAAGAGTTGGACACAACTGAAGGGACTGAGCAGACACGCACGCATCCTTAGCAGTCAAGTCACCCACATGAAACAGCAATGCCTACACCCTCAGGAAGAGTTTTCTGGTAGACGGCAAAAGATGAACTCCAATCCTACCCCACAAAAGAAAACCAAGCCTGGACTAATTTGGTCCAAGCCATCCTGTGTCTGTGATCCAAGCCATCCCACAAGAACGGTTTTCTGCCATATTGAATGAAGCTATTCTTAGAGCAGAGATGAAATCCATCGCTTGTCTTCGCCTTTGTGGGATACTTGGCTTTCCTGATCTCCTCCAGTAGATGAAAAGGCAAGTGGTGCTCCAAACCAAAACGGTAATCAACAGCCCTACAGAGGTGGCGGTGATGCAGATTAAGCAAAGTAGACAGGTTTCGAGAGAAAGTCCTTAAGGTGTAAAAGTCATAGACAGCTTTTGAGAGAAATGCCTTAAGAGGTGAAAGTCGCTGGGTCGTGTCCGACTCTTTGTAACCCCATGGACTTCTCCAGGCCAGAATACTGAGGTGGATGGCCTATTCCTTCTCCAGCGGATCTCCCCGACCCAGGAATCAGTTCAGGTCTCCTGCATTGCAGGCAGATTCTTTACCAACTGAGCTATCAGGGAAGCCCAAGAATAATGGAGTGGGGAGCCTTTCCCTTCTCCAGGGGATCTTCCTGACACAGGAACCCCGAGAGAAAGGGGAATGTTAAGGATGATATTGAGGTATTCCCCCTATAAACTGGGGTCAGTTACTGATTTGGGAAACCTGGAAATTGACAGATTGAAGCAAGACAGATCACAAGTGTGGTTTTGGACATTCTGATCTTGAGATGCCTTTGAGAGCTCTGAAAGGGGGTTGGCAATTGCTCAGTAGTTCTGCAGAGATAACCTACAAATGGCTGGGCTATATTCAGATAAGTGGTACCAGACTTACATGACTTCAGACTTAAGGCTTACAACTGGGGTGAATGAGACCTCCCAAAGATTAAGAAGAAGAGGAGAGAGAGCCTAGGACTCAATTCTTGAGGAGTTCTGACATTTAATGCCAATAGAAAAGGGCAATCCTGCAAAACCGGGAAAGTGGAACGTCAGGACAGTCAGAGGAAGAGAGTGTTTCAATACTGGATGCTTGGGGCTGGTGCACTGGGACAACCCAGAGGGATGGAATGGGGAGGGAGGAGGGAGGAGGGTTCAGGATGGGGAACACATGTATACCTGTGGCGGATTCATTTTGATATTTGGCAAAACTAATACAGTTATGTAAACTTTAAAAATAAAATAAAATTAAAAAAAAAAAAAAGAAGGGAGGGATCATCATCCTTCAACCCTGATGAGAGGTCAAGAAAGAGGACAGAGAAATATCTGGTGTTTGCAGTGACAGAAGGTAATGAATGCCCTTAGCAAGAGCTGTTTCTGTGGTATAAGGGTGAGGGGGTAGAATGAAAAGAGGCAGTAAGAAAGTAAAGATGCAAGTGCTGCAAAGAGCCCCAAACATATCTTCTCCAGCATTTAGCTGAATTAAGTACACGGCAAGTTGCCTGTGCACACACGCTTGGGTACAGGCAGGGCGTGGTCAGGCTCTGTTCCCTGCAGCCATGCACCACTGCCCAGGGAAAGACCAGCACCCACCCTGGTATCCACCACCCTCCATCTGCTTCCTCCAGGGGTAGAGGAGAGGACAAGACAATATCACACCTGGAGATGCATAAATGACAGGTAGTGGGAGCCACTTTCTGGCCACCAAGCTGAGCCCAGCTGACAGGCAACAGACACTACACAGTTTTGCTTTCCAAACTGAAATTCTTTGTGTTTTAATGAAAAGCTTCACTGTGTTTTCTCATATGCCCACTGGTTTTAATATCAATAATGCTACTAATAATCCACCCTTGGAGCCACTGCTCCTCAGACCGGGGCTCCCAAGCAGCGGCCCTGAATGACCAAGGAACTGGCTAGGGATGAAACCACAGACCCCCAGCCCAGACCTGCTGAATGAGAATGTATAGTTCAGCAAGACAGCCACGTGGTTCATGGGCACGTTCAAGGGTGAAAGCATCAGTTAGGAGAATTGTTGAAAGTGAAAGTGTTAGTTCCTCAGTCGTATCCGACTCTTTGTGACCCCACGGACTGCAGCCCACCAGGCTCCTCTGTCTATGGGATTTCCCAGGCAAGAATACTGAGAGTGAGTTGCCATTCTCTCCTCCAGGGGATCTTCCCAACCCAGGGATCGAACCTGGGTCTCCTGCATAGCAGGCAGATTCTTTACCCTCTGAGCCACCAAATGCATTTACTCTTTATTCCTCGAGACAACCCTGCAATCCCGTGGATTGTCCCTGAGGACGAAGAATGCTGCCTGCCAGGTTAGTATACAAAAGATGCTGGAGCCCTCAGCTGCAACAGATGCCCATGGTGAGCCCTGAGGGAACTCAGGATGGAAGCAGAATGCCCACCAATTCACCAGTCACTGCAGCCTCCAGCCCCCCAACAGAGCGCCCTGAGGAGACTAGGGATGTGAAAACAGGGGACACTGGCCCCAGGTAGCCGAGGTGCATATCAAAGGAACGACTTCGTGAAGCACAGACTCTGGCATCTTCCCATACATAGAAAAGTGCTAAATTCCTTAACCTGAGCTGCCTGGTTTTCTCTAATTAGAATCTTCTCATGTTCCAACTACCTAGTCTTTGTTGCAAAAACTCCTTTATGTCCTGGTTCCTCCCTGACCTCTTTGGAGCAGGCTCTCAGAGCTACCGAAAGCTGTGTCCCAGGCTTAAGTCCTCAGTTGTGGCCACCAAATAAAACATAACTCTCAGCTTTTAGGCTGTGTGGTTTTTTCAGTCCACATCCTCATGTATACTTGGGCAAGCACGTTCCCAGTGGTTGCGTGCACAGTGCTACAGAGCCAGAGTGTAGAGGGGCCAGGATTGAACCTTTTCTCTTAGTCACTGTACATTGCCATTCTTGCCTTACTCAGCTAGGAGCAGGGGCCAGCAGGCAGTGAGCCATCTGGGAACTGGCTGTGCAGAGGAGCTGGCCTGCGGGGACGCCTATTCCAGAGGGCACAGCTGTATCAACAGAGCTCTGCACTGATTCATACCCAGTCATCTCTGAGTATGCCTGCATGCTCAGTCATGTCCGACTCTTTGCAGCCCCGTGGACCAGGCTTCTTGGTCCATGGGATTTCCCAGACAAGAAAACTAGAGTGGGTTGCCATTTCCTCCTCTGGGCAGTCTTCCCATCCCAGGGATCGAACCCAGGTCTCCTGCATTGCAGTCAGATTCTTTACCATCTGAGCCACCAGGGAAGCCCTCATTTTAAGCTATAATCCTGGGTAAATGCTATGCAGGCGGTCCCCAGAAGGAGTCCTAATAAACATAAATAACTGGTGCACTTAGTGGCTGGCCTGTTGGGAAGAGGAAGGAGGAAGTTGTAGGAAATGAGAATGAAAATAAATGAGGCCTTTATTCCCGGGGGTTTAGAGATCAGGAGAGAGAAGGTTCAAAGAGTCTGAGTTCAGGCTGTGTCCCAGAAAAAGCAGGCTGATCACTGTCTGCCTCCCCCACCAAAACAGAAGCCCTGGGATCTGTTTTTGCTGCCACTGTATTGCTACCAGAGTGTTTAGCACACAGTAGGTGTAAAGTAAGTATTCTGGAAGAGAGGGAGGTGGGAAGGAAGGAAAGAAGAGGGAGATGGAGGGGGAAGGGAAGAAGGAAGGGAGGGAAGAAGTGGGGAGGGAGAGGACAAGGCAAGGAGGAAGGAAGGAAGAGGGATGGCTGAACAATGGCAGGGTAGGGAATGGTCTGGAAGGAGTCCGGGGGCTGGAAATCTCCGACCGTGGTCCAAGCCCGGGATAAGGGTCTGTCTATGGCCGGGAGGGGGAGTGGAGAGAAGGGGCAGAACTCACAATCACTCTGGCATTTTCGAGGCCTCACAGGGCCTCTTGGAAGCATTTCTGTATTTCTGGCATATTCGGGAATGTCTATGAAACTGAAAGATTTATGAGTCGTAATCAGGACTGAAGTGCGCTGCGAAGCCGGTCCTTCTCCCCACCCCGACCCTGGGAAAGCTGCTTCTTCGTGAGGAGACAGCTGGGCAGGGCGCGGGGCTCCCGCTGCATCCAGCCCGGAGCACACCCAGGCCAGGCAGCCGCCCTCCCAGCCGCTTCCAGCCAGAGGCTCCATTCTGGGTTTGGCAGGCATTTGGGGCTTTTTGTGTCCTGGAGACATTTAACTCTGTACTTAATTTATGTTTAATAGGCAGCTATTACGTTAAATAGAGACCAGCTGAACTGATTATTTAAGACATCGTTATGGTTGCTTAACAACTGTGTGGTTTGACTGCTACATCTCAATAAAGATTTCCCAGTATTCAGCTATTATTACGGCTTTGCATCGGATAACTCTCCGCACCGGCCACTGAGCTCTCTTTAAATATCACCTGAGGGCCTGGAAGCTCCCAGCTCTGCCTCTTCCCCTGGTCCCCAGACTGCTGAGCCTCTGCGAATCCAGGAGAATCCACAGAGATCAGGAAACTGGAGCTGAGACCCTGTGTGTCTGTGCAGGAGGGCCTGGCCCTGCAGACAATGAATGGGATCATGGCCGCCAGCCAGCTCCAGTTCCAGCTCCTGTCAGCAGCGTTCGGGGCTTGCCTCTGATGGCAACGTGGCTTTGTGGGGAAACTCGGAGGACATAGCTGAGCCCAAGAGGTGACTAAGGCCTAGGAGAAAAGAATCTGTGTGTTTTAAAAAAAAAAAAAAAAGGAGAACCAGGAAGAAAACTATAAGGGTACTAAATTTTCTGGAAGTTTCCTCTAGTGTAGTGTTACTTAAAATGTGATTCACAGACCAGTGCCTCTCTGAAACCTGTTCTTACTGGTCCACAAATTGAGAATGAACCCTTTGGAACTTGTGTGGCAATTTGAAATTTCGCGATATCCAAGCAGGAGATCGATGGATCTGGCTGATGAATCCACACGTAGACTTGTTTGGGCATCACTGAACTCACGTACAGAGGTGCCCGTGGTCCAGGCCACGACGAGCCATATGCCCTGGGACCACGTACCGGCCTACCAACAGTTGGACATGTGAAAACTGGCCTTTCAGCTCAGGATCTTTGAAAACCACAGGCTTAGAGCTGTGTCTCTCAGCTCTAGTTTCTCCACCCTGCCCGCACATTTGGGGGCACAAAGCAGGACTTTGAAAAATTTCCTCAGGTACATTTAGAACATCAAGAAAGACTGTAAATATAATAAAAATCACTGGGCTGCACACTTTAAAAGGGACCCCAAGTCCATCACCGACATTCACTCCCAAGCTCATGATTCGTATTTCTAACCTGCCCACTGAACACTGGAGATCCCATAAGTGCCTGAGAACGCCTCATACACAAGACTGAGGCCAGGCACCTGGACGCTCACCCACTCCACCTTCCTTCATCTCCAAAGGCAGCCAGTGATCCAACCTCCCTTACCTTAAATCCCATCCAATTTTAAGATTGGATTTTAATTCGTTTATCTTAAAGAAAGTGAAAGAAAGAAAGTGAAGTCGCTCAGTCGTGTCTGACTCTTTGCAATCCCATGGACTGCAGCCTACCAGGCTCCTCCATCCAGGGGATTCTCCAGGCAAGAACACTGGAGTGGGTTGCCATTTCCTTCTCCAGGGGATCTTCCCAACCCAGGGACTGAACCCAGGTCTCCCACACTGCAGGCAGACGCTTTAACCTCTGAGCCACCAGGGAAGTCCTAAGCATTTATCTTAACTTCCATCCAATCCGAGGATCCGGATTTCATGGGGAGTTGAATACACTGTATATGCTTGGATAGTGGGCCACCAATGGGAATATGGAATACACAAAGAGATTTAAGTACTGGACCATTTTTTATCTTCTCTGTTCACTGCCAATTTTTTTTTCCATTTCAAGTATATTTTTAATTGTCTCATTTTAAAACTTGACACCATGTAACAAACCATGGTTAACAGCAGTCCCCACCATCAGCAATTCTAAGGAGCAAGTACATTGACCCTATTCCATCAGTTAATAAGATATGAGACAAAGTTTTCTGGGGACTTTTGGAGAAATTTTCTTTGTCCATAAGGAAAACCAGATAATGAAGTGGTCCCTTTTTCCCCCACTAGAGGTGTATCTGGCACCGGTAACTCCTGGCCGCCCTCTTACAAGCACCCGAGGAAACAACCTTAGCAGGAAGCCAGCTAAACTGGTTTTCAATAGCTGTGTAACAAAATACCACAAACTTACAGTTGGTTGTTCAGACAGTAAAGAATCTGCCTGCAATGCGGGAGACCCAGGTTCGATCCCCGGGTCAGGAAGATCCCCTGGAGAAGGAAATGGCAACCTACTCCAGTATTCTTGCCTGGAGAATTCCATGGACAGAGGAGCCTGGTGGAAACAGTTCACGGGGTCACAAAGAGTCAGACACAACTGAGCAACTAACACCTTCACTTTTCATTTTTCAGAGTGTAAAACAATACTTGCATTATCTCTTGGTTTCTTTAGTCTGATTATAGTGTGGTAGAAGTCTCTGTTTAGGGTCTTACTACAGGAAAATCAAGATGATTCTAAACAGGCAAGTTCTTTGTTGTTTTTGATAGTAATACTAAAGACAATAATAATAACAGCTAACACTAGAACCAGCTCTTTGGAGCAACGGTAAAGAATCCTAATAACAGCTGACACTAAAATCAACTCTTTGGCGCAATGGTAAAGAATCTACCTGCCAATGCAGGAGACGTGGGTTCATCCCCTGGAGTAGGAAATGGCAACCCACTCCAGTGTTCTTGCCTGGAAAATTCCATGGACAGAGGAGACTGGTGGACTACAGTCCACGGGATAACAAAGAGCCAGATACGACTGAGCACGCATGCATGGGCAAAACACTGGGTACCTAGCCCCGTGCTGCACTTTTACCTATTTTAACTCATTTAATCCTATGAGGTGAGTATATTTCTACTCCATTTCACAGATGATAGAACTGAGACAGAGATAAGTTAGGTCACTTGCTGAAGGCAATACAGTTGTGTATGCTTGGACAGGGGGCCACGCCACTGTGGGTCTAATATATAAACGCAGCTAGTCTGGCTCCAGAAAATACACTCACTGCACCTCTTCACAGCTGGCAATATTCCATACCTCCCTTTTCCCCCTGTATCAGCCAATGCATCTCCTTATTGTTTAACCTGGCTCTCCATGAATTTTCTCTACTTGCAACCCAAAACATTTTAACTGATACAAGTGCTATGAATAAAGTATTCATTATTTGAGGGATCCCCTGGTGGCACAATGGATAAGAATCCACCTGCCAATGCAGGGGAGTGACACGCATGCTCAGTCCTGTCCGACTCTGTGCGACCCCATGGACTGTAGTCCGCCAGGCTCCACTATCCACGGGATTCTCCAGGCAAGAATATGGAGCAAGTTGCCAGTATTTCCTTCTCCAGGGGATCTTCCTGACCCAGGGATGGAACCTCCAATTCCTGTGCCTCCTGGTGGAGTCTTTACCACTGCGCCACCTGGGAAGCTGCCAATGCAGGGGACACAGGTTCAATCCCTGGTCTGGGAAGATTTCACATGCTGCGGGGCAGCTGAGCCCCCACACCACAACTACTGAGCCTGTGTGCCCTACAGCCTGAGCTCTGCAGCAGGAGAAGTCACCGCAACAAGCGGCCCACTCACTGCAACCAAGGGTGGCCCCCACTTGCTGCAACTAGACAAAGCCCGAACCTGAAGAAAGCCCCTACAAAGCAGCGAAGACCCAGTGCAGCCCAAAAATAAATTGTTCAGAGTATTCATTATTTGAAAGACAAATGCCATATGATTTCATTTACCTGTGGCATCTAAAAAACAAAACAAATGAACCAATATAACAAAATAGAAACAGACTCAGAGATACAGAGAATAAACAGGTGGTTGCCAGGGGGTGGTGAGTGAAGTAGGTGGCAGAGATTAAGAAGTAGAGATATCCAGTCGCAAAATAAATGCAAATGTTCTCAACAAGGGCAGAAACTCCTAAGTGGGGATTTGCAAGAAATGTGGGGAGGTTTTCATAGTCAGACAACGGCAGTGCCCAGGGATAGCATTCAGTGGCCAGGAGAGAGGGACGCCAGGCGTCTCCACGCAGAGACAGTTGTGCAGAATCAAGAATGACCCCGTGTCCTGTACAGTTCTCTAATGTACTTAGAGACAGTCACATAGGTGAAAACTCCATACAGTATCAGAGCTTGAAACCTAACTCCACTTTAGATATAAAAACAAGGAATTTTTTTTAATATAGTTTTCCAGGAATGCAACTACTATTTGAAAAAATGATTCTTTGCCTCATTTATAAGCAACTGTGCCAAAAGTTGTTCACCATTTCAGAAAATCCTGTTCCCTACAGTATCATAGGATCCTGGTAGCCAGTAAACACACCTGAATAGGTGCACATCCAAAGAAACTGTGTTATCCTACCAACGTGTATGAATATAAGAGTCCTGATTTTAAAAGGTCAAGTATTGTTAAAGTTTCAAAATTATTCAGTTGAATATTACGTTACATCTTAAAAACTTGAACTCATTCACTGAAACTCTTCTACTTCATTATTCAATATAAAATATTTTCTTATAAATATCTCTTGCTATTTCTCCCTTATACAACAGGGACAGCCTTATTTTTTTTTAGTTAGTGGGTGGGTAGGTTATATAAACTGCAAGTTTCATTTCAGAAGAGTAGACAGGGCACAACTATATACTTGCCCTGGGAAGGGGGCAGGTCTGGTAAGTACCAGCCACCACCACCTCATGTACATCACTGCAGAGCCCAGCTGGATAGTTTTCATCTCTCTCTACATTACAGGAATATTATAAAAAGAAACAAGATGGCCAGTGAGTTCTTTAGAGGATTCACTGTACAGGAATTTGGTGAAACCATCTTTTATTAGCTCTTTTTATAAATGAAGAAACGGAGGCTTTGAGAAGCCAGGCCAGGCATCACCTAGTGCATCCCTGGTAGCCCCCTTCTCTGTCCTCCCTGCACCTTGCAGCCTGGCCCAACTCCTGATGCCCCACCCAGGACTGCACCGGTGTGGGATAAATCCCAAGTGAGGTAAACAGCATCAGAACAACACAGCTCCCCAGGCTGGGGACAGATCATTCATTCTCTACTACGAGTCAGAATTCTCCAAAGAAGCAGAACCAACAGATGATCCCATGGACTGCAGCCCACCAGGCTCTTCTGTCCATGGAATTCTCCAGGCAAGAATACTAGAGTGGGTATTCTAGTATTTCCCTCTCCAGAGGATCTTCCCGAGACCAAGGGATCAAATCGAGTTTTCCCTCATTCCAAGCAGATTCTTTACTGCCTGAGCCACCAAGGAAGCCCAATAGATACATGGATAAATAACAGAGATAGATCGATTAGATAGATGATAGACAGATAACAGGTAAGACAGAGAGAGAGAGAGATGATACAGATTTTTGTTGTTGTTTTCATTCCGTTGCTAAGTCGTGTTCCACTCTGCCACCCCATGGCTGGAGCACACCAGGCTCCTCTGTCCTCCACTATCTCCTGGTATTTGCTCAAATTCATGTCCACTGAGTCAGTGATGCTGTCTAACTATCTCTTCCTCTGCCACCTCCTTCTCTTTTTGCCTTCAATCTTCCCCAGCATCGGGGTCTTTTCCAGTTCTTTGCATCAGGTGGCCAAAGTATTGGAGCATCAGCTTCAGCAACAGTCCTTCCAATGAAGATTCTGGATTGATTTCCTTTAGGATTGACTGGTTTGATCTCCTTACAGTCCAAGGGGTTCTCAAGAGTCTTTTCCAACACCACAATTCGAATTATAGGGATCAGTTACAGATGCTGAGAAGCCCCAAAAGCTATCTGCAAACTAGAGAAGCAGGAAAGCCCTGGGTGCAATCCAGCCCAAGTTCACGGGACTGAGAATCAAGGGCCAGTGGCGAAAGTTCCGGTCAGAATCCAAAGGCCGAAAAACCAAGAGTGCCAGAATCTAAAGGCAGGAGAAGTTGGATGTCTGAACTCTAGCAGAGAGCAAATTCACTCCTCTCCAACCTTTTCATTCTATTCAGGTCCTCAGCAGATAGGAAGATGCCCTCCAGCACCGGTGAGGGTCATCTTCTCACCCAGACCACTGACTCTAGCCCTTCTCTTCTGGACACACCGCCACAGACACACCCAGAGAAACCATTTCCCAGCGACCTGGGCATCCCTTAGCCCAGCCAAGTTGACAGAAAGTCACCCATCATACACTCACTCAGTCATTCAGCAACCATCTGTCGATTCTGACTGTTCCTCCCTCACCAGCCAGGAGACTGAAGACCGGTCTAGAACACAGACCCTACCCTCTGGGGTCAGTGCATACCAGCGAAAGAGAGAAACAGATGAAAAAAAAAAAAAAAGATAACCAACAAGGACCTACTTATAGCACAGGGAATTATATTTAATATTTTGTAATAGCCAGTAAGGGAAAAAAATCTGAAAAAGAATACATACATAAAACTGAATCACTTTGCTGTACACCTGAAATTAACAGACCACTGTAAATCAACTGTACTTCAATTAAAAAATAATAATAATAATAAGTGACTCTCCAGATTGAAAGCTTAACCAGCCATATGAACAAAGAATACTGAAGAGGGAGTAATAAATGCTTACCTGGTTCACAGCAGGGACTCTACATGATCTCAGACAAAGAGGGACCAGTCCTCCTCTTCCAGTTAACACAGATACATCTGGACACAGCTTGGGATACAACATTTTGACCTCAGGCGCTTTGTCTGGCTCCATCCATGAGCTGGAGAGTTAGCAGTACTCCAGCCCAGAGCTTTGGGGCTCTGTTAACTTGGACTACAATGGGTTTGATGTGCTAAAGCCCGAGACAAATTTAGGGGAGAAAGTTCCCCCTGCGAGCCCATCTCAGGCCAAGATACTGAGCATCAGAAACACTTTTTTTTTAATCTGAAGCTCTGCGAAGTGAAAAAAACTGAGGCAGCATAAATCTCAGGGAGAGCAACTTTTAAACAAGATAGCCCAGGAGAAGTTAGGGTGATGATGTTACAGCAGGGTCTTTTCACCCACAGTCCAAAAATAGATCCATGATCTCAACTGAATTGGATAGAACTGTGGACAAAATAGTTCAAAAGGTCTTCAGCAGAAGCTTCTCAGAATGAGGGCAATCAGACTTTGGGAAGCAAGTTCTAAAATGGTGTTTGTTCCCTTGACAGGGAGCAGGTAAAGCCTTGGGGGAAGTGTAGCTTTCTGAACCCCAGGGAACAAACTGGAGGTCACTTTGGAATTATTTACACTTCCCGGCTGGCTCTAGTGGTAAAGAACCCGCCTGCCAATGCAGGAGACCCAGCAGACGGCAGGTTCGATTCCTGGGTTAGGAATTCCTTGGAGGAGGGCATGGCAACCCACTCCAGTATTCTTGCCTGGAAAATCCCATGGACAGAGGAGCCTGGCAGGCTGTAGTCCATAGTGTCGCAAACAGCTGTGCACATCTGAAGGACTGAGCACGCATGCACACTCATCAGGGCCGTTTTAGCATGAATGATTTAAACCTAGAGACAGCCCCAGCATCCATTAATCTCCATTTCCACCAACCTTCTCCTGGCACATTTCTCAGAAGACCCATTTACAGACCCAACATCAGTTGCATCTTTGTTCCAGAAAAAAGCTCTCTGCCCAAAACCCTTAGTTAAACTTTGTCCCAAATATCTCACTTTCTGTTTAAAAAAAAAAAAAGTTGTTTAAGCTAAGACAACTTGTAACTGAAACTGCTATTTCTAATTTTTGCTAAAGAGTTATTGACTAATTGGTGCATCCAAAAGCTGGTTTTAGCCAATTCTGGCCTCAGGGGGATGTGCCCCACCCCCACCTCTCTGTGTTCCAGGCACAGGACTGTTTCATCACCAACCCCAGGCTCTCGAAAGCCAAGCCTTCCCTATAAATTCTGAAAGAAAAGATGGGCCTGGGTGACTGCATCACCCCAGCCCATGTTCCCAGACAACCCACAGGCATCTTGTTCTGCATATGTCTCCGCAAAGGCTCAACACTGAGGACCTGCCAACAGCTGAAAGTTATAAATAGGACAGTTAGGGAGGCTGGGGGTGGAGGAGCAAAATCTAATAAGCATTCAGATGCAAGGGGCCAAGAAGGCTCTTTGGAGGGACGAAGAAGGAAAATACCATAGTATGTTTCTAAAACCAAACAGAACGGTTCAAGCAAACTTCATCCATCTAATCTGTTGGTCTCAGGGAACTGACTGTTAAAGAGGGATTTCTCTAATGCAGTGATGTCACTTGGGGAATGTCACTTCCTCAACTAGGATCCTATTCGGCTAAGTGGCTGGGGGTGGGGGTGGGGGGCACCAATAAGCCCTCTAGAACAGGAGTTCTACAGGAAACTTGAACCTAAGCTTGAAGCAGGACCTTAAGGTGGTATGCCCATGGTAGGGCCAGTGATTAACATTGGGGTGACCGGTAAACATCTGTAGATCCCAGCTCCATCTCCACCCTGCATGCTACCCCATCCCCAGCGCTAACTACAGTACCTGGTGTATCGTTGGCGCTCACCATTTTATGCACTTCCTTCCTCCATCGTGTGTGTTTTCCTGGTGGTTCAGATGGTAGAGCCTGCCTGCAATGCAGGAGACGTGAGTTCAATCCTGGGATTGGGACGATCCCCTGGAGAAGGAAATGGCAACCCACTCCAGTATTCTTGCCTGGGAAATCCCATGGACCCCGGGCTAGAGTCCATGGGGTCACAAAAAATCGGACACAACTGAGTGACCAACACATGCCCAGGCTCCACCACATGTCCTCATCACTCAGAGCTCTCATTGTGCTGAGATTCTGTGTCCCCTTCTGTTTCTCTTAGGCATTTTAAAGGTTCATCTTAGCTTCATAGCCCAGCTCCTCACAGACCACCTGGCTCGCTCATGGAACGACTGAATTGCTCCGTAAGAAAGACAGACATAATTTAAAGAAGATCCCTGTGATGATGCTCTTCTATTATGTACATTAACAATTGAGGATTTCTCTGTTTCTCCATGATGTCATATATTCCTTCCTTACCAGTATCTTCGGCTTGGGAAATATATGAGTCATCTGTTCCCTTTATAAAAGGACCCGGGAGAGCTGAACTGCAGAAATAATGAGAAACTGTGAAGGAGAAGCAATCCTCTTGTATCTTTCTCAAATTGCTTCCTTAGGCATTGTCTCCTGACATATCAGGGTTGGGGGGGGTTTCGTGCTTATAAACTTCTCCACTCTGGGACCACCCACCACTTCCTCTTACAAGAATGTGAATCTCTGGGATCTTAGGATCCACCTTGAGGCCCAGGAAGCAGATTCTTCCTTTTGTTCCCTGACAATAGTGAGGCTCATTCTCAGACCCAGGCTGTGAGCGATCCCTGATTCCAGGCTTGCCTGCAATCCAGGGAACCATTGCCTTGGATGTCAGTTCCCCTTGCTCCACGTGGCTGACCCCGTGCCCCTGGGGGAAGCCGAAACATCCAACACATGTAAAGTAACACTGGCCTGCCAGCGCGTCCCCCAGGCCTGAAAAGACTAGAGGCTGTGACCAAGGAAAAAGGGGCAGATATGAATGCATCTGCCCCCCAAACAAAGGGCAGGAGGACCCACGGATTTCACCTCGGTTCTTCTTATTACGTGTTCCGCTCTACCTAGTTTACACAGAAAGGGAACGAGGCCCTCCCTGACAAGCTGATGGTGGGGCCGGAGGAGCAGACCCGGAGCTGAGCTTCCAGAATATACTCCGGACAAGCAGCCACTGCCTTGGTCATGGCCAGGTTACGAGGACACCACGGTCTTGGCCACCTGTGCTGGAGCCACTTCCCCTGCTGCTCGGGCTCCCGGGGCCTCGGGCGCAGCCGTCATAGCCCACGCCTTCCGCAATCACCGTCTCCTTCCAAATCTCAGGGCTGCGGCGTTTGGGGGCAGCCAGAGCCAAGCTGCAAGGACTGCGGGTGATGGAGCCCACAGCTGGGCTGCCTCTAGGATGGACCACAGCCGCTCACACCCCACTTCCTGCCTGGGAACCTAGGCACACTCAGCAAAGCAAGCTGACAAGTGAAAACCCAGAAACTTTGGGCCTCATAGCTGACCTGCTGCAAAAATCTTGGAAGGAATGATGTCAGATGTAAAATCTATACAGTGTATTTGAGGCACAGTCAGTGGAAGGCGGAAGGCAGAAAGGCTTTGTTCTTTGTGAGAACTAAACATAGGGATTAAAAGGAAATAAGGAGATGCTTCTTGGGGATCAGAAAATAATGCAACTATCTTGGACAGAGGGGTGCCATTTTCCAAGATAACCAGAATTCTTTTTATTTTCACCTCCCAAACCTTCCCTCCAGCTGACCTGCAAATCATCAAGACAGATGATTTTAATGACCCAGGCTCTGGAGGCAGATGGCCTAAGTTTGAATCCTGGCCTCACCACTTAGAGCTGTGTGACCTTGGACAAATTCTTAACCTCTCTGTGCCTCTCTTTCCTTTTCTGAGGTGGGAAAAAAGAAATTAATAGAAAAGAAAAGATCATTGTATTTATCTCCCGAAGTGAGTTAAAATATATAAAGCTCTTAGCAGAGTGCCCAGCCTCTAGTAACAATCAGTAATTATTAGTTGTTGCTATGATAGATTATATGGGCGTCCCAGGTGGCACTAATGGTAAAGAACCCACCTGCCAATGCAGGAGACATCAGAGACACAGGTTGGACCCCTGGGTCCAGAAGATCCCCTGAAGGAGGGCTTGGTAACCCACTCCAAGCCACTCCAGTATTCTTGCCTGGAGAATCCCATGGACAGAGGAGCCTGCTGGGCTATGGTCCATAGAGTCACAAAGAGTCGGACACGACTGAAGCTTCTTAGCACGCACACATGATAGATTATATAACCACTCCAAACTGAAACTCACAGTCATGAAAGGGCAGGAACTCGAATCAGATGGGTCCGAGAAGGTGGCATCAGTTTTAACACATTTTTACTCATACAAAGGATACACTCACCAGCACCATGTCAGGCAGACAGAAAATTGAGGTCCTCTGAGGACTTAGGAGCACATGTCAGTCCCATGGGATCCCACACCCTCTTGTCTCCAGCTTAGGCCAGGAATGGGCGATGGCACGCCCCACCCCAGGGTGAAGATCCTGGAGGAGGGACGACAGACAGCCTTGCTTGCTGACGAGTTGCTCCCTTTTAGCTATGATTGCTTCCTGTGGGCACGTACCTGGGTAACAAAGGCCACACTCATGACCAGCTCCGGGACTCAGCTCCATAGGCAAGTACCTCATGTGGGTATGATCTTAGTGGTCCAACACTAGGTGTCTGGGGCCCTGACTATATAGTTAAGTCATCAGCAACAGTACATGCATCTATGTAAAGGATTATTTCACTAAATTTGGGGTCAGTATATTTTATGGCCAGGGTCCCAATCTAGTCAGTGCATTGGCAGAATTTTCTCTGCCACGGGTCATCAGCAATTTAGCTCCATTACAGTGGAGCGCATGGGACATCCCAATGGATTTTCCCATCCCAGGGAGGGCTGTTTCACCCCTGCTCTCTTGTCAGTGGCCAGCGTTACAGGAAGACCCTCCTCAGAGCACCAGTTTGGATCGAGCAGTAGGTGAGGCTGTGTCACAGGCTAATGTAGACAGCCACTCTTCAGATGGCTGAAGTCTCTAGGCCAGGTTTGGCCTTTAATTGGATGCCACTTCCATCTCACAGTGGAATATTCTAGAATTTGTGCCACCTTATGGGAATTGAGTTCCACCAAGTGTCCCAGGAGAAATCGGGAGAGTTAAAGGCATGCTCGTTGCAGGAGGAGCCTACTGGAGGTATAAAGGAAGCAAACACACCTCAAGCGCGCCCAAGGTCTCCTACCAAGCGCAGTAGCAGCCACTCCAAAACAAGCAGATGGGTTTGCTGCCACAGAAATCACTACGGAGGGGCTGCTGATAGGGAAGAGAAGGTTTGAGCTCTTCTAACTACAGGAAAAATTTGCAAGATTGTTACATTTTGTGGCTGAGAGCTGGAGGACTAAAAGAAAGGGACCACGCTGTCATCTGAGAATTGTCATAGATTTAAATATTTGTATTATTTAAAAATACTAAATAAACATTCAACTCGAGAATTTTTAAGCCCAAGGACAGTAGATGAGAAGACATGATAAAGCAGAACTCAGAGAAATTAACCACTGTAGAAATGAGCAGGAATTCCAAGACCTGGTTCTACAGACTTGCATTTGAGTAGAGAAACCTCTGAAAATCCTAATATCAAAAAAAGAGAGAGAGATGACAAAAAATATATAGGAATCAAAAACAAAAAATAACATATATGCAAGGGGTTTTTCTTAACAAAACATAAGAACAGATATGCAAGGGCTGTTTTTTTTTTAACAAGACAGAAGAACAGATATGCAAGGGTTGTTTTTTAACTATAAGAGAGTAAGCTGGTACAATTCTACGTTAGTATATTTCAAAGTCTCAAAGAAGTGGATCATTTTCTGGGGAAACACACATTACTCAATTTGTCTCCAAGAGAAGTGAAGAAATTGCAATGACCAGCAAGCATGGAAGAAAGCAAACAAGTTTCGAAAAACTGCCTCCCCAAAAAAGGCGTTGGGGTCAGACTGTTGTCACAGCGTGTTCTTTCAAATGTTCGTGGAACAGATAATTCTCCCATTATGTAAACTGTTCCAAAGTAGAGAAAAAGAAGGAATATGCTCTCATTTATTTTATAAATCTACCACAGCATTAAGAATAAAACCTATGAAAGGATATAGCAGAAAAGCGAATAAAGTCATTTCAATAATAAGGATGCAAAGCTTCTAATTAAATCCTAACTAGATACTAGCACACACACTGAGTTCAACAGCACAGCGGAAGACAGTGACAGGCGCTGGGGAGACACAGTTTGCACACACACTCCTGCCATGTGCCCCACTAAGGATGCTTGGGGGGCAAACGACACCTGCTGGGAGGCGGGGCGTGGGGGGTGCCTTGCCTAAGAGAGCAGCCCATTGAGCAAGGACCACCCACCCCACCCCCAGCCAAAGGACAGAGCTGAGTTTGTGGGTGACTTGAGAGGGATAAAAAGAGCCGTGTCTCCAGCACCTGGGAACGGTGTCGGGGAGCTCCACAGTCCCCCCAAATAACTCCTCTATGTGCCCCACAAGGCCACCAGCATTCTCGGGTCTGACACAGACAGAGCGCCCACAGCCAGTCAGGACGGGAGCGAGGGCAGTCCCCAGGAGCTAAGTCCTTTCCGAGCGCCCACCCCAGGGCACTGGACAGGGAGGGGAGGACAAACAGGAAAACCAAGACCTGGGCGTGAGCCTGTGAAGAGGGAGGCAAAGAGATGGGATTTACACTGAATCTGAGACTGACGAGTTAATGTGAGCTGAACTGAGTCACGGGGAGGAACCTGAGTGCCCCAGAACTAGCAGAAGAGGCAATCCAGAGAGAGTCTGGCTGAAAGAAGTGCCCAGAAAGCTGCTTACAACTGTCTTTTTGTTTTTTAAAAAAAAGTCACATCACACAATATACGGGATCTTAGTCCCCCAGCCAGGGATCAAACTCTCACCCCCTGCACTGGAAGCATGGAGTCTTAATCCCAGGACGACCGGGGAAGTCCCTTGTCTTCTTTTCACTGTCTGTGTTTTCCTAATATTCTACAACAGGCATATTACACTTAAAAACGGAAAAAAAATTAAGGTTGAGACGCTGTGGATTGCGTGGAAAGGAAAGTATGCCATTTAGGGCATGTTTGAAGGAGGCTATGATATTGTGCCCCAAGAAGATTTAGAGGGTGTTTATCATCACATACCTACAGCGGTAGGCTTTGTAACTGTCAACTCCATAAAAATGCAAACTATAAATAACCATCATAAAACCTGAAGAAAATACAGGCTTACTCTGGGATCTTGCAGACGCCGGGACAATGGCCATTGATTTCGAACGTCAGAGAGACAGATCCCAGTTTCAAATAAGGAAAATCTCTCTGTCCACTGCGGCAGCCTCGCATGGATCAGTCTCCAGGTTCAGTTCAGTTCAGTTCAGTCGCTCAGTCGTGTCCGACTCTTTGCGACCCCATGAATCACAGCACGCCAGGCCTCCCTGTCCATCACCAACTCCCAGAGTTCACCCAGACTCACGTTCATCGAGTCAGTGATGCCATCCAGCCATCTCATCCTCTGTCGTCCCCTTCTCCTCCTGCCCCCAATCCCTCCCAACATCAGAGTCTTTTCCAATGAGTCAACTCTTTGCAGGAGGTGGCCAAAGAACTGGAGTTTCAGCTTTAGCATCATTCCTTCCAAAGAAATCCCAGGGCTGATCTCCTTCACAATGGACTGGTTGGATCTCCTTGCAGTCCAAGGGACTCTCAAGAGTCTTCTCCAACACCACAGTTCAAAAGCATCAATTCTTCGGTGCTCAGCCTTCTTGACAGTCCAACTGTCACATCCATACATGACCACAGGAAAAACCATAGCCTTGACTAGACAGACCTTTGTTGGCAAAGTAATGTCTCTGCTTTTCAATATGCTATCTAGGTTGGTCATAACTTTCCTTCCAAGGAGTAAGCATCTTTTAATTTCATGGCTGCAGTCACCATCTGCAGTGATTTTGGAGCCCAAAAAAATAAAGTCTGACACTGTTTCCACTGTTTACCCATCTATTTCCCATGAAGTGATGGGACCGGATGCCATGATCTTTGTTTTCTGAATGTTGAGCTTTAAGCCAACTTTTTCATTCTCCACTTTCACTTTCATCAAGAGGGTTTTTAGTTTCTCTTCACTTTCTGCCATAAGGGTGGTGTCATCTGCATATCTGAGATTATTGATATTTCTCCCGGGCAATCTTGATTCCAGCTTATGCATCTTCCAGTCCAGCATTTCTCATGATGTACTCTGCATAGAAGTTAAATAAACAGGGTGACAATATACAGCCTTGACGTACTCCTTTTCCTATTTGGAACCAGTCTGTTGTTCCATGTCCAGTTCTAACTGTTGCTTCCTGACCTGCATACAAATTTCTCAAGAGGCAGATCAGGTGGTCTGGTATTCCCATCTCTTTCAGAATTTTCCACAGTTTATTGTGATCCACACAGTCAAAGGCTTTGGCATAGTCAAAAAAGCAGAAATAGATGTTTTTCTGGAACTCTCTTGCTTTTTCCATGATCCATCGGATGTTGGCAATTTGATCTCTGGTTCCTCTGCCTTTTCTAAAACCAGCTTGAACATCAGGAAGCTCACGGTTCACATATTGCTGAAGCCTGGCTTGGAGAATTTTGAGCATTACTTTACTAGCGTGTGAGATGAGTGCAATTGTGCAGTAGTTTGAGCATTCTTTGGCATTGCCTTTCTTTGGGATTGGAATGAAAACTGACCTTTTCCAGTCCTGTGGCCACTACTGAGTTTTCCAAATTTGCTGGCATATTGAGTGCAGCACTTTCACAGCATCATCTTTCAGAATTTGAAATAGCTCAACTGGAATTCCATCACCTCCACTAGCTTTGTTCGTAGTGATGCTTTCTAAGGCCCACTTGACTTCACATTCAGGATGTCTGGCTCTAGATAAGTGATCACACCATCGTGATTATCTGGGTCATGAAGATCTTTTTTGTACAGTTCTTCTGTGTATTCTTGCCATCTCTTCTTAATATCTCCTGCTTCTGTTAGGTCCATACCATTTCTGTCCTTTATCAAGCCCATCTTTGCATGAAATGTTCCCTTGGTATAGAGTTACAACTCCATCTCCCCCCCAGGCAGGTATGGGTGATGTGCAGACTCCTCGACAGGCAGAGACACCACGCCCTGGCCCCTGCTACCTACCCAGCCTCAGCACCCATACCGTTCCTCCAGCTGCTCCCACATTCCCAGTCCTCCACCAGGTCCAGGATGGACCCAGGGCCTCCTCGCCTAGCTCCCTGCATCACCTCCCAAGAATCCCTTCCATTTTCCTAAATGTCTCCTGACCTGTCCAAGTCACATTTTGCTGTTCCCTCCCTGTCCTCTCCTAGTGACCTGGGCTCGCCTCCCCACAACCCTGTGACATTTTCTCGCTGTTGGCTACCACTAGGCTGTGAGTCCCCTGGGGGTAGCACCTCTGACCTTTTAACTCTGAATCCCTAGGACCATGCCTGGCACACAGCAGGCTCTCAGCAAGCACTGGCTGGCTGACTGAATAACCACATCATCCAAGGTTTTTTTTTTTAAATCCACACCAGGAACAGTATCCTGAATGTGTTTGCCGGCACCAAAAACCCTGCTTGCCCACTAACCCTCTTGCAATTTTCGATGCTCCATAAATCAGTCGAGGTGGACATGATTATTGTGCACTTTGGTTAATTGCAAACCCAATCATTTCCCATTTAAAAGAATGGCATTTTACATAAAGTTGAAACGAGCCACTGGTTTTGAAAGTGCATGCAATGTGGTTTTCTGATGGGCAGAGGAACTTCAGGGAAATATTTATTGTTCTCACAGATGACATTCTATCTATTGTCCGCGTTCCTCTTTATGGCATCATAAAGATTACTTTTTACGGTCAGGATGGCTGACATCTTCATCAAATCCCCTAATGTGCGCATTCACTGAGATCATTTGTGCCAATGAGTAACATTCAGCAACATTCAACAAAGGTTTATTGAGTGCCTGCTACGAGCTGGGCTCTGAGTAACAGGATTTGTCTCCAAAGCTTTCAAATCTGCTAAAAATATTCTCCATTTCACCAGCAGGCAGGCCAAAAAAAAAAAAAAAAACAGGTTTGCTCTCGTCTCCTCTCTGGGGCCCACTGGGTGAAAATGCTCCTAGAGCTGCCCAGAGAAATAAAACCCCCCTTCAGGGCCTGTCCAGATCTCCAGAAAGGCTGTTTGCAGCTGGCTGCGGGGAACACAAGCTCCGTCTCTAAGCACCTGAGCTGGGGCATGCTGCAACCCTTCAGCCCTGGCCACCTCCCAGAGACAGACTGCCACCAGTCCTGGTCTGGCCCTGGGTCCGGATCAACGTCATCTGCAACGCAGAGAGACAACACACTTCACGAGCACCTCTGAGGCGCATCTTCTTCCTCAACTGATGGGATCGTACCACCTGACCTCCCGAGAATGTGATGAAAGTCAAAAATAAAATCTATCCAACTTCCCTGGTGGTCCTGTGGTTAAAACTCTGAGCACCCCCTGCAGGGGGCACAGGTTCACCCCCTGCAGGGGGCACAGGTTCAACCCCTGGTTGGGGAACTAAGATCCCCACGTGCCAAGGGGCACAGCCAAAAAAGCTTCTAAAAAGAAACAAAACCTACAAAAGATAAACTACCTAGGTTACTGCAAGTCCTCAAGGAGATGTCCAGAAAAGGTTCATCTCACCTAGCCCGGGGCTCTGTGATGATCTAGAGGGGTGGGATGGGGGGAGGGGACGGAGGCTCAGGAGTGAAGGGAGATACATGCATAATTATGACTGATGCTCGTGGTCCTACGGCAGAAACCAACACAATGTTGTAAAGCAATTTTCCTCCAATTAAAATAATTCTTAAAAAGCTCATCTTTTTGCATTTCTTCCAGCCACACAACGGCCAGATAATACCTCCCCCCATGTCAAGCTGTCACACCAAAGTGTCAGGGAAATGGAGAAAAGAGGATGGACAGAGGGGAAGCATATTAGAAGGAGACTCAATGACAGGCCAAACGTAGGAAGGGAGGGAAAGAGAAGGTTTGAGGCTGGTGCCAAGGCTTTAGCCGCATGACCATGGAGATGGCGATGCCAGGGACCCCAGCCCAGGGAGGGCCGTCCTGGCTTTGGGAGCTCTCAGCTCTGGCTTTTGCTGTAAGCTCTGTCCCACCTCACATGCTTCTTTATTCACCAGATCCATCCCCATTGCATCCACGGTGTTTCCTCCTCCAGGAAGCCCTCTTTACCATCAGAGGGGAAGGGAGCCTCTCTCCTATAGTGTTGTGTTGCTTCACAATCTCAGATATGCAGGTGATACCACTCAAATGGCAGAAAGTGAAGAGGAACCTAAGAGCCTCTTGGTGAAAGAGGGGAAAAGAAGAAAGTGAAAAAGCTGGCTTGAAACTCAACATTCAAAAGACTAATATCTTGGCATCCAAGTCCATCACTTCATGGCAAATAGAAGGGGAAAAAGTGGAAGCAATGACAGATTTTATTTTCTTGGCCTCCAAAATCACTGCAGACAGTGACTGCAGCCATGAATTTAAAAGACATTTGCTCCTTGGAAGAAAAGCTTTGACAAACCTAGATAGCATATTAAAAAGCAGAGACATCACTTTGGTGACAAAAGTTTGTATAGTCAAAGCTATGGTTTCTCCAGTTCAGTTCAGTTCAGTGGCTCAGTCGTGTCTGACTCTTTGCAACTCCATGGACTGCAGCACACCAGGCTTCCCTGTCCATCACCAATTCCTAGAGCTTGCTCAAACTCGTGTCCATTGACTCAGGGATGCCATCCAACCATCTCATCCTCTGTCATCCCCTTCTCCTCCTGCCTTCAATCTTTCCCAGCATCAGGATCTTTTCCAATGAGTCAGTTCTTTGCATCAGGTGGCCAAAGTATTGGAGCTTCAGCTTCAGCATCAGTCCTTCCAATGAATATTCAGGGTTGATTTCCTTTAGGACTGACTAGTTTGCTCTCCTTACAGTCCAAGGGACTCTCAAGAGTCTTCTCCAACATCACAGTTCAAAAGCATCAATTCTTTG
This sequence comes from Bubalus bubalis, assembly GCF_019923935.1. Classification (NCBI taxonomy): domain Eukaryota; kingdom Metazoa; phylum Chordata; class Mammalia; order Artiodactyla; family Bovidae; genus Bubalus; species Bubalus bubalis. Next base: position 56,468,254 of record NC_059176.1, on the reverse strand, counting down.
ACACTCAGCTTTTTCCAACTCTCACATCTATATGTGACTACTGGAAAAACCATAGCTTTAACTAGGCAGACCTTTGTCAGCGAAGTAATGTCTCTGCTTTTTAATATGCTTTCTAGGTTGGTCATAACTTTCCTTCCAAGGAGTAAGCGTCTTTTAATTTCATGGCTGCAGTCACCAACTGCAGTGATTTTGGAGCCCAAAAAAATAGTCTGTCACTGTTTCCATTGTTTCCCCATCTATTTCCCATGAAGTGATGGGAATGGATGCTGTTATCTTAGTGTTTTAGGTTTCTCCAGTAGTCATGCACGAATGTGAGAGTTAGGCCATGAAGAAGGCTGAGTGATGTAGAACTGATGCTTTCAAATTGTGGAGAAGACTCTTGAGAGTCCCTTGGATTGTAAAGAGATCAAACCAGTCAACCCTAAAGGAAATCAGTCCTGAATAGTCATTGGAAGGATTGATGCTGAAGCTGAAGCTCCAATAATTTGGCCACCTGATGCGAAGAGCTGACTCATTGGAAAAGACCCTGATGTTGGGAAAGATTGAAGGCAAAAGGAGAAGGGAACAGCAGAGAATGAGATGGCTGGGTTAGCATCACCAACTCAATGGACATGAATTTGATCAAACTTCTGGAGATAAAGGATAGAGGAGCCTGGTGTGCTCCAGTCCACAAAGTGGCAAAGAGTAAGATACCGCTTAGCCACTGAACAACAACACTATTCCATCAGCATGGATTCTGACCCCTCTCCACTGGGTAGAGGCAATATGATTGGGTGTCTGGGACAAGCGAGTGGAAGACCACCAGGGCTGAACCAACCGTGAATGAACAAAGCGTACCACCAGCTCCCCAGCAGGAAACAGAATCTATCTCGGGTGATTCAGATGGAGAGGCTCTAATCCAGGCTGGAGAGGACCAACAAAGGAGACTAAAGTGCCCAGAGGCCCATGCCAGGGAAGCAGGTGCCACCCCTGCCAGTGGGGGAGCAATGTTACTAGGAGGAAGCAGTTTGGGGGAAGATGCTAGGGCAGGAGGGAGGTGGAGCAAATGGTCCTCACTTCGCCGCCGCCCTCTCATCTCCAACCGTGCCTCCTGCTGCTGCTCTTAGGGACTGGGTTGCACCTTCCGAAATTCAGATGTTTAAGTCCTAACGCCCAGCAGTTCATAATGTGACTGCATTTGAAGATAGGGCCCCTAAAGAGGTAATTAAGGTGAAATGGGGTAGTTAGGGTGGGCCGTCATCCAATGTGACTGGTGTGTTTATGAGAAGAGATTGGAGCAGACACACAGGTGGGGGCACGGGGGATGGATCGTGTGAAGACGGGGAGAAGAAGGCCGTCTCTGCTCCTCAAGCAGAGGCCTCAGGAGGAACCCACCCAGCCAACAGCTTCATCTCAGAGTCTCCCGCCTCCAGAACTGTGAGAAAAGAATTTCCATTGTCTAAACCAGATAGTGGGGCGTGTTCCGGGTGCCTGAAGAAGCTAATAGAGACACCCAGCTGGAAGCCAGTGTGCAAAGCAATGTGGCCACGTGATCGTTAGGGGTCAGCCTGCTGGAGCCCAGAGCAGAGCAGAGAAGAGCACAGAGGGCCCTGGGCAAGGGGCGAAGAAGAAGAATCTATGCCCAATGAATCATCAGTTCATTCTGAACGCTGAGTACTCAGCTGAGAGGAACCAGTTCTGTGCTCGAAACTCCACACGAGCCTGGAAAGTTGGAATCGAGTCAGAGGGAAATGCCTTCCCCACCAAGAGTCAGGTGCTGCCCTCAAGGAGAAGGGAGGCCCAGGGCTGCCAGAGCCTGGGTAGAAGTGAAAACAGTCCACAGCGCAGGTTCCTAGAAGCAGCAGGCCGGCCGGATAACACCAGCAGGACAAGTGGGCCTGGTCTGTGGACCCGGGCTCTGGTGCCACGAAGAGCAATAGCAGGACCAGAGGTGCTGGCACTCTCTGTATCTCCCGAGGGCCAGACTGTACACTGCATTTCACATACATGATCTCATGATCATGTCCCAAGACTTCACGATCCCAGGTTGTAGTTCAGTCGCTAAGTCGTGTCTGGCTCTCTGCAACCCCATGAACTGCATCACACCAGTCTCCTCTGTCCTTCGCTTTCTCCTGGAGTTTGCTATAATTTGTGTCCGTTGAGTCCGTGATGCTATCCAGTCATCTCATCCTCTGTCACCCCCTTCTCTTTTTTTCCTTCAATCTTTCCCAGCATCAGGGTCTTTTCCAGTGGGTTGGCTCTTCACATCAAGTAGCAAAAAAATTGGAGTTTCAGCATCAGTCCTTCCAAAGAATATTCAGGGTTGATTTCTTTCAGGATTGACTGGTTTGATCTCCTTGCAGACCAAGGGATTCTCAAGAGTCTTCTCCAGCACCACAGTTCGAAAGCATCAATTCTTCATCCCTCGGCCTTCTTCATGGTCCAGCTCTCACATCCGCCAGTGTCCACTGTCCATGGAATTCTCCAGGCAAGAATACTAGGGTGAATTGCCATTCCCTTCTCCAGGGGATCTTCCCAACCCAGGGATCAAACCCAGGTCTCCGGCATTGCAGGCAGATTCTTTACCCTCTGAGCCACCAGGAAAGTCCCAATAATCCCAAGATTTCTAAGCAAATTCTGGGTTCTAATTCGCAGCTGAAGAGACTGAAGCTCAAAATAGGGCCTTTCTTGTACATGCCAGGAGGAAATCTTGACTTTGTTCTATAGCTGCTGCTGCTGCTACTAAGTCTCTTCAGTCGTGTCCTACTCTCTGCAACCCCATAGATGGCAGCCCACCAGGCTCTCCCATCCCTGGGATTCTCCAGGCAAGAACACTGGAGTGGGTTGCCATTTCCTTCTCCAATGCATGAAAGTGAAAAATGAAAGTGAAGTCGCTCAGTCGTGTCCGACCCTCAGCTACCATATGGACTGTAGCTCACCAGGCTCCTCCGTCCATGGGATTTTCCAGGCAAGAGTACTGGAGTGGGGTGCCATCACCTTACTGGGGAACCTAATAATCACTTGAGGAGTGCATTAAAATGCACATTCCTAGGCCCCAGAACAGCAATTCTGATTCTGTGCATGTGTGGTGGAGGCCCATACTATGCACTTTAAATTAGAGCCCTGGGAGGCAGGCGGTCTCATTGATGACTCTGTGACAGGACAAAGAACACATCTCAGAGCTACAGCCAGGCCTGATGCCACAGGATGTGATGGCTTGAATGTGCTGTGGGCAGGAGGTGGGGAAAGCAACCACGAGGGAAGCTCAGGAGAGAGACACCCATGATGATTAGAGGAGCTGAGAAGTGTGAGGGCGGGAGGCAGAATTGTCATACCTGGATGTGTTAATCAGATGTGGGAGTGATAGAGAGGCCTGCCGTGATGGCTGGGTGGACGGCAACACCAGTTACCAAGGCAGCAAGCACGGGGGAAGATGGGGCTCAGGTGGGAGGGGGGTGAGGGGCTGCGGCCTCTCCAGGGGGTGCGTCCAGAGGCGAGGCCAGGCGGAGTTCTGGGCAGGGATCTGATTGTGGAGGCGTCAGAGCTTGGCTGTGGGTGACCAGGAAGGGGGGCATGGACAGGAAGGAAAGGAGTTGCCATGAGGTATTGAGCAGAATATATATGGCTTTTCAGGTGGCTAAGTGGTAAAGAATCTGCCTGCCAATGCAGGAGACAAGGGTTCAATCCCTGGGTCAGGAAGATCCCCTGGAGGAGGAAATAGCAACCCACTCCAGTATTCTTGCCTGGAAAATTCCATGGACAGAGTAGCCTAGCGGGCTACAATCCATGGGGCTGCAAAGAGTCAGGCATGACTGAGCAAGCCTGAATGCACACTTGCACATACATATATATATAGACAAAGAGAGAAAGAAATAGGAGAGGCTCACCAGTATACATCTAACCACACGCTGAAAGGCCAAGAGGGAAGAAATATATACATTCAGCTAAAAGAGGTCAAATCCAAATAGCACCATGTAGAACGAACTTCTGGGACCCAAAACTAAATCTCAAAGTCCATAAACATTCATTGTAATCACCTTTCTACTATTAATTTATTAATAGTAACCAAACTGTAAGACACTGACAGTGTACATTGTAGGTAAATAATTACTTGCACACACACACACACACACACACACACTAAAGCCATTAGCAGGCTAGTTAATTGTTGTCTAGTTCTACCAGAATGGAGTGCTGTTGATGGCGATGTTAACACAAGTTGGGACACAAGTGTCTTCTTTCTAATACATAGTGACCATCCACAGAACACCTGTACAGTGTCTTCCCTTCTGCCATTGAGAAGACAGCATTTTTATTCCTTCCTTGCCCACCCCTTGCCCTGTGACTTTGCAGACCCTCCCTTTAGAGCCCCGCCCAGCTGACTGAGCCCACCCATGTGATCTGCTCTGGCCAATCAGACATCAGCAGACTTAAGGTGCAGAGGCTCTACATGTGCTTGGGTGGCTTGCGTTGGTTTGGGTTGGCCTGGAGGCTGCTTGTACTTGCATGAGAACTCGCCCTGCATAGCCACTGGGTTCAGGTCTGCTCCACGTCTCCATCTTCAGCAGACTTGAACCCAACCTGAAATCTAGGGTCCTAGCAGGGCTCAGCCAAGCTCAAGTTCATCTAATGATCCAGCAATATACTAAACAACCCAGAAAAGACTAGAATTATGATATGCGTAATTTCTATTATCTTTCCTTATATGTATTAGTCGCTCAGTCGTGTGTGACTCTTTGCGACCCCATGGACTTTAGCCTGCCAAGCTCCCCTGTCTGTGAGATTCTCCAGGCAAGAATACCGGAGCGGGTAGCCATTCCCCTTTCCAGGGGATCTTTCCAACCCAGGGATCGAACCCAGGTCTCCTGCATTGCTGGCAGATTCTTTACCATCTGAGCCACCAGGGAAGCCCATCTTTCCTTACATTACTGTTTAAATTGTTATTAACTTTTGTAGGCTTTAAAATAATATATTTTAATAAATATATCCTAAAAACTAAGGATCCTTTTTGATGATTTTGAACTTTGGTGCTGGAGAAGACTCTTGAGAGTCCCTTGGACAGCAAGGAAATCAAACCAGTCCATTCTAAAGGAAATCAGTCTGGAATATTCATTGGAAGTACTGATGCTGAAGCTGAAACTCCAATCCTTTGGCCACCTGATGTGAAGAACTGACTCACTGGAAAAGACCCTGATGCTGGGAAAGATTGAAGGCGGGAGGAGAAGGGGACGACAGAGCATGAGATGGCTGGATGGCATCACCGACTCAATGACATGAGTTTGAGCAAGCTCCAGGAGTTGGTGATGGACAGGGAGGCCTGGTGTGCTGCAGTCCATGGGGTCGCAAAGAGTTGGACATGACTGAGAGAATGAACTGAACTGAACTAAAAACTAAGTAAAAATAAACAAAACTTAGACTCTTTTAATGTTTGAATTAACTATTGATCTATTCTCCTATTCAGTTATTTGAAAGTCCCTCATAATTGGGTTGGAGAAGGCAATGGCACCCCACTCCAGTACTCTTGTCTGGAAAATCCCATGGACAGAGGAGCCTGGTGGGCTGCAGTCCATGGGGTCGCTAAGAGTCGGACATGACTGAGCGACTTCCCTTTCGCTTTTCACTTTCATGCATTGGAGAAGGAAATGGCAACCCACTCCAGTGTTCTTGTCTGGAGAATCCCAGGGATAGGGAAGCCTGGTGGGCTGCTGTCTCTGGGGTCGCACAGAGTCAGACACAACTGAAGTGACTTAGCAGCAGCAGCAGCAGCATAATTGGGTTGCACGTGTAACAAACAACATTCACAATCCTCAATGATTGCAACAGTTTGTCCTGCAATAATAAATACATACTGATATAGTTAGTAACAGTCCATTACATGACACACATAGGAGATCTTCATTTCAGATCCCACTCAAATCCCTGCCTATGTTCAAAAAGACTCTTGGAATCAACCACAAATCTCAGAGACCTCCTCCCCTCCACTAGAAATATTCAGGCATCCTTCCTGCTATCCCAGACCCATCTGCTGCTGCTGCTGCTGCTAAGTCGCTTCAGTTGTGTCCAACTCTGTGCGACCCCATAGACGGCAGCCCACCAGGCTCCCTTGTCCCTGGGATTCTCCAGGCAAGAACACTGGAGTGGGTTGCCATTTCCTTCTCCAATGTATGAAAGTGAAAAGTGAAAGTGAAGTCGCTCAGTCGTTTCCGACTCCTAGTGACCCCATGGACTGCAGCCTACCAGGCTCCTCCATCCATGGGATTTTCCAGGCAAGAGTACTGGAGTTGGGTGCCATTGCCTTCTCCGCCACCCATCTAAAACCCATCTATCCCAGACCCATCTAAAACCAATCTCCCAACTGAACCACAATAACCTGGCTGGACCCCAGAGGCCCCACCTGCCCCCAGCAAGCTCCCCACCTCATGACACTAGGGTCCTCTTGTGAATGGAGTGATGGCCAGAATTACTATGCAACTCAAAGCTTTCTGCTACCAGACACTTCCACAACTTGTTGCAAGACTCCCACTTGTTTGACTTTTACTCATTCAACTCATCCAGGGACCCACTATTCTTTGGGGAAACACCTCCCCCATTCTTATCCTCTTCCATATCATCGTGTTGGGGCTACCTCCATCTCTCCCTATCTCAACAAGGATACACCAACTCAAGCCAGATCTATCCAAGCGTCCATCCTTGCGGCTATGGTGATTGGTTTGGGCATGGACAAGAGGTCCTACGGACACCAGTGAGATTCAGTGCTGGAACTTTAGCCAGAACTTTCAGCTAATATCGTTGTAAAGCTGGACGAAAGAAGCCACAGCTGCTGGCAGCCACTGTGTGTGAAAAACCTGTCCAACAGCGGAGTCACACAAAAGGAAGAAGAAAGAGGTGAGAGACGAAGTCTGGTACACCTGAGCATTGTAGCCAGTCGTGCCTGATGCTGGCCAGGCGTCTCAGCAACATGCACCCATGGCATTGCTTTACTTACCAGCTGGAGTTGACCATGATCCTCTTAGCAGCTGAACAGTGCCTGACCTTGCTCTGCCCCTTACTTGCCCAGGCAACTTTTTGGCATGAAGTCCCAGCGCCTTGCCTCCTGGTCACTGTCTACAGGAACATCCCCTGCCCTTTTCTCCTCTGAAGGCCATTGTCACAGGGAAGCTCAAGCCTTCCTGCCCACACTCATCTTGCGATCAACAATGGCACTTCTTGTAGTCCTGAACTCAGTAGGATTTGTCTTTGGTGATGGAAATAGTAATGAAACCCTCCACTCAGAAGGAAAGAGCAACATTCCATGTGTCTCTTTTCAGGCTCATCACACTTAGCACTGAAGAGTAAGGGCACATGAGATGGAGCAGATGGCGATGATTAAACTGGTGGTAAAAGCTATTGACTGTTGACATGTTGCTGGCTGCTTAGGCTAAGAATATCAATAGCTCATCAGTGCCTCCTGAGTATTTACCAACTTGTCTTATTCTCCACTCCAGACAAAACCAGTGCAGCTCCAACCATGGAAAGAAGCTAGAGCTCAGCTACGTAGCAAGCGGAGCAAGTCTCCTTTGATTTCAATGATTTGTTTCAAATGATCCTGGCCCCACAGGCCCAAGCTTTAGCCACCAGGGTCTCCTCATTTAGATATTCATTCCCCTCTCACCCAACTCAGACTGAATGCACTGAATTCAAACCCCCGTCCCTCTACTGAGAAGCTGTAACCCTGCTTCCCCGGTGTCCTAAACATCACAGCAAGGCTTATATGCAGGTCCACAGCTGACTCTCAGAGTGAAACAGTTTTTCACCTGGTTACCAGGGATTCAGCTGCCTATCCATGCCACCAGGGCACTGGATGTGAGAAATTTAACATGCAAGCCCTGTTGGTCGATCCGGCCCAGTGTCTATATTTGTAATCTCCCTGGGCAATCTCATGAATTATTGGCTTCCGTTTCTGCTCTGAAGTTGATGTTCCCTAGGTCTGAACCTATGTCTAATGGGATAATGTTTTTGAACCCCAAACTAGAGCACCCTACCTTCAGAGTATCCTCAGGTGACCTGCAGACACCTCAAACTCGTGTGTGCAAAACCAAACTCTATCTTCTCCTGAAATCTGATCCTCTAACCACAACCCCTGTCCCCATCTATATGGAAAAAGCTATGTGCCATGTTCATGAAAATTATTCTCAACTCTTCCTATAACCAACCCACCACCACCTGCTGATCCTAAATGCTTGATACCTCTGTCATCCACTCCTCTGTACCCCACTGCAGCCTTGGCCGGATTAGAACATCAGTCTTCTTTTTTAACTTAATTTTGTATTTTATATTGGGGGTATAGTTGATTTACACTGTTGTGTTAGATTCAGGTGTACAGCAATGTGGTTCAGTTATACGTATACATATATCTACTCTTTTTCACATTCTTTTCCCATGTAGGTTATTACAGAATATTGAGTATAGTTCCCTGTGCTATACAGTAGGTCCTTGTTAATTACCTGTTTTATATAGTGTGTATACGTTAATCCCAAACTCTCAATTTATCCCTCCCCCACATTTCCCCTTTGGTGACCATAGATTTGTTTTCAAATATGTTCATTAGTATTTTCTTTTTAGATTCCGCCTGTAAGTGGTGCGTGTGTGCTCAGGCCCATCCGATTCTTTGCGACCCCATGGACTGTAGCCCACTAGGCTCCTCTGTTTGCGGGATTTTCCAGGCAAGAATACTGAAGTGAGTTGCCATTCCCTCCTCCAGGGAAACTCCCCGACCCAGGGATCGAACCTGTGTCTCCTGCATTGGCAGGTAGATTCTTTACCATTCAGCCACTTGAGAAGCCCAGATGTAAGTGGTATCATATGGTTTTTGTCTGTGTCTGACATAATTCACTCAGTATGATAATCTCTAGGTCCATTCATGTTGCTGCAAATGGCTTTATTTCATCCTTTTATGGCTGAGTAGTATTCCATTGTGTGTGTGTATATATATACACAGCACATCTTCTTCATCCATTCCCCTGTTGAAGGGCGTTTAGGTCGCTTCCATGTCTTAGCTTTTGTAAATAGTGGACACTGGGGATGCACATATCTTCTGATCCCTCATTTCCTCCCCAATCTGCTTTTCACCTTGTGGCCAGAGTGATCTTTTCTAAAATGCAGACCCGATCCTGCACTGACCAACCCAGCACAGACCTTCCAGGGGAAACTTTGCTTCCAAACCTGATGCTCCAGCCAGACAGCTCTGTCTGCAGCTCCCCAAGATGCTTCACAGCCCCAGGCCCTCACCCAGGCTGTCTGCTCACCTGGGCTCCTTGTCTGACTCCTTTCCCTGCCCTCCGTGTCAATCTCTCCATCCTCTGTGTCCCTACCATTAGAGCTTTGCTCTAACGTGGCAGTCATCAGATGCCTGTAGTCCTTCACTTGTTAAGGACTTAAGTCAGGTCTCACTCAGTAAGAGTGTGAGCTCCCCGTTTTTACCCCTGGATGAATCCCAGCATCTAAGCAGCTTTCAGAAAATCCCTTCTCACTAAGGATTTGAAGGAGTTCCTGCCTCATCAGTGATGTTTCCCTTCTGCCCAGGACAGTCCCTGACCAACCTCAGAATACAGCCAGTCTGGATGTGCGGAGCCCTGTGGACAAGAACCCAAGGGGCAGATCAGAAGGCTGGGCTAAAGGACCGTTCCCCAAAAGTTTGCAACCCCGAAGCCTGCCCTTTAGGGGAAGGGGAAAATGGCACAGACCCCTTCCCTCCCTGCTGAACCCACTATGCCCCGAAAAGGTCTCTGAGTCCCCCAGGCATTTTCTCTGGTCACCTAGGAACACTGCTTGGTATTTATGAGTGTAGAGAATGCTGCTCTCACAGCTCTTTTTCCTTCCGTTTCATTAGCCAGAGCGTTTTAATGGTTTGATGCTTACTCTTCTTCTCAAATGCAGAAGTGTTAGTGGCTTCCTACCGTGAAGAGCATTCTTCATTCCCAGGCTCGTTTCACCTTAAAGTAATCTACACGGAGTGGGGGTGGAGGTGGGGGTTTCTTCAAGAGCTGCAGCCTGACCTCTGGACAAAACACAGTATGCGGTCTTCAAAGCTCAAAGGACCCCAATCAGAGGACAACAGAGCTTTCAGATGAAAATGAGCGATGGAGTGAAGGAGAAGAATCCACTCTTCCCAACAAATTCCAAACTTTACCACGCTATAGTTCCTTGGAAGGTATCATAACAGACATACCTTGAATTGGTACTTTCAAATGAGTGTATTCATCACAAAAATCACTGCACCACTGTCAGCCTTTGATCTGAGCACTGGAATCCCAAGGTCAGTGATGGATCTGGGGTCCTGGTCAGACAAGGAAGCAAAAAGGCCGAGGCAGGAGTAGAACCAGTTAGACAGTCAATCAACAGTTACTAAGCTCCCATGGTGTGCTGGACACAAGGGATCAGTGGCGGACAGGACAGAATAGTCCCTGCCTAAAGAGCTCTTGTTCTCCTGAGAGGTGACAGACCTGGAAAAGACTGGGGAGTGCTTTACAGCCAAAAGGAGCCTAGATTTCATTCTAGAGACAGGCAGAGGCCATCACAGGCGTTGAAGCTAGAAAGTGGCGTTTTCTGATTCATACTCTGAACGGGCCATCTAGCAGTTAAGGAAAGAATGGGTTTTTAGGATACACTCAATCCTTTATAGGATCAAGCTAAGAGTTATTGTAGTAGATCCAGCAACTTCAGTTCAGTTCAGTTCAGTCACTCAGTCGTGTCCGACTCTTTGTGACCCCATGAATTGCAGCACACCAGGCCTCCCTGTCCATCACAAACTCCCGGAGTTCACTCAGACTCACGTCCATCAAGTCAGTGATGCCATCCAGCCATCTCATCCTCTGTGGTCCCCTTCTCCTCCTGCCCCCAATCCCTCCCAGCATCAGAGTCTTTTCCATGAGTCAACTCTTTGCATGAGGTGGCCAAAGTACTGGAGTTTCAGCTTCAGCATCATTCCTTCCAAAGAAATCCCAGGGCTGATCTTCAGAATGGACTGGTTGGATCGCCTTGCATTCCAAGGGACTCTCAAGAGTCTTCTCCAACACCACAGTTCAAAAGCATCAATTCTTCTGCACTCAGCTTTCTTCACAGTCCAACTCTCACATCCATACATGACCACTGGAAAAACCATAGCCTTGACTAGATGGACCTTTGTTGGCAAAGTAATGTCTCTGCTTTTCAATATGCTATCTAGGTTGGTCATAACTTTTCTTCCAAGGAGTAAGCGTCTTTTAATTTCATGGCTGCAGTCACCATCTGCAGTGATTTTGGAGCCCAGAAAAATAAAGTCCAGCAACTTCGGAAGATCCTTAGACTGGGGTAGCTCTTGGAGGTGACAATCTGGGAATGGATTTCCAATGTGCCTTTGGGGTCCACCAGTGTGGGGGATGAAAGAAAGACGAGTGAGGGAGGTCTCCTGGATTCTTCCCCTAGGCAGTGAAGGAACTGTGATGCCATTTATGTGACGGAAAAGGCTGAGCACAGGGAGGAACCATTGGTAGGCAATGGACAATCAGAGTCTTGTGTTAGACAGTTTGAGACATCTGTGTAGCGATGTTAAGAAAGCAGTTGGTTTTGATTTCCATTTCTCTAATAACTGGTGATGTTGAGCATCTTTTCATGTGTTTATTGGCCATCTGTATGTCCATCAGCAGAGGAATGGATAAAGAAAATGTGGCACATATAATGTTGTTCAGTCACTAAGTCGTGTCCCACTCTTTGCATGGGACCCCATGGACTGCAGCACTCCAGGCCTCCCTGTCCTTCACTGTCTCCCAGGGATTGCTCAGATTCATATCCATAGAGTCAGTGATGCCATCCAACCATCTCATCCTCTGCTGCCCCCTTGTCCTCCTGCCTTCAACCTTTCCCAGCATCAGGGTCTTTTCCTGTGAGTTCGTTCTTTGCATCAGGTGGCCAAACTATTGGAGTTTCAGCTTCAGCATCAGTCCTTCCAGTGAACATTCAGGACTAATTTCCTTTAGGATTGACTGGTTTGACTTCCTTGAAGTCCAAAGGGACTCTCAAAAGTCTTCTCCAGCACATACATACAATGGAATATTAGCCATAAAAAGGAATGAAATTGTGCTGTTTGTAGAGACATGGATGGACCTAGAGTCTGTCATACAGAGTGAAATAAGTCAGAAAGAGAAAAACAAGTATCGTATATTATTATATATGTGGAATCTAGAAAAATGGTATAGGGGAACTTATTTGCAAAACATAAATAGAGATACAGATGTGGAGAACAAACGTATGGATGCCAAGGGGGAAGGCAAGGAGTGTGGGATGCACTGGGAGATTGGAATTGACATATAAACACTATGATGTACAAATAGGTAACTAATGAGAACCTATTGTGTAGCACAGGGAACTCAGTGGTCTGTGTGACCTAAATGGGAAGGACATCCAAGGAAGAGGGAATATATGCGTACGTACAGCTGATTCACTTTGCTGTACAGTGAATGTACAGTGAGTACAGCAATTAACACAACATTGTAAAGCAGCTAGACTCCAATAATGAATAAAAATAAAATGACTCAAAGGAAAAAAAATTAAAATTAAGGTAAAATACAAGAAAAAAATGAGGCAGGCGGACACGAGTCTGCAGCTCAAGGGCTGGAATTGGAGGTTGGGGTGGGGGAAGTGGGCGGTTCCAATCTCAGCTGGAACCAGAAAGAAACTTAAAGACTGTGGAACAGAACTGTGACGCCATCGATCCCAGAAGGGAGTACACACAATGGAATGACCCCTGGGGTTTGCATTAGGCAGGCTTGTTTCGGAGTAAAAGTAAGAAAGGGTATTGAAGGAAAGGAAGCAACCGCAATAAATTCGAAGTTTCCTACACGTGGGAAGGTGGGCAAACCGTTCATTAGGAGAACCTGCCCTCAACCCTGGTCCTGCCCGTGTTCCCTGTGGCCTCAGACAAGTTACTGTACCTGTTTAAGCCCCAGGATCTCTGTCTGTGAAGTAAGTGTTCCTCCCAATGGTGTAGCTGTAGTCCCCTTAACGCCTCACCTTGGAGCCCAAATCACTCTTGTGCTTACACCCTTGGGCCGGCACAGTGCTGGGTCTGGGGCCATACCCAGATGTGTTGAAAAGGTTCCTATATCAGGAAACTCATCCATAGGGGACTTCCCTGGTGGTCCAGTGGTTAAGACTCAGTGCTCCAATTGCAGGGGGCCTGGGTTCAATCCCTGGTCAGGGAAATAGATCCCACAGGCCACAACTAAGGATCCACATGCTGAAACGAAGGTCAAAGATCCTGTGTGCCACAATTAAGACCTGGCACAGCCAACTAAACAAATAAAAATAAATATTAAAAAAAGAAACATCCATAAGGTTGGAGAGGCCAGCATGAGTGAGGGATGGCAGCAGAAGGCATGGCAGAGGTTTTCAAAGGCGCATGATCTCAGGTCACCGTCCCCCCCTCAATCCCTGCCGAGGAGCGCCATGGACCCATGTTGCTCTGATGACGGGCAGACTTTTCTTTGGGAGGAAAGGAAAATGTCTCTTTGTAATGGAGGCAGTCGAGATCCACAGAGCACTGTCTTGTGTGCTATAATCTGTCACAGGCAAGTGAAGTGAAAGTGATGGTCTCTCGGTCGTGTCTGACTCTCTGGGATGCAAGAACTGTAGCCCACCTCTGTCCATAGAGTTCTCCAAGCAAGAACCCACCTCTGTCCATGGAACTCTCCAGGCAAGAATACTGGAGCAGGTTGCCATTCCATTCTCCAGGGGATTTTCCCAACCCAGGGATGGAACCCAGGTCTCCTGCATTGTAGGCAGATTTTTACCGTCTGAGCCACAAGGGAAGCCCATGTTGTAGGCAAGAGGGAAACGCTTAACAAAGTCACTTGATAGGGCTTGGTTTCATAATATGCCCAGCAACAAGATTCAAACTGCTTGTGTTTTTTCTAGCATTAAACTCATCACCAATCTTCTCAGCATCAATGAACTAACTCAGTTCTAATTATTTTGTTACACAGTGATATGACATTGTAATTTGCTTATGAATATTTTTTGCAGAAAAAAAATAAGAAGCTAAAAGAAAGCATGCTGCAAATTTCACAACAAATAGTAAATGCAACTTATTGCAGCAGAGTAAAATGAGAATCTGTTGTGTAACAAAAAATTAGGACAATTAAGTGGATACTATTAAGAGACATGTTCAACAAGTACACAGAGAATTCTATAAGAAGTTTCTTGTCAATGGCCAGAAAAGAATCAAGAAAATTAGTCATCAGATATCAGAATTGTATCTAACAAAGATTTTTAAACAAATTTGAACAAATCTGAGTTTATAACTTCTGCCAGCTATAAAATGGTTTAGATTCCTGCACACACACACACACACACAATTTTAGATGGAAAGATGGTAAAAGAAGTTGTTATTTCAGCTATGGAAGTTTTGCTTAAAATGATGAAGAGAAAAATTTTAAATGTATTCTGCAGGAGTGAAAGATCTCCAATTAAGATCCAAACCATTGCCTGTAGAATATAAGACCTTTCAAATAATATTAAACATGTGTTGATTCAAAATTTGAAAAATTGCAAGTGCTTATTTTTAACTTTAGATAAATAGTGCAATATGGGAGCTACACTCAGTGAAAAAAAATGTTGACAGTTAAGCTTAATGAAATTCAAATGCAGGCCAAGTATTTCTAGTGCAGATTTCGCATCGAAATTGAGATGTACTATAAGTGTAAAATGATCGTGTATGAATAAAAGAATATGAAATATTAATAATTTGGAATATTGATTACACATTTAAATAATATTTTATGTATATTGAGTTAAATAAACTACACTATTAAAATTATTTTCACTGCTCGAAAATCTCTCAGTGCAAGAATCTGCTTCCCACCTCGGGGGGGAGGGAAGGGGGAAGAAGAAGGAGAAGCAGAGGAGAGAAAAGGGGGAAAGGATGCTGATGATGAAACAAAATGTAAATAACTCTTGATTCTTAAAAATAAACACACACAAAACAGTCTGGAGCTAAAATCCAACTTAAGTGACAGGGTGAAGAGGAGGGAGTCAGGAAGGAAAACGGTGCTGAGATTCGGCCAAAAAGAAGGAATAAAGTTCCGATTCACACTACAAGATGGATGAACATTATGCTAAGGGAAATCAGCCATTTACAGAAGACTGTATATTGAAGAAGCGCATTTACATGAAATAATTGAAATGTCTGGAATACATAAATCCATAGAGACAGAAAGTGGATTCATGGTTACCTAGGGCTACAGGGCAAGAGGGAATTGGGGGTGGGGATGAATAAAGGGCTCAGAGTTTGTTTAGGGAAAGATGAAAATATTCTAAAACTGAGAGTATGATGGTTGCATGACTCTCAGAATATACTAAAAACCCCTGACCTGTGTAGTTTGAGTCTCATGCTTTACCGTCTGAGCTAGCCGGGTGGCTTAGACTGTATACTTTTCTCTCTTTTTTATTTTTTGGTTGCTCCACACAGCTTGTGGGATTTTAGTTCCTTTACCAGGGGTCGAACCTGGGCCCTTGGCAGTGAAGGCAGTGAGTCCTAAGCATTGGGCGGCCAGGGAATTCCAAAGGATACACTTTAAATGGGTAAGTCGCATGGTATGTGAATGAGAGCTCACGAAAGCTGCTTTAGATACATGCGTGTATTAACTATACTAAAGCTCTCTTATTCTTGTTGTAAAGATGGGGGTAGGTTAAGATACTGATCAGTTCTAAATACTGCCTATTAATTCAATTATTGAAATAAGAGTCACTCCCCTGTCATAAGACAGGAGACACTAATCAAGAAATGCTTCTCCCAGAAACTGCTTGCTGAGCTCGTTCTATTCCTAGATTTGTTTGGGGGTTGGAAGGAATGTCATAGTTAGTCGTCGGGGAGATGCGATAAAGCGAAATACATGTTTTATAATAAATGTCACTTCTGTCAATTCTGGCAGTTGCAATATGTGCAAAACCAGAACTTTCCCTGCGGGGTGTGAAAGTGAGAGCTCTGCTCGCGGGAGCCGTGGAGCAGAGCCTGAGGGATGCAGGATGCTGTGGTGGAGAGGATGCTGGAGTGACACATGCGGGGGAGTGGGTATCGGGGTGGAGAAGTCAGATGCCTTGCAGCTCATAATCTTGGGGACCACGATACAAGCACATTTGATGGATATTAAAGCTAAACTCCACTTACATTCTCTATTATTATCTTAACACTTGGTCTTGCCCGAGTCCAGTGGGCAAACTTCTCAAACTTGAGTGGGCACCAGAACGATCTGGAAGGCTTGTTAGAACACAGCTAATGGGGCCCCCTCCCAGTGTTTCTGATTCAGTAGGTCTGGGATAGGAGGGGCCTGAGAACTCACATTTCTAACATGGTCCAGATGATGCTGATGCTAAAACTGAAGCCACCAATGCCTGGACCACGCTTCCAGTAGCAACAGCAAAAAGAACCTGCCAAGTGTATCCCACAGCTGGATGAGGGCACAGTGAGGACCCTTCGACACCCATCTCTTAAGACCCTTCTTGAGATGTTTCAGGGGCAGAAAGGGTTAATGGAGGGGCACTGTGCTGCCCCAGAAAAACCGGCTGGTTTCCTGAAGCAGTTTACATCAGATTCAAGGCTTCTTGCTTATTGATTGCAATCAGTCAGGTTAGCCCTGTAACAAATTGCCTTAAATTATTGAAATAGTAATAGGCGCAGCTGGGTAAATAATGCACGGGATGGTGAGGGTCTATATTCGTTACGAAGTTGCCCACATTGCATGCCTCCCACTGGGTCTGACTCAAAATGATTTGTTCCCGCCCGCCCAATATTTCTCAGTGCTTGACCATCTGCACACTCTCCATTTGAGCCATTGATTGAAATCCCTCATGCATTTCTCAGAGATTCCCCAAGCGGAGATGTCAAGGTTTCAACGCGCATATCTGCAGGGTGGCCACAAAGACACACGTCCTGAGTGTCTTTAAGATGCTTAACAGCGTGTATGCTGAGTGTTTAATCCATCCTGATGATAATGAAACTCGTGACAAGAAACAAGTTGCTCTCGATTACAGGCTGCATTGGAGGCAAATCAATGAACTTGAACCCAAGAAGCCTTTGTTTCCAAAATGCAAATTTTCTCCACCCCGCCCCCCGCCCCCGCCAGCTTTATGGAGCTACAATTAACAAAGAGAATTGTCTAGATTTAAGGTGTACCACGTGACGGTTTGATACACACACGTATTGTGAAATGTTCACCACGATAGTTACCACATCCATCACTTCTCACAGTTACCACTGTGTGTGTGCCTGTGACTATCTCAGGAAGACTGCAAATCTGGTGCTTTCCCGGCAAACCTCAAGTATACGAATACAAGAGTGATAACTATAATCGTCATGCTGTATGTTGGAATTTTTGCCCCGGCCAAAGGAGCATTAAAAAATACAGTGTTTTCTTAAGGAAACTTTCCCTGTAATGAGATTCGGCAGAGACTAGCCGTGGTAGGGCTGATGGAGATTAAGATAGGCTCCTTTGAAAGTTCCTGAGACAGAGCATACAAATCACCATGGAAACCAAGCCACGTTTTATTGTGTAATAGGTTAGCTAATTATCCTAAAAAGGTAAGAAAGCCCATTGCCTAATGGGAGATCAGGGTAGGTATTAATGAATAATACAGCAGGATAACAGAGGAGCAGGGCAGCTATTCCTGCACCCATGGCTCCCTGACCTGCCAGGCAGGACTGGGCAGGAGAGTGTTTCAATACCCTATAAGATGCAGGGATGAGAGGGTTGGCCATGGACTAAAATGCCCTGTCTCCCCAGCTTCTGAGGCTCCCTGCTGCCTCTCTGATGCTTCCAGTTCCCGTGGAGCTGAGCAGATTTGGAGGGAACAGACAAGTGGGAGCTGATGGTTTTACTGCTGCCCCAACCCCAGAAGCCAGCCTGGTGCCATGGGATATACCGTCCCGGTGAGAGGCTGGACAGGAACAGGAAGACAGGGAAGGAGAGTGCAAACCCATCCTAGGCGCCTGCCCTGGGAACTTTTACCCATGTTAGCTCACTGAATGCTCCCTAAAGCCTGGTGGTCCAGTGATTAAGAATCCGCCTGCCAGTACAGGAGACACTGGTTCGATCCCTGGTCCAGGAAGACCCCACGTGCCAAGAGACAACTAAGGCCCTGCACCACGGCTACTGAGCCCTCACACCAAGAGCCTGTGCTCTGCAACAAGAGAAGCCCCGATAATAAGCCCCGGCACCACAGCAAAGAGTGGCCCAGCTCGCCTCAACTAGAGAAAGACTGTGCACAGCCATGAGCACCCAGCTCAGCCTAAACGAACTTAAAATGAATTTTAAAAAAATTTTTTTGAACTAGTCTGGACTAAACTAAATTTGTTTGTTTGCTAAATACCAATACGAGCCCAATACTGAGCCTTTTCTTTTTCGTGCCAATAAGGACTATGAAGTAAGGGATATGACGATCCTCTCGGTAAACACAGACTAGATTTCACATATGTAGACTCGCCACATTTATTTCAGACCTTTTTATTTTTTAGCAAAATCTTTCTGATTTAAGTAACTTCTCAAACACTCACAACAGTTGTGTAAATCCTTCCTACCATGTCTCTATGCTTTTACTAATCTAAGTGTTGATATGTATCCATAAAAACAAAAAGACTTGTGTGTTTTCCATTTCAGGTAATTGGTATCACATGATATTTATATTCTGCAGCTTCATGGCTTCACTTGACATTGAGTTTTCAAGAACTGTGAGTATTGACAGTGTAGATCAATAAGTGAGTTCAGCAACATTGCTGAGTTTATTCCATGAAGGCAAGGGCAGTCATTAGGAATGCGACATATACCTTCAGATTTGAGACTTTCAGACCTAGAATGTGGTCAGTTTATGGAAATGTTCCATGTGGGCCTACAAAGGATGCCTCATCTCTGATGTTTCTGATTCCATGTGCGTCAATTAGATTAAGCATGTAAGTGCCATGTGTGTGAGTGTGTGCTCAGTCTCTCAGTCATGCCTGACTCTTTACGACCTCATGGACTGTAGCCGGCCAGGCTCCTCTGTCCGGGGGATTCTCCAGGCAAGAATACTGGAGTGGGCTGCCAGGCCCTCCTCCAGAAGTGCCATATACTTACTATTAGAGATGTGTTCACTTACTCTGGTTTCTAAAGAATTATGTTTAAAATTATAGTAGAGGCCTTTACCTGTATCAACAAGTTTGATCATCACAACTTTTCAAAAACATGTATGATGTGAGTCTTATAGACAAAGAAACGGGAGTCTCAGAGCTGGGAAGTGACAGTCAGGCTTGGCACCTGTCTGCTTTGCAAAGGAGTCAGTCTTCCAAAAGTCAGTATCTGCAACTGAAGAAAGGATCCCGCTGCCAGGGCAAGTAGATACACTTTGGTCTGTGTTTAAATCCAGATTGGTGAAGCTCTGAAATGATAGCTCTCAACCTCTAACCTACTTGTGCAAAATCTTGCAAACAAAAGTCCGGCCTCTCTGAATTCTGTCTGGCTCCTCTGCACTTGACATTTGGGTTGACCTTCTCTGCTGACTTTGGAGTGTCTCCCTGACTTTCCCCAGTGTGGAGTATCCACCATGGATGTCCTAACATGCCCAGGTCCTCTGGGCCTCATGCCCACCCTCTCCCCCCTGTCAGGCCTACCCTGACCATCAGGTGACCAAGTACTGGAAGGTTCACAGGTGAACGACCAAAACCTGACCCAACGTGTCTTTCCACCCTTCACAACTGCGCCTGCGGGCCTAATAGAACAGAAACTGAAAAGGCAGATGCCCTGTGACACTCAGGCAGCTTAGATACCAGGCCTCCTCCCTGCCAGAGCCCCTCTATTGACCTTAATTCTCTATGGGTAATTTTATCTTCTCCACGACGATTCCAAAAGTTGTATTAACCTCGAGCCACCCGGAACCTGGACCCACCGCTGCAGAAATGACTTCCTCTTCGTGGGGATCTCCGGGTTGAGCCGTGAGCTCTGTGGGAGAGTTCACAGGCCACGGTCTCAGGATTAGAGCTGAGATCCGAGGAGCAGGCAGGGACCTCACATGCCCCACCTCCTTCCACCCGAGCGTCATGCAGGGCACCTTCCCCCACCCCGTGGGACGCGCTGGCCTCATCAGTCCTGCTCCGCTGCGGCCTTCGAGCCAGCACCCGGCCTGGGCCCCGCCCGGCTCCAGCTGTGTCCACTGGACTCTTGGGGAAGGGCCAGGCCCAGGCCAGATGATCTGACATGATGAAAAGGGAAATACTCCACATTCCTTCTGCAGAACACATCTGCCAAATGCCATGCAGCGAGGGGAAGCAGGCTGGGGATTTCTCGAGCAGACCAATGCGGCTTCAACCCTAACAGAGTTCCGTGGGGGAGAAAACTGGGTCACCTCTAATGCAGACGAGCTTCCCGGGGACACGAGCATCTGCCGTGGACGGAGCAGGGGGCCAGGGAGCGTGGACGCCAAGGAGAACGCGGGACCCGGCCTTAAGATACTCTCCCAATGTATGCGGACTTCCAGTTTTGGAAAAATGTCTTCATATTCCCAGAAATGACCCAGTGGAACAATCAAATTACATTATTTTCTCCAGTCATCAATGCATAGTGATGATTCCAGACAGAAAGGGCCAAAATCCTCTTTTTAACTCTGTTTTGACTCACACTCGGCCATCACCCCAAGCTTCTCATGAAGATCCTCCTTTGCCAAAGCTCAGCTTCTTCACCACCAACTAAGGAGGTTTGGTGGGGAAAACCTCAGTGTGTCAGTTTGAACTTGAGTCAAACTAGGCATCTTCTACCCAGGACATATTTTTTAATTCATTTTTATTGGAGTATGGTTGCTTTATATAATGGTGTGTTAGCTTCTACTGTACAGCAAAGCAAATGAGTTATACACATACATAAATCCACTCATTTTTTAAATTTCCATCCCATTTAGGTCATCCCAGAGCACTGAGTAGAGTTTTCTGTGCTATACAGTAGGTTCTCATTATAAACTATTTTATGTGTGCCTGCGTGCTTAAGTCACTTCAGTCATGTCCGAATCTTAGCCACCCCATGGACTGTAGCCCACCAGGCTCCTCTGTCTATTGGATTCTCCAGGCAAGAATACTGGAGTGGGTTGCCATGCCCTTTTCCAGGGGATCTTCCTGACCCAGGGATCAAACCCGCATCTCTTACATCTCCTGCATTTTATCAGTTCAGTTCAGTTCAGTTCAGTCGCTCAGTCGTGTCCATAGTCTCAATAGTGTATCCCACAAATTAACATGCCTACCAAGGCCAGGCAGGGTCCGTGAATGGCTGAAGCAAGCCAGGTGGGGATGGTGGCCTACCTAAGTGGATGTGCCCACCTAAAGGTCCCAGGGTTAATTCAGAGCAGACAGATTGCTACCACATAGGAACACAGGCCCAGAGGCATGCACTCTCATTGGTAGTTGGAAAATCTGGATTTTGATGTAAAATCTCCAATATTTTTTTGTTGACAACTAATTCAAATGTTTTTAAAAAACAAACACTGAGGACCAAACAAATACATCTGCAAGCTGAACACAGCAGATTGTAAGCTCTGGTGCAGTCTTACTGCCTAGACCTGGGATCAACCAATGTAAATCTATCTAACTCAGCTCCAGGGCACCTGCTCACTCCACATAGCACCATCTTGCCAGGTGGAGCCTAGGTGAAACATCCGATTTCCTGGCACGCTGCCTGCCTCACTCTGGTTGTTACCTCTCTCAGAGGACTGGAGTTTCTGAGGATTCAAACCCAGAAATGGGGACTTCCCTGGTGATCCAGAGGCTAAGACTCTGTGCTCCCAAAGGAAGCAGACAGGGTTCAATCCCTGGTCAGTACTAGATCCCACAGGCCACAGCTAAAAAAGATCCCATGTGCCACAGTGGAGATCAGAGATCCCATTTGCCATAACTAACATTCAGGGCAACCAAATAAATAAATAAAATATTTTTTAAAAATATAAATGATGCCCCCAACAACAAGGCTACCTTCTTCAACCTAATTCCTGCTTTTCCATGGTTCCTTCCCCTGATAGCTCAGTCAGTAAAGAAACAGCCTGCAATGTAAGAGATCCCAGTTCAGTTCCTGGGTTAGGAAGACCCCCTGGAGAAGGGATAGGCTACCCCCTCCAGTATTCTTGGGCTTCCCTTATGGCTTAGCTGATAAAGAATCCACATGCAATGCAAGAGACCTGAGTTCAATCCCTGGGTTGAGAAGATTCCCTGGAGAGGAGAAAGGCTACCCACTCCAGTATTCTGGCCTGGAGAATTCCATGAACTGTATAGGCCATCGGGTCACAAAGAGTCAGACATGACTGAGCGACTTTCACTTCACTTTCTCCTCAACTCACAGTAGGATAACCTCATGATTTTGCTCAGTCAGTGGTATCAGCTACCCTCCCAGAAGCAGACTACCTTTTTCATTTGCATCAGATTTGGCATTTCTTTTGCCCCCATCAGCCTTTTGACTATTTTCCTATAGGATCCCTTTAAGATTCTTCCTCAAAGATCCCACCAAGCCTCACACAGAGTTTGCAAAACAGCGAGCATTTCACAAGTGTGAAATCAGAGAACAAAGGGCATCCGGAACCTTCAGCCCACTCTCTCTTCTCTGCCCCTGGGCAAGCATTTCTGCCTTAGACCAGCTGACAGCCAGGCTTTCCGTAAGCTGATAGACTTCCAGTGTATCTACATTACTGAGTGCTTGCCATGTGCCAGGTCCTATTCTTAATGAAACCCTCTCAACAATCCTCCAAGACTGGTCCTAACTTGGTCCTACACTACAAATGAGGAGAACAAGGGCCAGAGAAGGAAAAAAAAACCCTTACGTAGCAAAGTTAGCATGTGAACCCAAGTCAAAGCAACTCCCAGGGAGATAGTGAAGGACAGGGAAGCCTGGTGCGCTGCAGTCCATGGGGTTGCAAAGAGTCGGACACGACTTAGCGACTGAACAACAGATAAGCAATTCCAGAGCCTATGCCCAATGATGCCAGCTGTACAAATTTCATGAGGGTGCTATTATTTTCCCCATTTTACAGATGGAGGAAGAAGCTCAGAGAGATAACAAAACTTCCTAGAAGTCACACCCGGCTGTTAAAAAAAAAAAAAAAAAAAGCAGATTCCCAATTACCTCAGGATGATACTAGGCACAGACCCCAGGGCAATTCTAGATCCACTTCTAAATTTTAACACAAGCTTAGTGGAAATGAAAAAATGATTATAATAAGCATAAGAAAGAAGTCTGATGCTGGCTTTGCTATAATCCCTGCTAATCGTGTTTTTAATTAAAAAACTAAAAATAAAAGCATACGTGATATTGGCATGTTGGCTCTTCCCCTTCATCTGTGAGTCTGATTTCCTCCCTATTTACAAGCATGAGCTTGTCTCCCAGCCTTTCACCACTTCATGTGTGGTCCATGGACCAGCAGCCTCAACACCATCTGGGAGTTTCCTAGGAATGTGAAATCTCAGGCCCCACCCCAAGACTCATGAAATCAGAGTCTGCATGTCAACAGACTCTCCAGGTAATGTGCATACACAGGAAAGTCTGAGATGCACTGGACCCCAGAAGATCTCAAATATCAGCCATTTTATGGACAATTCTCTCTGGGGTATCCAAAAACAGAATTTGACTAGTGAGCACCAGCTTTTAAATACAAAAAACCCAGAGACATAGCTCCTAAACAAGACCAAACTGAGGTGATCACCAGGGATTGTCTCAGAAATCTGTTTCCGGGTGAGTGAGCCCACTTTGGGGGACCCCGAATTACACCTGAATCCTCTGCTCCCGTGGCCCCTAGCCTCAGCGTCATCTGCCACAGTGACTGCGCCTCTGCACCCAGGATGCCCACCCACCCCCGCCTCTGCACCCAAGATGCCCACCCACCCCCGCCTCTGCACCCAAGATGCCCACCCACCCCCGCCTCTGCACCCAAGATGCCCACCCACCCCCGCCTCTGCACCCAAGATGCCCACCCACCCCTGCCTCTGCACCCAAGAGGCCCGCCCACCCCCGCTTCTGCACCCAGAATGCCCACCCACCCCTGCCTCTGCACCTAGGATGCCTGCCCACCCCTGCCTCTGCACCCAAGATGCCCGCCCACCCCCGCCTCTGCACCCAGGATGCCCGCCCACCCCTGCCTCTGCACCCAGGATGACCACCCACCCCTCTACAAGTATTCTAGGTCTGCTTTACACAGAGCAGTAGAGAGGGCGTCATGGCTTTCAACCTCTATGCTGAACAATTAGAGGAAAACTGATCTTTTGCCACATGGAAAAACGCACCCAGAAATGAAGTAATAAGGGAATAGCAATGAACCTTAGGGGCTGTCCGTAAAGCAAGTCTAAGAAGATTGTTTTGAAAATGTCCTTATAAAGTCACATGGCGAGTCCTCGGTGGCCGAGCTGTGGGTGGTAAGGGGCTGAGACCAGAACCATGGAATCCTGGGTTATAAGAAGGTTGGAACTGCTTCGGTCAGAGGCCAGATCTACAATTAGTCCTTGGGGGAGGTGCCCAGGAAGGGACTCGTGGCCAGAAGAAGGACCCAAGCCCAGGAAAGCCAAGACCCTTCTTCCAGGAGGCAGTGCTCGGCCTTTCTCAGGGCCTGCTGGAATTTCATTATCCTGTTCACACTGTACAGATGGGAATTTAATAATTAATTAGGGAGTAGCTCACCCCAGAGCCCGTGCAGGGGGATTATGCAAATCACCCAAGATGTGTGGCAAGGGGCTGAATATTTCATGGTGTGTTTAATTTGCAAATACTACCCACCGAGAAGGCTTAGGCAGGAAACCTATCATCATAATAATTATTATTGCTCATGCAAAACCACTTGAGTTTCCATCAGACGTCTTTCCTTTCAACTGCTTTTGCCAAACATGTCTCCTGAGCAATGTGATATTTTTTTAAAAATGAAAGAAAAAGAAAAGTAACTGCCATGTAAAAGAATATTAGGAATAAAATAAACCTGTTTGGATACAATAAAAACTCATATAGACGCTACCTTTGCTCATCCTACAACTGTTAACGCTCAAAGAGCTTCTATCTTGTTCATTTTTCTCTCACATGCACTCAGGTTACCAAATGAGCCTGGAAGGTGAATGAAAAGAATCCAAGGCATTCCATCTTATGCAGTCCACACATGCATTAATCAAGCCACCCACTGATTCTGAATACCCCCAATATCCTTCCTATAAATTTCACCTCTGCTTAAATAAGTCCAGGGTGGTTTTCCATCGCCTCCCCACAAGAACACTCAATGTTCTAGCTTGTGTGGATAACAAGGTCTAGAGGACCACGTACCCAAGGGCTTCTAGCTAATTCCATCTGTTCCACAACCATCACCACCAGCACTGATTGCAAACTCGATCATCAAGAACAGGGTCAGCAAACTTTTCCTGTAAAAAGCCAGTAATAAATATTTCAGGCTTCGCTGGCCTCACAGCCTCTGTTGGAATGTCTCAATGCTGCGGCCATAGGGGAAAGCAGCCACAGACAATGTGTAAACAAAGGAGCATGGTTGTGTGCCAATAAAACTTTATTTACAAATCAGGTGGCAGGCCAGATTTGGCTGCCATCCAAACCTCCTGGTACTTGGAGTCCAGCTATAGCATTTCTTAAGATCTCCTGCAACCTTATTTTAAAAAACAAACAAAAAAATGATGGACTCTCTCTCTGTAACTCTGAACATGTGTATATGCTGATCCAGTTGTACTAGATTAAACCAGTGGTTGGTTCCCACATTGGGCAGCTTCTGGAGACCAAGATCAGCTTTGTGGGTCTGTAAATTGTATAGTGGAATGGGGTACCACACTTAGCATGGCCCCAGACCCAGGTTTCATTTAATTTTCTGCTGTCACTCTCTTGAAATTCTTAATAATTTTTATATAAGGGGCATTTTTGTTTTGCACTGAACCCCAAAATTATGTTGCTACTCCTGCTGGAGACATGGAAATCAAAGATTGTCACGACTTGAGGAGGTGCTCTTGGCATCTGGTGAATAGAGACAAAAGATGCTGCTCAACAACCCATAACCCACAAAACATCCCCCCGACCACTACCATACAATTATCAAAACGTCAATAGTGCCAAGGTTGAAAAGCTCTGGATTAACCTGTGTAAAATTGCCAATATTATACCATATCTGACCTATTGAATACCAATAAAGTCATTTTGCATAGTACAACCTCATTTAACTGTGTTTTACATCTTTGCTGCTGCTGCTGCTAAGCCGCTTCAGTCGTGTCCGACTCTGTGCGACCCCATAGATGGCAGCCCACCAGGCTCCCCCGTCCCTGGGATTCTCCAGGCAAGAACACTGGAGTGGGTTGCCATTTCCTTCTCCAATGCATTAAAAGTGAAAGTGAAGTTGCTGAGTCGTGTCTGACTCTATGCGACCCCATAGACAGCAGCCTACCAGGCTCCTCTGTCCATGAGACTTTCCAGGCAAGAGTACTTACAGGACCTAATAAAAATATTTACAAACCAGGAAAAAAGCCCTCTCGGTCTATGTGTTTCTGATTTCTTTTTGTTCACCATAAATAAGCCTCTTTGAACCTGCCTCCAGTTGATGTCCTCATGGATTCGTTTCCTGATTCCTCCAAAGAAGAATACTTACAAATGGCAAAATTTTTTAAGATTCTGGAACATATTCAGTAAAAATGAATCTCCCACCTACCCTGCCCTCATCCCTGATCCCCTTCTAGAGCAGTCCTATATTTAGAGTGTTCTCATTTGTCCTCTGCAGACATTTTGTAATCGAGGACAGTCTGTTGCTGTTGTTTAGTAGCTAAGTTGTGTCTGACTCTTTGGAACCCCACGGACTGTAGTGTACCAGGCTCCCCTGCCCATGGAATTTTCCAGGCAAGAATACTGGAGTGGGATGCCATTTCCTTCTCCAGCGGATCTTCCTGACCCAGGAATCGACCACACATCTCCTGCATCTCCCACACTGGCAGACGGATTCTTTACCACTGAGCCACAGGCAAGCCCAGGGACATTCTTTGTGCTTAATTTCCCTCTTGGTTCCTTTAGGACATCCTTTATCCGCCAGCCTGAAATGCACCGCAGAGATCTCCTACACCAGGTCCCAGTCCTGCTTCTGTTTCCCATTTTGGTGGGGGCCGCTTACTTCCTTAATAAGGATCCCAAACCTTCCAGAGCCTTCTCCTCCTGCAACTCTGCCTCCTGGAATTAGCTTATCAGATACCCCTACTCCCCCTTTTTTGAAGTCCTGGCTAAATAAAAAGCAGTGCTCCATTTTCCATTTTCTAATTTCTCTCCCTGGGTGCTCTTTGTCACAGAACATACATCTATTTAAAGTCTGTCAGGACCCAGCACCCGTCAACGTCGTTGAACAGAATAAAAAGCTCTTGAGCCTGATCCAGGCCAGCTCTCTATACATAGACTTGACCCTCATTTCTGTTCCAAAAAGAGCAGGAAAGAGACAGCCTGAGGTTGGAGGCTGTAACTTCCCCAGTATTGATTCTGACTCACAGAGTGACGGCGGGTCCTGGGTATAAGTGACCACGGACGTGCTCATAAATTATTAATACCACTTCTGAATTAAAAAGAGAGACCAGCAGAAGCAACCAGAAAAGCATAAGCAGGCCGAGAACACCAGTTCAAGAGTGCGATTAATTATTTAGCGCTATTTAACCACAATCTTGATTCAAGGGCAACATTTGAGTTGCGAGAAGCGAGAAGCGTGTAGGAAAATGTGGCTCTGACCCCAGGCAGCAGCAGATGGCTGCTGGGGGAACAGCAGGTCCCTGGGAACCTGCCCTTCTCTTCCTTCTTGACCCTTCAACTCCCACGGCCACCGGATTTTGTCTCCCAGGAGGAAGGCTGCAGGCTCTCACTTCCCCTAACCCTCCGAGGAGGTGAGGGTGAGATGCCCTGGGTCAGTCATCCTGGCTGCTTGATGTCAGATGCGGGAGCTTAGTGATGGGGAGAAGGCTGAGCCAAGAGTGGTCCCTAGGACCTAGGCGGGTCTGGCGCTCACCTTCCCCGAGCCCGCCTGTCCTCACACTGCAAAGCGAACAGAGGGTGGAGAGGATGGGACAGCAGCAGTGGCGTGATTGTGGCTTGACAGGAAATCCCTCCACAGCTCCTCCAGCTGAACCTTTCTGCCTCCCAGCCCAGGCACCCCGCTCAGCTGCATCCTTATCTAAAAGGGTGCCTTGGGGTGGCAATGCCCGGAGGAAGTGTGCAGGATAAACTGGGTAAAAGAACAGAAAGGAAGCCATGTGGAACAGCAAAGGATTCTCTTTTTTGTGATTTCTTCCTATTCACCTTATTTTTTTTTTCATTTATTTTTAATTGGAAAATAGTTGCTTTGCAATGGTGTGTTGGTTTCTGCCAACAGAATCAGTCATAAGTATACACATATCCCCTCCCTGTTGAGCCTCCCGCCCACCCCACTGCCATCGCACAACTCTGGGTCGTCCCAGAGCCCTGAGCTGAGCCCCCAGCGTATTACAGAAGCTTCCCACCAGCTATCTGTTCCACACGTGGTAGTGTGTACATGTCAACGCGGCTCTCTCACTTCCTCACACCCTCTCCTTCCCACTCTGTGTCCATAAGTCCATTCTCTGTGTGTGCTGCATCTCTATTCCTGCCCTGCAAATAGGTTCATCAGTACCATTTTTCTAGATTCTATCCTCTATGCATTAATATTTAATCATTGTTTTCCTCCTCCTGACTTACATCACTCTGTATAACAGGCTCTAGTTTCATCCACCTCACATCAACTGACTCAAAGTTGCTGCTTTTAACGGCTGAGTAATATTCCGTTGTATGTCTATGTACCACAACTTCTTTATCCTGGAATGGCAAAGGATTCTTAATTTTAACTTCCCAGCCTCATTGTGATAGAAAAGCCTGTGCTGCTTGTGTATGTGCGTGGTGAAGTTCATGACATTAAATTTACCATTTTAAATATTTTAAAGTGCACACTTCAGTGGCCTTAAGCACATTCATGCTTTTGTGCAACCATCAACACCATCCATTTCCAGAACTTTTTCATCATCCTAAGCTGAAACTCTGTGCCCATTCAAAAGTAATCCCCCATTTCTTCTCTTTCCAGCCCTTGGCAACCACTGTTTCTTTCCGTTTGTGAGAATGTGACTATTCTAGGTACCTCGTTTAAGTGGAATTACACAGTATTTGTCTTTCGTGACTGGCTTATTTCACTTAGCATAATGTCATCAAGGTCCACCTAGGTTGTAGCAGGTGTCAAAATGCCCTTCCTTTTTAAGGCTGAATAATATTCCATTGTTTGCGTAGAATACATTTTGTTTCTTCCTTTCCTCTGTCCATGAACACGCTCATGGTTGTTCCTACCTTTTGGCTATTGTGAATAGTGCTGCTATGAATATGGGGTGCACAAATATCTGAGATTCTCCAGGCAAGAATACTGGAGTGGGTTGCCGTACCCATAATCCAGGGGATCTTCCCAACCCAGGGATCAAACCCATGTCTCCAGCATCTCCTGCATTGGTAGGCGGGTTCTTTACCACTAGCACTACCCAGGAAGTCCCTTTTTTATAAACACATATGCCCAACAGGCATTTTATTTCATTAGCTCTGTTAAGAGTCCTGGTAACCTACATTTTTAACAAGACCTTCCCCCTCAGCTGATTCCAAGGCCAGACCAGGTCTGGGAAACAAGGAACTAGATCCCAAACAAATTGAGCTGATCCCAGTCTAGAGTCCTCTTTGCAGTTCCTTTGTATCAGATGGGTTCTGTAGTAATCCCACCCCAGTGAAAGTAAAAATAGCTTCCATATTATAAATGTCAGCTCCAAGAGCCTGAACAGGGGACATCTGACTGTCCTCTTTAGAATAGGAAGACCAGGAACCAGGATTCAAGCTCATCTCTCTCATCCAAACACCATGCTATTAGGCTCACAGACTAAGCTTCTCTGACTCCTCTAAGCAGGTGGCAGCT
This sequence comes from Bubalus bubalis, assembly GCF_019923935.1. Classification (NCBI taxonomy): domain Eukaryota; kingdom Metazoa; phylum Chordata; class Mammalia; order Artiodactyla; family Bovidae; genus Bubalus; species Bubalus bubalis. Next base: position 56,438,323 of record NC_059176.1, on the reverse strand, counting down.
CTCCTGGGTCACTCAAGATGCCATCCAACACCACAGGATAAGAGGGCAGTAAGTCCCCTATGTATGAGCAAGTTGTATTCCAAGAGTGCATTCCTAAGTCCAATTTGTTATTAAGTCCAACACAGTTAACCTAGGTACCCAGCTAGCACAGTCGGCTATATAGTACTGCACTGTAATAGGTTTATAATACTTTTCACACAAACACAACATAAAGGACAAACACACAAAAAAGTTAAGAAAGCATTTTTGATCTTACAGTGCAGTACCTTGAACACTACATCACAACAGCTGGCACACAGGGGCTGGCACGGAGTGAACAGGCCAGAAGAGTTCCTGATGGAGGAGGGAGAGGAGGTGGGAGGAGGGAGAGGAGGTGGGAGGAGGGAGAGGAGGTGGGAGACTGTAGAGCTGAAGGGTCCCCGGCAATAGGAGACAGAGGGCAAGCTAAGAGTTCACTCACGCCTGACATTGATGGCAAGGGTTCTGCTTCCTTGCTGGATTTAAGTCTATCTACCAGTACTCTTGCCTGGAAAATCCCATGGACAGAGGAGCCTGGTAGGCTGTAGTCCATGGGGTCGCGAAGAGTCCGACACGACTGAGCGACTTCACTTTCACTTTTCACTCTCATGCATTGGAGAAGGAAATGGCAACCCACTCCAGTGTTCTTGCCTGGAGAATCCCAGGGACAGGGGAGCCTGGCGAGCTGCCGTCTCTAGGGTCGCACAGAGTCGGACACGACTGAAGCGACTTAGCAGCAGCAGCACCCTCTTGAAGAACCAATCCAGTGATATCTGGGTAGCAACTCTTTTATTCTTGTCATGGATGACATGGTGGCACTGGATTGCATTCTGAATAGCTGCTACAAACGTCATGCACCGTTCCACGTTCAGGTCCTGCATCTCAAAAACCGACAGTGTCTCCTCAAATAGAACTAACTTCCGTGATTGGACTTGCGAATACACACTCGCATGCTTTCAAGTTCTCAGTTGGAAGGCTCGTATGGAGGGACTTACTGTAACAGGAGAGAACAGGGCTGCACCCCATGGGCGCTGCCCTAGAGCAGACCCTCAAACTGTGAGACGCAGCATCGGTCAGAAGTCTGCTGCTTGGTTCCCGGAAAGGTGTCGTCCACAGTTTGGATAAACAGTGTGCATGGCTCGTGTTCGGGCTTTAAACCGGTAGGTCAGCTTCTCTCTGTCTTTAATGCAAAGTTGCAAGGATGAACGGACAGGGAAAGGCTCTCTGCCTTCTGCTACACTCCCACCACGGGATTCAAGAGCCTGTTGGCCCAGGCGCAGGCGCACGGGAGGCAAGGTGGGAGGGGCGACCTAGTGATGGCGTGCTGGCTGGGAAGAAAAAAGATCCTGTTCTTGGCATCCGATGCGTGTGATCTTAGCGAGTCCTCTAATCGCCCTTCAAGGACAGATTCTCCCCCACTTTACAAATAAGAACATGAGAGTTAGGGAAGCTCTGCGGTGTACCCATGGTCACCCAGTTGATGCCAGAGCCAGCACTGGTAACCAGATCTCTCTGTCCTGGTCGTGATGCCCTGTCCCTCTCACTCTGCCTTCTCATTCCCCCTTCCCACCTTCCAGCTCCAAAACAGTCCCAAAGCCTTTTGGCCCCATCAAAACATTTCACAGATTAAAAATGTTAGGAATTTCCTGGTGGTACAATGGATGAGAATCCGCCTACCAATGCAGGGTACATGGGATCTCACGTGTGCTGGAGCAAGTAAGCCCCAGGGCTACAATTGCTGAGCCCAAGCTCTAGAGCCCCATGCTCTACAGCAAGAGAAGACACTGCAGTGAGAAGCCCGTGCACCACAATGAAGGTTATTCCCTGCTCACTGCAACTAGAGAAAGCCTAAGCACAGCAACAAAGACACAGCACAGCAAAAAAAAAAAATTAATGTTAAAAATATCAAGATTTGAAGATGAGTGCCATCAAGAATCTAGGAGAAAAAGAAGGATCTCGTTTCGGAGAACATTCTGCTAACTATCTCATCTTCCAATCATTAAAGTTTAGACTCTAGAGGTCCCAGAAAAAAACGCCCTTTGTCAAACCAAACTAACAGTGTCGCCTCTGAGCACCTATAGTAATTACTGGTGGTGGTGGTGGTTTACTCACTAAGTTGTATCCGATTCTTTGTGACCCCATGGACTGTAGTCCTCCAGGTCCTCTGTCCATGGGATTTGCCAGGCAAGAATGGAGTGGGTTGCCATTCCCTTCTCCAGAGGATCATCCTGAACCAGGGATCAAACCCAAGACTCCTGCATTGGCAGGTGGATTCATTACCAACTGAGCCATCAGAGAAGCCCTTAATGCTTACTATTTTGTTGTTTAATAAGATGCTACTGGATATTTTCAGGAAACCGCAGTATGAGTCCATCAGACTTCCTATGATATTTTACAGATCATGTTCAATCCCCTTTATGGTGCCACATACATGTTTATCTCAATAATTTCTTACTGACTAGACGAAGAAATGAATGAATGCATGCATACTTTGTATACATCTTGAGTTGACCTATTGGAGTTCTGTGTGAGTCTAGGTTCTCCAGAGAAACAGAATATATGTTTCAGATATACGTGTAGACATATGATAGAGAAAGAGATCTTAAATCTCTCTTCTCGCAGCTCCCATGATTGTGGGGCTGGCAACATATTTGCTGGGCAAGCCAGCAGGCTGAAAACTCAGGCAAGGTTTCAATGTTGTGATATTGAAACAGAACTCCCTCCTCTTTGTAAACCTCAGTCTTTGCTCTTAAGGCTGCAACTGATTGGATGAGGCCCATCCACGTTATGGAAAATAAAATGCTTTATTTAGAGTCAACTGATGGTAAATGTTAATCATGTCTGGAGAGGCTTTCACAGCAGCATCTAGACAAATGTTTGACCAAATGGGCACCATAACCTAGCCAAGTTGACACATGAAATTCACCATCACGAGCACATACCTCCTAAATCTAGAGATGTATAAAAATACAAGTTACTATGGGTACTACTAAAGAGAAGAAAAATAAGGATGTTCAAGACTGACAACTATTAGTAATAAGATGAGTATGAACTTGTAATCACAAAGTCTAGAGTTGGGATGCTGTTACTATTTTTATCCTGCTTGCTTACAGAAAATATTTGAAGAATCAGAGTCAAGAGCAAGTATCCAGAAATTGTCAAGAGAACTAAAGTTATTGAGCTTCCGTGAATGTTCACTCTAATGAGTAATACAATTACATATTATTGTGTCTCCACTAACTCATAGGATTTTACCAAAAAGATCGATGCACTGAAGGCTGTATCCTGTTAAGCCATATGCCTCGGCCCTTCTCCACAAGCAAGCCACTCACTCATGTTAACCCAACCTTTACTGAGTACCTACCACATGCCAGACTTTCTGCCAGATCCCTTGCTAGGTCCTGGGAACACATGCCAGGCTTTTTTAAAGCACTTCGTGTATTGAAGTCATTTAATCCTCACAATGATACTTTATGGTGTATACTATTATCATCCCTGTTTTATAGAAGAAATCATGGAGGCATTGGGAGCATAAGGAGTTTGCCTGAGGTCACAAGGCAGCCAGGCCAGAGTAACGGAATTCAAACCAGGTAGCCTTGCTCCCAAATAGTGGATGGGCCAAAAAGTTCATTTGGATTCTTCCAGAAGATAGCATGGAAAAACATGAACAAATTTTTTTGCCAACTCAGTATCTGCTCTTGTCCATTACATGATTGTCCTTCATGGTTAGGAAGATGAAAGTATAAGCAAAGTTTTTTGGGGTTTTGTTTTTTTAACATGTTGGGAGGGATGATATTAGACGGGCTCTTAGAATATCCCAGGGAGTCATGCAACTAAGAGAGGTGAGGTGAGACCTGGGGTAGAGATAGAGCCAGATTTTGTGGGGCTAATGCAATCTGAGGGCTTTCCTTTCATCCCTACACATTTGTCCTGCACATTCTCTGATTGCTCTTCCTCTAATAATGTAATTTTTTCTGCAGGGAAAATAGATCATTCAGTTCTTCTCCTGACATGATTGATAGAAATTTTATTTTTATTCTTAACAGTTTATAAGGAATTCTTTCCACTTCCCAACTAACTTCTGGTTTGTTCATGGAAATTGTAGGATTGTTGTCAAAACCAAGAGAACCTCTCAAGGATTATATATGAGCTGTGAAATGTTCGGGTATTTCAAATTTTCTTAGGCAGTGACTATGAGATTCTTCAAATTCTTTGAACTGATGAATGTCATTAACCAGTTTGGTGTTGATTTTTTATTATAGTGTGTATTATAAGTTTAAATTGTGTTGTCAATGTCAGTATTCTGGAGCAAATCAGCAAGAAACTTAAGCCTTTTCCCAACATGTTCATATGATTCACTCCTCTTAATTAACTGGCTTATCAAAAAAATCCAAGGATTTAGTCATCTCCTCTATTAGAAAGAAAATATCTTTCTCTTGGTGAATTTCTGCCTTTGAAATATCAAAAAAATTTCTCTTACAATTTTTTAAGGTATGAATAATTTGTATTTATTTCTTGGTTTATCTTAATGATTTTTCATAGTCCATTAAGTTTATCTGTTGGCTCTCAAATAAACAAACTAATTTAAAGATGACAAAAATAGATTCTCTTTCATCTACATCCAAATTAAGAGTCTGTAATTTCCCACTTCTTCTATTGAAATGTTCCAAAATCTCTTTCCAAATGCCAAGAAAAATGCATATTCAAGGTTTATCAACTTTTTCAATAAGCTTTTTCTTCTTAATTATGTTTAGGCTCTTCTCCCAAATCTTCAGAAATATATTTTAGAGTACTTGACACATTCCATTTTACAAGGCTCACATGGTTTCATAATGGGCAGATCTTCTCATGACACTTAAATTCTTGAAAGAAAAATCCATGCTTGGCCAACCTGGGAAAAAACCACCGAACATACCAGCGTACCAAAATAGTCAACAACTTTAGGCATGGTAGAGGCAGCAGGGGGACCAGGAAAGAAGATGTCCAAGGTCATACTTGATTGCAGAGAAAATATTTTATTTTTGCAAATTTACAAAAATGTATGGCTTGAGGGGAGGAGTAAATTAGGAGTTTGGAGTTAACATATACACACTACTGGATATAAAATAGATTAACAAGGACCTACTGTATAGCACATGGAACTACATCCAATATCTTAGAATAATCTGCAATGGAAAAGAATCAGAAAAAATATGTATATGTATAGATACGCATGTGCCTGCCAAGTCACCATCCGACTCTTTTCAACCCTATGGACCGTAGCCCACCAGGCTCCTCTGTTCATGGGATTGTCCAGACAAGAATACTGGAGCGGGTTGCCATAGCCTTCTCCAGGGGATCTTCCCAGCCCAGGAGTCAAGCCCGCATCTCTTATGTCTCCTGCTCTGGCCGGCAGCTTCTTTACCACTAGTGCCACCTGGGAAGCCCCTACATATATAAGCACGCCTGAAATATTGTAAATCAACTATACCCCAATTAAAAAAAAACTTATGGCCTTGTGAACACATTGCCAGCTGCCCTTCCAGGGCTTTGGAAGGGACCTAAACCTGAATCCACAGGCAGAGAGAAGCTGAGTGCGTTAACAGGCTGGCGACAGCAACAAAATTCCCAGGGAACTGACGAGGCCAGACAAGGTTCCCATGAGGCCGGTACACCAGCAAGACCAGCACAGGGCAGCTCAAGATACTGAGAGAGCCTGCCCTGTGGTCAGTGAGACACTCAGGATGTTACCGAAAGGAGCGTGTGTGTGTGAGCTCTGCCTGCTTGCTGCTCAAAAACCAATAAACAGCCCAGGTTGGTGGGATGGAAAGTTAGCTTTATTTCAGATGCCAGCAACTGGGGGAGGGAGGGTGGCAGACATCTGTTCATAGGCTGACTCCTCTGCCCTGACAAATGGGGTGAGAGCTTTTATAGACAGATTGAGGGGGGGAGATACATGCAGAAACCACAGTCAGCTCTGACAGTCATCTTCAGATTGGTCATCGGTGGTCTGACCAGCGTCATCTTGATTGTTTTAGGTACAGTTCGTCTTCAGTTCCAGGGTGGTTTTTTTCCATTCCTCTGAGGCCAGTTCTGGGAATTGTGGCAGCTCATGTCCTGGGTACAGTCTGGTCATCATGTGGGTAGCTTCTTCCACCTGAATTGCAGTATCTATAAGACAGCTCACCCGCTATGGCTCAGAGTATTGTCTATAGCCCTTGAGAAAGAACTAAAGGTCCTTGACTAAGCTAAATGGCTTCATTATTATTATCTAGTCTCCTTTGACTGTTTTCCTTTGTTTCCGCATTTCTCACTTCTCTGATTAAACTTATTCTTTGACTAAAGTTTTCCACAAAGACCAGGCAGAGGACTCGGTGGGGAGCAAGGCCCAGAGGGTCCTGCTCCATTTCAAGGAAGGTTGTTTGGTTTTTCTTTTTTTTTTTTTTTTTCCAGATGAAAAAAAGAAGTATGAAGGGAAGAGAGAATAGGGAGTTAGTAAGTAATAAGTACAGAGTTTGCGTTGCTGAAGATGAAAAGGCTCTGGCAAAGAACAGGTGTGATGGTTGTACCATTAATCACAACCATTAGTTACTTCCTGGCATTAATTCTGTGGCATTAATGCCTCAGAACTGAACATTCATAAATGGTAAGATGGTAAATTATGTTATGTATAGTTTACCACAAAATTTTTAACAGAAAGAAATTAAAATTTTTAACAGAAAATATTGAGATCATTGCAGACTCACAAGCAGTTGTAAGAAATAATACAGAAAAGTCTCTTAGACTTTACCCAATTTCTCCCATGGTTATATTTTGCAGTACAACTAGGATGCTAGCACTAATACAGTCTACACCCATCTTATTCAGATTTCTCTGTTTTACTCATACTTGTGTGCATGCATGGAGAAGGCGGCGGCACCCCACTCCAGCACTCTTGCCTGGAAAAGCCCATGGATGCAGGAGCCTGGTAGGCTGCAGTCCACAGGGTCGCTAAGAGTCGGACATGACTGAGCGACTTCACTTTCACTTTTCACTTTCATGCATTGGAGAAGGAAATGGCAACCCACTCCAGTGTTCTTGCCTGGAGAATCCCAGGGACGGGGGATCCTGGTGGGCTGCCGTCTATGGGGTCGCACAGAGTCAGACACAACTGAAGGGACTTAGCAGCAGCAGCAGCAGTGTGCACGTATGCATGTGTTAAAGATAAACAATTTTGTCCCCTCTGCAGGTTTGGGTATCCACCACTGCAGTCAAACTAACTACTCAACAGTTCAACCAAAAGTGTCCTTCATGGTGCCTTTTTATAATCACACCCACCTCCCTCCTGTTCTCCCCACCCCATCCCAAACCCCTGTCCTCCAAGGACAATGATAAAAAATGAAACAAAATGTTATCACTTGAAGAATGTTATATAAATGGAATTGTACATTCCTATCATCCATTCCTTCTTGGTTTGACCTTTTACCCTCAGTATCATTTCCTGGAGATTCATCCAATTTGTTACATCTCTCAATAGTTTGGTCCTTGTTGCTGCTGGATATTATTTCATGGTATGGATGTATCAGAGTTTGCTTAACCATTCATTCACCTATTGAATGATATCTGGAGTATGGAAGGACAGTTTTGAGGTATTACAATAAAACTTCTGTGAACCTTCATGTATAGGTTTTCGCATGAACATAATTGCTCAGGAGTGTACTTATTGGTTCCATGGTAATTGCATGCTAGGCTTTTTTAAGACACTGTCAAGCAATTTTCCAAGAGTTCAGTTCAGTTCAGTCGCTCAGTCATGTCCGACTCTTTGCGACCCCATGGTCTGCAACACTCCAGGCCTCCCTGTCCATCACCAACTCCCAAAGTTTATTCAAACTTATGTCCATTGAGTCGGTGATGCCATCCAACTATCTCATCCTCTATCGTCCCCTTCTCCTCCCACCGTCAATCTTTCCCAGCATCAGGGTCTTTTCAAATGAGTCAGTTCTTCACATCAGGTGGCCAGAGTATTGGAGTTTCAGCTTCAGCATCAGTCCTTCCAATGAATATTCAGGACTGATTTCCTTTAGGATGGACTGGTTGGATCTCCTTGCAGTCCAAGGGACTCTCAAGAGTCTTCTCCAACACCATAGTTCAAAAGCATCAATTCTTTGGTGCTCAGCTTTCTTTATAGTCCAACTCTCGTATCCATTCATGACTACCAGAAAAACCATAGCTTAATGGCAACCCACTCCAGTACTCTTGCCTGGAAAATCCCATGGACAGAGGAGCCTGGTAGGCTGCAGTCCATAGGGTCGCTGAGAGTCGGATACGACTGAGCAACTTCACTTTTACTTTTCACTTTCATGCATTGGAGAAGGAAATGGCAACCCACTCCAGTGTTCTTGCCTGGAGAATCCCAGGGACGGGGAAGCCTGGTGGGCTGCCTTCTATGGGGTTGCACAGAGTGGGACACGACCGAAGTGACTTAGCATAGCATTGACTAGATGGACCTTTGTTGGTAAAGTAATGTCTCTGCTTTGAATATGCTGTCTAGGTTGGTCATAACTTTTCTTCCAAGGAGCAAGCATCATTTAATTTCATGGCTGCAGTCACCATCTGCAATGATTTTGGAGCCCCCAAAAATAAAGTCTGTCACTGTTTCTACTGTTTTCCCATCTATTTGCTATGAAGTGATGGGACCGAATGCCATGATCTTAGTTTTCTGAATGTTGAGGTTTAAGCCAACTTTTTCACTCTCCTCTTTCACTTTCATCAAGAGGCTCTTTAGTTCTTCTTTGCTTTCTGCCATAAGGGTTTCCAGAGTTGGACCATTTTAAATTCTTACCAGCAACGGATGAATGATGCAATTTGCCCACATCATCACCAGCATTTGGTGTTGTCACTATTTTTTATTTTAGCTACTCTGAATGGTGTGTTGTGGTGTCTCAGGGTGATTGCATTTCTCTCATGACTACTCATATTGACCATCTTCACTGGGTTAATTGTTAAGCACCAGGGTGGTATGGCAAATAGGCAGTTTTGAAAGGTTTTTGTGGAAGTGGTTTCTACTGAACCTGACAAGGACCACTGCTGGCCTGAGCCAGGCCAGGAGCGTCAAGAGACAGAGATGGGTGGAGTAGGGGGTTACAGAGGAGCTTTAGGAAGCAAAGTTGGCCAAATATGGCCACGGGCGAAACAGGGCACGGCATCACTGAAAGAGAGGGGGGAATCCAGGATAACTTCTAGGTTTCTAACTCAGACAGAGAAAAATTCAATCTGGAAATGAGTTTTGCCTGCAAGATATCCATGTAGCCCAAAGCATCTGGATATGAGCACTAAAAGTCAGGGTCCAATCTGGGCTGAAGGTACAGAATTGGAAACTCAGCGACCCCTCATCACTAAGATTACTGGGGGGAGGGGGCTGATGTTTTAAAACGCTCTTCTACTGGGTTCCCTGTAGGCCACGCCCCCAGGTATCTGGGGCGCTGCAGGGGCCCCTGTAGACAAGCATTTTCCATACCACGTGACACGCCTCACACACCTGAGTTTTTAACTTGTATTAATATATAGGTTCGGTTATGATTTCACACATTCATTAACGAATTTTTATTTATAGATTTTTTTGTCCCAGTATGAGTACTTTTCAACCACATAATAAAAGTGCTAAACCCCGTGTGAAAGCGTGCAAAATGTTTAATCATTGAGAAGTGCCCATGACTTCCGGCCAGTTGGTCTTCCCAGGGTCAAGGGGTCTGGGCTCCAAAGTACTGGCTTTCGGGTCCCCTGGGCATTCTTTTCCTGAAGGCAATCTCCCACCTGCTCTCTTTCCGGGGGACTCCCCCCGCCCCCTCCCCCGCACCCGCCACCGCCCTTCTCGCCCGCCCCCAATTCCTCCGCGGGGAACAGGTGGCTCTTTCAACTCGAGAATCCCTCTCCCCAGCCTGCCCGCTTGCGGAAAGCCACAGGCCCGAGGAAGGGCAGATCCCTTCCGAGCTGTGCCTGGACCACCTCAGGGGAGCTCTCCGCTGGGCCCTGCCCTGGGTTGGTGGGTGGAGAGGGGACGACCCGCTCAGCGCTTAGTGCTGCCCGGCGCCTCTCCTTCCGAGCTTCCACCCAGCTGCAAGCTCTCCTTCGCAACCTTTAAGAAGATTTTTTTTTCAATTACATTTCCCAAGCCCTTCTCATCTCCAAGTGGACAACACCCACACACCCCCTACCCCTACCCCCATCCCCAGGTACGCAGTATGATAGCAAGGTAAGCCCCCAGGATGAGTAGAAATGCAAACCAAGCGGTCTCGGTGGGAACTCCGCGCCAGAGACTGAGCCTATTCATTTGAAAGACAGCTCTGAGGGGGCGGGGCAGTCAGGGCCCCAAAACACACTGACGGTGGGTTCCAGTCTGCCTCTGGCATCTCATAAGGTTGCTGCTTAAACCTGATTCCAACGAAATGGAGGTTATCCTTGGGAGGGAGGGAAGGATGGAGAGGGAGAAAGGCGAGCTGGTCCTGTCCTGTTACCGAATCGCAATCACTGATCCTTCGAGACACAGAAGGCATAGGTCAAATCCAAGATCTTACTGCAGATCGCACGCGGAGTGGGGCGGGGATTGTTCTCCCAGGAATAGGAGACTGCCTTCTAGTCGCCTAATCATACCTCCAAAGTCTCCCGCCCTGAGAATTAGCATGGATGCAGTCACCGACAGCGATAAGGGGACCCCACCTCCTGCCATGGCTTTGCATCCATGTAACTGATCATGCATGTTTGCGGCTCTGGACCAAAAGCTCCTCCACGCATTTTTCATTTTTTTTCTCCAACAATAGGGGAAATCGTGAAGCTTTCTTTTTACGTACCTTTAGCCTCTTGCTTTATTTTTGGAGTTTTCTAAATTAAAAATTCAATGTCCAGACCCTGGTTATTTAAAAACAAGCAAGTTAACTTTGGCTGCATAAACTGGCCCCCTAAATAATTTCCCTGGAGGCCCCCAAGGTTCCTAAAATGAATCCATCTGAGGAAGTCAGGAGATGGGGAGGAAGAGGAGAGAATTAGTAGTGGAGAAGATGTTGCCTGCACGTTGCCTCAGTTTGCTTTCCAGAATCTTCTCAAGCCTATGATCAGAGGACCTTCCTTGTTGCCAAGGTAACTTCTCTCCTGGGCTGAGTATGCCCCCCGACCACAGTTGTACCAGCGCTGTGGTGTAGGCGAGGCCCCCCTGTACTTGGTAGCACAGCCTCCTCCCTGGGGTGATGCCAGAGGAGCCCCAGTTCCCACTGTGGGTAAAGCAACGCCTTCCTAGCATTTGAAGGGAGTTGGCGTCATTCTTCTGGGGCTCACTGCAAAAAGTATAGCAAGCTTCCCCTTTAGACAGAACACCTGCGTACGTGCTGAGTCACTTTGGTCATGTCCCACTCTTTGTGACCCATGCACTGTAGCCCACCAGGCTCCTCTGCTCATGGGATTCTTCAGGCAGAATACTGGAGCAGGTTGCCATGCCCTCCTCCAGGGGCTCTTCCCCACCCAGGGATGGAGCACTGGTCTCTTGTGTCTCCTGCATGGGCAGGTGGGTTCTTTACCACTAGTACCACTCGGGGAGCCCTAAGACAGAACACACACCACAGTAACATGGAAAGCCTGCCACTGAAAGCAGTGGATCCAGTGATTTGGGGAGTTCACAGATATCAGGAAAAAAAGGGGAGGAGGGGAAACAAATATATATTTGCTAACCTTTTATTTTATCAAGAAAGGGTTTTGTTTGTTTTTTTTGACTGAAGTATTGTTGATTTATAGTACTATGTCAGTTTCAGGTATATAGCAAAGTGATTCAGTTATATATTTTTTCAGATTATTTTCCATAATAGAATATTACAAGATATTATTTTATTCCCTGTTATGTAGTAAACCCTGGTTTTATATCTATTTTATATATAGTAATGTGTATCTGTCAATCCCCTCTTCCTAATTTATCCCTCCCCTGCCTTGCTTTCCCCTTTGGTAACCATAAGTTTGTTTTCTATGTCTGTGAGTCTGTTACTGTTCTCTAATAGATTCATTTGCATTTTTTAGGTTCCACATATAAGTGATATCATATAATATTTGTCTTTCTCTTACTTCACTCTTCACTCTAGGTCTAGCCATGTTGCTGAAAATGGCAAGGTTTCATCTTTTCTGATGGCTGAGTAATATTCCATGATATGAATATGTGTGTGTGTGTGTGTGTATACAAATATATGTATATCAGTTCAATTCAGGTCAATTCAGTCGCTCGGTTGTGTCCGACTCTTCGTGACCCTATGGACTGCAGCATGCCAGGCCTCCCTGTCCATCACCAGCTCCCAAAGTTTACTCAAACTCATGTCCATTGAGTCAGTGATGCCATCCAACCATCTCATCCTCTGTCGTCCGCTTCTCCTCCTGCCCTCAATCTTTCCCAGGATCAGGGTCTTTTCAAATGAGTCAGCTCTTCGCATCAGGTGGCCAAAGTATTGGAGTTTCAGCTTCAACATCAGTCCTTCCAATGAACACCCAGGACTGATCTCCTTTAGGATGGACTGGTTGGATCTCCTTGCAGTCCAAGGGACTCTCAAGAGTCTTCTCCAAACTCTCAAGAGTCTTCTCCAACACCACAGTTCAAAAGCATCAGTTCTTCGACACTCAGGTTTTTCCAACTCTCACATCCATATATAACTACTGGAAAAACCATAGACTTGACTAGACAGACCTTTGTTGGCAAAGTAATGTCTCTGCTTTTTAATATGCTGTCTAGGTTGGTCATAACTTTCCTTCCATACACACACGCACACACACACACACACACACACATATCTCTCATGGAATGTGTGTGTGTGTGTGTATGTGTGTGTATATATATACACACAGTCCATAGGGTCACCTTTGGACGGTAGCCCTCCAGGCTCCTCTGTCCATGGGATTCTAGAGGCAAGAATACTGGAGTGGGTTGCCATGCTCTCCTCCAGGGGATCTTCCCAATCCAGGGATCGATCCTGAGTCCCCTATGTCTCCTGCATTGGCAGACAGGTTCTTTACCACTGGCACCACCTGGGAAGGCCTTACTTTACATTGAACCTCAAAAACATGTGCATCCAGGGGAAATCCCTGACAGTCCTGTGGGAAGGACTCTGCACTTCCAATGCAGGGGGTGCAGGTTTGATCCCTGGGAGGGGAACTGAGATCCCACATGCCCTAAGGCATGGCCAGAACATAAAATAAACCTTTAAAAAAAAGCGTATCCTTTGATTCTGTTATTTCACAAATGTGTTCCAGGAAATAATGGAGAATGTGCAGACTTAATGTTCAGTAAATATCCAACAGTAGGAAGTGGTTTAAATCAGTTATGGTCTGTGTAATGGAAGAATGGAAGTTTAAATGATATGGGCTTTGTGTTGAAATAGACAGTGGTTCAAATTTTATTGTTTTAAAAGAGCTACAAACAATAAGCATACTTTTTTGTTTAGTTCAGTTCAGTTCAGTCACTCAGTCGTGTCCAACTCTTTTCGACCCCATGAATCACAGCACACCAGGCCTCCCTGTCCATTATCATCAACTCCCGGAGTTCACTTAAACTCATGTCCATCGAGTTGGTGATACCATCCAGCCATCTCATCCTCTGGCGTCCCCTTCTCCTCCTGCCCCCAATCCCTCCCAACATCAGAGTCTTTTCCAATGAGTCAACCCTTCACATGAGGTGGCCCAGGTATTGGAGTTTCAGCTTTAGCATCATTCCTTCCAAAGAAATCCCAGGGCTGATCTCCTTTAGGATGGACTGGCTGGATCTCCTTGCAGTACAAGGAGTCTTCTCAAGAGTCTTCTCCAACACCACAATTCAAAAGCATCAATTTTTCGGCGCTCAGCTTTCTTCACAGTCCAACTGTCACATCCATACATGACCACAAGAAAAACCATAGCCTTGACTAGACAGACCTTTGTTGGCAAAGTAATGTCTCTGCTTTTCAATATGCTATCTAGGTTGGTCATAACTTTCCTTCCAAGGAGTAAGTGTCTTTTAATTTTATGGCTGCAGTCACCATCTGCAGTGATTTTGGAGCCCAAAAAAATAAAGTCTGACACTGTTTCCACTGTTTACCCATCTATTTCCCATGAAGTGATGGGACCGGATGCCATGATCTTTGTTTTCTGAAAGTTGAGCTTTAAGCCAACTTTTTCATTCTCTACTTTCACTTTCATCAAGAGGGTTTTTAGTTTCTCTTCACTTTCTGCCATAAGGGTGGTGTCATCTGCATATCTGAGATTATTGATATTTCTCCCGGCAATCTTGATTCCAGCTTGTGCATCTTCCAGTCCAGCGTTTCTCATGATGTACTCTGCATAGAAGTTAAATAAACAGGGTGACAATATACAGCCTTGACATACTCCTTTTCCTATTTGGAACCAGTCTGTTGTTCCATGTCCAGTTCTAACTGTTGCTTCCTGACCTGTATACAAATTTCTCAAGAGGCAGATCAGGTGGTCTGGTATTCCCATCTCTTTCAGAATTTTCCACAGTTTATTGTGATCCACACAGTCAAAGGCTTTGGCATAGTCAATAAAGCAGAAATAGATGTTTTTCTGGAACTCTCTTGCTTTTTCCATGATCCAGCAGATGTTGGCAATTTGATCTCTGGTTCCTCTGCCTTTTCTAAAACCAGCTTGAACATCAGGAAGTTCATGGTTCACATATTGCTGAAGCCTGGCTTAGAGAATTTTGAGCATTACTTTACTAGCGTGTGAGATGAGCGCAATTGTGCAGTAGTTTGAGCATTCTTTGGCATTGCTTTTCTTTGGGATTGGAATGAAAACTGACCTTTTCCAGTCCCGTGGCCACTGCTGAGTTTTCCAAATTTGCTGGCATATTGAGTGCAGCACTTTCACAGCATCATCTTTAAGGATTTGAAATACCTCAACTGGAATTCCATCATTTCCACTAGCTTTGTTCATCATGATGCTTTCTAAGGCCCACTTGACTTCACATTCCAGGATGTCTGGCTCTAGGTGAGTGATCATACCATCGTGATTATCTGGGTCGTGAAGATCTTTTTTGTACAGTTCTTCTGTGTATTCTTTCCACCTCTTCTTAATATCTTCTGCTTCTGTTAGGTCCATACCATTTCTGTCCTTTATCAAGCCCATCTTTGCATGAAATGTTCCCTTGGTATCTCTAATTTTCTTGAAGAGATCTCTAGTCTTTCCCATTCTGTTGTTTTCCTCTATTTCTTTGCATTGATCACTGAGGAAGGCTTTCTTATCTCTTCTTGCTATTCTTTGGAACTCTGCATTCAGATGCTTATATCTTTCCTTTTCTCCTTTGCTTTTCACTTCTCTTCTTTTCACAGCTATTTGTAAGGCCTCCCCAGACAGCCATTTTGCTTTTTTGCATTTCTTTTCCATGGGGATGGTCTTGATCCCTGTCTCCTGTACAATGTCACGAACCTCCGTCCATAGTTCATCAGGCACTCTGTCTATCAGATCTAGTCCCTTAAATCTATTTCTCACTTCCACTGTATAATCATAAGGGATTTGATTTAGGTCATACCTGAATGGTCTAGTGGTTTTCCCTACTTTCTTCAATTTCAGTCTGAATTTGGCAATAAGGAGCTCATGATCTGAGCCACAGTCAGCTCCGGGTCTTGTTTTTGTTGACTGTATAGAGCTTCTCCATCTTTGGCTGCAAAGAATATAATCAATCTGATTTCAGTGTTGACCATCTGGTGATGTCCATGTGTAGAGTCTTCTCTTGTGTTGTTGGATGAGGGTTTGCTTACTCATTGTTTTATTCAACAAATATTACTAAACAATTAAAGATCAAGATAGTTCCTTGCTCTTACATTACATTACATTTACTGGGGTGACAGAGTCTGGGGATTGGATAACAATGAATAAATTAGTGAGAAAACTATCAACTGTGATAACTGCTATCAAGAGAATTAAAGTTGGTGACTTAATTAATGGGCTTCACTGGTGGCTCAAACGTTAAAAAATTCAACTGCAATGCAGAAGACCTAGGCTCGATCCCGGAGTCAAGAAGATCCCCTGGAGAACGAAATGGCTACCCACTCCAATATTCTTGCCTAGACAATCCCATGGACAGAGGAGCCTGGCAGGCTACAGTCTCTAGGGTCTCAAAGAGTGGGACATGCAGGACTTAATAAATAGATGTTTCTGGCATTTTATACTGAGCTCTGAATAACAAAGAAGAGGAAGTGATGAGAGCACCCCAGGCACAGAAAACAGCTAATGCAAAGAAGGCCCTGGGGCAGAAGCAAGCTTTAGATGACTTGAATGGCTATAGCTGGGCCCTGCAGCTGAAGCAAAGTGTAAGAGGGCAGAGCAGTAGATGAGGTCAAAGACAGAGCAGGAGCTGGGTCTTGTGGGTTTGGTAAACCAGGGTAAGGAGCTGGGATTTGATTCTGTGTGCTGTGGGAAAGACACTGCAGGTCTCAAACAGGAGACACAATCTCATTACTGGAGCTACACTTTACTCTGACTGCTGTGTGAGAATGGATTTGAATGCATGAGCAGAGGCAGAGAGACTAGTCACAGGCTGCTGTGTTGGTTCAGCCAAGGCGTGAGGGTGGCCTGGACTAGGCTAGGAGGTGGAGAGGGAGAAAGTGGGTGCAGTCAGGACTGCTTTTGGAGTTAGTACCAACAGGACTTGCTAATCGATGGCTGACTCCTAGAATTTCCCTCTCTTTCCTCCTGTTCCCATCAAATGCTTCCAGCTCTAATTCTGGTCCTTTTCTACCAAGGTTCCTGTATACGTCCTGCATTTGGGTTCTGTGGGATGACTTGGACCATAAAGTAAATCTCCCTTTCCTCAAAGCTAGCTCAAGCTGGTTTTCATTCCTTGCAACCTTGACTGAGGCCATCGAGCAATAAGAGGGGCACAGCAGTGGAAATAAGCAAAACTCTGAGAGATAAGGCAGCCTGTCCAATCAGGAACAGCAGAGCGAGGATTCAAACCCAGGTATTCGGAGCCCACAGCCAGCACTTCCTTCTCTGTGCCATGTGCCAGACTGACATGGCGCTGCTAGCTGTTCACCAAATACTGCCAGTTGTCCACCAAAACTGAAGCTCCCTTGTTCCATGGAAACAGAACAGCTGCCTAACTATATTAATTTCCCAGCCTCCCTTGCAGCTCGGAGTGGACCTGTGACTTCATCCAGTGGCACATTAGGAGAAATGATGATGCAAGCAGAAACCATTTATTTATGGCTTTGATTATGCAAGTCACCAAAAGGCTCTGGGGGGCATGGAACAATGACTTGAAAATAACCTGAATCCCAGAATGAGCACATGGAGTCTGAAGCGCCCACCAGGACTGTGGGAGAAAACGTATATAAATTTTATTCTTTAAGTCATATTATTGTTAAGTCTCTTGATTACAGCACTCCAGCCATAGCCTAACTGATCTATATGTTTTTGAATGCCAGTGGCCTCTTCCGTTAAAAAATAATTTAACCCCATAAACAGTACCTCCAGACAATGGGAGATCCTTGAGGGTCCCTATTCCAATCTGTGTCTGAATTTTTCTTATTTGTGGACTAGATTCAATACCTGGTGTGCTCTCAGGAGTGCCTTTAAAACCCAGTTTGGGTTGGAAAACAAAATCAACAAGACCTCCACGCATGAGGTAGAATTTCTCTTTCTTTTTTTTTTTTAAGTACTATTTTTTATTTGTAAAAATATTTGAATTAAGTGTTGTATTCCTTGTTCTTTATAAATGCTTAACAATTGAAAAAGCAAAGTTTAAAATCATGGAAGTGTTAGTCGCTCAGTCGTGTCCAACTCTTTGGGATCCCATGGGCTGTAGCCTACCAGGCTCCTCTGTCCATGGAGTTCTTCAGGCAAGAGTACTGGAGTGGATTGCCATTCCCTTCTCTAGGGGATCTTCCCGACCCAGGGATTGAACCTGGGTCTCCTACACTGACAGGCAGATTCTTTACCATCTGAGCCACCAGGGAAGCCCCATATCATGAAATCTAATATTAATTTGGCTGGAAAAGAAATAGATTTTTAAATTAAGTTTATTCCAGGAGGGCCAGATTCTAGGAGGGTCAAGAGATCTGGCTTTCACATGTTAATGAATGATTTTACTGAAGATGTTGGTGAGTTAGTCAGGGAACAAGGTGAAAACCCCAGTTGATCAATGAGAATTTATTTATATCAGTCAAGGAGCTCCTCTCCAAAGGGTCCAAATGTGAACACCATCCTAAGAGCCGCAGGGATGGCTGTGACTCAGTTACATCCTGGGAAGCACATCTGAATATTTAAAGGAACCCAGCAATCTGGCTGCCCTTCCCCTTGGTTCACAAACTAACAAAGCCTTCCAAAACCTACCAGAACAACATCCCATCAGCAGATCTTGCTCTGTGAACATCGAGTGCATGTGGCTGGAGAGAGAGCACTACATATTTCTCCACCAGCCTTGGCAGTGCCGCCAAAAGTGGGGCCCAAGCTTGCTTTGTGGGGTTGTGGGCACTGGCGTTTCCAGCTTAAACCTGAGCAGGAGAGGTGGAGAAGGATGGTCGGGAAAATGGGACACGTTCTTAGCGGGAAATGCACTGTCTGGGGACTAGGACATGGATTCAGATCCTGACTATACCACGTGTTCATTCACTCATTGACTTCTCTGAATCTCAGTTGTTGATAAAATAAGAATATCTGCACCCTCTCAGAGGGTTGCTATGACAAAAAGCTATGACAAACCTAGACAGTGTATTAAAAGGCAGAGACATCACTTTGCCGACAAAGATCTCCTCAGTCAAGGCTATGGTCTTTCCAGTAGTCATGTTTGGATGCGAGAGTTGTTGGACCATAAAGAAGGCTGAGTGCCAAAGAACTGATGCTTTTGAACTGTGGTGCTGGAGAAGACTCTTGAGTCCCTTGGACAACAAGAAGATACAACCAGTCAATCCTAAAGCATATCAACCCTGAGTGTGCATTGGAAGGACTGATGCTGAAGCTGAAGCTCCAATACTTTGGCCACCTGATGTGAAGAACTGGCTCACTGGAAAAGACCCTGATGTTGGGAAAGACTGAAGGTTGGAGGAGAAGGGGATGACAGAGGATGAGATGGTTGGATGGCATCACCGACTCAGTAGACATGGGTTTGAGCAAACTCCAGGAGATAGTGAAGGGCAGGGAAGCCTGATGTGCTGCAGTCCAAGGGGTTGCAAAGAGTCAGACACGACTTTGCAACTGAGCAAAAGAGAGCACTATGAGGAGGAAGGAAGCATCTATAACATAGAATGTTCTGGCACAGTCAGCATTCAGTAAACAATAGCAAAACCAAACCCGAACTGATCCTGCCTTGAGACAAAGAAATCGGCAAGCCTTGCCCGTCTGGCCATGTCACCATGAGGAGCTGCAGTGCCAGCTGCTCCCCCTTCCCCCATTTCTGAACTGTCAAAAACAGGCTTCTGCGGATGCTGTTGTGGGGCAGGTGGCTATGCTCGCCCACCACAGTCCAGCTGTGCTCCTGCAGCTGTGGCTGCCCAAACCCTCCAGCTCTCCTCCTGGCTAAATCAGTCAGAAAAGCCTGCTTTTTCCACCACCTTATTCCATTGTCCCAAGGCATGAAACAACAGTAAAGAAAGGTTTTGTTTTCTTTCTATTCCTGAGCTGATGGTTTGCTTACCTAACCAAAGAAAGAAAAAACAACCTTTATTTTGCCTTACTTTGGTCCTTACAGTGGTAGCTGAGATGGTAAAGAATCCGCCTGCAATGTAGGAGACCGGGGTTTGATCCCTGGGCCAGGACAAGGAAACGGTTGCCCACATCAGTATTCTTTCCTAGAGAATTCCATGGACAGAGGAACCTGGCGGGCTATAGTCCTTGGGATCGCACAGAGTCGGACACGACTGAGTGACTAACACACCATCAGGCAGCAGTGACTGGCCTGTGGGGAGAAAAGCTGCAGAGGAACAATGAACTAACTAGGGCTGCTTTTCTTACAGTGAGCGCAAGCACTGGGTTTTAGTTTAAACTTGCGTACATGCTGTCAAATATGGAAAACTGAGTGATTTTCTCTATGGAATTTTGGGGTTCCCCCCCATGCAAAGACAATGGTGATTAGCCCAATCGCCATCTACCCCCTCCCAAGTTTCTCATAACTTCCCAGTCTCTGTAATGAGAACTCACCCCATCTGACACCGACCTTGATACTCCTCTGTCATCCACTTCTGCAAAGCATTTGCGTCTTCTACAGCTCTGTATCTCCCAGTACAGTCTTAGCACCCTGGGTCATGCTCCTGACAATAATGTGTCAAGATTCATAGACTCTTCTGGGTGGTTGCCCAACTCTTGTCTCTCCAAACCATCTTTCATTGACCTGCCTAAAGTGCAGCTTCACTTCCATTATTTCTCTACTCAGTAACCTTCAGTGGTTTCCTATTAGCCCTTCTGCAACCGAGCTTCCCTACATGGTGGCCCTAACCTCCTGCTCCATCACATCTCTATTCCAGCCCATAAATTCCAACTAGACTTAACCATTCCTTATTGAACTTCCCATATTTTGCTATCTCCAGGACTTTATTCATGGGGCTCCCCCCAACCCTCCGCCTGGAACACTCTCCCTGCTCCCCTAACATCCACAGACTAAAATCAAGTCCACCCATCGGAGACCATCTCCAATGACACCTCTTCCATAAAGACTTGCTCCCAATCCTTCCAACCAGTGATGAACCTACCTTCTAAATCCTATGACACTGTCCACCCCTTACCTTGTAGTGTCAACTCCAGAGAGTCTATAGCGACTTATGAGCAGCAGTCTGGCTGGAAGGGAAGGCCAGAGTCTGGCCCTAAAGCTGCATTTGCACAAACACTCTGTGTCACTATAATTATATGAGGACAGAGGCTGATGAAATGAAAAATGGAGCTGCTGAGGCTCCGCCCCCCGCAAACCCCAGCTACTGAGACTTCACTGCTCTACCTTCCTTTCTCCCGCTGGACCGCAAGTGTCTTATGGGCAGAGGCTGTGTTCCTCAAGTAAGTGCCTGCTGCAGGGTCCAGCACAGAGCCAGCTGTAGAATAACTGCTTGACACAAAATGCGCTGGGTTTATTAGAGCAGGCAATGCCTCTGGGATGCAACCCACCCCGTGCCGCTTCTTCAGGTCTATGCCAAACAAGTTAAGTCCTCAGCATCCGCTCCCTCCTTGTGTCTCACTGAAGCCAGGTGTGGGACAGCCAGTCCCTCTCTCTTTAAGAGGCTCCTATGACAGCTCCTGACCTGCTTCTCCTTTAAGCCTCACTTTTACTTTTGAACCTGAATTTATCCGGAAAATCATGATGGAGTGGTACTCAATCCAAAGTGACAGTCAAGGTGCCAGCCCTCAGTGGAGAGTCATGCCAGTTCACTTCACACCGCTTTGCCAGCTGGGAAGAAGCCTTAATCAGTTTCATCGGGAATTTACTTTCAGAGGGTGCGCTCTTGCCTACAGGTGCCACCGCTCACCAGAAACAGCTCCGTGCTCTACACCCCAGTAACACAGGGCTCCCTGCACTGGGGGGTGGCGCCTCTACCCAAAGGCACCAGCCCGATCAGCCTCGCCCACACGGCACACTTCCCAGCAGACTAAGGCTCACTGGAAACCAGAATCTTGCACAAGGGACTTGGATTGAGCATCCAGGGCTGTACCTATCCCTTGCAAACAAGAGAAAAGAAAAAAGTAGCTGAGAAGGGGTGAAAACCACACCCCTCCCATTTTCCTCTATAAATGTAAAGCCAGATTTTAACCTCTCCCAGCAACTCTGACACGGAACGAGAGAGAAACTTACAGATATTAGTCTCAGGCTGCATTAGACCTTCACTCCCCTCTCCACCCCTTTTTTCATAATGGCTTTAATTTTTTTTAAACTCTTGGACCCAGGTTAGCCCATTTCCTGTTCATCTTTTTTAAGGAATTCAGATCCTTTGCAGTAAAGAAAGACAAGCATTCCCTGGAACTTGATATCAGGAGTGTTTTAGATGGTTGGTTGACAGCATGTACATTTGTTCATTTGCACCCTAAACACACCCCATGGCCTCATTTAAGTCTGACTGCTCGTGTGTACATTGCGACTGCCTTTGCCTGGTTCCAACTTAATCAAGCACTTTAATGAGTAACATTCATATTCGTTGTCTCCTCCACAGGAGCGGGCGCTCATCAAGGTAAATAGCAGCTAGCTGTCTCCACGGCCTTTGGTTAAGCTGAGGATCGTCTGTCCTCATCTAGACAGTGAAAAGTTTGTCCCCCAAGAAGGGAAAACCCTGCTGGGTCCTTTCCAAAGGTTTCATTTTAAAATGTTTCCACTTACAGATCTTTTTAAAATGACAAGGGAGTTGGACAAGCAATAAGAAATTGTCTATTTGGGTGATAGTGATTCAGAGATTCTTGTGGCATGCCTGTCAAGGGCTAGGCACTGTACTAAATGCTGGGGATGCAATGAGGACCCCAGTGGTCCAGACTCCTGCCCTCAGTGTGCTTACAGTCTGTTGGGAGAAGGACACATTATGTAAGGGTCATGCTGACCAGTGCATAACTGCGAAGTGAGATCACTATTAGGAAGGGAAACATGTGGTGCTGGAATAGCCATCCCTAAGGAGGAGAGGTTAGAGCTTGAGTTGAAAGACAGAGGAAGGAAGAAATCAGTTTTCACCAACTGTTAGGGCTGGATCTCTCCCCCTCCGGCTCCCTCTCCCAACATCTAGCACAACTCCTCTATTTATAGGTGAGGAAACTGAGGCCCAGCAAAGCTGAAACTCTTGCCCAAGGTCAAAGCTAATTATAGAAACCAGCGATCCCAACACCCAATCTCTTCCTGCTAAATCACATGGATTTTATTTATATCCCAGCTATAGACTATCTCAATGCCAATAAAACACAGAATATAGAGTTCAAACCACATCCCTCAGGACCACAAGCATAAACAACGATCATGTTTTAATGTAGATAATACCTTTTTATTTTGCAAATCCAAAGAGGTCTCATCACATCCAAATCCAAAGACGGCTTGTTTTCTGTTAAAAAAAAAAAAAAAAAAAAAAAAAAAAAACACGCCAAGGGCATCACCCCGTCTGAAATGCTCTGGCCAATTTCTCCAGCCGCGCAACGCTAACAGGGGCGTGAGCTGTGTGCTCAGGCTGACTTCAGGGCCCAGCTGCAGTTTCAGATTTTGCGGGCGATGGGGTGGCTCCTTGTGTGTCACTGCAGGGATCCGGATCTTTCTCCGGATTCCGGAAGCCTCTGGGGAATTTATCGCAGCTCAAGTGGCCGTGTTCTCGCCAGTGTGTGCGTGCGCCGCGCGGTGAAACATTTCTTTTGAAAAGCCCGTGAGAATCCACTTGCAATCCGCGCGTGTGCTGGTAAAAGGGCAGAGCAAGGAGAAAGACCCGCAGCGGAGCACACCCCGACCCGAGGTGACCGCTGGGGAGCGGCTGCAAGGTGGAGGGGACGTAATATAGTCGTCTTTATTCTCTAGATATGCCTCAGCTTTGTACGTAACAATGTATTCGTGCATTACACATTTAACATACGTGTGTTGGTTTTCCAACAGAAGAGTCTTAAAACAAACATCTCAGTCTGCAACAAAGGTGTGTCTCTGGAGAGAGCAGCGGCATTTCTCCTGGAAGCGAAGGTCTATTCCAGAAACCTCAGAGCAACTGCCCCCGACCCCGCCCCGGTCCCTGACCCTTGGACCACCTTGGAAAGGATGATGGAAACGTGCTCTCCAGGGCATCCTAGAGGGAGATTAGGAAAGTTGGAGGCGCCTCGAGTGTCGCCGCACTTGTCGCCCGCGCCCCCCTGACCCGGGCGCGGTTTAGGGAAGTCTCGATTTGCAGCGTGCGCACCCCCAGCCCACCCCTCAACCGGTGCTGATGCGGGAAGGTGCGGCCGCGGAGGACAGGGCAATCTGAGTCCGCACCTCCGCCTCCTCTCCCGCCCCCTCCCCGCCGGCCCCGCCCGCCTCGCCCCCCGCCCGCGCCCTGGGCGCCCGGCCGGCCCCCTCCCCTCCGCGCGCAAACGAACCTCGCGACGCCGAGCGCTCGGCGGCGGCGGCGGGCGGGGGCCGGGCGAGGGAGGGGGCTGGCCCGAGCAGCCCGACTCGGCAGTTGTCTCCCGAGCGCCGGCTGCGCCTCCCGAGCCTCTGGGCTGGGGAAGCACTCGCGGTTCGCTCTCGGGCCGGCTCCTCCAGGCGCTCGCAGGCATGCAGCCCGGGAGCAGGCGGCGCGCCCCGGGCCGCTGCTGAAACGGCCGGGGTGGCGGGGACCAGCGCCTGCCGAGCCCCTCCCACCTTGCCCCGGGGCCGAGAGCGGCGCCCCGGCACCCCCTCTTCTCCCGCCGCCCGGCCAGCGCCACCCCCCGCGGGCTGCAGGGGCTCATGCAGCCGCCAAGGTAAGCGCGCGCCGGGAGCCTGACCGACCCGGCTCTGACAGCCCCGAGGCGCCGCCGCCGCCACTTGCCCGGGCCACCGCACCGCTTTGGTTCCCCACCTCTCCCCCCGCTCCAACCCTGCGTCTCATCTTGCTTTCATCTTGCCCAGATTTGGAGCTTTGCTGCGACTCGATCGCTTGAGCTCTTGGCAGCAGTAAAGTTTTTGTGGTTTGGTATTTGTTCTTTTTTTTCCCTAAAATGCTCTTCCCCGGCAGGCTGCAGCGCGCGCGGTTGGGCACACCCGGAGACCGTCTGTACACTGTGCGCGTGCTGGGAGCTCCGTTTCTCCCGCGCTGCCACCTCCTCCTCGGGCGGCCCTTCCGATCGGCCCGCGGGGCCTGAGACCGAGCGGGCCACCCGGCCGTCCCGCCGTGAGCCTTCACTGGCCGGACTCGCCCGGGCCGCGTCCCCCTGCCCTGCGCCAGGCTACCTAGTTAGAGCCGCGGCTCGAGCGCCGGCCCCGGGGGCATCGACGCTGCGCTCCGTGTGGGCTCGGGTCCGAGTGGTCCCTTGCCTGGAAGGGCAGGTGCGCAGGAAGATGAGGGGCTTGGGCTGAATGCTTAAGGGGTAGGATCCCGGGGGGCCCTGGTGTTCCTGAGCGGACAGGTGGACCCGGCGAGCTCCGAGCAGAGAAGGCTCCGCGCGTGGTTCGAGCCGTGGCCCATCCCAGCGGAAGCGCTGGGGCAGGGGAACAGGTGTACCCAGGGGGAGGGCCGATGAAGGGGGCTCCCCCGTGCAATTCTTGATTGCAGCCTGTTAATGTGATTGCGTTAGATTTGCTCGGACGTAGAGTCAATTCCCCCAGATTTAGATTTTTTTTTTTTTTTTTTCTGATGGGAGCCTGCGAGCTGCTATTATGTGATGTGGTTTCGGAAGGCGTCGGATTGTATTTATTTTTATAAATCGGGTGTCTTGCGGACGGATTAGGGGACATCGCGCCATCTAGCGGAAATGATGAGCCGCGCGTTTTTTTTAGGCCTCGAAGTTGAATGTTCTCAAAGTGGAGACTCGGGGCGTCTCTCTGGGCGGCAGGAGCTAACCCAGGGACGAGTTTTCCCTGCTGTATTTATTTACCTTCCGGCTGAGCTGAAGCGCAGCGGCGACAGAGCTCCGCGCACCCAGCTCACGGGTCAGAATTGCAGGTCGCACTGAGTGTGGCAGGCTTTCACCTGGAGAAGATCCGTCACCTTCTCCTTCTGGCTTAAGGGTCCTCTCTCACAAGCATAGGGCTTCCACCTGCCAATGCTGGAGGCGCACGAGACATGAGTTCCATCCCTAGGTGGGCAAGATCCCCTGGAGGAGGAAATGGCAACCCACTTCAGTATTGTTGCCTGGACAATTCCCTGGACAGAGGAGCCTGGCGAGCTAGAGTAAGTGGGGTTGCAAAGCGTGGGACATGACTTGGCGACTGAGCACACAGCACAGACATGACCTAGAATGTCACCAGGGTGAGCCTGTGCCTGTTCTCTGGACACGTGTCGCAGAAATTAGCAAAACCTGTGCCCCGACTGTGATCTTCTCCTGTGCATCACACACACGAATGATTTGTCAGGGGAGTCTTGAGCCCTGACCCCCTATAAAAGAGGTGGGCTGTGCTCTGGAGGGCAGCTGAAGGAGAACTGGAAAAGAGTCTGGCACAAATCCATCCAGAAGAGATATACTATACAAAAATGGCTTTTTTTTTTTTTTGCACAGAGACTTCCTGCTGTCCCACTACCAGGGCAAGCAACTAGCAGGCCTCCCTTATAAGGGACACGATCGACAATTAGCAACTGGGGCAGACTTTGTTGGATGGCAAACAGAGCGGACAAAGGCTGTGGGTGGGGCACCCACACAGCCAGGCGGGCTCCACCGTCTCCCGGAGCCTGGTTTTTGCTGCCACCTTCCAGGGCAGATGATATTAGCAATGCGCTGGACTCTCCCTGTTCTGAAGAGTCAGCTGGTTCCTTGTAGAGCGGTGTGGTGCTCTCCTTGTGGGGAGGGTCCTTGCCCCCTCGAGAGCCTCTGAGCTGTGGTGGTGGTGAGGGAGGTCCCCAGCATCCTTTTTTCAATAACCCTGCTCCCACCCTTTCCCTCTCAGATGGCAGACAGGCGCCTATGCTCCGAGCAGACATTCCAAAGGAGAGGCGGCTTCTCCG
Organism: Bubalus bubalis; assembly: GCF_019923935.1. Taxonomy (NCBI): domain Eukaryota; kingdom Metazoa; phylum Chordata; class Mammalia; order Artiodactyla; family Bovidae; genus Bubalus; species Bubalus bubalis. The sequence continues at coordinate 56,411,789 of NC_059176.1, read as the reverse complement.
CCCACTCCCCACACTATCGCAAACTGTGTCCCCCTTTGCGGGTGTTTAGTTAATAACTAGATTTAAGACAAAAAGGGTCTTGCCGTAACCTGGCATCTTATTCAAAGAGGGCTTCTGTGACCTTCACTAGAAAACCTCTGTCTGCTTTCTCTCCTTCTAAGCCTCTCTGAGGCCTGATTCAATCCCTCCCCAGTGTGTGTAATAATACACAGCGGAGGATGAGAAGCCCCTAGTTCACATGCCCCTTGACTTGGCTGTTAAACCAGCCCATGGGGGCCAGATAGAGGAGTCCTTAGGTGAGGAGATACGAAACAAAATGATCAGGCACGGAGCGTTCCTAACACAGGGACGGGGCGGCGGGGTCTCAAGTCACTCTCACAGTGATGCTCGCTGCTTCTAGGGAAGCGTTCAGGAAGAGGTGCTGACATTTCCGCCTCTCAAAACTGATGCCTAGAGAGGTGGAGAGGTGGAGCCAAGGTTCTGCAAGTTTAAAGGGCTTTTTTCCCTTCAGCCTTGCTACCAAGCGAATTAAACTCAAGCACTTGCTTTTGCCAAGTGTGGTCCCCAAATTAAGTCATGTCTTAGAGGGGTACTCTCTCCCAAAGTCTGCCACCCAGGAAGAGAGGCAGGATATACCCAAATGAAACTGAGCTTGAACAGAGTGCAGGCTTATTGCCACCTCTTCCGTGAAACAAAAGGGCACCCCTCCTTAAAGATCACTGTTCTAGAACTTGACTTATAATATCAAGTGTAAGTTCACCCAACTTTTAAGTGTCTGCAGTATCCTTGTGGCTCTCCGGGAGAATGGCTTTGCTTTTCAAACAACATTCATTATTCATTCAACAAACTTAACAGAGACTTAACTTGAAGAGGGGAGATCCAGCGTTTCAGATGACAGGCCTCTCCTTTCCTCCTTTTGACTGAGTGACAGTTTCAGCCTCCCTTCCCTTAGCAACGTTGCTCTGAAGAGCGACGAACAGGACGGTGGAAAAAATTTAAGGACTGCCTTGCCCAAGTGTGCAGACAAAGTCAGTCAGAAGTCAGTTTCCTTGGTGAAAAAATGAACATCTTTTACAAGGATGACAGTTTCTTAGCCAGATCTGACCCATAAGGAGAAAATGCGATATCACATTAGAGCCTAAGGATCAGGAGGCAAGAATGCCCACTGAGGTGTGAAACTTTATAATTCTAAGGGCTAGAGGAAAGAAATTTTGTGATTTGGGCAGAAATTGGGAAAAAATGCCAAATGCAAATATCTTACAGCCCCCTTTGAAAGATTTAAGAATTTGTCTCTGTGGCTTAGAGGGTAAAGAATCTGCCCACAATGTGAGAGACTCAGGTTTGATCCCTGGGTCGGCAAGATCCTCTGGAGAAGGGAATGACTGCTCACTCCAGTATTCTTTCCTGGAGAATTCCATGGACAGAGGAGCCTGGGGGGGCTACAGTCCGCAGGGTCACAGAGAGTCAGACATGATTGAATGACAGTTTCATCGATTCTGCAGCCGTTTTGGAGAAGGAAATGACAACCCATTCCAGTATTCTTGCCTGGATAATCCCATGGACAGAGGAGCCTGGTGGCCTCCAGTCCATGGAGTCGCAAGAGTCGGACACAACTTAGCAACTAAACCACCACCACCAAAAGATTAAAAGTCACTGCTACTAGACAAACATAAATGCATGCTACATACCTTATAAAATTATTATATCCAGATTTACTACAGTAAAGAATGAAAGTGCTGCAGACACTGTTTATGCAGAAAACTATGATAAAATTGCCAGTTGAGTTTACTTGTCTTTTTTCGATTGTTTTGTTTAAAGCAACACTCCAAGATGAAGAGCTTTCAGGAATCAGGATCCTGGGTTTGTCAGAGTCTGAAAATCTGGCAGAAACTTGAAAACAAAAGATTCCGTCAACAATCTGATAAAACACAGCCAAGTCTTTTAGATTCTGTGTCCTTCACAGGACACGCAGCAGGATGAGCGTATACAAGTACCAGTGCCCTAAAGTTTGTTCACTTCTATCTCACTAGGGCATCTTGTGGGCTTCGCAGGTGGTGCTAGTGGTAAAGAGGCCACCTGTCAATGCAGGAGACAAAAGAGACTGGAGTTCAATGCCTGGGTCGGGACGATCCCCTGGGGGAGGGCATGGTAACCCACTCCAGTATTCTTGCCTGGAGAATCCCTTGGACAGAGTAGCCTGGCGGGCTGCAGTCCCTGGAGTTGCAAAGAGTGGGACACGACTGAGTGACTGAGCAGACCTGCATGCACAGGAACAAATCTGCTGGGCTGCTGAGGGTTTAGCTAAGCTACCCCGTGGTATCGCTGCCTCCGCATCTGTTTTGTTTGGCCAGGAGGGCTGTGGGGAGCTTAAATTGACACCAGCCCCCTCATGCAAGTGCACGCCCAAAATAGCAGCCAGGGGTCATGATCCACAGTCTCTCCTTCTCCCCAGGACCCACCACTTGTGCCCCCCCCTTAGCTGAGACTCCCTTCAGGCTCACCAGAAGCCCACATTTTTGGTTTTAATTGACCAATCTGGCCTTAGGTCAGGAACCCCAGCACCCTCTACCCACAGCCCCTAAAGGCGTGTGCCCCGAGTCCTGTCTCTCTGTTTGCCCTTGGCCGTGACCTCCCTGTGTGGCCCCCTGAGGTACACCAGGTCCGTCCTGCAGGACCTGTGAGTGGCCCACGTCCTTATTTCAGTTCGTCCCATGGTCTTCAGGTGAGCCGTGGCTTCCCACCTGGCAGCCGGTGCTCCAATGGCAGTGGACACACCCCGCATCAGAGTGGGGATTTGACAGGTCCTCGCACAAAAGCACGTGCGGATGCGAGTTTCATTCACAGAGTTGTAACAGCTACCAGGTTTCCTCAAAACAATGGGAACCTTGAAGAGAGTGAGAATTCATGTTTGTTTGGAAGTTTGGGTACATGACTTTCATTTGTGTGCTGTGCTGTGCTTAGTCACTCAGTCATGTCCGACTCTTTGAGACCCCATGGACTGTAGCCCACCAGGCTCCTCTGTCCATGGGATTCTCCAGGAAAGAGTAATGGAGTGGGTTGCCATGCCCTCCTCCAGGGGATCTTCCCAGTCCAGGGATCAAACCCAGGTCTCCCTTATTGCAGGTGGGTTCTTTACCGTCTGAGCCACATTTAATTTAATATCCTTTATGGAAAAGAGGTAAAATATAAATAATAAATAGAGTTTTAATACAACTCTGTTTTCTCACATGGGCTTCCATTTATGCAAGCACAAAGAAATACAGAGCTTTTAGGAGTTCCTGGGTGGTCTTATGGTTAGGATTTGGCATTTTCACTGCTGTGGTCCAGGTTCAATCCCTGGTCAAGGAACTGAGATCCTGCAACCTTCGTGGTGTGGCCAAAATTTAAAAATGGAAACTGTAGAGCTTGAGGACTGGCTCACCTGTAGATGTGAGGAGGTCCGTGATCGCTTCCCTCACAGGTCCAGACCTGCTAATAACCCCTCACTGCTAGGTTTGGTAGGTCATTTCTGCCACAGAACAAGGAGTTCATGGGAGCTTATGTTGTTTTACATCAGTCAGTACAGCTAAAATAGTTTGAAAGTCAAATTTCTGAATGCCAATTTCAAAGTGCTCCCCTTACTCGCCTTGGTTTTGTGTCCTTGGGTATCTCAAGGTCATATGGTAAGGAAAAGCTTGACACAACCCTCTTCAGACATGTGGTGAGGTTATAATTGCTTTGATTTTTCTCTGCTGAGAGCATTTTGATAGAGGAGATTCCTAAACTCCAAGCATCTGGTTTCTTCATGAGCAAATAGATGCTATTGTCAGAGTCTGCTGACTTGAGGGGTGCATTGCTAGGGAACGTATTGCTCCCAAAATGTACACACCTGGGCCAAGAATCAATGAGCGTAAAGCAAACCCAAGCCAAGATGACACCGAAACCGAACCAAGGTGGCGCCCAAGTCTTCCCGTTCTGGGTCAGTGACCAATCTCTAGATGGAAGCCCATCTGATTTTGAATTTAACACAGACTCTGAATGGCTTGAGGTCTGAAGGGACTCCAATGAATTGATATTGTAGATAGCATTCCCTAAACATCTTTTTGTGTAATATTTACCTGTCTGTCAGAGGCTGTCAGCTTCCCAGGTGGCTCAGGTGGTAAAGAACCCTCCTGCCAATGCAGGAGATGCAGACAGGAGATGAGGGTTCAATCCCTGGATCAGGAAAGATCCCCTGGAGGAATAAATGGCAACCCACTCCAGTATTCTTGCCTGGAGAATTCATGGACAGAGGAGCCTGGCGGGCAACAGTCCAAAGGGTCTCAAAGAATCAGATACGACTTAGCAACGGAGCATAACACACAGAGGCTATTAAGCCCAGGTAAGTGCTCTATGAAAACTCTATGAAAACTCGACCTAAAAATACCTAAAAGACAGAAAAAAACCTCTCTATTTCAACTTCCTAAGTTTTTATGGGGATACAGTAGGGGAGATGGTTCGGGAAATTTTTTCTTTTCTTAAAACATTTTAATATCTTTGTTTGTTTATGGAAAACAGTATATCTCTAAACATATGTGCATCTATAATCATGAGCCATCATTATATATATGGAGCGTATTATATGACTAACAGGGAAAAGTAAACCCTGGTGAAAATGTGAAATAACTATGATTTGGTGGGAAATACACTGAACTTGGCCCCACAAGACCTGGGTTTGAACCTCTCCCTGCCATTTATATTCTCAGTGACCTTGGACAAGTCACTTAATCTCCCTGAGTCTCAGTCTCCTCATTTGGAAACAGCTGTGTCCATCACTTTGTTGAAATGACCCTACAGTCATGTGGGAGACTTTGTCTTATACTGGTTGCTCAACAAAACTTGAGTATAACTGATAATGCACTTAGAACCCACCCAGAGGTCAAGGTTATCTGCAAGTCCTTGGGACTAATTCAGAAAGATAAACTGTACCCCAATATTCATAGCAGCATTACTTACAAATTGCCAAGATGTCAAAGCATCATTTACAGCAACATAGATAGATTTGGAGGGCGTTATGCTAAGCGAAGTACATCAGACAGAGAAAGACAAATACTGCATCATACCACTTATATGTGGAAGTTTAAAGATACAACAGACTAGTGAATATAACAAAATAAGAAGAAGCAGACTCACAGGTATAGAGAACAAACCTGTGGTTGTAAGTGGGGCTGGGGGAGTGGGAGGGACAAAGCACTGGGTGTGAGATAGGCTATAAGGATGTGTTTGTGCAACATGGGAAATAGAGCCAATATTTTGTAATAATTGGAAATGGAGTGTGACCTTTCAAAATTATATAAAAAGTAATTTTTTTTTATTTTTTTTTAAATTTTATTTTATTTTTAAACTTAACATAACTGTATTAGATTTGCCAAATATCAAAATGAATCCGCCGCAGGTATACATGTGTTCCCCATCCTGAACCCTCCTCCCTCCTCCCTCCCCATTCCATCCCTCTGGGTCGTCCCAGTGCACCAGCCCCAAGCATCCAGTATCGTGCATCGAACCTGGACTGGCAACTCATTTCATACATGATATTTTACATGTTTCAATGCCATTCTCCCAAATCTTCCCACCCTCTCCCTCTCCCACAGAGTCCATAAGACTGTTCTATACATCGGTGTCTCTTTTGCTGTCTCGTACACAGGGTTATTGTTACCATCTTTCTAAATTCCATATATATGCGTTAGTATACTGTATTGGTGTTTTTCTTTCTGGCTTACTTCACTCTGGATAATAGGCTCCAGTTTCATCCACCTCATTAGAACTGATTCAAATGTATTCTTTTTAATGGCTGAATAATACTCCATTGTGTATATGTACCACAGCTTTCTTATCCATTCATCTGCTGATGGACATCTAGGTTGCTTCCATGTCCTGGCTATTATAAACAGTGCTGCGATGAACATTGGGGTACTCGTGTCTCTTTCCCTTCTGGTTTTCTCAGTGTGTATGCCCAGCAGTGGGATTGCTGGATCATAAGGCATGTCTATTTCCAGTTTTTTAAGGAATCTCCACACTGTTCTCCATAGTGGCTGTATTAGTTTGCATTCCCACCAACAGTGTAAGAGGGTTCCCTTTTCTCCACACCCTCTCCAGCATTTATTACTTGTAGACTTTTGGATCGCAGCCATTCTGACTGGTGTGAAATGGTATCTCATAGTGGTTTTGATTTGCATTTCTCTGATAATGAGTGATGTTGAGCATCTTTTCATGTGTTTGTTAGCCATCTGTATGTCTTCTTTGGAGAAATGTCTATTTAGTTCTTTGGCCCATTTTTTGATTGGGTCATTTATTTTTCTGGAGTTGAGCTGGAGGAGTTGCTTGTATATTCTCGAGATTAGTTGTTTGTCAGTTGCTTCATTTGCTATTATCTTCTCCCATTCTGAAGGCTGTCTTTTCACCTTGCTAATAGTTTCCTTTGATGTGCAGAAGCTTTTAAGGTTAATTAGGTCCCATTTGTTTATTTTTGCTTTTATTTCCAATATTCTGGGAGGTGGGTCATAGAGGATCCTGCTGTGATGTATGTCAGAGAGTGTTTTGCCTATGTTCTCCTCTAGGAGTTTTATAGTTTCTGGTCTTACATTTAGATCTTTAATCCATTTTGAGTTTATTTTTGTGTATGGTGTTAGAAAGTGTTCTAGTTTCATTCTTTTACAAGTGGTTGACCGGAGTTCCCAGCACCACTTGTTAAAGAGATTGTCTTTAATCCATTGTATATTCTTGCCTCCTTTGTCGAAGATAAGGTGTCCATATGTGCGTGGATTTATCTCTGGGCTTTCTATTTTTTTTAATTTAAAAAACAAAATAAAAGTCCTTGGGGAATTCTGCGGATTTCCCCCCAATTCCCACACATCTAAAGGCTTGTAACCTATAGTAGATACTTTGTTACAATCAAAACAATGGTTCTTATTGGTAATATAAGAATGCTGCTGCTGCTGCTAAGTCACTTCAGTCGTGTCCGACTCTGTACGACCCCACAAACGGCAGCCCACCAGGCTCCCCCGTCCCTGGGATTGTCCAGGCAAGAACTAACATTGGCTATTACTTATCAACACTTACTCTATTCCTAGCATCTGTTCTAAGTGGTCTATCACTGTGTTAACTCATTTAATCTTCACAATAACCCTATGAGGCAGCCAAAGTATATCCCCATTTTTCAGTTGGGATAACTGAGCTTTAGTATCTGTTCAGACTTTGTGTTCTTGGCCAGCGTGCTATACTGACTCTCTAATGTAAAAGTGAAGACATTCCGTCAGCCTCCAACAAATTAAAAAAAGAAAACCATGGTGGTAGAGAAAGTGTCACATAAAGCAATAGATTGGTTTTTTCCTAGATTGGCACCCTTCCCCGCCACCCATCAGCTAGGGATCTTCTTTATTTCAGCTTTGCATTAGCCATTCTAAACAGTTTTGAATTTGATGAATAACTTGGTTATCTGTTCCTATTGCTAAATGCCTATGGTATTTGTGCTTGGCACCAACTTACTTGTTCATTAATCCAAATACCGTGGCCTTCTGCTGGTTGGGAGAGATGCAGATGCACTGTCAGTTCAAACAGTTGCCATTTGGTGGATAAATGGGTCCAAGCTGGTTCTTCTCCCAAGAACTTACTGGAATGAGAAGAGGAACATACTGGGTGGCCTGTTCTCCCTTATAGGAACCTGGGGCATCTTAGTATAGGCACCCAAAAGTTGTTTTAAAACGAGGCTACTAAGTGTTTTCAAGGTGTGGTTTCATGTATACGGTCATATTGCTGGGAATGATTGCTGAAGAACTTCATGCTGGCACTAAAACATACAAATGTCACTTTTCAAATAACATTTCCTACTTGCTCATCAACATTTCACTTGGGGGAACCCAGAAATGGTCCAGATGGGGCCCCAGAGTGGCTCCTCAGAGTCAGGTGTGGGCAAGGCCATTTAGTTACAGAGCTAATACCTGGTCACTGAATCCCTAGAGATACCAGACTGTGAAGCTGGGAGACACCACCCCCCAGGGGAGTGGGGCACCCAGGTCATGATTCTGTAGATTGAGAAGCTGTGGATCCAGAGATAGGATGGGACAGGGGCCACGCAGCTAGACGTAGAACTGCCCCAAACCCCAGGCCTCGCTGTTTCTCCATATCCACTTCAGTGTCTAAAAACTCTCAATCTCGGACTTCCCTGGCAGTCCAGTGGTTAAGACTCCGCACTTCCACTTCAGGGGGCACAAGTTCAATCCCTAGTGAGGAAACTAAGATCCCGCATGCCGCACCATGCTGCCAAAAAAAGAAAAATAAATAAAAACTCTCAATCTCAACACTGACAAGTAAGCAATTCACAAATGCTATCACTCTGTACTGACCTTTGTAGGCAGAATTGGCAGCTGTAGACCAACTAGTAGGTGTGGGCTGGAGTCACGGACAAGAACTGGAGAGGAAAGTGAGGAAGACTTTCATAAATGAAACTCCAACTATATACTAGTTGACAATCCCATCTAGGGAGAAAGGGAAGATGTAGCAAAAGAATGAATGAAGCTACTCCAGGAGCTTACTGAGAGTCTCAGCGGTCAAGAAGGAGAGGTACAAACAGATGAAAGGAGGGGCTTACATTATGGAAATGCGACCCCAAAAACTGTTAGTAGATCATATGAAGGCCTCCAGCTCAGCCTGAGATGAGACTGGGGCATCTCAAAGGGAATCCTTCCTTCTGTCCTGAATAAGATGAGCATGTATTAATAGATGGACAAGGGTCAGCAGAGGCAGACAGAAAACCCACCATCTCTGTGCCTGGGAAGGGGCCAGTGAGCTTATCAGAGGTGGCAGGTGACGGCTGGGAGTCACCCAGACCTGCCCAAACCCCACTCAGCTAGCTGGATGACCTGACGCAGATTACTTACCTTCCACCGTGTGCTGCTGCTGCTAAGTCGCTTTAGTCGTGTCCGACTCTGTGCGACCCCATAGACGGCAGCCCACCAGGCTCCCCCGTCCCTGGGATTCTCCAGGCAAGAACACTGGAGTGGGTTGCCATTTCCTTCTCCACCGTGTAAGTTGGGGTAAATGTGGATTTACTAACTTACAGATGAGAGAAGACAGAATACATGTTTTTGAAAATGGGAATTAAGTCCAGGAGAAAAAGAGGATATAATTTTGTAAAGGCAGTTGGCATTCCTTCACATGGACTATTTTATTTATTTTCATTTATTTTTAAAGTGGGGTATAGCTGACTCTGCCGACATAGGTCCATATAGTCAAGGCTATGGTCTTCCCGGTGGTCACGTACAGTTGTGAGAGCTGGACTGTAAAGAAGGCTGAGCACCGAAGAACTGATGCCTTCAAACTGTGGTGCTGGAGAAGACTCCTGAAACTCCCTTGGACAGCAAGGAACTCAAACCAGTCAATCTTAAAAGAAATCAACCCTGACTACTCACTGGAAGGAGACTGATGCTGAAGCTGAAGCTCCAGTATTTTGGTCACCTGATGCAAACAGCCAACTCATCACTGATGCAACATGAGCTTGGAAAGACTTTGAGAGATGGTGAGGAACAGGGAGGCCTGGCGTGCTGCAATCCCTGGGGTTGCAAAGAGTCGGACACAGCGGGGCGACTGAACAGCAACAGCGACATAGCTGGTGCACAGTATTATATGTTACAGGTGTATAACATAGTGATTCACAATTTGTCCAAGTTATTCTCCATTATTCTCCATCTATAGTTATTACAGAAATTGGCTATATCCCCCATGTTGTACAATATACCTTGAAGCTGTATCTCTTAATTCCTTACCCCTGTCGTGCCCCTCTCCACTCCCCTCTCCCCACAAGTAACCCTTAGTTGGCTCTCTGTAAATCTGAGTCTGCTTCTTTGTTCACATGGACTGTTTTATATTTAAATCTCTCTCTACGGACATATATCCCCTTTAGCTGGGGAACTCAGTTCTTAGTCTCTTCAGCTCCTGCCATGAGTGGAGGGATTTACAGGGCTATTTCACTGAGAGACAGAATGAAATAGGAAGTACCCGCTGGGGAGGGAGCATTTGGGGGCTTGCTAAGACTTTTTGGTAAAATGATAGCTAGCTAGCTAGAGAAATCGATTGATTGATTGATTTTATGTGTGCTTATTGCATATAGAAATATCTAGAAAGATACACATGAAACTGTAAATAGTCATGACCTCCAGGGATAGTGAATTTATTTCATTTAACAGGAAATTGATTTTTTTTTAATGTATGTATAATACTGTTTCAGTTTCTTGAAATAAATTTGATGTTAGATGGAGGGAAACAGAAAGTCCAGGAAATTTGCTCTCTCTGTGTTTTCTTTAAAAAAAAAAATCCTTTTTATATCTCTCCAGCATCATGAATATGCACATACATGTCTACCAGCAGGGGTGTGCTTCTGGAAGGTTCTGGGGCAGACACTCCACACAGATGTCCTCCAAAGAGGACCTCTGAGCAGGGGACTGGAAGAAACACAAGCTGGAATCAAGATTGCCAGGAGACATATCAATAACCTCAGATATGCAGATGACACCACCCTTATGGCAGAAAGTGAAGAGGAACTCAAAAGCCTCTTGATGAAAGTGAAAGTGGAGAGTGAAAAAGTTGGCTTAAAGCTCAACATTCAGAAAACAAAGATCATGGCATCCAGTCCCATCACTTCATGGGAAATAGATGGGGAAACAGTGGAAACAGTGTCAGACTTTATTTTTTGGGGTTCCAAAATCACTGCAGATGGTGACTGCAGCCATGAAATTAAAAGACGCTTACTCCTTGGAAGGAAAGTTATGACCAACCTAGATAGCATATTCAAAAGCAGAGACATTACTTTGCCAACAAAGGTCCATCTAGTCAAGGCTATGGTTTTTCCTGTGGTCATGTATGGATGCGAGAGTTGGACTGTGAAGAAAGCTGAGCGCCGAAGAATGGATGCTTTTGAACTGTGGTGTTGGAGAAGACTCTTGAGAGTCCCTTGGACTGCAAGGAGATCCAACCAGTCCATTCTGAAGGAGATCAGCCCTGGGATTTCTTTGGAAGGAATAATGCTAAAGCTGAAACTCCAGTACTTTGGCCACCTCATGTGAAGAGTTGACTCATTGGAAAAGACTCTGATGCTGGCAGGGATTGGGGGCAGGAGGAGAAGGGGACGACAGAGGATGAGATGGCTGGGTGGCATCACTGACTCGATGGACGTGAGTCTGAGTGAACTCCGGGAGTTGGTGATGGACAGGGAGGCCTGGCGTCGTGCTGCAGTTCATGGGGTCGCAAAGAGTCGGACACGACTGAGCGACTGAACTGAACTGAGCAGGGGTGCCAGCGCACGGGGCAGTCCCACGTGCCTTGTTGGCAGGTGGCATTTTGCCAGATGGTGCTGCAGTCCTGAGGCCACTAGTGATGTAGCTGCCAGCATACCTGGTGCTGATGACGTCTTGCTCTGCAGTCAGTGGTCCAGTTGCTTAAAGAAGCTACTGACAGAGACCCCAGTTCTGAAAGACTCCCCAGCCTTGTTAAGTCCCACGTTGATTTGTGGCAACCGAATGGGAAATAAATATGAGGCTCCTGAGACACCACACAAACACCACTCTCAAGAGTCCTCAAAAGTAGAATTCTTCATCTCCACATCTGACTGCCCCCCCGGGGTTCCAAGAGGGGGGTGCCGAACTGTCTGCTGCTCATCTGAGAACCCCCAAAACCTGCTCAGAGCCCAGTACTCAGTGAATGTTTGTTGAATGAATGAAACAGAAAAACTGATTAAAAGAATCTGCCTGGTAGCAGTGGAGGGATCTTACTAACCTAATCATAGACATTAAAAGACATGTGAAGAGTATTAGTTGTTCAGTTGTGTCCAACTCTTTGCGACCCCGCGGACCATAGCCCACCAGGCTCCTCTGTCCATGGGATTCTCCAGGCAAGAATACTGGAGGGGGTTGCTATTCCCTTCTCCAGGGCATCTTCCCAACCCAGAGATTGAACCAGGGTCTCTTGCATTGTAGGTGGATTCTTCACCCTCTGAGGCATCGGGCAAGCAAAAGACATGTCCAAGAGCAAATAAAATCTGCTAATGTGTTTTAAATCCATTGAGAGGTTTCAAAGTGAAGGTGAAATATTCATTCAGTTTCTAAAGAGAGCCATTGGAATGTCAGGGAAAGGTGTGTTTCAAAAATCCATTAAAATATTGTAAAAAAAAAAAAATCTGTGTGTTTTAATTAGTACAAATAAGCATCCCTCAGGGTGAGGGACAGAGCTCAGAACCAAGAAAGCCATGTGCACACAGAGAGAAAGGAAGCCTGAAGCAAAGGGAAAAAAAAAAAAAACCAACAAGATAAGCCAAAACGGGAACACACTGTAAGGCTTTCCAGAATCAACGGTAAAGAGGTTTTTTGATGCCAGAGTAAGGACAGTGAGAACCAGACTTTGGAAGAAGAGAAGCAGGGAGATTCCTGTGTCGTCATGGCAACAAACAGGTCAAGGAAAGCCTGGGGCCCTCTACCCCAGGACCATCTGGAGGAAAGGGAGAAGTGGCAATTAAAGATGGCAGTCATATCTCGGTGGCCAAAAAAGGCAACTTTCCTTCCACACTGGCCCTCGCCCAAGGGCGTACATGCCGGGCCTCCTGCCCACAAAGGAAGCCCACCCATCCAGGAAGAATCACATTTAATAGTCACTTTGGTGGAACAGATACTAAAAGGGTAGTGTCAGCAGGTACTTTGTAAAGTCCTAATTAACTGGCCAAAGCACAACACACTTTCTGAAAAGAGAACGTGAAACTGGACCAATCATCTATTAGCATTCCTCGAGGAGGTAGAAATAGGCCTGGAGAAACACAGGGAAGAATTATGTTTAGACGTTCAAAATTCCTTCTGACAAAGTTCCACCCCAAAGGTCATTTCCAACAGTAAGTTCCTCCAGAATGCAGGGGGAAATCGCCATGAATCGGAATTGTCCTTAGAGATAGGAAACAAAAAATATGATAAACAGGTACTTTTCTAAATGAAGAATTATAAACAGTGGGGATCCCCAAGGATTGCCAGTGCTCCCAGACTTTGTTTAAATGTCCATAGATCATCTGGAGGAATGAATGGTTCCAGGCCTGCAGATGAAATGGTTCCAGACTCTGTGGAGAGATGGCAAACAAATGGTGATTAACTGCAGGACCAGTTTATGAGTTTACAAGAAGATGCATATTAAGCTTTCGCAGGGGCAAGCCTCATCCAATGCACTTAGGAAAACATAATCCAAATTACAAAAATAACGGACTGTGTCCAGGCTGTTTATAGCTCCCAAGGAATCTTGAGGGTCTTTGCAAAATGTTTGTTTGCTAAAGGCCATGCAGGACCAAGCATTCAGAAATGGTATTGGACGCTAAGCCAAAAATAGTGCTCTCCCTGGGCTCTACCCAAACCTGGCAGTTTTATGACCTTCTTCTAGAGAAGAATATCTCAGAACTGTAGGAAGGTGAGTAATCACCCAAACAGAAGGCTTTCCCAAGAAGCTGGCCTGCTTCGTTCTTGAAGGATGTCAGCGTGGAAAGATGAAGCCAGAAAGGTGATATGATCAAAAGTCTATAAAACCTTAAAGGTTACGCACAGATTGAACTGCTCTAGTTCATCAAGTCTGAGATGGCCAGACTCAGTGTAGCCCTTGAAGTCTTAAAGACGAATTTGAGCTGTATGATGCAGGGAACTTAAATCCGGTGTTCTGTGACAACTTAGAGGGATGGCATGGGGTGGGAGGGAGGTTCAAGACGGAGGGGACCATGTACACCCATGGCCAATTCATGTTGATATATGGCAGAAACCAACACAATATTATAAAGTAATTATCCTCCAATTAAAAATACTTTTTTTAAAATAGAGGAATTTGAGGGATAATTACGAAAGAGGATTGGGTCCCACTAAACAACTGAGTTCCTCAAAATGTAGTACAGAGAAAATTTACTCAAATGTGAGGAGTGGAGGAGGCTCAAGAAATTTTGCCAGTAAATGAGTTTTTCCAGCCAAAAAAAAAAGAGTGCCATTTCCCACTCCAGGGGATCTTTCTGACCCAGAGATCTAACCCTCGACTCGACTCGTGCATTTCCCGCGCCTCCTGCATTGGCAGGCGGACCCATTACCACTAGCGCCACCTGGGAAGCCCAGTGGATTAAGAGCCGTTGACAACACAACAATGGAAATTGTGACAGACTATTTTCTTGGGCTCCAAAATCACTGCAGCCATGAAATTAAAACATGCTTGCTCCTTGGAAGAAAAGCTATGACCAACCTACACAGCATATTAAAAAGCAGAGACATTACTTTGCCAACAAAGGTACGTCTAGTCAAAACTATGGTTTTTTCAGTAGTCATGTGATGTGAGAGTTGGACTATAAAGAAAGCTGAGCACCAAAGAATTGATGCTTTTGAAATGTGGTGTTGGAGAGGACTCTAGAGAGTCCCTTGGACTGCAAGGAGATCAAACCAGACACTCCTAAAGGAAATCAGTCCTGAATATTCATTGGAAGGACTGATGCTGAAGCTGAAACTGCAGTATTTTGGCCACCTGTTGCAAAGAACTGACTCCTTGGAAGTGACCCTGATTCTGGGAAAGATTGAAGGCAGGAGGAGAAGGGGACAACAGAGGATGAGATGGTTTGATGGCATCACCGACTTGATGGACATGAGTTTGAGCAAGCTCCAGAAGTTGGTGAAGGACAGAGAGGCCCGGCATGCTGCAGTCCATGGGGTCACAAAGAGTCGGATACAACTGAGTGACTGAGCTGAACTGACAACACATCCCTGCACTTCTGAGGATGGCAAAAATACTTCCTGGGACCAGTATTGGACCTTAGCTTTCTCCCGGTTGGTCAGGAATCTGCCTAGACATGAGAAGACCCAAAATCAAACCAATTTCAGCAAAACTAGAACTTTGTTGGCTCCCATAGCTGGAACAGGCTCTTAGGTGGCTCCGAGGAGCTAAGACAAAGCTTCAGGGAGAATCACATGCTAAAGAGTGGTGTGGGGATGGTTAGCCCTGAAAATCTCCATCAGTTCCTGAAAAGCTCGCCAGACACAGTTCAAGTTTAATAATAAAGATATATATATGCCAATGCTGCAGATACAGCTTCAACCCACAGCACTCATCAACACTTGCCTTCCTGTCAGATTACTATCCCCAGATCCATCCTACAGAGGAATCAGAAATCAGAACTGGGCGCTTCCTCATGGCAACAGTCTCAGGACAGGTGCTGATTGGTCAGCTTGGGTCACATGCCAGTCTCTGCTTTAGTGAAAGCGATCGTTGGTTTCTCTGTCTTGCCTGGACTTTAAGTCCAAGAGGATGAACTGATTGAATCAACCTGGGTCTTATGTGCACCCAAGGTTGATGGAGGGTGATGGAACTTAAAACTTACAAGTCCCTACACATTTGTCACCTGGGAGAGCTCATTAAATATGCGGACACCCAAGGCTTTACCTCCTGAGATTCAAATTCAGATGCTCTAAGTGGCGCCTGCATGCTAAGTTGCTTCAGTCATGTCTGACTCTTTGCCACCCTATGGACTGTAGCCTGACAGGCTGCTCTGTCCATGGGATGCTCCAGGCAAGAACACTGGAGTGGGCTGCCATTCCCTCCTCAAGCAGATCTTCCCAATCCAGGGATCGAACCTGCGTCTCCTAAGTCTCCTGCTTTGGCAGGTGGATTCTTTACCACTAGCACCACCTGGGAAGCCCTGAGTGGCGCCTGGGCATCTGTATTATTGTTAAGTCCCCTGAGATGGGCTACCAAAGGAATAAATCCCTCTTCTTCAGGAGGCTTTGGGTGGCTCCTGATTCCTAAAGATGCACACCCTAGCAGAGCATGTGCTGGCCTTGCAGAGGCTTTCCCAGGCTCGTACTCTCTCTGTAGCCTCACCTCTTTCTCCTATAGCCATCATCAAGATCTTCCACCTCCTCAGACAAGCCACACCTTGGTAAATGGTATCTTTGGTGTTCCTTCTACCTGGAAGCCCTGCCCTGTGCCTCCTCCCTTGCCCACCATCTTCCCCTGGCACACACCCACACTGGGAGAACTTCCCATGCTGCACCCAAGAGTGGGCTGGAGGCCCCCGGTGCCTATGGGCCTCCCTGTCAGAGTCTGTTATTCCTTATTGAAAGAGATTGTTAAGTTTTATCTGTCTTGCCTTGACTTTAAGCCCAGTGTAGACTTGCTTCATTGGCATGAAAGACACATACAGCATGTCAGGGATGGGGTTTGGTGTGCTTGGCTCTGCAGTTTATTAGCTGGTAATTGGGTGAGTACTTAAGTTCACCCAGCCTCAGTTTCCTCATCTGCAAAATGGGGATCATAAGAGAAACTACCTTAGCGTAAAGTGTCTAGAAACGTAACGCACTTAGCCGGCACCTGACATAATATGAGAGCACATTGAAGCATGAGCCATTTCTATTATCATTCCTTTCTAAATTGTATTTATTTATTTGGCTGTACTGGGTCTTTGCTGCTGCGTAGCCTCTTCTCTGGTGGTGGCAAGCAGGGGCTGCTCTCTAGTAGCGGTGCACGGGCCTCTTATTGAAGCAGCTTCTCTTGTTGCAGGGCACAGGCTCTAGAGCGTGGGCTCAGTCCTTGTGGCCCACAGCTTAAAATTGTTCTGAGGCATGTGGGATCTTCTCAAATCAAGGATCGAACCTGCGTCTCCTACACTGGCAGGCAGATTATTTACCACTGAGCCACCAGGGAAGCCCCTGTTACTATCATTCTTACTGAAAATGAATCTTTGAAGACATCTTGCAAGATTTTGGGTCAAGCCTTCCCCGGGTAGTCAGCTGTTCACTTCTGACCTCTGCTTTCTCCCCTCACCTTCCTCTAATATCTATTTCTACCAGCAGTTCAGAAGACAGGAGTTACCTTATTGATTGCTTTGTCCCCCAGGGACTAGCATGCTCTAGTCCTAAATATGTATTTATTGACCGATGACTCAGGCCCTGGACTTGAGAACACCCTGTTCATACCCCAGAGGCTGGGGAAGCCAGAAATCCCTGTCCCAGGAGGGCTTCAACCTTATGTAGACCTTGCGTTCCAGGAGCCCTCTGCCCATTCATCACACAGCACCACCACCCCTCAAGGTGGAAAGGGAGAGATGGAGGGATGATGGTTCAGTGGGGCCGCCTCCAGAGCCAAGACTGAGGGAAAGGGAGCCGAAGCATGACAAAGTCTCCAGGGAAAATGCAGAGGTGGTCAGAAGGTAACGATAGCTGTTAGTCTTAAGTCAGCTACACGCGGAGTTAAGTGAATTTCTATGGTAAACGGAGTGCTAAGTTCCCAAACCCAACATTTCAAGAATTTCTTATTTTTGCAGAGAGCCGGGGAGTTGTCAATAATAAGCTGGTTGGTTTGGCCAGTATAGACAGATTCCTCAAGGTCAACACAACCCCATATTGCTCTATTTGTGGCTGAATTTCTCTTCATAGTCTTAGCTGTGTGAAAGCCAAATCTCTACTTTTACGATGTCCAAATTCAGCCTCACACATCTCTCCTTGTGAGAAGGAAGCCCTTTGTGTCCCCTGCCCAAATGATGCCCTTACGCTGTAGGAATTGGATCTCCTCCCCAAATGGCGGCCAGGCCCCAGCAGGAATGCTGGGGCGCGTCCACGGCCCAGTGTCCCTCCCGGATTGTACAGGCACACCTCATATTATTGCACTTCACAGACACTGCTTTCTTAAAAAAAAAAAAAATTGAAAGTCTTTGGCCACCCTGCATCCAGTAAGTTTATCGGTGCCATTTTTCCAACAGCATTTGCTTCACAGACTTTGTGTCTCTGTGTCTCATTTTGGTAATTCTCTCAGTCCTTCAACCTTTTTCTTTACTTATACATTTGTTAGGTGATCAGTGATCGTTGATGTTACTCTTGCAAAAAGACTCACTGAAGGCTCACTCAATGGTTAGCATTTTTTAGCAGCAAAGTATTTTTGTTTGTCTTGGTTTTTTTAATTTATTTTAATTGGAGATTAATTACTTTACAATATTGTGGTAGTTTTTGCCATACATTCACGGGAATCAGCCACAGGAGTACATGTGCCCCCCCACCCTGACCCTCCCTCCCACCTCTGTATACCAGGGCAAGTGCTTAGTCGCCCAGTCGTGTCTGACTCATTGTGACCCCATGGACCATAGCCCACCAGGCTGCCCTGTCCATGGGACTCTCCAGGCAAGAATACTGGGGTGGGTTACCATGCCCTCCTCCAGGGGATCTTCCCACCCCAGGGATTGAACCTGGGTCTTTTATATTTCCTGCATTGGCAGGCGGGTTCTTTACCACCAATGCCACCTGGTATACATATTGTCTTTTTGACATAATACGAATGCATACTTAAGAGAGTACTGCTGCTGCTGCTGCTAAGTCGCTTCAGTCGTGTCCGACTCTGTGCGACCCCATAGACGGCAGCCCACCAGGCTCTGCCATCCCTGGGATTCTCCAGGCAAGAACCCTGGAGTAGGTTTCGCCATTTCCTTCTCCAATTAACAGAGTACAGTATAGTGTAAACAACTTTGATATGCATTGGGAAGCAGAAAAAAAATCACATGACTTGCCCAGTTGCTTTGTACGTTTGTATTCAGTTGTGATCTTGGGGTGACAACATTATCAGCCTGCCCCTTACAGATGAAGACCCTGAAGTGTAGAGGCTCAAAGTCCTGCAGCCAAAGGCCCCCACTCTTGGGCAAGGACAGTGCCTGCAGGGCCTGCTCACAGGCCTCTTTCTCAGCCTCCCTGCAGGGTCCCCGAGTCCCATTCTCTGACCTGGAGACGCTGCAGCTGTGTGGGGGTGGGGCTGCTGGGAATGCTAATGGACCCTTTCTCTCTCATTAGCGAGAAGCTTTAGAACTAACTTGTGAAAGGCAGGATCTAGGGGAGGGTGTTAATTGGTGGACCTCAAAGGTGCCTCTGTGCAGCCTGGTTCTGGGCCCGCCTCACTGTGTTGGGGTCATCCTGCGATTCTAGAGAATAATTGTGGGTCTGGCTCCCAGTCCGGCCGGGCCTGAGAGGAATGCAATCTGAGATCTGGATTTTGAGGTGGTGGCCTTTCCCTAGACGAACCTCTAGCATTTTGCCAACCGGGGCTTAAAATAAATCCCTTTTTTTTTTTTTTTTTTTTTTGAGGGGGGAGGGGGTAATGATAATTAGAGCCTGTTGGACTGAGACCTAAATTTCTGAGAAAAGTATGGTGGTGCTCCAGATTGTAAGGGCCAGCAGTGGCCATCATGGCATTTTGCCCTGAGGGGACAACGGCTGGCTTTTGCCCCGTGGCCTGGCTGCTTGAGCTGTTAAGTCCTCTTTCCTACCTGTTTTGTGGAAGCCAATTTCAGCACTTTGACTGCTTCCGGTTGCATACAGACCTAGGGTCCTCTTCCCCTCGCCCAGAGCTTTCTCCGCTGCAGCTTCACTCCCTTGAAGGCCGGCAGCGTCCCAAAGGCAGACACGCAGCCCTGCGGCCTTCGCGGCCGGCAGCGAGTGACCGACTGCCGCAGTGCTTAAGAGAAACATCGGAGTGGGATAAAAACTCAGAAGTCTTTTTCAAAGAACCAGATGAGTAGGCTTGGAAGTGAGGTGAGGGGGTCGCTCAAAGAGTTTGACTAAACACACTTGCTCCGGCCTATTTGTGTTCCATCCAAAAGGCCTTTCTCAGGGGACCTTGCCAGTCTCTTTTAAATAGCCCAACAGCCGCAAGACAGCTGCGAGGTCTCGGGAATCTTGAGGAGGAGACATTTTACTCCTGGAAAAATAAGTGACCAAGTTAAAGGAAGTCACCACCCTGATGCCCTCCCAGGAGCGGCTTTGGTGGCCTTGCCCTGGCAGTGCCCGGTGTCTGGGCCCTGTGCACGAACCGCAGTATCCACGCCTCGGAGTGGGCGTGGGGGGGGGGGGTCGCTACCCTGCCGCCTCCGTTGGGCGGGGGCCCCAGCTCGGGGGCCACGGGATGGGGGGTGGGGAGATCCGGAGGGCCACCCACCCGCCCCACCCCGGACACATCAGAGGTGGATTTTTCAGCCTCCTGCACCCGGGACACATCGGAGTGAGAGAAGAGCCCGGGTGTCAGTGGCGACTTTGGGACTGCAGTCTAGTTGTAAAAGGGTCCTGGGTTTTTGGTGGTGTTTTTTTTTTTTTTCAAGCTCAGTTTCTACTTAGGTTGGCCACTTTTAGGGAAGAAGGCGGGGGGCCGGGGGGCCGTGCGGCCATCCTTGCACTCTGCGGGGCTTGGCCGTCTCGGAGGGTTGGGTCCTTTCCCGGGTGTACAGCCGCGGGGTTCGGGGCGCCGCGGCGCGCCCACAGTCCCCGGCTTCCCCGGGTCCCCGAGGCCAGCGCCGCGGCGCGGTCCCCGCCCAGCTCCTCTCCGCCCGCCCCCCGCGGGCCGCGCTGAAATCCGAGCTCGAGGGGGCGGGCCGCGCGGCGGCGGGGGCCGCGGGGCCGCGCCGACATTGGCGGGGAGCCGGGCGATGGCTGGCGAGGGAGGGGCGCGCGGGGCGGGGGGGCGCGCCGGGCGCCCGCGGCCGAGGTGGACCGAGCCTCCCGGCTCGCAGCTCCCGCCGGCGGAGCGAGGCCGCCCTTTCTCGGCAGCGTGATTTATCTGCTTCTTCTTTTTCTCCTGAACTCTTCTTCCAGGGAGAGGCTAGTGGTAACAGGCCGAGCTGGATGGATGGGTATGGGGAGAGGGGCAGGACGACCAGCCCTGGGATTCTGGCCGACTCTCGCCTTCCTCCTCTGCAGCTTCCCCGCAGGTAAGGCACTGCTCCAGCCCGGGAACGGCCGGCTGGGCGCGCGGGGCCCGCTCCCCAGGTCTCCTCGCGGCGCCGGGCCACAGGTCTGCGGGCGAGTCGGAGCTCAGGTTCGCCGGGCGCCCTCGGGCCACCGCCTCGCGTTTCCACGCCTCTTTGTTTCTCCCGCGTCCAGCCGAAGGCGCGATGGATGCGCGTGGGGACCTGGGGTTGGGGGGGAACCCTCTCAGGTTGTAATGAGAAAGAGCCAGGCGGGGAGATCACAGTCGCCGGGGACGTCTCCCAACTTCCCAGAAAAGGGGGTACCCGGGACGTTCCCCTTAGGGGCCCCGGAGAAGTGGGAGAAAGGGAGGCACGGACTCGGATCCGGGGGGCACTTTCTCTAGCTTCTCGTCCCGCAGTTTGCAGACCTGTCCGGTGCCCAGGGGTGGAGCCGGGGGCGCCTCTGAGGTCCCCGCCGAGCCCGGACCGCCCCCTCCCGCGGGACCCCGTCCCGCCCCCACGGGCTTGCCCACGCGGGGAAGCCCACGGGCTGGGCACCGCCGGCCCCTTGTTCCTGTGATAACATCCCGCGTCGGCCCCTGTTTGTTTTTATTGTGTCAGAAAGGGAGAGAATTTCAGAATTAAAGCTGAAAAAGCCCATCTGTTTCCAATGAATCCCCCATAGTTTTTCACAATGTTTTTGGCAGATCGCTGCTTTCAAATTCCTCCGAGCCGGGACCTCTTGTTTTTGTTGGGGGAAGGGAGACCAACTCCACAGAGAAGCATTTGTTCCTTCCCAAACGCTCCAGTTTCTTTACTTTTTTTTTTTTTTTCCTTTCGGGGGGAGGGGGAAGGCACGAAACTTAAATCCCGGGTCTGTTTTCTTTATAATGTTTCATTAAAGTTTATTCCATTTTTGCCATATGCTACTCACAGCCTGGAAACGCCAAGCTTTATATCCATTTTCCCCTTGCTAAAAAAAAATACAGATAAACCCAGCGTCACGGACCAAATGGTCCCCGACGCAAGGCGGGATTTCCCGGCCACTTCCATTGTGCTGCGGGGTTCCGAGGTGTCTTTTTGCAAAGAGCTTGCCTTCGCTCGGCAGCCGGAACGAATCCGCAGACCCCGCGCACTCCCGAGCTTTGCAAGAAAGGACTTGAGTTAGACCGGGGATTGGGTTGTTTTGTTTTGCTCCTCAGCCAACTGGGTTTCAGGAACTGGCAGAACTGGGCAGTCCGGACCCGGCCTGGCTGTAAGTTGGGGCTCCCGGTGGGAGGACCGTGCCGCAGCGGTAAGGGAGAAAGGATCCGTTTACCTTCCCGCCCCAGCCCTGCTTCGGGGAGGGGGACCCCCCTCCCCGGAACCCACCTGGCCCTGCGCGCCCCAAGGGCGTCCCGGGTGAGCCGCAACCTGCTTGTAGCCCAGGATTCCACTGGGGAGGCCCCGACCAAAGACAGGATGGAGGGTGTCAATGCCTCAAAGAGCCCTTGGACCCACCCGGTGCACCCTCGCCCTGGAATATTACAACCTCCATACCGGGTCAAGCAGCAGGGAGTCCTCCTCCTCTTCCTTTTTTTTTTTTTTTTTTAAAGGCAGTTTCCACTCCCTCCTGCTTCCCCCCATAGAAGGGTCTGGCTGATTTGGTTCCCTCCCAATAACTAAGAAAATAAAATTTGAAGCGACCCTCCTCTTTCAAAAAGAAAAGAAATCCCTCCTTTTGGAGGAGCAGGAGTTTGCAGTGTGTGTGTGCATCTCTATTTGGTCCAGATAAAGATCCAGCCCATTGGAGGTTTTATCAGATGGGTTGATAAATGGCTTTTGTCCCTTGGCTGCCATGGGGGATGTGATCTCAGCTTGGAGCTGAAATTGAGAAGGGGGGCTTAGAGGCCCTTAAAACAACACCTTCCCGCTCTTAAAGCGGCAGCACTTGTTAGCTTCTTGGGCTGGAGGGAGAGGAAAGGAAAGGCTGGTAGGAGGTACTCAGAGGTAGGAGGGAGCTGCCAGGATGGTGGTGAGGGGTGGAGGGGGTTGCATTTCTCCAACTTAGAAAACTTTAAACATCTCCCCCATAGTCTGAGGAAAGCTGGTGGGTTATATAATTCACAGCCCGAATTCCATCACTTGTTTCCAAGAAGCCCATTTCTTTTTGGCTTCAAGGCTGGTAACTAAAACCTGGCAGATAGAGCAGATAGCTGTTGCACTGTCATGCCAACTGGCTAATGTTTCTTCTAATTTGAGGCCTTGACAGGCGCATTTAGTCAAAATTGCCCACCTTGCTGAAAACTGAGCTTCCAGTATGCCCGCACAGAATACACTGGGGGGCTCTGAGAACGTGTGGGCTCCAGAATCCTGGGTCAAGAAGAGAGGCTCTTAAGAGGTGAAATGGATCATTTCCACCACAAAGGGATGGACTATCGTATTCTTGACCTGTCGGCAGAGGGGCTGCTTGGGGATAAAGTCAGAGAATCTGCAGGTCTGGTGGGGAGTGGGGTGGGCATTTGAGAAAAAAGAAAAGAAAGCGCTGGAGACAGTCAGGGGCCCTGTGTGCCGGCTTCTCCCTCCAAAGACAGGTGGAATCCTCTGGAACAGCCGCATGAAAGCATAGGCTTGTTCAGTGCTAGTCGACTTGAATGGCGTCCAGGAGTAAACCCATAGGAGTGCAAATTAAATTGGACATAGTTATGTGGAGAAAGATGCCTTAACCTCTTGCTAGACAGAGAGGGCTTGTGAGAGTGCTCACATGTTCTCAGCTTGCATGGCGCATCTCGTGCATTCCTGATGCAGGGACAGAATTGGGGGCCCTCATCTGAGCAAGGCTGGCGTCCACCTCCAAGGCCTGGTGGAAGGACAAGGGCCCTTCCGTGTCCCTCGGCTCGTCAGGGTGTCTGCGGGCATGATGCTGTACTTTTAGCCAATGGACAGGGTGGCCACGTCTAGTTGGGAGGGGGGCGCGTGGCAGGAGGCCAAGAAAGGCTTCTTAGGAGAGTCTTCCACTAATAACATACACTTCAAAACACAATTAATAGATACTTTTTAAAACTTTGAAACCACCTTGACTTAATAAAACAGATTTCCAAGAGGAACTCATCAAAGTCATATGTTGTAGACATGTTGGCACGCTTCCCGTTGGCTACATATGGATGCTGTTCTCCAGCTCCGGTGGTTCTCAAAGTGTGGTCCTTGGACCGGCAGCACCAGCCTCCCCCAGGAACGTGTTAGGAACTGACTGAAGCTGATGCTCTGGGAGTGGAACATGCAGTCTGTACTGTGACAGACGTTCCAGGGGGCTCTGATGCACCTCAACTGTGAGGATCAGTGTTCTAAAAATTATTGCCCTGTGCCTTCTATGTTTCCTCCTGTCTTTCCTTTTCCTTTTAAACTGCAGTTGTTTAAGAAATTAATCCTCGTGGGGAAACTAAGGCTTGCAAAGACCCAGGCCCTGTGCAGTATCCAAGGACATCCATGCCATTCTAGAGTTGAGAACGTTTATCTGAGAGCTGCCATTCAAAAATGTGCAAGCAAGTCCACCTGCTTATCACATCATTGTCCTCCCAGGAGGACTTTGTGTCCCAGAGGGAGAGACTGAAATGAGTCCCATTGCCAGAGCCAGGTGGCTGTAGCTCCAGCCTGCAGGCTGGTGCGTGACACGCCAAGGGATCTGCAGGGCTGAGCCCTGGCTCCCAGGGAGGGTGGGATGTAAAGTCCTGTGGATGGTTGACCCTTTGGCCCTGAGGATGAGCTGGGGCATAAGGAGAGGATCTCTGGTCGTCAGGTTTAGGAAGGGAAACCGCTGCAAGCTTGGAGGAATTGCTAGCAGTCACCCCAGTGCCAAAGGAGAACTGGGCAGAGACGATCAACAGGCTTAGATAAGGACGTTCCGTGAGATGGGGCAGTTGGGTCCAGGTCTCTGTGGAGGTGAGGGAACTTCATGGGGACCACTTTCTGTGTTGGAGGTCATACGGTTCCTGCTAACATGTCCTTCTTGGGTGCAATGTGCCCGGCCCTTGTTAGAGGATCCAGGTTTTATGTTTGGTTGAGGGGTTGGGACGTCATACTGTTTCAATGCCTGGCTGCATTCAGCCTGCCTGAAATTGAGGGCACTGTTTCTTTAGGGCAACTAACTCATTCCAGTGGAGCCAGGAATTTCTAGTCTTAAAGTTGGGAGTCCCATGTCTTTAGAAGCCTCCTCAGTCCTGGGTACCCCAGGATGGTCGGTCTCCCTGGACTCTCTGTGTCCTGGGACCAGGGCTTGGCCTGTGTCTGTTAATCCTGCCGCCGCAGACAGTTCAGTACTGGATGTAAAGGGCCTCCCCTTCTGTCCGTTTGCCCGGCACTGGGCCTCCTTCCTGCGCCCTGTCCTGCCTGTCTCCACTGGCACCTGCCGCGAGCAGCTGAGCTACCCCAGGACCTGCCTCTGGGGTGATCCCCGCCCCCGCCCCACTATCCAAGTTGCTCAGGAGCTCAGGGCTCTGCATGACCCTCTCCGGAGCTCCCAGAAGGGAGAGCCCGCTGACACCCAGTTCCACACTCCTCTCCAGTCTCATTCCCGTGGCCTCTGGCATGCCCCTGGGCTCCAGGTCCCTGCTGGTCTCCATACCTGCCACCACCCACCCACCTTATGGGTGGGCAGCCCCTAGGCCTTGCTTATGCCATGCCTGGTTTGGAAAGGGAACGCCCACTGGCAAAGCCCAAGGTCAGTGCCACCTGGCGGGGCCCAGCGCCGTCCCTCTGATGACCTGAGGACCGGCCACCTTGACTACTAACACCTGTCTTCCTCGTGTCCTGGTTGCTTCCCGAGTCTTGGGTTTTTAATCTTCTTCTAAATCACTGGATCTGTTTATAAGGGCAGGAACCCCATTTCCTGTTCCTGCGTGCACTTTTCTCTGAGATGCACCCCAAACACGCCTGGCACAATCCCAGAAATTACAGGACCGTTGCGTTTCTTTGTGTTTCTGTTTTTTTGCTCCATGGACCGAGATCGCAAGTTTGGGGAAGGGGGTTGTCCAAATATCTCAATCATTCTTTCCAAAAGATGTTTTTCTGTTTATAAAGACAGTACTCATTTTTAAACCTAAAGATAGAAAAGGATAAATAAGAAAATGGAAATAACCAAAATTCCAACGTCCCACAGGCTGCCATCACTAGTTAACATTCATGAATAGCCTTTAAGACATGGTACTGTTATATTCTAAACAATATGATCATTTGAAGCAAAACAACAATTTTTTAAAATTTATTATTTTGTATTGGAGTAGAGCCTATTAACAATGTTGTGATGGTTTCAAGTGAACGGCGAAGGGACTCAGCCGTACATATACATGTGTCCATTCTCCCCCAAAACCCGCTCCCATCCAGGCTACCACATAGCATTGAGCAGAGGTCCATGTGCTGTACGACAGGTCCTTGTGAAAAACAACATTGAAAATATTTATTTATCTATTTATTTATTTGGCTGCATCAGCCTTAGTTGTGGCCCTTGAGCTCAGCAGTTGTGGCACACAGGCTTAGTTGCCCCAAGGCATGCGGGACCTTAGTTCCCTGACCAGGGATTGAACCTGCGTCCTCTGCATGGCAAGGCAGAGCCTTAACCACTGGACCACTGGGGAAATCCCCCCAAACAACAGTTTTTAAAGCTCTCCCATTTATCCAGTGGCCAGAACATCCGAGGTATTCTGCTAAATGTTTGAAATGTGTCACCTCATGAGATGGTCACCCCTCCCCCCGAGCATCATCATTCGCACTGTGTCGATGAGGAGACAGAGGGTCAGAGAGGTTCCCAACATCACACAGCTGAGTCAGCGGCAGAGCCAACAGGAGAACTCAGACCTCTGTGCTTTTCCACACGCCAGATTTTGGATAAACACACTCATTGAACGTGCTCTGTAGCATTTCAGACTCTGAGCTGTGTAGCATACAAGGCTTTATGATGAGAGGGAAAAAATAAGAAACTTTGGAGATATGATTGGATAGCAGAATGAAGAGTGACCACACTTTCCCACGGCTGCCACATTGTTGCCTCTTCCCAGAGACCCTCTCTGCTCCCTGTCCATCCCCGACTTAGCATTTCAAAGCAGATGCCACTTTGGCAGAGCTCTCATGGTGCAAATTTTCCCAAGTCAGATTTATGTCTTTGGGGTTTTTGCTTATTTATTCATTTCATGCACCATTTCGCCCGGGCAGTTGGAATACCGAAACTCCTATTAAAGTGATCCCTCTGCGCCCAGGTCCCTGCAGAAAGGAGCCATTATTGCTCCCCGTGCTAAGGAATGTTCCAGGAACACAGGCTCACACACGTGTGTGCACCAGCCGGGCCGGTGTCCTCCCAGTGCTCAAGGAAGGTGGAAGAAGGGCCTGCCTGCGGAGGGAGGTGGGGGAGCAAAGCCACTTCACGTGGATTTTGACCCAGGACAGCTGAGCAGAGGAGCACAGGGCTCCTGGAGGCAGGACCAGAATGGAAAATTGTCATCTCTGAAGCCAGCCTTACCTAGACTTGCTCAAGAGACGCAGGTTCGATCCCTGGATCGGGAAGATCCCCTGGAGGAGGGCATGGCAACCCACTCCAATATTCTTGCCTGGAGAATCCCATGGACAGGGGAACCTGGCGGGCTACGGTCCATGGGGTCACAAAGAGTCCGACGCGACTGAGCATAGCAGCAGCTATCTAGACTCAGGAAAAGGGAGTGTGCCTCAAAGCAGGAAGCCCAAACTGCTCACCCACAAGCTTCATTTATACCTAAAAAGTGACGCTTTGGCCCCCAAACCATCCTCCCTGTGGAACCCAGGCTTGCTCAGCTCTCTGCCCTCCTGGCAGGGTGGTCTTGGCATGGGATCCCGCACCCGGCTCCTGCCTGCTGTGGGCCCTTCTGACCCAGAGAAGCCCTGCTGACAGGCCTGCCATGGCCCTCTTGGCTGCAGATCCGGCTGCGTGTGGCTCCAGGGGGAGCTGGGGGGGGGGGGGGGGGTGTCCAGTTGGGAAAGCTGAGGTGTGCCCTTTTCCTTGGCACTCGGCGTGGTTTCCTGCAGCGACTTGGCATGTGTGGAAGCTGGGACAGAGAAGCCTGGCTGGGTGTGATGAGGGGGCAGTGCTGCCTGCCCAGCTCAGCGAGTGGCATTCAGCCACCTCTGCCCACACTTAGCAGTGAGTTAGTTAACCCCCAGCTCCCCTATGGCTCAGCCAGTAAAGAGTTCACCCGCAATGCAGGAGACACAGGAGCTGGGAAGACCACGCCCCCACCTCCCCACCCCCCGCCGAAGGAAGAAGTGGCAACCACTCCAGTATTCTTGCCGGAAAAATCCCAGGGGCAGAGGAGCCTGGCGGGCTGTAGTCCCCGAGGTTGCAGAGTCAGACACGACTGAAGGGACTTAGCACAAGAGCACACATCCCCTCCTGCCTTTCATCAGCCAGTACAGATGCTCTGAGAGGCTTCCCCCTGCCTTCATCTTTCTCAGGTCAGCTGGTCCCCAGAGGGAGTCCCCAGTGCTCTCAGGGGGGCCAAGAGGCACGCTGGAGTCACGGGCAAGGGCAGTTCCTTGGACCGTTCTCAGGCTGAGCTGGGAGGAATACCTTTGAGGAAAGGGGATCATTCTGGCTGCTTGTGGGTTAAGTAAGGCAGGGTCCTCTGCACCTGGTGAAAAAGCCAGTCCCTTACCTGGGTGTGTGCCTCTTTGGTGTCTGACGCCAGACACCTGCGTGTTTACGCCAGGACAATGGAGCAACAAGCCTGGCAGCCCCAGGCACCTCTCAAGCTAGGAGACTGCGTAACACTGCCCAGCCAGAGCTTGCCAAATTCTGGCACTGTATCCGTCCCCTGTCCCCTCCCAGCCTCGGTGCTGGAGAACAGGAGAGGGTGGGGAGTGGCCCGCTGCGCCTGCCTGGTGCCAGTGCGGTGCTCCTGGTGCTCCCAGAGAATGGGAGCAGGTCTCCCACCTCCTTGGGGATCCGCATCCCAACTCGTTGCTAAGAGACGAGCCTCAGCATCACTGCTGCCCCGGGGCAAGGGCGGGGAGGGGGTGTCGCACCCCTTCCACTTTCTCCTTAAAGCTGTTCTCCCTCTGCTCGGCCTGCTCCTACCCTAATTAAAGCCACCCTCTCTTACTTTACGCCACTCCCTAAAATAGCCTTCTCATCATGCCACGTGCGTACTGAAAATTACTCTGTGGGCTTCCCGCTTTCAGCGGGATCCGACCTGAAATCCTTGGGCTGGCGTATCAGGGTGCAGTCAGGGAAACAGAAACCACACAGGGTGTTGCCACAGGGGGGAGCTGTTACAATGGATTGTGTCTAGATGGGCAGGGGAGGACGGGCAAGGCCACGAGGGACCACGGAGGCAGACACAGCGTTGCAGGAGGGGACATCCACTCCTGCGACTGAGCAGACTGAAGAGGACCTTGGGGGCCCGGGGCTGTGAGGAGGGCTGCTGCTGCACGGCTGAGCTGGGTACTGGAACAGCAGCAGCTGGAGGGGAAGAAGGGGCAAGGCTGGATTGTGATGACCGGGTCAACCTGGCTGGGCCTCGTGTAGCGCCGCCTTGTGGTGGAATCGGGCAACTGGGAGCTGGGTGAATGGGGACACAGGGTTTGCACCGGAGCAGAGCAAAGCAGTTTGAAGCTGAACTACATTCGCTTCATCCCCGGCTTTCACTCAGGGCTTCCGTGTCTGGCTCCAAACTCCCAGCGCACTCTCACCATCCGGCATTTCGCGTTCCGGCCCGTGCCAGCTGCTTCGGAGCCCCTTGGACTTATGTACCTCTGCCCCACATCACCTGGCGAATCCCACTGCCCTTCCAGACCCCGTGGAACGGCTGCTTCCCTTTACTATCTGTGCTCCCATCCTTCAATCTCTGTACATGTGAACCTTCTCCCCAGCACCCTGGTGGTTTTTGTAGCCGACTTCACCTGAGCTTGTTCCAGGAATGGCAGGAAGCACCTTGCCTGCACGCAGTGGACTGAGTCCAGAACCTTCAGCTAGTATACGAACCCAGGCAGTTACCCTGCAGACCACAGAGCTGGACAGACCCAACGTGATGGGCGGGCTTGCCTTCTAAGACGCCTTACTCCTTTAAGAAGAGGCAGGTTTTTTCTCTTTCCTGGCTCACCCCACCCCTCCTACACCGCCAGTGAAACCTGATCTAATCCCTTTGCACGAGGGTAATTTATTGGTCTGTTGGGCTTTTCTCGGTGGCAAATTGCATTGTCTTTATTCCCGGGTTCAGGCGCAGGAGCGGCTCCACATTCCTAAGACTCCTTTCTCAGGGCCGGGCTTTCGCACCCCTCGGCACTCGGCGAAGTGAGTTTTATTGGGCTTTTTTGTTATGCAAACAAGGCGGTAATAATCAGGCTATTATTCTGAAAGATTGGGCTTGATTAACAGTTCAAAGGAGGTCTCCGAAAGCAGCTAATGCCATGGCGGTGCATAAATATCTCCATCCTGCCTGGGTCTGTACAGCTGCTGCTCCCGGATCCCGGCACCCCGCCCCCTGCCCCCCGCCTTTCTGTTCCAAGAGGCTCTGGGTTGCTATTTAAAGGAAAAGAATTAAGTCAGGCAAGCCATGTGGCTGTGATTTCTCTCGCTGCTGTGTCTCAGACCTCGAGGAAGGTAGTCTGAAGCCCGTGTGTGCATGCTCAGTTGCTTCAGTCGAGTTCGACTTTGCGACCCCATGGACTGTAGCCCTCCAGGCTCCTCTGTCCATGGGATTCTCCACGCAGGAATACTGGAGTGGGTTGCGATGCCCTCCTCCAGGGGATCTTCCCAACCCAGGGATCAAACCCACATCTCCTGCATTGCAGGCAGATTTTTTTTTTTAACCACCAGGCTGGATCCCACCTCCCCACAAAGTGAAAGATTACAGAGGCGGGGTGCCAGGGGAGGGGGTACAGGTGCTTTGAGTGACAAGTGCGGGAGTCAGAGGATTCTCAGGGGATCTGTGGGCACGAGGTGGCACCCCAACTCGGCCGTAGATGGTTGACACAGTTCTGTGAGGCCCAAAGAAGGCGGCCCAGGAAAGCCGAGGGGCCATCTCCAGTAACTGCAGGGTTACTGTTGAGCCTTTTCTCTGTGGCTCTAGAGAAGAACCAGAGCCCCCACCCATCTCCCTCGAGCTGGCAGACCTGGGGTCCACAGCTGGAGCTGTCAAGAGCAGGAGGGGCCAGCCCAGCCCAGCAGAGCTCTGGCGGCCCTGGGGGCCGCCCGGGCAGGGGGCTTTCCTGCCGCGGGGGCTGGGTGGAGGTGCAAATTGTTGACCTGTGGCCACTCTCAGGCCCCGGGTTTTAAAATTCCATGCTACACATTGGGAAGCTGACCTGGAGTTTGCCCACCAAGCAATCCGTAGTTACAGTGATCTCGACGAAGCCAGTTGCATGGCGAAACAGAAGCCCTGGGCCTCACTGCACAAATCAGGAGTGAATGGATCCCCGGGGTCCCCAAGTCCTGCTGTGGCAAGGGGACCCTCCTCCAGGGCTGAGCATGGGCTCTTGTCTAACACTTACAAATGAATTGTCCAAGGAGACACACATGCTGATAAAGCAAGAGACTTTATTGGGAAAGGTGGAGAGCAGGAGGGTGAGGGAACCCAGAACTGCTCTGCCACGTGGCTGGTAGCCCCAGGTTTTCCGGGGATGGGCTTAGTTTCTTGGTTGTCTCTGGCCCCTCATTCTAACTCGGAGTCCTTCCTTGTGGTACATGCATTGAGAAGGATGGATTCCAACAAGGATTCTGGGAGGCTGGTAGGACATACCGACTGGTGTCTCCTGTCTCTTTTTGACCTTTCCTGCGTTCTTCCAGTTGGTGGTAGCTTCTTAGTTCCTTGTTCCTTACCAGGACCTCCTGTTGTTAAGATAACTCATGCAGGTGGCTACTGTCTTCCCTGGCCAGGGCAGGCAGTTTCATTCAGTCAGTTGGTTCCCATAACAGCCCCAGCCTGCACCCCACTTTTTGAGCCAAGTGTCCAGCATCATAGGGCACCGGAGGGAATTTCAGGGGTTTCCTAGTGGTGACCTGGGCCGGCCAGTGTCTTTGCAGCCTCTGGATTCTCCTGTTTATTTCTTAGTAGCTAATCCCCGAAGTCCTAAGTCCCAAGAGGCTTGAGTCAAAAACAAAACAGGTGTCCTAGGCTTCCGAGAAGTCTGTGCA
The DNA here is from genome assembly GCF_019923935.1 of Bubalus bubalis. Taxonomy (NCBI): domain Eukaryota; kingdom Metazoa; phylum Chordata; class Mammalia; order Artiodactyla; family Bovidae; genus Bubalus; species Bubalus bubalis. The sequence goes on along the minus strand of NC_059176.1, from coordinate 56,379,942 downwards.
TGGTCTTAGCCTTTTCCTGGGTGCCTGAGATGGAGCTCCAGGTACCCAAGGTCAGCACAGGCTCCCTGAGAGCCGCCCCCGCCCTAGGACAGACACGGCCGCATCTGAGATGGAAACAGGAGCTCAGGAGAACTTTGAGGCCCTGGCTCTGCACTCCTGGCTGCGTAACAAGGTCTGCAGGAGCCAGGCCTGAGCAGAGAAGGCTTCGCTCAGAAAAGCTCACCTCCTCCTCCCACTCACAGTAAGGTGTTTCAAACTCTCAGACTTGCCTTCCTTCCTTCCTTGAACACTCACATCAGAAAAGGCTAAGGTTTACTGCCTGGAATTCAGGTGGTTTTGGCTTTTTTTAAAAGATACAGCACATAAAAATCAGCCGCTTTGGGCTGTCTCTGGCAGGTGACGCCCCAGTGCAGAGCTTTTCCTTTTGATGCTGGGCCAGATTACATCAAGTCTCTAACCTGGGAGGTGGCGGTGAGGGGAGCTTCCGCCTGTGATTTACAGAAGTGGACACAGGGCAACAAGATGGCCCCACAGGGGTCAGTGCCCCCTCGGCTCCCCACCCGTGGTGACTGTCCAGCTCTGGCATCCCTAACGCCCTTCTCTGGGACCCCCCGTCCCCAGCCCCAGGAAATGACAGCTGCCGGGCTGGGACCTCCTGGAGAGAGGGCAGAGGGGAACGGGGTCCCCCACCTCTGGCCCCCACTCTCATCATGCAGTGGCCTCTTGCAAGACTCTCCCCCACCCTGATCGGTAGTATGTCCATTACCATGAGAGTGCCTGGGCTTCCTCTTAGATACCCAGGAAGATGTGCAAGGCCCGAGGAGACCCAGGACATCGGGGATGTGTGGCCACAGGCATCACGGTCCTGGCTTGATCCAGGTGGGGCTGGGCCTTTGGGTGTGAGTGGACCCAGGAATAGCTGCCCAGACTCTGATCTGAGTCAGGATGGAAGAGCAGGTTCCAGGGCCAGCCAGGGCCCTGACCTGAGCAGGAGGCGGTGGAGTGGAGGCTGCGGGCGATCCCTGGGTTCCCGGGGAGGAAGCGGGGGAGGTGCTTGCTTCCTTCCAGCCCTGCCGCGTGACCTTTAGCCTCTGACCCCACGGGGATTGTATGTGTCCCCCTCCAAGACTGTTGGCAGGGACTCTGATCTGGGGAGTGCCCGCTGGCCCCAGGCACCGCCCATCCACCTCGTCAGTCTCCAGCAGGCTCTGAAGCCGGTGCTGCCCCCACTTCACAGATGCTGAAACTGAGGCCAAGCCACTCCCCACAAGTGCTAGGAGGGGACAGAGCAGGACCTCAGGCCAGACCCCCACCCAGCACCGCGCACGAGCAGCGTCTCCTTCAGACTTCTCCACTTTCGGCCCAGTCCCGGGTGACAGCAAACGTTCTCCAGAAGGTTGAGAGCTTCGAGCTCAGCCCCACCACCACCACCCTGCCCAGATGGAGGCGGAGAGCAGGGCCCTGGCCCCTGGGCGCAGGGAGGGCGGGAGAGCACCCTCTGCCGCCACCTGGGGGGCGGGCAGGCCTGCCATCTCCCCCACCCCCATTGCTCCCCGTGGCTGGGGGGGCAGGGGGTGTAAGAGAAGGTGCCTGGATGAGCAGGGATGAGCAGATGAGAGCTGCTCTCCATGGCCACTCCACGTTGGCAACTGGACTCCCTGCTGGGCTTGCTCCTCGCTGCCCCCCAGCCCAGACCAAGTTCCCAGCGCACACCCCAGACCTGTGCGTGTGGCGGTGGAAGGGGTGGGGAGTAACGGCCCCTCTGAGGCTGTGACTGTTGACAAGAAAAGAACCCACTCTAGCCCCAGAGGGCCTGGCCGAAATGCAGATTTCAGGCCCAGCAGGCCGGTGGGGTCAGCGCCCCCTGGTGGGCACAGGGACATCTGAGGAGCACCCTCTGAGCAGATCCCCGAGCATCTGAGGGACTCCCTTTGTGGGGGCACCTTAAGGGGGATTTCAGTCATGGGTTCCAGACACACCAGAGAGCTCTGAGACACGGCTCTGAGCCTGGTTTTCAAGGCTGTGGAGTTAGCAGGACAGCTCCCCACTACTGCATGTTTGCGGGGGATGGAGCCACACATGATGGGGGTGAGGCGTGCCCCCCAACATGTCCCACACCATCTGAGTGCAGGCGGGCCCTGCCCTAGGCACCTTCCTGACCCCAGCTTTCAAGTCCCTGCCCGCCGCTGGCTGCACCCTGAGAAACAGACCCTGGGAACCAGAGTGTGGATGCAGTGCCACAGAGTATGTGGGCCTCCTGGTGGGTGGGGGCCTCTCAGCACCGCAGGCTCAGTCACCCTGAAGCCCACCGCGGGGGAGTGTGCCCGAGAACCACCCAGCGGCCGCTGGGGGGCATCAGGAAGGCACCAAGGTTGTCTGAAGCCTTGGCGCTGCTGAGGGCCCAAGCCCTCAGGACCCTTAGGCCCTTCAGGTCTGCGACTGTGCGCTCTCAGTCGGGTCCAACTCTGTGTGACCCCGTGGACGGTAGCCCCCCAGGCTCCTCTGTCCATGGAATTCTCCAGGCAAGAGCACTGGAGTGGGTTCCCATGCCCTCCTCTGGAGGATCTTCCCAAACCAGGGATCGAAGCCACGTCTCTTGTGTCTGCTGCATTGGGAGGAAGCTTCTTTACCTAAAGGGCTGAATTAAATTCCTGCTTCTTCCTCACAGTGGAGCCTCAGGCACGAAAGCCAGCCCCCCTGAGCCTGGCTCTGCTCCTCTAGGAGATGGGCTGCTGTAGCGCCTGCCCACCGGGCTGCCCGGGGCCCTGAAGGACGTGGGACCTGCGGGGCTTCGCATTGCAGTGGTTCCTCTTGCTGCAGAGCACAGGCCTGGAGCACGCAGGCTCAGTAGGTGGGACGCACACTCTTAGTTGCATGTGGAATCTTCCTGGACCAGGGATCAAACCCGTGTCCCTGCGCTGGCAGGAGGATTCTTATCCACTGCACCACCAGGGACATCCCTTCTAGATGCGTTTTAAAGGAGCCCTGGGCCAGGAACATGTCTTTCAGGGAGGCCAGCCACACAGGGGTCTCCCTGGCCGGCAGCTGTTCATGGCCCTTACCACCTATCGTTTACCAGGTCTGCTTCTTTTGGTCGGCACGCTTCTTCAACTTAAGATGGGAAATGTGTAGCTCTTCTGTCAAATCTATTTTATTTTTCCCAATACATATTTAAGTAAATATATAACTTCTCAAGTTAAAAGAAGACTGCTCACCCAGATACCACCTGAAATGGCCTTGTTCACCAGCAGTGTGATAAACACAGGTCACGTTAGAGGAAAAGCCTGGATTTTAGGACGAGCATCTTGTTTCCCAGCTGTGTGACTTAGGCAGGCCACATCTGCTCCAGGAGCATGGTGTCTGCTCCTGCAGAGGTGAGTGAGCGCCTCAAGATAGGTTGTCCAGGTATGGGGCCGGGCGGCAGCCTGCACAGTGCTTTTGGAATCCTGCCCCTGTGGACTTCTGTCCCTGCTTTTAATCCCCACTTGATTTTAGAGGTAAAAAGCCAGTCGTTCAGTGGCTCAGTCGTGTCCAACTCTTTGCGACCCCATAGACTGCAGCATGCCAGGCTTCCCTGACATTCACTATCTCCTGGAGTGTGTTCAGACTCATGTCCGTCAAGTCAGTGATGCCATCCAGCCATCTCATCCTCTGTCGCCCCCTTCTCTTCCTGAGCTCAATCTTTCCTAGGATCAGGGTCTTTTCCAATGAGTCGGGTCTTCGCATCAGGTAGCCAGTATAAGAAAGTAAATAGACTTTTCCAAGGTTAAGAGCCAGATTAGCGGCCCAGGCAGGGGTGGCTGGAGCCAGAGCCCCTCTTCTCCTCTGCTGACGGGGCTGCGACACCAAACGCTGGGCCTCCTAGCTGGTCTGCTGGCCCCATTTGCCCCTGGACGTCAGTGTAGAGGCTTCCCTCCTGCTGCCACGTGTAGTCTCCACGAGCTCTACAGAAGAACCCAGGAGGCTGGGTGGGAAAGGGCAGCGTCCGTGTGTGGGGGGGTGCAAGATTCAGGTGTGTTAAAGTTACAGTTCTCAGGCATGAGGTGGAGAGGTGGTAAAGACTCCGCCTGCCAATGTCAGAGCTGCAGGTTCAATCCCTGTGTGGGGAAGATCCCCTGGAGGAGGAAACGACAACCCACTCCAGTCTTCTTGCTGGAAAATTCCATGGACAAGGGGCCTGGTGGGCTACCGTCCATGGCAGTGCAAAGAGTCAGGTACAGCTTAGTGACAACAATAAAATTGTCACTAAGGTCTCAAAGCTTATGAGTGACCTTGGGGGAAAAAAGCATGAACTGGAGCACGTCCAAGGTTATCACTCTTAGTTGTTTCCCAGCTTGCTGTCCAGAGCAGGATAATGGTGTGCGGAGCTACAGAACTGAGGGGGAAGCTGCCCTTAGTCTGTGGAGGAAGCCAGGGAACCAGGGCTAGTAGAATAATCGCAGTGGCCAACATTCATTGAGCCTCTGCTCTGTGCACCATGCAGGGTAAGTCCTTTAACACTTTAAGCAACCTCATAGGGTAGATACTGTTATTACCCCACATTCTAGATAGATATAATGAGGCAGGCAGCCTTCCCAAGTGGCTCAGTAGGGAAGATCTCCTGGAGAAGAGAATGGCTACCCACTCCAGTATTCTTGCCGAGGAAATCCCATGGACAGAAGAGCCTGGTGGACTGTATAGTCCTTGGGGTCGCAAAAAGTCGGACAGGACTGAGCACCCACTGAGGCACAGAGAAGCTAAGTGATTTGTGCAAGGTTACACAGCGGCAGAGATCAGAACACATACTGAATAGTGGGGCTTCATTCCCTGCCAGGTTGCTGTTGGTGTGAATGTGTCAAAGGCACAAGGGTGGGCGGAAAGCTTGGGGGGCTGGGCTGGAATAGGGAAAATAGGGGCATGCTCCCTCAACCCTTTAAGCCTGCAGAGGGCTGGCCACCCAGGGTCGTTAAGGAAGGTAGGCAGGGCCGATCTTGCACTGGACCACCTACCACCTGCGGGACCTGGGAAGAGGCCGCCTTCCTCCCTTGCACGTGCCCACCGCCCTGGCCTGTTGCGGGGGTTCCAGAGGCCTGGGCTCACAATTTCCAACCTGAAGACAACCCCCTCTTCCCGTCCCTGCAGCCTCCTCCTCGTGCAAGATCCTCAAGTGCAACTCTGAGTTCTGGAGCGCCACGGCGGGCAGCCACGCGCCGGCCGCGGACGACGCCCCCGAGTTCTGCGCGGCACTGCGCACCTACGCCCTGTGCACGCGGCGGACTGCGCGCACCTGCCGGGGGGACCTGGCTTACCACTCGGCGGTCCATGGCATCGAGGACCTCATGAGCCAACACAACTGCTCCAAGGATGGCCCCACGTCGCAGCCGCACCTGCGCACGCTGCCGCCGCCCGGGGACAGCCAGGAGCGCTCGGACAGCCCGGAGATCTGCCACTACGAGAAGAGCTTCCACAACCGCGCGGCTGCCCCCAACTACACGCACTGCGGCCTCTTCGGGGACCCGCACCTCCGGACTTTCACAGACCGTTTCCAGACCTGCAAGGTGCAGGGCGCCTGGCCGCTCATCGACAATAATTACCTGAACGTGCAGGTCACCAACACACCGGTGCTGCCCGGCTCGGCGGCCACTGCCACCAGCAAGGTATGGGGGAAGCTGAGGGGCCGGGGCGTGGCGGAGGGGCCGGGGGTGGGGGGGGGGGCCGAGGCGGGGGCGGGGTGTCACAGCACCAGGTCCTAGGGTCAGGAGGGCCCAGATTTTCCCCCACCAGACCCAGACGCCTCCTGCACCCAACATTTTCTTATTGTCAGTCAATGAGCTGAATATTTAGGCAGGAATTTTTTGGTAGCTCAGCTGGTAAAGAATCTGCCTACAATGCAGGAGACCCGAGTTTGATTCCTGGGTGATCCCCTGGAGAAGGGATAAGCTACCCACTCCAGTATTCTTGGCCTTCCCTGGTGGCTCAGACAGTAAAGAATCTGCCTCGAATGTGGGAGACCTGCCCTTCAATCCCTGGGTTGGGAAGATCCTCTGGAGGAGGGCATGGCAACCCACTCCAGTATTCTTGCTTGGAAAATCACATGGACAGAGGAGCCTGGCGAGCTACAGTCCATGGGGTCACAGAGTCAGACACAACTGAGCAACTAAGCACAGCACAACACAGCAAACCACCCTGGAGGGCTTTCCTGGTGGCCCAGTGGTCAAGAATCCACCAGCCAATGCAGGAGACATGGGATCGATCCCTGGGTTGGGCAGATACCCTGGAGAAGGAAATGGCTACCTACTCCAGTATTCTTGCCTGGAGAATTTCATGGACATAGGAGCCTGGCGAGTTACAGTTCATGGGGTCGCAAAGAGTCAGAAACAATTTAGTGGCTAAACAACAAAACACCCTGGAACCACCTTTGCCCTTTGCCTGGAGTGGGATGTTTCTTTAACTGCCAGCCACCATCCACTAGGGGGTCTTTGAAATCAGCACTCTAGGGTCACAAGCTAGCACATAGGCATAGAGTTGTTGGGGGAGTGGGGTGGGCGGGCAGAGTAGAACAAGATAGCAAAACCTAGCCTGCCTTAAAGGCAGTTTGTGAATGCTTTGTAAGTAGGAGAGTAAACATTTAGGGAACTTAGTTTCTGTTGTTCATGTGCCTGCACATTGGGTATACATGTAAGATGGATTTTTTTTCCTGCGGTTAATAGTCCGGAAAGTTTAGAAATACTCCCAGAGCATTCAGTTTCAAACTTTTGGAGTATTCTTCTCTTGCCTCAAACTGTATTTTGGTAGAAGCCCAGTGTCAAATCCTGATCAAGAGGATCCTCTATGCAGGTATGTTTCTGCCGTCGTCATCACTGCACTTTCTGTCCAATAGGGGTCAAACCCCACCCCAGACAAGTGGGCCTGACAGCCTCCTGGAGGTGACGGCCCTACCCAGGGATTCCCATTGCGGCTGCACATTTACAAACTAAGCAGACTTTAGAGGATAGTGGTTCTGGAGCCCCCAAGCCAGTCTGACACCAGATATCTGGGTGGGGATCAGATGTGTTGTTTAAAGCTCCCAGTGATTCTGGGGCATGAAGGGCATTAAAGATGCTGGCTGGAGGACAGGGCTGCAGCATGCTGCCGGGGGCATCGGGAAGAGGGAACAAGTGAGGATTAGGCATCAGCCCACTGGGCACCCCAGGGGCCACCCAGGCAGCCTACCCAGCCGGGGGACCTCCATTTGACACATCCGGAACTGAGGCTTCAAGAGGGAAAGCGGCCTCCCCACCCAAGTGCGTTCGGCTGGAAACCGCGCTAGGATTTCACCCGGGCCAGGGGACTCCAGAGCCCAGCAGGTTCTTGCTGTCAGGAGAGGCAGTTCCCACCTAGAAGCCCCTGAGGCCACCAAGAGCCAGTTGTCTTCTTATCCAGGGAGGCTTCAGTGTTTGGGTGGCAGGACCTGAGTGCTGCTCTCAGAGCCCCACCCAGAGGCAGCCCCGATGTGGCCGGGGCCAGGCCATGGGACATTCCAGTCCCCTCCAGACTCTCCCCCCATTTGCAGGGAGGGTCTCCCATGATCTCACACTCAGACTTAGCCAGAGGACGTGGTCTCAAGTCCGGGAGGCCCAGGGTGATCAGGGCCCAGGTGACAGGGACACCTCTGCCTCCCCAGGGCATGGCCCTCAGAGTCCCCAGGGCTTCCGATCTGGCAGTGGGTCTGTTTTGCCAAGAAGAGCACGTTGCAGGGCAGTGTGTGGAACAGTGCCAGGCTGGCCCACAAGGGTGTTTCTGTTCCTTCTCATCCCTCCACACCCCGGGGTAGGACACCAAGGTGACCTGGCCGCCAGGAAAATTCCTGCCACCTCCCTCTGCGCCGGTGGCCCCCGCCTGCCCACAGGGATCTCTCCAGGGACCAGCTGCTGGGTAGAAAATAAGCAGGCCACGGCCCCGTGGGTGCTCTTACAAGCCTCTGGCCCCGGGCCATGAAGCCTGGTGGGCGGCCTCACCTCTTCCCCACGCCCAGCCCTCTGCAGACCAAGGGGGGCCCCGAGGCAAGGTCCCGGCTGTGCTCTCTGCGGCCCATTCCCCTACCCGCCTTTCTCCCAGGAGCCAAGATAAATGAGTGTCGGGAGCCTGAGGCTGTGGCTTCTAAATCCAGCAGCAAACATGCCGTGGAGGGGGACCCCGCCTCCCCGTCCCGTCCTGGCAGGGAGCAGAGGGAGGCTCCTGAGGGTGTGAGAGGGCTCTGGGCCTCGGGGGACCTGACCCAACGTGGCGTGGGGATCAGGGGTGATAACAGACCTGGGCGGGGTTGTGCTCAGTGACCAGCAAGGCGGGGCTGCTGGCACCTTAGACTTGGGGGGACGAGGTAGAGAAAGAGCTTTTAGATCACGTATCAGGGAGTCCTACAGACCAGGGTGAGGTGCCTGGCTGTAGAACGCCTCGATGCCACCCTGGGCTCTCTGTGGACACTCGGTGGGACCCTTAGCTCAGCGGCGGTTCATTCCTTCATTCATTCCTTCTTGCGTTCCATTTATTCATTCATTCATGTGGCCCACACGCTTCAAATGCTCGCTCTGTGGCCGTCTTACTGCTGGGCACCGTGGTCGGCAGAGCTGCCTAAGCAGACTCGGGAGCACCTCCCTTCCTCTTGCAGCGTGGAGCCTCCAGACGGGCCTGGCACTCTGCTGCAGAGCTCCCTAATGAAGGCAGCCCCTTTCTGCCATGACCCAGGGCCACCTCCGTCTTTCCGGCGGGAGAAGTGCTTGAGCAGCACCCTCTCTGATCTCCCCATCAGCCAGAAGGCAACGCGAGCGCTGCTGGAGGCTGAACGGCCACAGGCTCCCAGTCTGTGGCCAAGCCTGTCTTGGGCCGCAGGGCCGTGTGTGCCCAGGCGAGAGACACCAGTGGCTGCTTGCCAGCGCTCTCGGCCTGCCTCGGCCTGCTCTCCTGTGGGCCTTCAGTCCTCAGGTGTGTTTGTTTCTCCGCCGATGCAGAAAACATCAGCCAGACAGCTCTTTTGTGCCAGCCTCTGTGTTCTGCGACGCCTCCCGCCCAGCAGCCCCTGGGTTAATGACGGCGAGATCAGCCCTGAGGGTGCTCGAGACGGGGGCTGGGACAGCAGGATGCTGAGGGTCTCGGGGTCGGGGCGTCAGGTGGCTCCACCCGGAGCCCTGGGGAAGGCCTCCTGCCCGTCCTGGCCCTGAGCTTACCCCCGAAGCAGGCGGAGTAAGAGCTTATCCCCAAGGTAGTGGAGCCCCTGCATCACGATCCCCAATTCCCAGGTGGCGCTAGTAGTAAGGAATCCGCCTGCCCAAGCAGGAGTCATAGGAGACGTGGGTTCGATCCCTGGGTCAGGAAGATCCCCTGGAGGAGGGTATGGCAACCCACTCCAGTGTTCTTGCCTGAAAAATCCCCATGGACAGAGGAGCCTGGAAGGCCACAGCCCGTGGGGTCCCGCGGAGTTGGACACGACTGAAGTGCCTTAGCACGCACGCACTCCCCAGCCACGGTACCTCACCCAGGAGCGTGATATCCTTGCTGCCCAGCCCTGCTCGGCCGCCCCCACCCCCGCCCTGTTCTCGTAGAGAGTCCGGATCTAGAGATTTCCAGCCCAGGCTGACAGTTCAGCTTCCTATTCCCTTGGGGCCTGCCTCCCGTTCCTGCCCACCCTCCTGCGCTGCCTTTTTCTTTCCTGCCGTGCTGGGGAGGAGAGGAACTCGGGTCTCCGTGCCTCCGCCCCGGGCAGGTTCCCTGGAGCACCCGCATTCCCAGCATCTTTCACCCGCTTGGCCCGTGACATCACGCCCCGCCCCCGCAGTGTGGGCCCGTGAGGACTGGGGTCGTGGACTGCCTCCTCCCGCGTGTGGACACAGCCCCCAGCCCCAGGTCTGGCCCCAAAGGTCGATTGATGACACGGGGCTCCGCCCGCCTCCCGGTGGGGGTGGGGGGGGGGGGGGGCGCGGGCCCCCGGGGAGCGGGGCGGGCGCTGCGGGAGCGGCAGCCGCGCCCGTGGCCGCGTTGGCAGCCGGCCGCCCCGCTTTCGACAGGCCCCCTTCATGCTGTTACTTGTGGTTGAGTCCCAGGCCCCGGTGCCAAGAGGAGGCGAGCAGCCTGTCAGCCTTCCAGCAGACTGTCTCCGCGAGCGACGGTGGGGAGAGTGAAACCAGCCTTTCCTGTTCTAGGGAGGCCGATGGCAGCGGGAAGGCTGGCCCGCTCCCCGCCCGCGGCCTCCGTGTGTTTGTGTGGCCCTGCGCACAGCACCGGGCATGGACCCCCGGGCCCGCGGCCCACGCCCCCTCCCACCCCCGGGGCAGGACCACCCACTGCCCGGACCACCCTGGCTGCTCCCCACCACCGCCCCCCGCAGGCAGGCGGCCTCCGCATGGGGTGAAAGCCTTGGATGGAGGTGAGGCAGCCAGAGGTGGGTCCCCCTGCAGGTCTGGGTGGTGGGGGAGTGGCCGCACTGTGGGCTTCCGCGAGGCTCAGGGCCCGGGCGGAGTGGTGGGGCTGCAGCCCTCCTGGACATCCCTCAGTGAACCAGAGGGCCACCTCCCCAGACTAGCTATGACCTCCCGGGGGAGGTGGGGAGACGGAACCCCCGGGCCCAGGGAGCTAGGCACGCGGGCCCCCCCGACGTCGCCCTCTGTGGCTCGGACAGAGCCTCCAGCCTCAGCTTCTGAGCACCAGCCCCTGCTTGTATCCCCTTCCCACCCTCCTCGTCATTCGCCAGGCCCTGCAGCCCCAGCGCCTCCGCCCCCAGACGGCTGCTGCTGCTGCTAAGTTGCTTCAGTCGTGTCCGACTCTGTGCGACCCCATAGACGGCAGCCCACCAGGCTTCCCCGTCCGGGATAGGGCCCATAAAAAGGCTTGCCTTCCTTTAGAGCCCGAAGGAGAAAACCAGCGTGAGCCAGCCTGGACTATATTAGTCTTTACACCCATGTAGTCACAAGAGGTGGTTTTTTAATGTTTCTTTTTTTATATTTATTTATTGGTTTGGCTGCACTGGATCTTTGTCTTTGCACGTGGGATATTCGATCTTTGTTGCTGCATGGGATATCTCATTCCCTGACCAGGGATCGAATCTGGGCCCCACCCTGCGTTGGGAGCGTGGAGTGATAGCCACTGGGCCACCAGGGAAGTCCCTAATTTTTACCGTTTCTGATGGAGGCAGGGACGCAGGAAGGCCCAGGGGCCTGGAGTTCCCCCAAAGTCATACTGTAGTCGGCCTCTCTCAGACATCCTCACATTTCTCAGGAACAGGGTGAGAAGGGCCGGGGTCTTGTCTGTGTTCCCCCCGAGGGCCCTCATCCGCCGCTGGTCACCTCTGGGCTTTACGCTACGTGAGGGGACCTGCAGAACAGTGGCAAAACGCAGCCGGGGACACCTCTGCGGGCTCTCGCTCTTTCTGTCCTGTTGGTTTGCTCAGCCCAGAACCTTCTGTAGCTGCTAGTCTGCCCCCTCCAGCCCTTGGGACTCTCAGCCCCTGCTCCTGAGGCCCCCAGCCAGGACCATCTCCCCCCTCGGGCTCCGGGCTGTGCCCCCGGCTACCCCAGAACGGCGGGCAGACGGGCCCTGGGCTGTGCCCACCGCACACCCGCGGTCCTGGCTGCCCCTCCCCGACCCTCCTGCCCTCGCTGCCCCGTCGCCACCTCTCTGGGTTTTCTCCTTGGTGTCCGGCCGGTCTGGGCCCTTGCTCCGTTGCACGCTCACCCTTAAGCCAGACACTCCTCTAGTGCGTTGCTGCATTGCCCTGGGCCGGGAGAGGGGTACAGACCACCGTCATGGCCTTCAGCCACCACACCGCCCTCGGGGCCCAAGCAGGGGATTCCACCGAGGCCAACCTCACGCAGCATCAGCAGTGCCCTGCCCTTTGCCGAAGCCCCTTGGGCCTGCAGACATCACGAGGAGGCGGGGTGCCCCAGCTGGTGAGGCTCTTCTTCTCCAGGCTTAGTGGGGGTGACGGGGCAAGGCCTGAGAATGAGGGCCCAGGGGCCCTGCAGAGGTTGGGGGTGGGCTTTTAGCCAGGGACCCACAAGGCCTGGGCACCGTCTTGCCCCCATCACCTCTCCTCCCTGCCTGGCTTCAGGCTGCGAGTCCAGGTTCCAGCTGCCCTTGGTCCGGGTGGTGCCATGGCTGTCAAGGCACCCAGAGCCACCAGTGGTAAAACAGCGTGCCCCTGGCAACAGGAACGGGCATGGGGGCTTCTAGCTTCACTCACGTCTCTGCCCCCCTCCGTCTTCCTAGTTACATCAGGAAGGAAAGCATAGCCACGCGTCTCACCCTTGATGATAGGGAGACAGGTCACTCCGTGGGCTGCTTGTCTTTTGTCCTTCTCCCAGGCCGCCCACACTATGACTGTTTTGGCCAGAAGTGTCCAGCGGCTGCAAACCAAGAGCCCAGTCCCAGCTCTGCCTCCTGCTGGCTGTGTGACCTTGGGCCAGTCACTTTACTGTCTGAACGAAAATGTCCTCATCTGTAAATCGGGGGTATTGTCCCCTCCCCTGCAGCACCATATGGGTGTGTTAGTAATAAATGTGGCGAGTGAGCCTCTGTTTGTGTTCTTAGGAGGAGAGTTCCTGATGGAGCTTCTTGGCCTTCTGCTGCTTCTGCTTCTCCAGCAGCTCAGCGCAGCCCCTGCCCCGGCTGCAGGCTCAGCAGAAATGGGCCTCCCTGCTCCCCTGGCCAAAGCTGCCCTTTCCGCCGGGGGCACCCGTCTCCCTTCTGCTGACCAGCACCTCCCTCCCCCACCGCTTCCTCCTGCTCGCCAAGGCTGGGCTGGGAGACCCCTCGGGCCAGCCCCGCCGCCGTGGCCTCTGCTGGCCTCTGCCTCGTGGACCTTGCCTGCTTGTTCTTTCTGTGCACAGCAGCCTCCTTTGTTCTAGCTGCTGTGTTGTTCAGCCCCGGGCTCGCCGTCCTTTGGTTGTGGACCGTATCAGTTTCCTGTCACTGCTGTGACAAGTACCACAAACTAAGTGATTCAGACAGAAATTGAGCCCCTTATACTCCTGAAGGCGAAAAGTCTGAAACGACTCTTTAAAAAGCTCAAGATGGGGACTTCTCGGATGGCCCAGTGGATAAGACTCTGTGCTCATAATGCAGGGGGCACAGGTTCGATCCCTGATCAGGGAACTAGATCCCACATGCCAGAGCTGAGAGCTGGCTCAGCCTAAATAAATAAATAAAATAGCCTAAATTAAAGAAAAGAAAAAAAGCTCAATGTGTTGGCCAGGCCAGTCCTTCTGGGGGCTCTGGGGAGAGTCCGTTCATTGCTTCTTCCAGGCCTCTGCTGGTTGCCGGCATCCTTCAACTTGTGGCCACGTCCCTCGAGTCTCTGCCTCCGTAGAAATACCGCCTTCTCTTCTGCGGTCAGATTTCCTGCCTCTGTCTTACAAGGACACGTGTGATTACGCTTAGGGTCCATCAGGATCATTTCTCCATCTCAGTATCCGTAACCTAATCCCACCTGTAAAATCCCATTTACCATTGCTGTTGTGGTCCAGTCGCCAACTCTTTGCGAACCCATGGACTGCAGCACACCAGGCCTTCCTGTCCCTTACCATCTCCTGGAGTTTGCCCAAGTTTATGTCTGTTGCATTGGTGATGCCAACCAACCATCTCATCCTCTGTCGCCCCCTTCTCCTGCCTTCAATCTTCCCCAGCATCAGGATCTTTTCCAGTGTGTCAGCTGTTCCCATCACGTGGCCAAAGTATTGGAATTTTAACAGGTTCCAAGGTTTAGGGCATGATATCTTAGAGGCTGTTTTTCAACCTACCACAGTGAATAAAGACCTTTTATTTTTAATTAGCCCTGCTTGTCGTTTTATGATTCTCCTCTGCATATAGTAAATGAGCTGCTTTTCTATTTAGAAAAGTAGTTTCTAAAGTTCCCTTTATAAATAATAAAAAAAAAATTAAGCAAATTGTCTTAAAGAAAAATATTAAATGCATAATAGCACAGGTCTCACCGAACAGGGACCAAAACAGGGAAAGGACAGTGCAGAGCGTCCTGGGGCCTCCGGCCTTCCGTCTGCTCGGTGCAGAGCGTCATGATGAGTCCAGGGCTGGGCCTCGTCCCCCTGCAGTCACCAGCACCATCTCACGCCTCTCTGTCTCTGTACCCTCTGGCCCACAGCTCACCATCATCTTCAAGAATTTCCAGGAGTGTGTGGACCAGAAGGTGTACCAGGCTGAGATGGACGAGCTGCCGGCCGCCTTCGCAGATGGCTCCAAGAACGGTGGGGACAAGCACGGGGCCAACAGCCTGAAAATCACCGAGAAGGTGTCGGGCCAGCACGTGGAGATCCAGGCCAAGTACATCGGCACCACCATCGTGGTGCGCCAGGTGGGCCGCTACCTGACGTTCGCCGTGCGCATGCCCGAGGAGGTGGTCAACGCCGTAGAGGACCGCGACAGCCAGGGCCTCTACCTCTGCCTGCGGGGCTGCCCCCTCAACCAGCAGATCGACTTCCAGGCCTTCCGAGCCGGCGCGGCCGAGGGCCCTGGCGCCCTTCAGCCGCCGGCCGCCAGCCCCGCGCCCCCAGCCCCGGACACCTTCCCCTACGAGACGGCCGTGGCTAAGTGCAAAGAGAAGCTGCCCGTGGAGGACCTGTACTACCAGGCCTGCGTCTTCGACCTGCTCACCACGGGGGACGTGAACTTCACACTGGCCGCCTACTACGCCCTGGAGGACGTCAAGATGCTTCACTCCAACAAGGACAAGCTGCACCTGTACGCGAGGACTCGGGAGCCGCCAGGCCGGGCGGGGGCAGCCCCTGGGCCGCCCCCGGCCCCCTGGCCCCTTCTCGGCACCCTCCTGCTCCTGGCCTTGCTCCCCGCGCTCCTGGGGGCCGCCTAGGACAGACCGCGGGGGCGGCCCCTCACTGCATGGGGTCTGGTGGCTTCCTGCTGGCCCCGTGGGCCCCGCGGGGGACAGTTACCTCCCCGCCGCCTTGGGCTGCCTGCTGGCGAGGGCTGGGGGCATGGGATGTCTCCTCTTTGCCCCTCCCCCGGGGGACCCGCTACTGGGGGTGGTGGCGACGGGTGCTGTGACGTGTGTGACCTCCAGCTGTGCAGAGAACAAGCTGCCCCCCTCCCTCCGCCCCCATCTCCGCGCTCCCCACCGTGTGAATGTGCAGATCAGAGCCCCAGCCCCCACGGGAAGCCCCCACCCCATGCCAGAGACCCTGGGCGGGGCAGCATGTCAAGCTGCTCCCACCCCTGCGATGCACTGAGAGAGGCCCGGCTGACTGCTGCACACGTACCCCCGGGGCCGCCTGCACCCACGCACGCACACACACTCTACACACTCGCACACACGGGGGCGGGGGCGGGGGCGGGGGCGGGCCCAGGCCCAGGCTGGACCCCCGAGCAGGGCATCCCTTCCTGCTGGGCCTTTAGGACACGCCCCAGGGCGCTGCTTGGCGTCTGTAGAAAACTGGGGGAATCCTTTGGCCAAAACGTTGCACCCTCCCCATGCCTTCCCGCCCGTGGCCTCCCCGTGAGCCCAGGAGAGACCACCAGGCGCCCCCCAGCTGGGCACGGGTTCGGGCCCCCGTGACCGGGCCCCCTACATGTTGGCACGCGCTCTGAGCAATGACCTGCTCTGGCCCCTTACTCCCACCGCCTGTCCTTCCATCCCCCTTCCAGTCTACCGTCCTTAGGAAGTCGAACCTTTGCTTCTAAATTGTCTACATGGAGAACGACCGCCTTGATGTTTGGTCTTCCCCAGCAGGTGGTAAGATCCAGTGGGCAGGGAATCTGGGGCTGCAGGCTGTGAACCGGGGACCCAGCGGAGAGGGCTAGCTGGCCTGCCCTCATCCTCTGCTTTCTCCTCGCTTGCCCCCACTCCCAGAGCCCTGCTCCCCACCCTGCCCACCCACACATCTGCCTTCCGGGGCGAGGAGCGGGAGGATATCTCAACCCTTAGCATCGGTGGCAGGGTCCCCTCTGGCTCGGACTTCCTCTTAAGCCCCGCGTCCACACGGAGACTTCCCCACTATACGTCAGCCAGGCTGTCCATCCGAGGAGCCCCAGACCACTCCCGCCTCCGCTGCTGTTTCAGAGACCCCTAGAGGCCGCCGCGGGCTGGGCTCCGCCCCCAAAGGCGTGGCCGTGCCCCCGAGGGCCCCCTTCCGCAAGCCCTGCACCCCCCATCACTGTCCCCCCGCCGGCCGCCCTCTGCTGACCCCGGGGACCTCTCATACACTGGCCCAGGAGGCTGCGGACTGGTCCCCGCCTCCCATTCCAAGAGGTCCCCTCGGAGCCCTGCCAAGCCGCGCGCTGGGCGGGCGGGCGGCGGGAGTGTGGCCCCGGCCCCTCCCTGCTGGTTTTTAGTTGGTCCCTACGTTGGAAGTAAAAAGTGAAGCACTTTATTTTGGTTGTGTTTGATCACGTTCTGCTTGGAAGTGGGGGCCCCTCACTGTGTCCCGCGTCTGCGACCTGTGTGGAGTGTCACCGCGTGTACATACTGTAAATTATTTATTAATGGCTAAATGCAAGTAAAGTTTGGGGGTTTTTTTGTTTTGTTATTTTCTTTTGGACTGTGTGTCAGAGTTTGTTTTCTGAACGGACGTTGGTTCCTTCGGGGATGGTGGGTGTCGGTGGTGGGTGTCCCCTTACAGGGGGGCGTCCCCCCGTGTATATACCTGGGAGGGGGCAGCATATGGGTGTGTGTGAGAGAGCTGAGTGTTGTGAATGCCTGCAGAAGAGGAAGCAATTAAACAACCAAAGCCCCTTCTCTGAAATTACTTTCCTTGCTATGAGCTGTCTTTGGGGCTTGAGGGGTCCAGGTTCCCTTGCAAAGCTGGCATCATCCCCAAAACAGATGACCGCGTGCTGGAGGAACGTGGAGGGCGGTTGGGCTGAGGTAGGGTGGGCTGGCCTGAGATCCAGGAGGAGTCATCTCAGCTTCTCCCATCAGTGCGAGACCCAGGAGCAGGGAATAGCTGCCTCCGGTCCAGAGGTGCCCCCCTCACCTGCAGCCCAGGTAATGGCTGACGGCGCTGCCAAGGGCCCATTGGTGAGCAGAGGACCAGAGCCTGCCGGGGCCAGCTTCTCTACTGGCTGTGTGCACATTGCATCCAGGGACGTCCCTGGGCTTCACAGGTGGCTCTCTGGTAGAGAACCTGCCTCCCAGTGCAGGAGACACAGGTTCAATCCCCAGGTCGGACCATCCCCTGGAGGAGGGCATGGCAACCCACTCCAGTATTCTTACCTGGAGAATCCCATGGACAGAGGAGCCTGGTGGGCTATGGTCCATGGGGTCACACAGAGTGACATGACTGAAGCAGCCAAGCACAGCGCAGCACAGGGACTTCCCTGGTGGTCCAGACTTCACCGCCCAGTGTGGGGAGTGCAGGTTTGATCCCTGGTTGGGAGCTAAAATCCCAAAAAACATAAAACATCATAAAAGACATACAGCATCACCAAAAAACATAGAAGCAGTATTGTAGCAAAATCAAAGATTTTTTTAAATGATCCCTATCAGAAAAAAAAATTATTAAAAAACACATAGTCTCATCCCACTTTAAAGCTATCCAGTGAATCAGGCGTGTATATGGGCATGTAAAATGCACGCCCATTTTACAGACTCCAAAAAGAGGCTCAGGGAGATGGACTGGCCCAGGGTTCCTTAGCAAGGGCAGGGTCAACACGTACACTGAGGTGTGTTTTGCCCCCCCTCCAAATCCCTGCCAGTCCGTTATACCAAAGGCCAGGTGGCAGACGAGCTGCACTGTGACGCCAGGCCACGTCCCAGCCTTTCCACTTTGCCAGCTCCATGACTTTGGACCAGTCACTAACCTCTCTGAGCCTCCATCAACTCCCTTAGAAAGTGGGGGGTGCCAATGCCCTAGGGTTGTTTGAAGATTCAGCAAGTACATTCCTGTGAGGCACCAAGGACAGGGCCTGGCACAGCACGTGCCCAGCGTTGATGTCGCTGCTGCCCTAGGGCCAGAGGGGCCAAGTGAGATGGGGAGGAGGGGAGGGGAGAGGGCCGCAGAGCCCTGGAAGCGCGGGAGCGAGGACAACCAAGACAGGGCGCATGCACACCACCCCAAAGCCGAAATAGAAAGGGAGCTCTTTCTAAGCCTCGTGCTTATTTAAGCAGGCTCCCAGAGAGAACCAAGGGCCTCCCAGGTGGCGCTAATGGTAAAAAACCCTCCTACCAAAGCAAGAGATTTAAGAGAGGTGGGTTCCCTAGGGTCCATGGGGTCACAAAGAGTCAGACACGACTGAAGCGACTTAGCACACACATTACTGGGGGTGGTGGTGAGGGGGCTTCCCTAGTGGTTCAGCGGTAAATAATTCACCTGCAATGCAGGAGCCACAAGAGATGCGGGTTCAACCCCTGGGTTGCGAAGATCCCCTGGAGGAGGGCACCTCAACCCTCTCCAGTATTCTTGCCAGGAGAATCCCATGGACAGAGGAACCTGGCCGGCTACAGTCCACGGGGCCGCAAAGAGTCAGACAAGACTAAAGCGATTTAGCACACGCACACCAGAGAGAACCAGGAGTCTGGGCTTTGGGAGGAAGAACCAGCTTAGAAGGGACACAAAAAAGCTGGGACATCCCACACACGCCTTACCCAGTTACCCAGTCGCCCAAATTGATAGGCTGCTCACCCTCACTAGAAACTGGAATGAAATGAACACTAATGGTGGGGGGGGGAGGGAGTACCACCAAGAGCTGTTGGCAGTCGGCCAGTGCAGAAAAACAGATTATTAAGAAGCCAGGGCACACAGGAGAGAGGAAAAAAAGAAAAAAATCAGGAAAAAAAAAATCAGGCCATCAGATGAAAAGGCTACGGCGGTCGCCAGATAAGAGGCTTGGTTTGGAACGTGTTCAGGACCTTAAACTCTACCAGCTGGAATTCCTTCCAAGTACCATGCCACTCGCTGCCCTCCTGAACACGGAAATTTGCACTTCACCGTGAATATGGAACACTGAGTCGTGAGTTAAATGATTCCCAAGAAGCGGCTTCCTCTGGCTCCGCAGGCTGTGTTTGGAGCAGAGACACTCCAAGGCCCTGCGCCTGGAGGTAAATGCATTAGCAGACAGAGCTCGGGCCCTCTCCTTGCCCCATCCCCACTCACCAGGAACTTGGACATCTTGGCGAGGCAGACTTCCTAAGAATGGAAGACAGGAGAGAAAGGGCCGTTAAACACAAAGGAGCGTGCGTTGTTGGTAACGAAGAGGGCAGATTCTGGGAGGAAAAGCAGTGGAGCCAGGCCGGAGGGGTCTCATCAGTGTCAGGCCAGCGTGCAGGGTGGGGGCGGGCTGGCACAGAGCGGGGGTGGCCCTGGTCCCGGGCGGCCGGCCGGCTTGGCATCTAGATTGGCTCTGCCCGTCGCTGACTGTGTGGTCTCCCTTGCATTTTTTGAACCTTGGATTCCTTATTTGTAAAATGGAATTATGAGTACGTACCTCCCAAGGCCATTACAGAAATCCAATGAGCTAACATTCATAAATCGCCTCGCACACGGGTCCCGGCGCCCTGGCAGAACAGAGGCGCCGCCAGACACGGCCCTCATCCTGCCTTTGCCGTTGCACGTGTCCCCTGATTGACTGGGTTCCATGATCATGGGTGCTGGGGGATGCGACAGAGACCAAACACTCTACCTTATGTTCTCCTTGGTGAGACGGGTCTCTAACCAGGCAGTTCGTAACCAGTAGCCATGCTGTACTGGGGCTTCCCTTATGACTCTGACAGTCAAGAATCTGCTTGAAATGCAAGAGACCAGGGTTCCATCTCTGGGTCAGGAAGATCCCCTGGAGAAGGGACCGGCTGCCCACTCTAATATTCTTGCCTGGAGAATTCCCTGGACAGAAGAGCCTGGTGGGCTACAGTTCATGGAGCCTCAGAGCTGACTGAGTAATCTAACACTTTCGTTTTTTTCTTTTTTTCAGCCATGTCTCACTATATGTTCATCCATCAGTCATGCCTGACTCTTCATGACCCCATGTACTATAGCCTGCCAGGCTATTTAAAAAAATGGTCTCAGAAGGATGGGCTTAATTAAGAAACTGTATGGGCCAGCAGGTGTGCAAGGCATGATGTGTGGGGGCAGGCATGTCCCCCAGCGTCACTCCAGCCTCACCCAGAGTCGTGCTGGGAAGCCTCATGGATTCTTCTGCATTTGAACTCATTTCTGTCCCCTTCGTCCCTCCCTCCCACAGGAATCAGAGCCCTCCCCAGGCCACCCCCTGTAACCAAAGCAAAGGAGTCTGGCCAAGCAGATCTGCCTGGGGAAGAACACACCCGAATCGTCGGCTGGAAACGGGCTGGGGCCTGGGTCTCAAGTTCACTCCAGGCTCCTCTTGCACACAAGCCCAGTGTCAGCATCGGCTGTCTCTGGGGCTGGGGCACTTTATGAACATGGGTGAGCTGGCTTGGGCTAAGGGGGACCCCCTGAAGGCGATTGGAAGTTGGTAGAGAAGCAGTCTGCAGCTCGTCGGAAAGGAAATAGCAACAGTTTGGCTGACTGGACCAGGCCCACCTGGCCCAGGGCCAGGCCCTCAGCTCAGGGCAGGGCTTGTGCCTTGGGTTTGGTGGGCCTGGATGGCAGCTGGCATGTGGACATCTGGACAGAGAGTCCCCAGCCCTGTCCCCTCCTGACTGTGTGATAGGTGACCTGTGATGGCTCTCAGCCTCGGCGCCCTCACCCGTAAGGGAAGATGACTGTGTGTCCTCTGCAGACAAAATGCCAACCTCTGCACCTGCCCTGAACTCACAATTGCTGTGACCATTTTCACAAGAGCCCTAGAAAGCAGATGCCATCTGGTTTCCAGGTAAATCCCATGCCACCCACCTGCCCCTCCCTTGAGGATCCCCAAAGCAGGGGTGGCGTCAAGCCAAGGATCTGGTTGCTCTGGGGCCAGCAGTTCCCTGGGCCCAGACCCTCACCTGCAGGCTGGGCGCATAGAGGGATGTCGATGGGCCCTGGAGAGAACGAGGAGGGCAAAGAGGGTCCCCCAGATCTGAAGTCTGCGAGCCCTGGGATCAAAGGCACCTGTGGATCCTCGGCGGGGTCACCACCATCCAGGGGCGGTCATCAGCACCCCCAGCTGGGGGACAGTCTTGTTGCAGCTGCCGGTGCAGACCCCACTCCCAAATGCATGGAGCCTGGAGCCCCCCACCCTGCCCCAGCCAGGGCCACCTGCCGTGTGCCAGGTACCCTGCCGACTGTCTGATCCAAGGACTGGTGGGTCACCAAGGAGCCCCGTCCAGCTGCCTCCTTCCTGAGGCTCAGGTGACTGCACTCCTGGGTTCCATCAGATGGGCCTGGCGAGCAGGCAGCCCTCAAGTCAAGGCTGGGGGGTCTGGACCCCCAGGGTCAATGCCAAGGCCCTCAGGACAGGGCAGCCCCAACATCTGCCTCCTTGAGTTGATGCATCCTTCCCGGGTGGGAGGAGGTGGGCGGTAGATCCCTCCAGGAAGTGCCCAGGCCCCTCCCTCTGAGGCTGTCTAACCTTCCCTTCTCTCCCATCTGGACAGACCCCGGTAGGCGTGTTCCCTGCATGTCTGCTTGGGGACACTTTATTTAGTCCACACGCATTCAGTGAGACCCTATGACGTGTCTGGGGCTGAGCCCTCTGTTGGGGACACAGCAGGGATCCCAGGCCACCACCTGGGACAGATCACAGAGGATGGAACTGCAAGGAGGAGATGAGAACTGCCGGGGGAAATGGCCCAGCACTGGTCCTCGCGTTGCTTGCCTTGTTCTCTGGCCTTGAGCCAGCCACATGTTGGCCCCGAGCCCCCATCTCTAGTCCTGGGGAAGGACCCGGACAGGGTCGCAGGACAGTCAGGAGGATAAGACAGTACCCGTCGGAGGCACTTGAGTGACAGTCAGAGAAGTCACTGGATGGGCAGGAACCAGCTCTGCCTTTAGAGGCAGGAGCAGCTGGAATGGAATCTGAGCACCACCACTTCTCTTTGTGATCTCGGGTGAGTCACTCCAAGTCTCTGGGCCTCCGGATCCCCAGCTGGAAAATGGGGGAAAATCTGACCTCGTGGCAATTTCATGAGGACTAAAGGAGAAAGCAGAATAAAACAACAGGCCCGAAGTCCGGCACCCGGTAACCATCCTTTGTAGACGGGGGCGTCTGCCCACCCGCCTGTCGCTCAGGTGGCTTCATTCACTCACGAGTCAAGGCCACGACCAGCTCAGGGCTCCCAGACACACATGACATCCAGATGCTTTCTAGGGGCTAATATTTCCCCGGTCCCCTCCAGGGCTGGAGTTCATTTGATAATTTATGAGGTAGGGATAGAATCTTTATAATTATAGCTTCTCTCAGCTATAAAATCAAGACACATTTATTAATTGAGCCCAAACAAAACTACAAGACCAATAAAACACAAAGGGATAGCATTAATTTAAGCAATGGGTGATGTTTCGCAGAGGCTAAGTGGGCCCTCCCCATGTGATGGAGGCCGGAGGCAGGCCGCCTGGGCCAAGGTCTTGCCAGCTCGGCTGCCCGTCATCCGCCCCCCCCACTCCCCCTACCTTTGACTCCACAGACCCTAGGAAGCCTGTCATGGGCGTGAGTCCCCTCGACTACCCAGAGAGCCAGCGTGGATCTCTCAGCTCCAATATACCCCTTAAGTCCCAGGTTCTTTTCTCCCTCCTGCCCTTCCTAATGACTGAAAAGATGTTCATTGAAATGGAAACATAAAGGAATTTAAATTCTTCTAGAGATCTCAAAGTCTTCCCTGGTGGTTCAGTGATAAAGAATCTGCCGGCAATGCAGGAGCCGTGGGTTTGATCCCTGGGTTAGGAAGATCCCCTGGAGGTGAGCATGGCAACCCACTCCGGTTTTCCTCTCTGGAGAATCCCATGGACAGAGGAGCCTGGCGGGTTTCAGTCCATAGGGTCTCAAAGAGTCGGATGCAACGGAAGTGACTTAGCACGCAGAGATCTCAAAGGACTACCCTCCCTGTATCTGTAGGCCCCAACTTCGGGAAACACTGAACTAGGACCCAGCAGGACAGGAATTGGCTAATCTGATTTCCACCTGCATCCGCTGTCCCAGAACTCAGGGAGTGAAGGGGCGTTGGCTCTGTGCAGGGGATAGAGTGATCCAGGACAGGGTTCAGAGGAGGAGGCAGGAAGGCCCTGAGCAGGGGGCTGGGGCCACAGGGGCCCAGAATGGTGTGGGAAGAGGTGGCCCCCAAAGGAGACAGGGAGGCCCACGGAGCCTTCATCTCCAGCCTCCCCTGGGGTACGGAGGGCAGAGAGTGGGCTGGACCTCACGACAGGTCACCAGGCCCAGGCCACCCCGATGAGCCAGCCACCTTGGTGATGGCTCACCCTGCAGGATGCTTGACCCGGCCGGGCATTGCTCCCCATCAAACGGGTAACCCTGGTCCCCACCCTGCAGAGGTTAACATTGGGCCCAGGTCATGGCAATCGGGAGCAGCCTGATCTGAAGTTAGGTGGTCTCACCAGCACCCAAAATCTCAGCCTTGCTGCTTTGAGGGCCCTGGGTCTCCTCCCCACTCCGCAGGCCCTCCTGTGTGAGCCCAGGGAGCTCCCCTCCCTGCTGTGGCCACTACCCTAGACCTCGCTGCCTCTTCACCCTCCTGCCTGGCACAGGGAGCCTGGGGCCAGGACCTGGGTGCCTCCCTCCTGGGCTAAGGCAGCCAGGGGACCGTGAACCCATGTGTCTGCCCAGCATAGCCAGTCCAGGAGCTATGATGGGAGGATGCTTAGCAAATTGCTGGTACTTAATACTCCCCGCCTTGGTGGCTACGATGGTAAAGAATCTGCCGGCAGCGGGAGAGACCCAGGTTCGATACCTGGGTCTGGAAGATCCCCTGGAGGAGGGCATGGCAATCCACTCCAGTGTTGTTGCCTGGAGGATCCCATGGACAGAGGAGCCTGGCGGGCTACAGTCTATGGGGTTGCAAAGAGTTGGACATGGCTGAGCAACTAAGGCAGCTTACCAATCTTTCCCCCAGGCCTTTATCGCCTCATCACCCCTGCAGTTATTTCCCTGGACCTTCTTAAAAATCCAGCAAATGAAGAGCTAATGGGCCGCAGGCCAGGCAACCTTGGGGAAGTTGTTCCACCACCCAGAACTGGCTTCTGTCTGCCTTAAATGTCCCCCTGGTCCAGGCGGCCTGCCAACTGGGACCTGAACTCTGGTCTGACCCTCAGCCTGCTCATCCTCCAGGGAAGGGGGCACCCCAGGCCTCCTCTCCCGGGATTCCCTGTCTGGGCACTGTACAAGAAAGAGCTCCAAGCCTCACACCCACAGGGCCCTTGCAGAATCGGGGCTCAGGACTGGAAGCGAAGGAGACCTGGGCCCTGCTGGGAGCCCCACTTCTCAGCAGGGGTGTCAGCAGTGACAACATGGGGGCAATGGATTACCCTGGGGGCTCTGCCAATGTCTGTGGGCACAGGGAAGGGACAGATAGGAACAGAACAGCAGGTCAGAGAAGGCGGTGGAGGAAACCAAGCTCCAACTGCATCTTGGGGAGAAATAGGATTCGTCAGGCACCAGGAGGTGAGTGATGGGAAAGCCGCTCAGTAGTGTCCGACTCTCTGCGACCCCCTGGACCATACTGTCCATGGGATTCTCCAGGCCAGAATACTGGAGTGGGTAGCTATTCCCTTCTCCAGGGGATCTTCCCAAGCCAGGGATCGCACCCGGATCTCCCGCATTGCAGGTGGATTCTTTACCAGCTGAGCCACAAGGGAGGAAGGGGAAAACAGTGGCTGGAAGCCAATCTGCTGATATCTGAGGCTGCGGGGGCAAAGGTCTGCCTTTGGCTGGAAGGTTTGGGCTGGCTGCAGCCGGGGGAACTCAGGAGACGAAGATGAGCCGGAGAGCTGGTCAGGTCGTGCTGGGCCTCGGACCCCATCAAGCAAGCTTAGAGCTAAGGCGAGGGTCACAGGGAGCCGCAGAGGGACGCCTGGGCCTCGGGGCTCAGGGCGGCGCCGCCTGCCGCCGCGTAGGGCTGGGAAGGAGGAGAGGCTGGCGCTGGCTGAGCCCATGCGTCCCCGCAGGGTGGCGGGAGGTGGCCATCGAGCGGGGCCGCCGGACCATCCTGGGGGCAGAGAGCCTGCGCGGCTGGCTGAGGCCCGCCCGAGGATGGGCCGTGGCGGGGCACGGCTGGTGGGGGCCGGCGAGACCGCGCCTCCCTGCAGCCGGCACCTTCCTCTCTCCCCACCCCGCCACACGCCCGCAGGGACAGGGCGCCTCCAGGTCTCTGGCTCGGGTGCGGGCTCACAGCCCCGGGGACCGACCCCCTCCCCATCCCGGGGAGCTCATTGCCGGGGCGGCGCGGCCGGCCATTTCTAGTGGGAATCTGCTGCCCTCTGCAGGACGGTTCTAGAACCGCGTCACTAGGACCCTCCTGCAGAGACCCGGTGCTGATCCCCAAAGCCAAGGCGGACCCCACCCAGCTGGCCCGGCCAAGAGCGCTCCCCAGGTGCGGTTCCCCACAGCCTCAGCTCAGTTCGGTCGCTCAGTCTTGTCCGACTCTTTGCGACCCCATGGACTGCAGCACGCCAGGCCTCCCTGTCCATCACCAACCCCCAGTTCTGTTCAGTTCAGTAACTAGTCGTGTCCAACTCTTTGCGACCCCATGGACTGCAGCACGCCAGGCCTCTCTGTTCATTACCAACTCCCAGAGTTCACTCAAACTCACATCCATCGAATCAGTGATGCCATCCAGCCATCTCATCCTCTGTCATCCCCTTCTCCTCCTGCCCCCAATCCCTCCCAGCATCAGAGTCTTTTCCAATGAGTCAACTCTTCGCATGAGGTGGCCAAAGTACTGGAGTTTCAGCTTTAGCATCATTCCTTCCAAAGAACACCCAGGGCTGATCTCCTTTAGAATGGACTGGTTGGATCGCCTTGAAGTCCAAGGGACTCTCAAGAGTCTTCTCCACACCACAGTTCAAAAGCATCAATTCTTCGGTGCTCAGCCTTCTTCACAGTCCAACTCTCACATCAATACATGACCACTGGAAAAACCATAGCCTTGACTAGATGGACCTTTGTTGGCAAAGTAATGTCTCTGCTTTTCAATATGCTATCTAGGTTGGTCATAACTTTTCTTCCAAGGAGTAGGTGTCTTTTAATTTTATGGCTGCAATCACCATCTGCAGTGATTCTGGAGCCCCCCAAAATAAAGTCTGACACTGTTTCCACTGTTTCCCCATCTATTTCAGAGCTTACTCAAACTCATGTCCACTGAGTCGGTGATGCCATCCAACCATCTCATCCTCTGTCAGACCCTTCTCCTCCTGGTCTCAATCTTTCCCAGCATCAAGGTCTCGTCTAATTAGTCAGTGCTTCTCATCAGGTGGCCAAAGTATTGGAGCTTCAGCTTCAGCATCAGTCCTTCCAATGAATATTCAGGACTGACTTCCTTCAGGATGGACTGGTTGGATCTCCTTGCATCCAAGGGACCCTGGAGCCTCAGGGCATGCCAACATGCCCCACAGATGCCAAGAGACCCCGCAGGGACCTCACGCAGGTCACCACAGCCTGGCCGGAGGCTCTCACATAGTTTGTGTTCGAGGCTTGGTGAGGTGGCAAACTGGCCCAAGAACGCCAGCTGGTTAAAAGCCAAGTGTGCCCACCTCCCAGACCCATGCCTCCCTGGGTTGGCCCTCGTGCCGTCTCGGGCCCCCGTCTCTCTCCCCCTGGCATGTATGTGACATCTCATCCTCCTACCACCTGCCTGTCCA
Source organism: Bubalus bubalis (assembly GCF_019923935.1). Taxonomy (NCBI): domain Eukaryota; kingdom Metazoa; phylum Chordata; class Mammalia; order Artiodactyla; family Bovidae; genus Bubalus; species Bubalus bubalis. The sequence goes on along the minus strand of NC_059176.1, from coordinate 56,353,264 downwards.
GGGCGTGCCCCCCGCCCCAACCCCCAGCTAGGAAATTGGCTGAAAGAGGGCAGGGTCACAGAGCCTAGCGCAGAGCCCGGTTCAGGGGAGCACCTCGCTCTCATGATTTCGTCCCAGCTCTGTCTCCCCCACCGGACTGGGAGCCTTGAAGGAGCCGCCCTGTCTCCGTGTTTACCTGGCTCCAGTCCCCATGGGCCTTCCTCCTGTGTTTAATCTCCTCCGGAGCAGAGCAGGCTTTGTTGAGGCCCCCCCTGCAGGGCTCTCAGGACGGGCGGCTCCCATTGTCAGGTCAGCTCCAGGGTGAGGGCTGTTACGTTCTAGGTCCCCCCAACCTTCCCTCCTAGACCCCCACCCCCAGCCCCCCCAGCCCAGAACTGATGGATGCTGACTGTTCCACGTGGTCCTTGGGGCTTGCAAACCTCTCTCTTTTCCATGGCCGGAGTTCTCACTTACCCTAGGAGCCCTCTGCTTCCTGTGCAAATGAAGGTGAAAAGGCCACCTGTCTTACAGCACACAGAGAGGGGCCAAAGGGACGAAGGATGGCTTCCCTGCCTGCCCCCAAACCACCCCTGCCCCCAAGGCCATCTCAGTGCATGGGGTCAGTGGGGACCCTGCTTTGGTAACAGTTTCCTCTTGGGTCACAAAAGAAATTCAGAGAAAGGTGTGAACCCTCTGTGGGGCAGCTCTGGCCGCAGAAGGTGGCTGTCATTCTGCCCATCTTGGAGGTCAGAAGTCTGTAGGTTAGGGACTTGCCTATATTCCACACGAAGTCCTGTCACGGGGCACAGAACTGACCTGGAGTCCCCAAGACTCAGCCCAGGGCAGGACCCCACCAGCAGCAGCGGGGGCGGCCCCACAGGCCCGGGTTTCTACAGATGTTTATCCAGATGAGCCGTATCTTCCTCCCACTTCGCAAAGCAGAACAAGTGCAGGTTGGGAGGTGAGCCCAGCGGTTCTCCAACCTTAAAACCTGATGGAAGAACTGCCTCAGGCACAGCTGGTTCTGCTCCTTTAAGAGCCACAGGTTGGAACCCGGAGCCGCAGGTCTGGCAAACTGTGGGGCCTTGTGTTTCAGTAAGTGACCTTTCTGTTGGCGCTAATTGAGGAGGACTTGCCCGGATGCCAGACGTGCGGGGGCCCTGCCAGGGAGCAGGGAGGGGCCTGAGCCTGCTCCTTCCAGTAAAAGGCAGGCGTTTTTGGCAGCGGTCAGTTTAGAAGCCTGGCTGCTATTGTAAATCATAAGCTGATTATTGCACTTGTTCTTAAAGTTTCCGAGAGCGGTTCCAGGCAAGCAGTGAGTTGCAACACAATTGAGAGTTAAGTTTATGGTCGGGAAGAACCCTGAGCTCTTCCTCGAGTCTCTGACTCCCACTCCTTATGCTGGAACCCCAGCGCAGCCGGGCGAGGGAGGCCCCCTGCAGCAGCGTGTCCTGGGCTGGCGCCACAGTTCACCCCCAGGCTCCGAGCGGACACACGGGCCTATTTGGTGTTAAGAATTAATGGAAGACCTTCGTGACGGCTGCAGTGTGGTTTCAAAATCACCAAGTCCTGGAGAAACCCCTGGGGTCTGGCAGGCCTCTCCGCCTCCTGCGCAGACGGTCTCACCGCCGTGCCACCCTCCCTCCGTCTGGGCCTTGCGGGAGCTGAGCCGGCCCCTGCGCCAAATCGCTCGAGTTAACATTCGTGTCAGTGTTTCCATTATAAAGTGCTCTTTCCTCCTTCAGGAATATACGGCCCAACTGTAAAATTACCCTCGAGGCTGCAGGCTGGCTCAGACCCGGCGGTCTGGCTTCCTCCACGGGGCTGCAGGGACCCCCAGGGATGGCCCCGGCCCGGCGTGACCCATCCAGGACTCAGGGGGCAGCTGCCCTGCACGGACCCTGGCGAGCGCAGGCAAGGGAAGGGGATGGCAGCGGCTGGCCAGGGGCTGTCAGCCTCTGCTACTCGGAGAAAAGTCTAGAACCTGCGTGCGGTGTTAGGTCCTGGACCCAACGACACAACAGGGGCCCGGGTAGGGGAAAAGCTCCATTTCACAAGCTGTCCAAGAATCCCGATGACCCAGCGACAAGAGGAAGCAAGATGAGGAGGTGGGTGCGGTCACGGGTCACGCCAATGCAATGCAAGGTGTTCGCCTGCTTCTAAAAATCCTCAGTAACACTTTTTAATATACAAGAGTCAAAAGTACAGCAGTTTTACAATGTAGGAAAATTTAATACATACTATATAAACAACATTATTTACATCAGAAATCACTAGGACAGTGGCATTTTTCACAAATATAAATTAATTACTGTTTAGTCAACAGGTTTTAAAAGTCCACAATTTTACAATAAAGAAAAATCACCCGTCCCCAACCAAGTGGGGCGCAGATGGACTAAAGCAGCCTGGACCCCTGGCCTGGCTCTCCTCGCCGACACGGCCGCCCCCAGATGAGCCGGGGGCCCACCGCTCCTGCTGACGAGTGGGTTTTGGTCTGTAGGATTTCCGCGTCGCTGTGTGAATTCGTAACTGGGTTGCGTTTGCACCGTGCGCGTGCGCCCTGATGCGGCCCTCAGGTATCAGGTTCGAGTGTCTGCAGCACGACGTGAGAGGTGTCCTGGGTTCCCGTCGGAGGGTGTGAGGAAGGAATGGCTGAAAGGAGGGGGAGCCCGGGGCAGCAGCCGATGGGGGGGCCAGTCTGGGGTTGCCGCGTCCTCGGCGGAGACGAGGGCACACAGGTGAATCCGTGCTCCTGGTCAGGTTCTCAGTGGCGCTAACTCCCCTCTTCTTCGGCCCCTGCTCTACCTAATAACTACATCCTTCAGAGCCAGTCTCCATGGAAAACCATCCTCAGAGACTTGGGGGCGGGTTCTCCCATCCACGAGTGAGATAATTCCTATTTGTGCAAATTTCTGGTTTTGACAGAAGCATACTGCATTCATACTGACTGACGACAATGAGGAAATGCTTTTTCTCCCAACCCACTCTGCACACACACTCCGGCACCTAAACAGATGCTTTTGTGAGGATACTGTACTTTCTGCAATCAATTTAACACTGATCTGGCTGATGCTGCCTTTTGCTGCAGCATATGGCACTACAAGTCCTGAATGTGAACAAAAGGAAGCTCCTTCTTCCTCATGATGAGACATCTTTGGGAATAACTCGCATCTCCTATCAACAACTCCAGAGGAAAAAAAAAAAAAAACCTTGAGCTCTGAAATGCAGGCCCCGCCAGTCCTCCCCCTGGCCCCTCTAACTCAAAGGGTCATGACCCGACCTCCTACAGGGGAAGCCGAGCTGGGGCCTGCTCTGCAGACCCCACGGCCTGTTGATGGCTCGGGGGCCTGCAAGCCGGCCTGCCCTTCCTCTCTGGCCCGGGTAGTGTCAGTACTGCGGGGAGGGAACCCAACCTGAGCAGAGGCAGTTTCCCATCTCCCCCACACAGCACTCAGGCATGGCCCCAGTGGGGTGACCGTGGCTGGGGCTCCGCTGTGGTCCCCAGGCAGTGCTCCGGGCAGGCGCTCTGCAAGCCCAAGCTGAACGACCCCAAGTACCAGGAGAAGAAATGGACCAGGAGGTGCTGAGCCCACGGAGCCCCCCACACCAGCTGTGCGGACCCAGCCTCTCACAAGGACCTTGTCACAGGTGAGCCAAAGACGCTCCGGGGAGCAGAGAGCGAGAGCCCCCCGAGCCGCCCCTGCTTCACCGTGTGAGGCAACACTAAAGGCGTGAGTGGTGCTGCCCAGGAACCGGCAAGTGAGTGATGGTGACTCATGGAGTCCCCTGTAGAGCAGCAGTTAGTGTGGGGAGTGTGACCCTGTGTACACCGAGGGAAGGGTTTCCACCAGCTCTGAGCCGGGAGTCTCACAGGCTCACTTGCACGTTCAAGTCAGTTATTCTGTCTCCGTCTAGAAAGGCCTTTGGATTACTCTAACAATACTGGTGAGTTATATTTCAGGTGAACAGAACGGAAGGCCCCAGAACCAGGAGTTCTGAGGCTGCTAAATTGCTGTAGCTAACCTACCTCCCATCCCCTCCTCTAGTCCAGCTCTTCCTATCTACAGCTCAGTCACCCTGTCCTTGAAGGCTTCCAGTTTTGGGGGCAACAATGAACTTAGGTTTAGACTTAGCTTGACCTCACTCTAAAACGATACTGAGTTCAGTTCTAATGATGTCCAACTAGCAATGCAGCATGTTCACCACAGGGAGTAACTGATTTGTATCTGGTCACCCACCGCAGGAGTGGCAGATGTGTGATTCCATGAATCCTCCTTCCTCAGGTTGTGCAAAGGGAACCAAGATGAGCTGCAGATGGTGACCCACCACCGCACGGACCACACCACCAACCCCCCCACCCCCAGGCTGGGAAACCCATCCGCCCCCCTCCCCAGCGCCCTGCCCCGGTGCTGCCAGCACCCAGCCAGGCACAAGCCTCTTCCCTCCCCATCCTCTCCAGTCATCACCCCTCGGTGTGGGGGCCCAACTGGAAGTGGATTCCCGAGCTCTGGCCACGCACCCCTGCCCCACCCCGCCCTGCCCCGCCCCACCCCGCCCTGCACTCAAGGCCACTCCCAGGCAAACCAGCCCCTGCCCGCTGCAGCGCTGAACCACTACCTTGCCTAGCGGGGGGCCGGGGACAGGGGTGGGGTTGGGGGATGGGGGTGGTGGGGTGTGTGGGATGGGATGAGCGGGCGGTAAAGGAGTCCCACGCAGGACAGCACACCTCTGAGACACACAGTGTGGGGAAATTTAGTGTTGCTGGGGAAGAGGCCGTGGAGGCGGCGGCTCCCCACCCCCACCCCCGCCCCCGCCCCACAGCTGTCACACAGAGGCTCGAGTGTCACTTCTCCCGAGGACACGTCTGAGGGGGTACCTGCTCCCCTGCAAGTCCTGTGGTGCGAGACCCCACCCACGTGTCCCCTCACCCCATCAGCAGCATCCGTCTCATCAGAGTGCACCAGACCCCGTGTGTCCAGCGGGTCCCAGCAGCCTTCATGCACTCGTGCCTTCCCTGACCCCGCACTGAGGTCCAGGGCAACAAAACATTCACGACTCTAAGACCTCTCCTGCCTTCACTGGGAAACAGCCCGTGAAGCTGGTAGACAAAAGCATCACCGCTTCCTCCTGGCACCCATCCGAGTGGGAGGCCAGGACCAGGCCGGAATGCGATGGGTGCCCAAGTGCAGGAGGGGGTGACCCAGATCAAAGCCGGACTGAGCCGAAGGCCCCCACACTCTGAGTGCCCCTCAGCAGCAGGCTGACGGCAGCCCCGCGTCCAGAAACACCCTCTCGGGTCTGGGTAACCGGCTCCTGTGGATCAGACCAAAGACGTCCAGGTGCTTCATGACGCTCGCGCTCCCCTGCTTTCCAAGCGTTCCTTTATGTTTTCCTAACATTCCAGTTATAATCTGGGTTGTTTTTCTGTTCTAGTGATCTCTCCAAAGGAGACCGATGATCCAGGGGTGACTTGGAATCGTGAGGAGATTTCTGAGAAGGGGGCGAGCGAGGATCTGAGACTGCGGGGTGCAGCGGGGGTAGGGGCTGTTTATACTCCCCCAGTTTGTCTGTGTGGAAAGAGCGGTGATGGTCCGAGGGCCCCTGGCCGTGGTAGCCCATAGGGGGGCGGTGATCAGACATTCGTCGGAAATCCTGCTGGTGGTAATTTTGAGGCCTAAATTCATCGGATCGCCTCCGCTTGGAGTCATGATGGTGCCTGAAATAGAGACAAGAGAATCAATCAGCTGAAGACCAAGGCTGGATTCCCACGCCTCCTCCGTCATCCACTGGCTCTTCCTCACGCTGGAGGACACTTCCAGGGACTCAGAGCAAATACTTACATTACTAGAACTCAAAACCAAAACCAAAAACAAACTAAAGTAGTAACAAAGGGCTATTTTATACTTGTTGGCAAAACACAGCCCATGAAATGACAAGAGCCTCATCAAGTCTGCAATGAAACAAGCACAAGCTTGACTCACTGACGGCTTTGTAAACTCACATTCCCTTCAGGAAAACTGGCAAGACCTACTAACACTTTCATGCTCCTCACCCAGCCCAGGAGAAAAAGAGCCACGGAAATCATTTTCCAAGTTATTAATAACAGCAAAAACTCAAGCAACCTAGATATTCAACAGTAAGTGCAGCGTTAATTACTTTCAAACAGACTCAATGTGAAGAATATTAAGATTTTTAGTCGGGACTATGGCAAACTGCTGTTATACTGTTAACAGAGAAGCTGTCAAAGTCGATAACAATCCCCAACTCAAGAATGGGCAAAGGGCTTGAACAGACATTTCTCCAAAGGAGATGCACAAACGGCTCCAAAATACACGAGAAGACGCTCAACGTCTTTAATGAGCATTAATCACTAGGTAAATGCAAGTCAAAACTACCGTCAGGATGGCTACATTCAAAACACTGAAAATACATGTTGGTGAAAATGTGGGAAAACTGCAATTCTCATACATAGTTGGTTGGGACTGTAAAATAGTTCCGCTCTAGCGGAAAACAGTTTGGTGGTTCTGTTTAGAACTACCATATGACTAACAACTCCAATCCTAGGTAAATAACCCCAAAGCATTGAGAACAGATACTCAAACACTTACATACCACGCTCACAGTAGCACTATTCACAACAACCAAAAGGCAGAAAAACTCAAATGTCTACTAATGAATGAATGGATAAACCAAACGGACAATGTATTAGGTTGGCGCAAAAGTAACTCTGGTTTTGCATTGCTGAACTCTGCCATTTGATGTTGAAATACGTTCTTAAATAAATGTGTTATACATCATTTTAATGTGCGTTTCTCACTTCACGTTTTTTTGCTAATGACATATTAATTGCTGTTTATGTTTATTTTAGACTACAGAAATCATGTTAGACAAAAAAGCAAATTCGAGTGATTTTCTTAATGAGTTCAAAATGGGTCGTAAAGCAGCAGAGACAACTCACATCCACAAGGCATCTGGCCCAGAAACTGCTAATGAAGGGACAGCGCAGTGGCGGCTCAAGCTCTGCAAAGGAGCCGAGAGCCTCCACGATGAGGAATGCAGTGGCCGGCCCCTGGAAGCAGAGGGCGACCCACTGACAGCAACCGCTGAAGATGGCCCTCTGTAGCCATACAGGAAGACGCCAAAGAACTCAACGTCGACCATTCTGTGGTCATTCGGCATTTGAAGCAAATTGGAAAGGTGAAAAAGCTCAGTAAATGGGTGCCTCATTGCTGCTGCTGCTAAGTCGCTTCAGTCGTGTCCGACTTTGTGTGACCCCATAGATGGCAGCCCACCAGGCTCCCCCGTCCCTGGGATTCTCCAGGCAAGAACACTGGAGTGGGTTGCCATTTCCTTCTCCAACGCATGAAAGTGAAAAGTGAAAGTGAAGTCGCTCAGTCGTGTCTGACTCTTTGCGACCCCATGGACTACAGCCTACCAGGCTCCTCCATCTATGGGATTTTCCAGGCAAGAGTACTGGAGTGGGGTGCCATTGCCTTCTCCGGGGTGCCTCATTAGCTGAGCACAAATCAGAACAACTGTCGTTTTTCTATAAAACATCGATCCATTTCTCGGATTGTGATGTGTGATGAAAAGTGGATTTTACAAGACAACCAGTTAGGGGTTGGACTGAGAAGCAGCTCCAAAGTGCTTCCCAAAGCCAAACTTGCACCAAAAAGAGGTTGTGGTCACTGTTTGGTGGTCTGCTGCCCGTCTGATCCACGAGAGCTTTCTGAATCCCAGTGAAACCATTACAGCTGAGAAGTATGCTCAGCAAGTCAATGAGAAGTACCAAAACCTGCTACACTTGCAGCTGGTATTGGTCAACAGAAAAATGAGCCCAATTCTTCTCCACACCACCACCTGACCACAGGTCACACAACCAAAGCTTCAAAAGCTCAATCAATGGACCACGAAATGTTGCCTCATCTGCCATATTCACCGGACCTCTCGCCAACTGACGACCACTTCCATCAGGCATCTCAACAACTTTTCACAGGCAAGATGCTTCCACAACTAGCAGGAGGCAGAAAATGCTTTCCAAGAGCTCACTGAACCCCAAAGCACGGCTTTTATGCTACAGGAATAAAGAAGCTTCTATCTCATTGGAAAACATGTGTTGATTGTAATGGTTCCTGTTTGAAGAAAGATGTGCTTGAGCCTAGTTACAGTGATTGAAAATTCACAGTCTGAAACCACAATTACTTTTGTATCAACCTAATATATACACTGGAATATCATTCACCCATGAAAAGAACTGAAGTACTGATACATGGTACAATGTGAATGAATCTCTAAAAAATCGGGTAGACCTAAATAGATATTTCTTCAAAGAAGACACACGGATGAAAAGATACTTAACAGTATTAATTATTAGAGAAACACAAATCAGAACTGCAATGTATCACCTTACACTGGTCAGAATGGCTGCCAATAGAAAGTCTACGAATAACAAATTGTTGGAGAGGGTGTGGAGAAATGGAACCCTTTTTTACATTATTAGTAGGAATATAAATAGATACAGCCACTATGGAAAAAAGTATGGCGGTTCCTTAAGCTGAAAACAGAGTTGCCATATGATCCAGCAATCCCACTCCTGGGCATATATCTGAACAAAACTCTAATTTGAGAAGATAACACACATCCCTATGTTTACAGAAGCACTGTTTATAATAGTCAAGACATGGAAACAAATGTTCATGGACAGATAAACGAATAAAAAGGTGTGGTGCACATATACAATGGAATATTACTTTCAACCATAAAAAAATAAATAATGTCACTGGCTGCAATATGGATAAACCTGGATAATATACTAAGTGAAGTTAAATCAGAAAGAGAAAGATATCATTTGATATACTTTGTTTACATGTGGAATTTTAAAAAATGATGCAAAGGAACTTATTTACAAAACAGAGACTCAGATATAGAAACACTTTCAGTCACCAAAGGGGAAAGGGTGTCAGGGGGGATGAATCGGGAGTGTGGGATTAGTAGACACAAACTGCTATACACACACGAGAGAAGCAACAAGGCCCTACAGGATAGCTCAAGGAACTATATGCAATATTCCATAATAAACCAAAATGGAAAAGAACAGAACCAGGAAAGTAAGACCTACAGTGAGACAATAATAAATCAATCACTGAAACTGACCCAAATGATAAAAATTAGCAGACAAGGATAGAAAACCATTTTTAAATTGTATACCAGATTTCAAAACGTCAAAGACAGACATGATTAAAAAAAGACAAAGGAACGGAAACTATCCAAATCAAACAGAGAAAACATAATTAAAAAACACACAGCACCAGTGAACTGTGAGACAAACGTGTAACTGGAATCTTCACACGAGTGAGGGAACAGAATAAAGGAGTCAAAGAAATAATCGTAAAAAAATGAAAAAATGATAAATGTACATACAGCTCCAAGAATTCCCAAGCATAAGAAACATCAGGAAAAATACGCCAAGGCACATTATAATCAAATTGCTAAAAACCAGTGGTGAAGAAAAAGACACATTATGCAAAGAGGAATAAAGATGACAGATTTTCTATCAGAAAGGATACAAGTAGAAAGTAGATGAACATCATTAAAGTACTGAAATAAAGTGTCAGTCTATAAATTTATACCTGTCAATCTATGAATTTACACTCAGCAGAAAATATTTCTGTTAAGTGAAGACAAAATAAAAACTTTTTCAGACATACAAACGCTGAAAGAATTTATCACCAGCAGACCCACACTAAAACCAAAGTTCTTCAGGCAGAAGAAAAATGATGCGATATGGAAATACAGAGCCCGCAGGACAACGCAGGGCAAATGCCCACTGGAGCCAGACAAGAGGACAGGGACGCGTGGGGACAAGGGGCACAGACCGCCTAACAGAGGCACAGACGCGTGGGGGCGAGGGGCAGAGACCGCCTAACAGAGGCAGCTGCTGCTCAGCCAGAGCTGCTACCCTAAAGCAGCCCGGTGTCACCAGCTCTTCCAAAAAGAAGGCAGGACGTGAAGATGTTCGAATGAACGTTTCCTATGTTAGATTCAAGGTGCAGCCAGAGCCTGTCTTTAGCCTAGGGGAAACTGAAGCTCCTAGGAAGTTAAAATATAGCTAAGTCCTGAAATTAAAGAGAGATAAAACCTCTTTAGCCCTTCTTAACTCTCGCAACTACTCTCACAGAAGCTGGCCCATCAGAACATGATATCATGGCTGCAGAGAAGGGATGACTTGGAAAGGCTCTGACCCTTGAACTGCAGCTCCTGGCATACCACAGGCTGGGTCCCGCCTGGTGTGGCCAAGAGCCTAGTACAGAGCTTCACCATTCTGACTGCTGATTCTAGCATTTTATGGCTACCCGTTCTCTAGACTTCCTCAGAGGAAGGCAGCAAACGCTCCCTACCAAGTGTGATGATGAAACCACAGGTGGCTCCCTGGCCCCAAGAATGACACGTAAAACCTGTAACGTAACGTGGCATTCGAGGCCCCTCCACCACCGAACCTGTCATCTTCGGGGTGGGCACCCCATCCTAGGGGCCCATCCTTGCCCTGGTCCTGTGATGTCTATTCTCTCTCTCTCTGCTTAACTGACTCTTTACGACCCACATCAAACCTCCCTTCTTCCTTAGCCCTCAGGAAAAACTAAAAAATCCCCTCTTTCATCCACCCATCCCTCGGCACTCAGCATCAGCTGCGTCGTTATTTCTCCCCAGTGCTCTGAAGACACCATGATGGCAGAACACTGGACCAGACCTGGGACCGTGCCCGGCGCACAGTGAGAATGAGCATCTGATGGAGAAGAACATTAAGTGTACACTGCTTGTCCCTCCCTTCTAAACCTAAAGCCCCAGGCAGAGGTCAGTGCCGAGAGTCCAAGGGCCCTCCACACACCGGTCATAGTAGTCCCTGTGCCCCCGGTGGTCTCGGTCGCTGCTGTACTGGTCGTACGGTCTCTTTCTCGATAGGTTGTTGGGGCGGTAGCTCCCTGAGCGGTGGGCGTCCACGTGCCGCCGGTCCCCATAATGGTGGTCCTTGTACCAGTGCTGCTCATACTGATGGTGCCTGTCACTCCCCCAGGGCGGATTGCTGTTGCCACCACCATAGTTGAACTTTCTTTCCCTCTGCCAGTCGCCTCGATCTGCAAGAAAATAATAATCTCATGACTGCAAGGAATGGCTGCATTTCACGTTCACTAAAGTTTAAACTGGAAAGGGCTGACACATGCTGCAGACAGACAGTCCATTTCCTCCTTGGCCTCTGTGCTGCTGGTTATCAAACAAGTAATGAGTCCTAACATTCTTTCCCAAAATGTTTAAGGCAAAAGAAAATGTAATACCTTTCTCCTTCTGCAATCTTAAAAACTACTGCTTTTTGTTTTTCCTTTTTTTTTTTCTTTTACTGCTTTTCATTTTCTATCTGCTTACCTTCCAATCCAGGGCAGACTCGGGAAAAGGCACTGCTGAGTTTCACAGCCACAGGTAATACCTCTGTTTATACCTTTAAGGTTTATTTACCTGCTGGTACCGTCGGCTATGCCTGGCCCCCGGACACCTTGCCAGACCATACCTACTGAGGCTACTCTTCTTCCTCAGCCCACACCACTTCCTTGCATTCTTCCTGTAAAAAGCGATTCCTCTACTCTGGATTCTGTAACTCTCAAGGATGGGAGCCAAACTGCAGTTTGTTTTAGATTCTGTAAGCCTCCCTTTTTTCCTGAGGTGAAGAATCACACTTATGAATCATAAAAGGCAGTGAAAACACAGAAGTCCAGGAAAGGAGGCTCAGCTGGGTTGAAATGTGGTCCCCCAACGCAGAGCCATGTGGGGCCTCTGTGACTGCAGTGAGATCAGGTCCCTGAGGTGTAGGGACGGATCCTGACTTGAGATCATCTTGGATTTACACTGGGCCCTAAATCCAATTTGGGACAAAGAGACGCGTCGAGGAAGGCCACGGAGAGAGGAAGAGAGACAGGAGCCAGGCAGCCAGAAGCCAAAGCCTGCTGGCCCGCACCGCAGGCTGGGAGAGTGTGTCGAGCAGGCTCTCCCTCAGGCTGCACACGAGGAACCCACCCTGCTGACACCGCGATCTCAGAGCTCTGGCTCCGAAACTGGCAGAACATACTTCTCCTCTTTTAAACCACCTAGTCTGCAGCACTGTGTCACAGCAATCTCGGGAAACTCACATAGAGGCTTAAACCAGCAGGAGCTCTGTGGCCTCACGGGACACCCATCTTCCTGCTACAATTTGCTAAGGTCAAAGACGCGCCACCAACTAAACCTCTCTCTACTCACTCTGTTGGCCTTCTAGTGTTTTTCTACAAAGCCAAAAAATAATTCCATCAAGGAACCTGTTTGGCTTAGAAATTTAGACCATCAAAGTAATATAAAGTCAACCAGTGGCTTAAATTCATTGCTGACCCAGGGTGGAGCAGGCCAGGGGACCAAGAAGTAAAAAACTTTTGGTTATTTAACCAAAGAACCAACAAACAACAAAAAGACACACCTTCACAACATGAAAGGATCGTTTGAAGCCATCTTCAAATAGAAGATGAAACCTTCTATTCTGAAATAGAAGGTTTCAAAAGGGTGTCAAGGTATGTGGTATAGTAGAGATGCTTAAAACTCAAGCCAAGTCATTTATTTCCAGAGAAAGTAAACAGTGCTTTTCTTCCTTCTTGAACCCTCCGTGGGGTAGGGTCACTGGTTGGGAAGTACTGACTATTAAGCAGAGGGGTGAGAAATCCAAAGTTTCAAAGACTACGAGTTAGTTTAATAAGAAGAGTTCTTTCTAAGGATCAGAAGAGAAAATCAGTGACCTTACAGTCTAATCCCAAGAGGAAAAAAAAAACAATAAAACTGCTAAGACTGCAGATAAGGACATGGAAATACTTTCCAACCACGTTACTGTACCGTCATTCCTCACCCCACCAACAAAATGGAGATCAATTAATTCAACTAAGATTTTTAGGATTAATAGACATGGAACTTCTTCTAGATAAGAGTAACTACTGCAGAATTGCACCCTGCCAAAACGATTAGAAAATGCCAGATAAACAGAAAATAATCTGCTTAAAGACATCCAAGAGCAGCCCAAGCAATAAAGACTAGAAGGGATAAGATTCCGAAGAGCAAAAAACCAAAGAGGTAGCAGAGAGTCAACTTCTGCGGAAGTCACCGCAGTGACTGGGGAGATCTGTGATTCTGAGCCTCAGCAAGAAGCTGAGTATCTGGGCTTTTCCCAGCAGAGAACCACTGCTGGAGAAACAGAGCCACCAGCAGAGCCCTTGCTGGTCTTTCCAAGCTAAAGGGGCACTGGAGACTCGAGGGACTCCAAGCACACAGCCAGTTTTCACTCACAACACTTGCTGAATCTGCAGGGAGCTGAAGGCTGAAAAGCTGAGCTGGAGGCCTTCTGACAAGCGGAGCAGTTGAGGGAGGCCCAGTGCCAGGTAAACCAAGACCCGAGTGTAACAGCGGCCGGCGGGGGGTGGGGGTGGGGGGCAGCAAGTGCAGCAGGCCCCCTGCCGAGCACCCTGCAGGGCCACGCCCCAGGAACGGGGACCGGAGGAGGACCAGACCACTCACCAGTGGCAGGGATCACCTCCCACTCTGTGTGACGGGGGAGGAAAGAGCAATCCTCTCTGGGGCAAAGTGACATCATCTGGAGCTTATACAATTTTTAAAACACAGTGCCTGCCATTTAATAAAAAATAACTAGGCACGCTAAAGGACAGGGCTGTATGACTGAAAACCAAGGGGTAAAAGAAAACACACAAAATGGCTCACAGTAATTCAGATATTAGAGTAGCGGACAAGAATTTTTAAATACCTACAGTTAATGTGTTTCAAGTAAGAAGAAAAGATGGAGAACATGGATTTTTCTAAAGGCTTGAGAACTTTACTGGAAGCTGAGAATGTACTTTAAAGAAAACAAGTCAAATGCAAATCCTAACACTGAAGTTTAAAAAGAAACTACAATGAAATGAAAGTTTACTTCATTTTGATTATTATGGAACATTTGACTCTCCATAAAATGTAATACAATGCTTCCATATATACCAGTGGTTCCCAATCTTTTTGGTACCAGGGAGTGGTTTTCTGGAAGACTATTTTTCCATAGACTGGGGAGAAGGTTTGGTTTTGGGATGATTCAAGTGCATCACACTTATTGTGCACTTAATTTCTATTATAACATCAGCTCTACCTCAGATCATCAGGCATTAGATCCTGGAGGTTGGGGGCCCATAATATATACTATATTTTTTTTAAGATTTTGTTCTATATGCTTTTTTCTTTCTTATTATTTTTATCTTTAAAAGTAATTCATGCTCATTGTAACCAGTGAAGTAACAGATATGGAGAAATTAATTTCCTCCAATCCTCCCACATTTTACCAGCCTAGAAGGAAAAAAAAAAACAAAAAAGGAAGTGTTAATTGCTCAGTCGTGTGGGACTCTTTGGGACCCCATGGACTCTAGCCCACCAGGCTCCTCTGTCCATGGGATTCACCAGGCAAGAATACTGGAGTGGGTTGCCATTTCCTTCTCCAGGGGATCTTCCTGACCCAGGGATGGAACCTGGGTCTCCCACATTGCAGGCAGACTCTCTACTGTCTGGGCCACCAGGCCTAAGGTAATTGCCATTTCCTTCTCCAGGGGATCTTCCTGACCCAGGGATGGAACCTGGGTCTCCCGCATTGCAGGCAGACTCTATTGTCTGGGCCACCAGGCCTAAGGTAATTGCCATTTCCTTCTCCAGGGGACCTTCCTGACCCAGGGATGGAACCTGGGTCTCCTGCACTGCAAGCAGACTCTCCACTGTCTGGGCCACCAGGTCTAAGGTAACTGCTATTGTGTGTATGCTTTCACATCTCTCTCTATGCTTATGCAAATACATTATTCAAATATTTATGATGGGAAACAGCTTAGCGGTTCCTCAAAAAGTTAAACACAGAATTATCACATGACCAAAAAATTCCACGTTCCTAGCTGTACACCTAAAAGACCTGAAAATAGGCACTCAAATAATTGCATACGAATGTGCACAGCAGTACAATTCAGAACCACCAAAAGCAGAAACCAAACGGCCACCAACTAGTGGAACGACAAACTGTAGTCTAACCATACGGTGGTGCTTCATTCAGTCACAGAAGGAAGCAAGCACCGACGCGTGCCACAGGGAAGACCCTGAAAACCAGAGCCCAGTGGAAGGCCCAGCACATACTACATGAATCTGTGTGTCGCTATTAACACACAGAGTCCAGAGTAAGTAAATCCAGGGACTGTGGTCATGAGCTGGGGAGGGGCAAATGAAGCGTGTTCTCTCTCTGGGATGATCAAAACGCTTTGGCACTTGATAGAGGTGGTGGTTATACAACTTTGTGAATGTTCTAAATGTCGCTGAACTGTTCATTTTAAATGGTTACACTTCTTTACGGTACGTGACTTTCACGTTAGTAAACACACATGCCACAGAGATTCTGTGGTTCTTGCTGCTGCTTTTTTTTCCTTCCAATTTTGACTTTTATCTATAAAGCAACTCTTTTTTTTAAACAACTGCTAATAATACAGAGTATAAATGCCCTATTATTCATCTAACCATCTTTCTATTAGTGGGAAGCCCATTTATTTCCAGCTTTTTGCCATTACAAGGCTACAACAGCACCCTCATCATACGTGTTTGCATTTCTACAGGACAGACTCCCAGAAAATGGGCCTCTGGATTTAGATACTCCAGACTATTTTCTGGAGTAGCAAGTCACACTCATGAATGTGTGTGAATTTCACCCTGTAATTTTTGCTGATCTGAATGGGCTAAAAAAAAACGGTTAACTTATTGTTACTTTAACATACATTTCCCTAGTAGCAATACTGTTCATCTTGTCCTATGGGCCATTTGAATCTCCTCTTCCAAATGAATTCTCCATTCCTAACCTTTGCCCATTTTTGTATTTGGTCATCTGGCTGTTATCAATTCATAAGGGGTTTTTCAGTATTAGCAGTTTACCATGTAACTCTCATATACAGTGTAAACGGTTTCCCTCAGTCTCTCGTTCGTCTTGTGTTTACTTGTGTGAGTTATGTTCTTCCTAAAGTTGAATTAAGCCTTTTGGATCTCTATTTCGTGTATTATTTCACTGAGAAAAAAAGAAGACAACAAAGTGAGAGAAAAGAATGAAGCACAAAGGCCAGGCTGCTGTCTCTGGAAAGGAAAACAATTCTTTTGTCACCTCTTCTTAAAGCTTCCCTGACGACTCACCTGCATTACTGAAGTGTCTCTTGTTGGGGTGATTGTAGTTGTCTCTTGGGTGTCCATGCATCTGTGGGCCATGAGAGGCAGGCAAGTGAGGCTTCTGCGGGTGAAGGTTGTGCGGGGTGTGGGGCTGAGACATCAGGGAGTCACGGCTGGAACCCGAGGCCTCTGGTCGAAATGGTTTCTTACCACCAATCACATCCTCTTTCTTCTTCTGCTCCTGGAGAGTCAAAGGAAACCAAAGACCCTCAGGATCCCAGGTGCAGTTCCCAAGAACAGTATAAAGATCATCACCTTTAAACATTTCCCTCTTGATTTTTGACAAGTCCCTCTCGGCTCCCCTGCTGCTTAATACCTTCTTAAGAAAAAATGCTCATAAACTCCACTGAGCTCCAGGGCATGAAAACCCTCACAGAGCTCCATCTGCTGCTGCATCTACTGGCCCCTCACTGTAAGGAAGCCAGTTTCCATGACCCACGGCTGTCAGAGCCTGGGCCAGGCTGCTGGCTGTCGCTGCCTGGGGTGAGGAACAGGTGCCAGGCTGTCAGCCCTCCTGCAGGCTGCTCTTGGGCCACATGAAACCAGAACCACCAACCTCCCGACTGGTCCAGTGGGAACTGGTTCCCATGCCAAAGTCATCACACTGAACATCTAAGTAACATCACGTCTCTACCACAGAAATGACTATTCAAAATAAAAACATCAGAAAATATAGTAAGGAAACACTAAGAAATGTGAGGTGACGTGAAATCTCACCTCCAAGGGAATTACTGTTAATAATCTGGTCCGGTATGTGTTTATATATATATACACAGCAGTCCCCCCAGTCCCTGGGTGGCGCAGTCCAAGGCCCTCGGCAGGTGCCTGACACTCAGGACAGCACCGAATCCATGCGCGCATGTGCCCGAGGCACTTCACAGCAGGCACAGAAAGAGGACATCCCAACGGCCGGCGTCACTCCGCTTGGGCTTTGCGGCTATCATCAAATGCAATAAGGATTACGGGAACACAGCACTGCAGTACCGTACAGTCCATCTGACGGCCGAGGGCCACCAATTAACTAGCACACAGGCAGTGAATCCAGTGTGGACATGCTGCACAAAGGGATGGTCACGTCCCAGACAGGACGGAGCAGGACGGCACAGGGTTTCACCACGCTACTCAAACCCGTGCGTAAATTACAACTTACGGATTGTTTATCTCTGGAATTTCCAATGTAATATTTTAAGACCATGACTGACTGCAGATAACTAAAACTGTGGGAAGCAAGACTACAAAGGAGGAACTCCTATCCTGTGTGTGCGTGCACGTGTGTGTGTGTGTTTTAAACAAAAGTATTACTTAACATTCTTTTTTCAGTTAATGTACTGTGAAAATCTTATGTGAATACTTACTGTTACTAATAATATTATATTTATGGTTGAACAGTCCCTGATATGGATATATGAAGTCATTTACACATAAACATATTTAAATAGTTAATTATCTCTTTCAACTAAATTCTAGAAGAACTGCATGTTTTAGTCTTTCTGTAAATCTTACTGAATTATCCTCCAGAAAGGCGGTGAATGTATACAATAACCCCAACTAGTAGGCCCGCTAGTTTCATTACCACCTTAATCTAACTTCTGATAACCTGCCTAATGAAGCCCTTTACCCTTTACATCGTATGTCCAACTTACACTTATCCTAACTTCCCCTCTTTCCTCAAGTGCCTTGCCCAACTGTTTCATTCCTTACTGGGGCTTTTCCTGACTATTCTTTCAAAGACTTTTCACAACGCATAAAGTTCACGCTAACATTCAGCAAAAATGTTATTATAGTATTCCTGTATATTACTGTTCTAACATATTTTTCCATGTGAAACTAAATTATAAACCACTTGACGGTGCTGCCCCACCGCTCAAAGCAGTGCTGGCAGAGGACACGCGCGTGCAACAGGAGACAGCCGCCCTGCACCTGGCACGAGTCCAGGTGCTGTTGATCCGGGAGAGGATGCGCGCCCTTCAGCCCGCAGGCCTCCGCGGAGCGGACGGGGTGGTGAAGGAGGTGCTGGGTGTTCCTACACTGGCCCTATGTGGCTAACTGCGGGGAGGGCCCACAGGGCAAGTCAGCAGATCTGCAAATGGACACACTTGAACAAGCAACACTGCCCTCCAGCATCGGCCAAATATCTTCGTGCCCATCTCCCGCTACCAAAGAAGGGGCAGCATCTCCTGGGCACCTTTTTGTGTCTGCTCCTTTACACAAGCGGTTGGGGCCCTGTGTGCAAACGCTGGAGGGACACCAAGGGCACATGGCCCAGAGAGAAGAGAAAAGGCGGGCGCTGCCCACGACGTCATCTTTCAGGAGCCACACTGATAATCCACCGCTAAGACAGGTGCATATGGAGGGAAGGGCCTGGTGAGTAAACACTTCCAGGACATAAGAACACAGAGGAACAGGCCCTCGTCAGAATGCCAGCCCTGTCTGGCTCCTGTACACTGGCACTACCACCCATCAGGTCTCAGCCGATAGTCTGACTACTTGTGGAGTATGTGGACAAAGTGCACGGCTAAGACGGTGGAAGAACCCAGCAGGCGAGAACCCACCCGCAGCCCCTCTCGGGCCCAGGCCTCCACCTGTAAAGTAAGAGTAGGGAACCCCGGGCCCTTTCCAGACCACAACCTACAAGTTTACAATCATCTCCTGAGACAAAATCAGTAATGAGGGAATTTTTTTGGCAGAACTGGTTTTTATCTGTTTGTATGAATTAGGCTTAAATTTGTATTTTTACCTCTTCTTCTTGAGATCTTTTCTTATGAGCCATCTTGTATAACTTGTGCAATTTTCGAGCATCAAATTCTGTAAACTTGGAGACAAAAATCCATAGGTTCCTAAAAAAAAAGAAAAAGAAATTTTTTCTGGTAAATTATAGAATTTTAAAAATAACTGTTCTCTTTATGGATGGCAAGTTAATTGATTTTGCTATACTTGGAATACTTTCCAAGTATAAAAAAGAGAGAAATGATCTTTCGGGTCTTGGCATCAATAAGAAACACATCTTTGGAAGCTAACTAACATCAACAGAATTTGACAATCTGGAGACAAGGGTTCCGTCTCACAGCTACAACCCCTCTAACTTCTTTCCTGGCGCCTGTGACCTCAGGCCTAAGGCCTCGCCCACCTCTGCCCTCCCTGGGCCCTCGGCCCGTCACCACCACCGCCTCCCAGGGGCCCAGGCACAGGGGCACCTCTGCACTGCTGCCCCCTCCCCAGCTGCCACCACCACAGCCTGTCACCCCTGCCTTCCAAACCCCAAGCGGCCGCTCCGCTCTGATTCCACTGTGCAGGGCACGACTGCCAACAGGGGAGTGGCTGGTGGAGCAGGTGTGGAGAACACGGAGGCACAGGTACCCTCGTGTGCGCGAAGGAAAGGCGCGCGTCCTCGCATGCAGCCACACCACGCCACGCAGTGCCACTCAGAGAACACTGTCCAGCTCCTGACCAGTAAACCTGCGGCCTCCTACGGAAGCCATTTACCTTTCTCTCTCAAGTCTTCTGAAGCAGCACTTCAGTCATCTTAACAACCTGCTTTAAACCCTAGGAGCCACTTTCAAGGTTTTGTTGAAGCCTGAGAACTCTCCCATCTAAGCAGGTCCACTCTGCTCTCCCACACCGGCTCGGTCTACCTGCCTGCCCCTTGCAAGTCTTCCCTCCCTGACTGCTCCTCTGCACGGGTTTCTACCTTCTTGGAATTCCTACTAGACTTGCTCTTCCAAGCACCACTGCATGAGGGAGAGTTTCTCATGAGTGGGCAAGGACTTACTTATGAACCACAGCAGGCCAGGACCACAGTACCCAGCACATCTAAACACAGACTGGCCATAGTGCACAGTATCCAGCCTAGCTTCATGGAACTATACGCTAGGATGGTGAGCTTTTATCTTCCAATAGGGGTGACGCTGGGTAAAAAGCGAGCCAGACGGCTGGATACAGGGATCCAGAAGTTGGGAACAGTCTAAGAGGAAAGTCAAGTCACATTTCAAAACTTAAATGTTCTTTTTTCATGGCTGTGAAGCATGCTATGAATAGCATCATGACAGAGGTTTTCTTAAATCTCCTTTTCACTCAAAAATCCATCCACTGATGTTAGGCATATTACACAAAGATGATTAACTGTGAAGTATATGAGTTCAGTGTAACTGTGGAGTATAGAAAGAGACTTAATGTTACAATTCTCTTTGAGAAATTACAGGCATGTTTTATAAACATCAGAAATGAATTATAAATGAATCTATGTAAGTCATGATGCCTTACAAACTGAAGTTCTGGATTAACTGCACTAATCCAAATTACTACTTGAGTTCTTCAACTATGAGAGAGAAGAAAACTCACAGCTCCAGTGGTTTGAGCTTTTGCCTTCTCTTATTAGTTGATACAGAACTAACCAATTAGTTATATTATCTCTATTAACCTGAGATGGGTAGAGTAGTGAAATTATACATGATTTCTATCCCTTCCAGGTTCAAAGACTGAGTCTTTATTCTGAGGACAGACCAGCAAATCCAGCACCACAGTATTTCTCTCATAAAATAATAATATCATCCTACCCAGTCAAGACTGGCCTCAGAGGAATAGGCTATTTCAGGAAAAGAAAACTGAAGCCTGCAGGTATGCTGCCAGTCATCGGCTTTTGCTGAGAAAAAATGTTTTCATTAGGTGGCTGTGTCATGTTGTATAAAACAAAAATAGAATCCCAAACACACACACACTCTGTCATCAAGTCAGGACAGACAACGCGACAGGTGTGCGGGGCCACGGCGGGTTACCTCCTCCACAGCTTGGTGTGCTCCTGGTCTGAGTAAGCTTTCAGGCACTCGGCTATCCGGTCCCCGATCTTCAGCAGGCAGCTCCGCGTGTGCTCCAGCTGCTCCTGGACGCTGAGCCCCTTGTCAGGCTTGTCCAGCTGCTTCAGCGCCTTCTTCACAGGCCGCATCCGCTCCTTACACTGCGACAGAGGAGAGGCATAAGCCCTCTGCACCCCACGCTTCCTGTGCCCTGAACTCCCAGAGAACACACAGCCCCCCTCAGGCCACATGACCACTTGTAGAGAAGCAGGGAAAGAAAGGCAGGGCAACAAGGAAAAATGTTAGAGAGTCAGAAAAACGTCAGGCTCCAGTCTCGGCTCCAGCGCTCAGAGCAGCGGCGTTCACACTTTACTTGGCCTCCAGAACACCGTTGTTTCCTCATCTGCCAGAGGGGCATTCGTGACCAAACTACTTAGTTCTGAAGTGGAACTACAGACCTAACCTGAAAACCGGGCACCACAAACTACCTAAAACTGCAGGGTGAAATATTTACAAGTCCTTCAGGCTTATAAGAAACTGAGGGAAAGGCTTCCAGATAAAGAAAGTGGACTGAACACAAAAAACTTGTTCTTGCTGTCTCCATCCACTAACATGACAGTAAAGGAATTGACTTCAGAAGAGATAATCCCACAAAGACAAGGGAAATGCAAGAAACCAACAGCAGCAAACTATTACAGCAAGTGAAATCACTTAATAGATACTTAATAGAGAGCTGAGAGCCAGCCCGATTTATGCTGCAAACTTATTCCCCCAAAGGCTTGCTAAGTATCACTGGCAGTAGGGGTGAAGGCTGAAAATAAGGATTTTTTTTTTTTTTTAAGATTGCCTAAAAGGAATAGATACTCAGATTCATTACAGACACCTAACCTTACAGATCTCTAACTCTGCCCAACAACATATATGACAGTTTATTCTCTGGAGAGGATAAGTCTTTTAACTGGGCTGCACAGGCATAGTTGAGGGGTAAGCCTGCTGCACTGAAAACAGCATTATATGGAATACATGCTAATATATGCATATCAGATGAGCCACCAACCAGCTTGGCTTTTGGGGGTTTTTTTGCCTCTCAGATTCCAGAATGAAGAAAGCCAGGTCTCAATCCTCCATCAGGAGAATTGGAGGATTCTTGTGCCTAAAACCTGACCACCCAAAAGCAAGAACCAAAAGATGCTGACCACCCGACTGAAGTTTTCTGAGGAAGCAGCCCAGCCAGATCACC
The DNA here is from genome assembly GCF_019923935.1 of Bubalus bubalis. Classification (NCBI taxonomy): domain Eukaryota; kingdom Metazoa; phylum Chordata; class Mammalia; order Artiodactyla; family Bovidae; genus Bubalus; species Bubalus bubalis. The sequence goes on along the minus strand of NC_059176.1, from coordinate 56,330,971 downwards.
CTATGAAGAACACTCTCAGAGCTGATCAAGTGCCACGCACATGCTCAGAGGTTCCAATCAGAAGCTCAGTCCTTACTCTTAAATATCAGAAGACAACCAGGGAGCACCACGCCATCTGGAAAAATCTAACACGAATGATGGAAACAAATCTAGGAGAGATATATGGGGGAAAAGATCCTGCAAATAAAATGACAAAGAAGCAAAAGCCTCAAAAGAAATAACGGCATTTCCCCTCAGAAACAAAGCTGAGGAGATCTCTGAGAAACGTAGGATTGACGAAGAAGTGGAAAACATTTTTAAGATAATATCAGGGACCACTCCCAGAGTTCAATGTCCGAAAACCAGGATAAAACTAAGAACTGAGGAGGAAATTACCACAGAGTAAGTCAGGAGTATTTCTCTGACCTGTAGGGCATGGCTGTCAGCCACTAAGTATCCAGTGTAAGGAACCAGTAAGCCACATGTCCACGTAACTGCATAACAACAAAAATCCAACAAACTCCCATCACTTGTGATAATCTCCATAGCCATATACCTAAAATCTGCTTTTCAGTATTATATTTAAAGTTTTAAAAAGGACACAAAATAAACTGGAAGATACCTGTAATGACTGTAACAGACAAAAGATGAGCATCATGAACAAGATTCCTATAGAAAAGGTAAGTACTACCCGTAATCACTTTTAAAAATCCAGACGCATATCAGAATTATCTTGAAGTTTTTTGAGAAATACAAATGCTCAGGTATTGGGGGGGGAAGGTATGGATATAAAAGTTATCTAGAATAGGCAAAAGATATGAACAGGCAATTCACTGGAAACACAAATACCTGATAAATATGAAAATAAATGTTCAACACCACCACTAGCCAATTTTTTCATACCTCTTAGATTGGCAAAAATTAAGAAGTCAGACTGGAGAAGGCAATGGCATCCCACTCCAGTACTCTTTCCTGGAACATCCCATGGATGGAGGAGCCTGGTAGGCGGTAGTTCATGGGGTCGCTAAGAGTCGGACACGACTGAGCGACTTCCCTTTCACTTTTCACTTTCCTACATTGGAGAAGGAAATGGCAACCCACTCCAGTGTTCTTGCCTGGAGAATCCCAGAGACGGGGGAGCCTGGTGGGCTGCCGTCTATGGGGTCGCACAGAGTCGAACACGACTGAAGTGACTTAGCAGCAGCAGTAAGAAGTCAGAAATTACCAAGTGTTTCCAAGACTGGGAAGCACCTAGAACTCACACTCATCATTAGAAAGAGAACAAATCTTTACAATTGCCTTGAAGATGAATTCTGCAACATCTAATAAAGCAGATGTGCAGACCCAAAGAAACACCCGGCTTTTCTGCACAAGCTACATGCTAGAGAAGCTATTACACACACGTTTGATGATATATTTACAGTTTCACTGTAGCCTATTTGTAGTGGTGAACGTTTGGAAAACCCCAATGTCCATCAATAGGAAAAAGAAATGAATTGTGGAAATCATAAAACAGAATAATAGGAAACACTGAAATCAGAGACAAAATTAACAACATGAATAAATCTCAAAAGTGTGCATGCTGAAGCAAGTTACAAGATATACAGTGTGGCGTTCCAGACCTGGAAAGCAGCAGTCATGCTGTTTATGGACACTTGGGAGGATGTGCAGTGTAATGGGGAGAACCCAGACTCGTGGGTCAAATCGCCTGGGTCAGATCTTAGCTCTACATCTTAACTCTGTGAAAAAGGACAAGTTACTTAACTCTCCTCACATTATTTTTTAAGGGGTAAAACAGAGATAATACTTACCTCACAGGTTGTCATGGAGAAAAGACACAAAAAGCACACTAACAATACCTGGCTGATTATGTGAGCTATTGCTGTCTTTAAAGAGATTAAGTAGTAAAACTCTAAAGTCACACATGAGAACCACGACACATGAGAACTACATCGAACTAGAATTGTGGTCACTTCTGGGGAGGAAACAAAGCAGAGCCAGGAGCTTCAACTTTAGAGTCTGAGCCTTAAAACATTCAGACCTGACAAAACTTTGTGGTACCTCTATCAATGCCCATTATATTTCTGAAAATTGTCTGCATTTTTAAGATATCATAATATAAAAACAAGAGTAAATGAGCTGGAATATATAAATGCGATTTCTTTCTTTTTTTTTTTTAATTCAGGTGCAGTTGATTGATGCTTCCTTCATGGCTCAGTGGTAAAGAATCTGCCTTCCAGTGAAGGAAACGCAGGTTCAATCTCTGGGTCAGGAAGATCCCCTGAAGAAGCAAATGGCAACCGCTCTAATATTCTTGCCTGGGAAATCCCATGGACAGAGGAACCTGGAGGGCTACCGTCCACGGGGTTGCAAAGAGTCAGGGATGACTTCAGCGACTAAACAAGAGCAACAAACAGCTGATTTACAATGTTGGGTAAAAGCCACTTTTAAAATAGTATGGTACCACAGAAGCATTAGCTAATGATGTTCTCCTATAAATACTGGGTCAACGAAGAACCAGAAACAGATCAGAGAGGCGGTTGTGTAATTATTCATTTACTCACTTACTGAGATACTTCTATCATCTACACCTACTTTAGAAGACATAGTACTTTCCCTCAGAGAGCTCACAGGAAGAAGAGTAAAGAGATTTAAGAAAAATGAGATAAGCATGAAGAGAAAAAAAAAATACACATATGCATATAGGTTTTTGGGAACACAGACACACACAAAAAAGGGTAAAAAGAGAGAAGACTCTTACAGGATGAGGTCAAAATTCTATCCACTGCTGCCCCAGAGCAGGAATATTCTGAGAGTTGAAGACCACTTTTTCTTCGAAACTAAATGAACATACACTGAAATCAAGTGAACAGTGATGTGGGGAAGTTTGGGAGAGGAAGTGACTTCAAGAGAGGAGGAGAAGGGGACGAGAGCAGCACAGTAAGGCAGGCGCCCGCAGCTCTGATGAGGGGCACGCCCCTGAGGACGCGCTGGCCTGTCACCATCCTGTGCAGGCCTGGTCCGTGACTCTCCCCTCAGCGTCCCTGTCTCTCAGGAGGCGGCGCGCTGCGGCTTGGACCACACCCCAGGCCGTGGCTCAGCCCCTCGCCCACAACACAGGAGCATGTGAAACAGGCCACGCTCACCACTGCTCCGGCTCACACGGCCGGACCCTAGCCTCGTCTCATGCCATGCTGCTTACTAGACCTACTAGACCGACTAGCTGGGCAGCAGGAACTGGGAGAGGCGTGGCAAGCACGGCAGCTGCAGACCCCGCCCCCTCGATTCCAGGACTTACTATGCTGAATGTCTCTTGGTCCAGATCATCCTCCTCATCCTCTCCAATGGGGACGGGTTCGCTTCCTGCTGTGATATGGACAGGGCCCTGAGAGCGCTTGGATTTACTTGAAGATTTGGCATCACCACCTTTAGGCTTTTCAGAAAAGAGTTACAAGGAGTCATTGTCATTTGTGTGCTCCTGTCTTGCATTCGGACTTCTTCGCGGCGTCACATCACTGTAAGTGGGTATACTAGACGGCCTCGGTTTCGAGATATCATGAAGCCAAACACATTCAATTAACAGTTTAATCATATATCATTCCCGTTCCTGTCTCTAAACAGAGCCACTTTTAATTTTAGCTTCATCAGTGCTATTTTGGCTTCTATCGCCTAATCGATGAAATGTACAAAAATGTCATCAAGAGGTTAAGAATGTAAACTGAAGAGCTCCAACAGAGCAGCAAGAAGCAACTTTATTAACAGCTTAAGAATGAACATATGCTTCAATCTAAATAACTAAGATAGTTTAAATGACTGAATTTATATGAATGCAGGTGGATGAAGCTCATTTATCCATGAAAGGGTGCAGAATGATAGAGATACAGATACAAATAAAAACTAACTGTAGGTATGAACATTTAAAAACATAAAACAATACTATGCTTTGCTTATGATTACATAACATGTAGGAAAAGTATAAAAGCATGGGTAAGGTGGTTTCATACCAGTGTCAGAGCAGTGTTACAGAGGAGAGGAATGAAACTGGGAGAAGGAACAGAGGGGAGCTCCAACTGAGGGGCGTTTGGTAATGGGTGTGTGGAGCACCAAACACAGCAGCCAGAAAAAAACCACTTGAAGTAAACAAGAAAAATGTCAGCAGCTGCAATATCTGTTGCTGGTACCAATATCAGGTACACGGTTGCTGGTTAAATCGTTCTCTGTCCATCTATTTTTTAAATATTTCATTTTAAAGGTATCTTTCTGCAGAAGCACAAATGCAAAGAAAGATATGTGTCACAACAGAGTTTATAACATTAGAAATTTGAAAGCAATGTCAATATGGGAAACTTAAATTACTTCCAAAAAGTTACAAACAAAATCTTCCTTATCTACTAAAAATGGCTTTAACTTTTATTTATTTGCTTGGAAAACTATTTGTGATATATTGCTATGTGGGAAGAAAAGGCAATCCAAATAGCCTAGCCTAATTTTTCTACAAATTTGTTTCCTAAACAAATTTTTATATTTGTTCTTATATGCATATAATAATAAAAAGTTTCATATGTCCTCATCAAGAAATCTGTTAGACTTATAAGTGGTGGCAGAATTCAGTTATTTGCATGTTTTAACAATGATTATAAAGATTAACTGAAAAATAACTTCATCAGAAGTCAGCAAGATTCAACACTGAACCAGAATTCTAGGTTTGGAATGAACTTCATAAAACCGAAATATGAAGATTACACAGTAACAAGGCTTTTAACCCATTTCTACTCTTGATAGTATCTGGTTCGAACTCTAAACCTTTCATGTATTCAGATTCATCCGTAGATGGTGCTTTTCTACCATGAGTCTGAGAACATGTATCACGTAATTTCCTGATCCATCTCATTCTAACACCCTCTCTGAAATGTGTAATAAAAGAGCAAGGCTTCTACATTGAAGAATACCGCCATGCACACACTGCCCCCTCTCTGCAAGGAGAGCTGCAGGCATCTTGACGGGAAGCCCCATCCTTCCTCCTGGGCTATAGTCATGAAATGACAGTTCTTTCAGGGCCCTCAAACCCCGTTTTATTTCTAAATCCTAGAAGGGAATCCCAAAGGCTGTGGGCATCTCAGGAAGTAGAACAACACTGGTACCTTCTCTTTCTTGTCTTTAGATCTCTTCCTTTCCTTGTCCCCTTCCTTGTCTTTCCTAGAACTCATTTGCTTCTCCTTGTTCTCCTTGTTCTCTTTCTTCTTCTGTTTCTTTTTCGTTGGACTTTTTTCTAAGCCATCGTCCTAGAAAACAAATGGGGCTGTGAGCTTTTGCCACAAACTTTTTATTCCCTCGTTTACTTTCTAGGAACAAAAAAACTAGAAAGCACTGCCCTCAATGGTTCATCACTGCACCCACAGAAGCGTGTTCTCAAGCACACAGCCTTAAAGCCGTCTGCTTCAACTGAAGCCTATAGAGGCAGATGCTCTTCACTACATAGGCATCATTATTCCCATGGAAAAAACTGAAGACCAAAGAGATTATTGCTAGGTAGTAACTGGTAAGGTTGCTACAATTTGAATTTATGTATGCTTGACTCAAATCCATGCTAGTTCATATACCCACTTCTGAGCCTCCTGGAACTAACCTCAAAGTGCAACAAAATAAAATCCCATAGTTTTCAGTCCCTGATTCAATAGGCTGAATGCTACCAAGTTACTTTTCACTTTCCTTAGACCAGAGGTTACAAATTGACAGATCTGGGCCAAATCTGAACCACAAAGAGTTTTTTTTGGCCCAACAATGAACTGCATCATAGGTGCCCCAGGCATGAGGCATGTGCTCCCTGATTAACCAGTCTCCACCACTCCTTATCATCCCAACAGTGAGGCTGAGCATCAGCTGCCATTTATCACTAAATTTCGTGGTTCCCTTTATTTGCTTTCATTATTTCAATCACTGATTTTACATGAACAACTATATTCCTCTCTCACAGGTTAAGCAAAGATACATGTATTTTCTATTTCCATTTTACCTACTCTGGTATGTAAACCAAACACACTTCAAATGGTTTTACACCAGCTGGCACGATAAATGTAACTTAGAAAATCATCTCAACTGAAACGCAGCCTCACACCTTTACTTCTCCCTCTTCTGATGGATTGTCTGAGTGTCGAGGAGATGAAAACTCAATTCCATGCTCGTCCTTCAGCCTCGGTGCTTTGTTTTCCTTTTTCACTCGAGGCTTCCGCTTCTTTAATTTGGCCTGGAAACAAGAAGAAAATGATGACAAAACTACAAATCAAGTCCCTCAAAAGTATGACCACATAACATTATGATTCTTTGCATAGTAGCAGCCATATAATTCAAAAGAGGAAACGCAAAAGAAAATTCATGGTAGTGCAATCAATTTTATCTGAAGGAGGAAAAAATAAATCATTCTGTGCCTCACAAAAATGTCCATATTCGTGAACCCACTGACTCCATTTTTTGGAATTCAATCTCAAGACAAAATTCAAAAGAAGGAAAATCACCTTATGCACAAATACGAAGAAAGATAATATGCAGAAGATAGTAACAGGAACATAAAAAAATGGAGAAGCATGCTGTATCTAAAAATAAGGAAAATGTGTTTATCTACTCAGATATAGTATCATCCAAAAGTAAAAACCATGGTCTCATCTCTCTCTCCAGAACCTAACTTACAGAATATCCTCAACATATTATGTGAAGAGTGATATTACTTACATAATGGGACTTTGTTAAGGACAAAGTATGGGACTGGGATTTTTTGTTTTCTGAAATTAACACAAATGGCATAGCTCTGGGAGCACTTAAGGAGTATGTACACACAAAGGCTACTGGTGCTGGCTGTAACCTGATCTCCTAACTGTGATTTGCATCTTTCCAGGCTTGAAGAGAAATGACAAGTTGAGGAAATAAAAGGTCAAGGAGGAGTCCATTAGTAACTCAGCTGAAATCTTTCACTGAGCAGGTAAGGTCACTCACTGCAACTGAAGTCCACTGTCTGAATTAACTGTGTATCCTAATTACCCATTTTATCCCTGGGACCTGTGACTACACGTAGCCAGTGTTAGCTGGAACAGGCAAATGCAGTGATATTCAGACAGTAACAAGATCTATATTCCAAAATCAAGGAAACGGCATAAAGCAACAGCGACAGTCTATCTAGACCAGTGGCACTGGGAGAGATGAGAACTATTTTGAGGCAGTATTCTAGAAGAATGGGTTTATGCCAAGGTGTTTAGGTGTTCAATTACTACACGAACATTCCTACCATTACCAACCAAACCATTACCACTGAACTCCCAATAGCAACAGCTGACAAGGAGAGGATAGCATTCTGTGCCGCACCCGGAAGGGGCATCTCTTGCCCACCCAACCCTGCAGGGCAGGAGCCTCAGGCCCCAGGGGACGCCGGGCTGGCAGCTGCACTCACCTCTTCCCCGCCCGTCACGGTGCCCTCCTTCTCCAGACTCTTCCTGAGCAGCTTCAGCAAGTAGTCTGCTCGGGTCTGCAGCTGCTTCCCCTGGGGCTTCTTATCTGTCTCCACGGGCAGAATCTTCAACAGGAAAGGAAGAGAAGCACCCGGCATGGCCCACAGCCCGGTTAGTGGATCAGGATGAACAAAGATGACAAACAGCTAAACGATCCTTTCCCTCCCCAACCACCCAGAACACAGATAAAGCCTCAGATCCTATCTCATGTCCATGGCTCCCAGTCACTGAACATCCCTTATGAGCCGTTCTCATTTTACAAAATGGGATGGAGAAATCCAGCTCTCCCACTGGCTCCTACCTGTGCTGTTAACAGGGTAGAACAACTCAGGTAGGAGGGGCTTGTTGGCTTCGTCTGCTAGAGCATCCCAGCCGTCGTGGATTTCCTCCTTCCAGGAGCAGGGAATCCCTGGAGCTAGGTTAAAGCTTCGTTTTAGATTGAAAATGCTTCTTAGAGCATTGCCGGAGAGCACTGAGCTACGCCAGGACGCAGCTGGGCCTCCTGGCCAGGCTGGATGTGGTCTCAGTGCTTATGGCAGGGTGCTGGCACCCTCTGAGAACACCGCACCTGGGATGAGCACTGAGGGACGTGCCGGGAAAAGCCCTGCCGGGAGCCCAACATGGAGCGCATCCTACGAAAATTTGAGCCAGTCAGCTTTCCCTGCTTACAGCTCTGAGCACGGCCTCACTACTAGGCAGCCTGATGTGCAACGGATAGGGTGGGAGGCTTGATTTTGTGGGAGAAGTACAGCCCGTGTTTAACTCCATTACAAAAAATACCAAGGCACGGCTCATTCTTTCTCCAGGTGGAGAAATGATCCAATATTGTTTTAAAGAAAGTGCCAACAACTCAGGCTGAGGAATGCTTTTATTATTAATAATCCAACCCTGGTATTTGTTGCAATGAGATCTAACCTACGATAAATATCAGAATTTTAAGATTTCTCCTATATATTTCCCCAAAATTTCACCTGGCTATTATCTTCAGCTCTGAAATAGTGCCACAGTCCACTAAAGACGGCAATGTTTTCAAGGATAGAAACCCCAGGAATTTACTGTTGTACTAATCTTTAATTTGATCCCCCACCCCTCAGAAAACAGTTAAAAGTAAGTCATTGATAAAAAGATATACAACAAATCTTCTAGAAATCTCCAGCACCACAGATAATCACTTACTTTGTCAGTTAACTTAAGCTCTGGGTCCGTTTTAATTAGCTCCCAGTTTCCATAGCCATGTTCATAAATTCCCAGCAATAGACGAGAGTCGTCCTCTACTCCCCACTCAACATCAAAATGTGCAGCTTTGACACGACAGGATAAGCAATATCTGAAAAGTTTTCCAAAGCAGGAAGACGTGAGAGGAGAGGCCTTTCTGATTTGGAAATAAACACAAATGAACATAGACAAAGCATTCTAGTACTTCAAAAAGACAATGAAAATACTACACTCTAACTTCAAATCTGTTTTCTAATGGCACAACCACCCGTGCGTGGGTACATGTTATACTCACTTTTTTTTTTCTTCAGGGTCTACAGGGATAGATTTATGCAGCATCTCAAACTCTTCTTCATGTTGGATAATAGATTTCACATTAACCTGAACCCCAGATATCTTGATAGTTGGGCCTCTCTTTTTCCCTGGTCCTTTCCCTAAAGAACATCAATTGCATATTTGTTACATGAGAATTCACTGTTCAGAAGTGTACACAGAAGAAGTATACAGAATTCTCACTATACGTGAGAATTCATAGAAAACGCAGGTGAACAATCCTAAATGCTTATTCCCTCAATGTGTATCTCTGGTTTACTGTTAATCCAAAGATACAATCAATAAAGCAAAAAGTTTTCTCAATTAATGTTTGTAAAATAATCTCTAAACAGTTCGGTTTTTTAAGATTTAGAATTTTTCAGTCCAGCAGTGTTTATAATTGTATTTTAATCTTCCTCTTTGTTTTATACTTTGGCTCTAAAACTAATTAATGAAAGAAGATTTTCAAGGAGTGATATAAACACTTAAGATTTTTCTTTTGTTTTTCTAACTCATCAATAAATTTTTTTAAGATGAACTGCTTTACTATAAAAGCCTGAGATCAAGTTAATACCTAACACATTTGAAAAGGATGAACAAAGTAAGTCATGGAAAGGTTATCCCTAGCTCGAGTTTCAAATTAAAGTAATCCTAGAGGCAAAAACAAAGCAGGTCAACTCTAACCACAGACTTTCTGGCCAAAGTCGAAATCTGTGAGATAACGGCACTTGTCTGTGGGAGAAAAGACAGCCCCAGGGACAGGGATGAAGGCAAGGTTCTCCATGCGCTCCTTATTTGACAGTTCTGACTCTGGGCCATACAAATGGTTTACATAATTAAAACACACACAGTTTCATAAAAACAAGAAAAGTAGTCCCTAGAAACTGAAATGTAAACAAAAGATATTGAACTACATATTATAAGTTGGTGGCATAACCACACAGAGAAAAGAACAATTTCAAACAATTTTAAAACACGGTACTTCGGTACCTGGTATATTACTAATGCATGGATTTTAAGGACAAAAAGAAATGCAAAAGAATCAGACTTTGCATTGAGAAGTCTTATTGTTAACAGTAACAGTGGGGGAATTCCTTGGCAGTCTAATGGTTAGGACTCAAGGCTTTCACTGCCACAGCCCAGGTTCAATCCAGGGAACTAAGACCAAGCAAGCTGAGACAGCCAAAACAAACAAACAAAAATCCAAACAAAAAAAAAAAAAAACAAAACAGTACAATTGGATATTAATATTTGGAAATACGTGTAAGACAAATACATGATTATGCTAACATTTCTAGGAACAAAAATTTCTTGGCTTGAGAAAAGAGGTATCAATAATCTTACATTAGAATTGGAAATTGGATTCAGGATTACACTAAGTGCCAGTTTATAGAAAATACAGGTATATGGAAGGGGCGTCCCTGGTGGCGTATTGCTGAAGAATTCGTCTGCCAATGCAGGAAACCTGGACTCAGGAATACACTCAATGCCAGTTTATAGAAAATACAGGTATACGGAAACAAGTTAAGTAATGCCCAGAGGAAGCAATCCATCAGATTCAGATTGTGAATAAGCAGAGAAAAGAGGTATGTGGGCGAGGGGGCACCTGTCACAAGGAAATATTCCCAAATATGCTGTGAGATGGACAAAGCAAGGTACAACAGTATGCATGCTACATCACCAACTGTGTTAAAATAGTATCTATTCCTTTTTTAAACATATATATATATTTTACATTTCTAGAAAGAGACAAGAAACAGGGATAGTTGGTTTTCATTTTTGAGCCATATGAGTTAATACGTATTCAAACCAATTACAAGGAAAAAAGAAAAGCACTGTAATGCTAAGGTTTACGTTTGAACGTATTCTGGGTGCTATAAAAGCACAAATTTGGATCATTGTCCATACCACTCAAGTTTTTCTTTCTTTCATGGGGGAAAAAAAACAAAAACCACACCTAAAAAATGTTTTCGACTATATTCAAGGTATTTTAAAATTCTATTACTTTCAGTAATAGTATAAAGAAGAAAATTTCAGAGCACAAATAATGCTCTACTTGGTGAAATAGCTAACACTGCAAGGCAAACATGATGACAAGCACTTCACATGTATGAAATTATTCAAGTGGCCATCCAAGCCCACTGACTCAGGGCTACTACTCCATTCTGCACCAGATCCTTGAGAGGCTATCACTTGTCTCAGATCTTGCAGCTGAGAACCATCAGGACCAAGATTCCAGGTACACGGGCTGCCTCCCACGTGTGAACCCTTAATCACAGCTGACAGAGCCTCCTGTGAGTAACCTCGGTGAAGGGAGACACAAGAATGGAGGCAACTGCACAGATACAGCACAGTCCAGGGAATTGGAATGGTCACATGTTCATCTCTTTGAGGTTCAACTGTAAGGGCGTCCTTTAACAACAAGGACCTCAGCTCTCTCCTGACCCCTCCTGCTTGTAGAGGACAGGCAAAATGCTTTTGGTGTATAAGAGAAAACATGCTACAGGTCAAATTCAATTACAACAAATTCTAGTGCCAAGAAAGTCTCACTCTCACCAAGAATTTTATAATACTCAGCTACTGCTTTGTCTATTTGGATTAATCCTCTAAATCCTTTATCACAACAAAACAACACCTGTATGTGCATCCAAGATAACTCCTACTGGTGCTCTGTAATGTACTCACTTGCAACCGTGATACAAATGTGCCCAGTCAGGCTTTACCTCCTCAGATCTTTACATCATTCAAGCCAACGTGAACTTTCTACAGTAACATTAAAAGAAATCATTCCACTTGTTCAGTGCTCTGCACCCTGGGCAAATCAACTTCGTTTGGGAGTAAATCTTTGGGATCTAACAACTGAGCTCACATAAAGGCAGGTGAGAATACACACTTCCAAAAAGAAGGGAAGCACAGGATACAAGTGTGAAGAAAGAGTGAGGAGAAGAGACCCCTGAGCAGCACAGATCCCGATCCAGGTCTGTGAGCATCACTGAGGCAGACTTGCTGACTTACCCTCGCTGGCATTTTCTTTCAGCTGCTCTTCATATTCCTGCATTGCTGACACACAGCTGTTGTGAATCAGTTCCCCCAAGCGCTTCAGATCCGCCACAGACTTATCTACCAGCTCAGCATCACGTGCTATGCACTCCAGCCTGAGGAGAGACAGATACCGGGACACACCTCAAGGCCTGTGCCCGTGTGAGCTACCGCTTGGTTTTGTGTAAGCTTGTTCCTGCAAAGACGCTTTTCTCTTCATTCCTCATTTGACTGTTCAAAGCTCCAACAAGAACCCTCCAGCAGTGACTATGACTAACTTACTCACTTTCCATCATTAAGAATTTGACTTGGAAGAGTCCACAAAAACAGACTAATTCAGAAAACAGGGGAAAGGGCTCAGCTTTCTTTATTAACTAAATGGGCCGTCGGGTGAAGTGCCCAGAAGCTATCAGCACTAGTTTGCCTCTTTGTGCTCACTTTCCTTTCTCCAGCCTACTTCCATTCACTGTAATGTTCCTAGAAGCAAAGTGCAGTTACATCTGCAAAATGTTTTGTTGATCTCCAAGTCATCTGGAGCATGTCATGTCTAAAAATCAGACTGTCAAAAGGTGCCAGACCTTAAAAATGGAAAACAGACCCAAAAAAAGAAACTGCTACATAACAGAAGGGAAAAAGAGGTGGATAAGAAACTATTGTGTTACTAAGCTTACCGTTCAAGAGGGAGACCAAACTTCTTATACGCCTTGATGAACCTAGGAAAATGATTAATAAATCACATTTAAAAAGCAGACTTCGGCTATGCTGGTGCAAACACATCCTGTGACGAAATATGAGCCATAAAAATGGTCAAAAACATAAAAACGGTCAAAAAGAGATTTTGCCCAATCCTTGCAACTGCCACTAAACGAATAAATATTGAATGCCTTTGAAAATGGCCAACTTAAAATGAGTGCTAAAAAGCTTTTCAAACCAAAGATCAACTTTATTCTCAGTGACTGGTCATGAAACTGCTTAGGGATGTAATTGAGTATGGTGGCTTAACTCTGCTGCTAAGTCGCTTCAGTCGTGTCCGACTCTGTGTGATCCCATAGACGGCAGCCCAGCAGGCTCCCCCGTCCCTGGGATTCTCCGGGCAAGAACACTGGAGTGGGTTGCCATTTCCTTCTCCAAGGAAATGGCTTAACTCTAGTACTAGCAGTTTTAGAAGGTACAAGTTAATAGGTAATAGGTAATAAATGATTTAGTAACCACAACTCTTATGATAAAATCCAATACAGTTATACTGGTCTATTCAGTCCACTGCTGTTACTTCCAATTCCATACTACAATATTTTCCATTATGTTCTGGTCAATAATACAACTAAAAGAGTTTTAGGACTGCCTCAAGTACTTTTTGTAATAAGGCAGAGTAAAATATATGATTTTAAACTTTTTAGGCAAAACTATTTTGGAAACTCTGACTCCTTCTGCCAAACGGTGTCTCCAACCTAAAACCTAATCATCCTTCCACAAGTCTCTAGCCTAAACTATGCTAAATGCCAATATATGTTTAATCTGTTCCCCTCCCTAGAGCCAACCACTAGCACTTTCACTAAAACCCAAGATTCACAATATATGAAGGTCATCACTGTAAAATGCCAACTTATCTGGTTAGCTAACAGTGAAAGAAGAGACACCATGGAGAAAAAAATGAAAAGAGAAGGCGGAGCAATTCTTAAAAGTGGTGATGAATGTGACGACAGCTAAGAAACACTATTAAAGGAACAGCATGGATACAAGGGTTAGGAAAGTGCTCTATGTGAAGGCAAACCTGAGGGCTATTCCCCAACTCGACATTTCTCTTTCTTGACATATACTCACACACTTTACATCTGAAATATGTCCTTTGAGCCAACTTCAAAATAATAGTGAGACAGAGAAGCATTCTAGGAATGATGGAGTAATAAGAACCCTTGAAAATCTGCTCCTTCACAAAAGCAACAAGAACCCTGGGAGAAACTGTCCAAGTCAACTTTGTCGGAATGCTGGAAATTAATCAAAGGCTTGCAGCTAACTTATAAGCATATATTCAAGAAAACAGCTGAATCTCAGTATGAATGGTGAGCTCTCTGCCATTCTGACTTGCTCTATTTCCCGTGCCCTCTCCCCAGCACCAAGACTGCCTTGAAAACCCCTTTCCCAGCTACAGCAGCTGGCAAACAGCAACACAGCAGCCATTACAGGGAGCAGAACGGGCTTGGAGCTCCACAGAAGCTCCTTCCCCAGAGCACAGTGCTATTTGGCCTGACCGATGGCACCCTGAGAAAGTCCATTCTCAGGCTTGTCTTCATTTGACTTGGGTGTTTGTGAAGACACTGTCCATAGTTCATCAGTCAAAAATTAATTAGAGACAAAGGTTTAACACCATGGCTGCCTGAAGCAGCATTATAAGCTGGGGATGAACAAGCTGATCAAGAACTGCGATGGAAAAACTGGGGTGTTCACAGGTGAGAAGATGTTCACAGGCGTCTTTGAAAAGCTCAGGCATATTCCCGGGAATCTAGAAGGCTGCACATGTGTAGGGCTGTGTGAAGGCACAGCAAAGACACGAGAAGCTGTTCATCTCTCACCTCTGACCAGTCCTCAGGCTCCACACAAACACGAGCTGAAGGATAAGGCAAAGTCGTAAACTGCCTGCCAGAGCACTGAACACATGCCTCAGCATTCACAAGGAGTCCTTCAGCAAAGGCTGGAGATTTACTGTTTGATAGACTTAAGGTGCTTAAGAAAGCCTCTGACCAATCATTAGCTGAGCTCTAAGCTAAATAAGCAGAGACTTCACAGAACTAGTCCAGAAAAGTTACTAAGTAAGCAAATGACAACAACAAAGAACAGCAAACACAAAAATCTGGCTGGCAGGGGGATTCTGATGTCCAGACTAGCCACACTGTACTACTTAAAATGTCCAGTTTTCAACAAAAAGTTATAGGAAACAAGAAAGTATAATCCATATACAGAGGAAGAAGGCAGTTTTCAATGGAAATAGTCTCTAGGAAATCCGAAAGTTGAACTTAATAGACAAAGGATTTAATCAACTATTGTAAATATATACAAGAACTAAAGGAATCCACGTCTGAAGAATTTAAAGAAAATTTGAGAATGATGTATCACTAAATGGAAAATATTAGCAGAGATGGAAATTATATAAAGGAGTCACATATAAACTGGAGTTGAAAAGTACAATAACTAAGATGAAAAAAAATCACAGGAGTAGATGTGAACTGACAGAAGAAAACATCAGTGAAAAGGCAAGTCAGCTGAGGCTATCCGATGTGAAAGAGGAAAAGAACAAAGACTACCCTGCAAAAACAAAGGAGAAATTAAGACATTCCCAAATAAATAAAGACACAACTTGTTGCTACAGACCTGCCCTAAGAGATATACTAAAAGAGAGTACTTGGGGCAGAAATGAAAACACATGAAACAACTCAAATCCACATGAATAAACAAGAGCCTCAGGAGGATACCTGAGTAAGTAAAAAACACAGTGTATATGTATTTTTTTCAGTAACTTTTTACTTCATTCTGAAGGAGATCAGCCCTGGGATTTCTTTGGAGGGAATGATGCTAAAGCTGAAACTCCAGTACTTTGGCCACCTCATGCAAAGAGTTGACTCATTGGAAAAGACTCTAATGCTGGGAGGGATTGGGGGCAGGAGGAGAAGGGACGACAGAGGATGAGATGGCTGGATGGCATCACCGACTCGATGGACGTGAGTTTGAGTGAACTCCAGGAGATGGTGATGGACAGGGAGGCCTGGAGTGCTGCGATTCATGGGGTCGCAAAGAGTTGGACACGAATGAGCGACTGAACTGAACTGAATGATTTTAAATCATTTAAAATGATTTTAAATGACAATAAAAGCACAAAAAGGGAGAAGGAATGTACCTAAATTGGAGTAAAGTTTTAGAATACCACTGAAATTAAGCTGATACTAGTCCAAACTAAATTGTTCTAAGTTAAAATATTAATTATAATCTCCAGGGAAACCACTAAGAAAATAATTTTTAAAATGTAAAAGAAACAAGAAAATTAAAATATTATACTAAAAATCATGCAATACAGAAGAAGGCAGTAATAGGGGAAATAACAAAACAAAAAAGATACAAGACATAAAAAACAAAAATGCAGACATAAATTCTATTTTATCAGTAATTGCATTAAATGTAAATGGTTTAAAGACTTCAATCAAAACAAAGAAACCAATAGAATGAATTTTAAAAAATTATCTAACTAAATACAGCCTATAAGAGTTGCAAGTTAGATTCAAAGATACAAATAGACTGCAATAAAAAAGGGAAAAGATACCACACATACAATATCAAAAGAGTTAGAGTATCTACATGAGTACTGAACCAAGATATAAACTTTCAGACATAAACTGCTGCTGGAGACAAAGGACATTTTATAATGAGAAAAGGGCCAGTCCATCAACACAACATATCATCAAGTATACACACCTAACAGCAGAGCCCCAAAATATGGAACACAATAACTGACAAAATAGGAGAAATAAATAATACAGCAACAATAGAGATGTCAACACCCATTTCCAGTAATGCACAGGACAATCAGGCAGAGGGTCAGAGAACACAGAAGACCTGAACAGCAGTAAACCAAGCAGGCCTAGTGAACACCTTTGGCACCTCCCACTCAGCCACAGCACAACACACAGCCTTCTCTGTGTGACACTCCGGGCAGGGGCAGCAGAAGCAGGGCCACGTACAAGATGGACTACCGATTCGCAAGGGTTAAGACAATGCCCAGGGGAAGGGTGCTGACGTCTTATCAATGCTTGTATGTATTTACGTTTTTCCATAATAAAGAAAGAAAGAAGAACAGAACAGGTGTAACATTTAGTGGGAAACAACGACCTCATGGTTTCAAATACTGACCTAAAAGGACTACATGATACAGTTAAATTAATAATATGGATTAGATCATAAAGCTAGCTATCTTCACAGTTTCTACTTTCTTCACCTGTTTAAAAAGATAACATAGAAACTAGGGGGAAATGGTGTCAATGCAACAATTTTAGATTTTTCTGGAGGGCAGAGGAATGTGAATCAGACACCAACAAATGTGTAATAAGTACTGAAACAGAAAGATACCTAAAACTGGCTGAAAGTGACAAGAAGCAAGCTGCCGAACAATATGCTGTGTATAAGTAAACCAAACTGATACCAGTATTAACACTAACAGAAAGTAAACTGGGCTTATCTGTACTCCTTTAATTTTTTATATTATACCATTTCTTCTATATACACTGTTAAATATGTATGCATGTATGTACTTAAATTCTTCAATAAAAACAAAAAAAAGTTCCAGCCCAAGGTGACCCCCAACAGCCTCTTTCCTCGTGGCTGGACTTTCTTCATCATGAAATGTTCAGAGCAGAGAACAAGAAGTAAACAAAAGAGCTCAACTGAGGAAAAGCCTGGAGAAGGCAGAATCATCCCGGGGTCTTGGGCACGACTCCAGTCTCCCTGCCGCCCTCCGCCCTGTCACCCAGGTCAGGGATGCATCACCTGAGGCTTACAGCATGCCCACCCACACGTGAGGGGAGGGAGAGCAGGGCCTCCACCAACCTCCGGATCTCGGCGTCTGTGAACCCCTCCACCAGGTCCTTCCGCACACTTCGGGGACGCCCTCTGCGCTTGGGCTTCTTGTCGTCATCAGAGTCATCCGTCTCACTCTCAGAGGCAGAGGACCTCTGGGCCTGTCTCTTGGACTCAGTATCAGAGTCACTGTCATTTGTCTGAGCCTGAAAATGCAAAGTTACACTGTAGCAAATGCCAGGTCCAAGTGATCTAAGGACTAAGACCAGCCCATCTTAACTCCTTAAAGCTCGGAACTTCCTATTTTATCAGGCAAGTCAATCTGCCTTTAAAAGAGGAGGAGGCAGACAGCATGCGATGAAAGAAGATCTGCTTGTGTATTCACACTGCCAGAGACACACAGTCTCTGGTCATCATTAACTACATACTGTCTCTGGTCATCTGGTCATCATTAAGTACACTGGAATAAAAATATCTGGATTGTAGGTTCATGTTTACTTCCTTGGGCAAATTACCTCTCCATGCCTTTGTTTTCCATTTGTAAAATGGGGATAATAGCACCTATAATACAGGGTTTTCATAGGAACTAAATGAGTCAGTTAGTGTAAAAGCACTGACTTATGCCTGGAACACTGTGAATACTCAACGACAACTACTATTAGCTAGTATTGATTTACTAGGATCTTAGGCAAACCTCAGTGTGCTGTCACCAGCAAACTGAGTAATAAAAACAGAGTTTATCTATTTCTGTGTTCTTACAAAAATCAAATTAGACAGTGCCTATGATGGCACTTTGTAACTGAAGCAACTTTATATAATCTCCTACTAAGTATTTATACCAAGTGCTATGAAAGAGCATTTACAGAGGAAGAGACATTTGACTCTGAAAGCTGAAGGCCTCGCCAAGCAGAACCCAACTGTTAAAATTACTACTTTTAGTCCTAGGTGCAAAAAGCAGCCTTCTGTCAACCTCAAATCACGTCCAGCCATCTCACAAAGGGCCAAGATGCAGAGATCGAACGTATCCCAGGTACGCTCCTGGGCCCTGTGCACGCTTCCACTTCCCTCTGCTAAGTTCCCGAAACTCTGCCCTGGAACCCTGCACGTCAGAAGCACGTCCGTCTCTTTTGTCTCCCTTGATCACCTTTTTAGTGGAACTCCGAATTCGAGGCAACATGTAAATCTCTTCCAGCTCCTTCTGTCGCTCTTCTTCCTCCACTTTCTTCCTTTGCTCCTCTGGGATGATCTCATCCCAGTCCTTGTGAGGACGCTCGTCAAGCTCTTCTTCATCCTCCATTGTTGCAAAGTTGGCAACCTTACAACAAAAGGATTTCACTGTCTGACCGACATTTCACTATTTCCTGAACACCACCTACTGAAACACCAACTCATGCAGTGTTTTGAATCTAAAATGCTATGAATAAGAGGACTCTTATGATATTACATAATCAAAAAAATCAGTTTTCTACTAATTTCTCCCTTATCCCCTCAACAAAATCTACTCGCCGAGTTCTAAAGTTCATCAGGAATTTTACTGAAGAATAAAGAAAGATTAAAAGATACAAGCTGTCTTATGTTTTATTAAAAGACGTGCTATTAAATCATACACATTTTCTAATATATTAACTAGAACTTTTAGATTTATTTAGATGACAATATTTACAGGGAATTCCCTGGTGGCCCAGTGGTTAGGACTCCATGCTTCCACTGCAAGACTGCAGCGGACACAGGTTTGATCGCTGGTCAGGGAACTAAGATCCCACATGCTGTGCTGTGTGGCCAAAAATAAAGTAAACATAGACCATCACATCCGAGCCCCTGATGCTAGCCCGGTGAGGCCTGACAGGCCTGTGCACTGTAAGCTGGTACTGAACAGAGCTCGTCCGAAACAAGGCACAACTCAAAGCAGCAGCTACTGTCTAGTCAGCTGGTCACCTGATTCACTTTTATTACAAGTACAGAGGCTAACGGTATTTCATGATTTCACATGCTCACAACTGCGTTAAGTCTCAGGAATAAAAACGAAAACATAAAATGCAAAAAATTCAAGCAAACTGGGAAGAATATTCCATTTACTTCATTTTGTAGTCTGGTCACTAAGTCATGTCCAACTCTTGTGACCCCATGGACTCCTCTGTCCATGGGATTTTTCAGGCAAAAATACTGGAGTGGGTTGCCATTGCCTTCTCCAGGAGATCTTCCTGACCAAGGGATCAAATCCCAGTCTTCTGCACTGTAGTCAGATTTTTTACCAACTGAGCTACCAGGAAAGCCTGATATCAGACATTTAATTATATTTATACAGACATAATATGTATCCCAGAAAGAAAGGCATCTGCATGTATGAGTTTGAAAGCCTTAGACTATGGCTACAGAGAAACATCTACTAACTCTGGCCACTTCTGAGCACTGGTGGGCAGGCCCCAGGTCAGGACTGAAGTTAAAGAGGTTTACGAGGTTCCATTCCTCAAAATAACTTAAGAGCTGACACTGAAATCAGAACTTTCGGGCAAAATTAACTCTAACTTCCAACATGGATATCATGTCTTTACAATCAGAATTTTAATATTACAGGACAAAACCAGAGGTATGTAATTTCTGAGATTTAAAATTTAACATTTTTCTGTTCCATAAAATGAGTCATCTGACTGATCTCTCAAGTTAAGCACTGTTTGTAACTACTTTAGATCTCACTTTGAAATAGTATTAGTTGATACAAATACCAATACTACAGATACATCAGTGGTTCATGCAGTTGGGAATTTAACTTTCCCAAGAGTGGTGTAGCCCTCTACAGGCCAGAATCCCTGTCTAAGAAGTAATAACAACTCCAAACATGTGTGACTTTAGGAAATCTACTTAGCCTCCTTATATCTCAAGTTTCCTCATCTATAAATGATAATAACAGTGACTCCAACATAACATTGTTGTAAAAACTGAAAGACTGATATACAGAATGCACTTAAAACAGTGCTTACAGTATAGTACGAATTTTCTAAGGATTGGTTATTATTACTTAAGAAACATGTAGTCATAAATACCTCAAAGAAATGTTTGTTATGTTTCCAACAAGTTAAATTAGGTTAACAAAAAAGAATTATTAGGAAAAGAAAGTCAATTCAGTGACACACTCCAGATATAGAGTCCCTATTTAAGCAGAATCCTACCTAACCTGATGCTGAAACATAATGGCCAAAAGGGCCTTACAGAAAGACAAGTGTCACCAATAATCTGACTTCTGATCAATCTGTAATATGCAGAAGTTTTCCAGATCTAAATAATCATATAATATTTTGACTAGGACACCATCATGAAGATTACGTCTGTTTAAGAAGGGAGCATTAGTCACAGAAGTGAAATCCAGTTGAAATGCTAACAATTCACCTCCATCTTCTGCATCCTTAAGACACATTAACTCTGATCCTAGAGCTCTGTGATCCACTCAACCCCTTTCTTCTTCTTCCACTGCGACAACTTCCACCTGTGGCCAACCCTGGACTTCATCACAAAGTACTGCTTCCTCCCAAACACTTCTCAGTCCTAGTGGGTCTACCACACGTAATCATCCATGTAGCCTCTTACCCTCTTCTCTAACATGCTCGGAACCAACCAATGATGAATCCACTCAACCACATTCTCACTTGAATCTGGGCAACTCTTTGCCACTTTGATGACTCTTCTGTGCCTCCTAAGCCAATCTTCCACCTTGGGATGAACAACTGATCCAGTTTTTCTGACCTCAAGTAATGCTGGAGAGTCATTTGATCCTGCTGACTTGCTCTAACATGAAGCCCCACCTTCTAAATTCAGCTCTAGTCCCTATCAAGTTCCTCCCAGAAACTCCTGGCTCCTGGATGGCGCCATCCCAAAACTTCTCCACTTCTCAGTAAACACCTCACTTCCTGGTAAGTAAGGTCACCACCTGCAGCTTCTACATCTTCTCTCCCCTCTTCTTCCAAAGTGGATTTTTCTTTTGTCTTTCGAAGGCCAATTCTTCCATCTGTGCTTTTGATTATATCCCTTCCAGTCTCCTCCTGGGCAATGTGTAACCAAATTATCCTTCTTTCATTAGAACTTTCAATGTTTTCCTATTCTCAAGCTCTTTCCTCAACCTATAAACATGGTAACACCTTTAAAAAACCTTACCTTGCCTGACCCTTCATCCTTATAAATTACTTTCGCTGTTTTCCTTACTAAGCTTTTTAATAAAGTCTATACTCAATGCGGTCACCTCCTACTCATCCGGTATCCAGCTTTTGCGTTTGGTCCTGATCTCATTTAATTTTCTATCAAATACCACCAACCATCCCACAACTTCCCTAATGCCACGAAGTCATCAGGAGCCTCCCCACTGCCACCTTCTATTTTCATACCTCTGACCTCTCTTTGTCATGATTCTATTAACATCTCTCCCGGAGTTCCACATTATCTAGTTCTCCACCTGTCCCACTGACAGCGTATTTGCAGCCTTACTCACACCACAACTATTTTTCTTCTGTCCACTGACTCTGGGCAAGATGGACCACTTCAGTGGTCACCCCCATGGGAAGGACTGTACAGTCTATATTCACACCATACTTGGAACTCTGGAGAGTGATTTTAAGGGGTATGAATCAAGTTAGGTAAAAAGAAAAGCAGAGAGTGTCTTGCACTGACAAAGTACTGACAGGCATTACTTATTATTGGTTCACAAATCAATGCCAAGGACTTTCTCAGACAATGATTTTAATACCTTAAATTGTGACAGAAGTTCATCTGTTGCACTTGTTGAGACTTCATTCTCTCTGGTTTCAGCCAAGCGCAAAATTTCATCTATATCCATTTCCTAAAAGAACATGGTGAAAAGCCAACAGTGGTCAAGCATTCACTGAGAATACTGGTGCAAATAAACCAACCCTCTTCTCTGATTCCATTTTCTTTTACACTCACAGTTTTTATAATGTTTTATATCCAACGTTTCAAACTACTATTTATACAAATCATAGGATGACACTTCAGAAATTTCAAGAAATAAAATTGGAATAAAGAACAGCAAAGTCAAAACCCTCCAGATTTTCTCATTCTTTCCCATTCAATTCTGTAAGCACTTTCAGCCATATAAGGAAAGAGAGAAACTATGTTCTGCAAGTAACTACTCTTTCTTTAGAAAAGTCTCAGGCTTAGAATGTGCTTCCAGAAAAATTTAGACTCTCACAGATGATACTTATCAAGACATTCTTTCCCCTTGCTGTTAATTACCTGAGGCTCTGATTCTTCCCCTTCAAGCTCTTTGAAGAGATCCTCTGCTCCAAATTTCAAAATCGCTGTCAGCTCTTCTTTATTAAAAGGATTTGAACTGTAGAAGTAAAATGTAGTTGTAATCTCTTAGGGACATCAAATAACCTCTATTGAGTTCTAAATACATATTCTTCCTAAAGAGGTCCAACTACTGGTGAGAACAGAAATTCTGCCACAAGAAAAATGATCTCACAAATATTTCATGGTTTTTAATCCACAGGATGAGTCTATAGTGGTAAACTTAACAAAAGACTAAGACAGCAATTATTTTCTGGTTGGTTCATATATTTACATGGGTAAACAAGAAAGGTAATTAGCAACATGACAGAAGGGAATCCTCTATTCATCCTTTAATTCAGAAAGTTATTGTTCACCAAGAATTTTCAAACACCTCCTCTCTGGTCCAAAATAAAAGAACAAGCTTTTTCTGTCCTAGTTTTCTTTTTAGTGGAAAATCATCATCACCCAATTAGAAAGGGCTCATTTGATTTAACCTGTAACACAACTGTAAGACTGCCACAGAAGGTACTCAACAGTCTGGTCAAAATGTAAACTCTCTAAGAGAAATTGTTGTGCTTCCAAATAAAGCCAGCTGAAACTTAACTATTTTCCTTTCATACCCTTTTGTTTTCAGTAGGAAAGGCAATCTCCACACCCAACATTTTTACCAATAATAAGAAACGGCTGCCAACTCAACCTGCTGCAGCCTCGCTGCTGAAAAGTCCAAGGCAATACCGTGCCAGGCAGAAAGCCTGAGGGCGCGCACACAGTTGCCACTGCTGCTGCTGTGTCGTACAGGACAGGCAGAGGCAAAAGCAAGAGGCTAGAGAGGAGGGCAGCAAAGATAAGAGGGCACATGCAGAGGGCTGGTACCCCCCAAAAAAAAGAAAAAAGAGGAGGGCAGCAAAGACAAGAGGGCATATGTGGAGGGCTGGTATGCCAAAAAAAAAAAAAAAAAGAAAAGAGGAAGGGCAAGAAAGACAAGAGGGCACATGCGGAGGGCTGGTACGCCAAAAAAAAAAAAAAAGAAAAGAGGAAGGAGAAATGGGGAAGGCAAAATAAAATCAAAGTGTTATCTTGCAGTTTTGGCTTGGTCCTTTCCAGGTAATCAACGGATTAATGTCTGTTGTAGAGCATCTCATGAGAAGAATGAATGAATTACACGAAATGACGATGTAAAATTGATGTCTGCTACCTCTCCCACCTTTCTGGCACTTACTTGGACCTCCCAGAGTTGTTTTCCAGAACCGTTCGGCCAGTGGTATCCATGCGCTGAATCACCAGGTGGTCCAATACCATCTTCTTTTTGGCCCGTTCTATGATCTCTTCCTCCACGGTCCCCTTTGTAACCAAGCGGTAAATATTTACCTGTAGGAAAAGGCAATGTTATGCTTATGGCCTGTTCACACACACAGAAAGTTATTTCTGTCTAAAACCAAGAGGGGAAATTTAAAAAAAAAAATCTGTTCTCTGCTATGGCTTACTATTTGTAAGTCATTGATCCAAGCAGACAACTTAAGCATTAATATATATAATATCTTCTACTATGGGCAGCATGCTACATTCTTAAATAAAAATTGCCTCTAAGAACTATTATTATAGCCTTGACCTAACAATAAAAATGCTGCTGAAGAATTATCTGTTTTACCAAAACTGAATCTCCAACCACATATGAAACTTAAATGGTAGCTAATACTGGAGCAGACTTTGAAATTCATCCTTGAAGGAACAAGTGTGTACTTGTGCAGCATACAGCAGCGCTAACACTAACCATGTGTAATAGAAGTAGACTGTGCTGAACAATGTGAATATCACAACTTTTCTATACAAAAATAGGAATTTTTAATTCTAAGTCTATTCATCATGTACCTTTGAGTAAGCCAGAAAGTTACTGGTCATACACTTTACAAACAGTGAAAAAGAACTGGTCCATAACTATAGGCTCATCTCATCTCAGCCCTAAAGACAACGTCTCTCTACTAGCTAATTAACAGATATCTACCCATAGACAACGACCTCCCCTCCAAGCCACATCCAAAGGCTTCTCCACTGACCTGCTTCTTCTGACCAATTCTGTGGGCTCGGGCTTGTGCCTGCAAGTCGTTCTGGGGGTTCCAGTCAGAGTCAAAGATGACAACTGTGTCCGCTGAAGCCAAATTGATTCCCAGGCCACCAGCCCTTGTCGAGAGCAGGAAACAGAAGTCCTGTACACAATGCAATATACTACTTTATGCAGTGGCCTCTCAGAAACAGTCTCACAGTCCAACAAGCCCTCACACCTGGAAACCCCTGCAGGTGCGAAGAAAAGTGAGATATGATGGACAAACTTTATGGAGGCTACAAGAATGTCAGGGACTTGATGGCAGAGTGAATTTTCATTTGATTAAAAGGTAAGAGTTGGTGCAATGAGCTAAGGGAGTCAAGTAGAAATGGATAAGGCAATAGGAGCAAAAGAATTAGTGGTCTTGCCCAACTAAAACTAGTATACAAGTAGTTAACAAAAACCAGACAAACTTAGTTATCAACAGATCACTTCAGTAAGTTGTCTACATACTTATTTCCTGGGTAAAGGAGAGTTATGCCATGTAAGGCAGGCAGTCCGTATAAGCAAGGAAACTTTATTGAGCAAATGTCCATTCATTTATTAGGCTGCTGAGGAATACAGAAACACTGTACTGACAGGCGACATGACGGAGCCACGGCAGCACAGGGCCCTCAATCACCATGGACACGCACCAAGGAAACCAGGGAAGAACAAGCTGAAGAGCCGCATACGGGAAAGACCCAGGCCCTGACACACCCCAGCTTCCACAGCAACGGCATAACAGAGACTGGGCAGGCACCCCACACCCGTCTGCATCTCGTGAAAGTGGTATCTGCATCTCAAACACTGGTAGTTTTGAGTTATCTTTTGATAAATGGCTGTATTTAATACATATACATAAATGCAACGAAAGGGTCTCCCCAGTCTAAATAACAGTCATTCACCAACACTGTCGGAGAACTAAAAATAGAGAGAGCTGTCTCACAAGAACTTTAAACAGTTCCAATAGAGAACTGATTGCCAGGGGTGTTGAAGCACTGAGTCTGTGATCCTTGGTAGAAATACCCAGCAGTTCCACACTCTAGAGCGAAGCCCACAGGTAAATACTTGAGAATAAGACATCTAAAACATAAACGAAATCTGAGCTCTGAATGATCATAAAAAATTATTTTCAATGGCATTCTTTATCAAAGGTAGTATGCATTATATTAAGATATTAGTTATGTCTATTACCAAATAGGTAAAGGTTAAAACCTATGAAACTAAAGGGTGAGGTAAAATTGAAGTATTCATACATAAAAGTATGAATATAGGGACTTCCCTGGTGGTCCAGTGGCTAAGACTCCACACTCCCAATGCAGGGAGCCTGGGTTCGATCCCTGGTCAGGGAACTAGATCCCACATGCCTCAGCTAAGACTAGGCACAACCAAATAAATTAATACATTAAAAAGTATGAATATAAATTGTTTGGAAAAAGTGATTCAGCAAAAGGCACTAAAAACCTTTTTTACATGCTCACATCCTCTTAACTGAACATCTGACAACAATAAAATGGTTAAATAAATGAGGGAATAGGCATGAGAAATATTAGAAACCAAGATTTTTTAAATCTTTAAATGATACGGAGAAAATGCTTAGAGTAGAATTTTGAATGAAAGGTGACCACAAGACTATATGCAGCCTGATTCCAACTGGGGCAAACATATAAACAAATAAACGGTTTCCTCTGGGATGAATGAAATGGACCCAAATGATACGAATAGCAAGCTGGAATGCGAGTTTGTACAGCTTTTCTTCTTGGTACTCTTCACCAACTTGCAAAATTTCTAAATGTGCATATAATCCTTTCCCCCAGTAATAAAGTACATAAATTTTTAAATTAATTTAAGAAAGACTCAGGTTTGCAGAAAATGGTAGAGAAACCATCTTCTCCATCTAGCCATGGGGAAAGGGGCTGAGTGGAGAACTATGAAGAAACTGACTTTAGTTTTTTCTGACACAGGGCAGTATAAGACATCTAACTCATACTGAGTTTAAACCTAGAGTAGGGCACAAAAGCCAACCTCAACACACTGAATAATGAAAGCAGCTGACACTGACCGCACGCTTGCTCAGGGCTGCACGCTGACTGCTACTCTGAGGTCGCCACCGCAGGGTTACGAAGCGGGGAGCAAAACCATGTGAAAGTTCACAGGTGAGGAACTCGGAGGAGGGAAAGGAGGAATGGGAATTAGACGGTTATCAATAGTTTTAATAATTCAATTCCTCTTGTCCTTGACTATTCAGAGCCTTGGTTCTGAAGAGATTAGCGTCTAAAACTCCCCAAGGAAAACTAAAATTTTAAGCTAGAGAAGAAGCCAGAATACCACAGTCTAATTGGGCCTGTGTGCAATTCGAGGGGCAGGAGTCCTGCTTTCTGGAGTGACAGACGCAGTGCTTAAAGCTCATGAGAAGCAGAAAGTCAAGTCCGGTCTTTCTACACAGAAGAGCCACCTGGGCTTCAGAGGCTCCCACGCTCTCTCCACAGACTGCTTAGTCCCACCTCCAGCGCTCTCCTTGGCTTCCTCCCCTCCTCATACCACTACAGCCCCCTACTTCTCTCAAATCCCACGGTATTTAACAGCTTGACAGGCACACATTACAAGGTTACACGGCTTCTAGCTTGTCCTAAGGGCTCTTCCACACATGCCTTAAAAACAAAATACTTCATATTGCCAAATTCAAGCTGAACACCTAACAGATGGACCGATGCTGCTATCAGCCCAAGCAAGGGAGTTAAGCCACATCCCTACCAAGGACCAGCAAATCTGAGATACCACAAACACACTTTCTAAGACTCAAGTCACCAAGAGTACAGGCCAGAACCTTCTGAATTAGCACACATGTCAAAGTTAATCCTATTGGTCAGCCCTCCACAACCTGGCCTTGTTTTTCTTCTAGGCTCAGAAATTTGCCATCTGGGAGCACCAGAGAGCACTCTGTTGATATCAGAGCTACTCTGCCATTAATTCAGCCCAGGGAAGAGAAACAAGCATGGATATGCTTTTCCAGGGTGACAACCAAACAAGGTAAGAGCCACCTTTTACATCAGTGATTTCTCTTATCAGGTAGGACACTGCACTGTGAACTGTTTCTGAAAGAAAGCACATTCAGCTAGAAAGGCTTTCCCCCTTGATACAGAGCCCAGACTGCCCAAGTAACAAAGCCACGCATGCTGTACCTCAGACCCATCTGCGTTGAAGTGGTCCAGCGCCTGTTTTCGGATTTCTCCCTTGATGGAACCATCCAGACGCTGTAAAAATAAACCACGAGAAAATCATAAGGTAGGAAAATCAGCTGCACTCAAAATAGAACAGAAGACTTGAAACCTTCCTCACTCCAACACCCTCTGAGTAAAAATAACCAGAACACACTGGCCAAGTGCCATCCAGCAGCTGTGCTTGAGCAGCACACCCAACATGCCCCAAGCTCTCTGGTTACACACTCAAGCTCAGATGCTTCTGGTTCTGAGGGCCACCTAGGTCCATCTGAGGATGAGAATTGCTGCTAGGACATAAGGAGAAAGACGGCAACCACGCTGTGCTTAGAGGCTTTGTCTGATTCTCCATCTGTGGGTCCTCAAGAAATCAGGAAACACTACCACTGCTCACCTCACAATTAGCTCCTGCGGAAAAGTGATGCTCCTAAGTTAATATGGCTGAAAGCTGCCCTCATATTAACTGCTATATACATCAAAAAATCCTTTACATAATTTTGCTTGGAAGACATTTCCCCACAATATTGAAAACATTAAGGTGGTCACATACCCCAGCTTTTCCAAAAACTAAAGCATTCAAGCAGCCAAAATGTATCCTCAAGAGAGCCTCTGGCATTTCCCAGCACATACAATTCTTACATTAGACTGTATGTCAACTCTAGGTCCAAAACAATGTCACTGTAGAGATACCATAACATGTGGATACTGAAGAATTACTACCTGTACACTGTATATAAAGCATTTCTCACTCTTTAAAATCATTTTCATATTGCTGCCCCTTAATCACCACTTTAGACAAACTATCTCATTTTACAGAGGGCAAAACTGACCACACAGATGTTGTCCGCTAGCCAGTCATCAGTGGTGGGGCGGGGCGGGATCTGAAGGACCCACAGCTCAGCGCTCTGCCCACCAAACCCAGAGCCACCTGAACACAGGCAGAATCACACGTGGGAACCCCCCTTCTTCTTTCTGACTACCAAGTCTACCTGACAGCCCTGACCCAAAGATAAGTCTTGAAATCAGAAAACCCAAATGCCCTCTTTTTAGTATTCTCACTAAGCGAAGGCAACAGTCATGATAACCTGAGCAGACACCAGACTACTCACTCCCTAGAGAAAAAAGTAACATCTTATTTCACTGATGCCAAATGATGAGCCAGACCTGAAAGCAGCCAGGGATCAGATGTACTGAAGGATCACTGACTCTTTCCGCTGTGCTATTTCTGATAATAACCACAGTATCAAGACAGCTGCTCAAAGACCACACCAGGTATTATGGATGTAACTAGGCCTTTCAGGGTACTCTGAAAGACAATCTGCACTGAGTTTTAAAGCTTGGTCTTCTTAGAATCACTAGCTTCAAGTATCTTAGGTATTAGCCTAACTGCATTAGTCCATCCAAAACTAAAGAAAAAACTTATGTAATAATATTAGGCCAAATAAATTGCACACATGCCTATATACAGATTACAGATAAATTTTTGTTTTTTTATTGTCTAACATGCAGAAAAATATTATGCTAAAGAAACTCCTCCTTCCTCCTTATTTTTCTCCTCATCTTACTGGAGATTAATGAATGAAGATGAAAACCCTTAATTTTACAAAAGTAAAATTAAGACTCTCCTGGACTCTTAATCTCAATTTGTTTCAAACAAGAAAACTCTTTGTTTTCTACCTGAGGATAACTTAACAAGCAAAGCATACAACCCAGGAGGGAGGGAGGGAGAGAGGAAGGGAGAGACCCTAAGTACCGAGCATCCTTACCTGGAAAGGGTAGTGCTTAATAGTCAGGTACTCAGCCAGGATATCCAACATCCTCACCATCTGAGAGAAGATAAGGACTCTGTTTCCTCTTTCTCGAAGTCTTGTCAACAGTTTATCTAACAGAATCAGCTTCCCACTGCTCCTGATCAGGGACTGAAGAACAAAAAGACACGATCATGATCAAAAGGATACTTCAATCTGCCCTTCACCTCTAAGAGTTCATATTTTTAAAATCATCTTAAAGCTTCTGGAAGCCTTCTGCAATCTAGCTGACAAGCAACTCCTAAAATGCTCTTTACCTGGTATCTGTGACAATATACTTCCCAGATTTTTCCTAGCTATTTGGTTTTCCTCACCTGTTTTTAAAGCTTCTTTTGATGCTCCTTGAAGAGCCATCAGGGAGGAAAAGGAGTGTTTTGAGTAAAAGCATCTACAGAAATCAACTGTCCTTAAGAAACTAATTACAAACAAGGTAGGCACACACCAGAAGAACTTCCTGTCCATTTTCCCTTTCATTTTCCTCAGGGGGTTTAATCAGGTGGCAGTGGTTGCAGCACTTCTTCAGTTCCATCACAATATTAAGGAAGCCAGATGTGCTGCCTCTCGTTCCTTTGGCGAGAGCCTTGTAATTCCTGGTCAGAATCCATCTGCAAAGTAAGACAATAATGATAGTATCAGATGCAAAGAAAGAGAACAGGGTATACCAGAAGATTATAAAAGGAAACACTATGACTGAGGGCATGGGGGCGGAGGGGAACTGAAAAGGCGAGGAAGGGCGCTTCACCTTCTGCCTCCTGCCACCTAACCAGGAGCCCTCACACACCTCCAGAGCCAGACCATTCAATGAAGGACGCTTTACCTTCTATCTCCTGCCACCTCAGCAGGAGCCCTCACACACCTCCAGAGTCAGACCATTCAACATTCTATCGGGTATTCAACCTGGCTGAGCACAGGAATATTAAGAGAGGATAATAACAATAAAAAACTGATGTATGATGCAGGGAGCTCAATGATTAAGGTGCTATGGGACAACCTATAGGGATGGAATAGGGTGGGAGGTAGGAGGGAGATTCAAGAGGGAGGGGACGTATGTATACCTATGACTGATTTATGTTGATGTATGGCAGAGACAAACACAATATCCTCCAATTGAAAGTAAGTACTTTTTTTTTAGAAAGCCAAGGCAAAAAAAAAAAAAATATATATATAAATATATATATACACACACACACTAGAACATATATTACATTTATGTATTTCACATAAACAATGACTGTCACTGAAGTTGTCTTTAATATAGTATAAAAGTGGAAATTAAGCTATCACAAATTAGAAAATCAGTTAAATAAATGAGATATATCAAAGACAGAAGCTACATATCCATTTAAATTGTGTAAAAGGGAGTTTTACAGAATACAGTGCTCATGATGAGTGTGTTTTACAACTCAGTTTGGAAAGAAGGGAGGACGGGGTGCGTGAATATTCACACATATCCAAATAAGCTCTAACCACAAACCCCAAAATATGAGAAGCACTTTTCTTCTGCACTGTGAAATTTCTTTACACTTTCAGCAATCACATGTTTTAGGAACCCATCTCAAAGAGGGATGGCTCAAAGACTATAGCACTATTTATAAAAGTTAAGTACTTGGAGCCATCCAAATGTCCATCACTGGGGGACTGGTAACAAACTTTCCCACAGACCCACCATGCGGCTGTAAAAGGAGGGCTGCCTGCCTCTGCACACCACTGCGCAGTGTTCCCAGCACAGCTGTCTGGCATCAGTAAGTGGAAAAAGTAAGGTACAGAAAAATGCAGTGTGCTACCATCTGTATAAGAAGACAAAAGGCCAGAAGAAGCTAGCGTGTATCTGCTCCTATTTTAAAAATTAAAAATAAAGGAAAGATAAACATTAAGACTTTTAAATATAACAGTAATCATTACCTAAGGAGAAGAGACACTGGAATGGAGGAGACAAGAATGAAGGCAGGTCTTTGAACAGGCCAGACTTGGCAGTTTTGGCTTTGGAGCTCTGTTAACTATTAGTAATCATCAACAAAATTAAACAAAGCAAGTCCTTAAAAATAAATTTCCCTCTCTCCGGCCATAAATAAACTGCGATTTAAATCTGTGTTGAGACTTCACTAAAAAAGGCAGTTTACCTGTCAGTTCTCTCTCTCATGTCTTCCTGGCACTGATCTTAATCCCAGTTGGGCCTGACTCAGCCAATGACTTACTTGTAATACTGTTTCTGAAGGGCTGACATCTCTACTCTGAGAATCTGTTCCACTTTGGCAGGAAGAGATTTCTCCACATCTTTCTTCACTCTCCGGAGAAGGAAAGGCTCTAGCACCTTATGAAGACTCTGATAGCCATTCTCTCTCCCTTTCCCATGGTCTTCTTCAAAATCTTCCCAGAACTCAAACCTAGAGATAAAACAGAACAGTGTTACTCAATTACACAGAAGAAAAAAAAAATTTTTTTTCCCAATTAAAATTTCTTTTTTAAGCAACCAACTAGAAAAAAAAAAAAAGTCCGTTAAAAAAAATGAGTCTTCCCTATAAGGATAAATAAATTTTATCTTTCACTAGCTCTTGAATATAAGAGCGGGGAAAACAAAAGGCAAGGGAAAATCAACTGAATCAATTTCATAAGTCTATACTGGATAACAGCAGGTTTCCGATTCTGAGACTGGATCCAGGGTTCACAAAATATTTCAGTAAATCATGCAATTAGTACATAAGTAACAAGTTATTGTGATAAAATGTTAGGCAGAAAATTAATCATAAGCTATCGTTTAATAAGCTGCAATTTACAGGGAAAACAATATTCAGAAATAAAAGAATAATTAGTGGTGGTATCAGGGCTGTCACCAAATGAAAAAACTATATCGTTTCCATCAGTCATCCTTACTGCCCACAGATTTAAAAGTTAATAGATCACAATGACAATCAACCACACAACAACCCCCAGACAAGAAGAATGATGTAAGTGATACAAATTTAATACTAACAGAACTTGGAGGCACAAAATTTATCAATGAAATTTAAAAACAAGTCACCCATAACAAATTCTGCCTGAACTCTATAGATCAAAGTTTCTCCTGTGTAAATATTAATTCAACCATCTTTCGATCACTAAAGGACTGTGGCAGAAATTCAGTATGGGACACTATGATCAAAGCTCTTTCAAAAATAAAAATTGAAAGAAGTTTCTTTCATGGGGCTTAGAAAAATATAAGCTTGCTGACTTGCCACATGAAAGCCAACAAAGCACTTGGAAGAAGCTGCTTAGTTCTGTGTACAGACTGAAGCTCAGTGGATGAGATGAGGCCCACAGTCTGCCTTCCAACACCAGGATGCCCTGCTGTGCCGAGGTCAGCCAAGTCCCGGAATTCTAAACTCAGGACTTGACATTACCTAGAGCTACCATGTAATGAGATCTCTGACAAGAGAGAAAGTCAAATGCCAGCACTGCCTCTGGGCACAAGGATGCTAACTGTCTGCTGCCACTTCTGACCCCAGGGACGGCCAGGCATGCCATCAGGCACCAGGAGCACCAGCTGCAAGGCCAGTGACACCTGGCAATGCCCGAAACCACCATGTTCAGAGAGGCAAAGAAAACAACCTTTAGCGGTAGAGACCTGAGAAAACCATTAAAGCTTCTCCCTCGACAAACCGAAGGCACACTGTATTCTGCCATACTGCAATGAAGAATAAGAACATAAACTGAAGAATTAAAACTGATAAGAGGATTAAAAGGAACAATGTGAAAAATGAGCTATCTCAACAGCATCTCAACGCAAAATGTATGAGGCAACTGGAAATGAAAGACCATTCCTATACATCAGGCTACTTTCTTAAGAGCTGGGAGATACATAATTTCTAGAGAATGTTTTAATTTACATAGCACATTTTAATTAAAACTACACTAGTCTAAAAACTTTAATAATAAACTTTTTTTTAAAACAAGACTTACTGCTCCTACTGTTTTAGGCAACAAATATTTTCACCCACCTAGTATATTCTTATTGCATTAAAAAAGTTAATGAGATATTATTTCTTAGATATATACTAAATTATTTACAAACTGCCTATGGATGCTTTCTGTCTATACAGCAGATGAGTAGTTGTGACAGAGACCATATGCCTAGTTGAAATGTTTACTACCAAGTTCTTTAAGAAAAATTTGCTGGTCCACGCACTGGACAACTGTCAGTTTGTAATACCATGGATATAAAAGGTATACCGTCATCATGGTGAACTTATGATGATACCACATCACAGCCTAAAGAGTCACTATTTTAACTATTCCTCTGTTAATCAACTTCTGTATTTATTTAACATATGCCTCTCACCGAAGTAGAAACAATTCTGCATTTTCCAGACCTTGGGATTTTGCATAAACAGAAGCTCACTCTAGTGAGGAACAACAAAGAAGAAAATTAAATCAAAGCAGGGAGAACACTATACTAGAAGTCCTGTGATAAATATGTGAAAGGAAAAGTGCAAAACAATTCACAGACTGGACTAGACAGCAGAAGCAAAACAACAACAACAAAACACTAAGAGGTAAAAATCTCCGAAAATACTCTATCAAACTAAGTTATTTTGTAGGGTGGGTATGAAATACACATTTGCACATGATTATGTGTATACGCTGAATTCTTTGATGTAGTCGTAGCTCTTTCTCGCTTTAAAAGCAAGCCCCATACTTTGCAAAAACACTACATACAGAACACAGTGGCTCAATGATATGTCTCTAGTAAGGGTAGTAACCATATACAGTAAGGGTGCGCTCCTGGTCAGAGTCGCTATGCAGAAAAGGTGACTGATCGACTCTGCACAAAGGAAATGCCATCTCAGCTGGTTAAAAAGAACAGTAACTTTTGGATGCTGAGAACCATGGCCTATCACAGCTGAGGAAGGGAAAGTCCGGAAGTTATGTGAGTAAACCTCTCTTCTGTACAATGACATTTCTTCAGCGCATCACTTCCCTAAAATGAACACACAGTTGTAGAGAGCCGTAATGAACCTCAGGACCTACCACAAAGGGTAGGGGGAAAGTACAGGATTTGTCGTCCACACAGCAAGCTCAGATGGAAATAAAGGAAAATCTAAACTTCTTAACTAATGGATTTCCTTCTTACACATACACCTTCGTGAAAAATGATTTTTTTAAATGTATGAAAATAATAATGTTTTAAAAACAAAGTTTACAAAGAGAAAAAGCTCTCTTACACATACACATGCTGATACACACACACGCATACACACACATACACAAAGTACATCCCTTAACTCCAATCCATCCTCCAATAATTATCCAACTGGCCACATGGAAAACTTTGGCAAACACTAACTGAATGGCAAACACTAACTGAATGATCATCTCTAGTGGAAAAAAGTAATTCAAAATTGCTCTCTTCAATTATAAAAACAAAAACATAAAACTTTTTTCCCAAAATGTAGCCCATGCTGGGTGGAATGCTGCAGTTGCTTAACAGCATAAAAAATTAATTATGACCATTTAGGAGTCAAAATCCCTACCATCCACCTCGCTAGCCAAGAACAAAAGGACAAATCTTAGCTAGCCATTCACTGGAGGAAACTAAGCATCACGTTTCTTTCTCTAGAAAATGAGCACATAAGTTCCCACAGGCCTCAAGGTTCCTACTATGCAGAATACTTCTACTTCATCTCTATGGTGCTATGAAGAATGCACTACTTCTCTTTAGAATTTGAAGTTTAAAGACATGGTCCTGGGTCACAGAAGACCAGAGATTGGCCTCAGTCTATCCACTTATTAACCATATGATATGAGACATATCGATCTCAGTCTATCCAGTTATTAACCATATGATACGAGACACATTTTTCATCATCTAAGGCGGCATATTCTCACTACAATCTGAGGCTAAACATACACAGTATATCAAAAGTCAGATACAAGAAAACAATATGAAAACTCTAAAGTAATGTACTTGAAAATTCTCTTATCCATTTCAGAAAACAAAGATCACTAATAGGTGATACCCCCACTGTTTCTAAACTTTCATTCATCATCTGTTTTATAGCACGCACATTTTGAAAAACACACTGTATAAAAACATGGGCTTCTGCTAATACATGATGGACAGGGTATTCATTACAGAATGGACAATAGAATATTTAAAGAGAAGGGGGAAACTGCCTCCCTCCTCAAAAAGGTGACTGCTATTGACTCACAGAGCTCTGTGTGAGGAGCAGAGGAGCAGGTGAGCAGCAAATGGAACAGGCGAAAGATCAGCAATGAGACTGGGGGGAGGGGGAAGGATGGCAGAATGGGCAATGCGGGGAGGCAGCAGGAACTCTCTCGCATAGTGCTTCTCACCCTCTGGGGGACACTCGGCAATGTCTGGAGACATTTTTGGTTGTCACAACTGAGGAAGGGGGATCACTCCTGGCATGGAGTAGGTAGCGGCCATGGATGCTGAACACCATAAAATGCAAAGGAGAGCCAACCCCCACTTTGCAAAAAAAGAATTATCCAGCCCAAGATGTCAACAGTGCTGAGGTTAAGAAATTCTGTTTCAAGAGAAGGCCGAGGAAGGAGGGGCATAGAGGGGGCCTCCTCTCTTACAAGTATACTATAGTGAGGATGCCTGCAAAAAAAAGAAATAGTCTAAGCCTGTTCTAAAACTGCTGTAGTAAGAGCATAATCAGAGTAGTCAAGCTTCTCTGTCTTCTGAGGAGTCTTAAACTATTCTTCAAAACTAAAGGTGAAAAGAGAACAGCACAGACAAATGAAGACAGAATTTGTGGGTAGAAGGCCTGCTTTACAAGAAATACTAAACAGAGCCCTTCAGGCTAGAGTGACACCTGACGGCGACTTGACTGCACAAGAAGAAATGAAGATCACTAAAAGATGGTAAGGTGAAATGGTGAATATGTAAGACTGTATAAATATATTTTCTCTTTTCTTAATTTCCTTCAAACACAAGCCTGAATAAAGCAATCGTTTTATCACTGTATTCTTGGGTTTAGAACAATGAAGGAGGAGAAAACAGAGCTATACTGCAGAAAAGTTGCTATATTTTACCAGAATTAAATCAGTATTAATTTTAAGAATATTTTGATAAGATGTATACACTAAAAACCTTGGAGCAACCACTAAAAACTATTTGTTGAAACAAAAAAAGTCAGCAAAGAAAAAAGCAAAGGAACAAAAAAGAAATAAGACATATAGAGGGAGAACAAAACAGACATAAATCCAACCATATCAATAATTCTATTAAATGTGAATGAACTAAGTGCTCCAATCAAAAGGCAGACATTATCTTACTAGAGAAGAAGGAAAACCCAACTATATGCTGTCCACAGGAGCCACACCTTAGAGAAAGATACAGGACGAAAGTACCCAATGGAAGCAGTACACTGTGCAGACAGTCATCAGGAGAGGGCTGAGGAGCTCGAGATCAAAGCAGACCCAGGGAGCGAGAAGCAGCACTGCAGACGAAGAGGGCCGTGCTATAATGGTAACAAGCTCAATACATCCGAAACATACAACAAATACTGGTTTGGCCAAAAAGTTCATTTAGAGTTTTCTGTACGATGTTATGGAAAAACTCAAATGAATTTTTGGTCAACCCAACATAAATGTGCACACATCTAACAACAGAACCCCCTAACTGACAGAACTGAAAGAAGTAGGTCATTCAACAACTGTAGTTAAATATTAAAACACTTCACTCAATTTCTGATAGAACTACTACACGTGGGGTCGGCAAGATACGTAGGAGCCTGTTAACAAAGGTGACTGAACAGACACAGAATTCTACCCAGCAAAGGCCGAATAAACATTTTTCAAGTATACATGGAATATCCTCAAAAATAAAAAACATACTAGACTATAACAAATAATTCATTTAAAGCATGTGCTCTAAGACAGAAGTAAACTACAAATCATTTAGAAAATAACACACTTTAAAAAAAAGAAACCCATGCACAAAAGAAAAAAATCAAAAGAGCAATTCAAAAACAGGTGAAAATGAATTAAAACAAAAACAGAAGATAGCAACATTTACGGGCTGCAGCTATAGCAGTACAGGGAGGGAATCTGTATCTTTAAGTACCTATATTGGGAAAAGGAAGAAAAGGTCTTAAATCAATAATCTAAGCTTCCATCTTAAGAAAACAGAAAACAAGAAAACTAAATGAAAAGCACAGGGAGACAATAATAAAAATGAGAGTGGAAATAAATGAAATTCTAAATAGAAAAAAACAAAACAAACCAATAACCTCCAAAGCTGCTGTCTTTGAAAACATCCCTAATATTGACAACTTTTACCTATTATAAAAAGACCAAGAGACAAGACACAAATTACCATAATCAAAGTATTATTTAGATCAGTACTGATCTTTGAAAAATTAAAAGGATTATTAGGAAATACTAGCTTTATGCCAACAAACAAAACAATTTAGATGAAATACACTAATTCTTAGACACAAATTAAC
The DNA here is from genome assembly GCF_019923935.1 of Bubalus bubalis. Lineage (NCBI taxonomy): Eukaryota > Metazoa > Chordata > Mammalia > Artiodactyla > Bovidae > Bubalus > Bubalus bubalis. The sequence goes on along the minus strand of NC_059176.1, from coordinate 56,292,532 downwards.
AAAACAAAGTCAAGATGAAACAGAAAACCTGAATAGACCTATAACGAGAAATGGAAATATTCATTAAAAATTTTCTCACAAAGAAAAGCCAAAGCTCACAAGGCAACACTGGCGAATCCTATCAAATATTTTTAAAAGTAATACAAATCTTAACAAATTGTTTCAGAAAATAAAGGAGGGAATACTGTACAATTCATTCTATGATCCTGATATCAAAGCCAGAAAGACATCACTAAAACAAAAAACAAAAAAACTAGGTACCTCAGAAACAAAAATGGAAAAATCTTTAACAAAATATTAGCAAACTGAATCCAGAAACATATAAAAAGGATTCAACATTATGACCAAGTCAGATTTATCCCAGGAATGAAAGACTGACAGTATCCAAAAAGTAATTAATGCTATATACCACACGGGTGGAATACAGAACAGATATCTCATGGTCACCTCCACAGGCACAGAAGAGCAACACATGACAAAACCCAACACAACTCAAGAGCTCGTAAAAACTCTTCAAAAACTAGGAGCACAAGAAAATTTCCTCAACCTTATAAAGGGTACCTAACAAAAATCCTGCAACAGCCTACTCCCACCAACTCTACTCAACATGGGAAATTCTAGCCAATACAGTAAGACAAGAAATAAAAGGAATCTACCTACACTGGAGAAATGAGGTACTACAGCTTTAAGAGAAGATGTGAGTCTAATAAAGAACTTCAATCTAGACCACTTTTAAAAAATTAAAAACCTCTTCAACTCATTAAGGGTGCTGCTACATGGCGGGTAGAAGGATGTGCACTCATCTTTTCCTGCGAGAACACCAAAATCGCAACTAGCTGTTGAACAACCATTGACGGGAATATGTAGGAACACAACAAAAGATACCCCACGTCCAAGGACAAAGGAGAACAAGGTAAACAATTTAACTTAAAAATGGGTGAAAGACTGAACAGACATATCACCAAAGATACACTAATGGCTAATGAACACATGAAGAGATGTTCAGCATCACTAGTCATTATAGAAACCAAGTCAAAACACAACGAGATATCACTATTTGCCCACCAGAATGCTGGAATCCAAAAGACTGACAAGACACCAAGTACCAGAGATGACAGAAATGAAAAAATTCAAACATTTCTGATGGGAATGTAAAATGGTACAGTCTCTTTGGAAAACAGCCGGTAGCTTCTTAAGAAGTTAAATATATACTGTATGAATAACGCAGCAATTCCACTTCCATGTATATAATCATTAACAAAATAGCCCCAAACTGAAGCAACCCAAACATCCATCAACTGGTGTACAGAATGGAATATGACTCCATAATAAGAGACTAACTCCTAATAAATTCTATAAATTCTGTAACATGGGCGAATCTCAAAATGATTATGCTAAGTAAAAGAAGCCAAAAACAAAAGATTACTTATTAGGATTCAATTCAGAAGAAATTTTTAGAAAAGGTACATCTCTAGAGATGAAAACTGTTTAGTGACTGCCTAAGGCTAGAAGTTGAAGCAGAGATTAACTACAAACAGGCAAGAAGGAATTTTTTGCGGTGAGGAACATATTCTAAAGGTAGACTGTGGGGATGGCTGCACAATTCTATAAATTTACTAAAAAAAAAAAAAAAATTGACTTGTATACTTAAAACGGTACATTCCACGGTTGTTGCTGTTGTTCAGTCGTCCAGGCGTGTCTGACTCTTTGCGACCCCACGGACTGCAGCACGCCAGGCCTCCCTGTCCCGCACCATCACCTGTACCACATTCTATGGTACATACATTACATTCCCATAAGCTGTTTCCTTAGGCTGTCCAAAACATGCCGTGCTCGGTTTATGGCACAGAGTAAGCACTCACGTCTTCTCCAAATTAAAAAAAAAAAAGTGGCGCTTCATCTATTAACTTGACAATTCTTAACTGAACTGTTTACTGCGTGCCATGTACTACTCTAGGTCTGTGGACCACAGATGAATAAACAAACAAGATCCCTGCTACTTCTGAATACATAATTTAATGGCACAGGATCAGTGAGGAAATAAATGGGGGCAGGGCAGAGAAAGGTGCCATATAGAAAATGAAACGGGGTGTGGAAGATAAGCATGTCCAATAAGGAATTTCAGGTTCGCTGGTCACATAAGGTAAGGCAAAGGTATTAATAAGTGACTTCCCCTCTGAAGATGAGGAGAAAGAACATTCCAGACAAAAAGAATAGCAATGCTTGGACCCACACATATATGGGCACGTTATCTTTGACAAAAGAGGCAAGAATATACAATGGGAAAAGGACAGTTTCTTCAACAAGTGGCACTGGAAGAAGTGGACAACTATGTGCAAAAGAATGAAATTAGAGCACTTCCTAACACCACACACAAAGATAAACTCGAGATGGATTAAAGACCTATTTGTAAGACCGGAAGCCGTAAAACTCTTAGAAGAAAACATAGGTAGCACACTGTGACATAAATCATAGCAAGATCCTTTATGACCCACCTCCTAGAATCATGGAAATAAAAACAAAATAATTAAATGGGACCTAATTAAACGTAAAAGCTTTTGCACAGCAAAGGAAACTGTAATCAAAGTGAAAAGACAACCCTCAGAATAGGAGAAAGTAATAGCAAATGAAACTACTGACGAATTAATTTTCAAAATAGACAAGCAGCTCATACAATACTCAATACCAGAAAAACAAACAACCCGATCAAAAAGTGGACAGAAAGATCTGAACAGACATTTCTCCAAAGAAGACATACAGATGGCCAATAAACGTATGAAAAGATGTTCAACATCACTCATTATTAGGGAAATGCAAATCAAAACCACAAGGAGGGATCACCTCACCACAGACAGAATGGCCATCATCAAAGAATCCACAAACAAGTACTGGAGAGGGTGTGGAGAGAAGGGGGCCCTCCAGCGCCATGGGTGGGATGTCAACTGACACAGCCACTGCAGGAGACGGCACGAGGGCTCCTTTAAAACCAGGAGTAAAGCCACCATGTGAACAGCAGTGTCACTCCTAGGCACCTACCCCGAGGAAACCCAAACCCAAGGAAGACACACGGACCCAGTGTCCACTGCAGCACTGCTTCCAGCAGCCGAGACACCGAAGCAGCCCCGACGTCCATCAACAGACGGATAAAGCAGCTGTGGTACACACACAATGCCCATAAAAAGGAACACATCTGAGTCCATTCTAATGAGGTGGATGAACCTAGAACCTACTGTACAGAGTGGAGTAAGCCAGAAAGAGAAAAACAAATATCGTATATTAACACATATCCATGGACTCTAGAAGGAAGGTACTGACGCATCTGTTCGCAGAGCAGCAATGGAGACGCAGACAGAGAAGAGACTTATGGACAAAGGTGGGGAGAAGCAGAAGAGGGTGGGATGAATGGAGAGCAGCATGGAGGCGTGCACACCAACATTCGTAAATAGATGGCCAATGGGAACGTGCTGTATGACTCAGGGAACCCAAACTGCGGCTCTGTGATAACCTAGAGCGGGCAACGGGTGAGAGGTGGGAGGGAGGGGACATATGTACACCTGTGGCTAATTCATGTTGACGTATGACAAAAATCAAAACAACATTGTAAACCAATCATCAATCAACTAAAAACAATAATAAAATAAAATAAAGAAAAGAATAGCAATGCTTGGCTTGTTAAAGGAACCAGAAGATAGCCAGAATGGATGGAGCACAATCAGTGGTGGAGAAAATGCTAAGATGGGTCAGATGCTGAGTAGGGTATTCCACATTAGGGTAACAATTTAGATTTAAAGTATCATCAAACACCATTGGATAATTTTTTAAGTTTTATGAAATGTACATACCATCTCTCCCACAAAAATCTTTTCAGTAAAGACATCCCACAATTCTTTAAATAGGTAATTGTAACAAATCTGAAGTTGATGCTTTTACTATCAAAACCTTAGATTTAGGATATTTTATTTTCAGATTGTATACCTTGTATACACCATTCCAATTATATTGATGACCTCATAGCTACTGGGAGAAGGTCTGAAATGTTTTCTATTTATCAATTATTTCCTCCAAAGCATTAAACAATTCAAATGCTTGGTAGACAATATGCTTTCTTCCTTAATAGACTGATTTTTGAGCTTTCTATCATTTGTTATAAAACATTTCACACTTTTATTGCTGCCTCAGTTCCATGCTTTGCTTTCCCCAAACCATGCCATCTGTTTTCCCTAAGGTCTGCTAAAAAAGTTAAAAAGCATTGGCATTTCAGACATTCTAGCATCTTTTGAAATACATAGGAAGGAGCTTACTTCTCCGGCATAATAAAGTGCAGCAAGGACCAGAGCTCTTTGAGGGAATTCTGAAGAGGGGTCCCCGTAATCAGGAGCCTATGGTTGGACTTGAAATCAATCAGAGTTTTATACAATAAAGAGTCATCATTCTTCAACCGATGGGCTTCATCCACTCCCAGAAAGGCCCAGTTAATACTGCCCAGCACAGTCTAAAGTAAAAACAAAACAGAACGAGCCACCAGGTCAGAAGGGAACCTAAAAATACTTTCAAGTGTTAATCATCTCTGTACAAATACCATCACAAAGGTTTACACAGAAACATTTATTCTTCACTGACTTAAAAGTACGTAAGACTCTTCTGTTTATTCTCTTAGTTGCCAGACTGGTGTTTACTCTAAAGAACAGGTCATCCTCTAAAACCTACAGGGGGTCTTTCAGGTATCGCTGCATGCCTCAAAGCAAAAACACAAAAACTGGTATGCTGGGCAAAAACAACACAAAAACAAAAACTCAAGATTTTGCAGTCTCTCCTTAATTAAGATTATTCTCTGCCTATTCTCCATCCCAACCCTGAAGCACAGAAACACCAAGAGCCACAAGCTAGTTACAAGCCACAGCTTGTAAACAAGCTGAACTTGCTTACACCTATCATCATCAATGGGATCACTTGGCACATACATTTCATAGTAACGGTAGAAAGGAGATAATTTAAAGAGCTTCATTTTTCTGTCCTCTTCACAGAGACCATTCACAACGTCTGTTCTGGAGAAGTGCTTAACAATAAGATGGCAAATGCCTGAGAGGCACTCAAGACCAGCTTCCAATGACTGACCAGAATCTCCTATCAGGTGTGGGCCTCAATCCCCTTTCATCCTGTCTTATTCAATTGGCTTAGGTGACCCAAGGTCCCATTCGACTGTAAGGTTCTAGGGTTTTTTATATATATATATATATATAACCTTAACATTCTTCATGGATTTTATGTTCTTCATTTGTTGGCTTTTTTAAATAAAAACAGAAAAATAACATGGCAAGGGGGAGGCAGAGACCACACCATTTGGACAAGTCACACTCCTGGGTTACCAATTACACACCTTATCTTTTAAGAGGATCTCATATGTTGTTATAAGCGCATTGAACTTTAGCCTTTTGGTCTGAGAGTGAATCCATTCATATTCTCGTATCTATAAAAGAAAATAGAAATTAAGACACAATTTCTACTTTAAGCCTTCTATATCACCACCAAGTCTTATGACAGATGCAACAAAATATGCCAAATAAAAAATTAAATCTAATTAGAACTTAATGAATACCTTATACATTCTAAACTGATCTAAGCAACCAAAGTACAGAGCAATACAAGTTAGAATTAAAAGATCTATTACTGAGCAGCAAAAACTTTATTGCCAGAATTCAAATAGTCTTCTCTCCATATTCCCCCGCCCCAATACATTTGAGAAAAAAATGCATTTCATGAGTAATTAAACCCTGGTGACTTGAACTTATCTAGAGATCTTCCAGAATGAAAATTTTCTTAAGGAAATATAATTTGATTATTCTTTGGGTAGGGCATACTTTTATTAGTAAATAAAACAAATTCCAACTTCTGACTTGGTCAGAAATTTCATTAATCATATAGCAGTAAGATATGGCCCCCAAGAAGGAGGAAAGGGAGGCTTACAGGATTAAAATACAACCTAGTAAGAATGAAAATAACATCAATGCAAACAAATATAAAAACTAACACATTCATACAAAAGTATAAAGTACATAACTGGACACCCAGCAAGCACAATGGTCCATGACAAAGCTCCTACAGTTTGGTTATCAAGTTAGGAATGGAGAATGGGTCAAGGAGAGCTTGAGAAAATCACCATCAAGTGGGAAGGAAGAACAAAGAAAAGGAGTACTGGGAAGAAAAGAAAGTGTACCTGACCCCACAATTATTTAGAGTTCTTTTTCTTTGCCCTCACCTTTCAGTGCAGTGGTGTTTGAAGCAAGTCTACATAATCTAGATTTTCTTTTTTAATGGTTAACGGATGGATCAACAAACTGAGGAACTATTATGTACTTAGAAACTCAAAATTAGAGCAATGAAATCTGCCAGAGTTTAGGTTAGGCAATTTCAATGAAACTATCAGCAACTTCCTAGAAACAGTTCATTCCAACGTACATCCAGTGGTGAAAAAGCCCAGGTCTGGGATTGAACACATCCTTGTCCCAACCCCAGCTCTGCCACAGTCCAGCTGGCCTGAGGCCAAGTGTTAACCTCTCTGTCAATTTCCTTCATCAGTTGATTGGAAAGAATATCATCTACTTTAAAGACTATCATAAGGATTATAGGTAATATATATGAAGTACCCAGCACAGGGCCTGGCACACAGTACCTTAAAAAAAGTTACTCGTTACCAAGAAAAGATCTGTCAAACAAAGATAAACTTAAGCCCCTGTGTTCCAAGTTCCTGATGCTCAAGTTAACTTTGATATCAGACAAATAATTCTCATGTCTGCTGCTCTGAAATAGCTCACCGTCCTTTTACTCCTTTCTTATAAGTTATACAACTGTCCCATTTTTTAAAAGTTAGGAAACAAATTCTAAGAACTAAATTATTTTCAGTACTATCTCTGTCAAATACTACTAACATTTCATAAGGCGTAAACTCTATCGCATAATCCTTTGTAAATTAAGTGGTCTTGAAAGTACACAGAAAAGAAAGAAGAAAAACTTAATACTGCAATCCATCTAGGAAAGATTCCCATTCATGTACAGCTGTTGTTTTTCTTTACAAAGTAAGCATACGTTTTTAAGACTATCAGAATTGTATTTTTGTGATACAGAAATGTCCCAGTAACAGGGGCACAGCACAGTGTCAGAAGCACAATTTTACTAAAGACTATAATAGCTTTAGGTCAATTTCCAAAATACATTTATAACACAGATTCTATCCCAATTCTTTTTGTTTACACACCGTATTTCTGCTCATCAGGTCACCTATGTAAACCACTACGTTAATCTCTGGTGCCCAGATTTCAAACTCCCTCTGCCATGAGGTGAGGGTGGATAAAGGGACGACTATAAGAAAGGGGCCATACAGCTGGTGTTGGTGGAACAGGTAGGAGAGGAATGATATGGTCTGGATGGTCTTTCCTAGGCCCATTTCATCAGCAAGGATTACACTGTTACTTCTGCAGAAAGAAAAAGATAAAAACAAAAAGATCATCAGTTCACAACAAAAAACAAACAAAACAGTATATGCACAAACAGCAGAGGCATCAAGGCCTCACGATATCCCTCAGCAAGTCAGGGGTTTTGAGCCTCAAATGTCTCTCCTCTCCTCTCCTCTGCAATCGTCTCCTGCGTCAGAAGACAGCAGGGTAACAAGTAACCTAAGTATAATTGAGGTCTGGATTACTGTAAGAGCCGCTTTCCATCTACCTCTTATAACAGAAGGCAGGTTTGGAATAGTGGTGTAAAGCACATGCCCTGGGCTCCATCAATGCAGAAGGCAGAGGCAGACGGGCTACCCCACTCCTGGTGAGCCCTACAGCCTGACAGTCACGGGCCCTTGTTCAGACTGCCCACCCATTCCACTGCCTGCCACTGGGCTGCTTAATGCTGTAATCACTACTCTCCAGACCTACATGCCGCAGGTGCACAGAGCTTCCTTTAAACATACTGGTATCTAGCAGGGGTAGGCTGCAGATCAGATCTCTGAATCCCACCCCAGACCTGCTCAATCGGAATATCTGGAAAAGGGCTCAGAACTCTGTATTGTTAACAAGCACTCCTGGATACACTGTAATATGGGTATACTCCTTGGACCACACTTTGAGACAGACGGCTCTAGGGGACAGGCAGGATTTCAACAGGGTGCTAATAGGAAAGGACTGTCCAGATACTAGGAAAAAAACTTTAATTAATTTGAGCTAATTTAAACTTAAAAAAATAGCCAGAGTTAGGAAATATGTTCTGGAAATAGAAAAGAGTCCATTTGGCAGGAAACCAGGGATGCATATATGCCGTAAGGTTGAAAATATAAAAAGGTTCTTGAAAATGAGGCCACGGGAGGTTTACATATGTATAATACACACTTAATCAGTGGACCAGAGAGAACAAAAACTAATATTCAAGTTAAAGACAACTAAGTGATTAGAAAAACAAGACATTTAATTCACCAAGAAGATATCCCTGAGTGATTTCCCTCTTATTTCTCTCACCTTTTCACACCACTGGGGAGGAAACAGGGTTAATTTTCTCCAACATTTCCTCTCCCTAGCAAACTGCCACTGTCCATTTATACACATGAAAGGAGGTCTGATCTGCCTGTTTTTCTGGAACTAGACCAAAACAGCATGTTACTTAATGCAAGGTTCCCACAACCAGGGCCCAGTAGCTAACTGGGCCTTTTTCAGCTGATTCTGAATTAATGAGTTTAAAGACTCTACAGGGTGTGACTCTGGACGAGGGCTCCTAAGAGTCCTGAAGTGTAAAGCAAGAGGATTAGTTACACAACTTCTAAGGCTCCACTGAGCTTATAATTGTCCTTTAGGAAGCGCACATCTCACTATTCTCGGAAACAAAAATAATCTTCCAGCAATCGAGAACAGGAGTTACCTCAGACCTCCATTCTCAAAGGAATCGAACCTCAAGATCTTTGTTTCTTACACTGAATGTTAAATATTACATAAATTTTAACAAGACAAAAAACAGATGGCTCAACTGGGAAAGTCACATAAATGCATCTCCGTAATGAAAAACCATCTTTTCAGCACTGAGAAAAGCAGCTCACAAGTCTTTGCTTTGGAGCTGTACTCTATTCTGAAATAAGAATTCTTGCTTTGCCACCAAATACTGACAAAATTAAGAGCTGCCATCTGGGGAAGGAATGTGCAGACAGACATAGGTGCTTCCCCTCCCTCCTTCGCCTCTCTGTGCCGCCATGATGCTGCACATGGGTGTCCAGGCTGGCGCTCTCAGGAATACCAACAGTGTGGAAAAGAGGCAAATGCCAGGTGCCTATCAAACCACGCTCCAAAGCTGCTGTCAGGCTTCTAACCCTGATGAAGAAGCCTGGTTACGCTGGCAAATTTGAAATCATCCATGATCACTGCGCTGTACAAGTTGTTGAGAGCCTCACAGGCAGGCTTCGTAAGTGTGGAGTGACCAGCCCCAGATTTGATGTGCAACTGAAAGATCTAGAAAAATGGCAGAATGGCCTGCTCCCGTCCCGTCAGTTTGTTTTCATTGTACCAACAACCTCAGTGGGCATCATGGACCATGAAGAAGCAAGATGAAAACACAGGAGGGAAAACCTTTGGATTCTTTTTCAAGGGATATAATACTTATTTGCAAATAAAACACCTTGAGGGGGTTTAAAAAGGTACTTTTCACCCTGTATGTTCTATGAGGACAGGGAAATCCTGTCTTGTCTTGGTTCACTATTAAATTCTCAAGGCCTACATGGGTTCCTAATGCACAGTAATTAGGGAATACTTGAGTCTGCAATTGAACTTGGTGAATAAAATTCATGAGTACAGTCTCAAAGTACCTTTAAACCTCATTGTCTCATCTCTCTTCTTTTTTCCCAAGACTATGGTAATCTTATTACAAAAAGTGAAGGATAATTTCACAAGTTCAACTGTCAGAAAACTTTCTCTAAATGGGATGGCCTGTATAGCAATTGGGGAGCAGGGGAATCACAGGACTCTTTAGCACCAGTATGTAAATTAGAGATCTTCTCTCATCTTAGAATAATTCCTTCCACACCAAAGATTTGGGCAAATTATCTTGCTATTTGTGCTCACGAATAACACAGTATGACACAGGTCGCTGGCTATTACCCTCCCAATAACTAAATAACAAAGTACTTTTTACTTCAGGCTAAAGTGGTAATTACACATACAGGAAAATTCCCAGAAGTGATTTCTCTTAATCAAATATATATATACATACATACATACACACACACACACACACACACACACACATATATATATATGATTTTTTTTTCTATAATATACAATGGACTTCCCTTGTGCTCAGTGCTAAGAATCCACTTGCCAATCCAGGAGACATGGGTTCGATCTCTGGGTCAGGATGATCCCCAGGGGGAAGGAAATGGCAACCCACTCCAGTATTCTAGAAAATCCCACGGACAGAAGAGCCTGGTGGTCTACAGTCAATGGTATCCCAAAAGAGTCGGACATGACATAGTGACAAAGAACAATAATAATATACAATGGGGCTTCCCTGGTGGCTCAGATGGTAAGAATCTGCCTGCAACGCAGAAGACCCAAGTTCAATCCCTCGGTTGGGAAGATCCCCTGAAGAAGGGAATAAAAAGGAGTAATTCTTTGCATCTAACATGTTAAACAGCCAGAAACAGTAGAGAAAACATCAAACATAATCTTCTACGTACTTGCACCAGGAATGAGCAAGCCAGTTGAGACCTTCCAGCTGATAATCTCGGAGCTCCAGATTCTCTCCTCCTAAATATGCCGGCTGTTTCTTTAAAGCCACAAATCGTGGTCTCTGCTTCAGGGCCTGAAATGCAGAATTGAACAAAGACCAGGTATGAAGAAAACCTTCTTCATATGTTAACCTGTTAACCTTCTTCATATGCAAACCTGTTCATATGTTAAAATGCTAACCATGATTTGTGCACTCTACACTAAAGCATAAGAATTGAAATTTCACATCTGTATCACCAACCACACCCAACCGACCATGAGTTCCTGCATTGTTGTCTACATCCCCAAAGCCAGACGGCAGCCCGAGATTTTGTTAGTTATTGCTTCTTTCCTGAAGTAAGTTTGTGAACATCGTTAAACAGCACTTACTCTACATCATCTCTACAGTGGGGCAGTGAGTCACCTGTTTTCCTCTTGGCGTTACCTTACTCTATAAACAGCACAAAACAATGCCTCTCGGAAAGTCTGTCTATGCTGCCATAACAGCATTTGTAAATTCTGAAAAGCAGCCCACCTCCCTTGAAGCCCCAACTCTGTGAGTCTGGCTTTCTGAAGGAAAAGATGCTGCTCTCACCTTCAGAGGTGTGAAGATTTGGCAGCCTAGTAAAGCCATGTCTCTACGGTTTGCACAAAATGTGTCTTCTACGGCCAACTCAGTTTGGGAAACACTGGGTTGAAAAGTTACATGCATCCCATGGCTCGTGACTTTTCAAGTCTACCATGTTTGTGGATGCCGTGAGCTTACAGGAGAAGCTCATTCAGGAGTGCATCCCAGAGTGATTTGCCCACAAAAGCCTTTTTTGCAGGGAGCATTTCTCTGAAGATGAGCACTCTCTGGAATGAGTGCCCTATTAAGAAGGGTCATCCTACTGAAGTATCCGATAAGGTAATTACTGTTTGTCTCAGCTCTCCTCTGTGAGCAGCTGGCAGCCAACAGAATCAGATGCCTCACTCGCAGCTGTCCGCTCCCGCCAAGTCTCCCCACAAACCTTCTCCTGTCTGACCCTTCAATTGCTGCTACTGCCTTCATCCTCACACCAACTCTCCCTTCAGGGGCTTATTCTACATCTTCCTGGTGGGACCTTCTGGCTTTAACAGTTACTTACTCTGGAGTCTCCAACCCACAGTCGTTAGATTAAGCTTTCTAAATGAAATACTGTTTCTGGCCTGCTGCTCTGCTCAAGAGGGTAGGCTTATCTATACCCACAGGATAAAGTCAATATATCCTTCAAGGTATTCAATACATATACACTTTGATTTGTCAATATCACCTCCCTCTTCCAACCCTGAGGCCCGGTGGTCCCCCAACTATATTACAAAAACATCTTTCTCTTAGTATCTTTCACAAGAGGGCAATAACCTGGGCCCCCTTTTATCTTGTCTAACCAGCTCCAATCTATTCTTCAAGGGTAGGGCACTTCATGTACCACAACTTCCTCTAGTTTTAAAACCCCTTCAGTGATCCCTGTGGCTCAGTGACTTCTGCCTCTGGATATCGTCACACTCACTGACCTCCAGTGACACATTGCTTTTTACAGGTACAGGTTTGGTGCTATGAATCTGAAGACAACCTCTCGGACAAAGAGGCCATGTCTTACGTATACTTTTATTACTGAGGACCCAAGCATTCCACTTTATACAGGGAATAAATACCAACAAAAGATAAGGATCTGTACAACCAGTCTAGCAGAGACTGGTTGATCCAGTCTTTGGATCAATCAAATAAGACAACTTGTACAGATTCTTGTCTTTTGTAGAATTCACTCACTTCCTTTTCCTGCCACTTCTCTTCAAAGTGCTTTAACTCTTTCAAGGAGTCTCCACAGTATCTCTGAACTAGGTATATCTAACTGTGTAAATAGTAAGATGAAAAGAGTCAGTAAAGCCATTATACAACACATCCTGCTCTCCTGTTTTAATGGTTTTCCTTTGATACCAAGATTAGGTCATCTTCTTCCACATGAGAACTGTCCTTTACTTCTGCAGTCTTTTCTCCCCCCAGCATCTATGTGTGTGGCCAGGCCTTTGCAGCAATACATCTTCCCCTGAAAGCTCAAAGGCCAGCAGTCAGCACACCTTGCATTCTCTTGTGGGGATGGTTTTTGAATTGTTGCGACTGTGGAAGCTGTCGATGCAGCTCTGGAATTTCTTTCCGATCAGGGCTTCGTCTTCCCAGCTGCACTCTGAATAGGGCAGTCCCATCCACTTGCATAGATACTCAGGTTCGTTGGAAGGGGCCGGCTTCCGGCTGTGAGCTATTTCACACAAAAATTTACAGATCAGCAACTGCCAATTAAAGGAGAGGGGTGACATTCTGTTTTATGTGTAACCAAGGCAACACCACATGGCAAAGCATGCATCGCTCTTAGACAGTATTTATAAACAAGATCTCTCACTTACCTGGAAAGTCTGTTTGACCCAGTGTAGATTTGCTTGTCTTCACAGCTAAATAAATGGAAAATTAGGTAAGTTATCACCAAAACCAAGAAAACAGTGACATTTCAGGCCCTGTGAGGAAGAGTACAAATATACTCTACTATCTCATGTCTTAAAAAAATAAAAAAGAGACAGCCGTGTTGTTCTCACAACCCTATCTGGCCCCATTTCTGTCTCCCCACCCCCACCTGCAGCCCCACCACCCCAGGGATTCATCCCCCCGGGCCAGGACTACTGCCGAGCGGAAGGATCAAGCCCCAGTCCTCCCTGACTGGCAACGCCACCTGCCTCCTGAGCTACCCGGTGCTTGGCACGCCTACCCCCTGGCTGCCACCTCATTGACGGGCCTTTCTCACTCTCCTCTGCTGGTTTCTTCACAACTTTCAAAAGCTGGAATGCCCTCAGACTTCTGCTCTCACCATGTGTACATTTCTTGATGATCTCATTAAACCTTAGGCTTTAAATACTATCTACACACAGATAAATTCTCAAGTTTCAATCTCCAGCTAAGACTGAGTTCTAAACTCCAGATTCACATCCTCTACAGCCTTCACAATACTATCCACTTAGATGACTGTGAAGTATATCAAACTGACAAACTAAGCTCTTGACTTCTCTTCCCTCAGTCTTGCTGTTTCAGTAAATGGTACCTCCAATCTCCTATTTGCTCAGGTCAAGAATACTGACACCACCCCTCTGTCTTTCCCCATCTCCAAATCTACCAGCAAGTCTTGTTAGCTTTTCCTTCCAAATAAATCTAGGCATCTGACTCTTCTCCAAATTTACACCTGCAAAAATGCATTTTTTAGTATCTATACCTTACTCCCAAAAAAAAGTTCCTTTATTCCTGGAACTCCAACACTGCTTAAATGAGTTTCCATGTACTTACCTATTACTCTTTCTACGATCTGATACTGTTTGTTCAGCTCCGAGGCCAGCTCTTGTTGGCAGTTGAAATATTCCACATCTTCAGGAGAAACCTTCCCTAACCTGGCCAGAAGTCAAACGAGGAAGAGTACATACTAATTAGATCTGGAGAATCCATACTCATCTATCAATGCAAAGTCAAAACAGGAAAGGAAACTTAGTCTTTACTTTCATATGTCCCTTTAGTGATCTTGTACTAATAATTAGGCCAGAGATTTTAAGAAAAACATGTAAGACTTGTAGAAACACTGAAACCTCAGACTTAAAGGACACACCAGTTGTTCTTGCTGATGTGGCCTGTTTATAAAGAAACCTAAAAATAACTATTTTGTGTGATAAATTCATGTGATCTGTGATAAATTCATATATCTTAACAGACAAGGCCAATAAAACTCAGATTATAAGAAAAGATGTCTTTTTTTCATATCTGATGGACTTTAGGAGTGATTAAATGTTGACATTTTTAGAAAACCAATTATTCTCAGTTATAAAACACCACCAGCAACTTGAAATTAAATACTACTATAACTTTCAAGGACTTTCAAAATTCTAATGATTCTTTACAAACTACCCATACCTCAGAGATATATAATTTTGTTGTTGACTCAAAGAAAAAAAGTATCTGATTTACTGAAATAGCATATTCTGCACAGTAATAAAACAGGAATTGGAACCCATTTGTCCCTATTACTAACACTAATTAACCTGATCACATGATACTGAAGTGTGTGTCTCCAGGGGGAACTTACACTTCTTATTTATTATCAGTTTAGGGGTGTGTGTATTGTAGCCCCATGTTTCTCATACAACTTGACATGTTCAAAGCTGTAAGCAAGCTAAAAACCACAAGGTGATCACAGTTTCAGAACATTCCTGTCACATCATTTCAGTAAACTGTAAAACCAAGATTCGTTTTAAGTATACCATATCCCAGAGAGTTCTAGAACACTAAACTCCTGACATCCAGGCTATGCCAGCATAACCAGAGAAAGTAACAAGGTGCTTAAGGACATGAGCCTTGGACTCAGGCTGCGGGAGTCCGGGGCCCACAGAGCTGCTCTGTAGCTCACTCTGTCAACAAGTAACACTCTGTATAAATCTCACAGGCTTACCGTAAGGACTGACAACAAGATCAGATCTGAAAAACGCCCCATAAACTCGTTGTTATTATTAAACTCTACAGACTTCCTGGCTATACATAAAAATATGTATTATCTTCAGGTCACAGTTTTATAAAAGGTAACCATGGATGCCTCCACGTTCATTCAGTTGACAGAGGCAAAATTTGATATTCTAGACAGTCATGTTCTCCACTATTTAAAAACTCTCCCTTCCCCCAGGCTGCAAGTGTATTTCTTTTATCTAGGAAAGGTAATGTACCACTGCTTGATTTCATCCTCTTTCTTCTTGAAGTTCTCTAGTTTTTTTAGACCCTTCACTTTTTGTTGCTGTAAGGACTCTTCACTCTCCCATGTGCTGTGGATATATGACCAGCCCTTCCACTTGATGAGGTACTGGACTTCGCCTTCATCCTTTTCAGGGTCAAAGTCGCTGCTAGGGTCTCCATTAGCTTCGACTGCATACACAGTGGTAGAAGCTCCAGTGGCTGAAAAAGATTCAGTTAAATTTTAAGAAGTATGAAACCAGACCCTGAAAAGCTTTCCAAATACACAGTTGTTAAAGAGTCTCTTTTTGGATGAAGTACTAAAATCCTTTATCTTCAAATATGCAGATATTCACAAACAATACAGAATGAACATGCCCAGCAATTTCAAATGTTTTCAAGATGCAAACCCAATTTTTCCCATTTAAACATTCTAAAATTTGCTGGTGAAATCAAAGAAATCTTTGTGTTCAAACACAATAAATACGGAACAGCAACATCCTTTTGTTTTGGTCCCTACTAACTCAAGCTACATACATAAAATTTGGGCCTTTCTGAGCAGAGAGAAAAAGTAATCTGCCAGCTTCCAATGGCAGGGAAGTGGCAGCAGGAACCACGTCTAGCCGCAAAGGTGGCAAGAAGCTCCTGAAGCAACGCAAGCAGCAGGCTGAGGAGATGGACAAGGAAGCAGCAGCATTCAAGCAGAAACAAGAGGAGCAGAAAGAACTCAGGGAGCTAACAGCAGAGGCCACAGGGAAGGGCCCTGGCCACAGGCGGTTAAGAAAGCTAGAAAAAGGGAAGCTGTTCCTGTGCCTAAGGCAACAGTGACCCTTAAATCCATTCCTCCTTCAACATTTGCGCTCCCTGCCCTAACGCTTGTTGCCACCTATAGCGAGAATGAAGCACTGTCTTTGCATACCTCCTTTCTTTCCCAGCCTTGAATCTAAGACCTTTTCAATAGTTTCACTATTATCCTGCTGTTCATCAACTCCTTCTCCAGTCATTTCAATGAGGTCATCTGAGTCAGTCTCAAAGTCATCGTCTTCTTTATAACTGCATGAGGAATAATGCCGAATAAATAAGAAACTATCTTTTCAGATCCAAAATCACCATATGTAAGATCATTAGGACAACCCTTTTGGCTCCAACATGGTGTTTTGCAGATCAGCCATGATAAAGTAGGCTCAAAGTTCATTTTTTTGTTCCTGCTTAAAGTATTACTGCATGTTTATAGATAGCGGCAGGAAGGCTAACTCATATTTCAAAATAAAAACTGACTAAAGTGATTTTTGTAAGCAAGACACAGAAAACTACAAGGACATTCTTATGTTTTCATTTTTTAACGACATCATTATTATGTATAAACAAGGAAACAACTACGAAGAAAGAAAATGCATAATGAAAAAAATTGCCTAATGAAAAAACTGGTTCTAAGATTAATGCATCAACCCTGCATTTTGTCTCCCAATAACAAGAATATGAAATTTAAGTCTTCAAGTCACTGAGCATGCTTCCTGGTACTAAAAATATTAAAACATAACCTTCCACCATATATTACATTAACAACAAAGGGTTTGGGAGTTACAAAAGAGAAAAACACAATGCTGGATGCAGTACAGCTAGCTATAGGAGGAAAAAGTGCTAAGCTACACATTAATATATTCAAAGCCTAGTCTTAGCTTTCAAATTGTTAACTGGATTCACTTAACAGGTTATTAATAACTTCAGGATTCAGCTTCACCATCTTTAAGTAGACCAAAAGAAAACTATGTACCCTCTAAAATGAAATTAACTGCCCTCTGACTGGTATAAAGTAAAATATGTATGTTTTGTATCTATTCCTTTATTTCATTTTCTATTAATTATTCATACACTATCATAACCTTGATAAGATTATTACATCCAAGTAACATTATATAAAGAAAGTGAAAGTCGCTCAGTCGTATCTGTTTGCGACCCCATGGACTATACAGTCCAGTGAATTCTCCAGGCCAGAACACTGGAGTGGGTAGCCTTTTCCTTCAACAGGGGATCTTCCCAACCCAGGGACAGAACCCAGGTCTTCTGCATTGCAGGCAGATTCTTTACCAGCTGAGCTACAAGGGAAGCCCAACACTATATAAGCTGAAACTCAAAGGAATTTATCTGATTGAAAGTGTAATTCAAAAGCAAGACTGCAATCCAAATGTCTTTCCTAAAAACAGTGCTATACTTTTATTTTTGTTATTTTCTTGGCCAAACCACAGCGCCTGTGGGACCTTATTTCCACAACCAGAGATCGAAACCGCACCCCATGCATTAGAAGCATGGAGTCTCAACCACTGGACTGCCAGGGAAGTCCCAAAGAATGGTATGAAATGAAGATAATGTCACTACCACTCCAGGAAACGTGAACTTGAAGTAGTTCTCTTCAGAGGAATGAAGGCTTGATATGATTTATCACTATTATTTCCATTTTCCTATTGGCCAGGACCATTCTTTTTGAAAGAACCTTTCTGAATACAATCTCAAGACACAGGTCATTATTTTCACCTGTCAAATGTCTGATCCTGGACCTATTAACAGCAAGCTCTAGCCAGTTACACTATGCCCCTTCCTCTCACTAATGAAACCCTTCCGGGACATCACCTACCTCACATTTTTAGCTGCTCTGCGGCGCGTCTGCCTTTTGGGAGCTTCATCATCTTCATCCTCATCATCAGAAGAGTCTTGCTTTTTCCTCTTTCCACGCTGAGTCTTAGGTTGCTTTTTAACACGAGGTTTGGGCACTGTTCTAAAGTGAGAAAAGGAAAAATGGCCAAGTCCTTATTTCATCATTTGGTGTCTACTTCAAATCTATATAACTGTACTGCCCAGAGCAGGGCTTACCATAGAGATTAACCAAGGGAATGTTAAGACATGAATATTCCTAGGTCCTGTTCCATGAGATTCTAGTTCATGAGAAATCTGCTTCACTAGAAACAAAACGGTTCTACTGCTGACACCCTCCAGTCATTTACAGGAGACACCGTCAACCGCTGTGACTGCAGGTCCCACACTCACGGACTTAACCAACCAGGGATCAAAAACTTATCTGGGGGGAAAAGAAGTCCACAAAGTTCCCAAATGCAAATCTTGAAACTGCTGAGCATTAGCAGCTGTTTACATAAGTATTAACATTGCAGCAGGTATTAAAAGTAATCAACAGATGACTAAAAGTACACGGGAGGAGAGGCCTAGTCTACACGGAATACAACAGCAAAGCATTTCATGTAAGGAAGGGACCTGAGCATCCGCGGATTCTGGCATCTATTTAACACAAGGCTCCTGGGACCCATCCCTGGCAAGGATGAAGGGAGGACCGCACTGGGGGTTCTCAGGCAACAACTCTCCACTGCTCCTTAGGATCGCCTGACACCACAATACACACAGCCTGTTGCTGAGGGCAGCTCTTTTCTGGGCAGTTTGGAAATATCTACCAAAGTTACTAATGTAACCATTTTACTTCTGGGAATAAGTAAAAGATACAAACAGATATAAACTGATACAGGCACAGTAAACTATTCACTGTGGTATTTGCAATAACAAAAGATTAGAAAAACTGAATGGTCATCAAGTGGGAACTAGTTCAATAAACAGAATTCTTGTTATTGTTTTTCAGCCACTAAGTTACGTCAGACTTTTCTGCAACCCATGGATTGCACCAGGCTCTCTGTCTTCTAGTACCTCCTAGAGTTTGTTCAAATTCATGCCCCTTAAATTAGTGATGCTGTCTAACCATCTCATCCTCTGTCACCCCATTCTCCTTTTGCCTTCAATCTTTCCCAGCATCAGGGTCTGAAAACAGAATACCCTGCGACCATAAAAAACAATAGAGAGGGAGTAGTTTTCTGTGCATTGGTAAGGAAAGATTTCCAAGAGAGATAATGAAAGAAAAATGCAGATGATGCATGGAATGTTATCATCTGTATAAAGAAGTAAAGGACAAGAAATAACTACACATATTTTTTCTTCCATGTACATAAAAGACACCTTGGAGACTACCTGAGAGACTGTGCCCTGCCACAGACCACGGGCACAGCTGAGGAGATCGGCCCTCTGCAGGCGGCGCCACCCCTGCAGCCAAGACGGAGGGCCACAGACTAGGAGCTCTCACAAGGAAATCAAGTACTCCAGCAGCGGCGAAAAGGTGAGAGGAGAAAGACGGTGACGGAAACTCACAATCACAGCCATCTCTTTCTCTCATACTTGCCATAACCAACACGACACAGACAGATGACCAGAGAGTCAGTAAAAGATGGGTAAAATCTAGAAGACAGACCTGGAGTGGGTTCCAGGGCTGAGAGCTGAAACTCAGATGAAAGGAGACAACACTAATGAATCTCCCTACAGGGGTGGAAGGTGAGGGGGCAGGTACAACATCCTAAGCCATGGACAGACAAATATTTCTGCTGTAAATGGCCAGAGGATAAGTATTTTTTACTTTCTCAGACAAGAGGCAAAGTTGAGGCTACCACAAAGGTACTTACCTAACAAGAGAAAATAAATTTCAACAAATATTTTACGGAAAAATTCAAAATAAAATAATAATGATCAAGTGTATTTTTTGTGATACAACATCTACTAATAAGAAGAACAGAATTCTTTTTGAAGTGATGATAGCATTTCACTTAATTAGTGTTCGAATTTAGTGTTCCTTATCACGAAACTACAAATGTTCACCAGAAGCTATACTGAGGGACTTCTCCAGTAGTCCAAGGGGTTGGACTTTGCCTTCCAATGCAGAACCCTGGTCAGGGAGCTAGGATCCCACATGCCTTGTGGTCAAAAAATACCAAAGCATAAAGCAGAAGCAATGTTGTAACAAATTCAATAAAGACTTTTAAAATGGTCCACATCACAAAAACTTTTTAAAAACAAGCTATATTGAGTTCACAGGCCACATAAAAATGGGGGGG
This sequence comes from Bubalus bubalis, assembly GCF_019923935.1. Lineage (NCBI taxonomy): Eukaryota > Metazoa > Chordata > Mammalia > Artiodactyla > Bovidae > Bubalus > Bubalus bubalis. Next base: position 56,272,094 of record NC_059176.1, on the reverse strand, counting down.
TGGGGGGAGTGGGATTTGGCCCAAGACAACATTTGCCAACCCCTCCTAACACTGCAAGGAGAAAAATCTTCCTGGGGCCTCGTTGCCTCCTGTCTTCCTCCCCCCATCACCAATACCTTTTGTTGCCATCTGTCTGATCAGAAATTACCAGTTTCTTCCCACCTCCACCTACTTCCATCTCTGGACAGATTCTTTGCTTAATGTCAATACAGATGGTACGAACAGGGTAATAAACAGTCAAGTATGTTTCGATCAGCCAATTAAACGTAGGAAAAATTAGTTCTCCCCAAAAGAATCTGTACCCTGGTCAAATACACAGAGAGATTTTTTTTAAGAGTGGAAGATATATTTGTTCCTCATAACCAGTCCACCTGGAATATGAAACAGCAAGATTCACTCTCTACCTATGTACCGTGCAAACACACAAAATCCACAGCAGCTCAGTCATCTAATTACTTGCTAACGATGCAGATGAGCAAGAAGTTAATCAGGCATTCAGAATCCAGAGTCACAACACACTGCAGCTTGGCAACTGAGGCCCCCGTGCCAGTACTACACCGTCCTCCTCAACCTAACACAGACTGAGCTCAACCAGAGGCAGGGACGCCCAAGCACGCACGGCACCTTCTGGGGACAGGTCTTCTGGCTTTCACTGTCTGCTCTGGTTCGCTCTCTGCACTGGAGCCTTGTTCCTGTTCATCTTCCGAGAGCTCCCGTTTCCATTTTTCTCTGTGATCAAAAGCAAAGCAAAATTTTTTTTTTTTTCCTCAAAGAGTTCCTCAAGATCGTTTCGCTTGAAGAATCTGACAAAACCCATTTCAAGCAGAAGAGCAAAACAAGGCAGAACATGTATATTTTAGATATTATGCTAACAGATTAGTTTTAGCTCCAAATTTTGGTTGGGCTCCTTCCTGAGATGTGTAATACCTATTCCTATTTTGTATTTGGTATCAAAATAAATGATGAAGCTAAGGCTGTATTTTTTTTTTTAACTATTTGTTCTAAAAAAAAAAAAAATGTTGCCAATTCTCTAATATTTTATTTTTATTTACTATTATCATTGATCAGACTGAAGCTATAATATATACTAGATCAGAGGTTTTCAAATTTTAGTATGGATCAGAACTATATAAAGGATTTGCTCAAAGAGTTTTCTGGGCCACAGCCAGTTTTTGATTCAGGAGGTCTAATGTGAGGCCTAAAAATCTGAATGTTACCAAATTCAGATGATGCTGATACTACTGAGAGAGTTCTCTGAGTACTACACTAGCTATCTTCAGAATGTGTTGATTAAACAATCCCTAAAATTATGTTATCAATGATAAACCTGCCACCCACTAATTAACCTGTCCAGCTAATGAAGTAGTTTTAATAATCACTAAATACAGTAGGTGTCCTTTTGCTCGTCAAGATAACGGATGGCGTGGGAGAGCCATACCCTATAGGTGCCCTGCTATGCCCCAACAGTTTCTGAAGTTTCCTTGAAGACCAAAAAAGAAATCACAGGAACTCAGCTCATTTCCCACCTGCAGGGAAGAAGGAAGGAATACACATAATAGCAACTGGTCAAGAAACATCCAGGGAAACAAAAAACTCAACAGGCAAGAACCTGGTTTAGGATTTCTCTCTAAACAGAACAATTACCATGTGCCTCTGGGTCTCTGTATAGAAAATGAGGTTATGTTAAAGACAACTGCTGTCAAATTGCAAAGTCAAGTCAATATTCTTCATGGGAAAATAACTCAAAGTAATAGTGGAAGAACCTTTCTAAACAGTCCTACACTTGATTCAGTCGAAACACCAGGAAAGAAAATGTTCTCAAGCCTTCCATGAAAAGGCCACAGAGCACTTCCACGTACATTACTCAAGTTCTACTGGCACAAAGGCAGGCAAGTGGAGATACATCTTTGTTAAATACAAAGAATGAACCCTATCAGTCTGCCAGACAGGTAGGGCGCACTTATGGATGGTGACTGGTAAAATATTAAGGTCTGCTATTATCACCAATACCCATCCCTCCCTCTTTAAAGCAAACCATACTTTGGGCTTTGGGCACCCGCCTTATTCTCGTTTCCTAGCGCCTCATATAATAAATGTGTTCTAAAGGATCCAAGGAATAGATGGTGATGGCCAGGAGGAAAAAAGATGTCTCCAGCAGTGGGGAGACTGGCACCTAAGGATCTAGCCTTCCTTGGCCAAGACTAGAACAGTTTATTTACCCCTTAGAAGGAGCTTACACAGTCAAACTGGAGAGCAGTGGTTTCACAGGAAACAAGCTTGAAAGAACATGCACGTAAGACCTAACAGAAAGCAGATGAGATGAGAAAGATCTACAATCAAGTATTATTCGTAATTTCTATAACTCTGCCAGGAACTGAGACTGTTATATCAGAGTAGCTAACGAGGTCTGCTTCAACAATTTTAGAGACTAAAGTGGCAGTAGACACTGAGAGAATGGAGGTTGAGAGCTTTCCAGTTAAACTGCAGATCTGTAGACGTACAGATAACCAAGAGGACTTCGAATCTTCCAATATGAGAAGGTACAAAAACTTAGCCAAGCAACTGGTCCAAAGTACTCTTCCCACACAGAGGGAAAATCAAGCCCAGTGGGAACAAGCTGTTTGGTGTATGTCAACCCACATTTCTGCTATTCTCAACAGAACCTACTGAAGACCATTCCAGGAGGAGCTGAACAGTTAAGAGGGTTAAAAGGTTGAAAGGAGTTTTATATATATGTATCTGAAATTGGTGGATTATTTCAAATTTCATTTTAATTTTCAAGAATGGTGGGGGAGGGGGCAAGTTAGGACCAGCAATACTGTTAATTCTGTATAAGTGGTGAAGTGAAAAGGGCAATCAATTACTAACAGATTACTGCCCCAACCCTGGCTCTCCAACAGGTGAAACCAACATCCACCCCTCGAGTTTGCTGGCTTCTCAAATAATGTAGACTATAGGAGGAAGACTCCCTGACTAAGCCATACATTATAAGTTGGGCTACAAAGAGAAGTCTCAAATATGGGATCATGATTGAAATATTTTCCATGTTAAAGGAGACCTGAATTGCCAGATCCAGTTCTAAGAAGCCACCAGTGGGATTCCCTAAATGGGACTCAATGGAACTTTGGCCAAAATTTTGGGAACTGGGGGGGAAAAAAATACCAAGATTTGACCACTGAGGCCTCAAGGCCATATAAATAGACAGGAAAAAGTCAGAATGCAAGTTAACTAGGTATGGTTTTCTTTCTTTACTGGGAAAAAGTGGATTCCTTTTTTCTTTACTGGGAAAAATCAAATCTAAACAACTATAAAGAAGGGAATGAACAAAAGCCATTTTAAAATAAAATAAGCCTAAAATTTGGCCAAGAGCCACTGAGGCTTCCTAATTAACTGTCTTTAAGAGCTCAAAGAAGGGAACTCCTTTCTCCTCCACTTCAGAAGGCAGATAAGGAAAACAGGGAACCAACTGCTTTAACGTCACTGATTTTCAGTCGATTTTCCCAAAGAGGATGGTGTTCAGAAGCAAGTCTCAATGAAGAGGATAAGTCTGTTCTAACAAGGACTCTCTTCTGCTGTGTCACAGGACTGTGACAGACTCCTTTGCTGCACTGGCAAGGAAGAAACAACTATAATCTCAACTATAATCTCAGGAGAGTAACTTCAAATGATTAGACAAAATCATTTTTTAAATTCCAGGTGGAAAAGAGGGTTCTGGAACCACTGTTCAGTGGAGCTGAACACTACTGGGACTGCAATGAGTCAGCAGAAATCCTACCCAACATTTTACAAATTAGGACAGCATGAATAGGGACTGCCTTACCTACCTCCTGCGAAACCTCTATGCAGGTCAAGAAGCAAGTTAGAACTGGACATGGAACAACAGACTGGTTCAAACTTGGGAAAGGAGTGTGTTGGTTATATGTTGTCACCCTGCTTATCTAACTTCTATGCAGAGTACATCATGAGAAATCCAGACCGGATTAATCACAAGCTGGAATCAAGACTGTTGGGAGAAATATCAACAACCTCAGATATGCAGATGATACCACTCTAATGGCAGAAAGCAAAAAGGAACTAAAGAGCTTCTTAATGAAGGTAAAATATAGAGTGAAAAAGCTGGCTTAAAACTCAACGTTCAAAGCCAAGGTCATAGCATCCACTTCCATCACTTCATGGCAAATAGATGGGAAAAAGGTGGAAGCAGTGACAGATTTTTCTTTTCTTGGGCTCCAAAATCACTGTGGACAGTGACTGCAGCCATGAAATTAAAAGATGCTTGCTCTTTGGAAGAAAAGCTATGACAAACCTAGACAGAGTATTAAAAAGCAGAGACATCTCTCTGACAACAAAGGTCCATAGAGTCAAAGCTATGGTTTTTCCAGTAATCATGTATGGATGTGAGAGTTGGACCATAAAGAATTGCCAATTAATTAAAAGAATGTTTTCCTCCTCTAAGCTTTTAAAATGCTAATCACATGACGCCAGCAGTTAGTCCCTTCCAAGACTGTAGTCCTTAAAGTGTCAATGTCACAAAAGCAAATAAAGTCTGTGAAAGTGCTCCAGACTAATGAAAGCTGACATCCAATACAATATTTAACCTGAGACTGGATTCTGTACTGTGCGTAGAAAAATATTATAAATGACACTGTTGAGTTGAATGACCAAATTGGAATCCAAATTAGACAACGGTATTGTAGCAATGTTAAATCTATTTACCTTAAAATTGTATTTTGCTTACAAAAGAGAATATCCTTATTCTTAGAAAATACACACTTAGTATTTAGAGGTTAAAGACCATGGTTTATGAATCTTAGTCTGAAATGGCTCAGAAAAAAAACATTACCTTGTGTGTATACATAAATATATATAAAGAGAACTCTCACAATGAGAAAGCAAATGGGGCAAAAACGGTACACAGTGGTGAATCTCAGTATACAGGATTCCTTGTACTGCTCTTACCCTTAAAATTTTTCAACTCTTTGAAATTAATCCCCCCAAAAAAGTTTTAAAAATGGTTCCTTTTAAAAACTTTAAAATCTGTGAGACAATCTGCAGTGTTTTGGAAAAACATTGCCCTGTGCTAATATTTCACAATGTCCACAATGTCCAGTTCTGAAGCCCATGTGCGCACACACTAGGTCGTCCCCCTTGCTGAGACCACAGAGGGCCCAGCAGTGCCGCCTCTCGTGACCTGAGTCTCAGCACCTGCAGGACCTCCCCTAATCCATGTTACTAACTAAACCGACTCAGGAAAAGAGCTCTCCACAAACCCCAGTGCCCTCCAGCTGCCCAGAGGAGGGGGGCCCAGACAAACAGGCATGAGGAAAACCTCCGCTTACGATAAGTTCCTAAGCAAGAGCCCAGAAGTAGACAAGCAGCCTCACAGAAGACATCCCCTCTCCCTCTCCCCGACAAGAAGTGGAAAGGTTCTACTCGGGCAAAGAACGGTCACAAGGGCCTCTGAGAGCTGCCAAACTTGGGAGAGCTCTCAGGATTGAAAGGAGAGGGAAAAGCAAATACAGAAATCAGTCAAAATACCAAGTCTGATGTATTACCCAGGGGCTGAAAGCTAGAGGGATTCTCACACCCAAATAAAGCTACATAAATGAGGTGTTCAGGGACTTCCCCTAGTGGTTCAATGGTCAAGACTCTGCGCTCCCACTCCAGTGATGAAAGGTTCAATCCCTGGTCAGGGAACTAAGATCCCACATGTACAGTGGCCAAAAAATAATTAGGAGTTCAGGTTTTCAAATACAGTACATTTAGATTCCTACCAATGGACCTGCAGAATGTAGACAGACGGTGGAGGAAAAAACACATGCATGGACTTCCCAAAAAGCCTCTGAAGCCTTTAGCCTGGGAAACTGAGATCTCCTAAGCAGGCCCTGGAATAGGGATAGAGCCTTCTGAGCTGCCACGAAGCAGGGGCTTGCCTACAGTCATCATTTCTGCAACTCTAATGAAATATTTAAAACACAAATGGAAATTGTGTGCCCTCTGGGCAGGGCAAAATTAAACACTATGACTTTTCTGAGCATAGTTTCTAATAACTGTGTTAAGTTACCAGAATAAGTATTACCCTATTTTAGAGATGGGGAAATTTAAAGACTCACGTTACTGTGCCTCTGGCCAAATGCTTAAGAATTATGCTGTGCTTAGTCACTCAGTCATGTCTGACTCTTTGCAACCCAATGGACTGTATAGCCCACCAGGCTTCTCTGTCCATGGAATTCTCCAGGCCAAAACACTGGAATGGGTTCCCATGCCCTCCTCCAGGGGATCTTCCCAACCCAGGGCTCAAACCCAGGTCTCCTGCATTGCAGATGGATTCCGGATTCTTTACTGTCTGAGCCACCAGGGAAGGCCATCAATACTGGAGCAGGTAGCCTATCCCTTCTCCAAGGGATCTTTCTGACCCAGGAACTGAACTGGGGTCTTCTGCATTGCAGGCGGATTCTTTACCAGCTGAGTTTCTAGGCAAGCCCAAGTTAAGGATTACAATACTTTAAAACAGAGAAGATATAACTGAGACTCTCAACAAGAGCCAAGGACAACCGTTTACCATGAGAAACCCCTGAATTTGTGTGCAGGGTTTTGAGTATTTTTCTGAGAAGACAGGCTGTAGAATTCAGTTTGTCAAAGGGATTCATACATTCCACCCCATAAAGATTGAATTATTTCTCAAAAAAAGTCAAATTTTTTTACCATAAGTAGAGTTTTTAAAGTTTTACAATAACAAATATATAATCCATATCATAAAGGAATTTCACATTAACCTCATGAATTAAAATTTTCTTGCTTATGAACTGCCAACAGTAAAACTACACAGACACAATAAGGTATTTCATATTAAAATGGGTGTCCAATCAGTATAATTTTATCACGCCAACACAGAGAACAAATGAACAGGAAAAACAGCCAGTCTAAATGTGTTCCTTGCTTAACTGGAACAGAACACCAAATGCCTGTATGTTTGGGATTTGTGCACATTTTTAAGAAAAAAATAAAAATAATGGGGCTAATAGGGCAAATCAGATGGAATAGCTGTGGTGTGCCCTGAAAAGCAGCCCAACGTTCAAATGCCCCTGCTGCTGCAGCAGACTCAGACAGACAGGAAGCCAAGACAGCAGAGACAGAAGCAGGCTCTGGGGCCCAGGGCGCACTGCAGACACAAGGCAGGCAGGCCCGGAGACAGCCGCACGCTCCAACTCCCCAGGCAGGACCACCCCAGGGGAGACTTACTGTTTTTTCAGCTGCCTCTGGCCTCTTCTCTTTGGGCTCCCACTCTCAGACCCGCTACTTGCCTTCAGGGTGTGAGGGGGGAAAAAGATCACAGACTTTAGTTCACAGTTCTCAGGGACAACACGAACCCCGGTTCCACGATCTACTCAATGCAACATTACTCAATATGAGCTTTCAGACAGAAAGACACCTAAGCCTCTGTTTGGTGGTTTTCACTCTTTCGTTTTGAAAATTAATTTGTCTCTTACTGCTGAGTTACCTGTAACGCCAAGAAGTATTTGTTTCAGCTGGACTTCTAAGAGAACACAGTCTAATAAAATTTTGTGATGAAGGAAACATCCTGTGTCTACAGTGGCCCACTGAGCAGCCAGCAGTCACACGTGGCTGAGCCCCTGAAATGTGGCTGGTGTCACCTGGGAATGGACTTTTCATTTTACCTAATTTTACCTAATACACATTTTAAAAGACCCATGTCTAATGGCGACCATACTGGGTGCTGATACAGAATGTCTGGCATGAAAATGCCACACAACATTTAGTGTGCCTTTAAAGGTGGTGACTAAGAACCTGTTTCATTTCAGACTCAATAAAGCGCTTGTTCAGTCATGAGCCAGCAGTACTCCGCTGACAGCAGCAGAGCAAGCGATTCCAGTCACGGACATCTGAGCAGCTCTTTTCCCCAGGTGTTAAATCGGCAAGATACTCCCATTTCTGTTGGTCCTGTGACCTACCAACAATGTGTTAATTTATATACAAAAGGGAAAAGGTATATACACCATGTGCTTGGTTATAACAAACAAGGAAAAAGAAAGCTAACTAAGGGTAACCAGCTCAGAGGTCACTCAAAATAAAACAGCATAAATGCTGTGCATGTGTTATGGTCAATCACATTTTTAAAGTATACTTACTGCCCCAAACTCATTAACCTTTGGCTACTAATATTTAACTGTTATCAGTGGGACGTTACATAGTTAAGAACAGCAAAGTCCGCCAAAGAAGGCAGAGGGGACATTTCACTGAGAGACCGAAGAACACCTCTTCAGAATGTAGGCTATAAACCTAACACAGAGTTAAAACAGAGGATTTCCCCCAAAACTTCACACAAACTGAGGAAAGGTCTGATTCTATAGAGAGAACAAAATCCAATATATAACACTAGTTTTTAAAATCATCAATCTATTCAATCTCAGAAAGTAAATAGGCACTCAACATTTTATATTGCACATTAAAATGAACTCGGAAACCGAATTTTAACAATTTAGGCAAAATAATCACTTAGGCACACTCTCCCTTTCTCAGCAGAAAATCTGAAACTACTTCCATTGTCACCGGTGCTTGGTGACCCAGTTAACAAAATCTAGAATTTACAAACTCCATGCTTTAAAAAGTAAACTTCTTGCTATAATCAATTGCACTATGAGAAACAAACAAACTTCAAGGGCAGTTTTATATAACACTCCACTAAAGCACCCTCTATGACATGATTTCCTGGTAATTTTTTTTTTAAAGCCACATGTGGCTTTTCCAGCTGAATTAGGTTTAAAAAACTTGCTTTCCAGTCACTTAACTCCCATGCCTGAAGTTCATGGTAATACAAACCAGAGTCAGAAAGGATGAGGTAAGGTAAGGAGTGTGATCATATCCCCTTAAAACATTGTTTTTTCTTACCTCCTCCTTAATATTAAATCGTGATGGTTCTTGTCTGCTTCGGTTTGACCGCCTAACCCCATAAACATCAGGATATTCTTCCCACATCTGTAAAATTAACAGACTACACATGAATCTTTTTTTCTTGACCCCCATTTACTATTTACATTATTGGAACATATATTTCAATTTAAGTGAATTCAAATTTGTTTAATGAGACAATAAAGGACCATCTTTAAAAAGAATAAAGCATATTACCCTAGAACTCATTAAAGTTGTGACAATACCTCTTCGTCACTACATGGCTATTAAACTAGAAAGTACGCTGCTTACCCATTGTCAAAATATAAACTTACAGTTGAACAATATGGAGACATAAGAGAACAACTGCTTCCACTAAAATAATATTTACTTATGAATTTTAAGTCCCTAATGCTTTCAGTTTCAGCTTTGACTGCATAAGACTCATGTGAGAAACTCAAATAAAATCAATAGAGCCCCACCACCAACTTTTTGTTAAGTAAGCATCAGTTTACTTGTATATATTTAAAAATTCCTCAGGATGTGCAACATGCCAGATACAGTCAAAATTCAGTATTTCCAACATTCAGCTTTAAGTTCTCAGAACAAGACCCACTGGCACCCTGCTCCAGCACACGTCATTTTACTCTCTAACAGTATTTAACCCTTTGCCTTTAAGACCTGATTTTGGCCTCTCCTGCCTTCCAAGATGGCCTACAGTCTTTCTATGGAGTGTGTATCTTCCCAAATAATCCCCCTATTAGAATTTAAAAGACTCAAATTAACAAATCAAAAGGAAAAATACAAAAGGCCCCCCTTTTCTCCCTGCTGCTCTAAGCTGCTCTAAGGATTCACCTAACCCCCAGCCTCTATTCTTCCCACAGGTAATGGCTGATAAGTATGTTGTGTGTGAGTGAAGTCAAGTGAAAGTCATTCAGTCGTGTCCGACTCTTTGCGACCCCCTGGACTATACATATAGTCCATGGGATTCTCCAGGCCAGAATACTGGAGTGGGTAGCCTTTCCCTTCAGGGGATCTTCCCAATCCAGGGATCGAACCCAGGTCTCCCATATTGCAGGAGGATCCTTTACCAGCTGAGCCACAAGGGAAGCCCAAAAATACTGGAGTGGGTAGCCTTTCCCTTCTCCAGGGGATCTTCCCAACCCAGGAATCAAACCGCGGTCTCCTGCATCACAGGTGGATTCTTTACCAACTGAGCTATGAGGGAAGCCCATGTTGTGTGTTCTTTTAATGAAATCAATCACCTATAGGCAAAATGAATTTAAAAGATTGTGGAACACTGAAGTGAAGATGCACAACAGGGTTAAACATTTAGAAGAGATGCTTGAAAGCCAAGATTAGAAAGTTGGATTTGCCTCTGAAATATGGGAGGCAGCTACGGTCATGAAAATATTTGGAGTGAGGCAAGAGAAGCCTCGGGCTGTGGCTCATCATGAAATGTGTGGAAAGTGGATCCCTAAAAAGACAAAAATGATGAAAGACGATTCAGGAACACAATATGTCACAAAGTCAAGGGCGGACATAATCAACAGTACCTTTAAAAAAAAAAAAAAATCCCAGGAAAGTTGAAGAAAAACAACCCCTCCAAAGATAACAAGCATGCTGTTCTAGGAATAGGCATTTCAGAACGAGAAGCCATATAACCATGTAGTTCAGTGTCCTCAGTTTACAAAAGGGAAGAATCCTTAACCTTAGAATAATGTGAGTCAGAGGACAAAAGATCCAACCAAGAATTAGTAACAATCAAGCGGCAGGAAATAAAGGCAAAAAAGGCAGCAAATGTCCACAACTCGAACCAGTGGGGCAGAGAAAGGGAGGCAGCAAGAGCTTTGCTCCAGCCCTGCCAATCAACCCACATCCACCCTTTCTTGAACCTGAGAGCTATGAAGTGGCTCCACAGGAATTAGTGTTTATTAACTGGGAATGGTACTACATTAATTAGTTTTACCATTTTTAAATATGAGGCATTCAGGCTCACCTGTTGGGACTTTACTACAACACACACTGTAATGTGTACATCCTAAAATCATCTTGTGTTCCCATCTGTCCTTTTGAGGGCTGCAGCAGCTGCTGCTGCTAAGTCACATCAGTCTTGTCCGACTCCACGTGACCCCATAGACGGCAGCCCACCAGGCTCCCCCGTCCCTGGGATTCTCCAGGCAAGAACACTGGAGTGGGTTGCCATTTCCTTCTCCAATGCATGAAACTGAACAGTGAAAGTGAAGTTGCTCAGTCATGTCCAACCCCTAGCGACCTCATGGACTGCAGCCTACCAGGATCCTCCATCCATGGGATTTACCAGGCAAGAGTACTGGAGTGGGTTGCCAGTGCCTTCTCCCTTTTGAGGGCTAGTGATACCTAATTCAACTCTTCAATAAAAACTACCATGTGAAAGAGACGAGTGTACAGAAAACAAAGAGCGTTCTTTAGAAGCTCGTTTCAGAATAATTATTAAAGTCATAACCTAATCATTCTAACTGGCTAGTACATCCATCCATGTATCTATTAACTTCTTAAAATTGATCACCTTAACTTTAATATTTCTGCCTAAACCTGTACTTCCACTGTGACATGCAATCTTAATCCTGTCTCTCCTTAAATTAAGTTTTACATATATATATGTATATTACGCACACACATAGATATTTGGCCTTACAGTTGATTCCCAGAATCCCAGTCAACATGACTTTAGTAAAGTTTTAAACACCCCGTCCAAGTCGTGGTTTCTATGGCTTTCTTTACTCTCTGCAAGTAAAGAACTCTTCACTGTACAGAAGAAAGTTTAAAAAAGAGCCAAGCAAGGCCTTCTGCAGGTTAATTTCTGAGCTGAATGACACTCAGACAAGATACTCTAAGTGGTACCTTCCATACATAGGGTCTCTCTGGAATAAGTCACCTGACATGTCTCTTGTGAAGGGCCTCCACATACTGAGCAGCAACACAGCACAACCCTTGAGTGTCTGAAAGTCCCTTCTCTGGTGACGAGTTAGCTAAGAAGGAGTTTTCATTTCCCTGTCCCTAACACTACACCACCACCAGCATTCCCCAACCTCCCACCAATCCTTCAGGGCCATTTAACCTTAAGCAATGACTATACTGGGAACAGAAGAACTGAAATAACAGTTAATCTCAATTCTGCCAACAGTTAAAAGCCACTTTGTTTTTTTATTTTTTTTTTTCACTTTGTTTTTTTAATTTCAGGATTGCTGAAGCTATTCTATAGAACTTGTAGGCAATTTAAAATTGTTTGTCCTCCAGGGAAGATCTCTTGTGTGCAAACACAGATTTGTATCTTAGAGGAAAAATTGATTTCTCATAAAGCTTTCAGCATAAGACCTTTTTAAATTTCTAAAAGCAATTTTTAAATATTTCTAGTGATTCTAAACTTAATTCTCTCAAATGAGAATTTCAAAAGATCAGCTGCATCTCATGATTACCTAGACCAAGTCATTATTTTTCCCCAAAAGGAATGCATCCCAAAGTTTGGACATCAGTGAGAAATTTCTATGCAACTCAATTTTCACCTTTTTGCATTCTCTGCTCGAAAATTCTTCTGTTAGGCGAAGAATATCTACATTGCCTAGGTAAAGATAATTTCTTTTCTGTGAGGAGTACTTCTCCTTCTATTCCTTAATAAAATAAAACATCCCTTATTCTTGGACTGGAATCATCCATCAAACTACTGCATTTCACAGTCATCTGTCAATGATTTTCTCTTGTATTACTATTGTGCTAAAAAAAAATATATTTATATATATAACAATCTTTTTTAAATGCTAAAAATCAAAACAACAAAATGTCTCTCTGTCCTATATGATGGTTCATGTAATTATTAATATTCTCCTCATAGCCCTGTGTCTTAACTAGTAGAGCAGATAGCAGTCCCCATTTAGATCCAGAGACAGTGTATTATTAGGAAAGGCAGCTGCAGATGAATTTTCATTATCTAGACACACTAAGGAGCTTCCCACAGGAACGCAGAGGCCTGCGCTCTGGCCCAGGCTCGCGGCACACTTGTACTGTCAGCAAGGCCGATACCTTCTTCACATCAGCTATCCGTTCCTTCTTAGAGGCTGGTTTCTCTTTGGCTTCTGGAAGAACTGGCTGGGACTTGGAACCTGCCGATTCACTCTCAGATTCCGACTGACTCTCCGAAGATTCAGAACTACTATTTGACTCACTGCCATGGCCACTTCCTGGATCGCTGCCCTGCTCACTCTCCGACTGGCTGCCTGAGTCTGAACCCGAAGCTTCTTCAGATGCTGAATGACTTAATTAAAAAAAAAAAAAAAAAAAAGATTTAAAAAAAAAATTTAAGAACTGCCACATAAATCGGTTTTAAAAGAAAAATCCTAGCATTAATATGACAGCAGATAGTAATTTGGTAATACAAGATCAAAATTTTCAAATATACTTTTATATTATTTGCAAATAATGTCACTAGTGCCATTCTCAACATCCCTGACACCTGACAGCTACCATTTCCTGATTTACTTATATGATGCCATATGCCATATAATTATATAGATTAGCTCTTTGAAAAAATAAAAAATAAAACGGGGGATATTATTTTGTCCTTCACTCAGATGAAGAAAAACTGAAGCTTAAAAGTAGTTAACCTCCCTCCTCCTAACCTTCTCCCCGGCCGGCCGCAAGGGAGGGAGGCAGAGATGGCAGATGAGATCGCCAAGGCTCAGGTCACCCAGCCTGGCGGCGACACCATCTTCAAGAAGATCATTCGCAAGGAAATCCCAGCCAAAATTATTTATGAGGATGACCAGTGTCTTGCTTTCCATGACATTTCCCCTCAAGCACCAACACATTTTCTGGTGATACCCAAGAAACATATATCCCAGATTTCTGCAGCAGCAGATGATGAAAGTCTTCTTGGACATCTGATGATTGTTGGCAAGAAATGTGCTGCTCATCTGGGCCTGAAAAAGGGCTATCGAACGGTGGTGAATGAAGGTTCAGGTGGGTGCCAGTCTGTCTATCACGTTCTTCCCCATGCTCTTGGAGGTCGGCAGATGAACAGGAATCCTGGTTATGTATGCTATAGGGTAACTTTGCCTTCTCTATGCAGTGATCAGGTTTGCAAGTTCCAATATGCTAAACAATTTTTTTTTTGGCCCGTGTATGGAGATATTGCAAAAATAATCTTAAAAACCCATACATAATAAAAGATATTGTTGCATGGCCTTAAGATAAAATAAAAGTAGTTGAATAATTCTTGAAGATGACACAGGTAGTGTTTGAAACCAGGAACATCTGTCTGAACCCACTAAGTCTTATTTGTTCATCATTCAGCCCCTCCCTCCTTAAGACAAAGACAAAATCAAAAGGAACAAACAAAACAGCAAACAACACAGAACAAAACAAAACCAAGGCAGAGTCACTCAAACAGTAAAAATGCAATCGTTGCAACTATCCAATCAATGGCTCTCAAAAACAGGTGCAAATTAAAAACATATACACAGTAACCCCAAACCAGAACTCCTGCCCTGAAATTTCCTGCAGGTGAGTCCCAGACCTGGTAGACTTAAAAGAAAAAGATAAACAAAGAGTCTAGTCCAATAAAGACTGCCACTGGACTCCCACACAACCCCAACTTCCTCATTCCAAGCCCCCATCAGGAAAGCGCAACAGGTAAACGACAGAAGTCACACCAAAAAATAAAACAGAAGGCACGTTCTTCAATGTTAAAAAGAGAGCCAGGGGCATGGTGGCAGGAATGAGGACACTATAGAGAAGAGACCTAAATCTGATGGAGTCTACAGGAAAAAAAAAAAAGGTGGAGAGCTCCCCCAGCTCTTCTGCTTAGAAACCATCTATTCATTTAGGAGAGGCAGAGCAGAGGAGGAAGCAAGCAGCAACCCAGAACCTAAAGTAGTGCCAACACAAAGGACCTCAGGTGTAGCAACCAGAAGACAAAAGACACATGGCAGGAAAACCAGAAAGGATGTTTTAAAAAGAGCGAGGCTTTTTATCTACCACCACTCTCTTCCAAACCAGAAATGAGGTGCTACCATTTGACAGATGTGTCCAGAGAATGAACAGGACAGTACACAAGGAAGGGGCATTGACCCAAATATCCTGTGTGACCCACAGCAAGCAAAATACAGTCAGATGGACTTCAGTTGACACAAGGAAGCAATGAGAACACAGGGAGTGGGTGAGTGTCTACCTTGGGAAAGGGAGCAGAAGGGGAAAGCAACTTATCATTTGTCTGATCATGTAATAGATGCTGAGCACCTTACATGTCTATTTGACTTATATATCCACCAGCACAACACTATTAGGCATTACCACCCTCGTGTGGAGGTTGAGAGTGCTGGGCGGGAGTGAGGCAGAAATTCCACCTTAAGTGTGGCTCTAAAAAGCTCACGTTTTATTTCACCACAAGAGTTCAAAGTCCTAGAGACTCAGCCGATCAACCTGAACCCTGTAACGGTGACTCAGCATCTTCAAGGCCCCACTGTACTTACTGACTCCTGGGTCCTTGGCACAGTCAAGTTAACTAGTCCAGGTGACTAACACATCTCAACTCACTTCCTCTCCACCTGTGACCACTCAGAAGGTGCTCAGCAAGCGAGAAGAAACACGAGGAAGTGACCAGTTAGAAAGTGCAGGCTCTGGCCCTCCTGGCGTGGGTCTCCACCCTAGATCATCTCAGGCCTGCGCCCTCTCGCAACCCATGCCATCAGTCACTGCCAACGTGATGGAGACAATTTGATACCAGTTCCCACATCAGGGTACACCTGTGTCCATGAATACCTCCTTCTCTTTGAATGGCCTCATACGATGAATACATATTTAAACTGCTCCCTTATTAAAGGGACATTTACATTATTTTTAAACTGTTTCTCTTAACGAATAAGCTACAAATATCATTGACATACTTCCATATCTCTGTATTCCTGAGCAAAATATTTAGATTTTAAAATTGTTCACTATAACAAAACTATGTTTTTGTATATATGCCTCATGTGCAGCTCTATATTTGTGTTTGTGTAGGAAAGTGACCTCTGGAAATGTGAGCAGGCATACAACACCTTTCAGGTAAAACATAGCTACGTGCATAAAATCATTTTAATCACCAAACTGCTAACACTGGTTTACTCTATGGGGTGGGTTATTTGAAGTACCTTGTGGATTTCATGAATTACTTACTTGTGCAATTTAAAAATAAAAATAGTAACTCTAAAAGTCAAATCCAAGAGAAAACATCAAATTTACAACCGTATTTAATTGTGGGGGTTAAGGGAGGCAGATGTATTCTCCAGGAGTTGCCATGCCCTCCTCCAGGGGTTCTTCCCAACCCAGGGATTGAAACCAGGTCTCCCGAATTGCAGGCGGATTCTTTACCAGCTGAGCCACCAGGGACACCCAAGAATACTGGAGTCGGTAGCCTATGCCTTCTCCAGGGGAACCTCCTGACCCAGGAATCAAACCGGGGTCTCCTGCATTGCAGGCAGATTCCTTACCAGTTGAGCTACACAGGAAGCCCTCAAAAACAGTTAACTCTGAAAGTCAAACCCAAGACAAAACATGAATTTTCAACTGTATTTACTTCTGGGGGTAAAGGGAGGCAGATGTAATCAGAAAATGATATGGACAGGTTTTAGGACTGAGGCTGAGTGGTTGAGTTCATAGCTGTTTGCTATGTATCAATCTTTTTAGTCTTTCAAATTGTTCATAATAAATTCAACCGAGAGTCAAATTCAAGGCAAGGGGTGTAAGAATCCCCAATCCTACACAAAAAGAACTAAAGATATGAATGAGAGTAAGACCAAGGGTTTTTTTTTTTTTAATCATTTCTGAAACAAGTCAGATTTAAGCGACCTAAAATAATATTTGGGGGGGGGAGTTTTTTAAAATAAGCCTTAATAAAGATATAACTCAATTAATTTGCATACTACTTCTAGGAGGACAAGTTCCTAAATATAAAATTAGAAAAAGAATATTTAGGAGAAACTATAAATATTTCCACATTTAAGATACTGATGACCTAATTATTAATTCAAAGGACATGAAATTTCCTGAAATATTATGAAGATTCACTATTAATGTCTAATGATAATACAAAATACTATCAATATTAAACTGTAGCCTGAGATGCTTAGAATAGGAGATATGTAAAGTCCACGAGACTAGAAAAAAGGACAAATCAAGTTAGAGGGTAAGTAGTCTTTTAACTAAGCTTTCACCTAAATTAAAGTAATAAAATTACCTGATTTCCAATGGCATTAATAGCTAGCTATAAGGCAATGAAAAATGGAATTTGAGAATGATTATCCACCATACATACAGAATTCTCATGAAAAATAAGTTTACCTAAAAATTACACAAAACCTAAGTTGCAAACAAGTTTTGTAATTTTTGATTGAACAATCACAACAATGGAAACACAATGCATAAATAAATACAGGGAACTGAAGTCAAAACTGGGAATTGTTGGACTCCAATAGAAAAATACTTATTTAAAAAAGCTTAACACTTCCTGTCATTCACTGCTAAAAAAGATTTGATAACTCTTGAAAATCCCTTTCAAGCTGGCAAAAACACAGAGATTAAGTGTCTTTACAACTCGACTGTGAAAGCAAGCTGCTCCCGTTTTAATCACCACTTTAGCAATGACCACAAGAGGGCAGCACAGCAACACTTGACTGAAGAGCAAGCCTGCGCGTCTCCGCCCAAGAACTGCCATTTCAGCACTTGCTGGGTTGTTTATTTTCCTAAACTTACAAAATGGCCGGGTTGCTTGGCAGAGCTTGTTTTTCTGGTTGGTGGTGGTGAAAGGAAAATCTAATAAAAACACAAAGCAATCTACACTGGAATTCCATGAAGCTTACTTCCAGACTATGTACTATCAATAATAAAATAACTAGCATTTACGGAGCACTTCTGCATCACATGTTAACATTCTCCTCCAATCCGTACCCTCATTTTACAGAAGAGTTCCCGCCCAAGAATGTGTCTATGTCAACCCCATCCCCAGTCTGAATTATGAAATCCACAGTATTAACCTCTAAGTGGTATTTCTGTCCCTGTCATAATCAGTTAAAGAGATTATTAAACCACCCAGCAAGAGATCAAGGCCAGAACCATTTCAAGGGCGGTGCAGGACAAGTCCTTCTCAATCACTCCTTTGTGTCATAAGAGGATAGAAAGGCAGGGATCATTAAGTCACAAGTTTCTTATTCGTAATAAAAAACACTAGATATAGTTCCTCTAACAAGTTGAATCCTATCTTTAAGACCTCCTCCACCTCTGGTTCAAGTCCCATGATTCTGAAGAATAAGCAACATTTTAAATCAGGTTCAAAGACAAGAGACTGAGAAATTTCAATGTACCCACAACAAAGCATTTACACATACAACATAGGAAGAATTACGTAGCAAAGAAAATTCCAGTAAAAAACTGGGCAAAGGAAATGAACGTGCAATTACAAAAAACCAAACAGCAGAAGCCAATAAACATTAAAAAAAAAAAAGTTAATTAGGCCTCACTAGTAACTTGGGAAGTGTAATTACAACACATTAAATTTACAGTCATCTGCTCTGCAGAAATTAAAAAGTCTGGTAACATTAAAGGATGATGAGAAAGTAGGGAAAATAGTACTCATATATGATTACTGGAGGTAATCAGCAGAAGCTTTGGAAACCTATTTTGCGTTATCCAGTTGAGCTAAAAAATATGCGTATGAGTCATGTGATTTGATCAGTGGGTATATAACCTAAACAAATCATCAAATGTGTGCAAGAGGTGGAAAAGTATAAAAATATTCAGAGATCTGCTCACAAGATTTTAAAAAAGGAATTAACTTACATGTTCATATATGAAAATGCAAAGATAAAATATGAAAGTCATCCATCCGTTCAGTCACTCAATCATACTATGCAATTAACTACAGCAGTTAAGACTAGGGATGTGTCATCCATAAAAATATGACAATTTCAAAGCTATATTTTTTAACACAAAATATATTGCATGAATCATAATTTTTAAAATGCCAAGTTTTTCATATGCAAAATTCACGAGAGTGACAAGGGGAAAGGGTAAATAGGATTTTAACTGTACTTATCTTGTTTAAAACTTTAATTTCACTCTTTGAACTTTTCTGAACTTAACTTTTCAAAAAAAGAGCTGTGTTTCTAACACAGCAAAACTAATCAGTATTCTGATGCAGATCATCCTCAGATTCAGCAATACTTTGGGAATTTAACACTGGGAACACGAAGGATTCTCTTTTCAGAAAAAGGTATTGGGTTGGCTGAAAAGTATATTCAGGTTTGGGAAAAGCCGAATGAATTTTTCAGCCAACCCAATAACCCATATGAGACAAAATGCACACCAAAATGCCGTGTACAGTTTCAGAAGATAAAAGGTTAAGTCCTATCAGTAACCACCTCTTGCTCCCAAGAAGTGGCCCGGGGCGGGGGCGGGGGCAGGGGAGGGATCTGTCTTCTTTTAGCCTTGCTTCTGGAATCCTCAGCTGGGGTCAGGCAGAGGGCGCCTGCATCTCTATCATGCTGCTTCTGCTGCCCGATGACCAGGAAACACGGGAGTGGCCCTCAATGGTTTAAAAAGCGTAAAACAAACGGAATCCGGGCAAACAAATCACTAGGGGAAAAAAGTGGGTTACAACAAGAAGCCTGGGTAAGGCACAAATTAAATACCCATTTCACAAACACCTATCCCAGTCCGGATCTGATAATGCCCTAAGGACTACACAAAAGGCAAGCTTTCTACCCGGGTAACATGTAAAACCAACCCTTCATGCAATGAAAGGCAGTTACAAGTAAAACTAGCCCTATAAACCACCATGGGTTTCTCTGGTGGCTCAGTGAAAGAACCCGCCTGCCAACTCCGGAGACAAGGGTTCATTCCCTGGGTCAGCAAGATCCCTGGGAGAAGGAAATGGCAACCCACTCCAGCATTCTTGCCTGGGAAATGCCATGGACAGAGGAGCCTGGCGGGCTATATAGTCCATGGTGTCGCAGAGTCAGACATGACTTAAGTGACTGAACAACAAAGGCATAATCCACCGTATCAACTGATGTATTTACCTCTATTTAAACCCTGGGGCTGTACGAACTTGTTTGACCAGTTCCTTTCAGCCCTTTGAGTCTTTTCTTTCCTTATTAATAACTTTCAGGCAATTGTGTCCTAGACTTTTATAAGACAGTAACTCCAGAGTTCAAAGGAGATTTAAACGTCCTGGCTGCTAACCTCAGTAGTAAATGTGGAACTTATGCCCACATTGTCACAGGAAGTGAGGCCCCTGAACTAGTCCACAGAAAAGGTGAGGGCTCCCAACTTTCTTAAGAACAGCCAACAGTTTTCAAGGCAAAAACTTTACTGTTTTAGACCAATTTCTCACACTCGCCATCACTGCTCTGGGCCAGACAACCCTGTTGGGGAGAGGGTGGAGCAGAAAGACAAGCTCCTGTATGGTAGGATGTTTAGCCGAGTCCCTGGCTGCTATCTACCACATGCCAACTGCAGTCCAACCCCAACCAAAAACACCTCCAGACGCTGCAAGAGTTTTGCAGGGGTGCGGGGAGGTGGTATCCTTAATTTCAAAACTAGTTTATTAAAGCATTATTTTTTTAAAGCATTATTTAATTCTAACTTCTATCAAAGAAACAAGCTCAGAGCATCCTGTCTGCAATTCAATAGCTAAAAAGAAACAAAACAGACCCCAAATCCTGTCCCATTAGCCCCTATTTCCCAAACCTGCCTGAGTGCAGAAATCAAGGGAGCCTGTTGTCAACACAGATTCCTGGGCACCATCCCAGATGGTGCCAGTGGTAAAGAACCCGCCTGCCAATGCAGAACACAAGAGAGACACGGATTCGATCTCTGCGTTGGGAAGATCCCCTGGAGGAAGGCATGGCAACCCACTCCAGTATTCTTGCCTGGAGAATCCTATGGACAGAGGAGCCTGGCAGGCAAGTCCATAGCGTCACAAAGAGTCAGACGAGACTGAAGTGACTGAACACACATACATCCCTCAACGACTGAGTTACAACTTCCAGGCAAGCCTGGGAATGTTTAACAAGCAACTCAGGTGATTCTTAGCAAGTAGATTTGAGGACTTAAATGCCTATATAAAGCTAAATTCAGAAGGAACAGACCTTTTAATCAGGCAAGAGTAAAAGGAGCACTACAAGAATTTGACCCATCACCCACTTCCCTCTAAAGGATAACTTACCAGCCATATGCGACCTCCATGGGAAGGTCAAATAACTGGAGTGGACTTTTGACCCCCACCATCAGGAACTACTTCTCTAGTGCATGCATAGAATAGCTGTTCCAGCCCTGGCTTTTACAAGGCCACACCTGGAGCATAATTCTGATTATCTGCCCCCTCCCTTCCATCCCTCTCCTCCCCTCCCCGCCCTGCCCTCCCCTCCCCTCTCTCCTTTTCCCTCCCTCCCCTCCCAAAATCCAATCAGGTATGGGCCTTGGTGTTTTGAATTCACAAGTGATTCTGATGCAAAGCCTACAGTGGGAAATTAAGCTTACCAACAGCAAAAGACAAAAATGAGAAGCTCAACGTCTACAAACTGGCCAGATTCAAAGTGCACGTGCGGCTGCTGCTGCTGCTAAGTCGCTTCAGTCGTGTCCGACTCTGTGCGACCCCATAGATGGCAGCCCACCAGGCTCCTCTGTCCCTGAGATTCTCCAGGCAAGGATACTGGAGTGGGTTGCCATTTCCTTCGCCAATGCATGAAACTCAAGTCGCTCAGCCGTGTCCAACTCTGCGACCCCATGGGCTGCAGCACGCGTGACTGGAGAAGGTCAAACCAGGCAAGGGCAAGGTTCCAGAGCACGGCTCCCTCCCTCCACCCACCGCTACCCCCAGGGCAATCACTTCCCGGAACAATTTAACTTGAATCGTTTCACGTAAAAGTATGGCCTTATGGCCTTTTGAAAAGCAATGTGTCTCTTCATCAGTCACACCATCAGTCATCAGAAGGTGATTTTCATCTTTTGGTTTCTTAGTAAGTTTAAGGTAAACAGAACACAGAATTATTCTATGTTTTCAATCACCTATGTACTTTCCGCTTTCCCATCTATAATAATTCATCCTGGGGCCAAACTGCCAGTGCCTGAAGCCAAGGCTACCCTTTGCTTGCCCTTGTGCCTCAGTTTTCTCATCTACAACAGGAGTAACGATCGTACCTGCCTCACAGACACAGCGTGAGGATGGACGGCTCAGGGAACACATACCCAGGACTCAGAGCAAGCGGCAGGCTCACAGCAGCCACTTCCGTTGGCAATTACTGAACCTCTCCAGAATAAATCAACACAGGTTCCAGTGAAACATCTCTCAACAATCAGAGCTATTGATTTGATATTTAACCTAAGTGTAACACTGTAAGCAGAGCCAGCAAAAACGAATCTGAGAAGTAACTACAAACCCTCTAGCTAGGTATACAACCCAACTGAAGGATTGGGATGACATGTTTAGTATAAAAAAGCTCAGCAGGATGCAGGACCACCCACAGAAGTTCAAAGGCAAGCTCTGGGGACGGTAGGCCTGGGAAAGCTAGCGGAAGGAGGTCACTAGCAATCCTGCTACAGTAACCTTCGAGCTAAACAAAATCTACATTCGAAACTCCTTAAAACAGTGCCTGACACAGTGAGCGCTCCACAAAATGTAAATCGACTCAGGTATTTTCTTATAAAATGTTCACCACATGTTATTTTCCTTCAAGATAAAAATCCAAAATGAAAGATTACCAGCCATTGCTGGACTGAGAAATCACTCATATATATGCAATACCTTGAGGTTTATTTTTATATCCTACTTTCTTATTCCGTTTTTAATGCTGGTTACAATTCACAACCCACCAATGGGTGACAAATATGACCGTAAATCACTGCTTCACAGGACAACCCAGGGCAACTGCTCCAGCCCTGAGCTACCTTTCCTCAGCTGGGGGAGGGAAGGAATTCTGAAGGGAATGTAACTGCATTCAAAGTCAATTATGCAATCCAAACTTTCAGAGGTCTCTAAAAGAGTCTCGAGAGTCCCTAGGATTGCAAAGAGATCTAACTAGTCAATCCTAAAGGAAATCAACCCTGAATATTCATTGGAAGGACTGATGCTGAAGCTCCAACACTTTGGCCACCTGATACAAAGAGCCAACTCATTGGAAAAGACCCTGATGCTGAGGAAGACTGACAGCAGGAGAAGGGGACGACAGAGGATGAGATGGCTGGATGGCAAGCTCCGGGAAGCCTAGTGTGCTGCAGTCCACGGGGTCGCAAGGAATAGGACATGAATGAGCAACTGAACAAGAGGGTTTAAGAAGACAATCACAGTAAGGAAGAGACAGAGCTAGAGTTTAAAGCAATTGGGGGCAAGGAAAAAAAAAAAAAAACCCAACACTATGAACAGTTTAAAGGTATGCTACAGCAGGATCTGGCACGCCGTTCAAATGGAAACTTTCCCTCTTTCCCTACACCACCTCCTTACTAGCACCCCATCCCCCACTGCTTCCAGACCAACTGCCAGTTGCCCTAAAAAGGGAACTGAGAAACCAGGACAGGTAATGGAGGAAGGGTTAGAAAAGAATGTAACAAGTGCGCCATGGGAAGATTTGAAACACATGGGGAATCACGTCAATGTATGGAAACACAGGCAAATCTGAAACACGTGGAGAGCTTTTAAAACTGAATCACAAGGGCTGGGCTGGACACTGGTATTATTAGAAGCTCTCCAAGGTCTGATGTAGAAACAAACAAACAAAAAAAAGACAGAACTCAAGGAACTCATAAACCAAAGGTGAAGGAAAGCAAGGGAAAGGAAAGGGAAACAAATCATGAGACTACAGGTCTAATAGAATAAATTGGACACTGCACGTTACATTAAATGAAATTAAGTGCCACTACGGGGAAGACTGACTAGTAAAAGCAACCTACAGCCAATTCAACATCTGTTGAAATACTACAGCAGTTACATTTATGTCCAAACAGCACCGCACCTTGGTATGAATCACCCCCTCTGGCACAGCCTGAGATGGAGGCGAGGCAGGGGGCAGGCCGGGGCAGTGAGCACCAGCTCAGGGAAGAGGAGACAAGGCCTCTACTCGGCGACTGCGAGCGGACCATGACTCAACACAAGCTGGTCTAGCCCAGAGACTCACACGCTCCCTGGAGAAGGCTGGGGTTCTCAGGAAAAAGCAAGCAAAAAATCCTAGGATTAACTACAAAATACACCCAAGGTTTCAACGAACTAAAAGAGATCTTGCCTTCTAAATTCATCTTAACCTAACTGGCCTAAACTGACTCCTGTGGGAGGCCTGGCCACCAGCCTCAGGGGCAACCTGGCTCTTAAAGAGGAACTTAGAAAGTATTGAAAAAGAAAGATGAAACATGAGGAATAAAGTGTTACTAGTGGCTTGCAGTTATTGAGTACTTTCAACCTAACAGTGTCTCTGCTAAGCACTTTATCAGCATTACATAATTTAATCTCTGTAACCCAATGAAGACTGATATTATCCACACTTTTTTTTTTTTTTTTTGGCTGCACTGCAAGGCATGGGGGATCTTAGTTCCCTGACCAGAAACTGAACTCACATCCCCAGCAGCGGAATTGAGTCTTAACCACTGGACCGCCAGGGAGGTCCCATATCCACACTTCAAAAATCAGAAAATTCCAGCAATGTACTTCACTGGCCTAAACAGAGAAGTCGTCTGTACTAAAGTAAAGGCTGCACCGTGCCTGTGTGCTCTGTCGTGTCTGACTCTTTGTGACCCCGTGGACTCTAGCCTAGCAGGCTCCTCCATCCAGGGGATTCTCCAGGCAAGAATACTGAAGCAGGTTGTCATTCCCTCCTCCAGGGGATCCTCCCCACCCAGGGATGGAACCTGCGTCTGTGTGTCTCCTGCATGGCAGGCGGGCTCTTTACCATGGAGCCACCAGGGAAGCCTGATGCTGCACTAGTGCTCATCACTGCACCCAGCTCTCGCCAGGGCAGGTGGAGAAGGAACTGCTCAAGACGCCACAAATCACAAAAGGACCCGTCAGAACTGACCTGGGTATAAAATCAGAACTATCATCACAGTGATGCCCCATCACTCTTCTGCAACATTCTCCTCATGAAGAGGAGGACCCCCCCAAACTGTGAGGTCTCTCCAAAGTTATCACTAAAATAACAAAAAAGGTGACATTAGCCAAGCATCTTAACATAATGCTGTATATCAATTATATTTCAAAAATAAAGTAAATGATAGAAATAGAGATGAGATTTGAGAACCAGAAGCAGGGCTTGGGAATGGTTCAGGGGGAGGGGAGTGAGGAGTCTGAGGGGGCAGGGAGTTAAATGAAGGTAGTTAAAACGTATAAACCTCCACTTATAAAACAAACATGAAATATGTGCTCCAACACTGCTAAATCACTGATAACAAACATATGACACTCACTGGCATTTCCTGAACTGTGTCAACTTTTGTTGTTTCGGCTTTATACTAATAACACTCAAGTTCCAAAGAGGTAGTAACAGGCAGTTTTGGTGAGGTATGAATTCGAATTCAATGTGCAGTCACGCTGAAATGCAGGAGGGAAGTAGTCAGCTATAGTAACAATCAGCAGCATAAGTAAGGCAACACAGTTGTTTTTAATTGTATACAAGATTACTCTCGAGTGATTAAACACAAAACACTGTTTCTTCCCTAAAGGAAATATCTCTTCAAGAAATCCAACCAAGTTTTAAGGCTTTCCCAAAAAGAAAACAAGAAAAAAAACCTCTTAAAAAATTGATGCTCTGATCCAGAATAAAATTACCAGATGTCACACAGAGCAGTCACTTAATATTTATGTCAGGAACAAGCTGGCTATGCTACATTGTATGTGTGAAAGGACAGGAGTCTAGAAATAAGTGGTTTTAGGAGGTAGATCTCACAATTGTCAGGGGTTTAACTCCATATGGAAGGAGGTAAGTAAGCCAACCAATTATAAAATCTGTGAGTTTCACATACTGGCGAGTAAAATGCAACCGAACTTCCAGATTCACCTCTCAAAAAATAACTTGCTAAAATTTTTTATAACTAAAGTACCTCATGAAATAGTTTGCCCACCTTCCTGCAACTACTCAACCTTTACTAAAGATCTTACACTCCAAAAAGCCAAATATCAAATGGAAACTGCAGGTTTTCAAGTCAAGAATCTAAAAGAAAGAAAAAAGATTAACCAGCACTTTTCCTGCCCTTTCATGACATTCTGCACACAGGAGGAAAATCCATAGAAAGCTCAATGAAGAGACCTAATACTCCGCTTCAATAAGTTAACTGGCTCCAATTAGCATGCAAATAGTTCACAGAGATTAAGGATGTATCATAATAGTCATTTTAATTCACAGTAATATCTATGACATCTACTACAGAGCAGTTTACATTCTAGAACACAACTGCAGTGTTACTTCTCTTTTAATTTAGGGCATTTAGCAAATAAAATTTTAATGTAACCAGAACTCAATCACAAAATATAGGAAGAACAAACCTTTCTACTTGCTTTATATTCACCTTAAGTTGCTAATATGTTAATGATCTTCAAATTCTAAGTACTTGTCCCTAAGGCTGTTAAAATTTTCATCAAATATATTTGAGCATATAACTGAAATATCATTTACAGAATACTTGATGAACAAGTTTATAAAACAAACGGAAAACCCAATTTCACCTAAAAGTTTCAACAATTCCTCCTAAAGAACAAAGACTATGCGAATCTACAAAACCAATTAATAATGTAGTGAATTTTACTCTACAAACTTAATTCAGAAAAAATTCACGATATGCCCAGATAAACATTTCTACCTGCACTCAGGAGTTCCACATCTCTTTGGAAGTATATTTTACTCTACGAAAAAAAATCTTAACTATTGCCAACAATCTGATATTCCACTTACTGTTAAAATACCCCCAAAAGCTTGGAAAAAAAACTATTCACCGGGGTATATTACAGTATTGATTACAGACCAATACTGTTTTTCCTCTGTGCTTAAATTCATTACTTATGACCAAATTATAAAGTCATGGTTGGTAAGCTCTGATTATTTTTTTAACCAGAAATCCTTGCAAGGGTTGCTAACAAGGCAGACTATGAGCATCATTGTAATATTTTAACAAATTTACCAGGACTGAATTAAAATTTCCACAACGGGTCAAGTTTCCTAAGATTTTACCAAGGAATTCCACTATTGCACATGCTTCGGGAGTCACTATTTTTTAGCAAGTGCTCTAACACTTAAAAAGACTTGTCTCCTAACATTTGTTTATAGTAATGAATAGCTATTGATGTATTCGTTTGTTAACCTATCATTAGTAGACTAACAGTTACTAAGAAGGTGAAAATCTCTTGCTATTTTCTACCTAATTATCCCTTAAAAATAAATCACTTTGCACATACTGACCTGAGTTTTTCTCCATCAAATGTCAATTGAGAAAATGTTTGGTACCAAGTAAAAATGCACGGGGACAAGTTCAAATAATCTTCCCTTTGTTTATGAGCCATGTGTTAAAACAACAGCTGTAACACCATTAACTAACAACTTTCAATTAAAATAAAAATATCTCTTAACAGTGAAACGCTTTTGGTTAATGGTTACAAACTCACTAATCTTCACAGGAAACACACATACCAAAATAAAAAAGAGAAAAAAAAAAAAAAAAACCCTCTAGGATATGAGAAAGGAAAACGAAAATTGTAAAAACAACACGCAGGTCCTTCACTTTCTCCAAAAGCTGAAGCCGCTTCTAAATCAGGAAAACCATTCCTAGGGTTGGGCAAAGAACACACACAGCAGGGTGGAGACAGCCACGGACAGGGTGGAGGACGTCGCCAGGAAAGGCCGCCCACCGGAAAGTCCCAGCCAGCGTCCCTGCCCCTCCCCAACCCCCGTGCCCCGCAGCTGGCGGCTGGTTCCGCGAAAAAGAACGACCCAGGCTGCGCACGCAACCTAACGTCATTGCGTACACTCCTCCCTGTGGCGAGGGACCTGACGTCACGGGGCGGAGCCTGCCCGAAGGCCGCCGCTGTTGACCCGCTGTTGCCAGGCGCGCGCACAGCCAATCAGCAGTCGGCGCCGGCGCCGGCCGGCCTTTGAACTCCGCACGGCAACTTCCTGCTGTTTGGCGAGTACACAGTGCAATGCAGTATGTCTGTCAGCGCTGCGGCACAAAGGAACAGCCATTTTGTGACTGAGCTGGACCTGCACCAAGATGCCAGGGACTCAGAGCTGCTGCCTGCGCTAACTACCAAGCTGCCCTTTATTTCAGTACCAAAGAACGAAAAGGGGGGAGAGGGGCAGATGTTTTGGTAATTCAGGTTTAAATTTGCTTTATTTTCAGTCTTCTCAAAAAAAATCCCGACTCATAAGAATTATCAGCATCATAAAATGGCTGCCACTTAAAAAAGTCCCTGTTCCAGTTCACAAGCAACTGCATTATGCCAATTTCTAACCATCATCAGCCTTTTAAGAGCGACAACTAAAAGGCTGATTTTAAAAAGCAGATTTTGCCCGCAGCTCAGCTTATCAAAATAAATCTGGTTCAAAGGCAGAGGGTTTGGAGATAAATTTTAATAAACTTCTATGATAAAATCAAAACGCAGCGTCCTAGAACACAGAGCTCTTTGTGTGCACACTTCCACTCACTTTCCCTTCCCTTCCCATTATTTTATTACTGAAGTCACCCCCACTGCGAATTGTCTTAGGTAAGTGTGTGATCCTCATTTCTCTGTCCATCCCTAAAACTTTGTTTCAAATACTTAAAACTTAGATACCAAATCAAAACATTTTTGAAAGAGAACTTTTAACCTTCAAAAACCATAACATACAAAGTGTTAACATATAATACTTAAGCATTAACTTCAAAAGAGTAACAAACTTACATGACGACTATTAAGTATTGCCATTATTTCCCCAAACAGGAAAATAACAGATCACATTCAATTCTCCCAGGTCCTAAAGTAATTTCACAGACCAAAGTTTACTTGACCTGCAAACTCCTCCCTTCCTCTGATGGCTCAGGCTGCAAAAGTGATTTTTCTAATATTCTCCAAACACTAGACTTTGTGCCATTGAAACTAGGTCCTTATGGAGAAATTCTGAAGCATAAAGGAACCAAGTACTAGCTGTGGTAAGTCATAGTTTTAGCTCATTTAAAAATAACAATTTACTACAATAAAACATCACTAACATTCTCTTAGCTTTACAATTTTTAAAGGAAGTGATGTCATAATTATGTACATATATTAGTATGCAATTTAGGGGGAACAGTAATTTAAAACTCCATCTTCTTTTCAAGGTGTTTCAAATATTTGACACTCATCAGGTGTATGAATCAAAATATACTTGACAAAACATTCAAAAGTACAGTGCATGCTCCTAGTTAAGCTGCAACCCCATAACCAGAAGACAAATGCATGGCAACTTGCATGTCGTTTTCCAGGTCAGAGTAAATTAATGAAAATAACAAAACCATTTAATTTTTTTAAATTAGAAAGCAGAGTCTGATCAATGACATTAACCACAAGCCTTGCATGAGAAAGCCAGAACCCATGTGAAATATGCAAATCATACACTCAAGGGAGTACCAATTTTAGGTATTGAATCTTTAATAATTTGTCAAAGATTTCTGGGGATTCCTATGTCTTCAAGTCACCATCACTTTTCAGAAAAATCAGTTTAGAATCAAGAGTTTTCTGTCCTAAATCTTGCCTAGATAATTACACGGGTAATTCAATTTCAAAGACAGCAATCCAAACTATGTGACAATTCAATTTGCAAAAGAATTTGGAAAGGTATTTTTCAAAGCAAGGGTGAAAATATTTTAAGTCTTATAACACAAATAAGAATTCAACATTAGAAATAAACCATGTTCAAAACTTTCAATTCACTAACCTAGTAATATATATTGTTTATAAAAAATTGTAAAAGTAAAAGCAAACTGGGGAGGGAAAAAATTCATATAAACCAATCAAATTCTTGTTAAATGCATTAATTTAAAATTTGTAATGTGACAGTTCATAGAATACACATCAAGAAATGTATTCATACATACTTTAGAAAATTAATATACAGATTATACAACAAAACATCTTAGAGGATTTTCATACAACAAAATATCTTAGAGACTTTATTACTTAGTCACTAATATGGTGAACTCCAACAAATGTGAAACAAATCATGATTTGAACAAACAGTAACATTTGTAAGCTTCAGAAGATAAAGCATTCCAGACGACTCTGTCGAAATAAATCAATAAATTTAAAGCAGCTACAACTAAAATGCGAGGATAAAATACTACATCTACCAACCAGAGAAAATTGTCTAAATATAAGCATACAAATGCAAACCTTAAAGTATTTTAAATATAAAATAAACAATTAGAATCACAGTAACACACACAAAACAGAAGCATATTAATCGTATTCCAAGATTTCTGTGATCACAGGTTTGATTTCACAAATGCAGGAACTGTAACCATCAAGAGTAAAGGTTTTGATTAAATCTTATCAAAATTTCCTAAAATGTCAACAGTATCAAAAGAAACATAGAGTCAAATAAAAATATAAACTGAGAGGCATCAGTCAAAAGGTCCTTTTTGCAATTTCATTTTAAAATGTACATTTTTTCATTCATATAACTTTCTCAAATGTCTATTTACTATAATTTACTACCACAAGGCTCTTCTATGGCCTTCAGTTACTAGTTTGGGTATCCTAGATTCTTCAAAGAAAAAATTTGCCTTGTATGTAAAATGGTGCAATGCAGCAATGGCTAAACCGACAAGGTCATTTTCCCACAGCACGAAAACCTAAAAACTGAAATTTACTGTCAAAAAACCTGTGGTTTGCAGGAAAGGCCCCCTTGAATAAAGGTACCTTACCTTTTGACTGCTGTAAGAGGCCTTAAGTCACAACTTAACTTTCATAAATTGCTACCAAAAAATTAGGGTGTGGCATATTAGCAATCTCAAGGTCACGCTTTAAAAAACGAACTCAAATTAGTAAAATACTTAAAATAAAACAGACAGCTATCCTTGTCTGTCAAGGTAAACAATGTAAGCTGAGGTTTCCCCGAAAAAAAGAAAAAAGGAAGAAAGTTGATAGCTCATACCTCGATGCATTGCTGTGTAGCGAACTGTCCTCCTCTTGGCTTTTGTCCTTATTTCTCATCATCTTTTAAGTCTTAAATATTAAGGGGGAGGGGGAATCTGTGTTTGCTTTGAAGTCCTGTGCCCAGGTATTTACTGTCAAAAGTTGAAAGAAAGGTAAGGTCCCAGCTTCTATCGATGGCTTTTATTATCAGGAACAAAGTCCTGACTATGTAACGATATTGTTATAACACAACGGCGGTAAGTACCAAAAAACAAAATATTTCTATTTTTTCCTTTAAAAAAAAAAAAAACATGATAAACCGAACAGAGGGAATCATCACTATCAATAAGGAAAGTTTCTCAAAGTAACACACTGGATACAAATAACAATCTCTGTATCTTATTGCGTCATCCAGGAATTTCACATATTTACAGAAAATAGAGCAAACTTAAACATGTAAATCTTTTAAATTACCACTAATGATCGTGAACTTACCTGATCCATGTAGTAGGTCCAAAGCAAGAGTCCTATCTAGTAGTAGAAAAATATCAGATCCCAAATAATTAAAAATAAAAACAAAATTCTCCGCTAAAAAGCAAAAAATAAATAATATAATCCTCAAATATGTTAACTGTTCAAAAAAATAAAGCAACAATTAATCCTGAAACGGGTCCGGAAGAAAAAAAACCTCATTAGGAGAGCGCACAAAAATGGAGGTGCGCCATGGCTTCTAAGCTGGAAAAAACAACGACCTGGGCTCTCAGTACGGCTGCTTCTTTCCAACAAGGCACGAAAAGAAAGCTCCCAAAAGCTGCTTTTCTCCCTAAAAAAGGTTCGAATCGACCCCAGTAAGTCACTAGGAGAGGCAGGGGGCTGCGGGGGCCCCCTGAGGCTGCCCGAAAGTTAGGGAAAGTTGCGTAAAGTGAGGCGAAGGCAGGGAGCTGAGCGCGCTCTCTCTAAGGCACAGCCGCCATCTAGAGCCTCCTTCCCAGCTCTGAGCTCTGCCTTTGATTGACACTCTCTACATTTACCCCACAACTCAGGTGATGTACCATAGACCCACCCCTTCATCTCCACCAAAAAAAAAAAAAAAGATCCTCCATCCCAGGGAGCCTAAGGACCCCTACCCCCACCCCTCCCTGCCCCTCCAGACCACCCCATCAGGCGGAGGGGGGAGGGTTTCTTAACCCCCTCTGGCTCAAACACCCTTTTTAAGCCAGAGAGAAATGTAATTTGTTCCTTTTGTCTAAAGATCTGCTAAATATTTCAGTCCTTGAGCTAAAATAACTTCCTCTCTGGACAGGAAGTGGTGTTTTATCAAGCCATTTTGAAAAAGGGATAATTCTTAGGAGAATATAAAGCTCAGCTTAAGTACTAATCTTTTTAAAAACTACCCCCACCATGGTAAAATGGTTTCTAAATAAAAGCAAAACCTCAGTTTCATAAATTAAAATTCAAGGTTTGCCTTCCTTATAAAGCCTAAAAATTATCTAAGGATTAAGTTTAAGGGGGAATTTTCCATCCCAACTGAAAGGAAGGGGCACAAGAGCGCCTCCCTAGTGTTCAGTTGCATTAGGGCAAAAATTAATGCAACTAGTTTTTATTCAAAAATCTCAACTTTTCTTTGTATTTTCACAAGATTCTTTAACCCATTATACAACCTTGCCAAAACCATACCCCCCAAATTCTCATACCATACTGATTCAGGCAGAACAATGTTATTAAATTCAAGAGCATGGAACTACCAATGAAAAAACAGACCCAAGAAACTCCACCTCCAAAACCAACACATGTATTTCAACCATCCCCTTGTACTCCAAATCAAATTCTAAGTATACACCCATTTCAACAATGGTAAACTAGTAACAATCTGTCATATCTGATGGAAAAGTTACCAAAGTAATGTCACGTATCTCCTACATATCAAAACCATGACATCTACGTAAACAAAATCACTAATGCCAAAACCAAATTATTCATCTTTCTCAACAAGCACCCCAAGAAAACATTCACACATCCAAAAACAATCAACTTTCCTTACTCAACGTTATCTGCCAGACCACCACCCTTCCCTCACTGAGAAGCCAACTTTAGATTTATACTCAACAAAAGCAATAATTTGCACCCAGGTAAATGTAAAATCCATAAACAAAACCCAGTCTCAATTCCATACTTTCTACAAAAGATAATTTTGTACCAAAAATCAAAATCCAAAATTCCACTTTTGATCTATATAAACCAACTCAAATCAGCCAATGAGAATGAATACAACATCTCTATTGATCACTGACTTGTGTATCCTGGTATTTGACATTAATTACAAACATGGTGTGATTAACATTTTCTCACCAAAACAAAAAACAAAAGCTGAACTATCATTTGTTCTCTATATAATGGGAAAATATAATCAACAATTGATTTATCAAAGTCTGCCACACCCCATAATAGTAACTGAAAATAATTTTAACTGATTATCAATGAACGAAACTGCAGCATTCACCCAGAATTCAAACAAAAGTTATCAATGACATAGTGTGGTTCACTTAACCTTCTAAATGTACAGAATCAGAAAAATACAATAAGCAATCTTATCTTATAAAATCTATTGTAGACATTATTGACACCAAAATGTTAAGTTCTTCTGAGAATACCCTAAGGACCTTCCTATAAATCCAACACCTCTTCACCTAATATTAACCATTAAGCCAAAAGGAGGATTCAGTTTAATTTAGATATTCTACAAGATGTTTTATTTATAATATTTAATAAGCATAGATGAAAGGGACCATTTCCATCAAAACATACTAATTCAGAAAAATACTATCATTCATGCTGAATTTTGAAGCAAAAGGCCTTTTTTTTTTTAAGTTCATTAAAGTCTCACAGCAAATCAAATATCCTTGACCCACTGGTTAAGCAAGATGCTTTAAGAAAGTATACAATAGTATTTTACCTGAACAATCATTTTTTAAGGCACAAATAAATTTCCACAACTTTGTAAAAAGACAAATGTTAATCAACCAAGTAAAATATTTTCCAGCACACCATTTCCATTTTACCAGCTTTATTCAGTACACTTGACTGCTGGGCAACTGTAAAGGTCAAAGTGTGATTTAAGGCGACACTGAATATTTAATGAAACATGAGCTTTTAAAAAAAAAAAAAAAAAACCCAAACTGAGAAATTTTAAAGTGTTAGAAATTTTATTAAAGTTAACATTCCACAAGGTCATACTCATACAAATCAAACTGAAAAAATTCCAGGCATACAAACTATCATCTGTTAATGTGCCATCTTTTTCTCCAAATGTCAAAAATATTCTAATGATACAAAAAGTCTCTAGAAAGTCAAATTTACTGTCCATTTGTGCTGTTAAGAAACCTATATCTTCATTCATTTCATGAAATCCATGTTAAAAGAACCCTGTCTTGGTTGTATATTATCACAGCACTCTTGTATTAATCCATTTTTCTCAATTCCCCATAGTGGACTGCCATCTTGATTTCTCAGTGGTAGGGTCCATTTGAGACTCTTCAAGCTGACTGGGTGCTTGATGAAAACATTAAAAGAAAAAAAAAATGCTGTTGGAATATCAACAATCATATTCCTTCAAACAGACAACATCTACCCACCTTGAAGATAAGCTTACCATACATAATGCTTTAATAATTTTGTAACAACTTTAAACTCTAAAACTGTATTATATTAAGTTGCATGTGCTGCACAGACAACTTCTCATTGAGAGAAGCATGGCACAAACAGCACACCAGTAACAAAATTCTTGTCCTGTCACAGATACAGAGTAACCATAAAAATGTGGCAGTAAGAGTCACATTTTTAATAGTTAAATGTTGTTATACTATCTACATGAGAAATGGAAACAAAAAGTCAAATCCAACAATTCTGGAAAGCTAAAGTACAGCAAACACTATGGATTCTAAATCTCAATGCAGAAAACTTTCCAAGCTTCTTCAAATAAAACTAAATATGGAAAAGAATCTTAAAGAATTTTTTTTTAAAAAAAGACCAAAGCAGTGGATCATAGCAGTTCTCTGGTGCAACAGATCTTAATTTTGCATAGGTAACACAAATGGATACGGATAATCTTGAGCTACATACATGAGAATGCAGGAAACATATAGCCACTAGGAAACAAAATGATCAAAATGCAGAGTGTCTGCCTGTCTTATTTGATGTATCAGATTTCAAATTCAATACAAGTAAAATTCTCATTTCAAAAACATCAAATATTCCTCATTTAAAAAAAAATTGCTTAAATAATTTGAGCTAAAGGAATTAAGGGAAGTCAGGAGATTTTACCATTAAATAAATGGCCCTGATTCATCATGATCAAACATAATTAGAAAAATAAGCTTTAACTCTGATCTTCTCTATAAATTTTACAGCTCTCAAACTTAATTTATACCAATAAAGTCTGGATGACTGACTTGGAAGTTATTAAATACAAGGGCATTTTTTGCTCATTAATACATTCATTCCAAAACTATAAGGATTCATTGTTGCTGTTGTCTACTATATACAGTACAAAAATCTACTGAATAAATCACGATTAACCGAGATATCACCACTCATTAAACAGATACTGAAAATGAGTGTCACAACATCAATAACATCAAACAAAAGATATTTCTCCCTAACGTTTTTGCCCGTATCTCTCCAGCCTAAAAGAACTAAAAATAACTCATTTCCCAGATCAGTAAAATAGCTTCCACTTGAATTGTTCATTCCTTAAAATTAAGGGACATATATCTCTATATTAAAGTAAAAAGATAAAAACCTTCATTCCTCTTGATTAGTTAATTATAAACCAATTTCTCAAACTCTGTTACAATGAAGGATCAAGCTCTAAATGATGTTTGGAATGTAAATACTATTATGATGAACAATGACATTAATGCACTGATATCAAGTTACAGTCATTACAATAGCAATAGGTGCAATTTATTCAATCTAGTACACTAAGTGATAAACTCAGTGCTTCATACTCTCCTGCCACAAAGCAAGAGGCAAAATCCATTCTTGACACTATGTAAAATATTAAAGCCTTATTTTAAAAAATTAAAACCATATTTTTAAAGATTCACAAGGAAGCCAAATGATATTAAAATCGTATCAAAATTAACAGAATACATCATCTTGTGTGACAAAAATAGAGATTAAAATATACCAGCATATTGGTTGTGCTATCATATATACTGTCATCATATTTAAGATGGTAAAAAAGGGGGGGGAGGTGAGTGGGATGAAGAAAAAGATTGGTACTAGAAAAGCCATGATCAATCTGCATTCCTATGAAGCCAATCAAAACCCAAAAAGTAAGCATTCTGTTAATAAGCAAAAGAGCTAAGTCAAACATTCAAAGCACTTAAAAGAAAAGTAAAGGATTTCAGAATGAGCCATTTAATTTCATGGAATTTCAGTTTCTTGCAAAAATTAAATTTGCAAATAACCGAAGTTAAAAAAGTGAAAAGGTATGCATGAGTTGAGCCTGGAAATTTCATTGGTAACTAAATCCAGTTCTTCATCTGTAAAACAGAAGTAACAGTAGTACCTACCTTATGGAGCAGTAGTGGTGAAGATTAACATTTATAGCTTTTACATTACCTGGCATATAGAACGACCTCAATAAATATTAGTTATTACTCCAATATACCAGAGTAACCAAAGTACCTGAGGACCTACAGACTAACCTTAATGAATTAAACAATTTATATTCCAATCGTCATGGTATCTCTGAAAAATCTATAGGGTCCTGGGGTCAACTATTTAAAAGACAAAAACAATTTCTGCTTTAAAGAGAATTTAATGTCACATTTGGAGAAGGAAATGGCAACCCACTCAGGTATTCTTGCTTGGAGAATTTCACGGACAGAGGAGCCTGGTGGGCTACAGTCCATGGGATCACAAAGAGTCCAACATGACTGAGTAACTAACACAATGCTAATGTTGCATTAAAATAAGATCAGTACAGAAAACTGAATAGGGTTTAGTATCAAAGCCCTACTACTCCATATCTTTTCAATAATTTGTGGATTACTGCAAACATACTGAAGAGATGATGGTTTGATCCAGAATTCCATCATCAAACATACAAGCTTCAAGCTAATACTATGAAAAGTTAAGAGAATTTTCCCACTGTAATAGTCACTTATACTTATTTTTTTAATTGCTTGTTCTAAGTCAGTTCTAGACAAACTTTTATGGTAAGAAGGTAGTAAGTATCTACTATCTCTTAAAATCCCCAAATACTGTACAGCCAGAAATTAAAAATACTGAACAAGAAAGTTTTAAATTCTAATTCAGTAAATTTGTTTAAAAAAACATAGGGATACTGTAAAATGAGTTGTTAGTTGAAATTCAAGCAAGTGATTCATTACTGGATGTGTTTTAAGAGTTTCCCCTAAAATAAGCCACTTCCTTACCTCTACTTCTTAGCAAACCCCCATTTTAAAAGCAACAAAAAAATGTGGAAGACGGGAAGAGCACAAGGAAAAAGATGAACGACTCAACTTTTTAAACAAATGGTTCTAATAAATGTTACAATTTGTTAAAATTCAAAGACTTAATGCAAAACAAGTGGGACAAATGGGTACAAAATTACAGAAAGGAGGAGAAATTGATCATTATCATCACATAATTAATCTTCTTGGTACTTATGTCATAATTTCAATCTTCTTTGCACAGCCTTTAAATTTGAAAATATTTAATATAGTCAATTCACATATTGTCTTATTACCAAAAACAGCTTGACTCCTCAATAGGATTAAAATATATTAACAAGTCTGGGTCCTAAATAAGGTGGGCATGCAAGAAACAAAAGCAGCCAGCTGTTGTTACTGTTAAACTATGCTGTTCAACTATGGAGGCTAAGAAAAATCATCTTACTTAAAAGTTTTATTATCACATCTTCCCCATTATCCCTATTAGTTTAAAACTTGACTACATGTTCATGAAAGATTGAAAGTTGTGGTTTCTTGTAACTTTTAAGCTTTTACTGAGTCAAAGTTTAGTATTTAAAGCATATCTAAAAGTTACTATTTAAAGCAGTATAAACTTAACCATGAATCTCCCTTCATTTTTAGTTTAGACCCCAAACACTAGTTGACAAATGTTCAACAGCAACTATATACATTAAATTAACAAGTATTTACTGAGCGCCCACTATGTGCCAGGCAATTAATCACTTTAAAATAGAAGGCATGAAGTCAATAAATTATACTACATTAGGTAAGTTTTCATCTCTGTCCTCACCACCCCCCATTAAAAAAGAAATTCAATTTTACAGGTCCTAGTCACCATTTATATAATAGAGGTTCAACAATAATGAGAAACAAAGATTATCATATAGAATCTAGATACGCAAATGTGATTCAAAAACTCTTTTATAAAACAATTACTAAATAATTATCATACTAAAAAGTTCTGTCAAAAATAAACAAATCCATTTGAAAATTCATCCAAATTCATTTATACAGTCTCACCACTCTTTTCTCACTATTTCTCAGATGGTGAATTAGAAATTCCATAGTAGTAACCAAACCTTCTACACTATCAAGGCAAAACCCCAGTGTAAAAAGAACTTTTTGTTGGGCTTTCAAGTTTAAGGAAAGCTCTTGATTACTTCATTTATTTGAATTAGTAACAATGAAATCCAGTAAAAAGTATGGTCTATTACCAAGAGAATTCAAGGGCTTCTAAGTTCTATGTATGTAAAGCTGACAAAAAAAGAAGGATCCAGAATAAGCTAGGTTTCCTTACAGGACAAGATACTAAGTATTCAATGGTTTGCGGCCATTGGCTACAGCTACTCTCTACTCAGTAGCTCTGAATAAAGTAGACACAGAAAATGTGTAAATGAAACAGCATAGCTGTGTTCTAATAAAATTTTATTTATAAAAACAGAGGGCAGTTTACAAACACCTAGATCTATGGTGCAGGTTTTTTATTTTGGCTGTGCTATGCCCGTGGCCTCGTCTTTCCTTGACCAGGCATCGAACCCTGCACCCTGCAGTGGAGCCCAGTGTTAACCACTGGGCCATCAGAGAAGTCCTAGGTATAGTATTAAAAGCATATTCAAATATGGTTTCTTGCCATTTAAACTTTGCCTGAACCTAAGTTAGAAAAGCAGAAAGTAATAAAGGTTGGAGTAAATTAATAAGATTTTAATAAACTTGGTACACATCTAACCATATGGGTCTATTTTTGTATTGTTTTGAATTTCACTAAATCAGTTTTTATAGACTCATTTACTTAAAATTTCCAAAGTCATATTTAAACTTAAAAAACAGATTAAACATGTAAATTGAGTAAAAACTTACTAAATGCTTCCACCAACATCTATTTCACTTCGCTGTAGAGGCCCCTTAGGTAATTCAGCTTCAGGATTCATATTCCTGCAGAAAGCAAAAGGAATATAATTTTATGAACAGAAACACAAA
This sequence comes from Bubalus bubalis, assembly GCF_019923935.1. Lineage (NCBI taxonomy): Eukaryota > Metazoa > Chordata > Mammalia > Artiodactyla > Bovidae > Bubalus > Bubalus bubalis. The sequence goes on along the minus strand of NC_059176.1, from coordinate 56,232,590 downwards.
AATAGATTTGGAAATTTCAACATCTTATCAGAATCAATTACCAGACATGTATTTATAAAGATAGTTCCAAAAGATCAAAAGTTCTAATCCAGAGAATCTTAAATCTGAACGCTCGGAGCTTCACCTGTAGAATGTTACTATAAAAACACATGTTAAGTCTCAGTCCCCAAGAACTTCCTAGGTAAAAATCTGGGCTCCCTAACAGGCAGTCATGGTTGTTAAAACAGCTGTTTAACAGAGCCAACCTCACTCAACAAAACAGAAGTATTTTATCTTCTGGTCCTTCATCTAACCTGCTTTCAACATTTCTAAAGGAAAACGCCCATTTCCAACCTGGCAAGGCCATGTTTCTCACTCTCCAGTATTACTATATTATCATGAACCTTAATCAAATCAACACTATTCTGGGATAGAAACCTTAAGCATAATTTCCAACCTTCCTTTACTACTAATTAAATGGACCTACTCAACACTTGTTCAATCACTAAGTCTTGCTGGACCCTGTGAATCCATGAATTGCAGCATGCCAGGCTTCTCTGTCCATCACTATCACCCTGAGTTTGCTCAAGCTCATGTCCACTGAGTTGGTAATACCATCCAACCATCTCATCCAGTCGCCCCCTTCTCTTCTTGCCCTCAATTCTTCCCAGCATCAACACTAACCCTCTCTAAAGTATGTAGCTTGATAAAAATACCATACCCATACTTTTCACTGGTTAGACCGAAATACTTCACCAACATGGAAGACAATGTTTCTCTATCTCGAGTAAATTTTTGAGAATACAGGTATATACTTTTTCCCGTCACTCCTGTGCCAAAGTAAGATTATAATAATCAAAATAATGGCAAGAACTATCCAAAATGCTTTGTTTAAAAGTTCAATATAAAAAAGTACCAATTTAAGAATTTTTAGAAAGTAAAATAAAGTTTAAGATTTAAGCAACAACTAAGCTACCTAAATGTTTTCCAAGACCAAGGTTTCCAATTTTCAAATTATAAAGCAAGTTCCTGGTAACTTTACCAAAACCCATTAATCATTTTGACTATTCATATCCAAGAAACATTGCAAAGACCTGCTTCAAAATTTCTTCTAAGATCAAGGTTCTAAAATTTCCTCCCAACAAGTTAATAAAATGAAGCAATTAACAAGAAACACAGCATTACTCATTTTTAAGCTTCCAAATTTAAACTGACCTTATATAAAGAAGGCAGTTACTGAACAAAGATAAATCCTAAATCAATCAAGAAAAATAAATTGATTTAGTCCCTGAGAGTAGGGCAGGAATGACTTAAGGGAATATCCATGAAAGAAATATCTGAGGAAAACTCATCAGCTTATTAAAAAAAGCTCTTTACCAGTACAAGTATGTGGTTCAGAGTGCTCACTCCATGAAAACCAGATGAGAAGTTGGATCACACTTTGCACCACCACAAAAATTACTGACACTGATGTAATCTACCACTCGATCTCCTTTCCAAAACCTGACAAAGCTTTCCTTTATGTGGAGACCTGGGATTGATCCCTGGGTTGGGAAGATCCCCTGGAGAAGGGAATGGCAATACACGCCAGTATTCTTGCCTGGAGAATTTCACAGACAGCATAGCCTGGCGGTCTACAGTCCATGGGGTCCATGGGGTTGCAGAGTCAGACACAACTGAGCCACTAACACAAGCTAAGTTCACCTTAAGCAGACTACAAACTTTGATGTATCAATTTTGCTCGTATTCCTATCTATCTTTAATATTTTACAGTAACAAGGATCCTCATTTGAGAGGCTTACTCCTTGGAAGGAAAGTGATGACCAACCTAGACAGCATATTCAAAAGCAGAGACATTACTTTGCCAACAAAGGTTCGTCTAGTCAAGGCTATGGATTTTCTGTGGTCATGTATGGATGTGAGAGTTGGACTGTGAAGAAGGCTGAGCGCCGAAGAATTGATGGTTTTGAACTGTGGTGTTGGAGAAGACTCTTGAGAGAGTCCCTTGGACTGCAAGGAGATCCAACCAGTCCATTCTGAAGGAGATCAGCCCTGGGATTTCTTTGGAAGGAATGATGCTAAAGCTGAAACTCCAGTACTTTGGCCACCTCATGCGAAGAGTTGACTCATTGGAAAAGACTGATGCTGGGAGGGATTGGGAGCAGGAGGAGAAGGGGATGACAGAGGATGAGATGGCTAGATGGTATCACTGAATCGATGGACGTGAGTCTCGGTGAACTCCGGGAGTTGGTGATGGACAGGGAGGCCTGGCGTGCTGCGATTCATGGGGTCGCAAAGAGTCAGACACGACTGAGCGACTGAACTGAACTGAAAGGTATATTATGATTGCTGGTCATTTTATAATAAAATGCAAAGATGACTTTAGTGCAGTCTTACATTAACACTAGGCCATCTGTGCTTGTCTTACATGTGATTGTCATCTTTTGAAGTCCTCAAAACCACCTAACATCTTAATTAAGAATAAAGTTTAAGAGCATTGTGAAATATAAGAAATTTTTCACAAAAATAAGATACTAAAAAAAAAAAAAAATAATAAGATACTAGTAGTAAAGTCATCAAGTTATAAGAAAACTCTCACAACTCATAAACCATTAAAGTTAAGCAAAATATTTAGCTTGATAACCTAAATTAAAATGATTTTGACTACTCTGTAATATATATTAAGGACATAATTGCTTGTTTGGGAAATACTCAATTTCAAATAAACTCAAAAAACAAAAGCTTGTTTTCCAAAACAGTGGATTATCTAGCTTTACACAATGTATCAATCAAATTGTTGTAGTAAACATGCTTCTTGGAAGTTAGGTAAACATTCAAATCAGTTTTTATTTGTAAAGTTCAGAATATCCTTGAATTTAAATTGTCATGGTTAATTATATTCAGAAATAACACTCAATTTGACAATTAAGTGCGCTGAGCCACTTAACCTGGAAGGGAAAGGCAGCTGAGTAAGAGAATATTTATCTCTGAAATACAGTTGTATTCAGAGAAATTATATAGGTTATGCCAAGCATGTAAGCTTTATAATCATGATGGTCAGCTGCAAATGTTACATTAAATACATTAATCTTTAAATTATTTAATGAAATAATTAGGAAAAAAATTCAAAATGCTTTCATTGCAGCATTCTTAAATCTCTATTTTTTAAAGACACTTCCCCATTGTCTGCATTTATACTATTTATTAATAGTTTAGAATGCCTAAAATTAAGAAACAGCTTCCCTGGTGGCTCAATGGTCAAGAATCCTCTTGCCAATGCAGGAGACGCAGGTTCCTGGGTCGGGAGGATCCCCTAGAGAAGGAAATGGCAACCCGCTCCAGAATTCTTGCCTGGGAAACCCCATGAACAGAGGAGCCTAGCAGGCTGTAGTCCATGGGGTCACAAAGAGTCAGACACAATTTAGGGACAAAACCACCATCAAAATTAGGAAAGTCAGGTATACTACCACCCAAGGTCTCACGTTATTCAAATAACTTCAACATAAAATTAACACCTACAATTTGCAATGCAAAAATTATGAAAACTGCTCTCCAGTTCAGTTTAAGAGAATTAGACACTCTATTATTTTTACCACACAATTTAAGAGCAAACTGGTGTGAGATTGGAAAACTCCAAGTATTTTATACAAATTAGGAAGACTAAAGCCCACAGTGAATAAAATGTCAAGATGACAGAACTAATTCACATTAGAAGCTGGGTCTCCTCTCTGCTAAATCAGTTATTCTTTCCATTCTTTCACACACCTCTCATTAATGGAGAAGATGGAGATATCCCCAAGTTATCTTTTTTCCCTCTCAACAAAGAAGAAAATCAGAGTAAACAAGGCAAATTAATTGGTTGTCCACAGTCCAAAATTTTAAATAATCAAGAAACTGTGAATAGTAAACTAAGCTTGAAAGAAAATTTATATTCAAAATTACCTATTTCATATAATCTAGCCTCTAATTATAATGCAGTAGTTCATGAAAGCCTTTTGTTAACTATGGGCATGGCTTCCTTCATTATCTGTGGAACTCCAGGGAATTTTTTAAACAGTTGTTGCCACAATGATAAACACAATGGAATTCAATCTCGAACCTGATCAGGTTATTTTGATTCAAGAATTCAAAATGTTAAAATAAAAACAAGTATTTAAGTATTTGTAACTCTGACTCAAACAGAAAATAGTAATAAACTAAATCATTTTTTATGAAATATACTAACTTAAAATAATGGAATCTTTGGTTATATTTGCTCTCATGTATCCATTCTTTTTTTCTACCAGAAATATTGCCAATTTTACAAGCTTGGCTCAGCAGCAGATTTCAAAACACTGCCGTATTATTATGAAGGTCAAAGGACATGCAGATCTTTTTAAAATGTGACTTATTAAAATCTTTTTATTTTGTTGGTGATAAAAAGGAAAACTGAACTCCATTATGTTAATTTAGAAGTTTCTATATCATTTAAAGTATTTTTATAATGATTAATACTAGACAAAAAAATTAAAATCTCCATTTAATATTTTAATCTTAAAGTCTTTTTTTTTTTTTTTTTTACTTTTATGGATTCAAATTACAACTTCGGTAGTCTAAGTCACTGCCAATTTCTACTTAAACTTACCCTAAATTTCACATACATTTGTGTCTTAAGAAGCTCAATTCTCAATTTTTACAACAGTGTCCAAGCACATCTGAATGCCAAAATAACATCCTATCATTTACAAGAAGGAATCCCTAACCTTGATATTTGTATTAAAGACGCTTGGGATGAAACATGTCTTGACTCGACATATACGACATCTTTAAAACATTACTGTTAAAGGTCTAATATTTGGTTTCTTTTGTACATTATAATAAACACAAATTTGACCAAACTGCAAAAGGACCAAAAAGCAAAAATTAAGCTAAATTAAAAGAAATAAAAATATTACCTCTATCATCTATTTGAATCAACAGAATAAGCTAACACCAATGATATATTATCCACAAAAATTATAAGACCAAATGCAAACCTGCCCTTATGTGAATTAACTGGTTATTTGACTATCCTTAAAATTTCCCAAGATATCTCATTATATTCCATATTTCCTCTGGTAAATCCCTTGTTAATATCACTTGACATTAATTTCCACATTCAGTGTTAAGGAGTAAGAAATTATTCCTGACAATTCTGTACATATTTTTTCTAATTCATGTATCTAATTTTAGGGTATCAAAAAATCATATACATGTTGAAATTATTCCTTCCTTTCAAGCTCTAAAGACTTACTAAGCTATAGGTAACAAGTCTCCTTAGTCTCATCATTTTAGTTTCCTGTAAAATAACTTATTTTTCTACCTGTTTGGGAAGAAAGACTCACAAAAATAGGTAAAATGACTATTTTAAATCCACTAAATAATAACTAGACTATGAAAGGGTCTACTTAATTTTTGAAATACAGTTCTTTTAAGAATTGTAAGATCTGCAGATAGAAAAATTCTACGCCATTTCTAAAACATAATCTATATCACCAAAAAAAATGGCTGAAGAATGTACATTTCAGATTGTAAAGATGACTCAACTTCTGATTTAACCATGAATCTAAACCACCATTTAACTGAAAATTACTGAATGTCTCACAGCTGATATAAATCACATGTATCAACTGTTTTAACATTAGCACAAAACTGCTTTGATATAAGGAAATGCATTTGACGGGCTTTTTCTCATCCCTTTTTTGAGATTAAGTCTACAATTTATGTCACATTGACAACCTTTACTGATATTTTCCTATTCAAATGTTGGTAGCTATTAGACTTCATATGTTGGGTAAAAACATTTACTTACTTGCTATACAAAATACAGACTATCACAAAGATTTATCCTCAAGGATAAAATTCCATGGTCTCAGTCTTCAAAATGGCATACCTTTTGGGGGGGGGGAAGAAAACAATATTCTAAACAATTTATTGATGGAACCACCAAAAGCCAAGTAGGAATACATGTTTTTAAAGTTCTTATTTCATAAAAGGAACAAAAACTAAAATCTATGCTCACAAAACCCTAGTTTTTAAAACATTCTCCCCTAAAATGTTAATATGAATAGTAACTAGATTGAATTTTCCAATGAACTTATTCAATATTAAAAGATTAAAACTGTTTGCACAGTATATTAGGCAGCAAAAAATAAAAAGCATATCTTTGGTTTATGGTTTTCCTGAAAGTATAATCAGTCTTTTTCTTGGTCCCAAAATTAAACAAAGGCTTAAAGGACCTTCAGTATTTTAAACTATTCAAAAGGTACATTAAGTTACAATAGCTATGCACGTAATACTTCTCAATGAAAAGGTTTAAAGATTTTGTAAAATTATTTCAGATACTTACTCATAATCAGTATCAAAAATATAAATTATCAAAGAAAATAAAAACCTAATAAGCTTACTTTTATGTCAAAGTAGTACAATTTACCCATTCTTACCTCAAATAAACAGCGTATTTGTTCAGAATCGTCGTCAACCAAATTTAATTTTAATCTTGTAAGTTACCTTAAAAAAAAAAAAAGATAATATCAGTGTTTTGATTTTTGAACAATTCTTGGCCAAAGTTTCAGTGTGATGAAACAATGAGAAAATATTCCAGAGACATGATCACTGGATAAATTCAAGAAGATGGCTCATCAACATGCTACCTGTACATTTAAGGTTGCAGTTATTTATCATAGTATCTATCACTCTTTGTTTTCCTCATCTTTTGGTTGCATGCATAAACATTAGAGATAAAGCAATGAGATTAAAAAAGAAAAAATTCACATCTTTGGAGAGATTTAAGATTATGACCTTTTCATTTTTATTTTTCTTTTGATGCCAAGCAATATACAAAAACAAAGAAGTTTACCATTTGTAAAGACTGAAATCATCTTAAATTTTCTTTATCATCTAGAACTACCTTTTACAAGAAATGAGCAATTAAAAATTAACTCCAGGAGAAATAAGTGAAGTTAAAATGGCTACTGGTTACTTTAAATTTTTAAACCACAAGTTATTTGATCTCACCAAGTGGGATATTAGCTTTGTCTTTAAAGCAAATCTAAAACATGTACTACCTATGATCTTTATTCAATTTCAAACTGAGGTCTCTAACATTTTCAGTCTCCCTTCCCCCATTTCTCATGTAAAAAGATCTTAAGAGGTTAAACAACTAGCAATTATTTTGCATTTTGCTATTTAGAGGATTCTGAAAAACTAGATTCAGAATATTAATGTAAAACGACTTGCAGTGTTCAAAAATTTCAAAAAACGTTGATTTGAAAAACCAAAACGGTTAAAACAACAGTCTGTAAAATCAAGATATGCGCAACTGATGTAACGTGTAGCAGTATATGAATGCTATTCGGAAAATAAAACAATTTCACTAACAAAAATACCCTCAGAAACATTAAAAAAATACAACACTACCTGTGATTTTACAAGTACTACGTACATCTGCCCAACACTATTTTTACGTAGATCTTCACCTCCACAACAACACACGAGCTACCGCAGGACGAAGACAAATATATTCTAAAATACACAAAGGTTTGTGCATTTGTGGTTTGTTCTTCAAATCACTAAACTTAAATTCCCTCTCAGACAATGTTTAAAATTTCTAGACTGTACAGGGAACTCTACAAATTTTTTAAAAATCATAATACACTATTGAAATACTGTTCCATTTTGAGCATAACTGGATTTTTATGCATGCAACAAATATGGCTCCTCTTCATCGCCCATTACCGAGCAATCCTACTTTAATATTTACACTACCAGAAAGTAACTTCACAAAGGGATTTTGGTCTCTGAATATTCCTTTGCAAAAGTTTTGTCGACCACAGCTTGTGAGGATATACATTATTTTTAAAAATAATCAAACGACGAACTTAAACTTTTAAAAGTCTAGGAACTGACCCAAGTACCTCCTAACATTCAGGTGTGGTATAACGGCTCCTTATGACCTTTTTAAAAGTACCCCAATAGTAGATTTAATCATTGTTCAAACAACAGAATGTCAAACAATCTTGGCGTAATCACTCAGTAAAATAAACTACCTTAATCAAACGTCATCTTCTAGCACCGTAATTATAATCTATTTCCATTAAACAGCCCTGACGACATAGTAAACTTGGCTTCGTAATTTTTGAAATACCAGAAGCACTCCTCCAACTTGCATTTTTAAAAAGACAACCTTAACGTCAGTAAAGGGTTGAACAAGCAGCAACTACCTTTTCATCTGTAACACTGCAGCCGTTTTCAAAATCGGCTTGGAAAGAGTTAAAAGCCAACACCCAAAAGGAAAAAAAAAAAAAAACAAGTTTTTATTTTTTGTTGAAACGTAGTCAGGGTTCCATTGTTCTTTTAAATTCGACCACGAAGATGAGTTCCCACCTCACGGCAAAGGGGTTAAAAAAACTCCCCAGTTGGAAGGACATGAAAAGGGGATTCTTTTTTCCTTACCCTAAATATCAAAATAACTCACCAGGACAGACGGGGGCTCTCCTCGCACGGTCGCCGCCGCCGCCCCTCTCCCCGCGGGGCCGGTCCAGGCAGCGAGACGGCCCCCCGCCCGCCGCGGGGTCTGCAGCGGGGCCCCGCGCCCCCAGCTCCCGGCCCCGCGGTTCTTCCCGCCCGGAGAGCCAGCGAGCGGCGCCGCCGGGGGAGAGCCGGCCCGCGAGGCCCGGCCCGCCGCCCCCTCCTGCTCGCGCGCTCAAGGACATTTTGCTTTTCCTCCCAAGGACAAAGGACAATAAAAGGAGCCGGGGAGCCACTCACCGGGTCCGAACGCCGCGGCCGACCCCTCCTGGTCGCCTGCACCCGACTCCCGCGCCAGGGCGCCCGCCCGAGCCTCCCGCCCGTACGGGTCGGGCCGCCGGGGCCCCGGGGAGCCTCGGCGGCCGCTGCCGCAGCGGCGCTTTCCGCGTCGTGGGCCCAGCCGCCCCGGGCGCCTCTGCCGCGGGCTCCCAGACCGGCGCGCGGCCCGCCTCGCCCCCCAGTCACGGCCGCTTTGCTCCCGCGGGTCTGCGGGCCGCCCGGGAGTAGGTCCTCGCCGGCCGGCGGGCTCCGCGGCCGCGGCGGAACGCCTGACAGCTCGGGGTGCTGCTGCCTCTCCGGCCATCTTGTGCCGTGTGTGTGTGGTGTCTCTCTCCCGTCTCCTCTCTCGGCTCTACTCCCTCCTCCTCCTCCCCCCCGCCCCACACACCACACAACATGGCCTCTTCGCTGCGGCGGCGGCTGCTGCGGCGGCAGCAGCTCCGCCGCGTTCCTGCCCGCTCCCCTCCCCCACCCTCCCCGCCTCCCGCCCGCAGCCCCAGGTGGCAATACGCATGCGCGCCACCGCCCGCCCGCCGCGGTCATTGGCTCCTCGAGCTTCCTGCCACCCCCTTCCCGGGGAGCGGCCTCACGCACGCTCGCAAGCGTCTTCCTCCCGCCTAACAACAACCACTTGGAGACTATTGGCTAATTCTGAACCCACCCCCTTCAGCTGCCTCCCCGCGGATAGGCTGGCCTTAATGCCACTCACCTTCTGTAGGTGTCTCTGGTTTTCTTGAGGGGTCCCAGCCAGCGATTGGCTGACGATGGAACATTTGGTTTGGAGCTGGTTTGTGGGTTTGCACCCCGCAGTGCGGACCCCTCGGAGAAGACTTAGGGGGGGTCCCAGGCGCGAAATAGGCCAGGCCAGTATTATTAGTACAGTGGCCTAGAGATGGGGCCTTCGCTCCTGGAAAAAACTTGGAATTCGGTGTTTTTGACTTCAGATTTTTGTCTTTTTTTTTTTTTTTTTTTTTTAAAAAGGAAAATGAGAGGATGACGGGCAAACAAGATGCAGGTTCATAGCCCTTGGGCAACAGCCATTTCTCCTCAACTGTAGAACTCAAGATTTTTCTTCTAAACAACCCAATCGTTCCCTAAAGGTCAAAGAATTAGAGCCAAGTGATTTTCCAACCAGCACATCCGCCTAGCCAGGCATCCTAATTGAGATGCCACTTATTTGAGAGTTTGTAACCTTCTTGTTGACCGTTTATGAAAGGCAGTGTATTGGTAGGTACGTTGTCCCTCGGCCTTGTAAATCAGGATCTCTTAATCCTGGTTGGGCCAGATTCCACCCTTCCCCAGTGTGTTAAAGCGATAGTTTGAAGCTGAACAGTCATAGTCTACCTGCCAACCACCTTCTCCCAGAACACAGGCAAAACAAGCTTCACTTCCTTTAAGCAAATCTTTCCCCGCCCCCTCTCCCCTTCTTCCTACTTAAATCTGGAAGCAACTCTTGGCAGACCGAGGAATAACTGAAAACCTAAACTTTACTGAAATGGATGGGAAAAGAAAAAGTAGTGGCTCTCTCCCAATGCCAGCATTTTAGAAATCTTGCTCCTTTTGGCAAGGGACCTGGGAAAAAGGAAAGGAACACTAGATGCTCTTCGTCTTAACGGATTTATTTGAGGGAAGGAGTCTTAGGGAAAGGTGGGCAACTCTGAAATTCTCTTAAGACCCTGTTTTCTGTTCTTGAATTAGAATCAGAGAATGTTAAATATTCATGAGGCCTAGGAACTAGGTCTGGCCCCTTCTTTTCAAAACGATACAGTTGTTAGTTCATTAAGTACAGCATCAGCTACTTAGGACAGAACTAGGGCTAGAACTCAAATCTAACTTTATATAGATATTAGGGTTCCTTCTGTGCAAACTGGCCATTCTCCTTAAGAGTGTAATTTGAGCTCTAAGTGAACACAAAAAGAATGCTTCTTTAACTGAAATTCAGCTTTTCTCCATTTAATTTCCAAGAGATATTCCTTTACACAATCTAACTTTGAACATTGTAGACCTGCTGCAGGCTTTGTTCTCTGAAATAGCCCCACCCTGAACTTTTTGTCTTCATCCTTCCTGATTTGTTCTTGTGTGTTCTTTGTTCATCCCCCCACCTTTTCCCTCCTAGCCCTACCTGAAATCCATCTATGATTCTGCTTGTCCAGGTTCATCACGGAGTACTTTTCTGCCAGCAAAACTGGCCTGAACAGGTCCTTATTAAAAATAGGTATGACTCAAAAACATTGAGTAAGCTATGCACCAGGCATTGTTCTAAGCCCTCATTGGAGGTTGATTTAGGTGATCACACAGCACCCCTATGAGAGGCTGTTATTATCACTGTGTATTATCTCTGTTAGGAAACTGAGACACAAGTTTAACTTGCTCAGGTCCACACTGCTAAGAAATATTAGAACCCAGTAGTCTGACTCCAGACCCATTCCCTTCTGCCTCTCCCAGTTTTTGGCCAAGACTGTCCCCTTGCCAGATGGGTTCAGTTGGATCTCCCATTGTGGGAGCTGTCTGATTTGCCAGGTGCTCTCTCCCCTACTTCATTGACGTGTTCCACCTTCAGAATCGGGCCTTCCTCCAACTGGGAGATGTCAGATCCGTTTTAACTTAATCCTGGTTCCCAGACCTGGTCCCCATCCTCCACCCTGTTGCTATCAGTCGCCTGGCATGCCACCTGGGAACTCTAGGTCTCTAGTTCTGGTTTTGTTCGTTTGTTTTGTTTTCGGCTGTGCTGGGTCTTCATTGCTGTGTGTGGGCTTTCTGTAATTGCAGCAAGCAGGAACTGCTCTCTGGTTGTGGTGCTCGGGCTTCTCATTGTGGTGACTTCTCCTGTTGCAGTGAACAACACTTGAGGCACATGGGCTTAAGTAGTCATATGGCACCTGGGCTTTAGTTGCTTACCAGTGTAGGAGACATAAGAGACTCCGGTTCAATCCCTGGGTCGGAAAGATCCCCTGGAGGAGGACATGGTAACCCACTCCCATATTCTTGCCTGGAGAATCCCATGCACAGAGGAGCCTGGTGGGCCATAGTCCATAGGTTTGCAAAGAGTCAGACACGACTGAAGCAACTTAGCATGCACACATGCCTTAGTTGCTCCACGGCATGTGGAATCTTCCAGAAGCAGGATTGGAACCCTGTGTTGGCAGACAGATTCTTAACTACTGGACCACCAGGGAAGTCCCTCTAGCTCTCCTGTTTTACTCATTGTCCAATTGTGGATCCTCACGGTTCAATTGTGGAGTGACTCCCTTTTAAGAAGATACATCTTGGGTGGCTTACAGAAAACAGCTTTCTTCTCCCAAGCTTACATTCCACACAACGTCTTCTTCAGAGAAGGCTCTTATTTACCCAATGGAAATGTTTTCCCTATCACCTCACACATGACAGTCATGATTTTTTTTGCCATGTCAACACTGTGCCTTTAGCCATCCTCTTTAAAGCTAGACTGGTGGTGATGGTTTAGTTGCTAAGTCGTGTCCGACCCTTGCGACCCCATGGACTGTAGCCTGCCAGGCTCCTCTGTCCATGGGATTCTCCAGGCAAAAATACTGGAGTGGGTTGCCATTTCCTTCTCCAGGGGATCTTCCTGACCCAGGAATCGAACCTGTGTCTCCAGCATTGGCAGGCTGATTCTCTACCACTAGTTCAGTTCAGTCGCTCAGTCGTGTCTGACTCTTTGCAACCCCATGAACTGCAGCACGCCAGGCCTCCCTGTCCATCACCAACTCCCGGAATCCATTCAAACCCATGTCCATTGAGTCGGTGATGCCATCCAGCCATCTCACCCTCTGTCGTCCGCTTCTCCTCCTGCCCTCAATCTTTCCCACTAAGACACCAAGAAAACCCACCGGGGAAGGTAGACTAGCTCTGTCCTGAAAAAAAGCACCTGACACCTGGCTGACCACAGTCTACTTCCACCACAGTTCCTTTCGTGCTAAGTGATCTGCCAATGAACCCAGAGGAGGTCACTCCCTCCCCCAGCCCCCGCAGGCTCCTATTACTACTGTCTCTCTTTACCAGTGAAAATGAAGAACCCAGCCCTTAGCCCTGACTTCCTCAGAGGAAGGGCCTCTTCATGCTTCGTGCTCTAAGTAGATCTGTTCCAATTTAATCTTGTCAAAAAAAAAAAAAACTTCGATGGGCAGAGACTATTTCTGGAAGGATGCAAGGATCTGTTTACACTGGTCACCTCTGAGGAGACCTGAGAGGAAGGTGGAGAATCAAGTGGGAAGGGCATTTTGTACTCTATATCCTTTCTTGACATTTGAACTTTGAACCATGTGAAGGTATTACTTTTTTAATGAAGAGAGGAAAGGGAGAAAACTCAATCTCCTGGGCTAAAAGCTGCCACTGTTATAAAGGTAACTTAAAAAAGATTTTTTTGTGGGGACTTCCCTGGCATCCAATGGTTAAGACTTCGCCTTCCAATGCAGGGGTGTGGGTTCGTTCCCTGGTCTGGGAGCTGCGATTCCCCTTGCCTTGCGGGCAAAACACTAAAACACAAAGCAGAAGCAATACTGTAACAGATTCAATAAAGACTTTGAAAATGGTCCACATCCAAAAAGTCTTTAAAAAAAATTTGTGTATATGTCATCTGCATTGGCTGCACAAAACACCTGTACCTTTTTTTATTTTTTTAATGAAATAAAGGTCATACAACACTCAGGACCTCCAGAGATGTGAATGGCCCCTGGAGTGTCCCTGGCTGATGATAAGGGTCCCTGGCACATATGATGGGCAGCAGCTCCCGGTCCCCGTGAGCTGTGGCATCACACTGCAGGACAGAGCTGCTTGCTTGCGTCCCTGCAGCTCCGCAAGCCTGTTTCCCGTTTCTGCCCTCCTCTCCTCTGGTGGCCATTAAAGAAGAGCCAGCCAGACATGCTTCCCGCCTTATGTCCTGTCCTACACATCCACCTTTGCCTGGAGTGTCTCCCTTTGAGGGTCAGCCCAACTCATCACGGAGGCTCAATCAAAACCTAGGATGACCTTGATGTCAGAGGCAGAGTTTTCAAATACAGGCTTGTCCAGATTCCACAGCTCTGCTCCTGCTCTTTGCAGTTTCTCTTGCTGCTCACACTCACGTGACTTACATGCAGCCTCTCTTATTTCTGGAAACACCCTGCTCCTTCTTCACAGACGGCGATCTTTCTTTCTCCCAGGGTACATCACACGCAAACTTGAAACTCGTATATTCAAAAGGTTTCCGAACGCAGTTCTTGTTTCTTCCATGTACCAGGTACTATTTTATTTTATTTTTTTAGACTTTATTCCTTTTTGAAAAAAGTCCATTTGTTTGGCTGTGCCAGGTCTTAGTTGCAGCACACGGGATATTCACTGCAGTGCACGCATTCTCTAGTTATGGCACTGGGGTCCCTGAGGGCTCGGGCTCAGTAGCTGCATTGTGGTTCCACAGGCCCGGTTGCTCTGCATCATGTGGGATCCTAGTTCCCCAATCAGGGATCCAACCTGTGTCCCCTGCATTACAAGGCAGACTCTTAACCACTGGACCACACCAGGGAAGTCCCACCAGGTACCATTTTAGAAGCTGGGGATGCTGCATAGATTGGGGTTCCTGTTCTCATGGAGCTTATATTCTCATGGGGCAGAAGTCTGTACATAAGAAAATACCAAGTAGTCATCAGTTAGGTATGTTGATGGAAGGCCTAACCACAGGTTGAGTGGTCAGGGAAGACCTCTCTGAGGAGGTGACATGTAAATTAAGTCAGAAGGACACAAAGGAAGGAGCTATGTGTAGCCAGTTCCAGGCTAACATGGCAGACGGTATGCATGCAGCTAATTTTGCTCCATCCCCAAACTGCATTAAACAGCTTTTCTTCTCCCTTTCTTTACTTCCTTCTTTCCTTCTTTTCATAAACTTATCAGGGAAAGAACACAAGAGAGCAACACAATTTCCGAAGCTGGAAAATAGATGGATGAGGGTTATCTCAAAATTAAGCAGGCTTGAGAAAGCTAAGATCCAACCCAACTTACACTCAGAAGGCTCAGAAACCAGAGCTGGGGATCACTGGGACTAAGTGGGAAGGGGAAGGGTGAAATAAAGAGAGCTGAGTGACAGCAGTTTGAGAAGCAGTTAGAGCTCACATCCCATCCCTGATTCCAGCAGGAGATTGGAGATTATTCTAAAGAGAGAGTCTCTGGTCTGAAGGATGCCAGGCACATTGGAGGGCCTAGCTACCACACCAAAAATCAGGAGATCCGGAGGCCAGATGCTCAGCAAGTGAGATGACTCCAGTTGTCTTGCCCCAAGGGCTCAGTGGTAAAAAATCCACTTGCCAAGCTGCAGGGGTTTGATCCCTGCATCGGGAAGATGCCCTGAAGAAGGAAATGGCAACACACTCCAGTATTCTTTCCCAGGAAATCTCATGGACAAAGGAGCCTGGTTGGCTACAGTCCATAGTGTTGCCAAGAGTCAGACACAACTGGGCACACCCACAATCCCACTTTGGCTCTCAGAATGCTGGCAATGTGACATTTACCATTGGGTACAAGATTGGAAGACTCTTTTTCAGGAATTTAATAGGTCTATGACGAAGGCCCACAGGGGGCATTCCTAACTCCTAACAATGGTCCAACCAGGTCACCCTTCAGAAAAGCTCAGGATCAATGTATCAGACACCTTTTGTGCACTGCTTCCTAATCCTCTTGATCTCAGCTGTCATTCTACCCAAAGTCATAGCCACTGTTCCATCAAGTTCCATATAGCTTCCCAGAGCAAATATGATGGGTTTCCTGTGTCAATTTAACTAGCCACAAGATGCCCAGATATTAATTAACACTCCTGGATGAGATTACCATTTGAATTGGTAGACTGAGCAGATACTGCATGGATGCTCAGTCGTGTCTGACTCTCTGTGACCCTGTGGACGGTAGCCCTCTAATTTCCTCTGTCCTTGGGATTTCCCAGGCAAGAATACTGGAGCGGTTGCCATTTCCTCCTTCAGGGGATCTCGCCCACCCAGGGATCAAACCCACATCTCAAGTGTCTCCTGCATGAAAGGTGAATTCTTTACTGCTAAACCACCAGGGAAGCAGAGCGGATATTGGGCCTTATCCAATCGGTTGAGAGTTTGATAGAACACAAAAGCAGACAAGAGAATTTACTCTTTCTGCCTAATGTTTTTTTTTTGAGTTGGGTCACTTGTCTTTTCCTGCACTCAGACTAGAACTTACACCATTGGCTCCCCGGTTCTTGGACTTGAATTACACAACTGGTTCTTCTGCCCTCCAGTTTGCAAATGACACATCATGAGATTTCTCAGCATAATCTCCTGAGCCAGTTCCCTATAATGTCTCTATCTAGACCTATCTCGTCCCTGAATGTACTTTCTGTCTCAAAGCTGCTTTGACATCTCTGGGTCAACAGAATCACTCTGCATCAGCATGGAGGAATGTGAAGCCAGAAATTTATGGAAGATAATACCTGTGGGGATACTTTTGAAGACTTTGGTCCCTTGATTGGACAGCTGAGACAGATTCTACGGGACTCAGAAGATGCCGTGAAACAGAGCACCGGTCGCTGCGGCACATGTCTAACGCTGATGCTGTGCTCTGCCATTTTCCCTCCCGCTGACCCCACTCCTGCTTCTTTGGATCACGTCATCACTCCCCTGTGTGTAAGTCTTGGGCTCTTTCTTGAGGAAAACCTTGGCTGAGTTACAATAAGACCCAATCTTACAGTCGGAGCTTCCAGTCACCCTTTCAGACTCTACTCTTGATGAGGAATAAATAGTTAATAGTAAATAGTTAATGCCAAACAACTAATAAAAGTTTCTCACATGAACAATAAGGACCAAAACCAAGAGGAATAAAAAAAAAAAAAAAAGTAACTTGAAGGAAAAACATGCCATGAAGGGAAAGGATATTAAAAAATAAAATTTCTTAATCATCATTAGTATTTCAAAAGGGAAAGAAATGATATTGGATCCATGAAAAAGGAAAGGATGCCATATAAAGAAATAATTCAAAGAAAGAAAAAGAAACATAGTGACAGAAATGGAAAACTCAATAGAAAGAATAATAAAATTGGAGAAAACTCAGAGAAAACAAAGTATGAAGGACAGAAATGGACACTCAGTTCAGTTCAGTTCAGTTCAGTCGCTCAGTCGTGTCCGACTCTTTGCGACCCCATGAATCGCAGCACGCCAGGCCTCCCTGTCCATCACAAACTCCCGGAGTTCACCCAAACTCAAGTCTATAGAGTCAGTGATGCCATCCAGCCATCTCATCCTCTGGCGTCCCCTTCTCCTCCTGCCCCCAATCCCTCCCAGCATCAGAGTCTTTTCCAATGAGTCAACTCTTCGCATGAGGTGGCCAAAGTACTGGAGTTTCAGCTTCAGCATAATTCCCTCCAAAGAACACCCAGGGCTGATCTCCTTCAGAATGGACTGGTTGGATCTCCTTGCAGTCCAAGGGACTCTCAAGAGTCTTCTCCAACACCACAGTTCAAAAGCATCAATTCTTTGGCGCTCAGCCTTCTTCACAGTCCAACTCTCACATCCATACATGACCACAGGAAAAACCATAGCCTTGACTAGATGAAACTTTGTTGGCAAAGTAATGTCTCTGCTTTTCAATATGCTATTTAGGTTGGTCATAACTTTTCTTCCAAGGAATAAGCGTCTTTTAATTTCATGGCTGCAGTCACCATCTGCAGTGATGGACACTAGGAAACAAAATTAAAGGATAACTCATGTAGGCACCCCCTCCAGTGTTCTTGCCTGGAGAATCCCAGGGACAGGGGAGCCTGGTGGGCTGCCGTCTATGGGGTTGCACAGAGTCGGACATGACTGAAGCGACTTGGCAGTAGCAGCAGCATGTAGGTTCAACATCTGAATAATAGAAACTCCAGAAAAATAAAACAAAGGTAATGAATTAGAAAGAATCATCAACTAAATAATTCAAGATGTTCCAGAGTTGAAGAACACAATTTCCAATTGGAAAAGGGTGATCAAGAAGCAAGACCAACAGATGAAGTAGACATTGAGTTTCATCATTGTGAAATTCCAGAACATAGAAGTCAAAGGAAGATTCTACAAGCTTCAAGGAGGAAAGGTCACACACAAAGGACCAGGAATCAATAGTTTCAGGCTTCTCAATAACATCACTGGAATCAAGAAGTTAGTGAATGGACTTCACTGGCAGTCCAGTGATTAAGACTCTGAGCTTTCAAAGCGGGGGATGCAGGTTCAATGCCTGGTCTGGGAACTACGATCCCGTGTGCCAGGCATGGCCAGAAAAAAAAAAAAAAAAAAAGCATGTTAGTGAAGCAACATCTTCAAAACACTAAGGGAAAAATGATTTTCAACTTCAAATTCTACTCCTAGCCAAAATATCTAGCGTGTAGAGGGTAAAATGAAGACAACTTTCTTGCAAAATCTCAAAGAGTTTACCTCCCATGAATGCTTTCTCAAGGAGCTGTTGGAGAATGTATCCTGCAAGGGAGCAAACCAAGGAAGAGGAAGACATAATCAGAGGACAGGGGAGATCTATTGCAGAAGGTGGGCAAACAGAGTCCTCAGGTGGACGGTACAGGGAGATCCCAGGCTGTCAAGTCTGCTCCAGACAGCCACCAGGCAGAACTGGAGCAGCATAACCCAAGAGACAGACTCCAGGATAGCTTCATCGGTATCTGCCTCCCCTGGTTCCTTCCTTTGTGCCTGAGGACTGAATACCCAGGTGAACCTGCTTTCTTGCTCAGTCGTTCAGTCATGTCTGACTCTTTGTGACCCCCATGGACTGAAGCCCCCCAGGCTCCTCTGTCCATGGGATTCTCCAGGCAAAAATATTGGAGTGGGTTGCCCTTTCCTCCTCCAGAGGATCTTCCTAACTCAGGGGTCACACCTGTGACCTAGCTTATAATCTGGACGTGACCTATCTGGACCAGGTATTGATAAAATTCCTCTCTCCTCCATTAAGCCACACCATCTAGATCAGCTGAGGACTCACTTCTTCCTCCACAGATATGGTCTGCTTTGACCCACTGCTAGACCAAGGTGAGAAGCAGATTAAAATGGAACAGCATACTCGCAGCCACGTAACTGCCACACGCCTCACACGCGCCTCCTGTCTTGCCTGTCAGCGCCCCACTGTGCTGCAGCATGTCTTCTCCAGGATTCACTCCTGATGTTGCCGAGGTGAGGTTCTTGTAAATTCCCAGGGAAGCCTCAGTCACACTACAACCTGCAGATGCGTCTCTGCCGTCTCCTGGGAGCCTTCATCTAACTCTGCCAATATCCCATGATAGCTAGGTGAGTGCCTACAACTCAGGCTTTCCAAAGTAAGTGATAACTGTTCAGGGACTTCCCTGGGGGTCCAGTGGCTAAGACAACACACTCCCAGTACAGGGGGCCTCAGTTCCATCCCTGGTCAGAGAACTAGATCCCACATGCTGCAACTAAGAGTTCATGTGCCACAACTAAAGATCCCAAATGCTGCAGCAAAGATCCAATGTGCCACACCTAGGACCCAGCGCAGCCAAATAAATATATATTTTAAGTTGAATTCTATCAAACTTTCAAGCGGAGTATAAGGGAACTTGTGCTTCCCAGCCAAGATAGAGCCTAAGGAACCAGATTTACACACCTGCCTGAAACAAACAGACAAAAGGCAAGAAAAATGCAAGGGTACTTAAGACATTAGGCATCAGCTAACTAAGGACCATGATTCCTGAGTGCAGGAAACAAATGTGGTAAGCACTGCTGTTACCCCCGCTTACTGCCTGGATTGCAACCCTGTCTCCAAGCCTCAGTGCTGGGAGAGGAAACCCAGGCAGAACCCTGCCATCTCCCTGAGCTGAGGAGACGGATTGGCAGTCCAGGAAGCCCAGGGAGGGCACGGTGGCTGGAGTTACCAGGGCAAAGTACCAGAGAGAAGAGAGCATGGGTCATAAAAGGAACAGTTCATAACCTAACTGCGTAACATTAGAAATATCTCCTTGAAACTGTTAAGAAAATGAAAAGCCACAAACAGGGACAGAATATCTGCAAATCACAGATGAATTATATAAAGAATGTATAAAGAACTCTCAACATTAAATAATAATAAACTGGAAACATTTTATATCATACATTAACACATACATATGGAATCGAGAAAGATAGTACTGATGAACCTATTCGCAGGGCAGCCATGGAGACACAGACATAGAGAACACTTACGGACAAGGGTGAGGGGGAGGAAGGAGAGGGTGGGATGAATGGAGAGAGCAGCATGGAAGCATATACACCAACATATGTAAATAGGTAGCCAATGGGAATGTGCTATATGACTCAGGGAACCCAAACTGGGGCTCTGTGATAACCTAGAGGGGTGGGATGGGGTGGGAGGTGGGAGGGAGATTCAAAAGGGAGGGGACATATGTACACCTATGGCTAATTCATGTTGATGTGTGACAGAAATCAGACCAATATTGTAAGGAAATCATCAATCAATGAAAAGTAAATAAACACAATAAAAAAATAAACAATGCAATTTTTTAAGTGAGTGAAATACATAAAGAGTTCACCAAAGAAGATACACAAATCATAAATAAACACATGAAATAATGCTAGGGGAATTCTCTGGCAGTCCAGTGGCTCACTGCTAGGGCTTGAGTTCAGTCCCTGGTTGGGGAATGAAGATTATGCAAGCCAAGCAGTGAAGCCAAATAAAAAAAATGAGATGCTCAGTATCATTAGTCACCGGGGAAATTCAAACTGAAAACGCAATGAGATATTACTACGTACATAATAGGAACTTGAGAGTTTAAAAAGACTGTCCCAGCAGGATATAATATACATGATAAATATAATTAATACCACTGTATGATATTTATGAAAGTTAGTAAGAGTAAATTCTGAGTTCTCATCACAAGAAAAACACTTTTCCTCTTTCTTTAATTTTGTACCTATATGAGATGACAGATGTTAACTTAACTTATTGTGATAAATCACTTTATGATGGATGAAAATCAAATCATTATGGTGTATATCTTTAACTTATATAATGCTGTATGTCTTCTACATCTCAATAAAACTGAAAAATGAAAATAAAAAAACTCTGCCAGCTTGGGAGGATACAGAGCAACCATAAAAGACGCTCATGCTTTGCTTTTGAAAGTGCTAAATGGTACAGCCCCTTTGGAAAACGTTGGCCGTTTCTTGTTCAGTTCAAAATACTTAACGTATGATGCTGCGCCTAGATTTTTACCCAGGTGCGTGTCTATAAAAGAGAATACTACTCAGGACTTCCCAGACAGTCTAGAGGTTAGGAGTACATGCTCTCACTGCCTAGGGCCCAGGTTCATTTCCTGGTCAGGGAACTAAGATCCCACAAGCCACGTGGTATAGCCAAAAAAGAAAAAAGGAATACTAATCCATCACTTTTAATGAATAAGCTATCAATACAAGCAACAGGGTTAATCTCAATATTTATTTTGCCTGAGGAAAATAAGCCAAAAATAAAAAAAGAGTACATACTATATGAGTCCATTTATATAAAATTCAAGAAAATGCAAACTAATAGAAAGTAGATCAGTGCTTTGGTTGCCTGGAGATGGGAGAAAGATGGGGCGGGATGTAAAACAGGGACATCAAAAGGCATGAGGGAGGAGATCTCTAAAGGTGATGAATATCTTTTTCATGCTGATAGTTCTGCAACTGTAAATGCACACTGAAACATACCAAATTGTATGCTTTAAATACGCACAGCTTATTGTACGTCAATTTTATACCTCAATAAGGCTGTTTGTTTAAAATTTTCCAGAGTTTGCTTTTTTTTTTTTCTGGCCGTGCCTGGTCTTAGTTGAGATCTTTGATCTTCCTTGCTGCCTGCAGGATCTTTCAGTTGGCGGCATGTGGAATCTTGCGGCATGTGGGATCCAGTTCTCTGACCAGGGATTGGTCGCTGGCCCCTTGCATCGGGAGTGCAGAGTATTAGCCATTTGGGAAGTCCCTGCTTATTTGTTTTTTTTTTTTATGGAGGAACCTGTGAAGATTGTACTCTAGAAACGTATGTTCCTGTTTCTTTTTTTTTTTTTCAAACACACATGGATTTTATCTTTTAATTAAAAAAAAAAGGTTTAGAGTTAACACCTGGTTCAAAGTTCAAAGGCTGTACAGTGAAAAGTCTCCACTCTCTCTTCCTATTCTACCCAGAGCTCCTCTCTGAAAGCAATCAATGCAACTAGTTTCCCCAATGTCCTTCCAAAGATATTTCAGATTTTATTATAAGGATCACAATACCAAGATGACTTAGAGTGTGGTTGTATTTTATCTGTTGTCTCTAAGACTGCAGGACTGGGGGGCCTATTAGACAGACAGGTCGAGCCCCTGTGAAGTCATGCCATCCCAACATTCTCTCCCCTACAGATATGACCATCAGTCTCAAGTGTTTCTCTCCTTGACCTTCCTCCTGCATCACCCACTAACCTCTCACCTCTGGAGCTCTTCAGACCTGGACATGTACAGGCCCTGCTTTGTTCTAACTGCTTCAGCCATTTCTTTCTAAGTCATCTTCCTGTAGCCACTTTCAAGCATAACATTGGTGGTTTGCCAGCTTCATAAAGCAGCTACTCAGCCAGACTGCTGATGTCACGCTCCTGTGATTCTGTCTAGCCTCTGCCTGCCCCTCACCTTTGCCCAGTCCTCAGTGGGAGCAGACCACATCTCCTGAGAGTACAGTGGGCTGTGCTTGTTGGACTGAACCAGTTCATGCGAACTGTTCTGTCTTCTGTCTTCCAAAGTGAACTACTTTCCCACCTTGGAATTTCCATGAGTTAATGGCTATGTTGCTTCCCTGGTGGGTCAGATGGTAAAGAGCCCACATGCAATGCAGGAGACTCAAGTTCAATTCCTGGATTGGGAAGATCCCCTGGGGGAGGAAATGGCAACCCACTCTGGTATTCTTGCCTGGGAAATCCCATGGACAGAGGAACCTGGTGGGCTATAGTCCATGGGGGTCGCAAAAGAGTGGGACATGACTTGGTGACTAAACAACAATGGCTATGTTATTCTGTACTCAACGGGCTCTTTCATAGCTTAATATTTGTCTACTTGGGTATATGGATCACATCTCCCTGAGCAGGCTCCACGTGCTTTGGCTGACAGCCGAGACCTTGACTTAGACTTTGTTTACTACTGCATAGTTGTAGATGCTCAAATATCAGCTGATGAAAGATTTGCTCTGTTAAAATACCCACCAACTGTAATCAGATTCCATTAACTAGATTAGGAGAACTTTATACTGAATGGGCTTCAACATGATTTAGCCAAAGTAAATCATCACAATTTCATGTACTTCTTATGTAAATATAGTTTTCCACTTATTGAAAAAATGAAAGTTAGTCACTCAGTCATGTCTGACTCTGTGTGACCCCATGGACTGCAGCCCACTAGGCTCCTCTGTCCATGGAATTCTCCAGGCAAGAATTCTGGAGTAGGTTGCCATTTCCTTCTCCAGTTAGAGCTTCTTAAAAGTAGGGCACACACTGTATGTCAGTGATCAAAAATAGATCTTGCCCCTGGCACTCTGATAGACTGTCTGGAACTCTGATATGTTTATGCAATAGCCCCTGACCAGCCACCCAGAAGTGACTCTGTCCTGAGAACTCCTTGGGACTTCACCTGGGCTCTGATTTTCAGGGTGCCATAGGGTGATACCTTGTCGTCTTTTCTCTTTCTTAGATGTAGGCACTAGAAAGAGAGGGAGTGGACAGAGGCAATGCAGGAGCAAGCAGAGCACAGGGACCTTGGCATCCTCAGCTGTGGGATCCAACCTGGTCCTGGCTGCTCCCTGGCTCTCTGCAGCCAGGTTCTGATACTTGTCTCCAAACATAACCCGTGACTCTGTAGAAAGCCTCATATTTCCCTGTCTGTTTGCACAGCATCATCAACACTCATAAACCCACAGGAGGGGGATGAGGTAGCCTAGGGGGCCTGGAAACCTCAGGCTGATGGGGAAACAACTATTCCCATTACACAATAACTCGAGGTCAGAGAACAAGCAAATAACCGGTTCTTAGTTCCACTCTTGCCTGGAAAATCCCATGGACGGAGGAGCCTGAAAGGCTGCATCCATGGGATCGAGAAGAGTTGGACACGACTGAGCAACTTCACTTTCACTTTTCACTTTCATGCATTGGCAAAGGAAATGGCAACCCACACCAGTGTTCTTGCCTGGAGAATCCCAGGGACGGGGGAGCCTGGTGGGCTGCCATTTATGGGGTCGCACAGAGTCGGACATGACTGAAGCGACTTAGCAGCAGCAGCAGCAGCAGTTCTTCAACCAACAGGGATTTAACCCACCCCGCCCTGCAGTGGAAAGTGCAGAGTCTCAATCACTGGACAGCCAGGGAAATCCCCCCACCCCCTCCTTTTTTTTTTTTTTTTTTGGTTGTGCTGAGTCTTTGTTGCTGCTCCCTGGTTTTCTCTAGTCGTGGAGAGCCGAGGCTACTCTCTAACTGCGGTGTGTGGGAGTCTCATTGTGATGGCTTCTCTTGTCGCAAAGCAGAGATTCTAGAGCGCACAGGCTTAGTAGTTGTGGCTGTCACACTTAGTTGCTCCCATGCATGTGGAATCTTCCCAGATCAGGGATCTAACTGATGATGTCCCTGCATCGCAAGGTGGATTCTTAACCACTGCACCACCAAGGAAGCCCCAGCAAATAGCCAGTCTTGATTTAAATATTTGATATTTTGTTCTTCAGGGATATTTTAGCATTAATTTTCCCCTTTAAAAACATTACATAAAAATATTATTTATCTTGATTTGGCACCTCTTAAATTTTGTGCCTGAGACAAGTGCGTTCACCTGAACCCCAGTCCTACGTGGATGGTAGAGTTGCAGAAAAGGAATTCTAGTAACCAAAAGGCTTCAGTTCTGACCCAACACAGCCATGAAAAGCCTCAACACTTGGACTTCCTGGACCTAACCCTCATGACTTCCTCAGTCATATAATACAGATGATTCTATCTGCCCCACTTTCTTTGCAGGGCAGTTAAGTATGACGGTCAGATGAGATCACATAGGAAAAAAAAATTACTCTGCACACAAAATGGGATACTAATTAGCAGTCATTTGTCTTCAGGCTTGCTCTTTAAGCAGGGATGAGCCAATCCAGTTTGATCTGTGAGCTCCTAGGTCGAATGGAATGGTGACCTTCAGAAATTGCACGGCAGCTAACAAATACTGAGATCTATTTGGCCTCTGGGTTCTGACCCTGGGATAAGTCTGTGCTAACAGAGTGACCCTGACTACTGCTTTGCCTCTCCAGAACCCAGGAATAGGATGTAATTCCATTCTCAATCCATATCCTTGACAAAGTGAACTTGGACTCGGCTGACATAATTAAAGCCTGACATGATTTGAGACTCTAGACTCATATACAGGAAACAACCATAACTTTGAACGAGCTAACACCTTCTGTGTTTTTCACAGTGTCATTATTTTTTGTACAATAGTTATACTTACTGTATATATTAAGTTCTTAAAGGATGGACTGTGGAATAGAAATTAAGGGTTCTCCTAAAAAAATTGTGTAACATTAATTTATTTGTTTCCTGTACAGTTGGGCTTCCCTGGTGGCTCAGATGGTAAAGAATCCGCCTGCAATGCAGGAGACCCAGGCTCGACCACCGGGTTGGGAAGATCCCCTGGAGAAAGGAATGGCTACCCACTGCAGTATTCGTGCCTGGAGAATCCCATGGGCAGAGGAGACTGGCGGGTTACAGTCCATGGGGTCGAAAAGAGTCAGACACGACTGAGCAACTAACATTTTCAAATTTATGTAATTTCTTTGTGACATGTCATTTGTGTGTCTCATCAAAAACTGTTGTTCTTGCTACTTATTTTTTAAAGTTTTTTTATTGTGATAAATATATATAAAATGTACCATTTTAACGATTTGAAATGCACAACCCAGTGGCATTAAATATTTCACAATGTTGTGTAAGTATCACCTCTATTTATCACCAGAATTGTTTCTTCATCTCAAACTGAAACTCTGTTAAATGATAATCCTCCATTCTTCCCTCCCCAGCCCACGGTAACCACTATTCTACCTTGCTGCTGCTGCTAAGTCACTTCAGTCGTGTCCGACTCTGTGTGACCCCATAGACAGCAGCCCATCAGGCTCCCCCGTCCCTGGGATTCTCCAGGCAAGAACACTGGAGTGGGTTGCCATTTCCTTCTCCAATGCATGAAAGTGAAAAAGTGAAAGTGAAGTCACTCAGTTGTGTCCGACTCTTAGCAACCCTATGGACTGCAGCCTACCAGGCTCCTCCATCCATGGGAATTTCCAGGCAAGAGTACTGGAGTGGGGTGCCATTGCCTTCGGTCTCTATGAATATGCCCGTTTTCAGTAGCATATAACTGGTATCATACAACATTTGTACTTTTGTTATGTAACTTTTATATACAGGGGTAATTCTATCTTGTTTTATTTTTCTCTTCAGAAGACTCTTTACCCACTCAAGGAAAACATGGCTTCTCTTACTGAGAAATTATGTAATAAGATTGTTTCCCTTTTCTGCTGCTGCTGCTGCTGCTGCTAAGTCACTTCAGCCGTGTCCGACTCTGTGCAACCCCATAGACGGCAGCCTACCAGGCTCCCCTGTCCCTGGGATTCTCTAGGCAAGAACACTGGAGTGGGTTGCCATTTCCTTCTCCAATGCATGAAAGTGAAGTCGCTCAGTCGTGTCCAACTCTTCGTGACCCCATGGACTGCAGCCTTTCAGGCTCCTCCGTCCATGGGATTTTCCAGGCAAGAGTACTGGAGTGGGTTGCCATTGCCTTCTCCTATACAGCGCTAAATAGGAAAGGACATTAGAAGCTGTCTAAAACCAGCAGAAGAATTTTTGACTGTTACGGATGAGATTTTCCTCTGATCCATCCAGTTAATTAGACATCTAATAATCCTGGGTTTTCATTTCAGTGACTCAGTCAAGTGGAGAAGATACAGTAGTCTTCTATTATTAGCATTTTACACCTATCTGCATAATGAATGAATTTGGTAACTTGGGACGTTCCTGTTGGTCCCCAGCTACTCAGAATCTAAAGGCCATTTTTCTTGCTTCTTATTTTAGTTTTTTTCTTTTGTAGAAGCACGTAAGATCAGGTAGCGGTAAAGAGTTGACTTTTGGAGGTCTGGTTTTTGCTTGTCTGCTTTACTTAAAATGCCCAAGGCTTTTTCAAAGTTTGTCAATCAAGGTTGCAAAATACCCCCTAATACTGGGAGAACGTAGTCAAACTGTATGCTTGGTATCACCTAAAGTAATATTTTGCAGCCCTCTCATGTTGATTTTTTTTACCCTGGAAGTTTGTTTTCTGTCTGCTCCCTTTATGAGCAACTGGTTTCCTTCCCAGGCCATCACGGCAGCCCCCATCTGGGCAGGAACTCCGAGAATGCAGCACACACAGGTGCTAAGAGCCTTGCCCCTGAGAAGCTGTCATCCAAGTTAGGTGGCAAGAGGGACATTTATGAAGTGATTGTGTGTCATGTAAGCTGGAATATGATTAAGGATCTAAACGAGGGGCCAAATAAGAATGGCTTCGTGAGGTCCAGGGGAGGAGAGAACAGACGGTGGGGACTGCCTGGGGGCGCTTCTTAGAGAAGTGCAGTTATAGCCTGAGCTGTGAGGACCTCGGTAAGCAGAAGTAGGAGGTGGTGCTCCTACTTAGGAAGTACCAGAGCTGGCATCAGTCCCCTACGCCATGCTTTTGAAAAGTCATACATGTTAAAGTTAGTCCATTGACATAGCTGCTACTCAAACTGGGGTAAAGAGAAGCATCCACGTAAAGCTAGCCTGAGACAGGTAAAGTAACGGCTGCTCCTCCAGGGACCAGGGGCGCAGGCTTCATTCTGGCTCCCCTGTGCTTGTCAGAACTCTGGACAAAACTGTATGTCTCACCTGACATGGTTTTCTATCCCACATTCCAAAACTGCTTGCCCCTCCCCAACCAAAATCCAACACTTGCGGTTCACGATGGCTTATCAATGTTCCTGATCTCCACCAGAGATTTTCAATAAATTCATTGTTCTGTCCTTCCCTCTAAGCTCTTCATCTGCCATCTGAATCAATGGTGATTTGTTTCCATCGTCTTTACCGCTCAGTAATAAAGGAAAAATGCCCAAAGGATCAAGAAGGAAGAATGTAGGTATACTGTATAATCCTCTAATTAGCTAACAAATGCCTAGTTTTTTTAAAACTAGCAAACTATATAATAGATAACTAGCTTTGTTCAAAAGCCTTTCAGCCAAGTCCTAGTTCATACTGAGTGCAGTATATATCATTCAAAAATTAACACAACTCTACTTCCCTGGTGGTCCAGTGGCTCTGCATTCCCAATGCAGGGGGCCTGGATTCGATCCCTGGTCAGGGAACTAGATTTCACATGCCACAACTAAAAAGATCCTACATACTACAACAAAGTATGCAGGATATGCAGAAAAAATCAGTTTATATCACTTCAGACTTGGAAGTCAGAAAGTGTTATGTGTGACATGACTAAGTTTAAAGGTGAAGTTGAAGGCATTAAATTCCCCAGCTCTGACAGACATGGTTTAAAACTGAAAAAGAAGAGAAGGACAAGATTCTAGGAGCTGTTATTTTCCAGTGTACTCAAAAGTGGGAAAACATGTAAAGTTCAAGACATATGGGTAGGGTTACAGGGAAGGGTGTTGTTACAGTGAGAAGACCAAAAAGGCAAGGAAAAGTCTGAAATTTAGAAGGAAAAACCGTGAGGTTGGGTAAAAATTAAGGCTCCCAGGAGGCCACAGCCAAGGAGAAGCTTTTACTGCTTTCCTGAAATGCCAGTGGGCTGCAGTCTTAACCCCTTCTTCACCAGAAGTCTCCAGTTCAGTCTATTTACATAAATAAATAAAGACGGGGGAAGGGATGTGCTTTAGCACAGAAAACTTTATACAACTACCATACAAAATAAAGTTTAGAAAAGCTACTGAAAGGAGTCCTTTACTCCTTTCTCCTCAGTCTCGGTATAGAACAATTAAGGAACTCCTCGCTCTGTTTAAATATTTCTTTGTAAATACAATGGATAAAGACCATAGATGTACTCATGGGTTTGATTCACAGCTGAGTAACAATACGGTGGCTGAAACCATGAAATTAAAAGATGCTTGCTCCTTGGAAGGAAAGCTATGACAAAACTAGAGAGCATATTGAAAAGCAGAGATATCACTTTGCTGACAAAGGTCCGTCTAGTCAAAGTTATGGTTTTTCCAGTAGTCTTGTATGGATGTGAGAGTTGGATCAAAAAGAAGGCTGATGCTTTCAAACTGTGGTGCTGGAGAAGACTCTTGAGAGTCCCTTGGACAGCAAGGAGATCAAACCATTCAATCCTAAAGGAAATCAACCCTGAATATTCATTGGAAGGTCTGATACTGAAGCTCCAATACTTTGGCCACCTGATTCAAAGAGCCGACTCATTGCAAAAGACCCTGATGCTGGGAAGGATTGAAGGCAAAAGGAGAAGGGGGTGGCAGAGGATGACATGGTTAGATAGCATCACCAGCTCAATGGATATGAGCTTGAGAAAGCTCTGAGATATCGTGCAAGACAGAGGAGCCTGGCATGCTGCGGCCCACGGGGTCGCAGAGTCAGACACGACTTAGTAACTGAACAACAATACCCTGGCCTCCAAGGAAAAAGCAGAAGGGAGCCCTGGAGACTGTAAAGACCTATTTGGTCTTGGTTTCTGAGAGCAGAGGTAAGGTTTTTAATGTCTGAGAAGGAAATAAAATAGAAGAAGTACTGGTGGGAGGCTGAGCAGGTTCCCTGTAGGACTGAAACTGTGCTGCTGAGAATCAACAGCCTTGGACAGAGAAAAAAGCTTTTTTTAAAAAAAAAGTTGAAGTACAGCTGATTTACAATGTTGTAGTTTCTGTGTACAGCAAAGTGATTCAGTTATCTATATATTCTTCATCTTCTTTTTCACTATAGGCTATTAAAGATCTTGAATACAGTTTCCTATGCTCTACAGTAGGTCCTTGTTGTTTATCTAATTCATATTAGTAACTTGTATCTGACAGGTGGTGCTAGTGGTAAAGAATCTGCCTGCCAATGCAGGAGAGGCAAGAGATATGGGTTCGACCCTTGGGTCAAGGAAGATCCCCTGGAAGAGGAAATGGCAACCCACTCCAGTCTTCTTGCCTGGAGAATCCCATGGACAGAGGAGCCTGGCGGGCTACAGGCCATGAGGCTGCAAAGAATGGGACGCGGCTGAGCACGCACACACACAGTTTGTATCTAGTAATCCCCAGTTACTAATTTATCCCGCCCTTCTTTCCCCTTTGGTAACCATGTTTGTTTTCTATGTTTGAGAGGAAAAAAAAAAATCTCTAGAAGAAGCAGACTATCAAGAAGATTTGAAAGAGTGGATATCCCAAGCCGATGAGAGTCAACGCAGACCACAGATGAGGATGGAAGTGGACCCCCCTCCTGGCTCTGGAAGGAGAAAACATCTCCACGACTGGGGAGGATGTGGGGTTACCCCAAAGGCTTGGGAAGCCTCCTGGCAGATACAAACTACTGATATGAAATAGATAAACAAGGCCCTACTGCATATTATATTCTACTGTATATTATAGGGAACTATATTCAAGATCTGTAATAGCCTATAATGAAAAAGAAGATGAAGAAGAATATACAGATAACTGAATCACGTTGCTGTCCCCATATGTAACAGGGCAATTAAACATTCATGATGCTATCTTATGGGCATTGATGCTGTTTTCCACCAGTATTATACAAATGGTCACCTGATCTTCATGACCAGGCTTCAAGTGGCAATTGGACTCTAGATACGTCATTTTTCCTCGAATCAGCATGGAGGGCCAAATAAAAGTATTACCATTCTCTCTAAAGTCTCCTTTGATGCATGAGGAAGGGTCATTCATAACACACTAAAATATATAGAACTGTATCTGCATTTTTAACAATTGTGGTAAAATAACACACAGCATAAAGTTTACCATCTTAGTCACCTTGTTTTATTTTACTATTTCATTTTTGACTGAGTCACATGGCTTACAGAATCTTAGTTCCCCGATCAGGGATTGAACCCAGATCCTTGGCAGTGAAAGCATGGAGTCCTAACCACTGGACCACCAGTGAATTCCCTTAATGACTTTAAAATATACAGTTCAATGACATTAACTACATACACATTGTTGTACTATTATGCACGGCTTTTTTTTTTTTTAAGAGTTCATAAAGCACTTCAGTATTCTGTGGTTCATAGTGTCATTACAGAGAACAGTAGCTATGGCCATTCAAGAAATTTGGAAACACTTGTAAGTGGAGTTTTAGCTAGTAGAGGACAGGCTTTGATTCTGTTAGAGTTCCTGTTTTTCACTGTGTTTGGAAGGTCTGTAATCAGCTCAGCTTTGAGCCATGGGCACGTGCCTGTGTGCAGCTCAGAGTGTGTTAGTCTGAGACGCAGTTCTACAGAGCTGAGACCTTGGGTCTGGGGCCAGACCACAGGATTTTGAATTGAAGTTGTGCCACTTAAGAATGTGCTTTACCGCTTATTCCTCTGTTTTCTCTTGTTTAAAAGGGAGGTAGTGAGATGGTTGGATGGCATCACCGACTCAATGGACATGAGTTTCAACAAACTCTGGGAGATGGTAGAGGACAGGGAAGCCTGGCATGCTGCACTCCATGGGGTTGCAAAGAGTCAGACACAACTTAGTGACTGAACAGCAATGACAACACACGTACCTTATTGAGTTGATATACAAAACCCTTAGAACAGTTTCTGGGGTATCTTACATTGCTATGAGACTTGGCTATTACTATTATAGGAGGGAAGGGAGAGAAGGAGAGGTGGAAGGTGGAACAGAGTGTGGTGTTTAGGCCACTGAGCCTTGAGAGAGATGGACCTACGTCAGTACAAGAGGGTGAAGTCAAGCAAATCAAACCCCGAGTAGAAGTGATTCCTACCGATGACAGAGGAGCTGTTTGTGACACTGGGCCTGAGCCAAGTTGAGAGTCTTTCCCTTTGCTGGTTTTGTCCATATTCTTCTGCTGTAATAAACTGTAGCCACGAATAGAACCACAGGCTTAGGTCTAAACCAAAAATGAAGTAACACATGCTTCCATGTCGTATTCATTTCCTAGAGCTGTTGTAATAACATACCACGAATTGGATGGTTTAACAACAGAAATGTATTCTCTCACAATTCTGGAAGTTAGAAGCTCAAGATCAAGATGTTAGCAGGCTTGGTTCCCTCTAAGGACCAAGAAGAAGAATCCGTTTCAGCCTCTTCTCTTTCTGATGACTGCTGGCAACCTTTGGTGTTTCTTAGCTTACAGAAGCAACACATTGGGCTTTCCTGGTGGCTCAGTGGTGAAGAATCTGCCTGCCAATACAGGAGACACGGGTTTGATCCCTGATCCGGGGAGATCCCACATGGCGCGGTGCAACTAAGCCTGTTCACCGCAACTATTGAGCCTGTGCTCTGGAACCCAGCAGCCGAAACTACTGAGCCCACGTGCCCTAGAGCCTGTGCTCCACAACAAGAGAAGTCACCGCAGTAAGAAGCACTGCAGCTGGAGAGTAGCCCCTGCTCTCCACAACTAGAGAAAAGACTGCACAGCGAAGACCCAGCACAGTCAAAAATAATAACTAACTAAATAAAGCTATTTTTAAAATGGGAATTTTATTTAGAAAAAAAAAGAAGCATCACCCTGCTTTCTGCTTTCATCTTCACATGACTGCTCCCTGTATGCAATGTCTGTAGAGTTTCCCCATTTTTGGTGGCCCACTCGAATTCAGTATGACCTCATCTTAACAAATTACGTCTCTGACCCAATTTCCAAGTAAGGTCACATTCTGAGGCACTGGGGGCGGTTAGGATTTCAACATATGAATTGGAGGGGAGAGGGCACAACTCATAACACATGTGAATACAGTTATAAATGACCCCTTGTGAGAGATTTGGACTATAAAGAAAGCTGAGCGCTGAAGAATGAATGCTTTAGAACTGTGGTATTGGAGAAGACTCTTGAGAGTCCCTTGAACTGCAGGAAAATCAAACCAGTCAATCCTAAAGGAAATCAGTCCTATGTATGAGAAAGATGCTGGGAAAGATTGAAGGCAGGAGGAGAAGGGGATGACAGAGGATGAGATGGTTGGATGGCATCACTGACTCAGTGGACATGAGTTTGAGTAAACTCTGGGAGTTAGTGATGGACAGAGAAGCCTGACATGCTGCAGTCCATAGGGTTGCAAAGAGTCAGACACGACTTGAGCGACTGAACTGAACTGTGGGAGATTTACCCTCTCTGGACCTCAGATTGTTCGTTTTTTAGGAAAAGTGATTGTTACTGCTCTTAGTTTCAAGACTGTGAGTCTTCAGGAAGCCAAGGACTGACCTGTCCTATGAGAAAGAAGCAGGCTCAACTTTATTTCTTCTGTCTGGATGAGAACCTGGATGCAAGACTGTGTCCTCACCCCACCACCAGTGCTGGGGCTGTACAGTCCTTTTTCACCTCCCACAACTCCAATCCTGTACATCAGCTGTGCTTCACTGCCAGGTTGGCAGCAGCTGCCCACATAGCTCCATCCCCTTTGCTAGGGTGGTTCCCACCCTGCCTCCTCCCAGTATCTGAGCAGTTGCAGGTTTTCACATCTGGTTCCATATTCTTCTTCTGATTTAGTGGCACCCTGACCAACCAATGCCTCCATCCTCCCTTTCTCAGGCCTTGCTTTGTTCTCCCAAGACTAGTAAGGGACAAAGCTGGACAAAGCTGATATTTTTAGCCCAAACCTCCATACCACCCCCAGACAAGGGATATTTAATGCACCATCAACAATTCCTCTTATCAAATATCCTATCAGATCTCAAACTCTCCAATAACCATACTGTCAGAGATATACATGATGCCCTCCTAATTCCAAGGATGGGCTTCACTGCAGTTCCTCTTCTAGAGCAGCACATTTGCATAGCCAGGGAACCAACGATAGAAACAATCTGGCAATGATCGTACCCACAAGTGAGTGTTATCAAAATCATACGACACATCTAGTAAAAGCTGGTGGACCGCTTCCCTGGTGGTTCAGAGGGTAAAAAATCCACCTGCGATGCGAAGACCTGGGTTCGAACCCTGGGTTGGGAAGATCCCCTGGAGGAGAGCATGGCAACCCACTCTACGATTCTTGCCTTGAGAATCCCATGGACAGTGGAGCCTGGCGGGCTACAGTCTATGGCATCACAAAGAGTCGGACATGACTGAGCAACTAAGAACACGGCACATACAGTGGACTGCATACTCAGTGTTCAACAAAAGCTAGTGGACGGCATGCGTGTGTGCTAAGTCACTTCAGTCCTGTCTGACTCTTTGCAACCCCTGGACTGTAGCCTGCCAGGTTCCTCTGTCCATGGGATTCTCCAGGCAAGAATCCTGGAGTGGGTTGCCATTGCCTCCTCCAAGTGGACTACATACTCAGTGTTTAATGAAAGCTACTCATACTCACAGACAAACCTTAAAAGGAACAGAAGACTAGGTATATGATATAAAGAAAGCCAATCCAGTGGGAAGATCAGGGTGAAGGTTAATTTATGTGTCAACTTGGCTGGGTTATGGTGCCCAGTTGTTCAGTTAAACACTCGACTAGGTGTTGCTGTGAAGATATTTTGTAAATGTGATTAACATTTACAATCAGTTAACTTTAGGTAAAGAAAGTTACCCTCGATAATGCTTCATCAAATCAGTTGAATCTCTTAAAAGCAAAATCTGAGGTTTCCCAGAGAAGAAGGCATTCTGCCTCAAGACTGTAATGTGGAAATCCTGCCTGAATTTCCAGCCTGCTGTTTGGACTTCAGACTTGCCAACCCCCACAGTCATGTGAGCCAATTCCTTAAAATAAACCTCCCTCTCCGTACTTCACTCGGGTATTGCTTTAATGTGAGAGGTTGTGTGTATGTGTCTGTGTGTATCCTATTGGTTCTATTTCTCAAGAACCCTGACTGATATGATCAGATTCATTGTTAGTTGTAGCCACAAGAAGAGGATGAGATTGAAACAAAGACTTGAGATGAACTAATTGAGAGGCTAGAGACCAAGCCTTTAGTAATTTTCCACTCTGGGTAGAAGGGAAAGAGAGGAGAAAGAAAAACGGCATTTGACGACTCCAAATGATTTGCTTTCCACATGAAAGTTGCACCAATAAGGCAAAACCCCTAAAAGAAGGATGTCTAAGATGTTTTCTTAAGTCCACATACCTGGGATCCAAAGATGGAATGAGTTATAAATTTAGCTCTACAAACAAATGCTTAGAAAATCCCCCTGTTGACAGGCTATAAGCATAAGATGGACTTTCCTTCAACTTCTACACAGTTCTTAAAAAGATGCAATAAGTAGGTTATTCTGGCCTCAAAGGCAATGAAATGAATTATGGATGACTCAATAGAGAGAACTGAACAAATATAAATGTACATCTTCTGGGCCAAAAATAAGCCAGTTAAAGGGGAAAAAAGGCAAACACTAGATGAGGGGACCTATTTACTAAGAACATGGAACAGGATTAGTAGTCTCTGTATTTAACAAGGTTGTAACATTCAGTAAGAAAAACCCCAGGAGGTAAATGCGCAAGAGTCTTCTACCAGATAATTTCAAAAACAGTTTGAAATGATTATAAATGGCCGGCAAACATTTGGGGAAACAATGCCCAACCCTACTAATTCAAAGAAATGCAAACAGAAGCAGCAAGGAAATTACGCTTACATCTATCAGATTAGTAAAGAAAAATGAAACTACCCATGATGGTGCTGATGGGAGAAAATAGCCTATTGAAAAGCAACTTGGAAATACCTAAAGTATTTAACCAAGTAATTCCTTTTCTGGAAATGTCTACCTAACTAAGAGCTGAATCAGAAAAAATGTTTCACACAGCATAACTTAAAACAGCAAGATGGGACTTCCTTGATGGTCCAGTGGTTAAAACTCTACGCTTCCATGGTGGGAGGCATGGGTTCGATTCCATATGCTATGTGGTGTTGCCAAAAATAAATAAAATAAAATAGCAAGAAATCAAAATGTCCTGACAAAGAGGACTTGTTCATTCACTTAGTCATTGAAATATTTGAGTTCCTACTATAGGATTATTTCCTGAGATTGCTAAACAATGCCTAGCTTTTCTAGATTACTCTTCTTTTAAAAAGTGGGTAGGATTTGTGTAAATAAATAGATATATGCTATTATACATAACTTGCTTGAAAATGTTTATGCTGTTACTGGAAGGCTATACAAGGGACTCATTGCAGAGATTGCCTTTGAAAAAGCAGTTGGGTGAGGGGTAGGAGGCTGAATTACTTTTCACGGTACTCTCCTGTACCATCTTGAATTTTTTCAATACGTCCATGGATTTTGTCAATGTTTTGAAAGTGCATGCTGTGTAGCTAATCTTATTTTTCATAGGGACGTCTTGAGTTGTTTTCAAGAGATTTCTTGGATGTCTCATCTTCTTGAATGTGAAAGGCTCTGCAAGGGAGGGGACTGTGTTTTCTTTCTTTCTATTCTCTTTCAGTGCATAGCACAACTGGAGTACATAATGGGAGCTCAAAAATACCTGTTGAGCAGAAAATAATTTGGTGCTCAAAGACCCTGGGAGAAGAAGTTAAAATCAATCACTCTGGGACTTACATGGTAGTCCAGTGATTAAGAATCTGTCTGCCAATGCAGAAAACACAGGTTTAATCCCTGATCCAGGAAAATCCCACATGCCGAGGGGCAACTAAGCCCGTATACCACAACTGGTGAGCCCATGAGCCCTAGAGCCTGTGCTCCACAACAAGAGAATCCACTGCAATAAGAAGCCTGTGTACGCCAACTAAAGAGTAGCCCCTGCTCACTGCAACCAGAGAAAGCCTGCGCACAGCCCCCAAGACCCAGTGCAGCCAGAAATAAATGTTAGTTGGATGGCATCACCGACTCTATGGACATGAGTTTAAGCAAGCTCCAGGAGATAGTGAAAGACAGGGAAGCCTGGCATGCTTCAGTCCATGAGGTCACAAAGAGTCGGACACGATACAGCAACTGAACAACAAAACTTTTTAAAATGGCTAACATGATATTTTTTTTAAAAGACCAGTCACTGGGTATTATTTTAATGCTGACTTATATGTTTTAAGATGTATCTGTTAAGCCACAGTTTGCTAATTTGCCAATGAGAAAAAATAATTGATGATATTCTTTGATAAAACTCTATATGGAGAAATGCAAAATGCCTTTTTTTTTTTTTAAGGGGAAATTTAACTCATAGCATCTGGATTGGGAAAGGAAAGCTTCTCGCGGTGGAGCACAGGCTCCAGGCAGGCAGGTTTCAGTAGTTGCAGGACTGCAGCTCAGTAGCTTTGGCGCACAGGCTTTGTTGTTCCGCAGCATATGGGATCTTCCCCGACCAAGGATCTAACAGGGGTCCCCTGCATTGCAAGGCGGATTTGCAACCACCAGACCACAAGGGAAGCCCTGCAAAATGCCTTTTTCAGGCCCATGTAGCTATCTGTATTCTTAACAGCTGAATTAAAGACCCCTCAATATCAAATAAGGAAACATAGAATCTCAAGGTTTTAATTATTACAAAAAACAAAACATTTTAATATAGGGTCAATTTTGAGCATTTGTAAGAGATTACATTTGTTTTAATATACTTTGGGCGGTGTTTGTAATCTATAGCAATCCTTTTATCATCAGTTTTGTTTTCTTTTTCCTTTATTCTCCTCTATATGAAATATAGGGAACAGAGTGAAAGTTAAAGTCACTCAGTCGTGTCTGACTCTTTGTGACCCCATGGATTATACAGCCCATGGAATTCTCCAGGCCAGAATACTGGAGTGGGTAGCCTTTCCCTTCTCCAGGGGATCATCCCAACCCAGAGATCAAACCCAGGTCTCCCAAACTGCAGGCAGATTCTTTACCATCTGAGCCACAAAGGAAGCCCAGGGAACAGAGTAGTTAAGGGTAATAAATTTCATTCACCAGTGAATTTCTCTCTTTTCTACAGTTTCATGAATGAATGAAGACACCATTGGAAACTGGCACCTGACTTAGTATATTGATGTGATTCCCTTCACTACCCCACCCCACCCCCATATACTTTCAAAATATCATTGGCAGCTGAGGAAATTCACTGGCAAACTACCACAAGGAAGTGTATTTCACTAAATGAAGTTCCTGAAATGCAGCTTTTGTTTCTTGTTTCCTTTTGCTCTGCCAGCAACTCCAGATTATGAGAAAATGCACTGTCTGCATTGCATAGCATATGACAGCTCAGGACTGTTCCAGAAGGTATGACTACTATTTGATACAAGGTGGGGCTGCAGCGGGGAGGCGGGGAGGGAGCCTGAGGAAGAGAAGGAGAGAACGAAGGAACTTTTGAATAAAGGATCTGCTTTTGTTTCTGAAATTCACAGAATTACTCTGATGAGTGAAGTACAAAACACCAAATTGGAGGCAGAGGTGCCTGCTAATAAGATCTATTAGCAGGAGAAGGAGGAAGACCCAACTCCTTGAAAAATAGTGAGCCAAGTTCTCCCAGCTAGTGGAAGGGGACTTTGCTGCACAACTGCTCAACGAAAGGGAACCTACAGACTTCCTGGATGGTGGGAAATCTGAAAATTTGATTAAACTGAAGAATGAAGATTGAGATATTGGCAACAGTGGGCCTATGAATCTAGATCCTAGCGCACCAACTGACAGATCACACGTTGTCAATCGCTAGCCTGAGGCCAGAATTCCGGAAAGGCAGCCCAGTAAAATAGAAAGGATGTGCCTTGTCATGGGGAGAGGGAACAGGGTGCTGTATTTCTTGCTGCTTCCCTTGATAAGAAGAAAGAGAGAGGAGGAAGAGGGGACAGAGGCAGTACCAAGGAGGAAGAGAAAAGAAAAAGGAGAAAAGGTGAAGAAATTCAGAGAATAAGGGAGAATGAGAGAAGAAGAGGCAGGAGCTAACACTTATAGCTGTCATCTCAGAGGAGGGATAAATTAGGAGTATGGGATTAACATAAATGTTACCCAGTCAAATCTCATACGGCTTATTAAGTGAAAGGCCAATAATCGAGAGACAGGTTGTTGGGGCATGGAATAACAACTTTATTCGGAAAGCCAGCAAACTGAGAAGATGGTGAGCTAGCGCCCCCGCAAAGAACCATCTTGCCTGAAGAAGTCAGGCTTCTTTTATACTAAAAAGGGAGGGAGTAAAGTCAAACACTTCCTGGTTCCCATCAGCCTTCAGACGGAATGTGTTAATTTCTTCCTTCTGCAGCCGTCACAGGTGAGCCTGGTCAGGATGTTTCTTGTGAGCTAAACAAAGGTGTTTTAGCTTAATGCTCATTACCTGGGAGGCAGAGTTTCCAGAGATGGGCCATTATATATATTTTAAGCTTCTAGGCAACATCCCTTTGGTGATTAACTTGTAATACAATCCAAAAGTGTGAATTACATTCACACTACTATATACAAAATAGATAAACAACAAGGACCTACTGTGTAGCACAGGGAACCATACTCAATATTTTTATTTATTTTTTAATTAAAGGATAATTGCTTTACAGAATTTTGTTGTTTTCTGTCAAACTTCAACATGAATCAGCCCTAGGTATTCTACTCAATATTTTCTAATAACCTATAAGAGAAAAGAATCTGAAAAGGTTTATACCTATCTATCCTCTCTCTCTACACAATATATATATATTTATATCTGAATCACTTTGCTGTTATACCTGAAACTAACATAACATTGTAAATTAACTATATTTCAATTAAAATATATATATATGTATTGCTATCATTTCATTTCTTCTTCTCTACAATCCCAAAGAAGTATTAATTCAGCCCCATTTTATAATGATGGAGGCACGAGGCTGTGCAGTTGTGAAGGGTTAGAGCCAGACTAGAACCTGACTGCAATAACCCCCCTTTTCCCTGCTGCATATGGAAACGTTCAACAGTCAGCAAACAGGACATCTGTTGGCTATGGTTCGGTTACTTGGTGTCAGCGTGTACAGGAAATCCGCAGGTGGGACATTCCTTGTGGAAATGTTGTAACGTGAAGTTAAATTTCACCGTAGGGAAAGAAGTAATGAAGGGAATGGAAAGGCTTTTACTCCTTTACATCAATTCTGAACACACAGAAAGGGAAATTACAACCAGTTACAGGGACATGCTAAAAGAGTTGGCCTTTTTAAAACACACACACACATGCACAAAAACTAGATTAGTTCGTCTTGGAAATGAAAAGCTGGAAAGTGACACAGCGTGCTGTGATACAAAAATTAGACTGTAGAGACTTGCTGGTGTTGTAAATAATCGCCTCCCCATTCCCCCACCCCTTATCCCCCAACAAGGAAGAATGGTAACACACCGTGTTTACAACTACAGAGGCGGACTGAAAACACGTAACTTGGAATTTTGTGCGCTGATTCTCTCAAAACATCACATATCCCTTAAAATGGATGCACTGGCTTCATGTGGTCCTGCCTGAAAGCAGAGGTCTGCGGGTTAAGCTTTTTCTTTCCCTTTCTGTTTGACTGTACCATGGGGCATGTGGGATCTTAAGTTTCTGGACCAAGGATGAACCCACAGCTTCTTCACGGGAAGCACCACTGGACCCCCAGGGACATCCCAAGTCAACCATCTTAACCACCATAACGTGCAATTCAGAGCAGCTATCACACCACCCACCTTCAGAACATCTTGCCAAAATGAAACTCTGAACCTATTAAACAATAACGCCCCTTTCCCCCCAGCCCCTAGCAACCACCACCCTACTTTCTAACTTTATGAATTTGACTAATCCAGATACCTCATTTAAAGTGGAATTACACAGCATTTGCCCCTCTGTGACTATTCCACCACGCATAATGTCCTCAAGGTCCATCTATGTTGTAGCATGTGTCAAACCATTCCTTTTTAAGGCTGAATAATACTCCATTCCGAGCGACTTCACTTTCACTTTTCACTTTCATGCATTGGAGAAGGAAATGGCAACCCACTCCAGTGTTCTTGCCTGGAGAATCCCAGGGCCGGGGAAGCCCGGTGGGCTGCCATCTATGGGGTCACACAGAGTCGGAGACGACTGAAGTGACTTAGCAGTAGCAGCAGCAGTATGTATAGACCACATTGTGTTTATCCATTCAGCCACTGATGGATAATTGAGATGATTCCTCTTTTTTTTTTTTTTTTTTGGCTATTGAGTTGATTTTTTAAGTCTTGCATTTGAATCAAAATTTTAAAGAAAGTTTCCAAGTATTTTTCCATAGATGATCTTGCTTTATTCTACCTATCATCACTGTAGTTATGGATACATTCACAGGATATTGTTTTACAAGTTTTGAAAGGGAAGTCAATCACAAAGGTAGAAAATAGCTACACAAAACATCCCACTGCAAGCAGTCCATGGAGAGGCCTTATCAAAGTCACACAGGGTAAAGAGGCTCCCAGTTCTCCTCTCTGGGGCCATCCTGGGTGTTGGGGTGCCCTTGGCACACTGGAGAATTCCAGTTGCAGGTTGGAGCAGGCAGGAGAAAAAAGGGCTTACCTTAGACCCTGGCATTTGTAATCTGCTGCCCTGCCACTTGATCACAGACAAAAATATAACCGTGGTGGCTCAGGGGTAAAGAATCCACCTATAATGCAGGAGACATAGGAGATGCAGGTTTGATCCTTGGGTTGGGAAGATCAGCTGGAGAAGGAAATGGCAACCCAGTCCAGTATTCTTGCCTGGAAAATCCCATGGACAGAGAAGCCTGGCGGGCTACAGTCCATGGTGTTGCAGAGTTGGGCACGATTGAACAACTAACGCTTCCACTTCCATTGCTGTAATATCAATGAGATCAGAACACAAAAAAGAGCAGTGTTAAACCTGACATTGTTTCCACTGTTTCCCCAATCTATTTCCCATGAAGTGATGGGACCAGATGCCATGATCTTCGTTTACTGAATGTTGAGCTTTAAGCCAACTTTTTCACTCTCCTCTTCCACTTTGATCAAGAGGCTTTTGAGTTCCTCTTCACTTTCTGCCATAAGGGTGGTGTCATCTGCATATCTGAGGTTATTGATATTTCTCCCGGCAATCTTGATTCCAGCTTGTGCTTCTTCCAGCCCAGCGTTTCTCATGATGTAGTCTGCATATAAGTGAAATAAGCAGGGTGACAATATACAGCCTTGATGTGCTCCTTTTCCTATTTAGAACCAGTCTGTTGTTCCATGTCCAGTTCTAACTGTTGCTTCCTGACCTGCATATATGTTTCTCAAGGGGCAGGTCAGGTGGTCTGGTATTCCCATCTCTTGAAGAATTTTCCACAGTTTATTGTGATCCACACAGTCAAAGGCTTTGGCAGTCAATAAAGCAGAAGTGGATGTTTTTCTGGAATTCTCTTGCTTTTTCCATGATCCAGCGGATGTTGGCAATTTGATCTCTGGTTCCTCTGCCTTTTCTAAAACCAGCTTGAACATATGGAAGTTCATGGTTCACATATTGCTGAAGCCTGGCTTGGAGAATTTTGAGCTTTACTAGCATGTAAGATGAGTGTCAGACTTTATTTTTTTGGGCTCCAAAATCACTGCAGATGGTGACTGCAGCCATGAAATTAAAAGACGCTTACTCCTTGGAAGGAAAGTTACAACCAACCTAGATAGCGTATTGAAAAGCAGAGACATTACTTTGCCAACAAAGGTCCATCTAGTCAAGGCTATGGTTTTTCCAGTGGTCATGTATGGATGTGAGAGTTGGACTGTGAAGAAAGCTGAGCACAGAAGAATTGATGCTTTTGAACTGTGGTGTTGGAAAAGACTCTTGAGAGTCCCTTGGACTGCAAGGAAATCCAACCCGTCCATTCTAAGGGAGATCAGTCCTGGGTATTCTTTGGAATGAATGATGCTAAAGCTGAAACTCCAGTACTTTGGCCACCTCATGCGAAGAGTTGACTCATTGGAAAAGACTCTGATGCTGGGAGGGATTGAGGGCAGGAGGAGAAGAGGACGACAGAGGATGAGATGGCTGAATGGCATCACCGACTCGATGGACGTGAGTTTGAGTGAACTCCGGGAGTTGGTAATGGACAGGGAGGCCTGGCGTGCTGCAATTCATGGGGTCGCAAAGAGTCAGACATGACTGAGCGACTGAATTGAACTGAACTGAAACCTGACATTTGTGGGGTGCAGGATTAGGGAGATTTTTCATCTTTTATCCCCTTCAGAGGGAAGCATCCACAGAGTTAATGCTTAGAGAAAGC
This sequence comes from Bubalus bubalis, assembly GCF_019923935.1. Taxonomy (NCBI): domain Eukaryota; kingdom Metazoa; phylum Chordata; class Mammalia; order Artiodactyla; family Bovidae; genus Bubalus; species Bubalus bubalis. Next base: position 56,189,537 of record NC_059176.1, on the reverse strand, counting down.
AGCTGAAGTGTATGATGAGTATGTGATGAGCTCATCCAGTCATTCAGCAAACATTAAAGGGCGTGGTGGTTTTCTGCACTTTCACATGGCTGTCTGTCTTTGACTTTGCAAGAACCCTCTGCAGCAGCCTGTTTAGTTACATGTTATGAGGTTTGTACCAGGCAAGATGCTGGGGGCAGCAGAGCATGGGGTCTCTGCAGGCAAACTGACTCCCCCATCACCAGCTGGGCCACCTGCAGAAGTGACTTCACCAATTTGAGTCTCAAGCTTCCGTATTTCTAAAATGAAGCCAATGATAAAGTCCACCTTCTAGGGCTGATCCAAGAATGGGATGAGATAAAGTGCATAAGGCATTTTGCCCAATGCCTGGCAGACAACTGCACAAATTCACCATTATTACATATATGCATTCATCTCTGCTTACCTACACAACCTACATATATGCCCCATGAGGTATATATTCTTTGCTGTTTAGTTGCTAAGTTGTGCTCGTCTCTTTGTGACTCCATGGACTGTAGCCCACCAGTTTCCTCTGTCTGGGGGATTTACCAGGCAAGAATACTGGAGTGGGTTGCCATTTCCTTCTCCAGGGGATATTCCCAACCCAGGGACTGTACCTGTGTCTCCTGTGTCTCCTGCATTGGCAGAGGGATTCTCTACCACAGTGCCACTTTCATTGTTGTTGTTCAGTCTCTAAGTCAGGTCCAACTCTTTCCAACCCCATGAGCCACCTGGGAAGCTCCAGACAAGGCATTGCGTGTTTCTAGTTCTGAAGTTTTAAAAGGAAATGAATTGAATATTTAATTTTAAAAAGCTGCAGAAATCAGTGGCTTGGAGAGATGCAAGTGTGTATTATAAGGAAAGCAAATCCAGCAAAATGTGAACCACAAAATCTAAGTGGCAGATAGATGTGTGTTCACTGTGTAATTCTTTCAATGTCTCTTTATGTTTGGAAACTTTCACAATGAAATGGTGGTGGGGGGCAATCAATGGCTTTCTGTTGGTCACTTGTAACTAACTTTGGTTGTGACAAGAGTTAGGGCAGTAGGCTCGATATTAAAAATACCGACCAGACTCGCTATTCCTCCTCTGTCCTGGCCAAATGCATTTTGGGGTGGGGGTGGCATTTCTCAGGGATGGCATATGAGGGGCTCACCCACGGCTGGCAGTCAAGCAAGGTATCTTTAAACAAAACCAAGCAGAAGCAGACATCAGCTGTCAGCTTTTCTAGGAGGAACCACCAGCCTTACTCAAAGCTCTGATTGCAGCAGAGAGAATATGGACACTGAACTGAATCCGGAGACACCACCATAGTGAGGGAAGACCCCATCCTGTTGTTCTGTCCTCTGGACCCTGAGTCATAAGCAGCGCCTCCAGCTGCGTGGGTCACAGAATCAGCCCAGTCCTCGGGACTGCAGGTCCTGCTGGAAAAGATGGCAGTGGCATGCTGGCCAGACATAGCTGGGAAAAGTTGTGGCATGTTTTCATTGCTGCTGCTGCCAGATTTCAGAGATCAGTTGAGCTGCCATCTGGATGCTTTTTTCTGTGCAATGCCTCCTTGTAGCCGTATGAATTCTCTTCTGACTACAGCCCGAGGGAGGAAACTCCAGCAGTTCCTTGTGCCTTGTTGCCTGGGGGAGAGAGTGCCATCAGCTCCCCTCCTGCCCTCCCTCCCTCCCTAAAGATCTCAGAGAGGCCCACATGGCCTGGCAACAAAAGCACAAGCAGATTCACCGTGCTGGCTAGTTGGAGCTTGATTAGAAGCAACCTAAAGGCTTTCATGGTTAGATAGCATCACCAATTCAATACACATGAATTTGAGCAAACTCCGGGAGACAGTAGAGGACAGAGGAGCCTGGCGTGTTGCAGTCCATGGGGTTGCAAAGAGTTGGACACAACTTAGCGCCTGAACAACAAAAACAAACGCTCTCATAGGGGACTGGTTGGATAAATTATGACTCAGTCCTACAATAGGAATCCATGCATTTTTTTTTTTTTTCATGCAGTTCTTTTAAAGAAGCAAAGGCATGCTTTAGGTATTGACAAGGAATACTTTCCAAGCTACACTGAGCATTAGAAATAAAAATAAAAGGGTACAGAACAGTAGGTATAGTATATGCGATTAAAAACATATACCTCCATGAATGAACTTGTGGCTGTCTGTATACACTGCTATATTTAAAACAGATAACCAACAAGGACCGCTGTATAGCACATGGCAGCCTGGATGGGAGGGGAGTTTAAGGGAGAATGGATTCATGTATATGATGGCTGAGTCCCATTGCTGTTCAACTAAAACTATCACAACATTGTTAATTGGCTATACCCCAATACAAAATAAAAAGTTTATATATATATATATATAGTTATAGCTATAGTTATAGTTATATATGCCAGAATATCTTTGGCTGGAAGGACAAGAAAGTTTGGCATAGCGTTTGAGGACAGGGGCAGGGTTAAAATGAAAAACCATATTCACTACTTACAATATGCTTTCTGTGTTGACTTCTTATTATGTGTAATTTTCTATTAAAAAAAAAAAAACTTACCTAGAAAAAGTAGAAACAAAACTAGACTCTCAAGGCAGTAGAACTATAGTATTCAGTCTGCTCAAGCTCCCTTTTCTTCTGTGACTCCCAGGCAATGAATTCAACATTGGGTCTGGAGGGGGAGAGACCAGGTCCCATCACAGTGAAGACCTACAGGGGAGACCCCAGGAGCATGCAGCTGAACAATTCTGGGACCCCACCCCCAACCCATCTGTGCCCCAGGGCAGGTTCCCTTGGGCATTTGTAGCTCTTCTGATTCCCATGCAACTGGCTTGGTGAGAGTAGAGGCAGAGAAAGAAGGGCAAACCAGCCAGGCTGGAATTTGGAGTGGAAGGTGTGGTCCTGTCAGATCAGCGAAGGTGTTTCTCGCCTTTGGCGAGATTCCCAGGGGTAAGCAACGCCGTGGTCTCTCATTCCTGGGGGCTCTGAGTCCCGGGGATACGTCACCCCAGACTTGGATGACAAGCTGCCTGGGCATCCCATCCTGGCTCTGCCACTAGCTGGCTGTGGGACTTGGGACATGATACATTTTTTGAGGCTCAGTGTTTTCATTCAAAAAGTAGGAGGGGGACTTCCCTGGTGGTCCAGTGACTGAGACTGTGCGCTCCTAATTCAGGAGACCCAGGTTCATTCCCTGGTCAAGGAACTAGATCCCACATGCTGCAACCAAGACCCAATGCAGCCAAATAAATAAATAAATAAAGTTTGGGTTTGTTTTTTTTAAAGTGGAGGGAGGGTGAGGATGTGGAGAGAAAAATGCAACTCATGATATCATAAAGTCATTGTTAAAATTAAACTTTCCTAAAAAAAAAAAAGCTTTCTATAAATGCTACCTAGCTGAGTAACACCATATCCTCTGGAGCCAGACAGCTGGGGTTTAAATCACAGCTATACTGGCCAACAAATAGATAGATAGACAGACAGACAGGTAGGTAGGTAGATAGATAGATAAACCAACTTGGGACTTCCCTGATAGTCCAGGGGTTAAGATTCTGTGTTTCCCTTGCAGGGGACACAGGTTTGAGCCCTAATCAGGGAACTAAGATCTTGCATGCTTTGTAGTGTACCCTAAATATATAAATCATAGCTGTGCCATTTTCCAGTTTTGTGACTTTGGGAAAATTATTTCATCTCTTTACCTCAGTTTACTCATCTGTAAAATGGGAAGAATAATAGCACCTATATATATAGCATAAAGGAGAAGGCAATGGCACCCCACTCCAGTACTGTTGCCCGGAAAATCCCGTGCATGGAGGAGCCTGGTGGGCTGCAGTCCATGGGGTCGCTAAGAGTCAGACACAACTGAGTGACTTCACTTTCACTTTCCACTTTCATGCATTGGAGAAGGAAATGGCAATCCACTCCAGTGTTCTTGCCTGGAGAATCCCATGGACAGAGAAGCCTGGTAGGCTGCAGTCCATGGGGTCGCGCAGAGTTGGACACGACTGAAGCGACTTGGCAGCGGCAGGCAGCATATAGCGTAAGGCTTTTCTGAGATATATATATATAAATAAGCTAACACTTGCAAAATGCTTAGTATAGTGCCTACTATAAAGTGATTTTTGAGCTGGAAAGTGTCTTAACCCAACCTTTTATTTTTAATAATGAGGAACTGTGGGCCAAAGAGGAACTGGCCCTAGAGGGGACCCTTGATTAGTGACAAAGCCAGGAGTAAAACTCAATCTCCCAGCTCCCAGACTAGAATATTTTATACTGTTAACTTTAGGCCAAAAATTCTTCTTACATTCTGGTATAAAATTAGAAAGAAGTGATGAGAAATCTTTTTTTTTTTAATAATTGTATTTACCTATTTTTGGCTGTGCAGAGTCTTTGTTGCTGTGTGGGCATTTCTCTAGTTGTGGCAAGCAGGGGCTACTCTCTTGTTGCGAACTGCAGGCTGTAGAGTGTCTGGGCTCAGTGGTTGCAGCATGTGGGCTCAGCTCTCTGGCCCTAGAACACAGGCTCAATAGTTGTGCACAGGCTTAGTTGCTCCATGGCACGTGGGATCTTCCTGGACCTGGGGATCGAACCCGTCTCCTGCATTTTCAGGCAGATTCCTTACCGCTGAGCCACGAGGGAAGCCTGAGAAATCTGTTTTAGATCAGGTAAAAGGATATTGGGTTCAAATTCAGTGTGTGACAACAGCCAAGTTTCTTGAGCTCTCTGAACCTCCTCTTCCTTTGGAACAGGCTCAAAATAATAACATGAACGTTATAGAGGTGTTGTGGTAAGTGAGCGTCTACATGTGAAATGCCTGGCACATAGCATTTCTCAAAAAAACATATTAATACCAATTAACAATAGATGATGGTGTTGTTAGGCCAGGAGCCCCACACCTGTGACCAGATGGCTTTTATTCCTCATTCTTCTGGGGGTATGCAAACAAGATAAATGCTTAACCTCTTAAGTTAGCTTAAGATGACTCTTAACCTTAGAGATTCAATGTGGTAGCAATCATTGTTAAATTGGAAATGTCAGCACAAGCTCTATGACATGTGACTATGAAACAGCATAGTAAATGAGGTTGGCTTCTAAGTTGGGTAATAATATTTCTGATCAAAAGTAGGTGTGGCATCATCAGGAAAATTAACATCACAGCTAGCAACAACCTCACACCCACTAGGAAGACTTTGATGATAAGTGTGTGTGACCCCATGCACTATACCCCGCCAGGCTCCTCTGTCCAAGGGATTTCCCAGGCAAGAGTACTGGAGTGGGTTGCCATATCCTACTGTGGGGGCGGGGGGGTCTTCCCTACCCAGGGATCAGACTCACATATCTTGCATCTCTTGCATTGGCAAGCAGATTCTTTACCTCTGGGCCACCTGGAACCATCATACACTGCTGGTAGGAGTACAGAATGCTAAAATTATATTGGAAAACACTTTGGTAGTTTTTTACAAAGTTAACCATAATCTTACATGTTGGTTACCTATTACTGTGTAGCAAGTTACCCCGAAATTTAGTGGCTTGAAATAGCATTAAATTTAAAGAAAATTCTCATGGTTTCTGTGGGTCAGAGATTGAGACAGGGTGAAACTGGCACCACATGTCTGGGCACAGCTGGAAGACTGAAGGCTGGGGCAGGAGCCCCTGGGGACTGGGAGATGACGTTGGTGTTGGCTGGGGGCTTCTCTGTGGCTTCTGCTTCTGCACAACACTGTGCCTGGGTTCCCAAGGAAAGCCTCCAGAGAGAGAGGGCAGAAGAGAGTGTGAAAGGGAGGATGCTGAAAACAGGGGATCCTACCTTATGCATTTATTTTTATTTTTTCTACCTTATGCATTTTATACCCTTACAACAGCTTCAATCTGATAAGCAATCTTGTACTATAACAAGTGAATTTTTCAAAATGCATGCGTTAGCCTACGGGATGGTTAATTTTATGTACCCACTTGGCTAGACTACAGTGTCCGGATACGGGGTCAGACATTATTCTGGATGGTTCTGTGAAGATAGTTTTGGGTGAGATTAACATTTAAATCGGTGAACTTTGAGTAGAGAAGATTGTCCTCTATACTGTGAATGGGCCTCACCCAATCAGTTGAAGGCCTGAACAGAACAAAGGTGGACCTGCCCTGAACAAGAGGGAATTCTGCCAGCTGACCTCCTTTGGACTTGAACTGCAACACTAGCTCTTTCTGGGTGTCCGGCCTGTCATTTCACCCTGCAGATTTTGGACTTGACCTCCATAATCCTGGAGAAGAAAATGGCAGCCCACTCCAGTCCTCTTGCCCGGAAAATCCCATGGACGGAGGAGCCTGGTAGGCTACAGTCCATAGGGTCGCAAAAAGTCCATGAGCCAATTCCCAATCAATCAATCAGTCTCGGGCGCGCGGGCAGCTGCGGCGGCCCAAGATGAAGGAGCTGCGGTTGGACCCTGCGACCGCGGGCCGCCGCGCAGCCGCTGGAGCCGGGTCCCGGGCCGCCGGGTCATGGGGCGGTGGTCGGCCCGCAGGGTCCGCCTGAACGTGGGCAGCACCTTACTCCATGACCACCAGGCAGACCCTAGGCCTGAAGCCCAGGTCTTTTCTCTGCCGCCTCTGCTGCCAGGAGGATCCGGGGCTGGACACAGACAAGCACGAGACGCGGGCCTATCTGACTGACAGGGACCCTATCTACTTGGGTCCACTCCTAAACTACCCCCGTCAAGGGAAGCTCATCTTTAGGAAGGCGTTGGCAGAAAAGGCGGCTGGAGGAAGTGGAGTTTTACATTGCATCTCTTGTGCGATTGGTTTCAAGGAGGCGATATCAACAAGAAAAACTGAGCTTCCCAGGGCCCGGCGAAGCACGTGCACAGAGTCCTGCAACACCAAGAGGAGGCGCTCAGGCAGATGGTGTCCACTATGTCTGACGGTTGGAGATTCCAACAGCTAATCAGCATGCTGCTGCTGCTGCTGCTAAGTCGCTTCAGTCGTGTCCGGACTCTGTGTGACCTCATAGACGGCAGCCCACCAGGCTCCCCCGTCCCTGGGATTCTCCAGGCAAGAACACTGGAGTGGGTTGCCATTTCCTTCTCCAATGCATGAAAGTGAAAAGTTAAAGTGAAGTCGCTCAGTCGTGTCCGACTCTTCGCGACCCCATGGACTGCAGCCTACCAGGCTCCTCCGCCCATGGGATTTTCCAGGCAAGAGTACTGGAGTGGGGTGCCATTGCCTTATGGGAACGAGGATCAGGCAGAATTCCTCTGTGTTGTCTCCAGAGAACTAAATAATTCGACCAACGGCATTGTCATCCAACCTAGCGAGAAGGCGAAGGTTCTTCAGGACAGAGGATCTCGGATGTAAACTCCGGAGTCCTCGGTGACGTGAGCGCGACCCACCCGAGCACCTCTGTGACGTTCAGTCTCACTCCCGTAACCGAGCTTCTGCAAAGCCACGCCGAGCCTGGCCCCCCCAGCGGAGAAGTGTTCTGGTCAAAACCAAAGGAACCCCACCCCCAGCCACAGGAACCCGAAGATAGATGCCGCTTCCGGCTGCACAATACCTTTTAAAGAAACCTGCTTTTGTTTTCTTAGCTAGTGTTGTAACGTATCTTTACAAGAGCAGCTGGGCTGGGTTCCCAGATGGAGCTTATCTAGGGATGGGGGCGGGGAAGAGGAAGGCCTAGGTGCTTGCAGAGGCTGTACTTCTGGGAAGGCTGAGCACAGGCAAGAGGGTTGTCCTGAGCTTTGCTACGTTTTCACCTGAGTGTGCTCTGTTGGACGTGGGCAGCTGCTTAGTCATACTACATTTCTCTCCCATACACGCCAGACTAATGCAACAGACGCAGAGGAATCTGGTTTAGGCTTGTTAAATTGAGGTTTTCGTGAAGGATAGAGTCACCAGAGTACCCCATATTTCTATGAACAAAACCTCTGAGGAGGGGAGGATGGGGTGTCCCTGATTGTGGTTGGAGACTGGGGGTCGCAGCTCTGGAGGCTACGGCAGCTCCCATGTTCAGCTTGCCTCCTTTGTCTCCAGCAGCTGGGCCCCCCTGATAGCTCACCTTCTCCCCAAGAAGAGGTTCAAGGCAGACAGTTCTTGCAGGGAGGCAGACACCCAGACTGGTGGGCGCTGTAGGTGTTGGTATAACTGCTTCTTCAGCCTTTTCTTGCCCTCCGATGGTCCGTCTTCCTTCCTTGACTTTTTAAACTGGGGCCCAGGATAAAGGGATCTTGGACCCTCTGATGGCTTGGGGTGAAGACAGCTGTTTTCTCTGAAAGTTGCCAAATGTGGTAGGTTGTAGTATCAAAAGTGGCCATTGTTTTTGTGGTTGTTTCTTGAAAATGCTTTAACCCAAAGTGCGATATTTGTGTTTCTTCTTGGTTTCTGACCTCAGCAGTGGTGGTGAGCACGCACCATTCACCGTGGTGTGTGTGCACTTTCCGGGCAGGCTGAGGAGTCCCTCCCCTGACCCTGACCCTCACCACTACGTCCTTCTGTGGGTGCCGAGGCGTCGAGGATCCTACACTATTCCACTCAGAGGAGCCAAGCCTCAGAGCTTGTAACTGGACTTGCTCTCTGAGCTTTTGAGTCTTGGTGAGCAGTCGTGGAACACAAAGGGGCCAGAAAACGCAGGCTTTTCTCCAGCTAACTTTCCTAGTGTGGCAGGTGGTCCAGAGAAGGGGAGGTGCCCGTGGGGAGTGTTTTGTCCATAAAAGACCCTGCAAGCCCATGGCTGCTCCTACGCAGAGGCTCCCTTTGCCCTTCACTAGCTCAGCCGCTCACCTCATGGGTCTGGGGTCAGGGTTGTTGAAAGTGACTATCGACTCTGCCAAGTGCCCTTTGAGCCTGTGACCTGCCCCAACCCAGACAGGAACCTCACATGGCCCTCACATGTCTGTGTGTAGAGTAGAGGAGAAGTGTGTGTCCGGGGCTCCTGCTGACTCACTGTGTCTACACCTCAACGTGAATATGAACGTTGGTACCACGGACGTCTGGCCTGTGCCCAGGATTTTTACAGGTATAAAGTGTTAGAGGAACTGCTACCTACAATAAACAGTTACCCCTGCAGAATGGTGGAGGGTTTCCATCCTGACATCTTTAGGGGGAGGGGAAAAAAAAAGATTTGAACACGTCAAGGAAAAGCTGCTGTCGACTGGGCAGGACAGAGGACAATGGGAGAGGAACTCTGGCCAAAGGGAATAAGCACATTCAGACTGAAAGGAGGGAAGCCTTGGCATCTGGGGCCTCAAGCCCAAGCAGACCTGCTTTCCTGGGGCTTGTCTGAAAACCAGCCTCTGGTCCCAAGCCAGCAAGCAGGAGCGAGGAGGCTGGAGGGCAGCAGGGGCCTAGCCCCTCTGGATGTGCCATTTCCCTCATCGTGCTTCTCATGGGTCCACCGTGGAGTCTGTGCAAAGACCGCCGAGCCCCTCGCTGAGCCCTCTGAGGAACCAGCAGGCTGCCTTTCACCAAGATCTCTCCTCCGGGCAAGCCAGTGACCGTTTCAGTTGCTCAGTGCTCCAGGAATCTGAGAGTGATTTGTTTCTTAAGGTTTCTGGGAAAGCATTTTACCCAAGCCCTTCGTGAACCAAGTTGGTGTTTTTTTCTTGAAAGCCGTCTCCCTCTGGGAGAGTCCGGCTGACCACTTCAGAGAGAAGCCTGGCCATTGGCTGTGGGGGTGTCACGTGACCAATGACCGCCACTCTCCAGCTGCCCAGGGCTGCCGTGTGGGCGACACTGGCCAGGCAGGGCCCAACCTCCTCTAGAGTGACTTCGTTTCTGCACACTTTTCACTGAACTCAGGGGTGTCCGTGAGGCATGGAGGAGGAAGAGAGAGAGAGGCTGAGAGGAAGGGCTGAGAAGTCACCCACACCCTCCAGGGTGGCCTTTGAGCCAGGGCCTTAGGGACCATGCCTGTCACTTGTGGGTGCCCTTTGTTGCCATTTGTGTCTTTGAATAAAGTCTGAAATGCTGTGACCCTTTTTTCCCTCGTCTTGTCAATAAAGAAAAGACATGAAACAAACAAAAATACCAGTCTATCTCTCTCTTCATTCAGTCACACACACACACACACACCCCCACCCACCCACCCCATTGGTTCTGTTTCTCTAGAGAATCCTGACTAATACAACCTGGCTCTCTTGTATCAACCCAAAACACGAGCTTCTTGACCAGCAGTTTCTGCCCTGGATTCATAACTGCAAATGGGATTTTCATGTAAAATATTTCCTGTGCTACTTCTTAATAGTAGACAGTGTGCCTTTGATATACAACACTGACATAGTGGCTGGAAAACCTTGTAGCGAGGTGGCAGTTCACAGTGGTTTTTGGAGGAGGTCATGAACGAGAACCAATGAACGTGGCTCATCATTAATCTGTTGCAAAGATGCTGTGCTCATCAGCGCAGAAGTAAATCTTTCATTACTGGAAAATGTGAATCAACTCAAGGGAAACAGGGTTCTGTCAGTTTATAAAACTTAATTACGTTTTTAACTCCATACATTGTCCAGTAAAGGCATCTGAAAATACCTAACTTCCAGGGTGAATCAACAGTAAATTAATTGCAAGAAGGTACCAGCTTCCCTGGTGGCTCAGACAGTAAAGAATCTGCCTGCAATGCAGGAGATTCAGGTTCGATCCCTGAGTCAGGAAGATCTCCTGGAGAAGGAAATGGCAACCCACTCCAGCATTCTTGCCTGGAGAATGCCATGGACAGAGGAACCCGGCAGGCCACAGCCCATGTTGCATGTAGAGTTGGATGCGACTGAACCATGAACACACACACACAAACCGCATATAATGTGCTCAGAAATTATCTGCATTTTAATTAAGCTCTTAACTGTGGAGATTTTTGTGTCAGTTCCGCATCAAATTTGCTCAGCAAACCCCAGGTAATTCTAAACTTTCAGCATAAGAACATCCCCCAAAGAAGAGACAATCGAGTGGGGAGAAAAATCAGTCCAGTGGCTTAAGTTTTTTCAGCCTTGGGGAGTTAAGAAAAACACTTCAGCATGAGGACAAAAGCTCCCTTGTTTAAGCGCTTCCCCAGCTGCACTTCAACTAAATATATCCCGGCAGAGTGTTTTCATTTCCCCACCCTCTCCTGGAGCCAGTCACATGGTGAGAAACGACTCGAGGCTCCCGGGACTGACACAGCAGAGGCAGTGCCTTGGTTACCGCTAGGACTTCCTCCCAGCACGGCCCCCTTGCCGCCCCCTCTTCCCTGGAGGCCTCAGGGTTGGTGTGTGTGGGGTGGGGTGGGGGGGTTGGTGTGTGAGGGGTGGGGGTGGGTGGGTTGGTGTGTGTGGGGTGGGGGTGGGGGGGTTGGTGGCGGGAAGGAGCCCAGGGTGGAGAGGAGGCCTGCAGGGGTTAACTCAGTGGCTTGTCTGGAATTCATGCACCACCTGGGCTGACAGCATGAATGACTCATTGTTTCCCCTCTGAACAGTCTGAGGAGTGCTTCCTTCTTGGTGTCAATAACTGAGGCAGAGCGAAATGGTTTTCCCCCCCTTTCCCCCTAACCCGTTTTCTAAAACTGAGTGTAGAACTGGAAATGTGCAGCAACGGTAGCCAAGGTTACTGCTTTGAGTTTGTCTTCCGGGGACAAAGGATGTAAATTTACTGTCCACAAACAGAAAGGGGCCCAGAGCCAGAGGTCCTCTGATTTAGAGCTTGTGTGACAGACAGTCTTACAAAATGAAGCAAACTTAGTTTAAACCTCTAGCTTGCCTAAGCCTGTGGCCTGTGTGGTAGATCTTACATTACCCGTGATTTGTATATATGGAAATTCTCACCGATCCTTTCCTGTGGCTAAATTTAAGACTTGTAGTCTTCCATTCCTGGTTCTAGAAAAGAGTAGAATTCATCACGCCTCACCTCACTTTTTCATGTACGGAACCGCTCCTTGATATCTGTGAGTTTTACTCTTCTTGGGAAACTGGGTCAATAGATTTTCCTGGGCTGCGGGATCTTCTGCCTTCATGAGACATCTGAGTCCAAAAGCTTGAGAGACAGACCACGCATTTAAGGCGAAAAGAAACATAGGTTCGATCCCTGAGTTGGGAAGATGCCCTGAAGGAAGAAATGGCAACACATTTAAGTATTCTTGCCTGGGAAATCGACAGAGGAGCCTGGTGGGCTGCAGTCCATGGGGTCACAGAGTCAGACACGACAGAGCACATACGCATCATGCGGCCCTGCAAGTGTGTCATAGGTAACAGATTTTGAACTCTTTGGCCTCTTTCTTCTACTTACCTACATTCTTGGGTGTTTAAAGGAAACTATTCAAAAACATGTGAGAAAAAAAAAGAAACAAATGCAGAAAGGACAGGAGAAAAGTCCTGTGCAGATGCACGACTGAGTTCTGACTCAAACTGGGAGGTGAGCATGCAGCAGAGTGTTTTCCTCATCAAATAAAGTAACAGTCCTGAATAGATTTAAAGTCATGGACCAAAGTATTTGCAATACCTTTTTTTGAAGCAAATGAAAACCTGCAAAGATTAAGTATTTAAGTATTCTGTTTTTGTAGATAAGACACAACCATTGCAGCTTGCTTAGAGAAATGGCAGTAATCAAGGCTTCAGTTTCTCGCAAGTAAATGTAGTTCTCCGAATGAGTCTGTTTTATATCACATACAATTAATCTATTTACCAATAAGCTTCCTTCCCTACTAGAGGTTGTGTGGTCCTTGCACGTGAGTGTATGCTAAGTCGCTTCAGTTGTGTCCAACTCTTTCTGACCCTATGGACTGTAGCCCACCACGATCCTCTGGAGTGGTTGTCATTTCCTCCTCGAGGGGATCTTCCTGACTCAGGGATCAAACCCATATCTCTTATGTCTTCTGCATTGGCAGACTGGTTCTTCACACTAGTACCACCTGGGAAGCCCTTGTGGTTCTTGTACCAACACCATGTGTATCTGTCAGTCACTCAGTCATGTCTGACTCTTTGCAGTCCCATGCACTGTAGCCCACCAGGCTCCTCTGTCCATGGATGGGATTTCCCAGGCAAGAATACTGGAATGGATAGCCATTCCCTTCTCCAGGGGATCTTCTTGACCTAGAGACAGAACCTGGGTCTCCTGCATGGCAGGCAGATTCTTTACCTTCTGAGCCACCAAGGAAGAGTCACCAGTCTCATTTCAACAGAGACTGGAATTTAAACTTAGGGACAGCTTCTAAGCTCTGAGAGAGGAGACATCTCCATTTTCTCATTGGTACAGCCATCGTCCCAACCCTACTGAGTTTCTTCATGAAAACACGGGCCTCAGGACTCTAACTTGATTTTAAGTCCTTTGTAGTGGGTGGTGGGCTCATCCTCTTTTCTCAAGTCCAAAAGAAAAGCAATTTGCATAGTTGTTTTTTCTCCTCCTGCGTAGAACTCTTTAGCATGAGTTTAATAGATCTAAAACTACCTGATGTACCTTTCCCTTGAGAACTCCACTGTCTTTCTGTGACTTGTTTATAAGTGTGCCTAAAAGGAAAACTGACGGCGGGGGGTCAGAGGGGAGACGTTTAAAGGCAGAGTATGTCAGAGGAGGCTTTACAATTAGCTGAGGAAAGAAGAGAACCACAAAATAAGGGAGAAAGGGAAAGATATACCCAACGGAGTGCAGAGTTCCAGAGGGTAGCAAGTGAAATAAAAAGGCCTTCTTAATGAACAATGCAAAGAAAGAGATGAAAACAATAGAATGGGAAAGACTACAGATCTCTTCAAGAAAATTGGAGATATTAAGGGAACATTTCATGCAAGGATGGGCTCAATAAAGGACAGAAATAGTAAGGACCTAACTGAAACAAAAGAGATTAGGAAGAGGTGGCGAGAGCACACAGAAGAACGATGCATAAAAGGTCTTAATGACCCAGATAACCACGACAGTGTGGTCACTCACCTAGAGCCAGAAATCCACAAGTGTAAGGTCAAGTAGGCCTTAGGAAGCATTACTACAAGCAAAGCTAGTAGAGATGATAGAATTCTAGCTGAGCTATTTAAAATCCTAAAAGATGATGCTATTAAAGTGCTGTACTCAATATATCAGCAAATTTGGAAAACTTGGCAGTGGCCAGGACTATTGGTCCTATTGCTATAGGACTGGTAAAGGTCAGTTTTCATTCCAAAGAAAGGCAATGCCAAAGAATGTTCAAAGTACTTTACAATCGGGCTCATTTTACGTGCTACCAAGCTTATGCTCAAAATTCTTCAAGCTATGCTTCAACAGTACGTGAACCAAGAACTTCCAAATATACAAGCTGGGTTTCGAAGAGGCAGAGGAACCAGAGATCAAATTGCCAACATTCATTGGATCATAGAGAAAGCAAGGGAATTCCAGAAAACAACATTTACTTCTGCTTCATTGACTACGCGAAAGCCTTTGACTGTGTGGATCACAACAAACTGTCGAAAATTCTTCAAGAGATGGGAATACCAGACCACCTACCTCACCTGTCTCCTGAGAAACCTGTATGTCGATCAAGAAGAAACAGAAACGGACACAGAACGACTGACTGGTTCAAAACTGAGAAGGGAAGTATGACAAGACTGTATGTTGTCACCTTGCTTATTTGACTTTACTTGCAGAGTACATCATGCAAAATGCCAGGCTGGGTGAATCACAAGCTGAAATCAAAATTGCTCGGCCAAGTATCAACAACCTCAGATATGCAGATGATACCACTCTAATGGCAGAAACTAAAGAGCCTCTTGATGAGTGTGAAAGAGGAGAGTGAAAAAGCTGGCTTGAAATCTGACATTAAAAAAATTAAGATCATGGCATTTGGTCCCATCGCTTCATGGCTAACAGAAGGGGGGAAAGTGAAAGCAGTGACAGATGTCCTTTCCTTGGGCTCCAAAATTAACTGCGGACGGTGACTGCAGCCATGAAATTAAAAACACTTGCTCCTTGGAAGGAAAGCTATGACCAACCTAGACAGCATATTAAAAGCGGAGACAGCACTTTGCTGACAAAGGTCTGTATAGTCAAAGCTATGATCTTTCCAGTAATCATGTATGGATGTGAGAGCTGGACCATAAAGACTGAGCACTGGAGAATTGACGCTTTCAAATTGTGGTGCTGGAGAAGTCCCTCAAGAGTCCCTTGGACTGCAAAGAGATCAAACCAGGCAATCCTAAAGGAAATCAGCCTTGAATATTCATTGGAAGGACTGAAGCTGAAGCTGCAATACTTTGGCTACCTGATGTGAAGAGCTGACTCACTGGAAAAGACCCTGATACTCGAAAAGATTGAAAGAAAAAGAAAGCGATGGCTGAAAATGAGATGGTTAGACAGTATCACCAACTCAATGGACATGAATGTGAGCAAATTCCAGGAGATAGTGGAGGACGGAGGAGCATACTATTGGCATGCTACAGTCTTCGTGGTTGCAAAGTCGGACATGACAGTGATTGAACAACAATGGCACAATTAACTGTGAGCTTTTCCTAACTGATCCTACCCCCAACTGATGGCCCTATTAATTCTTATTTATTTGACTGCACCTTGCAGCATGTGGGATCTTAATTCCCAGGCCAAGGATTGAACCAGCGCCTGTGGCAGTGAAAGCACAGATTCCTGACCGCTGGGCCACCAGGGAATCCCCTGCCTTAATAACTCTACATATTTGGAAAGGACTAATAAGGCCAGGCAAAACAGTAATTTAATGACTCTAAAACCCCAGGCAAGAAGAAGGGGACAGATGACTGGACTATATATTTCATGATGTCAGAGCAGGTCCGGAGCAGAGGGAACACTTTGTCTTGACTCCACATTATCACTCCACACTCAGTATTATAGGACATTGCAGGTGTTCAGAAAAATTTTCCAGTCCACTAAAGCAGACAGGATTCTTATTCAAATAAGGTGACTCTAAGCTATGAGAATTTATTTTTTAAATATTTATTTAGTTACTTATTTGACTTAGTCACCAGGTCTTAATTGGGGCATATGGGATCTAGTTCCCTGACCAGGGACGGAATCCAGGCCCCTTGCATTAGGAGTGCAGAGTCTTAGCCCTTGGACCACCAGGGAAGTCCCTAAGCTATGAGAATTTAGAAGGAAATAATAATTTCAAACCTTTCCTTGAAAACAGAAACTCCATTAAACAAAACTCTGGGATTCAAAACATTTATAACTTCTTGAATATGAATTTTCTTGGTATGTTTCTTGAATCTTTTCTTGGTATGTTTCATGCAAGACAGAATAAATAATATCCTTCTACTTTGTACATGCATCAGTACTTCTTGTCTCACTAGTGTTGAGAGAAAACGTAGTATTTATTTTTTTTTATTTACCATATTATAGCTTCAGATGAACAGTGATTCACAATTCTTAAAGGTTATATTCCATTTATAGTTATTATAAGATATTGGTTATTTTCCCTGTGCTCAAAAATATATCCTTGTAGTTTATTCATTTTATACATGGTAGTTTTTACCTCTTAATCCCTTACCCTGATCATGCCCTTCCCCCGCACCCCTCTCCTCACTAGTTTGTTTTCTAAATCTGTTTCTTGTTATAGTCACTACTTCTTTTTAGATTCCACATATAAGTGATATCATACAGTATTTGTTTTTCTCTGACTTATTTCACTTAGCATAGTGCCCTCCAAATCTATCTATGTCCTTGCAAATGGCAAAATTTCATTTTTTTATAGTTAAGCAATATTGCATTGTATAAATATACCACATCTTCTTTATCCAGTCATCGGTTGATGGACACTGATGTTGCTCCCATATTTTTGTTATTGTAAATAGTGCTGCTGTGAATATTGGGGTGCATGCATCTTTTTGAAGGTAGTATTTATTCAGATGCTCATTTTGATATAATCACTGACAGCGACAGGACTAACCATTTCTTCATTTTATTTTTTAAAAAACAGTTTTCAGTTCTATGCATCAAACACTGTCTATCATATATAAGGTGCTGTGGAAAATTACCTGCATAGACTAAACTTGTTTTGGTTGTGTGCATTCTATGCCTGTTGAGTCATTAAGGACAAAGGGCACAGAGCTGAACTTTCCTCACTGGTTTTTGATAAGGTAGCTGCTATAGGAATCTGAGTGTCATGTGCACACCCAACCAAAATGCAACACGTTAAAAAAGATGTTCAGGGTGATATTGAAAGACTGGCTAAAGGTGGTAGTTTGGGAAGTTGGTTTAAGTAGCTGGACTTAAAAAGTGTTGAAATTTTAACCATTTGCAGTTAATGGCTTTTCTTTCCTCAAACAGCTTTTGCGTATCTATTCTCAGGGTCAAAACCTCAAGTATCTATAGGAACCAAGAAGATAATGTAAATAAAAAAAGGCAGATAAATTTGAGAAAAATGGAGACAGACACATTTTATGTGCCCTATAAACACAGAGGCAACTCTTCATTTCCAAGAAATGAATGAGCTCTCTCCCACTATTCTTGAAAGATGCTTTAGCCTGTTCTCTCTTTTGGTACTAGGAGAGAGTTAACTGCAAGAAAAACATTAGTGCACACTGAATATAAATGACACCTTACACGGAGCCTCAGAGAGGAAGCAACAGGGAGTGGCAGAGGCTACAATAACGTGAAGTGCTGGCATCTGGTCAAAGGGGCCCATCTCTGCACTAGGTGCCTGCTGCCACGTGGAAACAGGTTTGGGGGCGGGGCCTGGGGGCATAGATCATTCTTCAGGAGAAGTCAAAGACCCTGATCGGTATGCAAATGCAGATTTTAAAATGTGACCTGACATTTTAAAAAATAAATTTGAGAAAAGAGCCAAACAAAATTAATTTGGTGGGCTGGGTAAGGCCTGTAGGTCACCAGTTTGAGATCTCAGTCGTATTCGTCTAGGTATTCTGCTGTGAGGTGCTGGGAACACAAAGATCTAAAAAACAGAAAAGCAAAAAACTCTGCTCTCATGAAGCTTATGGATAAATACATCATATATGAGTTCACACACACACGTGTATGTGTGCTCTAACAGGGGAAATTACCAAGAGTTCTGGGAGCCCAGAGGAAATCAAATCAGAGGAAGGTGAGTGGGTAGGGAAGAGGGCCAGGGAAGAATTCCAGAGGATGAGTCTAGGTGAGTTATATTGCTAGCTGAGCCAAGTTAGTAGAAATGGTAGAGGAAGGTGGTGGTCCAGGTTGAGGTGTTAGCACATGCTAAGGTGTGGGGGCCACAAGCAGTCAGAGCCTTTGTTAAAGAAGCTAAAATACAAGTGTGAGATTCAGGAGACCGAGTGGTAAAAAGAGGTCTTCCCTGTCAGGCAATGGCAAGAGGACCAAAGATGAACTCAAAAGAACATCAAATCCAGCTGTCCGGTTGGCAGTTCTTGGACGAGTCCTCCTGACTGCTTCAGCATGTAAATTCACTCAGCGTCTGCTAGGAATTAGCTGTCATTTCAAAGAAACCAGAATGTAAGATTTTGAATTAGAATAGAAAACTCAATCCTCAACGTTTGGTAATCCTCTTCTCCTGATTTCCTGCTATTTGGCTATTATGTCTGTGGGAAGGATGGACCTGTAGTCAAAATCTGAATGCAAACTGAATCGTTGGTTGGAAGAACTGGCCTGAGTTGTCCCTGTATCTAGTGTCAAGGTCAACACAAATCTAAATTAAATAAGAAATCTCCCTAGTCCCGAAAGGGAAAGAGACCTCTCTCCCCCAACACTGTTTCTTTCCCCATTTGCATTAGAAATTTTATGGTTGTAAATTCCTTCTCTGGCCCTTTAAGAATTACACAAACCTTTTTAAAAGCTAAATAAGCCTCTTGCCAGCTTTACTACACAGGAATGCCTTTCTCAAAGACCTGGGAGCTATCTCTTTGAAATGGAATCATCAAGGAAGATAACACCCCTATTTCCTCTCTTTGGAAAGATGACTCTCCCTGGGAGAGTAGGAATCTAACTTCAGAAGGTCCCTGTTTCCAAGTTTCTGATTTACCTCCTGTCGTAAATATGTAAGAAGTCTTTTCTTTGGATAAACTAATTGACTGATACAGATAGCAGCTATCAATTACCAAGGTGAATTTAGGATGAACTATACGTGACAAATGGTACTGTCAAGCCCTCCGACTAGTTACTGTATATCTAGAGAACAGATAGTATTAATGATAGGGTATATCTGCTTTGCTGTGAAATTCCTTTCCATCTTTGCAGCCTCTCAGTGGATTGCCTGTGATGCCCATCATATTTTGGTTTAATGCTTATTCAGTAGTAAAACAGCTTTCTTTCTCTTCTGCTTCTGTGGAGAGGTTTGGGGGGTTGGCAGGAGATTTTGTTTTTAATTATATGTCCTCAACACCTGCCACCAAGGTTGGTTGAGTTTGGGTCTTTCCAGCTCAGGGTATGGGTAAGCATCTAAATGCCCTGATATAAATGTGAAAAGTCTGTTCATGACAAAGCAGAACAGACTTCAGAGAAACAGATTTTCACACTCCTCTCTGAGAGATCCACAATTAGAAGATACTGTGTACTCTCTGCAGTATTTACAGACAGCAGTACAGCACAATGGCAGGCTAGCACAGGCTCTCCTTATAAAGTCGGGGTTTGACTCTCCCTTCCACCTTTGCTTCAGGCACTTAACCTCCTGGTGGCTTAGTTTCTCACCTGAAAATGAGAGACAAAATGGGGAAACCGGCTTCATAGAACAGTGTTTTCCAGAGTATAAAGCCTCCATAGTTTAATTAGAATTATTTCAAGGTTATAGGCAGAAACACTTCTGGGATACAAAGTGAAGTGTTAGTCGTTCAGTCGTGTCCCACTCGGTGCGACTCTTCAACTGTAGCCTGTCAGGCTCCTCTGTCCATGGGATTCTCCAGGCAAGAATGCTGGAGTGGGTTGGCATTCCCTTCTCCAGGGGATCTTCCCAGGGATCCAACCCAGGTCTCCTTCATTGCAGGCAAATTCTATACCATCTGTGGCCCCAGGGAAGCAATGGGGAAAATACGGTTACTTATCTCCAGAGGAATTTACAATGTCATGATAATTATAGTACCATTAATTTGAATATAAATTAACTTCTCAAGAAAGAGAAAAATAGAAAAAACTTTAAAGGGGAAGGTGACACAGCCAGGGGCTATTACCCTGATTGAGCTCCTTGTAATTATATGGTCTCTGTGGTTAAGCTAGTTTAAAAAGACTTCTTCCTGAGCTAGTTTAACAGGAAAAACGAGAATTTTTATAAAAAGCCAATGTATCACCGACTTTGAAGCCAAAAGCGCTACCACGTCTCTTAGTCCATGACTTAACACACACCCTGAGACGCTCCCTGATTTTTTCCCCATCCAGACGACCTAACTACAAGGATTTTTTTAACGTTATAAAAGCAAATAAATATTGGCTATTGGCACAGAATACTCTTAAAGCCAGCCATTACGACTCTTGCTTTCTGCTAAGCTCAAGGGTGTTCAACTGGCTTTGTACCTGGCTCTTTAAGACAGGACTCAGAGGCCATCTTGGAAACAAAAGGACTTTGGGCGCCGAGGGTGGAGGAGGTGGTTTCCAAGCAACAGAAGGCGCGCGCCACGCAGCCGCACTTCGCCGCGCCCAGCCGCCTACCGCGTGGGCGGGGCTAGCGGGGCGGTGGAAAATTACCGCGCTTCCACTTAAAGGCGCCCGGACATTGCCTGGAACCCTGTCGCTGATCTCCGTTGTAAGCTACAATGTGAAGTGGGGGTCTCCATTTTATCTTCCTAGACGTAGTAAAATTCAGTTCACAATTTCCAGGCCAGTACTAGTTTATACTTAGGCAAGTAAAGTCGGAATGAACAGGCATTTTCTTAATCAAGTTAAGAAAAGAAAACTAAAAATCTTATATATCGAACTCTGGTGCAGAAAGGGCTACTAACACAGGAACGAGACGCAAGAAACAACTTCGTAAATAGTCACATTGACTGTCAACCAGTTTAAAAATGATTAGGTTCCGAAGCAAGGAAAACCTGTTTTTTACAAACGGATTGACAAATTATAACTATTAAAAACTACCAAAAACCAGAATAAACGTGTAAGAAGCAACAGGATAGGTTTAGCGGGCATCAGGAAATTTATCCTCTCTTTGTAGATCGGCTTTTACAGTATAAAAGATAATCAGGGAGATTTTTTTTTTTCTGGCTGTTAGTCGTCAAAGAACTTTCTCCATGTTAAAAGCTCTTCTGATTTTCAGGTTAAGCGATAGTTTATCGCTGGCTTATTTTTATGAAAGAATAAATAACAATTTGATTTTTATAACGTGAACATCTGAGATAAAATCTGTGGCTCGGAAACGATTCCCCTTACCAAGCAATATTTTCTAGAAGCCATCCTGGAAACAACTGGGCGAAATAGAGATGTTGGTCTTCCCGGAAGTAAAGCTCTTGACACATTAACTCTCTTCAGTTCGTTTCAGACGGTTAGCTCGGTGGTCTTCGGGTTGTGAGAGTACCCACCTTCTACTCTTGTCCTCACGCTCTGACTGCGGACAGTAGCGTGGGAGTCAGGGTGGATTCTCACGAAGGTGTAGGTGATGTCCCAGACTTATCACGGCCCTGGCAAATTGATTTTCCACTCCCAACAGAGCTATTTCCCTCTGCTTCGCGGCCCTGTTAAGCCATGTCTTCACTCCTGTCCCCTTTTTAACACGTCTTTTTTTTAATCCCTCACTTTCCAGTCGCCACTTCCTAGTAATTTTTGATGAACCTTTCTTATTTTTCAGAACGCAGAGCTGTGACGTTGGAGTTCTAAGCAGATGTTCTGCGTGCGTTTAGACACGCAGGACGGTGTTTAGCCTGTAATTTGCAAGTTTGGATGTTAAAAAAGGGATATATTTGTGACATTATCTTCCCATAACCACAGGGAAAACTAATTAATTACTTGTAAGCAAAAGCTGTGTCGTGTAGAGTTGTCATCCATGTTGAAGTTGCAGGGGAATAGGATTTGCTGTAAAGGGAATTGTGCCTTTGAGACAAAAATAGGTGCAGCTGCGTTTCGTGCTTTAATTTTTTTCACTGCGAGAATACTTACAAATGCCAAGAAACTGAAATTGGGAAATGCCCCATTTCAGATTAGATGATGCTTCTAATTTTTAAAATAGGCTTTTCGTGGAAAGCCTAGTTTGTAACAATACTTAGTGGTTGCTGGGCTGGTTGGTGCAGGTGCCAGCGCTGGGTAGTGTGGCTACCCCCTTAGCTCTGCAGGGAAGTGGTATTTTACAGACCAAAGAGCTCTGCAGGGTTTCTAATGGCCGAGAGCCTTCCCTAACCACCCTGCAGGAGTCCGGGGTAATCTCCTGTTATTTAAAATTTACTGCGGAGTAGAGAGGAGAGCAGCAACAAAAAAAGAGCGAGCGAGAGAGAGACTTCAGATGTAAAGTCATCTGGATTTTCCATCTCAGGTCCAATTCTAAAGTGGCTAAGAGGCTAAATTCATATACATTAGAATCTAATGGTTAAAAATAAAAGTTTTGGAAGAAGACAAAGTGTTTAAATATGCACTAAATTTTAGTAAGCAGAGTTGGTAGATTTTGGTTGCTTACATTTAATAAAGATGATAAGACTGCATAGTTTGTAACATTTTCTAATTACTGAATTAGAATGCGGGAAGACGAGGTTTGGGAATTTGGTCATTGAGGTAGGGCTGCCAGATAAAATACAGGAGAACATTCAGTCAGGTTTAAATTTATGATAAACAATGAATACTTTTTTAAAAAAGTACATTTGGAATACATTTACACTAAAATCTTGTTTGTTGTTTCTGGGAAATTCCAATTTAATTGAGTAACTTGTATTATTATTAGTTGTTAAATCTAGCAATTGTGCTTTAAGGGCCTTAAAGAGGGCACATGTAATTAGATTTCTCCACCTGCATTACTCTAATGCCTCAAGGGGCCAGGCTGAGATGTGAATGTAACACAACAGCATACAAGTATATCACCCTGAATAAGTTGTAGATGGCCACCACATGCTGCCCTTCAAAATACCATGTGCATTTACTTGTTCATTCATCCAACTAACGGTGTTGATTGAGTACCTGCCTTGTGCCAGGCATAAATTCTGGGAAGAGTAAGATAAACAAGCTAAAAATCTGTCTTTGAAAAGTCCTATATTTTTGGCAGATGGACTAACATGTAAAATAACTGCAGTAAATACCAGGGATTACAAGTTTGATCAGAGACTCATGGGAACATTAAGTTTATCGCCTAAGACACAAGAAGAACAGGAAGGCTTCAAAGAGGAAGTGATTTAAATGAAGGCAACTAAACTGGAGAAGTAGGAAAGGACATTCGTTAAGGGAACTACATATGCAAAGGCAAGGAGTGTGAAGACATTGTCCATTAAAAAAAGAAAAACAAAATACCAACCAGACAGGATGAATGAACAACAACTTAAAAAATGAAAAGTTAGGTGTAGCAAGAGGTACAAGGATTTCCTGGTGTCTCAGTGCTAAAAGAATCCACCTGCAATGCAGGAGATGCAGGTTGGATCCCTAGGTCAGGAAGATCCCCTGGAGGAGGAGATGGCAACCCACTCCAGTATTCTTGCCTGGGAAATCCCATGGACAGAGGCTCCTGGCTGGTTACAGTCCATGAGGTCCCCAAAGAGTTGAACACAGCTGAGCAAGTAAACAACAGAAGGAGCTAAAAGAGGGTTTGCTGGGAATGCCCAATAATAAAGGATGGGCCAGATTATACGCTAGACAGAGCTCAGATTCTCTTGTGGACAACCAGAATAGGATCGGGGATGTGGTGGGAGAGACTGTGATAGGAGACGTTTTTAATTCATTCTTTCTAAAAAAAACTGTGTGTGTGTGTGTATCATCTTGTGCTGTATTCTTAGAACATAGAAATGAATACAATATCAATTCTAGTTTCTAGACAGATGCTCTGGGTTTTGAGGGAAACCAGTCATGTGGACAGTTACATTCAATACAATGGGATTTAAAGTTACATTCCAAACACAAGGCAACTCAGAAAGTAGGACGGAGGCAGAAATTTCCTGGGAAGGGTGGGAGAGGGTCAGCCAAGTCTTCCCAAAATGAAGAGATGCTGGAGTTAGGGTATATATTTTTTTAATTTAAAGAAATTTAATACTTTATGCAAATAAGACATTTTCCCAAAAAGAGCAAAAAGTATACAGTGAAAAGGAAATCTTTCCTCATCTAGATCCTTGACTGATCATCAGGGGTCACCACCACCATCCCATTAATGTAAACATAATATAAATATATCACTCCTTCCTCTTCAGCCAAATGGGGGCATTTTCTACTAGGCTTTTTTAACTTGATTTTTTCATTTAACAATGTTTTGGAAATCAGTACATATGGAACTGCTCATTTATTCTTAGTAGCCCTATTTCATTGTAGGGATAAATAAAAAATTTTATACTAGCGTTCCATTGGACATGTAAGATTTTACAGTCTTGCTATCTTTGTATATATTTCTTCTTTGTCCATGTGTGAGATTATCATAAGATACATTCCTAGAAGTAGAATTCCTGGATCTGTAAGTTGGTGCATTTAAATTCTGATAATTTTTGCAAAAATTTCCCTCCAAAGAAGTTATACCAATTTATACTTTCATCATCCGGATAGTAAGGTTTGAGTTTTGATGAATGAGGAGGTATTTACGAGGCAGATAAGAGAGCAAAGAGCATGTTTAAAAGGAAGATGGGGCAAGGAATATCCAGCAGCTCAGGGATCTAGGCTGGAGGGGTGGAGACCTAAGAGGAGGCAACTAACCAAAGGAGAATGAGGGACCGAGCACAGGTAAAAAGCAGCTTAAGGAATTAGAAGTGTTAACACCACCACCCATCCATTGAGAGATTATTTGTGCCAGGCAATATGCTAAGCAGGGCTTCCCAGATGGCACAATGGTAAAGAATCTACCTGCCAATGTAGGAGACACAAGAGATGCAGGTTGATCCCTGGATTGGGAAGATCCCCTGGAGTAGAAAATGGCAACTACTCCAGTATTCTTGCCTGAGGCTACAGTCCGTGGGCGTCTCAAAGAGTCAGACATGATTGAGTGACTGAATGCCTGCTAGTGTACACATACACACGATGTGCTAAGCATCACATACTGTCCACTATACCATCCTCACAACAAAGAGAGAGATATCCCCGATATCTGGGAGGAGATACTGAGGCCCAGAGATGTTAACCTGCCAGAGATCACAGAGTTAGTAAATGACGGATCTAGAAACAACTCTGATTTCCTCTGACTCTCAAGCCCCAGTTTCTAATTGCTGCTCCAAGGGACCTTGAAAGGATGAGAGGAGGGCGTTAGGGGTATTTGTTATGGGGAAGAAGGGGCAACTAGTAAGACTAAAGCGTAGTGATGCTGAGACCTCCAGGGCCCTGATCCTGTTGGAACGTGCCCACAACTTGCCAACACAGCAGCCAAGACAGTCTAGGACAGGAGACAACCGAGATTCCCTCTTTGATTTCCGGTAGTGCTGAGTTAAGGGGTCAATTTGCAAGAACTTTTCTTCTCCTGCTGAGAATGGAATCTTGATGTTTTCAAAGGCTCTGCAAATAAAAAATAATTTTTTTTCTCCCCCAACTTCTTCATTTATATCAGTAGATTTTTAAACTTCAGCTCTTAGGAGACAGGTTTCTAAGTGTTATAGCTTCCAAAAGCTGTTCAAAGTCAATGTCCCTTAAATTAAGAACTAAAATGAAACATACTCATCCATGTACTGACTTAGGTATTAGCTATGAAATCTAAATGATAAACAAATCTAGAGCTGTTTTGAGAGGATGACAGTGAATGAATCTTTGATAATATATAGATTTTAATCTAATGCACAATGCTGATGTAGCTATTAAATCTTTTCATGCTTACTGCTGTCTATCTGTACGGTTAGACTATTTAGTAACTGGGCTCAAATGCTATATTTCCAGAGACAAGCCTCAGCACTGGGGTATTGTCACTAAAAGCAAGTCTATTACAGAATAATAATGATTACTATATACAATAGCTCTTGAACCCCCAAGCCCTTTTGAATATTCTTAAATGATGTTCTCCATTTTAATGGAATGTATCTTATTCCAAGTATATTAATTAGAAGGACTTCATTTGAAGATGGCACAGTTGTGAAGAATCCAATGAGGAGACAGAAAAGATGCAGGTCTGGGTCTGGGAAAATCCCCTGGAGTAGAAAATGGCAACCCTCTCTAGTATTCTTGCCTGGGAGATCCCACAGACAGAGGAGCCTGGTGGGCTACAGTCTATGGGGTCGCACAGAGCTGGACACGACTGAGAGACTAACACATAGGATTGCTTTAAAGTGTAGGTGGTAGAGACTTGTGCTTCCAGCGCAGGAGACCCAGGTTTGATCCCTGATCAGTGAACTAAGATCCCACATGCTGTGGCCAAAACAAAACAAAAAATTATAGGTGGTGATCAAAATTAACATTACCCCAGGAAAAGGGGGGGTCACATTTTTCTGAGGTGATTTTAAGATGTCCACGGAACGGCTGCTGATGTTGCTCCATCCTTCATGTGTTGCTTTTTTCATCTTTACTTCTCTGTGTTTGCAAAATCATTTTCAGAGAGCAGAGAGAAGATTCTGGCAAACAGAGTTTCATTTTGGAGGAATGGGCTATGAAATGGTTCCCTGGTAAGGAGTCTCCAAGTACCATTACACTAACACAGAGCAGAAACAGAATTAATTGGTCAGCTTGAAGAGAGCTGTCTTTCCTGTCCTGTGGATAGTCTTAGTAGCATACTCACAATAAAACAATTGAAAATGGCAAATTAAATGATGACAGATGATTTAGAGACACTTTTACCCTACAAAAAAACAAAAAACAAAAAAAACCCACCCCCAAAGTTCATTCATACTAGACAATTTTGGAGAACTACAGAGTTTTTTTTAAAATTTATTTTAACTGAAGGGTAATTGCTTTACAGTATTGTGTTGGTTTCTACCAAACATCAACATGAATCTCCAAAGGTCAACTTGAATGCTGACCCTCCCACCTCCCTCCCCATCCCACCCCTCTAGGTTCTTAAGTTTTCGTTCCCTGAGTCATACAGCAAATTCCCATTGGCTATCTAGTTTACATATGGCAGTGATGTTTTCATATTACTCTCTCCATATGTACCCCCTCTCCTTCCTCCCCACAAAGCTGTGTTCATAAGTCTGTTAGAGAACTAAAAGTTTTTATACTTGCTGCACATAGGAAAGAAAATGTCAACAACTAGTTTCTTTTGTACCATATCTATACACAGGAAAAAAAAAAAACTTGTTAAAAAGAGGTTTCTGTATTGTTAATATTTGACAGTGAAAGGGTTCCTTTTAAATATTTAACTTAAGGTTAAATATCCATCTCTGACAGTTATTAGACACATCTTCATATCAAGAGTAATATACAAAGCACAGCAATGTAACTCAAGTATACTTCTTTAAAAACTTGGAAAAATATACTAAGAATATATGATTTATAATTTAAAAAATTTAGAAAAGTGTGGGTAAACAAAGCTGATGCAGTCATTTGAAGGGTCCAGATGAAACACCATGGACTCAACAATCTGGTGAGTCAAATATATATCAATCCACATTACAAAGCTCAGATTCATTGTGAGCTGTATTCTACAGAAATACAGGAAGAGCTTTTTGTACAAAAGTACTCATGCCAGAGTTTTTTATAAGAGCAAAAAATGACAAATTTGGTGTTCAGTAGTAAGAGAAAGGCTGGTGGTTAATTGTGGTATATTGAACTGATAGTATATCATGCAGGCTCTAAAAATCACAAAGATTCTTACTTGACCTTAGAAAACATACATTACAAGTGGCTAATGGCGACCCACTCCAGTATTTTTGCCTGGAGAATCCCAGGGACAGAGGAGCCTGGAGGGCTGCAGTCCACAGGGTCGAAAAGAGTCCAACACGACTGAGTGATAAAATGCAAAACATCAGTTACAAACTAGGTTTAGTGCTCTATTAGGACAACTAGAGACAAGCTGTTTAATAGTGGTTCTTCCTTGATAATGGCATTCTGAGTGATTTGTTCTTTGTATTTGTCTGTATTATTTATATTGTGTCGAACATAATTTAAGTAATATAAACTAAAAACGTATCTGAAAAAGTCAAGTGAAGAAGGTACCAAGTTGTACAAATATAATCCCCCCAAACAAACTTCCTTCTGTGTCTACAAGTTGTCTCTGAATTGCTAGGCTACAAGTTCTTTTAATTCCCTTAAAAAAAAAATCAAATGTGCTATCATGAAATATTAAAAAATTTTAAATATATTTTCTCCTTTGAACAGGAAGGCAGTGCTAGTGAAATTCTGGAGGCAAACAACTGAAGGCTCGAGGATGCTAATTCTTGTGCTCCTGAGTAACAGGGGGATTTGCAGAAAAAGTTGCCCAAGTTTTTATCTGTAAGTACAAAAGGAAACAGAGAAGAAGGTAATCACTGCAAAACGTTAGGACACAATGAGGCAGCCTCCTTTAGTAGAACAAAGGAAGGATTTGCTCTGAAGGATTTGCATTTTCCCAGGCTCAGGGAAGGGACGGTTCTAACCCCTCCAGGTAAAAAGATCCTTTAAAAACTTCTTCCAGCCCCCTTTCTGCCAAGTGATGGGCAAGTCCGTAGTGACACCTCTGAAGGCGTGCTTACAAAACAGGAGTGGGTGAAGGGAGATTCTCTCAAATCTCTGGCTTAAAAAAAAAAAAAACAAAAACGCATTTAAGCCTTAAAATACACTAAGCTGTTTTTTTTTTTTTTTCCCTTCCCCTTTTCCCGGCCCGACCCCATTATACCGTTTCTAGTCTATCACGTAACAGCAACGCAGTTTTGATCACAGCCCAAGTTTTTCAATCCCCACCAGACTGAGGGCTGTTAAGGGCGTCTTCATAGAGAAATTAGTGTCCTGCTTTGTCAGTGTAGCAGGGCCCTTTTTACATTCAGAAAATTTTCTTTAAACTCCCAAACCTTTGGGAAGCGAGTTCCATTATTTTAAAACAAGTTTAGTCGCTTCCTTTCAGACTTGTCGACAGTCTCATAAATTAGCGAGAAGAATCTGAATCTTAACTCTCAAAAACGAGGAATATATTTCAAAAACAAGGACTAACGTCTCTCCTTTATTCTAAATATACCACCGCAAGCCGAATGGCTGTGTTAACTATTTTTACCCACACTTGGTCTGCTGCGTCAAACTCAAGTAAAACGAAACTGGATGAAGAAAGCAAACGGAGCCCGACGGTTGGCCAAGCAAAGGTAGAAAGACTCCGTATTCCAGTTCTAGATCCTTGGACAGCTAAGGGGAAACTGCGGGCCTTTATGGAAAGGCCACCAACTCTCGTTGATTTTGCTTTATTTCCTTCACCTTGTAATCTGCAACCATCCACACTTAAATTTTTTTTTCTGAAAACACGTACAAGGTGGCAGATATAAAGTAACAGAACTTCGGACCCTGCCAGACGCTGGCGATACCACAGCAGCTCCTGTGTACAAGTCAAACTCCCACCACGATTGGACAGGATTGGGAATCTACTTAAAAGTCCAGATTATCCAGGGTTTTTTTTTTGCCTCCATCAGAAAGGAAGCCGTGCTGTCTCTGAACAAAGGCAGGAAACGGTAACCAAAAATGGTAGCAAAAAGAATGCGTTTTGATTCAACTAGGACTCCCTGGCTCGATGTGCCGCACTTAATCAAAGGACGAAAATGCCCGGAGAAAGGCGTTTCTGCCGTCCTTGTTGGCAGGGAGCGACAAACGCGGGGACAAATGGAAACAGGCCGCAAATGAGAAGCTGGCCGGCGGGTTCGTGAGAACGCGCGGCGGTGACTGTGGTCAAGCTGACACAGGGTGTGCGCTGGGCCCACGCCCCTGTCTACGTCTGGTCGGGCAACCTCAGACGCTCGAATAAAGGGATCTCGCACCACTTCGCCCACCCCACCCAGCGAACGCCGCCCTTCGCGGGACCCATGGCCTCAGGGGCTCCCAGCGGACCCCGCCCCCTGCCGCCGCCATCTTGTTGTTTGCCTCCCTCCGGCCGGCCACGTGGCACTTTCTCCCAGCGGAAGCCGAGGCACCGCCCCAACTTCCGGCCAGACCGGTTCCAGCCGGCCGCGGCCCGCAGACGCGCGGCTGCCCCCTGGCGGCCGGCCGCGCGCCGCCCCGCCCCGCCCCGCCCGGCCCTCGCCATTCCCTTCCTGGCCCGCCGCACGTATGTGCGCCGCCGCGCGTCCCGGGGGCGGGGCTCCCGATGCACCCGGCACGGGGCGGGCCCGTCTCCCAGGGCTTCCGCTTGGGTTCCGGGCGTCTTTACACGCAGTTTAAACTGTAAGCTCGTGCGGCCGCAGCTACGAGGTTTTGGCACGCGGTGTCTTGTGTTTCAGGACTTTGAAACGGGAACCTCGAACCTCGCTTTTCCGAAGCGGCTTCTGCCCTCCGCCGGCGCACTGAGTCCGAGCGGGGTCCGCCCCGAGCGCGTGCACCGCCCCGTGGGTTCCCGGACGCGGGATGGGGAGCCAAGTGCGGGCTGGGGCGCCCCGATTCTGGTGCTCCCGGCTGTCTCCACTTTCCCCTCGGCCCCAGGTTGCTTTCACGTTTCGGTTCTTGAGCGTTTGCCTTGACAAAGGCTCCTGCATCTGCTGTGTCTTAACCTGCTCAGCAGCCTTTGAGATGAGAGTTGTTGTATTTTTTAAAAAAATAGAGAATTGAAGCCCAGGGAGAGTAATTTGGTCCAGAGGCAGAGCCTGCGTTGCAATTTGGGCCGTCTTAGATCCCACTAAGCCTTTAGATGGTCAGATGGCTCTGAACTGTAGTATCTACAGCAACTGTGGGCTTAGCTGGAAAGGCAGATGTCCAGGCGTTTACCAGACCTGCTGAATTGGAAACCCCGGAGGGGCTGGTGACGGTCTTAATTAACAAGCACTTAGTGATTCTGAGGCACCCTAAAAATACCTTACCTCGTAGCCTTTTTAAGGGTAAGGAAAGAGAATCTGTTTTTTAGTGCGAACTCCGTGCCAGGCACTAGGGTTATACATTTTCCTAATTATGTGATGTATTCCTCCCCAACGCCGTTTTACAGGAAGCTGGACCAGCAAACTTCCCTTGTGTGTAAAATGTTAATATTTGTGCAAAGTGGTATAAGCTTACATGTGCTACTGTATTTGCTTGTACTTTGTATGCATAAAATATCCCTAGGAGGAGATCAAGAAGTTGTTGATAGTGCCTTACGTCTAAGGAAAGGAAGCGGTTTGCCAGAAGGACTGAGTTGGGACGAGTTTTTTTTTTTCTTCTTCTGTAAGTCTTGGTAAATTTTGAATGTCTGCCACATTGCTTATGAAAAATTAATGAGTAGTTGGTATAAGAAAAGAACTGGAAATTTTATTTGAGCCAACCTGAGGGTTACGACCTGGAAGACATTCAGAAAGCTGGGAGGACTGTTCCACCTGTTAGAGGTCAGAGCACAGTTAATGTAAGTTTTTGAGGCAAAAGGGTAATTTGTCAAATGACGTGTTATTACTGACCGTTTGCAAACTCTAAATCTGTGTGTACAAAGTGAGTCATGGGTCGTGGGTCAGTATGGCCCTTTACCAGATGAAGAAAGATGGTTATCTTATAGGGAATTATGACCTTTTATAAGATGAAGAAGGAATGTTATCTCCTAAGGATGTCTGGTTACTGCAAGTCATATACTGATACACTTCGATGGAGGAGGCCCAAGCGGGCAGAGGAAAAAAAAAACTTACATTTAAATTTTCTTGTCTTGCTTTAAGGTATGAATTTTATTTCATCAATATGAATCTGTATCTTATTCCAAATTAAATTAAATGGAAAATTGGTATTCAGAATAGTATTAGAATGGAAACCAGTATCTGCATTCAGATCTGACTGAATCCCAGTGATCTATTGACTACACCTGACGCACTTTTAAACATAAAATTCTGTATAAATTTGAGGTGGTGTTTTTAATAATGAAGTATTAGTTAGAAATTTACTTTCTGTTTTTAACCTTTGAAAAATGACTCTGTGTGACCCTGGTCCAAACGTGCATGACACATTGGTGGGTGAAATTGTTCTCATTTTGATTACGAGTAACAGCTGTACAATAACCGTAAAACGGACCATAAATGTAATACCTAGACTCCGAGGAATATTCATGTTATCATTAATTGACAATTGCCAAGAGATTGGAGCTCTTTTAGTAGCAATGGCAAAGTGCTCTTATTCCCAAGACTAGTCACTGGGAAGAATTTTATCGGTATATTTTATATCTATTATGTTCCACTTAAAATTAATTATGTATAAATAATGCTTTTTATTTTTTCATGAATCTGTATCTATATGAAGAACATCCTGGGTTTGGAAAGATTGATCATTTATTCTGCTAATGTTTTTTTAAAATTGGAGGATAATTGGTTTACAATGTTGTGTTTGTCTGTGCCATACAGCAACATGAATCAGCCATAATTATATGTATGGTCCCTCCCTCTTCAGCCTCCACCCACCCCCACCCGACCCCACCTGTCTAGGTTGTCACAGAGCATGGGGTTGAGCTCCCTGTGCTATGCAGCAACTTCCCACTAGCTATCTTTTTCACACAAGGGAGTGTATCGTTTTCAGTGCTGCTGTTTCAATTGATCCCACTCTCCCCGTCCCCTGCTGCATGCAAAGTCTGTCCTCTTTGTCTGCGTTTCTACTTGGAAAAAAAGAGAGGTAGAAATACAGCTTGATGACAGTTCAGAGGAGGAAGATATTAGTGTTTGATCTGTGTCTCCGCGCATGGTCAGTTGCGTACTACTTTTTGTGACTCCATGGACTGTAGCCCGCCAGGCTCCTCTGTCCATGGGATTCTCCAGGCAACAATACTGGAGTGGGTTGCTATTTCCTACTCCAGGGGATCTTCCTGACCCAGGGATGGAACCTGTGTCTCTTGCATCTCCTGCATTGGCAGGCAGATTCTTTACCACTGTGTCACCTGGAAAGCCAGGTGCCTAGAACTGTTCTGTGCCTAGAACTTTATTGTTGGAAGGGCTTGTAAAGATGTGTGAGTAGACACTTGCTCCTAGCAGTGGCATTTGGTCCCTGAAATTAGGAAATTGGCTCTTTGTAGTGATTCTCTAAGGGCTTCCCAGGTGGTGCTAGATCCTGCCTGACAATGCAGGAGACCTAAGAGACGCAGGTTCCATCCCTGGGTGGGGAAGAGCCCCTGGAGGAGGGCATGGGTGTGTGTGCAGTGATTCTCTAAAAGCTACATTGTCCAGCTCCTAGGCCTGCAACTTTTCTCCAAGAGGAGACTGCAGTTTCCAGTAAACCCATGGCTGGGAGCTGCAGTGACATGCTGGGATCGGCCGGTGGGGATGAAGGCGCACTTTCAGTGACATCATGATGGCAGCTTGAATTTGGTGACAATGCAATGATTTATTCCCGAGAAATAGGTGGACACTACAAATCCAAGGCTTTTGCTGGAGAACTGCTTATTAAACATGTATCAGCACACCACAGCCCGCCACCCCACTATCGCTGCTGGGAGAAGCCCAGATGGGGTACCTAGCCCCGCTCAGGTTGCCCAGGGTTACAGTGTGCCTGGACTCAGCAGTCCCTTAGTGGTCTTGGGGCCAGTGTTTCCAACAGCTGTAGTCTCTTAAACCAAACTAGAAACAAAGGGTGGATCACAAGTTTTTCTGGGTCAGTCCAGTATTGCCGAAGTTATTTCCTGGGACGAAGGAGAAACTGAGCAGTCTGGGCAACCGACTGACCCTCCTGAAGAAGCTTGCATCCTTAACAAAAGGGAACTTGCACGGAACAAAAGGGTGGGGGGTGGGGGGAGGTGGCGGGGCATAGTCTTCCTAATGGGAGTGTCTGTGTTTCTGGAGTTGAGTACTCCAAAAACTGTGTTTAGACCTTTTTGGAAGTGGAGTATTATAGGTAGGAGGGTCTCTGCCTGGAGGGCTATATCTAAAGTCAGGGAAGCAGGCGGATGGAAGAAGAGGGGATTTTCTACAATAGAGGAAGGCATTTGTTCATTCATTCATTCAACAAACCAATAATAAGTGCCCATCTAAGTGGTTTTCACATCTACGTTAGAATACATGGGATTCTAAACTTAAAAATTTGCTTCAGTCTATATTGATGGTGTTTGGTTGTGTGCGAGGCTGAATGACGGGTCCCCTCAAAAGACATCCCGATCCTTGGAATCTGTGACTGTTACTTCGTCTAGTTTAAAACAATAAAAGGCTTTGCAGATGTGATTAAGTTACGGATCCTGAGATGAGGGGGGAGATTTAGTCTTCCCCAGAAGCAGAGAGAAAAGAGTGGGACAGATTTTCCTTTTTTTTTTTTTTTAAATTATTTTAATTGGAGGATAGTTACTTTACAATATTGTGTTGATTTCTTCCATACCTCAGAAAGTTCCTATGTCCCCTCCCTCCGGAACCTTCCTCCCAGCCCATCCCACCCCTCTAGGCTGTCACGGAGCACAGGATTTGAGCCCATTCCCACTGGCTATCTTTTACATACAGTAATATGTATATTTCAATACGGGTCTCTCAGTTTATCCCACCCTCTTCCCCCACTGTGTTCACAAGTCTGTTCTTTATGTCTGCGTCAGATTTTCCTTTTGAGTCTTCAGAAAGAGCCCGGCTCTGCCAACACTTGAATTTTGGAGTTCTAGCCTCTGGAACTGTGAGAGAACAAATTTCTGTTGTTTTTGAGCCCGCCAGTTTGTGGTAAATTGTCACCACAGCCGTAGGAAACTAATACAGAGTAGAAGACTGGTTTTGAAGTAGCACTTTACATACGATTTAGCAAAGATCCATGCTAGAGATAAGGGTCGCTACGGATAAACATCACAGAAATTCATCCCTTGACTGTCCCTGCTGCGTACAAATCAGGACCCCTTCTACAGTAGGTCTGGGTCTTAGGAAGCTGTATTTTGAAACAAAAAGGAAATAAACCTTCCTATGATTTCTTGCACATTTGCATGTCCTTCCATCGTTATTATAGACATTAGAGATACAAAGACGGAGAAGGCGATGGTACCCCACTCCAGTACTCTTGCCTGGAAAATCCCATGGACAGAGAAGCCTGGTAGGCTGCAGTCCATGGCGTCGCTAAGAGTTGGATACGACTGAGTGACTTCACTTTCATTTTTCACTTTTCATGCATTGGAGAAGGAAATGGCAACCCACTCCGGTGTTCTTGCCTGGAGAATCCCAGGGACGGGGGAGCCTGGTGGGCTTCCGTCTATGGGGTCACACAGAATTGGACACAACTGAAGTGACTTAGCAGCAGCAGAGATACAAAGAAGATGAATAGCTACATCGCCTGTCCTCAGGGAGCCTACAGTCTATCAAGGGAAAGATGCAGGAATAGGATCATTTCGGTACAGTCTCTTAAGTGTCAGTTCAGTTCAGCCCTGTTGAGTTGCTCAGTTGTGTCGCTCTTGGCGACCCCATGAATCGCAGCACGCCAGGCTTCCCTGTCCATCACCAACATCCAGAGTTCACTCAGACTCACGTCCATCGAGTCAGTGATGCCATCCAGCCATCTCATCCTCTGTCGTCCCCTTCTCCTGCCCCCAATCCCTCCCAGCATCAGAGTCTTTTCCAATGAGTCAACTCTTCGCATGAGGTGGCCAAAGTACTGGAGTTTCAGCTTTAGCATCATTCCTTCCAAAGAAATCCCAGGGCTGATCTCCTTCAGAATGGACTGGTTGGATCTCCTTGCAGTCCAAGGGACTCAAGCGTCTTCTCCAACACCACAGTTCAAAAGCATCAATTCTTCGGCGCTCAGCCTTCTTCACAGTCCAACTCTTACATCCATACATGACCACTGGAAAAACCATAGCCTTGACTAGACGGACCTTTGTTGGCAAAATAATGTCTATGCTTTTCAATATGCTATCTTAAGAAACCTATATACAGGTCAGGAAGCAACAGTTAGAACTGGACATGGAACAACAGACTGGTTCCAAATAGGAAAAGGAGTATGTCAAGGCTGTATATTGTCACTCTGCTTATTTAACTTACACACAGAGTACATCATGAGAAATGCTGGGCTGGAAGAAGCACAAGCTGGAATCAAGATTGCTGGAAGAAATATCAATAACCTCAGATATGCAGATGATACCACCCTTATGGCAGAAAGTGAAGAGGAACTAAAATGCCTCTCGATGAAAGTGAAAGTGGAGAGTGAAAAAGTTGGCTTAAAGCTCAACATTCAGAAAACGAAGATCATGGCATCCGGTCCCATCACTTCATGGGAAATAGATGGGGAAAGAGTGGAAACAGTGTCAGACTTTATTTTTTGGGGCTCCAAAATCACTGCTGATGGTGACTGCAGCCATGAAATTAAAAGACACTTACTCCTTGGAAGGAAAGTTATGACCAACCTAGATAGCATATTGAAAAGCAGAAACATTCTTAAGTGTCAAGTAATAATATTTGTCGAGCCATTTCTTGGTGCTAAGTGCCCTCTCTTTATGCCATCTCTCCTAATCCTCCAGCTCTAGGAGGACGGTATTAATATCCCCTTAGAAAAGGGAGCCTTAGAAGGTGAAGCAGCTTGTTTAATTGCACCCAGCTGGTGAGTGGAAAAGCAGGATTGCTAGGGCAACACTGGGAGGGGTATTCCAGGTGTGAGCTACTGCATGGTCAAGGGCAAAAACATGACTGTGGAGTCCAGCTGGGAACTACCAGTAGGTTAATGTGGCTGGAACGTGGAGTGATGGAAGAGAGGCGAAACAGATGAGGTAGGAAAGACAAGTGGGAGCCTGCACCTTCAAACTAGGGTGGGCTACTTCTCAGCAGAGATGCCAGGCACGCCCTCCCCGCCCCGTGTAGCCCGGAGGAAGAAACCCTGGAACCTTAAGAGCTTGGCCAGAGCAGTGTGGGATGAATGTACACTTGCAGGAGACCTCTGTCTTTCTCCATTTATCCCCCTCCCAACTCCCCCAGCATTCTTGTGGCTTTGGGTAGGTATGTCTGCAGAAAGGGAAGTCCTTTCAGCTGTCTTGTCCTTAAATCCAAGAATTGTGCAGAACTTTCAACTAATCAGCAATTTTCAGATGTTTCGAAATGAAAAAAAAAAAAAAAAAAAAAAGGAACAAACCAGCAAAGTCCGTCTTATGGAAAATCTGAAAAGAAAATTGCACTGTTAGGCAACCTTTGTCCCCTAGGGCGGAAGAGCAAGTGGGAATATAAATGGGAAGGGACTAAGATTCCACTAAACAAAGCACAGAACTGTGTGCTGGTACTTTGCATATCCTTTACTCCACAGGGCAACTCTGTTTTAATGTTTATTTATTTAATTACTTTTGCCGCACCGCAGGGCGTGTGGGATCATAGGTCCCTGACCAGGGATGGAACCCAGGCCCCTTGCATTGGGAACATGGAGTTCCTCTTTTTATGTTTCGATTCTCTTGACATCTTCCCTATTTCTGTTCCAGTCTCTGTTAGATTCCTAATGCCTCCCTCAGCATATCCATCTTTCCGTGCTCAGTTGCTGGATTTCTGTGCCCAGTGGCCTCATCCGGGTGGCCTTCTTTTCCTGTCTTCAGGCCTTGGTGGTCTGGTCTCATCCCAGCCCAACCGACTTACTTGTTTCTGTCTTTGAACTCTAGACTCACAGTGTCCTTTGCCTTCTAGAATTTCTGCTTGGATTTCTCAAAACCCTCTCAAAGTCAGCATGTCTAAAAGTGAACTCAGAACTGTCTCTGCTACTCAGCTACCATTTGAGACCCCTTCTCCCTTCGTTTTCCCTTCCACCTGCTGGCCTGTCTGAGCCAGACACTGGGTGGGCATCTCTGGCACCCTCTTTTCCTGCACGAACCCTAGCCTTTGAGTTCTGGTCCTTTTCCTACCTCTCAATCCTTTCCTTTCATCTCCATGTCCCTACCCTGATCCAAGACAAATCTTTCTTCCCTGGATTCCAGTGGTAGTTCTCAAACTGCTCTGCAGGTGTCCACTTGGCTCCCTCTTCGGCTGAATCCCCAGGGGAGGCCCAGTTCACTTGTGAAAATGCAAATCGGATGTGTGTGTGCTCAGTCACTCAGTCATGTCCAGCTCTTTGCCACCCCATGGACTGTAACCTGCCAGGCTCCTCTGTCCATGGGATTTTCTTGCCAAGAATACTGGAGTGGGTTGCCATTTCCTTCTCCAGGAGATCTTCCCGACCCAGGGATTGAACCTGGGTCTCCTGCATTTCAGGCAGATTCTTTACCTGCTGAGTCACCTTGTCAAGTACAGATCCAACGTGGTCACCCAGCTCTGTCCTCTCCTGGGCTTTAAAACCATCAGTGGGTTCCTGCGGGTCTTTGCATCTAGACCCGCATCCCCCCAAAGAACAAGGCCCTGCATGGCCTGCCTCCCACTGGTCCCTCCGGGATGGGCAGCTCCCATCCTGCCGCCCTGCTCTTTGGGCTCCAGCCAAGTGGCCTAACAGCCGTCCTGCTCATTAGGAGTCGTTGACAGGCCCACCCCTCACCTACCAACTGCTGTTCTTCCTGGGATCTTGACTCCTCCGTCTTTTCCTCATCCCTTTCTTAGGGACGCTTTCCCCACTCCAGGCTGGTTCTTCCCCAGGCGCTCTCACATCACTGACTGTGTGTAAGTGATAGGCACACTATTTTATTTTGACGTGATGCTCTGCCTGTATCCTCACTTAAGACCATCAGGTCCATAGACAGGGTTGATATCTTCCTTCATCGATCCCTGTATCCTACCTGTGGTGCCAGGCACAGAGCAGGCACTGAACACGCTCTTGTCGAAAGAATGAATGAGTCAGCACCAGTGACGGAAGTAGAGCTGGGTTCTGAGGACCAGCGTTAATAACCAATTACTCAGCGCTGTTGTCGCCATCTAGTGGTGACTGATGTTACTATGCCGTCGGGCCCGTTCTGTCTTGACGGCCCTTGACAGTGCTCCCGAAGGGAATCAAAGCATGAATAATGGATCCTAGTTGAGAATTTGCCTTGTTTCCTGTATCATAGTAGGCACTCAGGACACTGCCAGCCTGATTCCTCAGCAGAGGGCGTGTAAGTGGCCTTCCCAAGGTCTCAGGCTAAGAAGGAGACCTGGAATTCAACACTAGGGTGGAGAGGCTGCGTTTTTCCGCTGTGCCCACTGCTGTGTTTGTTATTTATTACATGGAACCTACGCATAAGAAAATTGCAATCGTTGTCGTGGTTGCAGAGGGACTGAACAAAACTCCCTTCAATGGCAGAAAATATATTTTGTAGCCAGAGAGGCTTCTAGGGGGCTCCCGTGGTTCAATAACACGTCTGAATTCACAGACAAACGCTGTGAATAACTGGTTATGCTGCAGCCAGCGAGGGCTCTCATTTTAAAGCCCCAGAACAACTTGATATACAGTATTTCTGGATGGTTCACAGGTCTTTCTTGACAAAGCTTTCCTAGGCTTTTTGACTTTGTGGCCTGGGCAACTGTGGCCTTCAAGTCTCTACAAAGTTTCAGGTTTTTTAGGAGTTAAGTTTTTTTTTTTTTTTTACATCTTCATAAACTGCCTTTGAGATCTGTGGTAAACAGATCTACCTCCAATGTTTTTTGAAACAAGATAGAACATACGTAAAGTGTATAAAACAGTAGTTCTTTGCTTTATGTT
This sequence comes from Bubalus bubalis, assembly GCF_019923935.1. NCBI lineage: Eukaryota > Metazoa > Chordata > Mammalia > Artiodactyla > Bovidae > Bubalus > Bubalus bubalis. Next base: position 56,150,049 of record NC_059176.1, on the reverse strand, counting down.
CTTGACAAGTTTATGCAAGTAAATTTGGAGGAGTGGGTAAGTTTGATAACATTTTCTATCTATTGAGTAAATTGTGCACTTACTGAGGAGCCAAAGGAGTTAGTAAAGGAGCCAAAGAAAGTGAAAGTTGCTCAGTTGTGTCTGACTCTTTGCGACCCCATGGACCATAGTGTCCCTGGAATTCTCCAGGCCAGAATACTGGAGTGAGTAGCATTTCCCTTCTCTAAGGAATCTTCCCAACCCAGGGATTGAACCCAGGTCTCCCGCATTGCTGGTGGATTCTTTACCAGCTGAGCCACAAGGGAAGCCCAAAGGAGCCAAAGTCATAACTAAAAATGATCTCCTGTATAGCACAGGGAATTCTACTCAGTAGTCTGTAAAGGCCTACGTGGGAAAAGAACTGAAAAAAGAGTGGATGGGGACTTCGCTGGTGGTTCAGTGGTTAAGACTTCCAGTGCAGCTGATGTGGGTTTGATCCCTGGTCTGGGAACTAAGATAGATCCCACACGCCACGCAGCACGGGAAACTGGGATACCCTCCATGTACTGATGGGCGTGGCCAAAAAATAAAGTGAAAAAGAATGGATATATGTGTAACTGATTCAGTTTGCTGCACACCTGAAACTAACACAACATTGTAAAGCATCTATACTCCAATATTAAAATTTAAGAAAGAAATGGGGAAAAAAAGGAGCCAGAGTGTTAACTTTAATCAGCAAGTTGGGTGGAGGAGTAAGAAACGTGCTGTTTAAAAGACACCCGTGGTGAATTACGTTATAGGGATAGGGTTTTAAGCTTGAGCTTGCATCAGCATCGCCTCGCTCGCTGGGGCCCCGGCCCTGATTTCTGATCCCCGTGGGCTTGAGAATTTGCATTTCTAACCAGCTCCCAGGGGATGCTGATGTGGCTATTCCAGGGACCGCACTGTGACAGCTAGAGCAGTGTGCTATCATCGGAGCAGTGGAGCAGTGTGTTATCCTTAGTGCAGTGTGTTATCGTTAGAGCAGAGTGTTATCGTTAGAGCAGTGTGTTATCCTTAGTGCAGTGTGTTATCCTTAGTGCAGTGTGTTATCGTTAGAGCAGTGTGTTATCCTTAGTGCAGTGTGTTATCGTTAGAGCAGTGTGTTATTGTTAGAGCAGTGTGTTATCGTTGTTTAGTTGTTCAGTCGTGTCCGACTCTTTGTGACCCCATGGACTATAACCCATCAGGCTCCTCTGTCCATGGGATTCTCCAGGCAAGAACACCGGAGCGGGTTGCCATTTCCTTCTCCAGGGGATCTTCCCCACCCACAGATTGAACCCAATGTCTCCTGCGTTGGCAGACAGATTCTTTACTGCTGTGCCACCAGGGAAGCCCACTGGAGCAGTGACTTATACCCTAATTTACTGCTGTTTCCTGCGTTCTGTCTTTGGACAGGTCAGGATTCCCCAAGCTTCATTGCTCCTCTACCCCCTTTAGAGGGAAGCAGGACAGGGGGATTCCTTTCCAGCTTCAGTCTCCATGGCTCTGACCTGGCAGCGGTCAGTGGCCCTGGGCTGGCTCCCCTGATGCTCTGGAGGCTTCACTGATAACCTCTGCTGTGGCCAGTTGAGGATCTCTCACCGGTGGCCTCGGGAGGTCCTCTGGTCCAATGGTGTTGGCTCACGTGGAGGTTCTGGGAATGTCTGTGCCTGCCTGCTGTTGATGTGTGCATTTAAGACCTTTGGTGGAGGTTGTCATCATTTCTTTCCTTTTTTAAAGAGTTGAACATTTAATTAATTAACTAACTAATTTTTGGCTGCACAGGGTCTTCATTGCGACTCGAGGGTCTAGTTGGTCTGAGGCTTGTGGGATCTTAGTTCCCCTACAGGGGATCAAAGCCAAGTCCCCCTGAAGGCAGATTCTCAACCACTGGACTACCAGGAAAGTCCTTTGTCACCATTTCTCCCCAAGGTTTTGCGCCCATCTCCTCTGGGTCTGGCCTCCTGCCTGGCTCCCTCAAGTCCAGTCTCTACACAGAAGCCAGAGCCCTCATAATACACGGGTTAGGTTGATAATCTGCATAAACCTTTCAGAGTATTTACTTATTCTTACAGAATAAAGCCTCCTCTTTTCAGCATGGTGCCTGACGTCTTTATGTCTGGCTTGTCTCTCCATTCTCTTCACTAGTGCAGGTTTTTGATTTCTGGCATCCTGAACTTTCTGCCTGGAATGTCCTCATGTCAGATCTTTGCCTGTTGAATTCCTTTTTGTCTCTTTTAGTCCAAGGATAGTTCTTACATAACTGTGCGTGATTCTGGCACACAGAGGTTTATGGAAAGATTGGACAAATGCGTGGATGAATAAATAAGAACACAGAAAATGGACTTTTAAAAATTATGGTAAAATATAAAATTTACCCTCTGAACTATTTTTTAGCGTATGTTAGGTTAAGTACATTCAGATAGTAAAGAATCCACCTGCAATGCAGGAGACCTGGGTCTGGAAGATCCCCTGGAGAAGGAAATGGCAACCCGCTCCAGTATTCTTGCCTGGAGAATCCCATGGACAGAGGAGCCTGGCGGGCTACAGTCCATGGGGTTGCAAAGAGTGACTAAGAACACACAATATTATACTGTATGTATATACCTTATCTTGTTTATCTTTTCATACAGAGAATGGATTTTCTAAAAAATATATTAATGGTATTTATTTCTTTGAGTGTACTGGGTTTTAGTTGCAGCATTTGGGATCTAGTTCCCTGACCAGGGATTGAACCCAGTCCCCCTGCGTGGGGAGCTTGGTGGTCTTAGCCAATGGACCACCAGGGAAGTCCCCAGAGAATGGACTTTTGTACAAGGATTTAATTTGCAGCATCGTTTGCAATAGCAAAAGGTTGGAAGCCATCTAACTGTCCATGTGTAGGGAATCAGTGATTTAAAATAACTGTACAGTGGAATACGTGTGGCCGTGATAAAGAATGGGCCTCTCCGTCCGTCCTGACAGGGCACAGCCACCACGATAGACTATGAAGGTCATGAACGCTGTGCAGACCGCTCTACTTTTGGTATATGACCCTGACAGAACAGAAGCAGGGCAGGCGCACAGACACGTGCCTTCCACGGTTGCCAAGGCCGCCTCTGGGGGGCGGGACTCGACGATGTCCTTTTCTCTAGGCGCTGTTTTGTATCATTTGCATTTTGTACCAGGTGTTATGTGTTATTAAATAAGAGCGTTGAAAAGAAAGCAAATAATTTTGTCCGGAGGTAGAGGTGCTTAGTTCCCTGTAGATCTCACACGATGAAGGGGGCTTTATGCTGACAAAAAATTACTAAGTCCATAAGAAAGTCCCAAATTAAATTAAACTTGGTTAGTCAATTCTCTTGATTCTCAGCAAAGAGGAACCATGGATCTAATTCTTTGACCACCTCAGGAACTTGATCGTAACTGAATCTTAGCAATGGTATAGCGATCAGATCTATGTGATTGACCTGAAAAAGTTCCATCCAGGTGAATTTAAGGACAAAGCTTCAGCTTTCAACCCTGTGTGTCTCAGTAGCTGTTCTTTCTTTCATTTCTAAAAAGACTTTATTTTTTTATTTATTTATGGCTGTGCCAGGTCTTCGTTGCTGTGTGAGATGTTCTCTAGTTGTGGTGCGCGGGCTTCTCATTGTGGTGGCTTCTCTTGTTGCGGAGCCCAGGCCGTGGTGCACACAGGCTCAGTGGTTGTGGTGGACCGGCCTAGTTGCTCCGAGGCTTGTGGGGTCTTCCTGGATTAGGGATCAGACCCGTGTCTCCTGCACTGGCAGGCAGACTCTTTAACCATGGAGCCACCAGGGAAGCCCCCCTCAGTAGCTGTTTAATGCAGGTTTCTGAGCGACTGCTCCTTTAAAGCCATCTGAAGCAGCAAGGAGACCTGCTTTGAGATGAATTTGATAGTCTGGGGCCAAAGGGGCCATGGTCTCCGAATGGGGGTAAAGGATAGGCCTGCCTGCAGGATGAATGTTTGTTCATGACTTACGTGCCTGTTTGCATTAATCACCATCACCTGTATCACTGTCTCATCAATGCCTGGACAAGGCAGGCCCATCTGCCAGTCTTTCCTCTGACTTAGGTTCGATTCCTGGCCGGGGAACTAGGATCCCACGTGCTGCGTGGCGCAGCTAAAAACAAGCAGATGAAAAACACCAGAGACTTCCTCTCTCCTTCTTCTTTCTGTTGCAGGAAGGGGGACTGCTTCCAGGGCCCGAGAGTGGGCTCTTGTCTAACACTCGGAAATGAATTGTCTGAGGAGACACCCTTGCTGACAAAGCAAGAAACTTTATTGGGAAGGGGTACCCAGGGGGCAAGCAGAAGGGTGAGGGAACCCATGAGGACTGCTCTGCCACGCGGCTCACAGTGGCTTGGATTTTATGGTGGTGGGATTCATTTCCGGGTTGTCTCTGGCCCATCATTCTAACTCCTGGTCCTTCCTGGTGGTACATGCATTGAGAAGGATGGATTCCAATGAGAAGGATTCCGGGAGGCTGGTACGGCATAGGGACTGGTGTCTCCTGTCTCCTTCTGACCTTTCCTGAATTATTCCCATTGGTGGTGGCTTGTTAGTTTCATGTTCATTACCAGCACCTCCTGGTAAAACAACTCATGCAGATGGTAACGGTGGTGCCAGGGTGGGCAGTTTCAGCCAGTGGTTTCCCCCAACACTTCCTTTAACTGTATTTCAATGACAGGCTGTAAAAATGGATTCACTTCTAAGGGAGTACGAAGCATAGGAACCGAATGATACAGGAAGAGATAGTGATGTGTTTGAATGTCAGTGATGTGGACAAAGAATGGCCGCCTGTCATATTAGTAAACAGAGGAAGTTGTTGCCATCAAACCATCAGCCACTGCAGCTGCCTCGATGGTGTACCCTGAGGGGATTCAGGATGGAGAAAAACAGAATACAGCCCTAGATAGCTAAGGTGCGTATCAAAGGAATACTTTCACCAAGCCCAAACTCTTGCATCTTCCCATACATAAAGTGCTAAATTCATTAACTTGAGATTTTTCTTTAATTAGCAGTAATCTTTGATTTTTGACTACCTGAGTTTTTTTGTTTGCTCATTAACAACATTTTTTAGTTTATTTTTGGCTGGGCCGGGTCTGCATTGCTGTGAAGGCTTTCTCTATTTGCGGTGCGTGGGGGCTACTTGGCAGTTGCAGTGCACGGGCCTCTCACTGCAGAGCACATGCTCTAGGGCGTGTGGGCTCAGTAGTTGTGGCACGTGGGCGTAGTTGCTCCGAGGCATGTGGGGTCTTTACAGATCAGGCATCGAACTCGTGTGTCTTACATTGGCAGGTGGATTCTTTACCACTGAGAAGGCAAGCCCCGTTTGTTTGTTCGTTTATTTTGCAAAAGCTCCATTATTTTCTGCTGCTGCTGCTAAGTCGCTTCAGTTGTGTCCGACTCTGTGCGACCCCATAGACGGCAGCCCGTGAGGCTCCCCCGTCCCTGGGATTCTTCAGGCAAGAACACTGGAGTGGGTTGCCATTTCCTTCTCCAATGCATGAAAGTGAAAAGTGAAAGGGAAGTCGCTCAGTCATGTCAGACTCTTAGCGACCCCATGGACTGCAGCCCACCAGGCTCCTCCATCCATGGGATTTCCCAGGTAAGAGTACTGGAGTGGGGTGCCATTGCCTTCTCCACCCATATATTCTAGCTCCTCCCTTACCTCTTTAGAATAGTCCCTCAGATGATGTATGCATCCCAGAATTAAGTCCCCACTAAGTCCACCAAATAAAGTATAGTTCTCAACTTTTAGATTGTGCAGTTGTTTTCAGTTGACAATGAGTATAATGTATCCACTCAAATCAGGGGGTTACAGGTCTGTATGGGGTTAAGAGTCACTGGGAGCTTGTCAGAGACACTTGGGATCTTTGGCAATCAGGACCAAGCCACTTCCTACTGATATTTAGCCTATAGATGCAGAAGCACCTGTTCTGTCCACTAAGACACATGAACTTTGTGAAACTCGGTTTCACGTTTCAAACACACAAAAAATTGTCATCCCCAGCCCCTGAGTGAGGTACTTAAAGTGGAAGGAGCTCTGAGATGTGGTGATGACCCTGGGCCCATCACTTTCCAGGAGAGACACTCTGCACAGCAGGAACTTGAGATTTTTTTCCAGTGTAAAGTGGAGCTGATTATATAGGGCTATGGATTGAGCAACGCTTCCCAGGTGGCTCAGTGGTAAAGAATCTGCCTGCCAATGCAAGAGACGTGGGGTTCTATCCCCAGATCAGGAAGATCCCCTGGAGGAAGAAATGGCAATCCATGCTGGTATTCTTGCCTGGGAAATCCCATGGACAGAGGAGGCTGGTGGGCTACAGTCCATGGGGTCACAAAGAGTTGAACATGACTGAGCGACTGAGCACGCATGGAGGGGTTTAACAAAGTTCTGTTGAAACCAAAAGCCTGCTGGGTCTGCTCCTATGACTTGTGGTGGATGGGGAGGAAAGGAGGGAAGAGAAAGGACTGCCCTTCTTGGATCGGAACGTGGTGGGTCTCTGGCCATCCCTGGGCTTGATGGCTGCTGTGCAAGTGCCTCCCCATCTCTGAACTGTGCTAATCAAACAATTCAAAAGGTTTGCCCGCCTTGATGGAAGGATATGTAAATCTGACTCAATTCACAGCGTCTCTTAACAGTTCGATTGAAACTGCATCTCATTTAAGCTCATTCATAACTGTCATTGATGGAAATAGCAGCAAATGTGGAGGAGCCCACCACAAGGCCTGATAATTACCTCCCAATGAAAACCCAACTGTAGGAACATCACCATTGCCATGACAACCACAAGGGAAGCCTGGTTGCCCACGGTTACCTATGTTACCAGATGTCAGTGGTGCCTGAGTCTTAGCTTTGAATGAGCCTCAGGAGCATAAAGGGGAAAGGCAATATGAGCTGTATGAGTGCTTTAGAATGAAAGAATCTTGCTGGACCCATGAGGATCTTTTAATATCCTTTTATATTCTATTTTTAGCCCCAGTGGGTTCGTGAAGAGTCTATCTCATTGCAGGATCATTGAGTTGTCATCTTGGAGCCAGAGAGTTCTAAAATGACTCCTTCTCTGAAAGGCCTTTTTTTTTTTTTCATTTAAATAGTCTTTGTTTCCTTAAAAAAATAAGGGCTTCCCTGGTGGTTCAGTGGTAAAGAATCTACCTGCCAGTGCAGGAGACATGGGTTCGATCCCTGGTCCAGGAAGATCCCACATTCTGCAGAACAACTAAGCCCATGCTCCACAACTATTGAGCCTGTGCTCTAGAGCCTGGGAGCCAAAGCTATTGAGCCCACACACCACAAGTGCTGAATCCCAAGAACCTAGGGCCTGTCTGTGCTCCGCAACAAGAGGCCACCAAAGTGGAAGTCCATGCATCACGATTAGAGAGTAGCCCCCACTCTCCCACAACTAGAGAAAACGCCCAGGCTGCCATGAAGACCCAGCATAGCCAACAATAAAAAAATTAAAATTAAATTATATAAAAAATTTAAAACCACGTAATGCAAATATGTGGTTTAAGCCTCAAAAATGCAAAAGTTATAAAGGAAGCTGTCTTTCTCATCATTGCTCTCCATCTGCCTTTTTCCTGTCTTGCCCCAGAGATATTTTTTAATGTGTGTACAAGTCAATACAAGAACTATTCCTTTCCCTTTTCTTTTTACACAAAAGAATATATAATATACACAAAAGAATAATGTATCACACACACCGTTCTGCACCTTGCTTTTTTCCATCATGAATCTTGATGTTGTCTCATGTCAATCTGTAGAGTGCTTCCTCAATCTTTTTAAAGTGCAAAGTATTCCATTATACAAATGTGCCAAATGCAGTCAAGCAGCTTCTGTTGGTGGGCGTTAAGGCTGTTTTCAAGACTTTACCATCACAAAGAAGGTTGCAAAGATGAGCCTTAGCTTAATGCCATTTTGCATGTGTGAGTTATCTGGAGAATAATTTCTAGATGTAGCTTTACCAGGTGTATAGGTTTGTCATTTTAAAGTGCCATACATAGATCTTGAGCTCATTTGCATCCCATCAGTAAGGGATGTGAAGCCGTTTCTCACAGCCTCATGGAGTTCTTGTCAAACTTTTCGGTTTGTGCCAAATTGGTCTGTGAGAAATGGTATCTCGGTAGGGTTACAATCTGCATTTTTCTTGTATGTATTTAATTTTAGTATTCAGAAGGGCTTCCCTCATAGCTCAGTGGGTAAATCATCTGCCTGCAATTGAACCCAGGAGACTCGGGTTCAATTCCTGAGTCGGGAGGATCCCCTGGAGAAGGAAATGGCAGCCCACTCCAGTATTCTTGCCTGGAGAATCCCATGGACAGAGGAGCCTGGCGGGCTACAGTCCATGGGATTGCAAGAGTTGGACACGACTTAGCGACTAAACCACCACCACCACCATCTGTTCAGAGGCTTTGCCTATTTTTCTGTGGTGTTGTTGGCCTTTTTTCTTAGAGGGAACTCTTAACATATTAAGGAGATTAGCCCTTTGTGATATGAGTTTCAAAGTTTTTTTTCACTCAGTTTGTCATTTTTACATTTGACTTTTGACAGTGTAGCGTAATGGATCAGAGCACAGGTTCTTGCGCCTAACTGTCTAGCTTCAGGATCTGGCTCTGCCCATAAACAGGCTGTGTGGCTTTGGACGCTTGCTTCTCTGTGCTTCGTCTCCCTCCTCTTTGAAATGGGGATCGTAGTACTAACCGTATATGGCTTTTTAATTTTTTACGTATCTTGAAATTGTCTTGCCTCAATCTGTAAAGTGCTTCCACAATCTTTTTAGAGGGCAAAGTATTCCATTATATGGATGTGCCGAACACTATTCAACCAGTTTCTGTGAAGATTAAATGCTTAATATATTTAAAGTGTTCTTAACAATGCTCTCTGTATAACATAGTAAATTCTATGTTTGATACCTATTATTATTTAAATTCATCACTTCAAGGCAAATAGATGGGGAAACAGTGGAAACAGTGACAGACTTTATTTTTTGGGGCTCCAAAATCACTGCAGATGGTACTGCAGCCATGAAATTAAAAGACACTTGCTCCTTGGAAGAAAAGCTATGACCAACCTAGACAGCATATTAAAAGGCAGAGATATTGCTTTGCTAACAAAGGTCCATCTAGTTGAAGCTATGGTTTTTCCAGTAGTCATGTATGGATGTGAGAGTTGGACTATAAACAAAGTTCAACACCGAAGAATCGATGCTTTTGAACTGTGGTGTTGGAGAAGACTCTTGAGAGTCCCTTGGGCTGCAAGGAGATCAAACCAGTCAATCCTAAAGGAAATCAGTCTTGAATATTCATTGGAAGGACTGATGCTGAAGCTGAAGCTCCAGTGCAATGGCCACCTGATGCGAAGAACTGACTCCTTGGAAAAGACCCTGATGCTGGGAAAGATTGAAGATAGGAGGAGAAGGGGACGACAGAGGATGAGATGAGATGAGATGGTTGGATGGCATCACTGACTTAATGGACATGAGTTTGAGCAAGCTCTGGGAGTTGGTGATGGACAGGGAAGCCTGGCGTGCTGCAGCCCCATGGAGTCGCAAAGAGTCGGACATGACTGAGTGACATTAAATTATTATTTAATGGTTCCTGGATTTTGTGTCATAGTTAGAAAGGCCTTAAAAACTTTTCTTATGCCCTACTTTGCACTTTCTGTTGTTCTTTTTTTTTGGCTATGCTGGGTCTTTGCTGTAGTGTGGACTTTTTCTAGTTGCGGTGCATGGGCTTAGTTGCCTGTGTGTGATCTTGGCTCCCCAACCAGGGATTGAACCCACGTCCCCTGCATTGGAAGGAGGATTCTTAACCACTGGAGCACCAGGGAAGTTCCCCTTCTGTTGTTCTTTTTGTATACCTTTATCAGGGAAGCAGCATAGCTGCCTGGTTTGAGTGCTAGTTTTCTGAGTCAGACAAACCTGAGTTTCAGTGGCAGCTCTAACACTGACGAAGTGATCTTGAGCAAGTCATGCTGCCTCCCTAAACGGGGATTGAAATGACACCCAGTCATAAGGCAACAGTGGGAACTGGCGCTGTGGCCGGCACTTGGTGAGTGTGCCCGCCAAATAAGCGGAGGGCACTGCTTTTAATCCCATGGTACCAACCGTACTTCAGCCCAGTCAGTTTCACTTCTCTGCCTTTCCAGTTCCCTGAGGACAGGGATTGCATTTCAATTTGTACCCTCAGAAGGGTACCACAGAAGGGGCTCAACAGATCCTAGTTGGTGAATAGACAGAGAAACCAGCTCAAAACACTGCAGAGATTGCTTAGTTTAGATCATTCCTGGCAGTTTGCAGAGGAGAAAACCGAGGCAAAGTGATTGTCCAAGGTCAGAGTCGGAATGGAACATGGAGCTTTTGACTTCAGTCCAAAAGGCAGCCGTTGGCCTGCCACCTTCCATGCCATGTTGGCCCCAGGCTAGGAAGGGCAGGGCTCAGTGTCCTTCACAGAGGATGTCTCTGCCCATCAGAATATGTCAGGGCCCTCCACTCTCTGAAACATCATTTATCATTCTTGTTCATAGCGGACTCATTAAAATAGAAACACACACACACACACACACACACACACACACAGAATGTGTGGACTTAAATTGACTTGAATTTCTCTGGGTCTTGTTTCCTCCATCTCTAAAATGGGAGCGAACGTTCATTTGTTCACTTGTTCATTGAGCAAATGTCGATAGAGCCTCTGCAGACTCTTTCTGGAGCTATGGTAGACACTGCTTCTACAGAGATGGACAGAGTGAGAGCTGTGTACACAGCGAGCTCAGAGACGTGCAGAGCAACTGCCTGGATGGTCCAAGAACAATGCCCGCCTCTTCTTTAGATTGCGCAGGCCTCTATAGGACCATGGGCGTGGGGCTTTGGAGAGACACAGCCAAGTCATGGTTTGTTTGGCATAGGGCAGAGTTAAAGAAACTTCAAAGAGGGTGTGACATTTGAGCTGCCTTTTGAAGGACACCTAGGCATACCGAGTTTATTGACCTTGGTGTCGCTTATAGATTTTTCTTGGCTAATGACGCCCTTTATATGACAGGCTCTGTTGGGAGCAGGTACAGAGGTTGGGCAGGAACTCCGGTCTTTGTTCTTCTCTCGTGTGTTGATGCTTCCTCTAGCCAAGTTCTTATAACCCCCACTTCAGCTCTGCCCCCACTGTGTAGTTGCCAGAATTGACCAATAAAAATACAAGACTCCAGGCACATTGGAATTTCAGATAAAGAATCTTGGCAGGGGATATGCTTACACTAAAAATGTATTTGTCATTTATCCAAAAGTGCCACTTTAACTGGGGGACTTGTGTTTTATCTAGCAAACCTACCCCAGTAGTGCATGCAACAAAAAATTGCTGGAGTCCCTTTTTTCCCCTAGTAAATTGCTTTCTTGCATAGAGAAAATTCAGGATGGGTCTAGCCCCGATGTTTTCCTCAGCACCCAAAGTTTGTCAGTGGAAAGCAAAAAACCCCATAAACTGGTTTAATGACAAAAGGTGGCATGGATACACATACTTCCTAGCTCTTTCTGCTGAGGGGGCCTGAAAGACTGACACCCCAGTAATGAAGAGCACGCTCAAAGCCTGCATCTTAGTTTCTCAATCCCATTCCCCAATAAAAGGGACGAGGGTCCCTTGGAAATACCATTGATTCTAGGATTGTGGTAGGGAAATTATAAGATGATCCTGGAGCATCTTGTAATGACAGGAAGTAAAAAAGTGGCCAAAAAATAGAACAGAAGGAAACCAAAACCAAAAAGTGGGTGGAGATCCGTCAAAAGGACTTCGGTTTTCTCCCTCTTGGCTGGAGGTGAGCATCGAAGGACAGTTTGTCTACTTTTTAGCAAGCCCTGAGGGTAATCTCAGAGTTCTCTACTTTGGGACTGTAAGTAAAACTGGGGGGCAGCAGACCAAGCGGCTCGATATCCTATAACACAGAGTGTTCAGGTGAGGGGGACGTGGGTAAGTCTATGGCTGATTCATGGTGATGTTTGATAGACACCAACACAGGACTGTAAGGCAATTATCCTTCAATTAAAAATAAATAAACAAAAATCCTGTAATACAAGCTTTCACTGAGAAGAGAAGATGAGAAGAAAGACCAGTATTTTATATGAGCTGTTATAGGACACACTGTTAACTCTTTCTCCCCTAAAATGTATTAATACTTCAGCAAATATATCCAGAATTTTCAAAACAGCTATGCCCCTGTGATAGAACCTTCTAGAAACTGGAATATGTTTCAAGGAAGTCATCTGAATACAACAAAAAACTGCTCAAAGATATATATATATATATTTCACTGTTATTAATAATGTGAAAAAATAGGGACTGATTTAAAGTAAATAATGGATTTTGCATAGCCATAAAAATAATGTTCATTAAAATACAAAGGTCATATGGAGATATGTTTATATTATGAAGTGAGGTGGAACTAAACTGGGTTCACTATTGCATAGTCTGAGCAACCTAGAAAATTTGGAGAGAGTATATATATACCAACATGCTAACTATAATTATTATAATAATACCACTGGATAAAAAGAATTTTCATTCATTTGGAAATAAAAATTTTTTTTCTAGACAAGTGTGGAAAAGCATAAGGAAGAAAAAGCACATTTTCTTCTTAGTTTTGGGTTTTCCAAAAAAAGTCATTTGATAATTCAGAGTCAAGAAGTACTGGAAGGACTTCCCTGGAGGTCTGGTGGTTAAAGCGGGAGGTCCACCCGCCATTGCAGGGGCCATGGTTTCAATCCCGGTCCAGGAAGATCCCACGGGCTGGCGAGCAACGGAGCCTGTGCACCACGACTACTGAGCACTCCCAGCAATAAGACCCAGCGCAGCCAAAAAAAAATAGAAGTACTGGAAAACAAAAGTGTGAAAAAGAGTGGTCCCCCTTCCAACTTCTCCCTCCTCTCCTTAGCAACACTGTTCAAGCCTTTAATTCTTCCCACCCCTCCTCACAATAGCATGCTTAAGTCGCCATTTCTTGGTTTATTGATTTTAGACATTATCTGTTGGCTTCCTGATAGGGTAGGTGAAAATTTAGGTCTCTTATACCCATGTAGTGGATAAATAGTGGTCTCCCAAAACTCATGTCCGCTGGAACCTTAGAATGGTGTTCACTTTACTTGGATATACTAAGAGTTTTTTCAAATGTAATTGAGTTAAGGATTTTGAGATTAGATTATCATGGATTTAAGGTGGGGCATAAATCCAGGGATTGGTGTTGTAAGAAGAGGAGAAAATATACACAGAGACACACACAGAAAAGGCCAGGCTTTTGTGGAGCAGAGACTGGAGCTAACACAGCCCCACCCAAGGACTGCCAAGAGTTTCTGGGATCCACCAGAAACAGCAAGAGAAGCATGGAACAAATTCTCTTAGAACTCTGCCAACACCTAGACTTCAGACTTTGGGCCTCCAGAACTGTGAGAGAGTACATTCAAGTCCCCCAGGTCGTGGCAGTGTTACCAGCAGCCCTAGGACACTGATACAACGGCATCTCCATCCATTAACCCCCGTGTGTACATTATGACTTCTTCTAGCCGTTTTTTCTTTTCAAACTTCCCAGTGATGAGCACACGTGGCACTTATGAAGAGAGAAAATAAACTTTGCTAGGAAAGAGGGTGAGGATGTGCAAATGCAAAGCCAGAGGGAGAGCAGGACGACTCAGCGTCCGACTGTGTGCTCAGGCCTGAGGTGTGCGTGGGGGCGCGCTCAGGATGAAAGACAGGAGTCAGCTGTGTCAACAAGATGGCTGTGCATTCCAGAAAGGTCTTACCCAGGAAGAAAGCACTGTAAGCCATTCGATGTTTCACTGTTTGTTTCGAAGTTCCTGAAAACCACTTTATTCAAATAAGGGCATGTGCATTGGGGCACATAGCCCCATTCTCAGAACAACTGGCTGCTCACCTGAGCAAAACCACCACTAGCCAAACAGCTGTTTACTAACAGACACTTGCTCTAGGGCCCTTGCCTTCCTATGGCCACCAGTCCTAAACTATAACTTCATGAACTCTGCTCAGTCTTTTTTAAAAAAAAAATTATTTATTTACTTATTTGGCTGCACCAGCTCTTAGTTGCAGGATGGACCCGGGACCTTTGATCTTTGTTACAGCATATGGAATTTTTCTTTTTTCTTAGTTGCAGCATGTGGGATCTTTATTTGCAGCATCTGGGATCTAGCTCCCTGATCAGGGTTGAACCCAGGCCCCCTGCGTTGGGAGTGCAGAGTCTTAGCCACTGGACCATCAGGGAAGTCCCTCTGCTCAGTCTTGAACCAATTGAGCTCAGACACCAAAACCATGTTTGTATCTGCCCTGGTCTCCCCGTTCTGAGACTTCTGGGGTTGGTCAGGCTGGGGAGGCTGTCTGTGACTGTGGTCAGGGAAAGATCATGGCTGTGTGATGCCCAAGCTGTTCTGGTGGTCCTTCTGGGAGGTCGGCAGTCACCAGCATGTGTGTATTTGAGTTTGTATATTGTGTGCTTGTTTGTGTGAGAGTTGTCTGTGGGAGGAAATAGGTGTGCGTGTGTTAGGCCATTGTTATTACTATTTAGTCACTAAGTTGTGTCTGACTCTTTGCAACCCCATGGACTGCAGCACATCAGGCTCCTCTGTCCATGGGATTTTCCAGGCAAGAATACCCCGGGTGGCTCAGTGATAAGGAATCCACTTGCCAAGCAGGAGACTCAGCTTTGATCCCTGTGTCGTGAAGATCCCCTGAAGAAGGAAATGGCAACCCACTCCAGTATTCTTGCCTGAAGAATCCCATGGACAGAGGTGGGCTACAGTCTGTGGGGTTGTAGAGTTGGACCTGACCGAGCTATTGAACAACAGCAATTACAAATACTGGAGTAGGTTGCCATTTCCTTCTCTAGGGGATCTTCTCCACCCAGGGATCGAACCCACCTCCCCTTCATTGGCAGGTAGATTCTTTACTGCTGAGCCACCAGGGAAGCCTGCTTGTTAGTCTGTAGAGCACAGCAATTTATGCAAGGTTTTTCTCTCCCAAAGTCAGTGGGATCCTAGAGGAATTTGAGAGAGAGAGAGGATGACATGTTTAAGTCAGTGTTTTGGAAAGGTCTGTGATCTCAGGTTTGAGAGAACTCCCAGGGCCATGGAAAAAGCTTTAGAAGATAGTCACACAGTTCAAGCATTGATGTGGACACCACTGCCAAACAACAGTGAGATGCATTAAAAAGATGGACGTGCATTCTCTGCTGCTCTCCCATCAACAGGCAGAGCCTATTTTCCTGCTCTTTGAATCTGTGCTGGCTTTGGGACTCATTTTGACCGACTGACGGCAATGAAAGTGGCCTTGTGTAACTTCGGAGGTGAGGCCTTCAGAGGTTGGCTCCTGCCTTCATTGTTGGAATGCTTTCTTTTGAAGCCTCATTCAGAATGCCACCTTTTGAATCAAACTGTAAAAAGTCCGAATACCTTGAGACCACCATGCTGTGAGGAAGCCCAAGCTAGCTGTGTGAAAAGAGAGGGGCCACGTGAACAAACACAGAGGAGTGAAGCCTTGAAAACTCCCCTCCAGTTCAGACCCAGATGAATTCAGCTGAGTAGATGACCCTGGGAGATGCTGTGTGGAGCAGAAAAGCCACCCCGGAGCCCTCTCTGAGTTCCCAACTCACAGAATCTAGAGCAGGCAGAGCGCTTGTTTTATGCCAGTTAAGTCATGGGGTAGTTATTTATTTGGCTGCAGTGGGTCTTTGTTGTGACTTCTCATTGCAGTGGCTTCTTTTGTGGAGCACAGGCTCTATGTGTGTGGACTTCGGTAGTTGTGATATTACGGGCTTAGTTGCTCCTTGGCATGTGGGATCTTCCTGGACCAGGGATTGAACCTATGTCCCCTCTACTGGCAGGCGGATTCTTAACCACTGGACCACCAGGGGAGTCCAATACAGTAGTTTTTTATGCAACACTTGGCAACCCAGACAAACAGATAACATTTCTTGATTGTTCTGTGCAGTATAGTGTCAGCCAATAGTGTTAAGATGTCCAATACCCATGATTTGCTGTGCAGATTCAATATGATCCCAGCCACTTAGATTTTAATCTTCATGATTAGCATTAGCTATTTTCTTGAAAGTTGTTGTTGTTTAGTTGCTGCTAAGTCGTGTTTGACTCTTTGCAACCCCATGAACTGCAGTATGCCAGGCTTCCCTGTCCATCACCAACTCCCAGAGCTTACTCAAACTCAAGTGCATCGAGTTGGTGATGCATCCAACCATCTCATCCTCTGTAGCCCCTTCTCCTCCTGCCTTTAATCTTTCCCAGCATCAGGCTCTTTTCCAATGAGTCGGCTCTTTGCATCAGGCTCTTCACATACTTCTTGAAAGTAATATCTATTATATTCCTAACTTTTCTTTTTATTCAAAAATGATTACTGAATCAAAAACTTCTATGTCAAACAAGATGTGAGCCAAAAAGAATCTAAATTTGTATCCTAAATTAGCCACAGATGCTATCTTTCAATAACTCTTTCGCAGGAAAGAAGGTATAGAACTAAGCCTCCCCTCTTTAATTCTTGAGGCCAGAGGGGGACGCTGAAGATGAGGGGAAGGATGTGAGGGAGAGGAAGGGTGGTACTAAAGGAATTTTGGATGTAGGCAGAGGAGAATCAGAGGAGGCAATTGAGAGGGAGCACCAGAGAAAAGAGATGGTGTAGAGAAGCCTGGGCTCCTGCTCTTGGTCTGGGCTTCCTTTGCAGGCTCTGAATCTCAGAGAAGGAAGCTAACTTTGGAGCTGAACTGACTCCTGGCCTGAAGTGTTTCTCACTTCCTTCCTTCAGAATCCTCATCCAATGGCCATCCAGCTCCCGACCCCCAGAGAGTTTCCATGGAAAACCTGGGTTTGGATGAAGACTTACTATTATTATTTTTTTGGAGGTGAGAGGTTGGTAGCAGGGAGAGAGAGGCTACTTCTAATCTTCTGAACTGATTAGTTGAAAAATATTTTCTTCCTAGGATTTCAGGAGCCTGGGATAATCCATCCCTTAATGAGGAGTTCCACCAGCTATGCATTGATATGCAAATCTATGCAAATAACATGCAACTCTTCCTGGGCTTCTGGAGACATGTCTTTGTTTTCAACAGGATTACTTTACTGGGCCAATTCAATGGGGTAGAAAAAGCCCTTTGCAAATGGGGTTTTCGTATTAATAAGAGCTGCCATGGATTGAATATCTGACACTTGATGTATCTATCTATATAAAAGCCTCCAGCACAGAACTGGGCAAACTCCAGACAGCACTTGGGAGCCGGAGCCCAGCTCTGCCTACCAAGCCAAAGAATGTGAGAGCCATGATCTTCAAGAATGCTCCGCCTCTGCTATTAGTCTGAGGCATTTCACCCAAAGAGCCAAGTTTAAAAGCTAAAATGTCAGCACCAGTTTCTTAATTTCAACTCTAGAAAACTTACAGAGTAAGTGTATGATAAGAGAGTTTAAAAACAGCACTTTCTTTTTCTGAAGATAAAATAATAACTATTGACAGGCAGATAAAAATGGGAGTTAGGTACACATTCTGAGGTTGGGGACCTGGGTTTGAGCTCAGGTCCACCACTTCCTAACAGTCAGAAAGGGGCCAAGTGACCTTTTGTTTTTTTAAACAGTAATCCTTTTTTCCTTAAACATATATATATAATTTATTTTGGCTGTGCTGGGTCTTCACTGCTGCAAGTGGCCTTTTTCTGTAGTTGCAGCGAGTGGGCTACTCTCTAGTTGGAGTGTGCCAGCCTCTCATTGCAGTGACTTCTGTTTGTGTTTTTCAAAATTTCTATTGATTTATTATTTATTTATATTTGTGGCTGCGCTGGGTCTTTGTCGCTGTATGTGGGCTTCCTCTGGTTGCAGCTCGTGGGGTCTGCTTTCTAGATGCAGAGCTCGGGCTTCTCACTGCAGCGGCTTTTCTTGTGGAGCCGGGACTCGGGGCGCAGGGAGGCGCAGTAGTCGCGGTGCACGGGCTCAGCTGCTCTGCGGCACGTGGGGTCTTCTCGGACCAGGGATCAGATCCATGCCCCCTGCGTTGGCAGGCAGATTCTTTACCAGCAGACCACCAGGGGAGTCCCTGATCCATGCCCCCTGCGTTGGCAGGCAGATTCTTTACCAGCAGACCACCAGGGGAGTCCCTGGCTTCTCTTGTTTCAGAGCTCCAGAGTCTCGGGGTGGCTTCAGTACTTGCAGCACTTGGGCTCGGTAGTTGTGGGTCGCGGGGCCAAGTGACTTTTAACCTCTTTCTGTGTCTCAGTTTCTCTGTCTCTAGTCTGGAGATAACTCACAGGGTTGACGTAAGGATCAACTGAGTTGATTCATGTAAAGCCCTTGATGCCTTTGATACTCACATTGTACCATCTATAGCCAATGAGGATCCTTTGTGTTGGCTTTTGTGTCATTTTGAAATGACCCCATTTTTCTTAGATAGCCTCCCTGCTTTCTGCACAGCTGTCCCTGACATGTCCTTCCGCAGACCTAGAACCAAGAACGTTTGCATGATCTCTAGTTACCTTTGTGGGGAACGGCTATTAGATGCCACCGTCTGAGAGGTACCATACTCTATGCTAGTGTTCAGGATCTTTCATTGCTCCTAACCCTTTGCAGTGGCAAAATAAAAATGAATAATGTGTTAATACTGACACTTGCAATCCAAATGGATCACTCTGAGGCTTTTACGTGACTTCTTAGGTTTTACCCTTGTGCCTGTTTCCCATGGAGTGAAAATGTTGATTTCTAATCTCATTAATATAGTTATAAAATCCACAAACCTATAGCAAGATTGATAAAAAAAAAAAAAAAAAAGGGAGAAAGAGCTCAAATTACTAGAATCAGGAATGAAAGAAGACACATTATGAGTGATCTTACAGAAATAAAAAGTGAATCTGAAAGGAGGTACTATGAACAATTGTATCCCTATAAGTTAGATAAACTAGATGAACTGGGTGAGAAGGCAAAGGCGACCCACTCCAGTACTCTTGCCTGGAGTACTCCGTCTCCATGGACAGAGGAGCCTGGTAGGCTGCAGTCCATGGGGTCGCGAAGAGTCAGACACGACTGAAGTGACTTAGCAACAGCAGCAGCAGATGAATTGGGAAAATTCTTAGAAAGATTAAAAACCACTAAAACTGACAAGAAGTAGAAAATCTGACTAGACCTATAACAAGTGAAGAGATTAATAGTCAGAGAACTTCCCACAAAGAGAGGCCCAGGCATTGAAGGCTTCGAAGGCTTCACTGGTGAACTCCTTTTTTTTAAGTCACTCAGTCATGTCCAATTCTTTGTGACCCCGTGGGCTGTAGCCCACCAGGCTCCTCTGTCTGTGGAATTCTCCAGGCCAGAATACTGGAGTGGGTAGCCTTTCCCTTCTCCAGGGGATCTTCCCAACCCAGGGATTGAACCCAGGTCTCCTGCATTGCAGGCAGATTCTTTACCATCTGAGCCACCAGGGAAGCCCGTTTGACTAAGTGGAAGCCATTCTCAAGGGCATAAGGGAAAATTATTCAGATTCTTTCTATGATTCTAAAATGAGACAAAGACATCATAAAAAAAGACAGGGAATGGCTACCCACTCCAATATTCTTGCCTGGAGAATCCCATGAACCGAGGAGCCTGGGGGCTACAGTCCATGGGGTTGCGAAGAGTCAGACACAACTCAAATGACTAAAAATACTGTACAGCACAGGGAAATTTATTTTCTTTTAAAACGATTTCTTTAAACACTTTTCTAGTTTAAATATATAGCATGATTATTGTAAGAAATTTTAAAAAATTATAGAATTGCAGTTGTTAATGTAGGAAGTCCAAATTGGCCATAATCCAACCCCTAGAAATAATCTTTGTTACTGGTCTGACATATATTCTACCAGATTTTTTTCCTTCACTCAATGAGAAAAGTCGTTTCTCAAGTTACTTTACAATGAAATTAGCCATTATGTGATTCCTTATTAGCACCAGGTTTTTGTGAAGATTATTCAGTGATTCTTTGCACTGTGTCTCAATCCTCTGAGAAGTTTAGCCATTGTTAGAAAGTCGTGGGGAAAGACGACAGTCAGTTAAATGTTTCAAGGAATCAAGTCAAATAGTGTATGTTTTGCAGGGTGAAGAATATAGCAGTGGGCGAAGATCAGATCCAGAATGGAAACACTTGAGTAAAGCACGCAGGGCCAAGCCTTGCCCCAAGGTCCAGATTCCATCCGATAGGACATAGTCTAATGGGATTGGTGAGTCTGGTGCCCAGCGGAGGCAAGGAAGATCCTACCTTTTGGACCATTTCTTCAAACTTCCTGTCTCCGTGCAGATTCCAAGCCTCTCACTCTTCCCTCCCATCCTAGGAGCAGGCTGTGGATTTGATGCATACATCATCTGTCTTATGTTGTTCAACTGTAAATTAAAAAAGAAAAAGATAATTTTAATGCATAAGCCCTTCCTTGTGTAATTGAATCATTACAGAAATTATTTTATACCATAAATTCTCTGTTTTTGAGTTCTTAATTTTGACTTTTATTTCAGCTGGCCTTAGTGTATTTATATATATACTATATGCTGCTGCTAAGTCACTTCAGTCGTGTCCGACTCTGTGCGACCCCATAGACGGCAGCCCACCAGGCTCCCCTGTCCCTGGGATTCTCCAGGCAAGAACACTGGAGTGGGTTGCCATTTCCTTCTCCAGTGCATGAAAGTGAAAAGTGAAAGTGAAGTTGCTCAGTCGTGTCTGACTCTTAGCGATCCCGTGGACTACAGCCTACCGGGCTCCTCCATCCATGGGATTTTCCAGGCAAGAGTACGGAGTGGGGTGCCATCGCCTTCTCCGATGTATACTATATATATATAGACAATTGTATATTTATATATATACTATATATATATATAAAGACAATTGTCCAAGTATGTGTGTGTGTATATATATATATATATATATACACACACACACACACACACATACATACATACTTGGCCTTAGCTGGCCAAGTAATTTGTTCACAAAGCAACATGCAGGATATGTTTTCTAATCCTTAGACATCTGAGAATAACTTTCTGTTGCCTTTACACATGAAAAACCTTTTACCTAGGTTGATAAATGTTTGCAACCTTGCTGCTCAAAATTGAGGAGATATTACTGTGTTGTCTTTTGGGACTTCTTGCTATTGCTGCAGGAACTCTGGGCAGTGTGAGTTATATTCCTTTGTAAATGACCTAGGATTTATGCTGGAGTGTTTTTTTTTTTTCCTCCTTTGTCTTTTATTTATTGTTTTAAAATTAATTAAATTTTTTTTTTTAATTTTTGGCTGTGCTGAGTCTTTGTTGCTGTGAGCAGACTTTTCTCTAGGCAAGCAGGGGGCGGCTGTCTAGTTGCGGTGCTTGGCTTCTCATTGCGGTGGTTTCTCTTGTTGCAGAGCATGCGCTCCAGGGCTCGTGGGCTTCAGGAGTTGTGGCTCGAGGGCTCTAGAGCGAGTGATCAATAGTTGTGGCACACAGACTTAGTTGCCTGTGGCATGTGGGATCTTCCTGGACCAGGGATTGAACTGCTGTCCCCTGCATTGGCAGGTGGATTCTTAGCCACTAGACCACCAGGGAAGTCTTCCTTCGTCTTTTAAATCACTTACTGGGATATATTTAGATGTGTGATCTAGATATTCCCTGTTTTCCCTCTAGATCCAGTCTCCGTTTCCCCGAGCCTGCTTCGGCCCTGGGATTTTTGCCCATGGAACCAACTGACTCCCATGCCTTTGAGCGTCTGCTTGGTTGGGCCACTGGAAGGTGTGGGAAAAGATCAGGGACAGGAGAGTGCTGTTATTCCTTCTGCAACTCTCTCTGGGTTCTGATACCACATCCCCTCCCCTCTTTAGACCTAGGAATGGTCATGACGATTGAATTCTCCACTGGTTCTGTATGAGTCCCCTTTTATTGATTATTCTGGGAACTTGGTCAAACTGTGGCTTGTATGATTTCTGTTGACTGATTTTCAGGATCACGATGATTCCTTGTGTTATAGCCAGTCTACACGTAAACTATTCAGTGCTTCCTGTTTTTTCAATTTCAGATTTTGCATTTTTCAGTTCTAGAATTTTCATTTGGTTACTTTTTAGATTTTCCATTCCTTTGTTCATATTTTAACTTATTCATTCATCATGATCATATTGTTCTTTAAGTCTTTGAACATATTTATGTGCGTGTGTACTAAGTTGCTTTAGTTGTGTCCAACTTTTTGCGACCCTGTGGACTGTAGCCTGCCAGGCTCCTCTGTCCATGGGATTGTCCAGGTAAGAATACTGGAATGGGTTGCCATTCTCTCCTCCAGAGAATCTCCCTGATCCAGGGATCAAACTTGTGTCTCTTCTGTCTCCCACATTGGCAGGCAGGTTCTTTACTGTTAGTGCCACCTGGGAAGGGAATTGAACCTTCATCATGGCAGTGAAAGTGCCAAATCCTAACCACTGGACCACCAGGGAAGCCTTATAGTAGCTAATTTAAAGTCTTGTCTACTAATGCCAACTTCTGAGTCATCTTGGAATTAGTTTCTTATTTAGATTTAATTAGATCCCTTATTTTTATTATTTATCTTATTTTTATGTCTCATTTTCTTTTGTTTTCACCTAATAATTTTTCTTATTGATACTGGACTTTGTGGGGGACGTACTGTAGAGAATCTCAAATCTGTCTTCCACCTTTGAAGAATGTTGAGTTTTGTTTTAGAAGGTAGTGAAATTACTTTGTTGTTGTTGTTCAGTCACTCAGTTGTATCCAACTCTTTGTGACCCCACGGACTGCAGCACGCCAGCCAGGCTTCCCTGTCCATCACCAACTCCCAGCTGCTAAATCACTTCAGTTGTGTCCGACTCTGTGTGACCCCATAGACGGCAGCCCACCAGGCTCCCCTGTCCCTGGGATTCTCCAGGCAAGAACACTGGAGTGGGTTGCCATTTCCTTCTCCAATGCATGAAAGTGAAAAGTGAAAGTAAAGTCGCTCAGTCATGTCTGACTCTTAGCGACCCCATGGACTGCAGCCCACCAGGCTCCTCCATCCATGGGATTTTCCAGGCAAGAGTACTGGAGTGGGGTGCCATTGCCTTCTCCACCAACTTCCAGAGCTTGCTCAAACTCATGTCCATTGAGTCAATGATGCCATCCAACCATCTCATCCTTTGTCATCCACGTCTCCTCCTGCCTTCAATGTTTCCCAGCATCAAGGTCTTTTCCAGGGAGTCGACTCTTTGCATCAGGTGGCCAAGGTATTGGAGCTTCAGCTTCAGCATCACTCCTTCTAATGAATTTTAAGGATTGATTTCCCTTAGGATTGACTGGTTTGATCTCCTTGCAGTCCAAGGGACTCTCAAGAGTCTTCTCCAGCACCACAATTCAAAAACATCAATTCTTTGGTGCTCAGCCTTCTTTATGGTTCAACTCTCATATCCATATATGACTACTGGAAAAACTATAGCTTTGACTAGATAGACCTTTGTTGGCAAAGTAATGTCTCTGCTTTTTAATATGCTGTCTAGGTTTGTCATAACTTTTCTTCTAAGGAGCAAGCATCTTTTAATTTCATGGCTGCAGTCACCATCTGCAGTGATTTTGGAGCCCAAGAAAATAAAGTCTGTCACTGTTTCCATTGTTTCCACATCTATTTGTCATGAAGGGATCGGACCAGATGCCATCATCTTAAGTTTTTTGAATGTTGAGTTTTAAGTCAGCTTTTTCACTCCCCTGGTTCACCTTCATCAAGAGGCTCTTTAGTTCCTCTTCACTTTCTGCCATAACGGTGGTGTCATCTGCATATCTGAGGTTATTGATATTTCTGTTGGCAGTCTTGATTCCAGTTTGTGCTTCATCCAGCCTGGCAATTACTTTACATCACCATAATCTTTTGGAGGGTTGATTTTGCACTTGTTAGGGCAGGTCTGTTTTAGTTTTACCGTTGCTTTTCAAGTGAATACCTTTGTCCTGGGAGGTGGTCTTTATTCCTACATGTGGTCTTTATAAAGTTTCAATGAAAAGCTCTTCTATCTTGGGAGGACGTGATCTACAAACTGTTTTCCCTGTAGTGGGCATGTCCTGAAACCTCAGCTCGGCTCTTTAGTTCTTCCAGCTGTTTCCTCTTGGGCTCTTTGTAGTCTTGCCCTCAGTTCATTTCAGTTCAGTCACTCAGTCGTGTTCAACTCTTTGCGACCCCATGAATCGCAGCATGCCAGGCCTCCCTATCCATCATCAACTCCCGGAGTTCACTCAGACTCAAGTCCATGGAGTCAGTGATGCCATCCAGCCATCTCATCCTCTGTCATCCCCTTCTCCTCCTGCCCCCAATCCCTCACAGCATTAGAGTCTTTTCCAATGAGTCAACTCTTCACATGAGGTGGCCAAAGTACTGGAGTTTCAGCTTTAGCATCATTCCTTCCAAAGAAATCCCAGGGCTGATCTCCTTCAGAATGGACTGGTTGGATCTCCTTGCAGTCCAAGGGACTCTCAAGAGTCTTCTCCAACACCACAGTTCAAAAGCATCAATTCTTCAGTGCTCAGCTTTCTTCACAGTCCAACTCTTACATGCATACATGACCACTGGAAAAACCATAGACTTGACTAGACGGACCTTTTTTGGCAAAGTAATGTCTCTGCTTTTGAATATGCTATCTAGGTTGGTCATAACTTATTATTTCTTACCTGTATTTTAAAATATGCTTTCTTGTACCCTTGCTCCTATGGCCTGTGTCACCTCAGTTAAGTCATCCCGTTAAAACATTGAATCTGATGATGCTATTCTTTTCCTTATAAGCCAAACACTGGCAGCCCATCTCCCTCAGAATAAAGCTCCAGTCCTTGCAGTCAGCTGCAAAGCCCTCATTGTATCCCCTACCCTGACTCTGTCTTATCCCTCTGACTTGGTGCCCCATGATTTTCCATTTTAATCACTCTGTTCTTGCTAAACTGATCCTCTTCCTATTCCTTGCACTTGCCTTGGGGCCATTTCCATTTTTGTTCTCTTTTCCTGGAATAGGATTCCGCCCTATTTAAACTTGTAAATCCCAACACCCCTACCTACTCTCACAGTCTTTTTTAAAAAAATATTTATTGTTTTGGCTGCACCAGGCCCTAGTTGCAGCACGTGGGATCTTTAGTTGTGGCATGCAGACTCTTAGTGGCAGCATTTTCCTGACCAGGGATCGAACCCAGGCCCCCTGCACTGGGAGCACAGAGTCTTAACCAC
Source organism: Bubalus bubalis (assembly GCF_019923935.1). Taxonomy (NCBI): domain Eukaryota; kingdom Metazoa; phylum Chordata; class Mammalia; order Artiodactyla; family Bovidae; genus Bubalus; species Bubalus bubalis. The sequence continues at coordinate 56,124,848 of NC_059176.1, read as the reverse complement.
TGGATCATCGGGGAAGCCCTTTACAGTCTTTTCACCATCTCCCCTAATTTACTTTATCTTCATCGTGCTTGCAGTCAACTTAATAATTAACTGTCTATCTTCACGAGGATGTAAGTTCCATGCAGGCAGGGATTTTTGGTGTTTTGTTCACATCTGTATTCCTGGGACTTGGCATAGATGAATGCTAAGTGAATTTTTCTCCACTGGGACTCATACAGGCTCAGCTCCTTAATACTGACAACATGTCTAGGGTAGTTCCTGGCTATTATGAAACTGGCATGTTTTATCTTGGACTATATCTCTTTATTCCTATAGAGTCTTCCCTACAGCCCTTTCCTTACAATGCTGATCTCCTGGGACACACACTGTGGAATGTGATAAAACGTCAATGAATTAGGTGTCTGAGCAGCTTGGGTTATTATTATCATTATTTTTATCAGAAATAACCTTAAGAAAATCTGATACCTTTTAAATTTGTTCATATCACATAAAATATACCAGGTTCTAGTGTTTTTAGTGTTAATAGGATAGAGATAAGAAAAAGGAGATAATGGTTTAATCATTGACATAATACATTTTATGCCTATATAGATTATGCATTGTTGACCTTTAAGTTAATTTAGGCTTAATGAGATGGTGTCATTATGTTTGAAGACTTAATATAATTATTTTATTATGTTTTTAAAAAATTATTCTCTGAGCTTGTGCATGTTTTATACCTCATAAAGGCCCATGTGTATTGCTTTCTCATTGAATATATTTTTTAGATGTTTCATGACTTGAGGTTTGCAGAAGTCTGATCTCTTGAAGGATGGTTTTACTCAAATGTTTAATTTTCCCAGGCATTCTACAACTTTTGTTTTTCAATGTTTTTCAGTGGAGACCTGTATTTCCAAAAGAAATTAAACTTTATGTTCTGAAAATGGATTCTTTAGATACTGGGATTTCTCTCGGGATCCAGTGGTTGAGATTCCCGCCTTGCCGTACAGGGGACCTGGGTTCTATCCCTGGTCAGGGAACTAAGATCCTGTCTGTTGTGCAGAGCAGCTCCCCCCACCCCCCAATAAATAAATAATAAAAAGAGGGGTTTGCAACAGGCATCTTTATCATCCTGGGCACAAATTGAATAATGAATGGAGAGCTCAGCAGACACTCAGTGGCGGGCCCTCTAGTGTTCAATCTTGAAAATGCAGATTAATTTCTGAACAATATTGGGTCCACCCTTGTGGCAGAAACTGAAGAACTAAAGAGCCTCTTGAGAGTGAAAGAGGAGAGTGAAAAAGTTGGCTTAAAGCCCAACATTCATAAAACGAAGATCATGGCATCTGGTCCCATCCCTTCATGGCAAATAAATGGGGAAATAGTGGAAACAGTGACAGACTTTATTTTCTTGGGCTCCAAAATTACTGCAGATGGTGACTGCAGCCATGAAATTAAAAGGCATTTACTCCTTGGAAGAAAAGTCATGACCAACCTAGACAGCTTATTAAAAAGCAGAGACATTACTTTGCCAACAAATGTCTGTCTAGTCAAGGCTATGGTTTTTCCAGTGGTCATGTATGGATGTGAGAGTTGGACTATAAAGAAAGCTGAGCGTGGAAGAATTGATGCTTTTGAACTGTGGTGTTGGAGAAGGGTCTTAAGAGTCCCTTGGACTTCAAGGAGATCCAATCAGTCCATCCTAAAGGAAATTAGTCCTGAATATTCACTGGAAGGACTGATGTTGAAGCTGAAACTCCAATACTTTGGCTACTTGATGTGAAGAGCTGACTCCTTGGAAAAGTCCCTGATGCTGGGAAAGATTGAAGGTGGGTAGAGAAGGGGACGATAGAGGATGAGATGGTTGGATGGCATCACCGACTCAATGGATATGAGTTTGAGCAAGCTCTGGGAGCTGGTGGTGGACAGGGAGGCCTGGTGTGCTGCAGTCCATGGGGTCACAAAGAGTTGGACACTACTGAGCAACTGAACTGAACTGAACTGAACTGACTGCATCCCAGGGAGCCCCAGGGTCTCCAGCAGAAGCCAGGAAATCAGGAGGGAGGGACGAGGAGGCTGAATAGCTGGACTCTGGCCTCATCCCTGCAGCCACAGAAGCTGCAGTTTCATACATTTTCTTCATCTGGGGATACTGCTTAGCTGTTACATGACAAAATAGTTATTTTGGCGCTTCAAAAATAAACATTTAAAAAACAGTAGAGTGTAAGGATGTGAAATTCAAGAAGTGACTGTACTGTACATGTTCCTTTATATCATTGGATTTTAGGATTTCAGCAGTATTTCCACATATAAAACATATAAATGCTGGAACTAACACCAAATAGCTAATTAACCTATGGTGGACTTGAATGTCTATATGTTTTCATTAAAAAAATTCAACAAGCAACATGCATGACCCTAGAGATCATCATAGGAAGTGAAGTAAGTCAGACAAAGACAAATAATAATATCACTTATCTGTGTAATCCATATAGTGATACAGATGACCTTATTTTTAGAACAAAAAAAACCCCACAAACATAGAAAACAAGTTGATTACTCCAGGGGAAAGTGGAGGGGTAAATTAGGAGTACAGGATTATCAGATACACACTTGTGTATATAAAATAAATAAGCAAGGACGTACTGGAGCAGCCACAAGGCCGTCTGGGATTTGCAGAGCCACCCAGCTTCAGTGTGGACCAAATATCGTTTTCCTGGCAGTGAGGGGACAGCGGTACACAGAGGTTGGTGGGGCTTAGTGATTAGCAGCAGCAGGTGAGTCGTTTAAAATGTTGATTTACAAAGTTGTGTTGATTTCTACTGCACAGCAAAGGGATTCCATTATACGTATGTGTATATATTCTTTTCCATAATGGTGTATCACAGGATATTGAATATAGCTCCCTGTGCTACACAGGGTGTATGTGCTGAGTCACTCTGTCCCATCTGACTCTTTGCGACCCCATGGACTGTAGCCCGCCAGGCTCCTCTGTCCATGGAATTTCCCAGAGAAGAATACTGGGCTGGGTTGCCATTTCCTCCTCCAGGGGATCCTTCCCACCCAGGGATTGAACCTGGGTCTCCTGTGTTGCAGGAGGACTCTTTACTTTTCAGTAGGCCACCAGGGAAGCCCGTGCTACCCAATAGGCCTGTGTGTCTGTCCATTCTATATAGAGTAGTTTGCATCTGCTAACCCCAAACTCCTGATCGACCCCCCACCCCTCCTTAGGAACCTCCAGTCTGTTGTCTGTGAGTCTGTTTCTGTTTCATCGGTAGGTTCACTGGTGTCATCGTTCAGGTTCCACATATGAGTGATATCATGTGGGCTTTGTCTTTCTTTTTCTGACTTCCTTCACTTAGAGTGATCATCTCTAGTTCCATCAATGTTGCTGTAAATGGCATCGTTTCTTTCTTTTTATGGCTCAGTAGTATTTCATTTCTCCAAGGAAGACACACAGATGGCCAACATGCACATGAAGAGATGCTCAGCATCACTGATTATGAGAAAATGAAAATCAAAGCTACAATGAGGGACCACCTCATACCAGTCAGAGAGGCAGCATCTTCACTCACACATCTAGTCAGTGATTCTGGATGATGACTGGACCTCTCCCACAGAACAAGTGACTTCTCCATGTGCTCTCTTTGGTTCATTTTTTTATGACCACACTGGGTCCTCTTCTCTATGTGGGCTTTCTTTAGTTGCAGCAAGCGGGGCTGCTCTTCCTTGCAGCGCACTGGCTTCTCGTCGCAGGGGCCTTTCTTGTTGCAGAGCACAGGCTCTAGGCACACGGGCACGTCATCGTTCATGAAACAGTAGTTGCAGCACGTGGGCTCAGCAGCTGGGGCACATGGTCTAGTCACTCCAAGGCATGCAGGATCCTCCTGGACCAGGGATCAAGCCTGTGTTCCCTGCCCTGGCAGGCAGATTCTTGGACCCCCAGGGAAGCCCTCTATGTGGTCTCTTGAATAGACTAGTTTGGGCTTCCTATAGCACAGCAGCTGGGTTCCCAGAGTGAGCATCCCAGGAGGTAGGAAGTAGATGTCTCGAGGGCCTGGACATAGTTATATTGTCATCTTTGCTCTATTGGCCGAGGACTAACATAGCCCAGGTTCAGCATTGGCACCAACTCACAATTGGAGGAATGGTAGAGAATTGGGGGGCTCTGTTTTAAAACTGCTGCAGTTCCCTAGATGATAGAGGGGGGTCACATCTCACGTCCGTTCTCCTTGACTGTCTGACTTTAGGCAAGTTCTTTGTGGTAGAAACGACTGTTGCTTGTCGGTATCCATCTCTGTTCTCTTCCTCCTAGGAACAGCGGTACAGTATTTCCCAGCCCGTTTCATGTTGGTGGGGCAAAGGGACTAGTTTTAGCTGGTGGAGTGAGAGCGGAAGTGCCATGTGTCTCCTTGCGTCGAGGCAGGTAAGAGACGTGGGTGTTCTCACTCTCTCCTCCTCGCCTACCAGCCAGATGCAGAGAAGCCAGAGGTGGACGCGGGTACAGGAGCTGGTGGAGTCACAGCATGGAAGGAGCCTGGGTCCCTGAACGACGTCTAGAGTGAATCCCTCATCCCATGCCCTCTGCCCACAATAACATGGAGGAGACAGAGGCCTTCATCAGGTTAAGTCACTGAAGTGCTGGGGTTATTTGTAACAGCAGTCAGCCTACTCTAATACATGAACCAACCTCTCTGAACCTGCTTCCTTACCTGGAAAGTTGGGTATTCTCAATAGCTATGATGAGTACCTTCATAAGAATTAAGTGAAACGATTTAATGCACAGCATCTGGCACATAGGAAGTTCTCAGTGGGGGCTCAGATGGTAAAGGATCTGCCTGCAATGCAGGAGACCTGGGTTTGATCCTTGGTTCAGGAAGATCCCCTGGAGAAGGAAATGGCATCCCACTCCAGTATTCTTGTCTGGAGAATCCCATGCACAGAGGCTACAGTCCATGAGGTTGCAAAGAGTCAGATATGACTGAGCAACTAACACTTTCAGTGTCGTTGCTACAAAGTTAACATGACGGCCAGTTGGAAAAGGAGGCAGGCTTGTGTCTGGGAGGATGACGATCCAGGAGGAGGGGAGCATTAGGCGGGCCGTCATCATCCCACCATCAAGATGCCAGCTTCATTTGTTGAGCCCCTGCCTGGGCCAGCCTCTGTTTTAGGGGCACTTCTCTTGTGTTCAGGTCAGTCCCCCAAGGCGGGTGTTGTTAACCCCAGGTCTTTGGGGCCCAGAGCTGCTGCCGAAGCTGTCCAAAGTCACACAGAGACTCAGGCTGGCTGTAACACAGTATTGACCAAAGACATGTTAACATGTCTTTTGTTGCTGCTGTTCAGTTGCTACGCTGTGTTCAACTCTTTGCAACCCCATGGACTGCAGCGTGCCAGGCTCCTCTGTCCTTCACCATCTCCCAGAGTTTGCTCAGATTCATGTCCACTGAGTCGATGATGCCATCCAACCATCTCCTCCTCTGTCTCCCCCTTCTCCTCCCGCTCTCAATCTTTCCCTGCATCAGGGTCTCGAAATGTTATTGACTGGAGTGTTTCAGTATTCACTTACCTAATAAATCACCGGCCACAAGCGTCAGTTTCTGCAAAAATCCTGTGGTCAGTCAAGAGTTAACTGCAGCCCTTCTGACCTCCAAGCCCAATTCCTTTTACTGCAGGGATGAGAAATGTGACACGTACATAAAAGAAAAGAAAAAAATGAGGCCTCTGTCTGCGTTCCTCCTCGCCGGGGAAGTGTTGTTTTTTTCCTTTGGAGACTTTTCTTTACTTCACATTGTAAGGGTTTACTTTACTTCACATTGTAAGGGTTTACTTTTATACATTAAATATATATTGGCTATGGCTTGGCTGCCATTGTGGAAGGCCCCAGCTTCCTTCCCTCTCCCGGGGTCCTGTCCTTTGGCCTCTCTTTTCTGTTTGAACTCCACAGGCGTGGTGAAGTCGGTCAGTGGAAAAAGGTCTGGATCTTGTGAACAAAATCCAAGTGTGTGAGGCTCCCTGCAGCTTAGGGTCTCCTGTGAGTAGAGCGGATGTTTTAAAGCCCTCTCAGTGACACCGGTAACCCGAGGTGGGATTGTAACTCCAAAGCAGTGCTTTTTTTTCCTGTGTGGTTTGCCAGAAACAACTTTATTTTATTTCTTTTGGCCTCACTGTGCAGCATGTGGGATTTTAATTCCCCAACCAGGGATTGAACCTTGTCCCCTGCATTGCAAGGCTGATTTTTTTTTTAATTATTTATTTTAATTGGAGGCTAATTACTTTACAGTACCATGCTGGTTTTTGCCATACATCGACATGAATCAGCCACGGCTGCCCGTGTCCCCCTGTCCTCAATCCCCCCCCGCCCCGACCTCACTCCCCATCCTATCCTAGGTTGTCCCAGAGCCCCAGCTTTGGGTGCCCTGCTTCATGCATCAAACTTGCACTGGTCATCTATTTCACTTATGGTAATATACATGTTTCTGGAGAAGGCAATGGCACCCCACTCCAGTACTCTTGCCTGGAAAATCCATGGACAGAGGAGCCTGGTAGGCTGCAGTCCATGGGGTCGTGAAGAGTCAGACACAACTGAGCGACTTCACTTTCACTTTTCACTTTCATGCATTGGAGAAGGAAATGGCAACCCACTCCAGTGTTCTTGCCTGGAGAATCCCAGGGACGGGGAAGCCTGGTGGGCTGCCATCCATTGGGTCGCACAGAGTCGGACACGACTGAAGCAACTTAGCAATATACATGTTTCAGTGCTATTCTCTCAAATCATCCCAACCTCACCTTCTCCCACAGAGTCCAAAAGTCTGTTACTTACATCTGTGTCTCTTTTGCTGTCTTGCACGTAGGATCATTGTTATCGTCTTTCTAAATTCCTTGTATATGCATTAATATACTGTATTGGTGTTTCTCTTTCTGCCTTACTTCATTCTGTATAATAGGCTCCTGTTTCACCCATCTCATTAGAACTGACTCAAACGCATTCATTTTTATAGCTGAGTAATGTTCCATTGTGTGTATGTACAAGTTCCTTATCCATTCGTCTGGCAAGGCGGATTCTTAACTGCTGGACCACCAGGGAAGTCCCCAGACACATCCTTCATTTCTCGATTGCCTTGTGGAGCGAGGGCAACTTTGTCTGCAATTCCACCAGAATAAGGAAGGCTCAGGAACCTGCCGAGGAGCAGGTGCTTACCATCCTGATGTTAGATCTTGCTAGATGAAGCTAGATTAACCAATGATGGATTTCTCTTCCTTCCTCTTCCTCCCCTCTGAGGTATCAGTTTTTATTTTAGCAACATCACCCACTGCATAGACCTATAGATCTGTAGGTTCAGAGTCAGTCACTAAGGAGTGTCCCTGGACTGCCTTTGCTTTATGTGAACAAGACAGTCCTTCTATCATCTGTTGAAGAGTGTGTGGAGCTGAGACACCAGGTAAAGATGAGGGTTTATAATATCTTTTACTTACAATGTTCCTCTTCGGGCTCTGATAAAACTTTATTTTTTAAAAATGTATTCATAGATAACGCTTATTCCAATGTTTACATAAAAATGAGTTGATGTGGAACAGGAAAAGGTTTTTACAAAAGGTTAAAATTTATCAAACAGCAGAACTTGGTCCTTCCCTTTAGTCTGAATTCAGTTGGCTGACGCATTGTTATTAGTATCCGCCCTCACTAATCATTTTCATCACGCACACTATCTAAACATCTTCGGGTGGCACTTCCTATTTCCCTGGAAGTCTCTTAAACCGCTTTCAGTTATAAGAGAAGGGCGAGGATTTTATCGGCTCATACTCTACTCCACTGGAGGCAAAGATCCACCCCTCAATTCTCTTGTTTAAACTGTGGCTGTTGGCAAAGTGTCCAAATGAAGACTTTAATGCTAACACACAAAGAACACAGTATAATCTATGTATAACAGTAACTTTGCTTCAAATTTTTTTCATTAAGAATTATTTTTATTATCTCTCCACAAGGAAGTTATAAAAATACCTGTAAAAACATTGAAAAGGCTCTTTAAAATCCTGGAATGAAAAATTCTGAAGTATAAATTATGATACATCTTCTATGATTTGCAAATAAAGAATAAAATAAATTCTACGAGTTGGAATTCCTGAATGATTTTGGAAGGAATTTACCAGAAGGAGCCAGAACATCAAACCTTAACAATTTTATATTTTCATCCCAATTGAGTTTTTGAAAAGCTGTATAATCTGTTGACAGGTACAGTCCACATACAAACTTTCTTCTGCTGTTAATGATGAAGTCAAGCTGAAGGACAGAGATTTGTACGCTGGATGCTCCAGGCTCTTCCATGCAACTGACTGGTCTTCTCTTATTTTTTTCCATCATGTTTTAAATAAAAGTAAATATATATATGGTAAAAAATTTAATTGGTACAAGAAGATTTAAAATAATCAGTTAATATCCTTTTTGCCCATAACCTAGAAAATCTGATGTCTTCCAAATCATCAGTCACATGAATAATTTGCAAAGTGAAGTCAACCTTAGAGTCTCTTCATCTGAAAATTATTCTCAGGATTTCTGGAATGTGTTGATTCTCTCATATATTACCTCTGTTACAGAGGAAAGCCATGCAGTCTTCTAAAAAAAAAAAAACAAAAAAAAAAAACTAGGAAAGCAACTCGCTCGCTCTGCTCCAAGAGAGCAAGTCCAGGCAACACCTTGTAGTCCCTGGATCTGGTCCTGGCTACAGGCAGAGGCTCTGGTATCAACCAGAGACTCAGGGCAGGTGGCCAGAGCTCGGCCCAGCCCTTCTTGAATGCCTCGGATCCTCCGGGCCAGCTGCACATCCTTCGGTAAGAGTGTGATGCAGCCGGCATGTAAGGAGAGCAGATAGGCAACCTCGAAGAGATGAACTAGAAACGCTTCTGCCGCCTCTTGTAGGGCCAACAGGGCCTGGGCTTGCCAGCTGAAGTCCACAGTGCGAGTGAACTGAACGCAGATTTCTCTTGCCAGGCGGCAGAAGGGGGTCTTTAACAGCAGGTGTGCGGTCTTCTGAAGAGCTCGGCCCTCCTTCAGGATTCCATGTCTCTGGCCAGCAAGCAGACGGGAGGACTGGCCGGCCGGCGGGCGGCGGAGCCGGGCTCGCGGGGCCCCGGCCTCGCGGGGCCCCGGCCTCCTAGGTGTTTCGGACTTGCGGCCCCGCGGCTCCTAGATTTTGTGGGTCCGGGGGCAGAGGCGGGGAGGGCCGGGATGCCCCGGCCGCTTGCTGTTCGAATTCCTGATAAAACTTTAAACATAAAACACACCTTCCTTTTTATTTCACAGGTAGTATCTCTGTCAAAGGCAGGATGAGTAAAACAAACTTCTACATTTAAGGTTATCTTTGAAATATGTATGAGTATGCTCAAGGATAAAAAGGCTTTGACTGCTTGCTGCTAAAACAATCAGTGAAGCTGATTTTCTTCTAGAATATTATTTAGTATTACTCTTGTTTTGTTATGTTATTATAGAATATTATACAATTCTTCTTCAATAAAATAAAGAAAACTATTTTGTTATTGCCTAGGTGGGAGGGGAGTTTGGAAGAGATAGGTTACATGTATATGTACAGCTGAGTCCCTTTGCTGTCCACCTGAAATTATCACAACATTGTTAATTGGCTATAATCCAATATAAAATACAAATTGTTTTTTTTAAAAAAAAGAAAATAAGAAAACTAATTTGTTTTTTTAAAAATAGTTAAAAAAAATCTTTGTAGCTGTTTAAAGCTTCCCTGGTAGCTCAGCTGGTAAAGAATCCACCTGCAATGCAGGAGACCCCGGTTCAATTCCTGAGTTTGGAAGATCCCCTGGAGAAGAGATAGGCTACCCACTCCAGTATTCTTGGGCTTCTCTGGTGGTGCAGATGGTAAAAAAAAATCCACCTGCAATGCGGGAGACCTGTGCTCCATCCCTGGGTTGGGAAGATCCCCTGGAGGAAGGCATGGCAGCCCACTTCAGTATTCTTGCCTGGAGAATCCCCATGGACAGCGGAGCCTGGTGGGCTACAGTCCATGGGATTGCAAAGGGTTGGACACAACTGAGACTAAGCGCAGCCCAGCAGCTGTTTAAAAGCTAACACAAGATGGTGCCAGAGAGCTGAAGTGGAAAGGGATTTGCGTTCAGGGACTGGAAAGACTTGAGTGGAAAGGGGTGGCCTGGGGGTGGGGGGTATTTCTGAGAGATGGCATCTCAGGGTGTCATGAGGCAGGGGAGCACCCTCTTTTGCCCACGCTCGCCACCTTGGCTGTCTTCAGGAAGCCTTTCCACAGCTTTGCACAAACGTTTCAGCCCTGGTGCCCATTCTCAGACCCTCAAAACCTGTGGAAGAGGCAAGTCGTCCCTGAGCAGAAGATGGAGAAAGAGGGAGAAGAAGGCTGTGAAGAGCAGAGAAGCGGCTTGCCAGGCTGTTCCTGAGTGGGCAGCACCTGTCATGGGGGATGTCCGGCAAGTCTCTGCCTCCTGGTGGCCACAGACGCAGGCGGGGGAGGGGAACAGGGGCAGTCACTCGTGGGGTAGCAGAGGTCATGTCTCCTCGCGGGCCCACTTTTAATTAGTTGATTAATTAGGCTGCGTTGGGTCTTCGTTGCAGCACACGTCATGCGGGATCCTTTGTTGTGGCAGCGGGCTCAGAGGAGGAGATGGTTGGATGGCATCGCTGACACAGTGGACATGAGTCTGAGCATGCTCCGGGAGGTGGTGAAGGACAGAGGAGCCTGGCGTGCTGCGGTCCATGTTGCCGCAAAGAGTCAGACGTGACTAAGTGACTGACCAGCAACAGCAGTCTCAGTGGTTGCGGTGCCTGGGCGCAGTTGCCCTGAAGCATGTGGGATCTTAGTTCCTGGACTGGGGATTGAACCCACGCCTCCCACATTGTAAGGTGGATTCTTAACCACTGTACCACCAGGGAAGTCCCAGGCCCACATTTTTAAAGTATGGAGAGCTTCGTTTTTTTTAGAAATTGTGGTAAAATATACACAGCAAAACAACATTTGCATCTTTTTCAAAAAACCTTTTTCATTATGGTAAAATATAGAACATGAAGTTTACCATCTTAAAGTATGTCGTTCGGTGGCATTAAGCACATTCACAGTATGCTGAAGCCCACCATCACCGTCTCCAAATCTCTTTTCATTGTGTAAAACTGAAGCTATGCACCCATCCACCAGCAGCTCCCCACTCCCCTCTTCCCCTGTCCCTGGCATCCACCATTCTGCTTTCTGTCTGGATGAATCTGATGACTCTAGGGACCTCGTGTAGTGGAATCATACAGCCTTTATCCTTTGTGTATCTGGCTTATTTCACTGAGCATAATGTCTTCAAGGATCATCCATATTGTAGCAGGATATTTCCCTCCCTTTTAAGGCTGAATAACATTCCATTGTATTAATATGTGTACCACAGTTTGTTTATCCATTTATCCATCAGTGGACACTTGGGTTTTTTCTAGCTTTTGGCCACTGTGTATAATGCTGCTATGCACATATGTATACAAATATTTCTTTGAGTGCTTTCTTTCCCTTCTTTTGAGGGTATACACAGAAGTGGAATTGCTGGATCAAATGAAAGTGCTATGATTAATTTTTCGGGAAATAGCCATGCTGTTTTCTACAGTGGTTATACTGTTTAACATTCTTACAGCAATGTAGAAAGTTTCCAAATTCTCTACCTCCTCACCACACTTGTTAGTCTCTGTTGTTGTTTTTTTCTCCTTAAAGGCTAATCTAGTTGAGGTTCAGCTTAAAAAAAAAAAAAACTCTTTATTGAATTTGTTATAATGTTGCTTCTGTTGTTTATGTTCTGGTTTTCTTTGGCTGGGATTTAGGGTCTTAGCTCCTTGACCAGGGATTGAACCCACAGCCGCTGTACTCCGACAGTGAAGTCTTAACCGATGGACCGCCAGGGAACCAGGGAAATCCCCCTCACCCTCACCTTTTTTTCAAAGATGTATTTATTTTTAGCTGTGCTGGGTCTTCATTGCTGTGCACAAGTTTTCTCTACAGTTGCGGCCAATGGGAGCTCCTCTTCATTGCTGTGTGTGGCTTCTCATTGCGGTTGCTTCTCTTGCCGCAGAGTGTGGGCTCAGTGGTTGCGGTGCACTGGCTAAGTTGCTCTGTGACGCCTGGGATCTTCCTGGACTGGGGATTGAACCCATGTCCCCTGCACTGGCAGGCGGATTCCTAATCACTAGGTCACTGAGGAAGCTCCCTGCCTTTCTTTTCTATAATAGCCATCCTAATTGGCATGAAATGGTCTCTCATTGTGGTTTTGATTTGTGTTTCCCAGAGAAATTGGTTTTTATTTACTTATTTGAAGTCACAGCCTTTGTTCAGTCACGAGCTTGTGCAGTGGTGAAAACCGTGGGGTCCAGTGTGTGAGCCCTGGAGATTCTCAGTGCCCCAGCTCTGTGATGTCAGCGAGTCCCAGCTGCTCTGAGCCTCAGTATCTCCACCTGACAGAGAGGGTTCCTTATAATTCCTTCCACACAGGTTGGTTGGAGGAAGACACAAGGTAAGGCACAAGGAGCTTTCAACATGGTTTCTGCACACAATAAACGTTCAGAGGGGGTAGCCATGAATGCACAAGCCCAGTGCATGACTCAGTTAACCAGGAAGGTGCTTAAGTCGATCTGGCCACAGACAGCCTTCCAGTTCCTTTCATCTGTATCGGTGTGCATGCTCAGTCACTCAGTTGTGTCTGACTCTTCACGACCCCATGGACTGTAGCCCACCAGGGTCCTTGACCCATAGGATTCTCCTGGCAAAAATACTGGAGTGGGTTGCATTTCTTCCTCCAGGGGATCTTCCCGACCAGGGATCCAACCCACATCTCCTGTGGTTGCTGCATTGCAAGCGGATTCTTTACCACTGAGACACCAGAGAAGACCTTCCTCGATATTTGCTTTCCCTCAAATCTTGTTCTTGTGTGAGGCATCTTTAGCAGAGAGGAGCCCCCTCTGAGCACTGCACTAATTGGTTTCGAGGCTCTTTCTTGATACTGGAGTCTAAGACTGTCACTGGAGGTCACTGAGCCTATTCCCGAGTCTCAGGTGGAAGAATTCATTGTCACCAGCATCTCCCTGGGATCCTGGGAGCCCTTTGGAACCCTTGGACCACAGTCATTCTTCCAGATGATGACTTGCGTGCCCGGGCTTCCGCCCTGGAAGCTCAGCTGGATGCAGACTGACTAGCACGTGGGGATGACACCTGGAACTTCCATCTGCTCAGCTCAGCTTCCCCTGCGAAGACTCCTCCCTGGGGCAGGAAGGGTCTGCTGACTCCAGGACTATGAGCTGGCAGGCTTCACGAGGAGACAAAGCGTTGCCATGACTAGAAACGTGAAGGGATGCTTGGAGGAAAAATGGGTCAGCTCGAACTTCATTAAATGTGTCCGCCCTTTGCAATTCGGCCAGAGCGAGAAGTATTTTGAAATGGAATGCGGCAAGGTCACCTGAAGTCAGGAAGCTTGGGAGGAGAGTGGCTGGAGCGGGACACGGGGCTTTTTTCTTCTGAGGAGCTGGTGATGAATTCAGGATGGTTGGTTTTTGGAGCTTGGCCAGGAGGTTTCTGTTCACTGTGCAGGAACAATCCTTACAGGCAGAGATAGTGTCTGCCCAGGGCAATTAGGGAGCAGCAGAAACAGGAGGGCCAGGCTGATGCACAGGAGCAGAGAGGCCAAGGGAAGGGCTGGCTCAGGGCACATGGGGCCTCACATGGCTCCCCAGGGGCTGACCCAGGCTCCTGGGGGAGCTTAGGTATGTGTTGGGAATGGTGGGCAGGTTCAGAGTCAAGAGCTAATAGCAAGGAGAACAAATGTCATAAGAGCTCCCAAAGAGCATCCTAGTTATCTCCATGGCAACCACAGACAGAGAATCCATGAGGGTAGGTGGTCATTCCGGGGTTACTCACACCCCTTCCCTGACAAATGCCCAAGGGCAAGCCCCCAAGCCCTGAATGGAGTAACTTAACCCACCTCATTTTGTGTGTAGCCACAGGGGCTTCCCCAGTGGCTCAGTGTTAAATAATCCACCTGCCAATGCAGGAGACGTGGGTTCAATCCCTGGGTTAGGAAGATCCCTGGAGAAGGAAATGGCAACCTACTCCAGCATTCTTGCCTGGCAAATCCCATGGACAGAGGAGTCTGGACTCTGTTACAGTCCATGGGGTCTCAAAGAGTCGGGCATTACTTTGCAACTAAATGGCGACCAACAACTGGCATCTTGAGAAGCTCTAGGATAAGCTACCCCTTGGAGCCTGGGGTCTGGTTTACCAGCCTGGGCAGGGTCACTGACGGCGGACACACGATTACTACCTCTCTTTTTCACTCAGGAAGCAGCTCAACCACACTTTCCCCGGGTCAGTGGCTCATTGCTCTGCAGAGAACATTAAAAGCATCCATAAAAGAGATATCGCAGATTTCGTTGGCCGTAAACCTCAAAGATGAATTTCCTCACCACATTTTACGAGTATGGGTTTTAAAGCTTTCACAATGGGGCTGCCCTTCTCCAGGAGCCATGAACTTCCTCCTGGGGTGATGATTTGTGTTGTTCACTCAGCCAGGAGAAGATCTCAGACGATACCTGATGACTCAGCATATGAAACTGACAAAGGCCATTATCTTTTGTTTTCTTTTCCATGGGTGGCAGAGGGGAGATGTTAGTCCATAGATGGGATCCTCTGAGGAAGCTACAACGGGATTGACCAGAGATGGTGTGATCTCCAACAGTATCCAGAGACCCTAAGGGTTAGAAAGAACAGGTAGCATTAACACGTGCATTTTGAAGGGTGGCACTTCCCAGGTGGCACCAGTGGTAAAGAATCCTCCTGCCAATGCAGAAGATGCAGGTTGGATCTCTGCATCCGGAAGATCCCCTGGAGAAGGGAATGGCAACCCGCTCCAGTATTCTTGTCTGGAAAATTCTGCAAACAGAGGAGGCCTTGGTAGGCTACAGTCCATGGGGCTGCAAAGAGTCGGACATAACTGAGCACACACATCCTATGAGGGGAAGGCGGTGAGATGAACAGAACCAGAGATGGTTAGAGCTGGACCAAGTCTTTGGGATCGTTTGCCCCAGTTGGTTAAATTTACAGATGGGGCACCAAGCCTCATCACATTTGAGGCTTCATTCAAGGTTATCCAGAAGCCTCAACACTTAAAAATAATTCTTTAATTACCAAAGCAAAGTTTCCTTTGTTAAGTGGGGCAGTTAAATGAAACAAAAGCCTTCATTTGTGGCCTAATAATAACCCAAAAGTTTTCTCCTGCCCTAAATGAAGAAACCTCATTAACAAATGGGGCTTTTGTTTGAGAGAAGCCACAAAGCATGGCCTGTTTCTGCCCGCTTCCCTCCCTGCCTGCTTAGAAGGACAGCAGCAATTAGAGCTTGTGGCTTAGGTGGTGAATTTTTGTGCCTTCTCTGCGCTTACAGAGTTTAGAGTCATTAATGAGATGTTAATGATCCAGCTCTCAAACTTAACTAGAGTTCACTCTGTGTTTCCTGGAAGAAGTACAGAAAACTCCCCCCACCCCTTTCTCTAACCTGTTGTGGTGAATTCAGGCTAACCCTGCAGCAAGGGGCAGATTTGCAAAAGCTGGGCTGATTAAACCCCAATTACTTTGGCAAAACGATTTCCCCAAGGAATGCGTTCTCAGCAAAGACATAACCCCCAGACAATGGGTATGTATATGATATGGTTTGGAAACCTGGCTTTCTCTGCTGGCCTTATTTTTCTTCTGCCAGAGCTTTCATGACCCAAAAAAGATCTGCTTGGCCACATTTTGTTCACAGCTGGCTTGGCTTTGAACTGGATCACTCTCCCTGTTGTCATCTTGGACATTTGTTTTGAAACAAAGGCCTGGCCTTTCGTTTTGTGTACGGACAGTGTTGTGTTCTTTGTTTTCTTGACAGAAGCTGTATCAGATCTGCACAACACATAAAAAGCTGCTAGCCTGTGCCTGGGCTTCCCCGGTGGCTCAGATGGTAAAGAAATCCGCCTGCAATGTGGAGACCTGGGTTCGATCTTTGGGTTGGGAAGATCCCCTGGAGGAGGGCATGGCAACCCACTTCAGTATTCTTGCCTGGAGAATCCCGATGAATAGAGGAACCTGGTGGGCTACAGTCTATGGCTTCACAGAGAGTTGGGCATGACTGAGTGACTGTGCCCAGCACAGCCTGTGCCTGGCACACAGCGGATGCCCAGTGCTTTAGTCTGGGATCCCCTGGAAGCAAAACCTGGAGCATACTGTCAGGACTTGGGGGAAATGAGACAAGGCAGGGCAGGCAGCCAGCGAGGGCTGTTATGAAGCCACCTCCCACTGTCGGCAGCTGGGTATTGGAATGCGGGCTGCAATAGAGGGTTACCCCATCCAAGGGGCCAGGGAGCTGGGGTGTTTATACTCCACCTTGTCAGTGGTTGGTTGAGAACTGGAGTATTGATGACCTGCATGCATGCTGACTGTTACAGCTTGGAGAGAGCCTCAGCAAAGAGATGCAGTGGCAGTGGCGGTCCCGGCACACTGGCTGTGGACGGCGTGAGGACGTTACAGTGTCTCATCATCATCATACTCTCCTCTCACTGCTTTCTTACTTCCGACCTGGACGGTTACATTTGTCCTGCAAACTTTCCTCTATGTCCCACCACTGCTCCCTCCTCATCTGTCCGTCCCTCCTCTGCTCAGGGGTGACGGTGCTCTTAGCTTGGACTCCCTCAGAAGCAGAGCCTGAGTTCGAGTGGTTGATTTTGAGTGGGGGAAGGGCAGTCCCAGGAGGTGTTGGGCTTCCCCAATGGCTCAGATGGTAAAGAATCTGCAGGAGGTGTGGGTTTGATCCCTGGGTCCTGAAGATCTCCTAGGGGAGGGAATGGCAACCCACTCCATCATTTTTGCCTGGAGAATTCCATGGAAAGAGGAGCCTGGTGGGCTACCGTCCACGGGGTGGCACAGAGTTGGACGAGACTGAATGACTAACACTTCCACTTTCAGGAGGTGTTGGTGGGGAGTCAGGGTGAGACAGGGAAGCGAGTCAAGAGAGCAGATTGTTGAGCCCATTATCGCTGTGGGCACCTGGGTGCAGCCCCCCGAGGGTTTCTGGGAGGTGGTGCCAAGCACACTGTATATAGCCTCCCTGCGTCCCGGCCCCACTCAGGGGAGGACAGCGAAGCTGGATGCTCCATCGCAGCTCCTCTCCTGCACTGGTCGAGGGCTGTGCCTCCTTCAAGGGCAGAGAGCCACAGCTGGTCACAGGAGGGAGGTGCTGGTGTGTCCAGGAATGTGGGCGCTGGGCCCCCGAGTTGGAGCTGCTGCTGTGTGGGCAGTGCTTCGCACGCTCGCCTGCCTCCTGTCTACGGGGGAGGAAAGCAGAGAGGAAGCAGCTTGCCGAGGTCATGCAGCCCGGGCAGTGGCCGTTCTGGTTGCAGAGCTGGAGCTGTTTTGCTGGTGTCAGCTTCGATGTGTCCTGTCTGCTGCTGTCCCAGTGCAGTTGGCTCTCTTGGCCTTGACCTTGAGACCATCTCTAGTGAGCTGCTCTCCTGGGGAGCACCAGGGCTTCCCTCCTTGGCTCCACTGGGCTGTGGCTTGAACGCTTCAGGAACACAGGGCAGGGGTCCTTCCTGAGCCCACTTTTTCTGTGAGGTTCTCGGGAACTAGAAGTTGAGAGGCTAAAGGCCCATAGTTAGCCAGGGATGGAGTAGGTTCCCGGTCCCCTGATTCTCAAGCACTGTGTTCTCCGTGGGTTGGGGTTTGGTGATCAGGCACTCCCACCCGCTGCTGGATGAGTGTACGTTGGGGACATATCATTGGTGGACAGTATGGTTACTGTCAAAATTACAAATGCACATGGCTGTCCACCTAGAAATTCTCCTTCTGGGAGGTTGTCATGTAGATATACTCCCATGTGTGTGAAGCAGTCTGTATATTTAGTGGTCCCTGCAGTACTGTCTGTGCTAAAAAGACTGGGAATTGCCTCCGTGACCATCCATAGGGAACTGGCTAAAGCAGGTCATGAAATGCCTTGTGGCCATAAGAAAGTAAAGAAGTGGGGGCTTCCTTGGTGTTCTGGTGTTTAAGAGTCTGCCTTCCAATGCCAGGGACGCAGGTTTGAGCCCTGTCAGTAAACTAAAATCCCACATGTCTTGGGGCAACCAGAGAAAGCCCACACACTGCAACAAAGACCCAGTGCAGCCAAAAAAATAAAGAAAAGAAAACAAAGAGGTGTATGGTCTATTTATTTGTTGGAGGAAAACCCCAAGGGGCAGAACAGTGCTATAATTTGTGTAAAGAAAAAATTATGTGTGTATTCAATTGCTTGGAGACCCAGCACGGATTGCCTCTAGGAAGCTGGAGTCCGGTGGAAAGGAAACTTTCTCTGTACACCCTTTGATGTCTTTTGAATGTCACATCATATGGATACATTGAGGACCTACTAAAAATAAAATGTAAACATTTAGTGTGTTCTTTGGTTTTATTGTATTTCACTCTGAAAGCCCAGTCTCCTTATCTGTAAAATCAGGAAAATACTGTTTATTTCAGAAAGTGATGACCTTTATATTCATTTTTTTTTTTTAGCACTCATTGCCCGGAGAAGCAATGGCACCCCACTCCAGTACTCTTGACTGGAAAATCCCATGGACGGAGGAGCCTGGTAGGCTTCAGTCCATGGGGTCGCAAAGAGTCGGACACGACTAAGAGACCTCACTTTCACTTTTCACTTCATGCATTGGAGAAGGAAATGGCAACCCACTCCAGTGTTCTTGCCTGGAGAATTCCGGGGACGGAGGAGCCTGGTGGGCTGCCGTCTATGGGGTCGCACAGAGCCGGACACGACTGAAGCGACTTAGCAGCAGCAGCAGCCCTTATGTTTAATTTTAGGAGCGGTTGACTTGGTCTGTCCCTATGCTCCAGGAGAAGCCCCATGAGGGCACAGCCTGGGTATCACTTGCTCACCACTCTACCTCTAGGGATACACATTTGGTGGATGCCAAACAAAAATGTTTTGAGGGAATGAATAACCCAGTGAAAGCACTTTGCTAATTAGAACATCCGCTTCCCCTGACCCCCATCTTCAAGGGATGCAAATCCAGATTGATTTTCTTTATTTTATGGTTTGACCTCACTATAGATTCAAAGTTTGATCAGTATTCTTTTTAAAAAAAGTTTTATTGAAGCGTAGTTGATTTACAATGTTATATTAATTTTTGCTGTATAGCAGAGTGACTCAATTATGCACATATATACTTTCTTTTTTAAATATTTTTTATTATTAATATTACATTCTCTTCCACTCTGATTTATCCCAGGATACCGAATATAGTTCCCTGTGCCACACAATAGGATCTTGTCTTTCACCCACTCTATATGTAATAGTTTGCATCCACTAACCTCACTAACCCCAGTCCTGCCCTCCCCCCGCCCTTGGCAACCACAGCTCTGCTCTCTCTGTGAGTCTGTTTCTACTTAATGGATATGTTCATTTGTGTCATATTTTAGATTCCACATATAAGTGATGGTATATGATGTCTTTCTTTCTCTTTCTAACTTACTTTGCTTAGTATGAGAGTCTCTAGGTCCCTCTATATTGCTGCCCGTGGCATTATTTCATTCTTTTTAATGGCCGAGTAATATTCCAAGTACCACATCTTTATCCGTTTATCTGTCCGTGGACATTTAGATTGTTTCCATATCGTGTCTATTGCAAACAGTGCTTGCTGCTAGTCAACACAGGGGTGCGTGCAGTTTTTCGGATTATAGTTTTGTTGAGAACATGCTCTTTATGTTTTTGTCATCACTCATTTATAGCATCAAATTGCAGGAGGCAGTCATGCATAGTGGCTCAGACTATCCAGGTTCAGATACCAGCTCTGGTGCTTATTAGCTGTGTGACCGTGGCAAGTTACTTAAACTCTCTGTGCTTTAGTTTCTGCATTAGTTGATGGAGAGCTGTGTAAGTACCTACCACATAGGATTGCTGTGAGGGTACAAAAAGTTCATATATCTAATGCTTAAAACAGAGCCTGCATTCTAAATGTGAGGTGCTGTAATTTGCCTGGACTTTGATACTTTTGATCAAAGTACTTTGATACTTTTCCTGTTATAAATACTCAACTGTTTGATTCTGGCAAAACTTCCTCCAGGATTTGGGAAGACCTTTAAACAAGTAGGACTACTTCTCTGCTTGTATCCCCTTTCAGTTCTTTCTTTCCTAGAGTGTTAAGGTGGCTTGTTCTCTGAATGTGCTCTCATTTTTCCAGAGAAGACTATTCTGGAACAAAGGTTCCTCACTCAGGGGATGTTGGCCTCCAGGTGGCTGGGCAGGGGTTATGTGTGTGTGTGTGGGACTGTTTTTCAACACCTTGAGTCTCTGCAGAGTCCTGAATTTCCCCGAAGAACCCCCTTGGCCCCCTGCCAGCCTGTCCCGTCAAGCTATGCTCCCCTGTTTCCTCCAGGTACAGCCTGGGTGGAATAAGATCCCCTGGAGGGGGGAATGACAACCCACTCCAGTATTCTTGTCTGGAGAAGCCCATGGACAGAGGAGCCTGGCGAGCTACAGTCCACGGGGTTGCAGAGAGTTGGACACGACTAAAGCGACTAAGCATGCACAGCTTGGGTGGAATTGTTCAAGTCCCAGGCGGGTCCAGCCTCTCCTGCGTGAATCTGGGAGAGTTGAAGACAGCCCAGGAAGACAAGGAGCAGCAGGACGCCTCGGAAACCCTCTGTTTTCTGTGTAAGCTGGTGTGAAAAGGGAGGCTGTTGCTCCGAGCTCACTGATGAATATTGCTGAAAGTCGTGGCTGCGGTGGCCTTGATGGAGACGACCAAAGGACACGGCAGCTGGAGCCTGAACTGCTCGGAGCTGCTCTGCGGGGCTAGGGGCTGGGCCTGTGGGGAACTCGGCTGGGCCCATCAAAGTGCCTTGGGAGAGTGGCTTTGAGGATGCTTTCTCAGCGTCTGTCTGCGTTCTGATGGGCCCTTCCAGTGCCCTTAGTCCTTGAGTGTCTGACCATCCAGCCTCCTCTCTGACGGGCTGGGAGAGGCTGGGCCTTCCACTCTGCCCTCCTGAGCCCTTTCATCTCATGCTTGCCTTGGAGCCACTGTGCTTCCTGGTGCTGCTGGAAAGTCTTATTCCTGCCGGGAGGCCGGATGCCTGGCAGGTGCTGGCTCATTAGAGCCAGGCATTCTCCACGGAGCCTGCCCTGCCGGTTTGAAGCGTCTCCCGGAGCAGGCGCGGCTATCCCGGCTTGGCTCACTAGAGCGCGAACTGGTGGCCGTGACAGCCGAACTCTCACACCAGGGCCTGGGCTCGGAGGCCCAAAGTAGTCAGCTTTTTCAGGAAGCTCAGGAACGTTTGCTTTCCATCTTGTTTCCTGACACAGGATAACATCTCATTAGAGTAAAACGAAGCCTGGGTGTCTGCCCTTGCCATGCCCCCTCCCACCTTGGCCGTATGGAAACAGTGGTAAACACAAGTCACCACTGCGTTTCGAAAACTGAAGGCGGGACTGTGAGCTGGTGGCAGCCTTGAAGGGGAGAGGAGACACCTGGCCTCTTCAGATCCTGGGACTTAGCTCCTTATCTGCTGGATCCAGGGGGCAGGAGTCAGAAGGAGCGAGGCTGAGTCAGGGTGTGGCTGTCTCCCTTTGCTGTGTAGTCCCTGTGCTCCAAGGGCCATGACAAAGGAGGAAAAACAGTGTCCAGAGCTTGAGTCTTTAGCTTTTCAAAATAAGAAAAAGTCCAAACAAACAGACAAGCAAGCACACGCCCCCCAGCCCCCTCTCTGCACACGCCGCCCCCTGAACGTGGAACACGAAGGAGAGACGACGGATGGAGTGCAGCTATGTCTGCTCTGCTGATGTGTTTGGCCCACACAGTATTTGTTTTTTTTCCTTCCAAGCTGAGCCAACATTTAAACACTGAGGGATTTAAAATAACAATCTGGAAAATCTGGAGTCCCTGACCGCACTTGTAGTTGCAAAACCAGATGGAGCCTTGGTGTTGCAAGGAGCGTGTCAGCGTCTGACCACCCCTCTCCCTGACCCCCAGCTGCTCTCCGGCCCCGTTGGCATTCCTGCTTGCCATCTCTGATGGGAATCTGGCAACCAGCTGTCGTCACAGCATTTTTCTGAATTAAGCTTTCTGGAGCAGTGTGGGTATGGTTTCTAGTAATCTTCAATTATTCTCCAGCTTTGCGTCACTCCCTCCACTCCCTTGAGTAGGTCGATTAACCTTCTTTTTGTATTCATATTAAGCCTAGCCGGTGAGCTTCCACTTGAAGTCTAAGACCTTGGCTTAGAGAATTTTGCTATATGATTTTAAATGATTTGCTACATTTGTGAATGTTCTGATTTGAATGATTTTGAGAAAATGCGGAAGTGTAAGTGTGTAGATGTGTGAATAGTGGCGTTTTCCCTCGGTTTATAATTGAAGTTTCAGATTTGTGCTACAGCATTGGGCCGTGTCAACGTAATCATTTTTTTCCCCCCAAGGAATTTGTCTATTTCACGTAAGATGTATTTATTGGCATAATGTTGTTCTAACACTTCCTTATTATCCTTTTGCTAATTGCAGGATCTGCAGTGATGTCCCTCTTCTCATTTTTTTTTTTCTTTCCTGGCAGAGCCACACAGTTTGGGGAATCTTAGTTCCCCAACCAAGGATCAAGCCTGGGCCCTTGGCAGTGTAGGCTCTGAGGCCTAACCACTGGCCCACCAGGGGATCACCTCCTGTCTCTCATTTCTGATAACTAACTTAATGGTTCTTGATATAACTATTCCTTGACTATGTCCACGTATTCTGTGGGCTTCCCTGCTGGTTCAGTCGTAAAGAGTCTTCCTGCAATGCAGGAGACATGGGAGACATGGGTTCAATCCCTGGGTCGGGAAGATCCCCAGGAGGAGGACATGGCAATTCACTCCAGTATTTTTGCCTGGAGAATCCCATGGACAGAGGAGCCTGGCGGGCTACAGTCCATTGGGTCGCAAAGGGTCAGACATGACTGAGCAACTGAACACACACACATGGTCCTATAGCTATCTGTATCATCTTCTTATTTTTGGCTGTGCCGTGCAGCCTGCAGGATCTTAGTTCCCCGACCAGGGATTGAACCTGTGCCCCCTGCAGTGGAAGTGTGGAGTCCTAACCACTGGACTGCCAGTGAGTTCCCACATCTGTACCTTCTTAGATTCTCCCAGTTGCCTCCTTTTCTTCTGAAGGGACCTCCTGGGTTAACAACAGCCACGACTGCAGCCAACCAGTCACCTGCCCTGAGAGCGCTGGGACCTCCCCGTTTCCTCTGCTAGGCAACTGGGCCAAGTAGCCGTAGGCCCAGAGTTTCTGGATTTGAATAAACAGCAGGCACCACTGTAGTTATGAGATCCGAGATCTGTGGCTGCAGGGGAGGGTCACCCCATGAGGGGAACACTGATGGGAGACAGAAGTGAGCTGGCCAGGACCAGAACGAGGGCGAGGAGACTGAGGCACCGAAGGCCCAGAGTAAGGAGGCGCCTGCCCTCAGCCTGGGTCTCGCACCTTCAGCCCGTGTTTCACCCACCTCCTCCTTTCTCTGCCCAGAGTTGGCAGAGTGAACCCCCTGCTTCCTTTCTCCCACAGCCTGCTCTCAAGAGCCGGTTTCTCCCGCAGCCCGTCTTCATCTCCATGTGCGGAGTGACCCCACCTGCCTGGCGAACTGTGTGTCTCTCTGCAGCAACACTCTGCGGTGCTTTCCCCCTCCCTCCACTCCTTCCCTTTGCCCCACCTTAAAGCCCAGGGACAGCATGCCCTGAATGAAGCGTAAACATCTTGGTCCTTGTCTCAGGCTCTGCTTCTTAGAGGATATGGCTAATGTGGTATGGAAGTCCAAAGACAAGACACTAGGTGAACTTCACTACTAATTTGCTTTTCACCTTTTAATGAGATAGTGTAATAGAAAAAAAAAAAATCAACTCTGATTTTTTGAGAAAAAAGTGCTAAGTTGCTTTAGTTGTGTCTGACTCTTCTTTGACCCTATGGACTGTAGCCCACCAGGCTCCTCTGTCCAGGGGATTCTCCAGGCAAGAATACTGGAGAGGGTTGCCATTTCCTCCTGCAGAGGATCTTCCCGACCCAGGGATTGAACCCATGTCTCTTTACATCTCTTGCATTGGCAAGTGAGTTCTTTACCACTAGCACCTTGAGTAAAAAGTAGAGGCCCTTAATGGGATGTTCACAGGCTGAATCTGCTGTTTTCTTTAACCTGTAGGTTGTTAAAAAAAATTGAGTGACCATTTAAGAATCAGGTAATTTCGAGAAAAAAATATCCAGATTTTTTGAAACGTATTTTGGGACAGTGGAAGATTTGGCAACACAGGCCAGCATTTGTCTGGAGCTGGGCATGGGCTGCCCCCTTGAGAAGGAGCGGATGAGCACACACCGTTGGGATGTAGGCCAGGACTCCAGGGTGACAAATATGCTTCTACATATGGCCCCTCTCTCCATGTTTACGCCTTGTAGGCACTGGGTTTTAAAATCTCCAGGGTAAAGGAGATTCAGCTGCAAGTCTTGTTGGGATAGGACTTGCTTCTCAGAACGCTTATATACATGGTGGCTAATGGCTTACAGGTTGCTGAATCATCTGGCCCAGTTAGAAGTGTTCTTTGGTGGACAGTGGGAGTCAGATCAAGTAATACGGAACACACACCAAGATCCTTCCTGCATGTGCGAGGAAGATTGTCCCCAAAAATATGCCAGTGTTCTTGCGAGCTCCTGAATCATGAGAGAGACGGGACTCTCAACACCAGTAATGCTATGAGGAAATCTGGCAACAGAGCCTCTGAGAATTAGAATATAAATATATATAGTGTTCAGTTCAGTCACTCAGTCGTGTCCGATTCCTTGCGACCCCATGAATTGCAGCACGAGAATTAGAATATAAATATATATAGTGTATATATATATATAAATATACATTTGTATTTATAAAATATAAATTATAGTGTATGTATTATACATATACATAAATATACACACACTATATATTATATTGGGCCTTCCCTGGTGGCTCAGATGGTAAAGAATCTGCCTGCAATGCGGGAGTTCCATCCCGGGGTTTGGAAGATTCCCCTGGAGAAGGGAATGGCAACTCACACCAATATTCTTGCCTGAGAAATCACATGGATGGAGGAGTCTGCCAGGCTACAGTCCATGGGGTTACAATGAGTCGAACATGACTGAGTGACTAATACTTTCCACTTCATACATTATATTATACTATGTATTGTATACATATTATACTATATATCATATACTAGTATATTATATATACTGCTTTTACATTGTATCTTTTGTATAGTATTATACATGTGTATGTATATGTAAAATATATATATAGTATTGTATGTAGTACCTACGTGCTCACTCAGTCGTGTCTGACTCTTTGAGATCCCATGGACTGTAGCCCACCAGGCTCCTCCATTCATGGAATTTTTCAGGCAAAAATATTGAAGTGGGTGGCCATTTCCTACTTCAGGGGATCTTTACAACCCAAGGATTGAACCTGAGTCTTTACCACCGAGCCGCCTGGGAAGCCCTTCGTGTATAGTACACATAAATGTGTGCTGCTGCTGCTGCTGCTAAGTCGCTTCAGTTGTGTCCGACTCTGTGTGACCCCATAGACGGCAGCCCACCAGGCTTCCCCATCCCTGGGATTCTCCAGGCAAGAACACTGGAGTGGGTTGCCATTTCCTTCTCCAATGCGTGAAAGTGAAAAGTGAAAGTGAAGTCGTTCAGTCGTGTCCGACTCTTAGTGACCCCATGGACTGCAGCCCATCAGGCTCCTCCGTCCATGGGATTTTCCAGGCAAGAGTACTGGAGTGGGGTGCCATTGCCTTCTCCGAAATGTGTACTATACAATAGTATATATAGTATGTAGTCACAGTGTAAAGATAGCGTATACAATCTTACATATAATATATACAGCACATATATAAATTTTGTGATGCTCTTGGAGTGTGAGCCACTGAGCCACTAGGTCTTGGTTGCTGGCACTAGGTGTAAATCACTGGCCAACAGTGTGATGCTTATTTCAGCGGGTGCTCCATCCTGTCTTTTTCTGTCGGTCTCCCTCATGTCCTTCCTCTTTTTGGTTTCAGTCTCAGCCACGCTGAGTTGAAGAGGAACAGCATGTGGAAACCAGCAGCTTATCCTGTGGCTTCTTTTCCTTCTGCTGCAGACATCCCTGCCTTGAAGCTGGGCCGCACTTCAGTCTTTTCCACTTCTTTCATCTCAGTGGCTCCCTCTGTGTCCTGTCCTTGAGTGGGACAGAGCAGCAGAACCTGTTGTAAGCTGGAAAGTGAGCCGCGGCGAGGTTAAGTGCTTTGTCCTCCCCGATGAGTAGGGCGGCAGGCAGGAAAGCGGGGGTCCAGTCCCAGGCCTTCAATGTTTCCCCGCTCAGCCCCCACCCTGCCAATGGGGGGCATTTTCTAGCTTTAATTCTTCAGCCAGGATTATGGAGCCAGCACTTACACAAACCATGGGATGCACCCCCGTAGGGACATCCATTCAATGGGCGCAGCCAGTTTTTGCAAATGAATTAGAAGAGTGTAGATCATATCGAAGCACAGAAAAGAGAAGTACTGTTCAGCAAAACTTTGGATGAGTGTCTGCCACCTTTTTGGTCTCCCAGGCTCTAGCTATTGCTTGGCTGGGGAGCAGATTTCCATCCCTGTCGACGTGGATTTTTGAACACTGTGAAGCATCATTAGGGGCTTTCACTTGGGATTCAAGGAGTTTGGATTTTAGGGACAGATTGTTGAGACATGTCTTTCTTGCACATCTCATAATCCAAAGCAGGAATGCACCTCACAGTTGGTAGGACCTGCAATGTGCCTACAATATTGGACTTGAAAAAAATACAATAAAAAAACAAGAACAAGAAGACTGTGTATCCCTGCTTGGAAAGGCTAGAACTGAAAAGATCATTGCTACTAGCTGCCGGCAAAATGCTAACATACGATTTTAAAGAAAGAGTGACATTTTACTACTTTGCTCTGAAAATTCGATAAATAAATGTATGGACCTCAGGGCCAAACAGGTGGAAGAGCCAGTGCTGGGGAAACACAAGGCAGGAAGAGGCAGAAATATATATAATTCCAGGAGTAAATGTGACTTTTGGCTGAGGACAAGGTCAGTCTTGAGAGGGCTCTCATAACCAGCAGAGTCATTAAGGGGTGGGGGAGTGTAGGACAAGTCAGGACGCAGTGACCACGAGGAAGGGGAGGGTACTGAGGAGCTGCTTGTAGTCAGCGCTGCCCCGCGGGCGCTCAGGAGGTTTCCATTGAATATCCAGACAAACGATTTCAAGCGTGAATGATTAATTAGTCAATTGACATTCATCATTGAGAAAAACCAATAAAACAGAAGCCAATCAATCCAGAAAGGTGGTTAATAAAAAATGAATACACTTTTAGCTTGGAGCACTCTTTGTAATTGATCGCCTGTTTGATTAGCTTTTCTTGCAGAGGTCAAAGGGAGAATCACAAACGATGCATCTTCTTTTAAGGGTACAGTAGGTTCCATATGTGGTTTTTAGTCCACATGTTCAAGTTTTGTGGTCTGTGGGATCATACCTCTGAAATGGCAATAGGAGTCCACGGGAAAGTGGGCTGACTTACAAACATTTATTTTGCAGAAACAATTTTTAACTGTTTGAAAACATGATTGAAAACTCATGTTTTCAATCTAAAACATGAGTAACAATGAAATCAATAACAGTGGTGAAACGCTGATAGATGGCCTGTGTATGTGAAGAAAAAGCAACTGTAGAAGAGGAGATGTAACTTGACTTGGGGCCTGTAAAGGGGTAGGGGCTGGGAATATGGAAATAGAAGCAGGCGCACGTGTGAGCGAGCAAGTCTTGCAGGCCAGAGGAAGGGCATGATTTCTTAGTACCTCCCTGGGATCACAAAGAGTCAAACATGAATGAGTGACTTTCACTTCTCTTCACTTCACTTTGAACTTCTTCAATCCTCTTTTCTCCCTCCAGCATTGAACTTCCCCACGTCTCCCAGGAAATTTGATTCCTCTTCATCCAATCTGAATTATTAAACTTGGATTCATGTAAATAGCACTAAAATATACATGAAAGTCGGAGAAGGCAATGGCAACACACTTCAGTACTCTTGCCTGGAAAATCCCATGGATGGAGGAGCCTGGTAGGCTGCAGTCCATGGGGTCGCTAGGAGTTGGATACGACTGAGTGTCTTCACTTTCACTTTTCACTTTCATGCAGTGGAGGAGGAAATGGCAACCCACTCCAGTATTCTTGCCTGGAGAATCCCAGGGATGGGGAAGCCTGGTGGGCTGCTGTCTATGGGGTCGCACAGAGTCGGACACGACTGAAGCGACTTAGCAGCAGCAGCAGCAGCATACATGAAAGTGAAAGTGTTAGTTGCTCAGTCATGTCAGACTCTTTGCAACCCCAACTACACTGTCCATGGAATTCTCCAGGCCAGGATACTGGAGTGGGGTAGCCGTTCCCTTCTCCAGGGGATCTTCCCAACCCAGAGATCTAACCCAGGTCTCCCACATTGTAGGCTGATTCTTTTACCAGCTGAGCCACCAGGGAAGCCCCCATATACATAAGGATATATTAAAATACATGGGCTTCCTAGGTGGTGCTAGTGGTTAAGAACCCACCTGCCAATGCAGGAGACATAAGAGACATGGGTTCGATCCCTGGGTAGGGAAGATCCCTTGGAGAAGGGCACGGCAACCCACTCTAATATTCTTGCCTGGGAAATTCCATGGATGGAGGAGTCTGACAGATTATAGTCCACGGGGTCACATAGAGTCGGACACGATTAAAGTGACTTAGCACACACATATTAAAATATATAAATATATATGTGCATGCGTGGTAAGTCACTTCAGCTGTGTCTCACTCTTTGCAACCCTGTGGACTGTATTCCGCCTGGCTCCTCTGTCCATGGGATTCTCTAGGCAAGCATACTGGAGTGGGTTGCCATGCCCACCTCCAGGGGTTCTTCCCGACCCAGGGATCGAACCTGTGTCTTTTATGTCTCCTGCATTGGTAGGTGGGTTTTTTGTTTTTTTGTTTTTTTTTTTTTTTTTACCACTAGTGCCACCTGGGAAGCCCAAATAAATATGCAAATAATTATAAATATATAAAACATACATGTGTATGTATATGCTTTTACTCTACAGACCCCCAAACCCCTACAGCAGCCTCGATCTCTTACTGAATGAGCAGTAGTGTTGCCGTGGCCCAGAGGCACATGTCTTGCGACACCAGCCTCCTCCACCCTCAGTTGCATTTTCCTTCTCCGACTGACACAGGAAGGGCTCACTTCCCTTCTTGTGGCTACACTGAGCCCTCAAGGTGAAGATAGAGCTGACCAGGGAAAGGCGATGATCGTGGTTGGACTAAAGAGAGGGGTGGGGAATGGCGGGGGTGGGAGTGTTGCGTCTAGAGCCATGGCAAGCAAAAACCAAGGGCTGGCAACGTCCCTGGAAGTCCAGTCATTAGGACTTCCACGGCACTTTCCCTGCAATGGGCCTGGGTTCAACCCCTGGTTGAGGAACGAGGATCCCGCAAGTAGTGTGGCCCCAAATCCCCCAAGCCGAAGAGCAAAATGATCACAAAACCACACCAGGGCCTGCTTTGTGAGGGAAGCTCCAAAAAGGAGCAGGCACAGCAGCCCACATGCCACCCTGGCTCCAGGGCGCAGAGCAGCCCACATCCACACTCTCTCATCTTCCGTAGACCTCAGAGGCACTGGGGATGGGCTCTGAGAAGATGCTCCATCAATAGCTGGAGACAGTGTCTCCCAGGAGATGGGCCAGGGAGAGAAATGTCTCCATTAAGGTTCTCCTGCCTTTGCCTCCATGTTGCTTCCAGGCACTCACTTGGTTCCCCCTTCAGCTGAATCCCCAGGGCAGACCCAGTCACCTGTCAAGATGCAAATCCAACCAGTGCTGTGCTCAGTCATTAAGTGACACTAAGTTGTGTCTGACTCTGTGACTCCACGGACTGTAGCCCGCCAGGCTCCTCTGTCCACGGGATTTCCCAGGCAAGAATACTGGAGTGGGGTGCCATTTCTTTCTCTAGGGGAATCTTCCTGACCCAGGGATCAGAACTTGAGTCTTCTGCATCTCCAGCATTGCAGGCTGACTCTTTACCACCTTGCCACCGGGGAAGCCAGATCCTCAACAAACTAATTAAATTAATAAATTTATCAAATTAATACATTAATTTGTAATTAATCAGTAGTTTTTTTCTTGCCTGCGGTCCTTCTAGTTTGAAAGCTGTTTGGCTCAACTTTCTCATTTGTAGTTGAGGAAACTGCTTCTCCAGGAGGATAAGTGTCTTTTAAAAACACAACCATTTAGGGAGAACAGTCTTTTTTATTTGAACATGAAATCATGTAAAAACACACTCTGGGACCTCATTGTCTCTGCTGCAGGAGATTTGGTAAGAGACAGTACAGTGGCTTATGTTTGCCTTCCTGACTTCCTTTCCTTTTCTCTTTCTTGGGTAATGGCACCCAGATTTCCTCGGGGAATGCCTCCCTCCCCACCAGTGTGTGTTGGCTTTTTAAGACTGTCCATCAAAGTGCCCAAACCAATCCTGGACGAGGGGTGGGCACACGATCCAGGCTGGGTAGTCAGACCCTCTTGTTGGGAACCCTGAATCCTGAGTAGGAGTGACACAGGGGAAATGTCTGGGCTCCATATTTATCTCTGCAGCGTGGCCCCCATGGGCTGTCAGTCAGCCTCAGCTCTCCAGTCAGTCATGTCTGACTCTGTGACCCCATCCATGGACTGCAGCATGCCAGGCTTCCCTGTCCTTCACTATCTTCTGGAGCTTGCTCAGATTCATGTCCATTGAGTCAGTGATGCCATCCAGCTATCTCATCCTCTGTCATCCCCTTCTCCTTCTGCCTTCAGTCTTCCTCAGCATCAGGATCTTTTCTAATGAATTGGCTCTTCGCATTAGGTGGCCAAAGTTTTGGAACTTCAGCTTAAGTATCAGTCCTTCCAATGAGTACTCAGGGTTGATTTCCTTTAGGATTGACTGGTTTGATCTCTTTGCAGTCCAAAGGACTCTCCAGAGTCTTCCCCTACACCACAATTAGAAATGTTCACCTTGCAGGGACCAGTGGAGCAGCTTTACACTCCATCTTGCAAACCATCCTGTCTCTTTCCAACAGATTCTCATTCATTTTGCTGTTCCGTGTGGTTTGTAGGATCTTCGTCCCCAGATCAGGGATCAAACTTGTGCCCTCTGCAGTGCAAGTGTAGAGTGTTAACCACTAGACCACCAGGAAAGGCCTGTTCCATTTTGTTTAAAGAGGTGTTTTTTCTTCAGTTCAGTTCAGTTCAGTCGCTCAGTCATGTCTGACTCTTTGTGACCCCATGAATTGCAGCATACCAGGCCTCCCTGTCCATCACCATCTCCCAGAGTTCACTCAGACTCACGTCCATCGAGTCAGTGATGCCATCCAGCCATCTCATCCTCTGGCGTCCCCTTCTCCTCCTGCCCCAATCCCTCCCAGCATCAGAGTCTTTTCCAATGAGTCAACTCTTCGCATGAGGTGGCCAAAGTACTGGAGTTTCAGCTTTAGCATCATTCCTTCCAAAGAAATCCCAGGGCTGATCTCCTTCAGAATGGACTGGTTGGATCTCCTTGCAGTCCAAGGGACTCTCAAGAGTCTTCTCCAACACCACAGTTCAAAAGCATCAATTCTTCAGCACTCAGCTTTCTTCACAGGCCAACTCTTACATCCATACATGACCACTGGAAAAACCATAGCCTTGACTAGACAGACCCTGTTGGCAAAGTAATATCTCTCCTTTTCAATATGCTATCTAGATTGGTCATAACTTTCCTTCCAAGGAGTAAGCGTCTTTTAATATCATGGCTGCAATCACCATCTGCAGTGATTTTGGAGCCCAAATAAAATAAAGTCTGACACTGTTTCCCCATCTATTTTCCATGAAGTGATGGGACCAGATGCCATGATCTTAGTTTTCTGAATGTTGAGCTTTAAGCCAACTTTTTCACTCTCCTCTTTCAGTTTCATCAAGAGGCTTTTTAGTTCCTCTTCACTTTCTGCCATAAGGGTGATGTCATCTGCATATCTGAGGTTATTGATATTTCTCCTGGCAATCTCGATTCCAGCTTGTGCTTCTTCCAGCCCAGCGTTTCTCATGATGTACTCTGCATATAAGTTAAATAAGCAGGGTGACAATATACAGCCTTGATGTACTCCTTTTCCTGTTTGGAACCAGTCTGTTGTTTTTTCTTACTTGCACCAAACACTCTAACTGGTAGAGCAGTTATCCTAAGTAATGGACTTTTTCAGTGAAATTGTTGTTTTTGTTGTACTTCGTCACAGTGTTCAAAAACAAGATGGCTTAGCATGAAGACAGATTCATAGTCTTTGTCACATATCCACACTAGGTTGTCCCGAATTCTCTTGCATTCACTGTCTCTAAAGACAATGTCCCATCCAAGGTACTGTGCTCTTTTGGCTAACACGGAGCCCCTGATGCAAGAAAAGTACCCAAGTTAATTTTCTTAACATCTACCTTTGGCTTTCTCAGGCTGAAAAGCCATTCCCTGCTGTATGTGTCCTCCGCCTACATTCAAATTGTAGCTTTTATTTTGTTTGCTTCCACCCTCTTCTGGTCAGTTTAGTGGGGTTAATCCACCACTTACGGCTGAAAGCCCTCGTTCACTTGCTCAGAAGGCTTGGAAGGAGGGGAGAGAAGGATGAATCCAGGAACAGCTGGTGACAGATAGACCTCTGAGCTGTGCAGCTGTGGCACAGTTCCCAGGAATACGAATGTGCCCGAGTGGTCCCGACGCCGCAGAGTCTAAGCCTGACCGGCTGGCAGGGGGATTAATGACTAGGAATGTAGTCTGGGTCTGGCCGTGTAAGTCAACGCTCCTAGCCTGCGATGCTGGATGGTTTTGTCAGTTGCTTGTTACTGTCAGTACTCCTGAGAATGCACGGGGCCATCTGCCCAGAATAACACTGGGTTCAGGAAGCAAGGAAGCTGGACAGGGAACTTCACCAGCTCCCACCCCAGCATAGAGATGCTATCAGAATCCACCTTGACTCCTTTCTCCTCTTCCTCTTTAACACATGCTGCTGCTGCTGCTGCTGTGTCCCTTCAGTTGTGTCCGACTCTGTGCAACCCCATAGACGGCAGCCCACCAGGCTCTCCTGCCCCTGGGATTCTCCAGGCAAGAACACTGGAGTGGGTTGCCATTTCCTTCTCCAATGCATGAAAGTGAAATTGTCCACCAGGCTCCTCCATCCATGGAATTTTCCAGGCAAGAGTACTGGAGTTGGGTGCCATTGCCTTCTCCGCTTTAACACATGAGGGATCTGCTAAGGTTAAGGCTTGGTTTTAGTGGGGAGGGGGTCTGTGTATCCTGGGGGCCCCAGGCCACTACCTGGGAGGGATTGGACAGGAAATGGAGTGCCAGGTGATGGGATGGACAGGGAGACTGGGACTGACATATGCTATTGATGTGTGTGCTGTGTTGCACTAAGTCACTTCAGTCATGTCCGACTCTTTGCAACCCCATGGACTGTAGCCTGCCAGGTTCCTCAGTCCCAGGAATTTTCCAGGCGAGAATACTGAGTGGGTTAACATTTCCTCCTCCAGGATATCTTCCCAGCCCAGGGATTGAACCCACCTCTCTTGCATTGGCAGACGGGTTCTTTACCTCCAGTGCCACCTGGGAAGTCCCGCACACTATTGATTTTATGTATGAAATAGGTAACTAACGAGAACCCACTGTGTAGCACAAAGAGCTCTGCAGTGTTCTCTAGTGACCTGAATGGAAAGGAAATCCAAGGAAGAAGGGTTATATGTGTATGTGGGGCTGACTCACTTTGCTGTACAGCAGAAACTAACACTTGTACTCCAGTTAAAAAAACAACAACAAGAAAGAGGAGTGCCAAGACAAGTTGCCAGAGAAGGATTCCGTGTAGGGAGTGGCATCTGGGCACCTGTTGGATTCAGGTCTACCAAGTAAGATGATAAAAGGTATTTCAGAAAGAGATGAATACCAACTAGTTTTATAGTGGTTCCTTAGCTGTACTATCTCACTTTGTTCTACACAATTTTCTATATCCCTCACAAGGTTATTAGAATTTCAAAAATGGAAGTCTTAGAGTGAATTTTCTCAGTGTCTTCCAGCATGGTGACAGACAAGCAGAATATGCTAGATCAAGCCATGTGC
Source organism: Bubalus bubalis (assembly GCF_019923935.1). Lineage (NCBI taxonomy): Eukaryota > Metazoa > Chordata > Mammalia > Artiodactyla > Bovidae > Bubalus > Bubalus bubalis. The sequence continues at coordinate 56,090,615 of NC_059176.1, read as the reverse complement.
ACGGGCTGGTGAAATGTCCTTCCCTCTGCTCACCGCTGACCTTAACATTGACCTGTTGGGGCCAAGCTGTAGCCCAGGAACACGGCTAATTGATTGCTTTTCACTTCAACAGCTCCTATAAAATGGACCAGGACTGTCTATTATAAGCCCCATTTAGAATTCTGCTTTTCTCCTTCAGCTGCCAAGTAGCTGTCAGGTGCCACTGACTCCAAGGCAATTTCTGGCCCTCCAGTTTTCTGGGTAAGTCACTGGCCCCGTCTGGAAGTGGTTTCCAATGAGCCAGTCACCTGAAATGTGATGTTGAATTAAAAGTTCACATGTTTCTTGGAAGGAACGTGGTAGTCATGGTCCTTAGAGGCAGAGGAGGAGATGGTAGAGGGTGGCTTCTGGTGGTCGTTAGGTGGGGTGTAAAATGGAAATCTTCCCAGTGAGGTGGAAGGGCAGAGATCAGCATATAAATATTTCACTCTGATGCTTTGGGCTCACATCTGAGTCCAAGCTGCAACCTGGAGTTCTGATTCCTGGCACGAACTAGCAGGTGGTGGGCTTTTTAGTGTTGGTGTGTTTGATTGAGAAAATGGGAACAAACCCAGACTGCCACTCTGGAGGGTTGTGGGCTGGAGGGCGGACCTGAGCCCTCTTGTTTGAAGGCTTGGCACTGAGGCGCAATGCAGGGGTTTCACTGATTAGAGATTCATTTCTTAAGTATTGCTCTCTCTGAAAAGCATCTGCTGAGGAGTTGTTTAGTCAGCAAGTCATGTCCGATTCTTTTGTGATCCTATAGCCCTCCAGGCTCCTCTGTCCATGGGATTTCCCAGGCAAGAATAGGGGAGTGGGTTGCCATTTCCTTCTCCAAGGGATCTTCCAGACCCAAGGATCAAGCTTGCATCTCCTGCTTTGGGAATCAGTTTCTTTACCACTGAACCACCTGGGAAGCCCATCTGCTGAGGAGCTGGAAGGGTAAAGCTGTGAGCACTGTCTTGCATGTTAAAGCAAATTAACAGATCATTTTTATCTCTTAGCAAGGCGGGGAGATGGATGCAAGGCAGCAAGGATGGGAAGTGGAGGGGACAGAGAGGAACGGACATTTATTAAGGAACATGATGTGCCAAGAATAATGCCCACAGACCTTATTTAATCCTCACACCTGTGGATTTTTTTTTAATCTCAGAGACAGAGGGTTGAGTTAGACACCTCATGATTGGTCAGCGCAATGTCCCTTTCTTGTTTCATTTATCTTTATACGTTTTTATCTTATTCTCTATGTCCATTTCCCAATCTTCATGACAGTCAGTCTCATAAGTTTAATGTATGTCCTTTTATTTGTATTTGTATGTGTGTGTTTGCATTTTAAACTTACATAAATGGTGTAGTAGATACCCTGTTTCATTCTTTTTTTTTTCACTCACCTTGGCTTTAAAAACATTTTCCTATGGAAAAATTTGGAGCTTTTTCAAAAGTAGAATAGTATCATGAGCTCCAGTGTACCCGTCACTCAAAGTCAAATGTAAACTGGAGGCCAATTTTGTTTCACTTACACCCCACCCATTCCTATTCTTCATAGATTACTCTGAAACAGCATCATACTATTTCATCAATAGACATTTTTCTATGAACCTCTAAAATAAAATCATTATAATACATAATCATTATAGCATATTATCATACCTAAAAATTAGAAATAATCATTTATATCAACAACATTCAATCAGTGTTCAAATTTTCCCTATTTTCACATATTTTTAGTTTGAATCAAGATTCAAATAAGGTTTATAGATTGTGATTGGTTGATACGTTTCTTGTCTCTTTTAATTTGTAGGTCTACCACTCCTAAAAATTTATTTATTGAAGATTAGATCGTTTATCTTCGAGGAGTTTTTCAGTCTGGATTTTGCTAACTGTATCTTCGTGGTGTTTAGTAAGGTTTTTTAAAAAATTAGTTAATTTATTTTTGACTGTGCTGGGCCTTGGCTGCCGTTCGTGGACTTTAGCTGCGGTAAGAGGGGCTACTCTTCCCGTGGTGCTCAGGCTGCTTGCCGCGGTGGCTTCCCTGGTCGTGGAGCACAGGCTCTAGGCGTGGGTTTCTGTAGTTGCAGCCGTGGGCTCAGTAGCTGTGGTGCGCTGGCTTAATTGCCCTGTGGCATCTTCCTGGACCAGGGATCGAACTGGTGTTCCCTGCATTGAAAGGTGGATTCTTAACCACTGGACCACCAGAGAAGCCCTGTGGTGTTTTTTAAAATGTGCTCCTCTGTCCTGTATATTTCCTGTAAATTGGTCGTGAGATCTAGAAATGTGATCAGATTCAGGTTAAATTTTTTTGCAAGAAACACTTCATAGGTGAAGTTACAGACTTTTATCAGGAGGCACCTAGTGTCTGATTGGTTTTTTTTTTATTGAAATATAGCTGATTTACAATGTTGTGTTAGTTTCAGCTGTACAGCAAAGTGATTCAATGGTGTGTGTGTGTGTGTCTGTGTATATATATACCTGGCTATTTCTTTTTGTGATATTAGCAGTGATAATAATCAGCGAGTTCATTACGGAGTTTTAAAATGATAATCTTAAAAATTTTTTTTGTTTATTTATTTGTCTGTGTAGATCTTAGTTGCAGCACTCAGGATCTTTAATTTCAGCACGTGGGACCTACTTTCCTGACCAGGGATCGAATCTGGGCCCCCCTGCATTGGGAGTACAGAGTCTTAGCCACTTACCAGGGGAGTCCCTCAAATGATGATAATCTAATTCTATCATTCCTTCATTTATTAGTTAAAATATTTCTATAAAGAAAAATTTAGTTACTTTCACATAGAGATTGTATAGGAAAGGCAAGAGAAATGCTTGATTTCTATTAGTTTCCAAAATAATGAGTTAGTTTCCCTAAAGATAAATCAATAAGGTTTTAAAAATAAGATTTTTAACTCATGAATTTCATTGATTAATTCAGTTGTTTGCTGCTACCCATCTGGGTTCTTAAATTGTCCTATCTTTGTCAAATGGGAGCCTCTAAAATTTGGGTTTTTTTTTTTTTATCCTTTTTGACTACAAAAGGACTCACCTCATCACTTTCTCTTTTTAAAAAAATCTTTATTTGTTCTGTCGAGTCTTAGTTGCATCCTGCAGGGTCTTTCCTGGTGGCATATGTACTCTCTAGCTTTAGCACACAGACTTAGTTGCTCTGCACCACGCGGGATCTTAGTCCCCCAACTGGGGATCGAACCCATGTCCACTGCATAGCAAGGCAGATTATCAACCACTGGACCACCAGAGAAGTCCCCACCTCATTACTCTTTGATAGCTTTCTTGCTGCTGGTAGAATCAGATGGTCCTGGCTCGTATTATGAATTTATTGCCGTAGATGTGGAGTCAGCCGTTTCTTCGGGGAGCCCTGGTTCTGATCAGTGGGAGACCACATTTAGATGCCACAGCCTGGGTGCTAGGAGCACTGTGTTTTCACACTTTATCCATATTGCCATGTGCGCTTTCCTCCTGTCAGCTTCTCCTGACTCTGTGCCACATTCCACTGTGAGCATTTTTACTCTGTGCGAACCTGCTTCTCCAACGACGGAGACCAAGATGCTACCAGCTCCCCGCTGCCACAGACAACACAAGGAGTCCTTTTAAGCATCTGTGTGAGAATCTTTTAAAAAAATATTTATTTTTGGTGGCGTTGGGTCTTAGATTTGAGTGAGGAGTGGCTGCACAAGTCTGGAGCTCAGAGGAGACGTCTGAGTTGAAGAAGGAAACTTGGGCAAATTAGCACATAAGTGGGAGTTAAACTGCAACGTGGCTGAGATGCCTGAAGAGGGATGTCAGGGGAGCAGAGAACAGGGCCTGGGCCCGGCTTTGAGGACACCAGCATTTAGTGGCTCTGCGGAGGAAAATGAACATGCAGAGGGGACAGAAGGAGAGACTAGAGATGCAGAGAGAGAGAGTTGCAGAGAGCGCGGCGTCATTCATGGAGGCCACCGGAAGAATGAATTTCAAGCAGGGCATCTTGCTTTCCTGAGAGAAAGAGGTCAGGAAAGATGAGGACTGAAAGACGTCTGCTAAATTGAGCAATGTTAAGTCATGAGTAAGTTTAGGAAGCGCTGTTCCGGTAAGGAGCTGGGCTGGTGAAGTCGAAGAGAGAGTGGGACGTGAGAAGGAACAGAGAAGCTTCCGGGAAGGTGCTTACAGGGACTGGAATGACTCCACTGTGGGGCTTGCTTAGCCCCACTCCCCTACTTCCTGCCAGGAATCTGGATGTGATGGCCGGTGGGACAACAGCCCTTTTGGGATTACAGGGAGAAGGCGTCCTAGAAGCCTCAATTCCAGCATCTTAGGCTGCTGAACTAGCCCTAACTCTCACTGAACTCTGGGTATTTTTTTCATGAGAAAAATTAAATTGTGTTGTTTGCAGCTAAAGATAATTTATAACTGATATTGCGTGTCACCTGCCTTATCTCATTTAATCCCCACCATGGCTTTTTGAGGTAGTGGGATTACTATTCCTATATTATGGACAAAGAGACCTAAGCACAGAGAAGTTAAGACAATGGCATGTGTGTTCTAAGTCACTTCAGTTGTGTCTGACTGTTTGCAACCCTATGGACTCCTCCATCCAGGCCCCTCTGTCCATGGATTCTTCAGGTAAGAATACTGGAGTGGGTTGCCATGCCCTCCTCCAGGGGATCTTCCTGGCCCAGGGATTGAACCCGTGTCTCTTATGTCTCTTGCATCGGCAGGCAGGTTCTTTACCACTAGCACCACCTGGCTGAGATTTAAAGAGATTTTCTGACTTAAGATTAGGCTTGTAAGTGCTATGATGTGCTTTCTCAACAACTCTTATTGGTGACTTTGTTGTTGTTATTATTGCTGCTAGCCATCTCAGACGTCACTGGGAGATGTAGTGGCAACAGCCCCATCCTGTGTGTGTCCCCCTTTACTCTCATATGACTGTCATACTCCTAACACTGCTAACACCAGATGTGGGGGTTTACCTCCACCAAGCAAATCTGGGACACCAGCTGGGTGTTCCATGTCACTCAATACCGATGCTATCTTCCAGGAGGTAGCATCAGATCCCATAGGTTAAGGACCTGGTCCTACAAGACTGCTCCCTACTTGGGATGCCAATCATGAGTCACAGGTCCCAGGTCAGCCAAAATTTCTGCCTGTCTTGTCTGTAAATCAGAGTTTCTTATGATCCCCTCCTTGTGTTCAATTAATTTGCCAGAGTAGCTCACAGAACTCAGGGAAACAAAAAATACAGAGGAACAGTCAGATGAAGAGATATACAGGGTGAGATCTGGGAGGGTCCTGAGCGTAGGTGCTTCTATTCCTATGGGAATGGCTTGTGTCACCCTCCTGGTATGGATGTGTATACCCACCTGGAGTCTCTTCAAATCCTACACCTTTGGTATTTTTATGGAGACATGATCGACTGTGAACTCTATTTTTTATCCTCCTTCCTCCTCAAGAGACTTGGGGAGTATGGCTGAAAATTCCAAGCTTCTAATCAAGGCTTGGTTTTTCCAGTGACCAGCCCCCTCCAGGAGTCACCCAGGAGCTCACTCAGAGTCACTTCTTTAGAACAAAAGACACTCCTATCACCCAGAAAATCACCAGAGTTTCCAGAGCCATGTGCTAGGAACTAGGGCCGAGGCCAGCGTGTATATGGATTTTATTACCTCACAAGGGAATTAATGATAGAATAATGCTAAGTGAAAAAGTTGGCTTAAAGCTCAACATTCAGAAAACTAAGAGCATGGCATCTGGTCCCATCACTTCATGGGAAATAGATGGGGAAACAATGGAAACAGTGTCAGACTTTATTTTTTGGGGCTCCAATATCACTGCAGATGGTGACTGCAGCCATGAAATTAAAAGACGCTTACTCCTTGGAAGGAAAGTTATGACCAACCTAGATAGCATATTGAAAAGCAGAGATATTACTTTGCCAACAAAGGTCTGTCTAGTCAAAGCTATGGTTTTTCCTGTGGTCATGTATGGATGTGAGAGTTAGACTGTGAAGAAGGCTGAGCGCCGAAGAATTGATGCTTTTGAACTGTGGTGTTGGAGAAGACTCTTGAGAATCCCTTGGGCTGCAAGGAGATCCAACCAGTCCATTCTGAAGGAGATCAGCCCTGGGATTTCTTTGGAGGGAATGATGCTAAAGCTGAAACTCCAGTACTTTGGCCACCTCATGCAAAGAGCTGACTCATTGGAAAAGACTCTGATGCTGGGAGGGATTGGGGGCAGAAGGAGAAGGGGACGACAGAGGATGAGATGGCTGGATGGCATCACTGACTCGATGGACGTGAGTCTGAGTGAACTCCGGGAGTTTGTGATGGACAGGGAGGCCTGGCGTGCTGCGATTCATGGGGTCGCAAAGAGTCGGACACAAATGAGCGACTGAACTGAACTGAACTAATGCTAAGTCCCCTTATGGAGGTAGCCTTATAGCTCGTACTTCCCAGAAGCTTTGAAATCCCTAATGATTCTGTCTATGCCTCCTCTGTTCCATGTTTGTGGAGCTGGTGTAGGTAGTAGGAATACAGAGAGTTGATGTGGAAGGTAATTTCTAAAGCTATAATTCTACAGTTCCACTCTAAAGACACTGTGGTGCAGTTCATATATGAAACAATCCTCCAGCTCAGGATCCCGGGGTGGGAATGGGGGAACGCTGAGATGAGGGAATCAGTACAGTCTGTGAAGGGGATCAAGTTCCCTTTCCACGGCTGTACCCATCCATCAGGCGCCGTGAGGAGCGGGCACCCTGGGACCAATCATGTTTATTGTTGTTCCGTTCAGCATGACATCACTAAGGGGGTTGCAAAATCACCCAGTTCTGTGCGGAAGAGAAAATCTATCCAAGTTGGGCTACTGTTATTTAAAATCCTAGCCATCAGCTGTGAGAAAAGACCCATCAAAGAATAGAATAGAATAGTTTTCAAGGATGGTTTTTATTACTAACTTGTCACTGCAAACATACTTCCACCCAAATAGAGCAAGAAAAAAATTTTTTCCCTCTAGTTTATAGTCTATGAGAACTTGAATAGAATTTGTATCCTTCTGTTGTGTGAAAATTGTGTAAATCTTAATTATGTTGAATTGGTTCATGGTGATTTTCAGGTCTATATATCCTTAAACTTGTCTGTGTGTTCAACTCTGTTAATTTTTGAGAGTTTGATATTGAAACTCCAACTAAAAATCTTAATTTATCTGCTTAAAAAATAATTGTAATATATAGTGGAACTATGGGCTTCCTGGGTTTCCCAGGTGGTGCTCATGGTAAAGAATCCATCTGTCAGTGCAGGAGACATAAGAGACACAGGTTTGACCCCTGGGTTGGGAATATACCCTGGAGGAGGGTATGGCAACCCACTCCAGTGTTCTTGCCTAGAGAACCCCATGGACAGAGGAGCCTGGCGGGCTATGGTCCATGGGATCACAGAGAGCTGGACACGACTGAAGTGACTTAGCATGATGCACAGTGGAACTATATGTAATTTTGTCTGTATTTTCCAAGTCTCCTGTAAATGTGTTATTGTACTTTCATAATTTAAAAAACAAAAAAGAGAAGAACCAATATTTGCTATATTAAAAAAAATTCCTGAGAATCAGCACTGTGAAATCACATCCTTAGAGTGTTTATAATTACTGTTGGCAATCCACTTATCAGTATTTCCACATGCATCTTGCCAGTGCAGGCATGTATCAACAATTAGAGAAGCTACTACCCTTACTTAATGTAATTAAAAATTGAATTTAATAAAGAACATTGCCAAATGATTTGTGTCTTTTTTTTAAAAAAGTATTGAATAAAATTTAGAGTTTATTAATGATTTATATCACTTATAATTCTTTAAGCATTTATCATGTGTGTGTGCTCAGTTGTGTCTGTCTCTTTGCAACTCCATGGACTAGCCCACCAGGCTCCTCTGTCCATGGGATTCTTCAGGCAAGAAGACGAGTGGGTAGCTGTTCCCTTCTCCAGGGGATCTTCCCGACCCCCAGGGTCAGACCCAGTTCTCCTGCGTTGGCAGGTGGATTCTTTACCACCGAGCCACATGGGAAAGCCCAAGCATTGGTAGTAGACCAATGCTACTATATACAATTTAAAACTGCATGTGATAGGGACTTCCTTGATGGTCCAGTGGTTAAGAATCTTCCTTCCAAGCAGGGGACACAGGTTTAGTCCTTGGTCAGGGAACTAAGATTCCACTTGCTGAAAGGTAACTAAGCCCACGGGCTCTAGAGCCCATACTTCATAACTAAAGAAGCCCTTGTACCGAAACAAAAAGATCCCACATGCCACAACTAAGACCTGATACAGCCAAATAATAAACAAATAAAAACTTCATGTATGATAAATAACAGGTCATTGTTTTTTCCTCACCAGAGTAGGTGGGTTAAATAAAACACTGATATTTACACTACTGTTTTTCACTTTCAATAACTGCCCATCAGTTTCAAACAAATGAAATTCATTTTGTAAATTTTTTAAAATTAAAAAATTTTATTTTATTGAAATATAGTTGATTTACAATGTTGTGTTAATTTCTACTGTATAGCAAAGTGATTCAGTTATACATATATATATATATACTTTTCATATTTTTTTCCATTATGGTTTAGATATTGGCTGTAGAGTCCATTATTCTTTATCCATTCTATGAATAATGGAAATTCAACTTACTTCAGATTCTCCACCACCATCATGAGAGCTTGATCATGAGAGCTTATTTTAAAAATGTGTCCTCAGTGAGATTGTTGACAGTATGAAGTTTGAGTGGAAAGTTGGGGGAATCTATGCATCGGCACTGCTATTGCTAATCACTCTGGTTCTCCTTGGCTAGTACTTTCCATGAACAATGCTTTAGACTTGTTAGTGGGCTGAAATCCTTTCCACCAGTCTTGTAAATCATTCATTCTGGAGTCAAATGAAAATGACCATCTCTCTAGATATCCTACATATATTTATTGAATTTGTTACAATATTGCTTCTGATGTTTATGTTTTGGTGTTTTGGCCTGGAGGCATGTGGTAGTATACCTTAGGTCCCAACTAGGAATCGAACCTACACCTCCTTCATTGGAGGTTGAAGTTTTAACCACTGGACCGCCAGAGAAGTCCCTCCTACATATTTTAAATGCTACAGCCTTCTGTAACGGTGGGAATGGAATTCCAAGGACATGGGTGACCTGTGTCTTGATTAGAGGAATTAGTAGAACTATAGTCTATTCTGTGAGCACCTACTGTGTGCCAGGAACTTTGGATTTATTATTATGATCATCTCAACTCCATGAGGAAGGTTTATCAACTGGGGAAACAGAGTCAGACCATCAAGAAACTTGCCCAGACTCTCACTCCTATGGGGGGACAGAGGTGTTACTTTAAGATATACGTGTGTTCAGTTCAGTTCAGTTCAGTCACTCAGTCATGTCCGACTCTTTGCGACCCCATGAATCGCAGCACGCCAGGCCTCCCTGTCCATCACCATCTTCCAGAGTTCACTCAAACTCATGTCCATCGAGTCAGTGATGCCATCCAGCCATCTCATCCTCTGTCGTCCCCTCTTCCTCCTTCCCCCAATCCCTTCCAGCATTTCCTCATTTCCAATGAGTCAACTCTTCACGTGAGGTGGCCAAAGTACTGGAGTTTCAGCTTTAGCATCATTCCTTCCAAAGAAATCCCAGGGCAGATCTCCTTCAGAATGGACTGGTTGGATCTCCTTGCAGTTGAAGGGACTCTCAAGAGTCTTCTCTGACACCACAGTTCAAAAGCATCAATTCTTTGGCACTCAGCTTTCTTTATAGTCCAACTCTCCCATCCATACATGACTACAGGAAAAACCATAGCTTTGACTAGATGGACCTTTGTTGGCAAAGTAATGTCTCAGCTTTTTAATGTGCTGTCTAGGTTGGTCAGAGCTTTTCTTCCAAGGAGCAAGCATCTTTTAATTTCATGGCTGCAGTCACCATCTACAGTGATTTTGGAGCCCCCCAAAATAAAGTCTGTCACTGTTTCCATTGTTTCCCCATCTATTTGCCATGAAGGGATGGGACCAGATGCCATGATCTTAGTTTTCTGAATGTTGAGCTTTAAGCCAACTTTTTCACTCTCCTCTTTCACTTGCATCAAGAGGCTCTTTAGTTTTTCACTTTCCGCCATAAGGGTGGTGTCATCTGCATATCTGAGGTTATTGATGTTTCTCCCAGCAATCTTGATTCCAGCTTGTGCTTCATCCAGCCCAGTATTTTGCATGATGTACTCTTATAAGCTGAATAAGCAGGGTGACAATATACAGCCTTGACTTACTCCTTTTCCAATTTGGAACCAGTCTGTTGTTCATGTCCAGTTCTAACTGTTGCTTCTTGACCTGCATACAGATTTCTCAGGAGGCAGGTTAGGGGGTCTGGTATTCACATCTCTTGAAGAATTTTCCACAGTTTGTTGTGAATCACACAGTCAAAGACTCTGGTGTGGCCAATAAAGCAGAAGTATATGTTTTTCTGGAACTCTCTTGCTTTTTAGATGATACAGTGGATATTGGCAATTTGATCTCTGGTTCCTCTGTCTTTTCTAAATCCAGCTTGAACATCTGGAATTTCATGGTTCACATACTGTTGAAGCCTGGCTTGGAGAATTTTGAGCATTACATTGCTAACGTGTGAGCTGGAGAGCAATTGTGTGGTAGTTTGAACATTCTTTGGCATTGCCTTTCTTTGGGACTGGAATGAAAACTGACATTTTCCAGTCTTGTGGCCACTGCTGAGTTTTCTAAATTTGTTGGCACATTGAGTGCAGGACTTTCACAGCATCATCTTTTAGGATTTGAAATAGCTCAACTGGAATTCCATCACCTCCACTAGCTTTGTTCATAGTGATGCTTTGTAAGGCCCACTTGACTTCGCATTCTAGGATGTCTGGCTCTAGGTGAGCGATCACACAATCATGGTTATCTGGCTTATGAAGATCTTTTTTGTACAGTTCTTCTGTGTATTCTTGCCACCTCTTCTTAATATCTTTTGCTTCTGTTAGGTCCATACCATTTCTGTCCTTTATTGTGCTCATCTTTGCATGAAATGTTCCCTTGGTATCTCTAATTTTCTTGAAGAGATCTCTAGTCTTTCCCATTCTATTGTTTTCCTCTATTTCTTTGCATTGATCGCTGAGGAGGGCTTTCTTATCTCTCCTTGCTATTTTTTGGAACTCTGCATTCAGATGAGTATATCTTTCCTTTTACTTGCCTTTAGCTTCTCTTCTTTTTCTCAGCTTTTTGTAAGGCCTCCTCAGACAACCATCTTGCCTTTTTGCATTTCTTTTTCTTGGGGATGGTCTTGATCTCTGCCTCCTATACAATGTCATGAACCTCCGTCCATAGTTCTTCAAGCACTCTATCAGATCTAATCCCTTAAATCTATTTGTCACTTCCACTGTATAATCGTAAGGGGTTTGATTTAGGTCATACCTGAATGGTCTAGTGGTTTTTCCTACTTTCTTCATTTTAAGTCTGAATTTTGCAATAAGGAGCTCATGATCTGAGCCACTGTCAGCTCCCAGTCTTGTTTTTGTTGCTTCTCCATCTTTGGCTGCAAGAATACAGTCAATCTGATTTTGGTATTGACCATCTGGTGATGTCCATGTGTAGTCTTCTCTTGTGTTGTTGAAAGAGGGTGTTTGCTGTTACCAGTGCGTTCTCTTGGTGAAACTCTGTTAGCCTTTGCCCTGCTTCATTTTGTACTCCAAGGCCAAAATTGCCTGTTGCTCCAGGTACCTCTTGACTTCCTAGGCTGTCAGGCACTATTAGTGTTAGTCACACAGTCGTGCCCGACTCTTTGTGACCCCATGGACTGCAGCCCACCAGGCTCCTCTGCCCATGAGATTTTCCAGGCAAGGATACTTCAGTGGGTTGCCATTTCCTTCTCCAGGGGATCTTCCCACTCCAGGGATCGAACCCGGGTCTCCTGCGCTGCAGGCAGATTCTTTACCGACAGAGCTACAAGGGAAGCACTATATAATCTCCTAATTAGGGATTTAGTAAAACGAGGTATACACTGTTTATGCTTATTGGTCTTAAACACCTATCAAAGGAAAAAAAATTAGAAAAAGAGCCAAAGACAATACATGGGAATGACACCTAAATAAACAGTGTTATTTTGATGGGATTTATGATGATTGTGAGGTGCCACTAAAAATAAGTCAGTATGGCTGGTTTAATAATGGAAAAATGTCGATTTGGGTCTTGTTTGAGAATCTGTTTCTGTATTTTCACTTTAATAATACTAATCAAAGATGTTTCTTCTCATAGAGATGGGGCACAAATGGTATCTATAACATCACGACTGTATTTGCTAATGCTGGGCCATCAGGCACTATATGACCAAAATTTGGCCAGTGAGTAATTTCCAAGTGCTGATTTTATTTCACTTTACTATTTTTTTTTTAACTTATTGGCCACACTGCGTAGGATGTAGGATTTTAATTCCCTGACCAGAGATCAAGCCTGTGCCCACTGTGCCTGTGCATTGGAAGTATGGAGTTTTAACCACTGGACCACCAGGGAAGTCCCCCAAACCTTGGTAGATACTCATGTTCACTCACATTTGCAAAATGATATGGTTAGCCTTATTAGAATGTACTTTAAATGGGGTCTCCCTTCCTACTGTTTTTGGAGAGACAGAAGAAAATGTCTCAAGTGTATATTTACTACTTACTGCAAACTGTTAGGGCTTCCCAGTTGGTGCAGTTGGTAAAGAATCTGCCTGCCAATGCCGGAAACGGGAGACTCAGGTTTGATCCCTGAGTTGGGAAGATCTCCTGGAGGAGGAAATGGCAGCCCACCCCAGTATTCTTGCCCTGGGAAATCCCAGGGAGAGAGGAGCCTGGTGGGCTACAGTCCATGGGGTCACAAAGAGCTGGGCACAACTGTGCAAGCACACGGATGCATGCAAACTGTTATGTGTAGACAGGACACACAAGCTGTTTCTGCAGTTATTTCGACACGAATGGCTACGTTCTGGTCACTTTGAATCTATTGGCTTCTCCTGCTTTGTGCTTTGGTCCTTCTGTTTGGACTCCTTCAAAATCCGCATATGTGCACTGAGCGCCTTTGTGCTACAAAACACAAGCACAATAGGTGGCGACTACATAATGTACAATAGTCGTATATTGGCAAACCGAAAATGCAGACAGGAAGTTGTCACGCAGATCCAGGTGGATCCCTATGGTGTCTGTAGCCCCCAGTTTGAGAAACACTGGCTAGAAAATGAAACATCTGTACCCTTAAGGGAGACACAGATGAAGTGATCTATTTCTCATTTCTCCAAATTCCAGAGAGAATACAGTGAAGGTTCTGAAAGGCAGGGAGCCGCGGGGGTAAGGGCTTTAGGAATGAGGGTCCCAGCCTGGAATGATGAAGAGGAGAGGCAATAAGGTTCCCCTCAGGTGGGCTGAGAATTCTCCAGTTCTTGCCATGATGACAAAGCTGGGGGGACAAAGGGAATTAAGAACTTGTTCCAACATCTAGATTGGGGTGGGAGGGGAATTGTTTGGAAAGACCCAGGGCAGCAATTAAGAATTAAAAAGCAGCTAACCCAGTGCCCTAAGGCAGAGGTTCTCAACCTGGGCGCCTGTGAGCATCACTGGGGGAGCCCTTTAAAGGAGCTGATGCATGCATCCATCACTGGAGATCTGAATTAATTGGTCGGGGTTGGGCATCAGGCTTTGTAAAAGGTCCCTGGGGGATTCTAATGTGTGGGCAAGGTGGCCGATCAGTGTTTGAAGGGAAGCTTTTTCTACGGCATAATTACATTTAAGGCCCCCTGTATTCGTTTCTTTAACGGGGGGAAGGGAGCCAACCCTTATTGACTGCACTGCTCGCTATTTAAATAATAATAATAATAATATATAGTAATAGCAGCTAGCATTTATTAAAACTTGTTATATGCCAGGGGTTGTGTTAACCACTTGACATCCGTTGAACCTTCGCAACACCTCTGTGAAATGGATATTATTATCTCCCTTTTACAAATGCAGGCTCAGCAAGACCAAGGAATTTGCCTCAAATCTTTCAAGGGCAAATACATAAATATGTAAATGAAAGCAATTACATGCCCAAGGTCTTGTAGGGGGACTGGATGTGAACCACTGCCTTTAGTTCTTCTGTTGATGCAACTAACTGCTATCTCAACGCATTTAACAAATATTTATTGACTGGACCATATATGTGCCTCTTGTTGCTGTTTAGTCGCTTCAGTCATGTCCAACTCTTTCCGAACCCATGGACTGCAGTCCACCAGGCTCCTCTGTCCGTGGGATTCTCCAGGCAAGAATAATAGAGTGGGTTGCCATTTCCTCCTCCAGGGGATCTTCCTGATCCAGGGATCAAACCCACATCTCTTGCATTGGCAGGTGGATTCTTTTACCACTGAACCACCTGGGAAGCCCTATATGTGCCTGACTCTAGGGTAGATACTGTGGATGTGAAGATGAACAAGGGAAAATTTCTGCTCTCCAATCTTATCAAAAGACAGCTAATTCCCAAACCATGTGATCAATGCTATTGGGTGACCAAATACCCCTGTTGGCCCAAGATTCTTTGGTTTTAGCACTAAAATCCTTAATTCTGGACAACTCTTCAGTCCTGGGCGAATGAGGACATTTGGTCACCCTGGATGTTACGGAGCACTGTGTGTGGGCTGGGGCTGGTATGGGATGGTGGGAGCTCGTAGAGAAGAGATCAGGAACTTCACAAAGAACGTTATGTCTCTCTGTAGAAGGCTTAGGAGTTCTTTAGGTCAAAAATGGAGGCAAGGGGGCCAGGGAAGAGTGTTCCTGGTGGAAGAACCAGGAAGGAGCTCAGCCTTGGAGGGGAGGGATAGCAAGTAATTTAGTAAAGTTAGAGTTTGGGGTGTGTGGGTGTGGGGTTGATGAAGCTGGCGATGGGGGAATTGGGGCAGTATTAAGGAACTGGGATTCTAGAGGCAAAGAGTTCACCTTAAGAGTTTTCAGCACTGAGTAGGGTTACCTGAGAAGGAAATCCAAAAAACAGGAGATGGTGGGCATTGGTGGTATAGTGGTGAACACAGCTGCCTTTCAAAAATAGAGGGGATATATGTATATACGGACAGCTGATTCACTTTGCTGGAAAGTAGAAACTAACACAACTTTGTAAAACAAGTATACCCCAATACAATTAATAAAACAAATCAAAAGGGTTTTCAGCAAGGGAGAATTATGCTTGATTCTGCACTCAAAAAGATGAAGCTGGTTATGAGAGCAGGGTGGGGGTTACAACTGGAAGATGGTTATGATACAGGTGAGAACCGAGGCCAGGAAAGAATGCCGAGTACAGCAGCAACTCCATCTAATGCCTATCGATTACCTGTGTGTGTGTGGGGTGGGGGTGGGGGGCGGTTAGTCACTCAGCTGTGTCCAACTCTTTGTGACCCCATGGACTTAGCCCGCCAGGCTCCTCTGTCCATGGGAATGTCCAGGCAAGAATACTGGATTGGGTTGCCATGCCCTCCTGCAGGGGATCTTCCCATCCCAGGGATCGAACCTGTGTGTCCTGCACTGGCAGGCAGACTTTTTTTTGCTGAGCCACCAGGGAAGCCCAATTCAGCCTGAACTCTGGCCTTCACCGAGACGCTGAGGATTCCAGTTGTGGGGTCACAGCGGGGCAGACCTGGAGGGGATGTCTCTGGACGCGGGGGTGGCCCTGCGCCGCAGAGACAACAGCTGGTGTGTTTCCACCAGGCTAGGCTGCACTCGGCGTGCCATTCGCTGTGTTTTAACTACCACCACGGGGAGGGTGAACTGCGCCCCGCCCCGCCCGCTTGCCCCGCCCTTTCAGCTTTTCCGAGGAAATCAGCCTGGATTCTGTTTAGTTCTGCCCAGCTGGTCTTTGCCTCTCAAAATCTCCATTTTGAGAAGAAAACGAGTGAACGTGACTTTGATGTGTAGGAGACAAATACCAGAACTGCAGAAGGAGCTGCGGACAGTCCGCGCTCCGCTCACAGCCGGGAGCTGGCCCCGTGTGCGCCTCAGGACTGTTTCCTATGAAATCCCATAAAAAGTTCCTCCGTGGGTGGCACTGTTTCCGCAGCCTGATTGGCCGGGAGGGCTTCATCAGCCAACATTATGTCATCACTGGTTGTTGGCGGGGGCTCCTCAGGGACACTTGAGAAACGTTGATAGAAACATTTCTCTTTGGCAACAGCCGGCTGTTTCCATGGTTTGACAACACTAACCAGATGCAAAGTGGACCAGCAAAGGGGAGGCCGGCCCCGGGGGATCAGAGACCCTCACACACTCACGTCCTGCCCTGGACAGCTTAGATAACTTCCTTCCGGCCCCTTTCCCTTTTTCTCATCTTTGAAGTGGAACAACAATAGGAGCTCTAATTACCTCCTGGTGTGAGAATGAACAGTTAAAGAAGTTTGCGAAATTTTGAGTTCTTGAATAAAGAGTAAGCGTAAAGTCCTTTGGAGGGCACAGTTTATGATTTTGTTTATTTATTTATTTAGGCTGTGCTGCGTCATCATTTGGAGAAGGCAATGGCACCCGACTCCAGCACTCTTGCCTGGGAAATCCCATGGACAGAGGAGCCTGGTAGGCTGCAGTCCACGGGGTCGCTAAGAGTCGGACATGACTGAGCGATTCACTTTCACTTTTCACTTGCATGCATTGGAGAAGGAAATGGCAACCCACTCCAGTGTTCTTGCCTGGGGAATCCCAGGGACGGGGGAGCCTGGTGGGCTGCCGTCCATGGGGTCGCACAGAGTCGGACACGACTGACGTGACTTAGCGTCATCATTGCCGCGCTGGCTTTTCCGGAGTTGCGGTGAGCTGGGGCGGCTCTCTAGTTGTGGCGTGCAGGCTTCTCATTTAGGTGGCTTCTCTTGTTGCAGAAGTGCAGGCTCTAGGGCACACGGGCTTCAGTAGTTGCGGGCAATTGCTGTGGCCCGCGGGCTGAGTTGCTCTGTGGCATGTGGGATCTTCCCAGATCAGGGATTGAACCTGTGTCTCCTGCACTGGCAGGCAGATTCTTTAACTCTGAGCCATCAGGGAAGCCCTGGAGGGCATATTTTAGAAACAAATGAAATAAGTAACAAAGCAGAACTTAAATGTACTGATGTTAATCTCATGTGGATCTAATAGACTGTCATTCTTAGAGATCTATTAACTTAAGTAAATAATCCTCTCACCTGATATAGACAGAATATATTTTTTAAATTTAAGTATAGCTGATTTACATTGTGTTAGTTTCAGGTGTACAGCAATGTTTTTATATATATAAAATTTTCAGATTATTTTCCATTGTAGGTTATTATAAGATATTAACTTTAGTTCCCTGTGCAATCAGTAGGACCTTGATGTTTATCTGTTTTACATATAACGGTATGCATCTTTTAATCCCAAACTCCTAATTTTGTCCCATTCCCCTTTGGTAACTATCAGATAGTTTTTGTTTTTTTTTTTCCCATAAGATTGTTTTCTGTGTCTCTGAGGCTGTTTCTATTTTGTAAATAGTTCATTTGTATCATTTTCTTAGATTCCACATGTAAGTGACACATGATATTTGTCTTTATCTGACTTACTTCACTTAGTATGATAATCTCTAAGTGTATCCACATTGCTGCAAATGGCATTATTTCATTATTTTTTATGGCTGAGTAATATTCCATGGTGGGCTTCCCTGGTGGCTCGGGGTTAAAACAAAATCTGTCAGCCAATGCAGGAGACTGGGGTTCGCTCCTTGGTTTGGGAAGATCCCCTGGAGAAGGAAATGACAACCCACTCCAGTATTCCTGCCTGGGAAATCCCATGGACAGAGGAGTCTGCCAGGCTACAGTCCTTGGGGTTTCAAAAGAGTCAGACATGACTTAGCAACTAAACAACAAGAACAATATCAAGCTGGTTTTAGAAAAGGCAGAGGAACCAGAGATCAAATTGCCAACATCCACTGGATCATGGAAAAAGCAAGAGAATTCCAGAAAAACATCTATTTCTACTTTACTGACTATGCCAAAGCCTTTGACTGTGTGGATCACAATGAACCATGGAAAATTCTTCAAGAAATGGGAATACCAGACCACCTGACCTGCCTCTTCAGAAATCTGTATGCAGGTAAGGAAGCAACAGTTCAAACTGGACATGGAACAACAGACTGTTTCCAAACAGGAAAAGGAGTACACCAAGGCTGTATATTGTCACCCTGCTTATTTAACTTATATGCAGAGTACATCATGAGAAATGCTGGGCTAGATGAAGCACAAGCTGGAATCAAGATTGCCGGGAGAAATATCAATAACCTCAGATATGCAGATGACACCACCCTTATGGCAGAAAGTGAAGAGGAACTAAAGAGCCTCTTGATGAAACTGAAAGAGGAGAGTGAAAAAGTTGGTTTAAAACTCAATATTCAGAAAACTGAGATAATGGCATCTGGTCCCATCACTTCATGGCAAATAGGTGGGGAAACAGTGGAAACAGTGACAGACGTTATTTTTCGGCCTCCAAAATCACTGCAGATGGTGACTGCAGCCATGAAATTAAAAAACTCTTGCTCCTTGGAAGAAAAGTTATGACCAACCTAGACAGCATATTAAAAAGCAGAGACATCACTTTGTCAACAAAGGTTCGTCTAGTCAAGGCTATGGTTTTATCAGTAGTCATGTATGGATGTGAGAGTTGGACTATAAAGAAAGCTGAGTGCAGAAGAATTGTTGGAGAAGACTCTTGAGAGTACCTTGGACTACAAGGAGATCCAACCAGTCCATCCTAAAGGAAATCAGTCCTAAATACTCATTGGAAGGACTGATGCTGAAGCTGAAACTCCCAATACTTTGGCCACCCGATGCGAAGAGCCGACTCTTTTCAAAAGACCCTGATGTTGGGAAAGATCGAAGGCAGGAAGAGAAGGGGACAACGATGACAGAGGATGAGATGGTTGGATGGCATCACCAAAATATCAATGGACATGAGTTTGAGTAAACTCCAGGAATTGGTGATGGACAGGGAGGCCTGTCATACTGCAGTCCATGGGGTCGCAAAGACTCAGATACAACTGAGTGACTGAACTGACTGGCTGAACAAGAACAATAACAACATTTATACATATTCCATTATATATGTGTATATACACACACATATATATCTCACATCTTCTTTATCCATTCATCTGACAGAATATTTTTAATGTAATTTTTTTTGAACAGGTAGAAAACTCACAGGGTTTAATATTCCAAAGAGATGAAAGGCTTCCCGGGGGGCTCAGATGGTAAAGAATCTTCCTGCAGTGTGGGAGACCTGGGTTGGATCCCTGGGTTGGGAAGATCTCCTGGAGGAGGGCATGGCAACCCACTCCAATATTCTTGCCTGGAGAATCTCTGTGAACAGAGGAGCCTGGTGGGCTACAGTCCATGGACTTGCAGAGTCAGGCACGACTGAGCGACTAAGCGCACCCACACAGGAAGGGATATGGAGTCACCGTTTCCTCCTGGACTTGTCCCAGTGAGTCAGGCTCCCTCTGCAAAGGCAGGGGAGAGCTAGCCCTGGTCTGTCTGAGGCTTTCTGATTTAGCCTTGAAAGTCCTTAGCCAACTGGTTGGTCACCCAATGTCACAGGCATAGCTGACATTATGAGTCTGTTGTGTGTCCTTCTGCTGCTGCTGCTAAGTTGCTTCAGTCGTGTCCGACTCTGTGTGACCCCATAGACGGCAGCCCACCAGGCTCCCCCGCCCCTGGGATTCTCCAGGCAAGAACACTGGAGTGGGTTGCCATTTCCTTCTCCAATGCATGAAAGTGAAAAGTGAAAGTCAAGTTGCTCAGTCGTGTCCGACTCTTCTCGACCCCATGAACTGCAGCCTACTAGGCTCCTCCATCCATGGGATTTTCTAGAGGTATGTAATTTGACAAGAATGATCTTACTATTTAAAAAATCATCACAGGTGACAAAGCTGTTGTAAACAACTAGCGCATGATGTTGAGAAAGGAGGAAACCATAATAACACGGAGGCACAATTCTTATCCTCTAAGCGTTATTTTTAAGCATTTCCAGCCCTGGAATTGCTATTCCTCTACAAAAGAAATCTCCCTGCCAGGCTTGGGGAAAAATGTCATGAAAACGGTGAACTCTGTGGCCCCATTTCCCATAGGTGTGGTTGACCATTATCCTTTTGTTTACAATTTATTTTTGTATGGTTAAAAAAAGCATTTGTGTCCCGGGTGTTCGAATTTCATAAATATGTTTATACAGCAAGTTATCTTTAAGAGTTCCCTGTGCAAATGCAACCGATTTGGGAAAGCCCCGTTTCAGAGACAGCAGAACAACTGCCCTTATCAAGTGTGAACTGAGAAAGACACAGGGAGGCCTTTTCCAGGCTAAAAATAGACCTAGAATTCGGCGTATTTTAGCTTCGGGACTTTTTACAAACTGGCAAACCAGCACATTATTATTTTATGAATAAGGCACCAGCGTTCCTTTTAAATGTTCTAGCTTCAGGCTGTTTTACTTTCGTGCAAAAAAAGAAAAAAAAGAAAAGAAAAAGGCGAATTATTTATGAAAATAGGCATGAATATCATATGATAATACCCTCAGTTCTCTCAGGGAGTAAAATGCGCAGGCGAGCTGAGCCGGAGCACGCTGAGGATGCTGCTGGCGGCTGAGATGCGGTGTGTGATCCCGAGAACCGTCAGTGCTTCTCCACCTCACTCGTGCTCTCTCAGCCTCCTTCCCTTCTTCCCTCCTGCTTCCCTGGCCGCCTCCCATCTTACCCCTCCCCCTACCTGCCCTCCCCCCAACCTGCCCTCCCCCTGCCCCTCCCCTCCCCCCACCTGCCCTCCCCCTGCCCCTCCCCTCCCCCCTCTTCCCTTTCCACCTCCCCTCCCCCGCACCTCCCCTCCCCTTCCCTCCCTCTCTTCCTTCCTCCATTTCCTCCCTCTTTCCCTCCGTTTCGCTCGGCCAAACTTCAGAAAGCAGAGTAGGGAAATCCTTCCTACACTCAAGTGTGGTCAGCAAGCTGGTTTTATGGAACTGCGAATTCAAGTTGTTCACCCTCTGTCAGCCTCAGTTTCTTCATCAGTGAAAGGAGGTGCTAATGATATCTTCTCCCTAGGCCTGTGATGAGGAGTAAAGGGGACGGATATGGAAAGCGCCTGACAATGAGCAAACGATAAACATTAGCTCTTATCAGAGCCTGCCTCTGGGAACACACAGGGTGGGTGTGCTCGTGGGTAGAGATCACAGTCCGTGGACAGGGAGAGGGTGAGTAAGGTGACCAGCGCTTCCTGGTTTGTCCAGGACCAACTGGTTTATTTTTTATTTTTTTAACTTTCATTCTACATCAGAACTGTTTTTCATTGAGGTAACATTAGCTTATAAGTTTCACATGTACAACATTATATTGCTACCTCATCCCTACAGTGTGCTCACCACCAAAAATTTAGCTTCCATCCATCACTATATAGTTACTTGGTTTCAAAATGGAAAGTCCTGGGCTTCCCTGGTGGCTCAGTGGTGAAGAATCCACCTGCCAATGCAGGAGACACAAGTTCGATCCCTGGTCTGGGAAGATGCCACCTGCCGCAGAGCAACTAAGCTGGTCCGCCACAACTATTGAGTCTGTGCTCTAGAGCCCGGGACCAACAGCTACTGAAGCCCACGAGCCACGAGCCCGTGCTCCACAGCAACAGAATCCACTGCAAAGAGAAGCCTGAGCACCGCAACTAGAGAAACACCTGCACAGCAATGAAGACCCAGCACTGCTAAATACATAAACTTAAAACAGAAAGCCCTGCCCCGTGGGAACCTCCAGAGCAGCCTCACTGGTGGCTGATCGCCTTCCTGGGTCAGATCGGGTTGGCTCTGTCCTCTTCTGGTCTTCCCTCTTCTCATCAGAGCCTGTGTCTCGGGGCCAGAGCTCCAGCACGTGTGAGGTTACAAGGACACTCACTTGCCTGGCACACAGAAAGGGAAGGGGACAGCCTGCCGGGAACCAGCTCTGCGGGACCCCCTCCGCCTGCCTGGCCACTTGGTCATGGACTATGTGACCAGTGACCGAGAAGTGAGGCGTCCCTTCAGTCTGGCCACCTGCCCCCGGCCTCCCCTCGGGGGGCTTCCTCCAGACCTCCCAGCCGACCTAGGAGAAATGGGAGGAAACAGTGCAAACACTGAAAAGGGGAAGAAATACAACTCCCTTTATTATGTGGATGGCAGAAACTGTGTATGAAGAACCCCATTTTATTTCATTTCTTTTTTAACTTTTTATTTTATACTGAAGTGTAGCCAATGAACAATGTTGCGATAGTTTTAGGTGCACAGCAGAGGGGCTCAGCCAGGCAAGTGCATGTGTCCATTCTCCCCCAAACTCCCGTCCCACCCAGACTGCCACATAACATGGAGCGGACTTCCCTGTGCTATACAGGAGGTCCTTGTTGGTTACCCATTTTAAACATAGCAGTGTGTACATGTCCATCCCGAACTTCCTAACTATCCCTTGCTCTCTTCCTCCCCTCCTGGTCACCATAGGTACCTTCGCTAGGTCTGTGAGTCTCTTTCTATTTTGTAAATAAGTTCGTTTGTATCACGTCTTTTTAGATGCTGCATATAAGGGATGTCATATGATGTTTTTGCTTCTCTGTCTGATTTCCTTCACTCAGTATGACAATCCCTGGGTGCACCCATTCTGCTGCATATGACATTATTTCTTTCTGGTAACCGTAAGTTTGTTCTTTAAGTAGGTGAGTCTGTTTCTGCTTTGTAAATAAGTTCATTTGTATCATTTCTTTTTAGCTTTAAAGGAGCCCATTTTAGAATTTGTCTTGAATGTAGCATTTCCCTGGTATTTCAGGAGTATGTTTTGTTGCAGTGATCAGGGCCAGTACAAAGGAGGTTTGGAACAGGTTTCCAGAAGTTTCTCTGTCTAAGCCAGCACTATTCTTTTCAATGCATTCTGAGATTCAGAGCACTGTGCCGAGAACAGGGCATTTCTCAGGCCTAGGGGGAGGGAAATAGACCACAGAGGGTTGCTGGTAGGACTGAAGAAATGCCATGTGTGAGGTGGAGCCTGGCACACAGCAGGCACTGTGTAAACATCAGTTCCCTGTCAGAACCTCTCCAGTAATGATTGTATGGTACACGTAAAATCCATTCCCTACTCTCCCTGACCCTTTTCTCTTGGGTCTGGAAACTTTGTTTACAAGTGATTCGATTACCAGGCAGTAGATTTTGTCTGCAAATCAGAGTGGCTTTCATTAAGACCAGAAGCCACGTGTCACGTGCTTCTTCCCTCCCCACGGTGCCCAGCCCGTGAAATAACTGCCGCTCTGGCAAGAAGCCCTCCAGGAGACATAATGAGGAAAAGATGGAAGACGGGTCGAGTCACTGTGGGGTCGCCCCCCTGCCCCCTCCGGATCTCTTGCTGAGTTGCCTCCACTTCTTTGCCTCAGGTGCCCTTTGGGAAGATGGTTGGTCACATGCTTCTGCAAATTGGAGTAGAAATACCCCCCAAAGCCTATAGGGACCCCTCTCCAAGCCAGTCCTTCTTCCCATTGCCCAAGCTCGTGGATCCTTCTCAAGTCCCTAGACTGAGAAACTGCTGGGAGCCCCCATTTCCAATCTGTAATATAGAGTTGGAAGGTTAAGTGTGATTATGCATGTAAAGCTCAGTGAATACTGGCCACTATTACCTGGAACTTCTTTACTCCCATTAAGTCTGTCCTTAAAAATTATTTCTGATAAAGAGTGTCAAGTGTGGGTGTGAGGCAGAAACGGAGAGAGACTGCTCTGGGGTTCTTGAGTCCACCTTTCCCATTTCCTTTACTCACACTCTGATGTCTGATCTTTGGTCACCTTTATAGACCTTTCCCTCAGAGTTATATTAAGAAGAGGATTCATATCATCATCCATTTTAGGCAACAAAATAGTTCAGATTCAAAATATATACTACAAGTTAAAAAATAAATGCAAAATTAATACAAGGTTACTGCAGAGACTAGGATATTTCTGGTAAGGAAAGGAAGAAAATATAAATGCCCCATGGCTCAGATGGTAAAGAATCCGCCAGCAATGCAGGAGATCAGGTTTGATCCCTGAGTTGGGAAGATCCCCTGGAGAAGTGAATGGCAACCACTCCAGTATTCTTGCCTGGAGAATCCCATGGACAGAGGAGCCTGGTAGGCTACAGTCCATGGAGTCACAAAGAGTCAGACAGAACTGAGCGACCAACACTTTCACTTTCACACTGACCACACACTTGGGGATAGTTTCTGTTTACATGTTGATATATTTCCTTCTAATCATTTTTCTTGAGCATCCTTACATTTTAAGTCAGCTGTCACATGCATGCTAAGTCGCTTCAGTCATGTCCGACTCTTTGCGATCCCATGGACTACAGCCTGCAGGTTCCTCTATCCATGGGATTCTTCTCGATCCGGGGATCGAACTCATGTCCCTTATGTCTTCTGTATTGGTAGGTGGGTTCTTTACCGCTAGCACCAGCTGGGAAGCCCTGTTCATCCCAGGGAAAAGAGAACGTAGACCTTTTGAAGGATTAGGTTACTTGCTTGAGATCCATTTCCTCAGGGCTGACATGTGAAACCAAGAGTAGGTGCTGATTGACCATGGTTGTTCCTGCTCTGAATCCAAGGAATCTAGATGATTAACTCAGGTAGCGAGCTTTGCTCTGCAGCAGCTGTCCCTGGAGGTGTCCCATGCAGGGTATTGGAAACTCTCTCCCTTGCATATTGGTGAGACTTGAAGCTTGGAAAAACAATTTTATAGGTAAGTATTTTCAGTTATTGCCATGTTCCTTCTTCATTGTTCTGATATCTTAATAATTAACATTTGCTGACCATGTGCCATTTCTTTGATACTGTGTTAAGCATATTTTAAGTGTTAACTCATTTAGTTCTGAAAATCCTCTCATAAGCCAGTTTCTCTTATTATATGTATTTTATTGGTGAGGAAATGGAGGCATAACAGGATTATGGGACTAAATTACTTCTCTTATAGCTTCTCTGATCTTTTCCAGTCCTGTGGCCACTGCTGAGTTTTCCAAATTTGCTGGCATATTAAGTGCAGCACTTTAACAGCATAATCTTTTAGGATTTTAAACAGCTCAGCCGGAATACCATCACTTCCTCTAGCTTTGCTCATAGTAGTGCTTTCTAAGGCCCACTTGACTTCACACTGCAAGAGATCTCATTTCACATGCTAGCAAGGTAATGCTCAAGATCCTTCAAGCTAGGCTTCAGCAGTATGTGAACCAAGAACTTTCAGATGTAGAAGCTGGGTTCCTAAAAGGCAGAGGAACCAGAGATCAAATTGCCAACACTCATTGGGTCATAGAGAAAGCAAGACAATTCCAGAAAAACATCTACTTCTGCTTCATTGACTACACTAAGGCCTTTGTGTGGGTCCCAACAAACTGTGGAAAATTCTTCAAGAAATGGGAATGCCAGACCATCTGACCTGCCTCCGGAGAGAACTGTATGCAGGACAAGAAGCAACAGTTACAACTGGACCTGGAACAACAGACTGGTTCAAAACTGGGAAAGGAGTACATCAAGGCTGTATATTGTCACCTGCTCATTTAACTTATGTGCAGAGCACTTCATGAGAAACGCCAGGCTGCATGAAGCACAAGCTGGAATCAAGATTGCTGGGAGAAATATCAATAACCTCAGATATGCAGATGATACCACTATAATGGCAGAAAGTGAGGAGGAACTAGAGTTTCTTGATGAGAGTGGAAGAGGAGAGTGGAAATGCTGGCTTGAAACTCAGCACTAAAGAAAAAACTAAGATCATGGCATCTGGTCCCATCACTTCATGGCAAATAGAAGGGGTAAAAGTGGAAGCAGTGACAGATTTTCTTTTCTTGCGCTCTAAAATCACTGTAAATGGTGACTGCAGCCATGAAATTAAAAGGCACTTCATCCTTGGAAGGAAAGCTATGACAAACATAGGCAGCATATTAAAAAGCAGAGACATCACTTTGTTGACAAAGGTTCATTCAGTTCAGTTCAGTCTCTCAGTTGTGTATGACTCTTTGCGACCCCATGGACTGCAGCACGCCAGGCCTTCCTGTCCATCATCAACTCCCGGAGCCTACTCAAACTCATGTCCGTTGAGTCAGTGATGCCATCCAACCATCTCATCCTCTGTCGTCCCCTTCTCTTCCCGCCTTCAATCTTTCCCAGCATCAGGGTCTTTTCTAATGAGTCAGTTCTTTGCCTCAGGTGGCCAAAGTGTTGGAGTTTCAGCTTCAGCATCAGTCCTTCCAATGAATATTCAGGACTGATCTCCTTTAGGATGGACTGGTTGGATCTCCTTGAAGTCCAAGGGACTCTCAAGAGTCTTCTCCAACACCACAGTTCAAAAGCATCAATTCTTTGGTGCTCAGCTTTATAGTCCAACTCACATCCATACATGACTACTGGAAAACCCATAGCTTTGACTAGATGGACCTTTGTTGGCAAAGTAATGTCTCTGCTTTTTAATACACTGTCTAGGTTGGTCATAACTTTCCTTCCAAGGAGCAAGCATCTTTTAATTTCATGGCTGCAGTCATCATCTGCAGTGATTTTGGAGCCCAGAAAAATAAAGTCTGTCACTGTTTCCATTATTTCCCCATCTATTTTCCATGACGTGATGGGACCAGATGCCATGATCTTCGTTTTCTGAATGTTGAGTTTTAAGCCAACTTTTTCACTCTCCTTTTTCACTTTGGCCAAGAGGCTCTTTAGTTCTTTGCTTTCTGCCATAAGAGTGGTGTCATCTGCATATCTGACAAAGGTATGTATAGTCAAAAATATGGTTTTTCCAGTAGTCATGTACGGATGTGAGAGTTGTACCATAAAGAAGGCTGAGCGTTGAAGAACTGATGCTTTCAAATTGTGATGCTAGAGAAGACTCTTGAGAGTCCGTTGGACTGCAAGGAGATCAAACCAGTCAATCCTAAAGGAAATCAGTCCTGAATATTCACTGGAATGACTGATGCTGTAGCTGAAGCTCTAGCGCTTTGGCCACCTGATGTGAAGAGTTGACTTATTGGAAAAGACCCTGATGCTGGGAAAGACTGAAGGCAAAAGCAGAGGATGAGATGTTTAGATAGCATCACCAACTCAATGGACATGGCTTTGAGCAAACTCTGGGAGATAGTGAAAGACATAGGAGCCTGGCATGCTGCCGTTGATGGGGTCACAAAGAGTTGGACACAACTTAGTGACTGAACAACAACAACATCCTAAAATATTAATTCAAATAGAAACAAAATAATAAATAAGGTAACATTGACACATTGTTATGAAAATAACTATATTTTCTTTAAAAACCCAGAAGAGTGGCATTGTTTTAACATTTTTTGGTAAAACTCCTTAATGTCTGACAGTAGAAAATAGGTAGGTTTTCACATTCACTTTTGAATTCATTGTGTTACAATTTGTTGTTTTGGTTGAAAAATGAAAAAAAAAAAAATTCAGCCTTGCCCTAATATGCAGTTAGAAAAGGGAAGGGGATTTTTATAACCTTTTCAGATAGTATGGATATACTCTTTTAATTTCACACCAAAATTTGTGAGCAGTAGTTTCTTAAAGAAGTTTCTTAAAGATTAGTTGCACTGTGAAGTCTGGAACCATATCAAGGAAATTTTGTACTCTGTTTCATTGAAATCCATTGGTCTATCTTGCACTTTGAATGGAACTTTCAGCCAGACATAATTTTGTAACACTGTGCTTTGGCCATGTAGAAAAGAACTGGCTTGCTGATTTAAGCACATCTTCCAAATTTTGACGTATTTATATTATATAATATCAAAAACACCACCAAGCTCATCAGAAAAGTCTTGCAGTATTAGGAAGCTGCTCAGCTCACAGCAGAAAGTCCTAATTGACAAGGTTTTCCTCAAAATTCAGATTTTAGCTTGAAGGTTTGAAT
Source organism: Bubalus bubalis (assembly GCF_019923935.1). Taxonomy (NCBI): domain Eukaryota; kingdom Metazoa; phylum Chordata; class Mammalia; order Artiodactyla; family Bovidae; genus Bubalus; species Bubalus bubalis. The sequence goes on along the minus strand of NC_059176.1, from coordinate 56,062,688 downwards.
TTTATCATTGCTTACAATACTATCAGTAACTATCATTGAAACGACAGACTCATTCTTGTTCATTTTTTGAGAGAGTGCTCGCCAAAGACCTGGGGCTTCCCAGGTGGCGCTAGTGGTAAAGAAACCCGCCCGCCAATGTAGGAAGCATAAGAGATGCAGGTTTGATCCCTGAGTCAGGAAGATTCCCTGGAGGAGGTAATAGCAACCTGTTTCGGTATTCTTGCCTGGAGAATCCCACGGACACAGGAGCCTGGAAGGCTCATCTGTAGGTTGCAAAGAGTCAGACATGACTGAAGCGACTTAGCAGGCACTGCCAAGGACCAAGTCTGAAGTTTGTCAGGCACTCTTTTGATTAACAGTGACATTCCATGAAAAAAGTGGCTGGTTCAGTTTGCAGCTCTAAGAATCACACACATGCTTTATCTCAAGACAGTCATCATGGCTCATAATGCAGAAATAGTGGTTTATGCATACTTCTCATTTCATCACATCTAACAGTAAAATGTTTCCTTCTCAAGGGTCAAGGTTTAATCATTTCATGACTCTATCAAGGACATTATAAAGTGAAAGTGACTCTTTTTTTTTCCTGCTGTGCATGGTCATAAAGAATGCAATTACTATGAGTATCAGATCAGATCAGATCAGATCGCTCAGTCGTGTCCGACTCTTTGTGACCCCATGAATCGCAGCACACCAGGCCTCCCTGTCCATCACCAACTCCCGGAGTTCACTCAAACTCACGTCCATTGAGTCAGTGATGCCATCCAGCCATCTCATCCTCTGTCGTCCCCTTCTCCTCCTGCCCCCAATCCCTCCCAACATCAGAGTCTTTTCCAATGAGTCAACTCTTCGCATGAGGTGGCCAAAGTACTGGAGTTTCAGCTTTAGCATCATTCCTTCCAAAGAAGTCCCAGGGCTGATCTCCTTCACAATGGACTGGTTGGATCTCCTTGCAGTCCAAGGGACTCTCAAGAGTCTTCTCCAACACCACAGTTCAAAAGCATCAATTCTTCGGCGCTCAGCCTTCTTCACAGTCCAACTCTCACATCCATACATGACCACTGGAAAAACCGTAGCCTTGACTAGACGAACTTTTGTTGGCAAAGTAATGTCTCTGCTTTTGAATATGCTATCTAGGTTGGTCATAACTTTCCTTCCAAGGAGTAAGCATCTTTCAATTTCATGGTTGCAGTCACCATCTGTAGTGATTTTGGAGCCCAGAAAAATAGTCTGACACTGTTTCCACTGTTTCCCCATCTATTTCCCATGAAGTGATGGGACCGGATGCCATAATCTTCGTCTTCTGAATGTTGAGCTTTAAGTATAGTTTGTCTTAATACACTCTAAAGCATCAGTTTTCATCACTATAGCTTTTGCACCATCAATGAAAAAGCCAAATAACATCTTACTGTTATTACAGAATTCATTTTGACTTTGCAGTTTTCCTGGAAGGGTCTCAGGGACCCCAGGAGCCCCAGACCACACCTTTAGAACTTCTGCTTTAGCTTGCCGTTGATTCTAGAGGCAATCCAACATGCTTCCAATAAACTCTTTTCCTGAAATCAGCCCAAGTTGCTTTCTGTTGCCACTCACCAGTGTTCCGTGTTAAAAAGGTTATTGTTTGTGGTTAGTTGTGAGAAATGAACCATTTCCTGCCATATTGGTAAATAAGGATGTCACAGTCATCAGCAATTGCAGCCCTCCAATCGAAGGCAATGGCACCCCACTCCAGTACTTTTGCCTGGAAAATCCCGTGGACGGAGGAGCCTGGTGGGCTGCAGTCCATGGGGTCACTAGAGTCAGACACGACTGAGCGACTTCCCTTTCACTTTTCACTTTCATGCATTGGAGAAGGGAATGGCAACCCACTCCAGTGTTCTTGCCTGGAGAATCCCAGGGACGGGGGAGCCTGGTGGGCTGCCGTCTATGGGGTCGCACAGAGTTGGACACGACTGAAGCGACTTAGCAGCAGCAGCAGCAGCAGCAGCAGCAGCAATATGAGCTGCTGAGCCCTAAGGACAGCCAGGAAGGAGAAGAAAACGTGCTACCTGGCAGGCATCAGTCTGCAGTCACTCCTTACAGTGAGCCCCAAGGAAGCCCAGGACGGAAAAAACATAGGATACTGGCCCCAGAGAGACGAGGTGCATAGGAAAGGAATGATTTCAGCGAGCCCAGACTCTTGCATCTTCCCATACATAGAGAAGTGCTAAATTCCTTAACTTGGGATATCTGGTTTTCTTTAATCATCATCTTGTGACGTTCAGACTACCTGCACGTCATGGCAAAACCTCTATATAACCTGGCTCCTTCCCTTACCTCTTCAGAGCAGTTAGGAGAAGGCAATGGCACCCCACTCCAGTACTCTTGCCTGGAAAATCCCGTGGATGAAGGAGCCTGGTAGGCTGCAGTCCATGGGGTCGCTAAGAGTCGGATACGACTGAGCGACTTCACTTTCACTTTTCACTTTCATGCATTGGAGAAGGAAATGGCAACCCACTCCAGTGTTCTTGCCTTGAGAATCCCAGGGACGGGGGAGCCTGGTGGGCTGCCGTCTCTGGGGTCACACAGAATTGGACACGACTGAAGTGACTTAGCAGCAGCAGCAGAGCAGTTCTCCCAGGGTCACTTCAGATGCTGTCTCCTGGGCTTGAGATCCTAAAAATTCCCACTGAATAAAACATAACTCTCAACTTTTAGGTTGTTAATATTTTTTAAGTCAACAGTTGATTCAAAAATGTTTGAGAACTCTAGGGCAGTTTATAAGTAAGTTCTTCGTTGTGATGATTTGCACAGCGAGTAATCAGGAAGAAGGAAAGGTTCTAAAGTTTCACTTTACTAAAATAATCTAACATTTATGTACATTCTTGGTGTTGTACATTCTTGGTGGTAGGTTATGTACATTCTTGGTGTTAAGTTATGTAATTCTTGGCGTTAAACAATCAAGCGAGTCTACCCTAGTCCATGAATTGTGGTAAAAGAAGGATAAGGAGACAAATGTTTTCTTCCTTCTTAGGGACATTTCCAGTGACCTTTCTGAGCTCAGTATGGCCATCCTCACTTTAGACATTAAAGAGTTGGATTCTGTGGGTAAGTTTTCAGCCAAGGCCATTCAGTGGTCAAACCTCTTACCCTGAATAGAGGCTCCAAAACCCAGGACTTCTTTAACTCTCCATGGAGGGATTTCTGATAAGGACAAAAATCTAAGCCTGTGATATCTGAGGTTTATTCCTTAGAGGGCAGTCCTGCAAAATCATGGACGTCAGCAGTGGTTCTTTAAGAAATTTCTTTTCTGAATTCTATCACGATGATACGATAAAATGCTGGCTCTCTATCAACACACCATTTTTTGACAGAAAGTGGTATTTTAGAGAGTTGGAAGAGACCTAAAGCTTGTGATCTGTCCAAATTTCTCACCACTGAGGCATGCTGGACTATTCAGCATGCATTTCAAATAGTACCTCCTGGGTGTTAACTTCTGATAGCCTGCTTGTTGTTCATCCCAGTAAATCAAAATGTATCACATTATAAGTGACAGGCAGCTTGTGTGTGTGTGTGTGTGTGTGTGTGTGTTAGTCTTCAGCCATGTTTGACTCTTTGCAACCCCATGGACTGTAGCCCACCAAGGCTCCTCTGTCCATGGAATTCTCCAGGCAAGAATACTGGAGTGGGTAGCCATTCCCTTCTCCAGGGGATCTTCCCAGCCCAGATTTCGAACCCGGGTCTCCTGGCAGCTTCTTAGATGTCCCCAATGATCCTTTCTTCCTGATACTCTCACCCTTGTATAACCCCTTCCCCTTGTGATGAGATCTGTAACTTGCTTCCAACCGACAGAATACAGCAAAGGTGTTGGGATGTTGCTTCTGTTGTCAGGTTTCCTAAGACAATGATTTCAGTCTTGCTAACAGAGTTTCTCCATTGCCTTCTAGACTTACATATTAAAAAAAAATTATTTATTTATGGCTATGCTGGGTCTTTGTTCCGCACACCAGCTTTTTCCAGCTGCAGTGACTGGAGGCTGCTCTCTAGTTCTGGTGCTCTGGCTTCTCATTGCAATGGTTTCTCTTATGGCAGAGAATGGTTTCTAGGGCATGTGGGCTCAGCAGTTGTGGCTTGCAGGCTCTAGAGCTTGGGCTCAGTAGTTGTGGCACATGGGTGTAGGTGCTCTGCGGCACATGGGATCTTCCCAGACCAGGGATGGAACCTGTGGCTCCTGCACTGGCAGGTGGGCTCTCGACCACTGGACCAAAAAAGTCCTAGACATGCACATTTTGATGAGGCAAGCTGCCATGCTGGAAAGGCCCACATGGTAAGAACGGTGGACAGCCTCTGGCCAATAGCCAGTGGGGAACTGAGGCTTTCAGTCCAGTAGCCCATAAAGAGCTGAATCTGGCCAAAAACCACTGACTGAGCTTGGATGCAGATCCTTCCCCAGTTGAACCTTCAGATGAGACTCTAGCCACCAGCACTGACTGCACCTTTGTGAGAGACCCTGAAGCAGAGGACCCTAAGCTATGCTCAGATTGCTAAACCACAGAAACCCTGATAAAATATGTGTGTGTGTGTTTTAAGCTGAGAAATTTGGGGATAATTTGTTAGGCAGCAATAGCAAACTGATACATTGTACTGTATTTTATTTACCTGTTGCTTTTTTATAAATAGGACCAGGAGTGAGCTGTGTAAGGTCACTGAATACTTGTCATATCACCAGAGAAGCTGGTCATATCACCAGCTTCTGGCCAGATCCAGCCTCATGCTGAAAGGTGGAGGCCTGCAGGATAGGTCCTAGCGATCCAGGAAGGCCCTCTGTGACCTCCATCAGGTCCCACCTTTGGGCCTCACACGGGAACATCCACAACTATCTTTCTCTACCGAAGTATAATCTAGCTTACAAACCAGAGGCAGCAAGCCAATTACTCCCTGGGGGCTGAAACTTCAACCTAGGAGGAAGACTGCGGCTGCTGCTGCTGCTGCTGCTAAGTCACTTCAGTCGTGTCCGACTCTGTGCGACCCCATAGACGGCAGCCCACCAGGCTCCCCCGTCCCTGGGATTCTCCAGGCAAGAACACTGGAGTGGGTTGCCATTTCCTTCTCCAGTGTATGAAAGTGAAAAGTGAAAGTGAAGTCGCTCAGTCATGTCCGACTCTTCGCAACCCATGGACTGCAGGAAGACTACTCTACAGCAAAGGTACAAAGGCAGGAATGCACACTGGGCTTCCCTGGTGGCTCAGATGGTAAAGAGTCCACCTGCAATGCGGAAGAACTGGGTTGGATCCCTGGGTTGAGAAGATAATCCTCTGGAGGAGATCCTCTGGCAACCCACTCCAGTATTCTTGCCTGGAGAAACCCATGGACAGAGGAGCCTGGTGGGCAACAGTCCATAGGGTCCCAAAGAATCAGACACGACTGACGCTACTTAGCACGCAGCACAATCCAGTTCAGAAGCAGAGGTGCAAAATGTCTGAAATAGCGAAGCCATGAGATAAGAAACTCTTAGGGAAAAAGAAGTTAATTGGGGAGACGCTGAACTATACATATACACAGTGCACAGGGCATTCGGCCGCACACTTCATTCACTTCGGAGGCTTAGGTTTCCGCATCTGTAGAATGGAGTCTTTGATTCTCTGTCTGGCACAACCTGAGTTGCTGGGAGCTAAATCAGCTCTTAAAGAAGGGTAACAGCAATACCTGTCTCCTAAGGGGGGTGATGATATCAAACAGATAAAATGTGTAACGTGCAGCACAGCTCCTGGCGACTGCTACTTCTCCCAGGGTGTCCCATGTCCCCGGGGGAACAGTGCAGCCCGCACCCGGCCTGGTGGCCTGCCCCGCCCACGTGGGGCCGCGGCCCGTCGAATGACTCGGTGCAACGTGTTGGTGGCTGCGGCGGCCGCGGCCGCGGGCGGCGCGGACTCTTCCGGGCGCCGCAGCTTCCTGCCAAGCACCGCGCAGCCGCCGGGCTCCGCCGCGGGAGGACCCGGGGCAGGCCTCGGCGCCGCTGCGGGACTCGGGGCTCCGCCGCGCGCGCCCAGCCCGGCCTCCGCGCCGCCGGCCCGCACCATGCGCGCCGCGCCGCCTCCCGCGCGGCTGCTGCCGCTGCTGCTCCTGCTCGCGCTCCTGGACGCGCCCGCCGCCCGCGCCAGCAGAGCCCAGTCCGCCGCCCCTCCGCAGCCCGGAGCCGAGCGCCAGCCGCGGCCGCCGCCCGGCCCAGGGCCCGGGAACGCCACCGGCACCGGGTCCGTGGAGGCGGCGGGCGGCGGCGGCGGCGGCGGCGGCTCCAACAGCAGCGGCGACGCCTTGGTGACCCGCATCTCCAGCCTGCTCCGCGACCTGCCCACCCTGAAGGCGGCCGTGATCGTGGCGTGCGCCTTCACCGCCTTCCTCATCGCCTGCCTGCTGCTGCGAGTCTTCAGGTGGGTCCGCCGCCCCTTTGCAGCTCCGCGGGCCAGCCCGCCCCGCCGCCCCGCCACCCCGCTGTCACCGCGCGCCCTCGGCATCCGCGCGCACATCAGACGCTCCGGCCCAGGTGCCTGGTTGCATTTTTGCTACCCCGGGACTCCCGGCCCTGCCCCGCAGGCTTTTTCCCTCTTGCACACTAGAATTTTCTCCTGTTTGAACGATAAATATATCCATATGTATATGTATAGATATGTGATCAGCCACTCAGTCGTGTCCTACTCTTTGCGACCCCATGATCTGTAGCCCACCAGGCTCCTCTGTCCATGGAGTTCTCCAGGCAAGAAGACTGGAGTGGTTGGCCATGCTCTCCTCCAGGGGATCTTCCCGACCCAGGGATTGAACCCGTGGCTCTTATGTCTCCCGCATCGGCAGATGGATTCTTTACCACTAGCGCCACCAGGGAAGCCCGTAATACATGCATATGTATACGTAAAATTATACGTATATAAAATATTGAATTCCTTTTAACTTTTCACTAATGCTTAACAGTAACAATAGCGCTTCAAATTCTGACAGCCTTACGCAGATTTTATTTTTATGCCCATTTCACAGATGAAAAATTTTCCGGAGAGGCAAGGTGGCTTATCCAAGTAAACTCAATGGTGGAAGTAGGATTATAATCCAGGTCCACCTTACCCATCTTGCTGCCCCACCCTCTGTTTCCTTTGAGGGTTCCTGAGGTGCCACCTGCTTTTTTTCTTTTCATTGGTTCTGCTACCAAAAGAAGCAGTGTCTATTGGGTGGGCTGATTCCAGGATACCTGTTGGAGGCCCACTTTTTTGAGCCAGAGAGTTGGAGCTGGGCTTCAGGATGTTTGGCGGCCCTTGGTGACATCAGTAACTTTCTGCCTACCTCTGTGCCTGAAAGAGCTATTGCAGTGAAGATTCGCAGGGATGTGAGAGATCTTAGAGAGGCTGTTGTGGGTTTCTCAAGTTCAGGGAGAAAGTGGGATATTAGGAAGACTGTCTGGAGTAGGGAGCTGGAGAGGGCTACAGGCAATGCAGGGAGGGCTGCGTTTCCCCCCATGGCTGGGAAATTCTAGTTTTGCAGGAAATGAACCAAATGTATCCTGTTACTCAGGCGGGCCTCCCGGAAATCTGGGCGTCTGCGTGTCAGTTTGTCACGGCCTGTTCCCTCCCCTTCTGAGTTTACACAGAGTGCTTGGGTGTTTGATCAGCTGTTGGAGGTTTGGGGCCAGGGGTTTGCGAGCATTTTCAGAGCAGGAGCAGAAACCAGATCTGCAAAGGCAGGTCTGGGAGCTCTCCCTTGAGGTTTGCTGCTGGTTGCTGTGTGACTTGGAGGCAAGGTGTTTCTTTGTGGGTCCACGGGATTAAATATGCCTGTGGTCCTGAAAAAATGGAGAAGGGAGCGCTGTGGACCCACATTCCCCTCCCCCATCCCCTCTCCTCCCCTCTCCTGGCTCCAGCCACATTGTTCCTCTCTGTGCTGATCCCCTGATCCCCTCTGCACCCCATCGTCCCCCTGCCCTCCTTCCTCTGCTTGCAAAGTTCAGTGGCTCCCTGTAGCCACTACCTGGGTGTGGCATTCGGGCGCCTTGAAATTAGCCCCGGAGCACCTTGAGGCCATCCGCCCATCCTCTGGACTGCCTGTCGCTTCTCTCCTTACATTCCTGGCTGCCAGCCTGTGGATTTTCCGCTCCTGGGCCTGTCCCTGCCGCACACTTGCCGTGACTGCACGCGGCCACCAGGGCCCGGCTCCCACGTCCCTTCCTCTGGGTCGTTTTCCTGCACATAGGGGCCAGGAGCTCACTTCCCTTTCTGGCCACCCCCAGCCCCAACCTTGTTCATCCTCCAGATGGCCCTTCTCACATCAGGCTGATGGCTCCCCCGCTCAGCAGACAGTCCTGGAGGGTGGGCACATCCCGTTCTGTGCCCAGGCACGGCCTGGCCATCATCAGATGCGGCCGTCATCCTTTACGGCCTTCCCAATCACTCGGTTACATTGAACATGGATGCCCCAGAGCAGCTCTGAGCCTGGGGGTTTGAAACATTTTGCTCAAAATAGGCCGCCCAGCCCACAAGGCGGTGTACTTTTTCAGAAGGTATTTGAACTATTTTGCCAGTCTGCTCCTTATTACCCAGGAGAGGGGGGAGAACACTCAGCAGCCTGTGGCCAGATGTGAGGGTGTGCGTCTGAGCTGGAGAGGACGGGCCCTTGCTGGCCAGTGAGCTGACTGTGGAGAGAGGGTCCGACTTCTCAGGAGAGGCCGTTATGGCCTTCTTGCAGGGTCGAGTTTCCAGTGGGGACAGCTGGCACCCTGGATCTGATGTGCAGGGGAACTTTATAGCATCGGACAGCTGGGAAAGGCCTTGATGGTAGACAGTCCGGCCCCACGTGCTCCTTGGCAGAGAGGAAAATTGCATCTCAGTGACAGTGTTAGTCTCTCAGTTGTGTCTGACTCTTTGCGGCCCCATGGGCTGTAGCCCATGATGCTCCTCTGTCCATGAGGATTCTCTAGGCAAGAATACTGGAGTGGGCTGCCATGCCCTCCTCCAGGGGATCTTCCCGACCCAGGGATTGAACCTGGATCTTTTGCATTGTAGGCGGATTCTTTACTGTCTGAACCACCAGGGAAGCCCGGGGAGTGTGTGCTAAGTTATACAGTAGATTCTAGAACACTACAAGCCCAGGGTATATACTGTGACCTTTCCATGGGCCCCTGCAGGCTGCTTTCATCAGGCTTTTTGAAGGCCTGTTGCCCTGGGTGGACATCCTCCTAGCTCCTTTGCCTGCAGTGAACGCGTCCTGGCCATTCTGCCCCCAGTCTCCCTGCATCGTCTCACCTGGGCCACAACCCCCACCCCAGGGCGCACCCCCCCCCCCCCCCGCCCCCCGCGGAACCTGCCGGTGCTTCCGGCTCACTTTGCTCTGTCTCTAGAGTCACGCAGTGTCCTTCAGGCTGGTGTCCCCACAGCCAGCCTTGTCTCCACTCCATGCGTCCTCCTTCTTTGTTCTCACCCTTCTGCCCTCCCATCCCCGCAGGCACGGGCTCCTTAGTGTACCTACCAGCTGGCTTTTCGTACCTGGGGTCCCACTCCCTCTCAAGCCTCCATCTCAGCTCTGCCGGCTGCCCCAGCCCTGCTTTACGTCCAGGTGTCCTCCAGGGGCATCTTGTGGCCCTAGCTCCACATGTCACTCTGATCATCTGCATTAAGTCCCCTCCGCCGTCAAGACGTTGTGACCAGCTCACTGCTGTTTGACTGCCTGGGTGTCACCTCCTCTGAGAAGCCCCCTAGCCAGGGCCCCCCAGTGCTCCCAGAGCACACTCGAGATTTGAATTTTTTACTTGGGGTCAAGAGCGTCACTGGACGTCCCAGGTGGAGGGCTCCTAAGAGCAAGACTGGCCCGTACTCATTTGTGCCTCTCTAACGCCTCCTGGGGCTCCAAGCACAAGCTGGCATCTAATACGGATATTTTTAGCAAATGAATGGACCCCAGAGTATTTTGCCTGTTGGTGCTTCCCAGAATGTCTCTGTGATGAGCTGTGTGGCTGGTGCAGGGAGCCTGTAAGGTAGGAGTTTGTCTGGATGGGGGCCACCATTTCCATGACGATGGATACGAAGAGGGGGAGAGTGTAGTATGTGTTATTGGTTATATAGAACCCTAGCCCATGTGTCTGTTTTCCCTGAAGGAGTCACTTTACCAGACAGCAGAAAGAATGTGCATCCAAGGAAACTGTTAAACTTAGAAGCAAAGAAAGGTATATACTTTTAATCAAGCAATTCCATTTCTAAGGTACACACATTTTTTTACTGCGATATATATTCTTTGCTTCAAATTTTATTACTTCAAAGAGGAAGCAAAGATGCGTGATCAATGAAGTTCAGAGCAGTTCTGTTTAATAGTGAAAATGTTTAAGTAAGCTTGGTATCTAACAGTTGATTATACAAATTATGGTAGTCTTTATAATGGAATACTGTGCAGCCGTGAAAAATGATGTTGGTCTAACACTATATACTGTTAAGTGGAACAGGTTACTAAAACCATGTGTAGTATGATCTCATCAAATAGATAAATTATATATATATATATGAATGTGCAAAGAAATTTTTTTGTGTACACATGTGACTGTGGGAGATACTTAAATTTTTTTTTTAATTAGGGGGTAATTGCTTTCCAATGTTGTGTTGGCTTCTGCTGTACGTCAGCATGAATCAGCCTTAGGCGTACATGTGTCTCCTCCCTCTTGAACCTCCCTCCTACCCCCCACCCCACCCCAGCCCTCTACGTTGTCACAGAGTGCTGGGCTGAGCTCCTTGTGTTACACAGCAGTCTCCCACTGGCTGTCTTGTGTTGCACGTGGTAATGTATATGTTTCAATGCTACTCTCTCAATTCATCCCACACTCTCCTTCCCCTGATGCGTGCACACATCTGTTCTCTATGTCCCCATGATTCTTTATCATTTATTTATTATGTACTTATTGTTTATGATGTATTTCTACATTGTCTGAATTTCCTTTCAGCGGACATTTATTCATTTTCTCTCTGTGCACTCAACTGTCTGCTGCCCCTTTAAATGTGTTCTCCTGAGGACCTGTGTAAGAGTGTGGGGTGGACCCCTTGCAGTGGGGCTTATGGGTCCCAGGGGTGCTTTTACTTGGCTTCCTTGAGGATTTATCAGCTTACCCTCCCACCCTCAGTATCTGGGGCTCTCAGATCCTCCCATCATATCTGACACTTAGTATTATCTGACTTTCTAATGTTTAAAAAAAATTGATTTTTTTCCTGGTAGTGAGGACTCTTGGGGTCTGCTATCTTAGCCAGACCTCTTAGCTGCTCTCTTTTCTCATCTGTCCTTTCCCGGGTATGACTCGGTATCTCTCTGCTTGTTTTTGCAGATCTCCACTTCTTCCTGAGGTTGAGCCGCCGTCTCTTCCCATACATATTCTTTTTATAATTAAATTTATTTCCCATACATATTAATCAATCTGATGTCCCATCTACAGAATCATTTACAGCTTTTTCATGTATTGGAATCATTATGGAAAACTATTTTAAGACTGGAGACAAACTTGGAGGAGGGAAAGGCAGTTTTAGTGCCCGTTGGTGAGGGTATCTTCGTGTGTGTGTGTGTGTGTGTGTGTGTGTGTGTGCAGTTCTGCCTGGCTCGCAGTAGGGCCAGCCTTCCTGGGTCTGTTACTGGTTACATGGTTATGAGAGCTGGAAGGAAATCAACAAAGAAGCTGTGTTTAGGAAGTAGAAAACTCCTCTGGGTTTGGATGTTAGGAAGCATCTCATGGGGTTGCATGGACTTGGGGATAATGCGTGTAAAGCCCAGTAGCTGCTGATCAGAACCATTTGCCCTCCCCCGCCCCATGCTCTCTGAGATCAGGCTCTACCCTCTGAGAGCCAGGGGGAATCTGACTTTACTCTCTGGTGTCTTATGAACGAGGTGGAGACAAGTCACAGAGTGCCACCTGAAACCACGACTCTCCTTTCCTCATCCTGGGAAGCTCCCGGCTCTCTTGCCAGGCCAGGTTTCTCCCAGATCTCTGTTGGCTGCCTACCCACACCCTTATTTCAAAAGCTCTGTAAAATCGTCTTATCTGAAAGGAGGGTTTGTTTTGGTGCTTCCTGGGGGATGAGGAGGAAGACAAATTCTAGGTGATCTGATATTACCCAGCTGTCGCACTTGGATCAATGGCAAAGATACACGCCATCAGAGCCTGAAGACGCTGGAACCACGGGAGCTTAGTTAATTACTAAGCCAGGTCTTTGAAAAGGAGCCAGAACATTTCCTGCTTCTCCTGGGATCCCCACATCTCCCATTGTTTGTCCAGAGAATGAAAGTTATTTAAGAGAAAATATAGAAGCTTAATACTTTCAGGATTTGGGGGCAAGTATTCTGAAATGTTTTTAGTTATTGCTCATTAGTGTATAAATATTATTTTAATAAGTTGGAGTTTTGGGCAGGGCCTTGGTTACAAAGTTAAACCCCTTTTTATGACTTTGGGTTTGTGGTGCTTGTGTAGCACCAGGAGGTCATTTTTTAAAAAAAATTATTGAACTATGATTGATTGTCAATGTTGTGTTTAATTACTGCTGTGCAGCAAAATGACTCAGTTATACACATAGATATTCTTTATCCTACTCTTTTCCATATGGTTTATCATAGGCTATTGAAAATAGTTCCCTGTGCTGTACCTTGTTTATCAGGAGGTCCTTTTTAATTGCTTGGTTAAAGCTTTGAATTAAGGGAAGAGTGATAGCTGTGAAACATATCTATCTTAGTTTTTCTTTGCAGAGTAATTTCCTTTTTTGCTTGTTTTCCAGTTCTGTGGAGATAACACAGGCATACCACACTGTGTAAGTTTCCATGGACAGCATAATGACTTGATTATGTACATTATGAAATGATGACCACAATAAACATAGTTAACATCCATCATCTCTGATAGATCCCCCAAAAAGGAAAAGAGATAGTTTTTTTTTTCCTGGTGATGAGGAATTCTGTGGTCTTAGCAACTTGCCTGTCTATCACACAGCAGTGTTAGCTATAGTCATGGTACCCGTTCCATCCCCAGGACTTACTGGTCTTGCTGGAAGTTTGTACTTTCATCCAGTTCCCATGGGTGTTTAATTTTATACACCACAGTGAAGGAAGTGTTAAATAAATCTAACCCAGCAAAAATCCAGATTAAAAGCAGAGAAGGGAGGGAGCATGCCCTTGATTGAGATCTCCACCAAGTTAAAAAAGGGACTGTCATCCAGAGTGAGGTAAGTTCGAAAGAGAAAAACAAATGTAGTATAGTAATGCATATATGTGGAATCTGAAAAAAATTGGCAAAGACAATCTTATTTACAGAGCAGAAATAGAGACACAGATGAAGAGAACGAAGAGAATGAATGTATGGACACCAAAGAGGGGAAAGGGAGGTGGGGGGAATCGGGAGATTGGGGCTGGCATATATACACTATTGATGTTCTGTATAATAGCCTCTGTTTTACACATGGTATAAACGTCCCTGATGCTGGGAAAGACTGAGGGCAGAAGGGGAAGAGGGCCATCAGAGGATGGGATGGCTGGATGGCATCCCCGAAAGAATCGACATGAACTTGGGCAAACTGCGGGAGGTGCTGAGGCACCGTCATCATCTGGAGTGCTGTGGTCTCTGGGCCCCAAAGAGCCAGACGCGGCTGGGCGACTGACAACAGCAACAGCAGAATGGAACAGAGCGCCGGTGAGAGCCTGCTGTGCAGTGCAGACAGTGCCGAGAAGAGAGCGCCGGTGAGAGCCTGCTGTGCAGTGCAGAGAGTGCCGAGAAGAGAGCGCCGGTGAGAGCCTGCTGTGCAGTGCAGAGAGTGCTGAGAAGAGAGCACCGGTGAGAGCCTGCTGTGCAGTGCAGACAGTGCCGAGAGGAGATCACCGATGAGAGCCCGCCGTGCAGTGCAGACAGTGCTGAGAAGAGATTGCTGACGAGAGCCTGCTGTGCAGTGCTGACAGTGCTGAGAGGAGATCCCTGATCAGAGCCCGCTGTGCAGTGCAGACAGTGCTGAGAAGAGAGCACTGATGAGAGCCTGCTGTGCAGTGCAGACAGTGCCGATATCACTCATGAGAGCCTGATGTGCAGTGCAGACAGCTGATGAGAGCCTGCTGTGCAGTGCAGACAGTGCTGAGAAGAGATTGCTGATGAGAGCCTGCTGTGCAGTGCAGACAGTGCCAAGAGGAGATCGCCGATGAGAGCCTGCTGTGCAGTGCAGACAGTGCCGAGAGGAGATCGCCGATGAGAGCCCGCTGTGCAGTGCAGAGAGTGCTGAGATTGCTGATGAGAGCCTGCTGTGCAGTGCAGACAGTGCCGAGAAGAGAGTGCTGACGAGAGCCCGCTGTGCAGTGTACACAGTGCTGAGATCATTGACAAGAGCCTGCTCTGCAGTGTAGGCAGTGCCGAGAAGAGAGCGCCGGTGAGAGCCTGCTGTGCAGTGCAGACAGTGCCGAGAAGAGATTGCTGATGAGAGCCCGCTGTGCAGTGCAGACAGTGCCGAGAGGAGATCGCTGATCAGAGCCTGCTGTGCAGTGCAGACAGTGCCGAGAGGAGATCGCTGATCAGAGCCTGCTGTGCAGTGCAGACAGTGCTGAGACGAGACCACCAGTGAGAGCCTGCTGTGCAGTGCAGACAGTGCTGAGACGAGAGCACTGATGAGAGCCTGCTGTGCAGTGCAGACAGTGCTGAGACGAGAGCACTGGTGAGAGCCCGCTGTGCAGTGCAGACAGTGCCGAGAGGAGATCGCTGATCAGAGCCTGCTGTGCAGTGCAGACAGTGCTGAGAAGAGATTGCTGATGAGAGCCCGCTGTGAAGTGCAGACAGTGCCGAGAGGAGATCGCTGACGAGAGCCCGCTGTGCAGCGTACACAGTGCTGAGATCACTGACGAGAGCCCGCTGTGCAGTGCAGACAGTGCCGAGAAGTGTGCTTACTGCTCTGTGGTGACCTGAATGAGAAGAGATTAGAGAAAGAGGGGGTACAGGTGTGCACATGACTGGCTTGCTGTGCTGTGCAGTAGAAACTAACACAGCACTGGAAAGCTCTGCATGTGGGAGGAATAGGGCTCTCAGAGTTTCTTTCCTGGGGTGGATTCTGCCTGCCTTGGGGTCATTTGGCCCCAAATGAACAAATGTGTCTATAGACCAAAATATGTCTATTTTATCTCCCAAATTCAAATCATCTGGCAATTTCTGGGGACGTTTTTGGTTGTCATGACTTGGGGAGGGGGCATTTTGTGGCCAGAGATGCTGCTGGTGGGCATTCTCCAGTGCCCAGGACAGAGCCGCCCACCAGTGCCAGCCCCTGATGCCAATAGTGCAGGCGGGCACCTCCTGGCAGTCTCCGTCAGCAGGTGACCTAACTTTTCTGGGCTTCTGCTTCCCAGTGCTAATTAAAGTCCCTGCTGCTCAGGGCTGTTGGGGTATTTGCAGTGAGACTGGGTCTATCAAGTCCCTGGCTCTCCTTTGAGCAGCCAGGTGTCTCCTATTATATTGAAAAAATGATTCGGAAAGCAGACGTAACTTATGCCCAACCTTTCGGTCTTGCTTCTGCCAGTAAATGAGGATTCAGCCATATGGCCAGAATCATCAGACAGGTGCATCTGCTTCTGAGCCTTTCAGAAATGAAACTGGTGACTCTTTAGCCTGTGTGAGCTTCCCTGGACACTGAGGACCTCACATAGGGGTCTGTCCCCCCGTACTACTGAATTTCCCTGGGGAAGGAGTGCCTCATGACTGTCCTTATTAACAGGCCTGTGGGGCCCCAGGACCTGCCACTGAGTTCTTCTATCAAATTGGAAAGGGATAAAAATCCCTCTTTAATTTAAACCTGAGCCCTCCAGATTAGCTGGCTTTGCTCATAAGCTCTGATGTCCATGTACCCATTGAGTCTGGGGGCTTTGCAATCACAGGCTCTTCTTGAGGTATGGCGGGGCACAAGTAGGGGTGGGGTGGGGGTCTCCAGTGTCAATGTCTGCAGGAAATTCTGTAAGGAGAGTGTCTCAGGAGGGAAGCCCTCCAGGATTTAAGCAGAGAAGGTTTCATGGGTTGTGAGTGGAATTTTAGTTTTATGACTGATGTTTTGGTTCTATTTACAAAGGGAAATTCTGGAACCATGAATTGAGAATCATGTTGGCATGGTTTCACTTTTAAAGATCTGTATTTAATCTGAGGCGATCTGCCAGGAATCCAGACTTCATCCCCAGGGTGCAGGGAGAAGGCAGTCCCTTCTCATTGGCAGGTGTGGAGCAGAAGAGGGGCCATGGAAGAGCCTGGACAGAGCTCCTCAGGCATGGGAGGGCCTCGGGGCCTTGTAACCTGTTGGATGTGGGGCTTCTTTGCACTCAGAGCTCCACTAGTCTTGCTCCTTCTACCCATAGTACAGATGAGGAAACTGAGGCCCAGAAATGGGAAGGGTTTGTTAAGCTCACTCAGTGAGTTTGTTGGAAGAGGAAAGTTCTAGCCCAGGTGTGCTGATGCTCAGATGTGGTGTGCTTGGCTTTAGCCCGGTCATTTGGTTCTCCCTGAAGCTCAGCTAAGGATCCAGCAGAGAGCACGGCTGAGTGGATGGAGACATCCTTCCAGTGTGTTTAATGAGACTGACTGGAGAAGGAAATGGCAACCCACTCTTGCCTGGAGAATTCCGTGGACAAAGGTACAGTCCATGGGGTCTCAAAGAGTTGGACGACTGAGTGACTAACGCTTTCACTTTCACTGGAAGATTAGAAGGTGCGGAAGAAACAGTCAAGGTGAGGGGTTTCCAGTTCAGTTTGGGAGATGGGATAATGCCTTTGTGTGATTTTCCTTGGCAGGTAAGAAACAGTCCAATTCTGTAGGGAGTCATGTGTCAAAAGCAGTACTTGATAAGTTACAAAAGGACCTATCAAAGCCCCAGGGACTTTGATGGGGGATGCAGGGGTCAGGGAAAGGCATGTGGGGAGAAGGGAGGAGGATTAGGACTTGACGGGGTGGGAGGAGAGGCAGAGGGTCTTTTAGGACCAGCTGGCCGGGCAGGTTTTGGGGTGGACAGCGTTTGTGAACACGATCGCTTGGGAATCATGGTGACAGTAATAATCATAGCAGCTAATATTAAACCCTTACTGTGTACCAGGCTCTGTGTCACACATTTCACGTTGCCTCAGTCCTCGGAGTGTACTGTCTGAATCCCGTTTGACAGATGAGTAGATCAAGGTGCAGGGTGATGGAGTGTCTTGCTCACGGCCGTGAGGCTGGTGAAGGACAGGAGTCTGATTTCTTTCTTTCTTTATGGATTTATTTATGGCTGTGCTGGGTCTTCATTGCAGTGTGTGGGCTCCTCACTGCTGTGGCTTCTCTTGTTGCCGAGCGTGGACGCTAGACCGTGCAGCCTTCAGTCGTTGCGGGGCACAGGCTTAGTTGCTCTGCGGCGTGTGGCATGTTCCCAGACCAGGGATGGAACCTGGGTTGCCTGTTTTGGAAGGCAGACGCTCAGTCCTTGGACCACCAGGGGGTCCCAGGGGTCTGATTTCTGATGCAACATCCTCCCCACCTTGGTGAAGGGGTGGTCTGGCAGGGGAGAAGCCTCGGTGAGAAAGAGGGAGACAGAAATGCCCAGAAATGCCAGCCATGCAGCTGGATGTCTCGGCCTGGGGTGGAGAGGTTGGGAGTGCCCTTGAGAAGTGGCTGGCCCTGAGCGGGGCTTGTGGTGGCAACAGCTGACCCACTGCGGCATGCCAGGGGCACAGGGGTGCTGAGAGGGTCACTTAAGACGTGTGTCGTGAGCACAGCGACCCCTGAATTTCTGGGCTGTGTTTGGGCCCCCTGGGTCCACCAGAGAGTCCCTCCTGGTCCTCATGCTGCCTGTGAACCAATGGAGCTGCCCTGAGGGGCTTCCTCCCCCGCCTTTAGCCTCACTGCCCTCGCCTGGCACCTTCCATGTGGGCAGAGTGGACCCAACCCTTTGCAAACACACCTGGGAGCTGGAGGGAGGAGCAGGTCTTGGGACATTTGCTGTTACCGCATTTCACGTGACTCCTCAAATAGGTCAGACCGGGTCATGCTTCTTTTTTCTGGGATGAACAAGAGGTGGATCTGTCCCTCAGGGACCGGGGGAAGGAAAGGGAAGGGGGTGGAGGAGTAACCCTGAGGTGTTATGAAGAAGAACCTCAAGGCCCGTTGTTGAGCTGGTTGGAGTTTGCTGGCCTGCGTTGCCTCTGGTCCTGTGTGAATGGAAGCCCCAGGAACACTGGGCCTTCGGGGCTCCAGGCGGGTTTTGGGCTCAGCTGAGGATGGTGTCAACTTTGTTAATCCCTCAGGGATGGTGCCAGGAAAGGAAAGGAACTGCTCAGCTGTACAGGTGACGACCAGCTCCTCTACATGGTGATGGAGCTGCTGCTGAGCAGATCCCAGACCTCAGCTGACCAAGCATATCAGTCCACCTCTCTGGGCCCATGATTTTAACTGTATTGTTCTTCACCACTCATATGTGGCACCCAGGTCCAGCTAAACCGTGGTCAGGAGACTTAAGTCAGAGGTTGCAGACCTATGGCCCACGGGTATGTTTTTGTGTTTTGTTTTGATCAGCACAACGTTTTTGATTTTTGTTAGAGTTGATTTGAAATGTTTTAGGCGTACAGAAAAGTGATTTAGTTATACATACACACACACATGCATATATATGTTCTTTTCCAGATTCTTTTCTGTTATAGATTATCACAAGGTACTAAGTCCCCTATATATGAACCAAGTTGCAAACTTTCTAAAATGCAAGCGTGCATTTGCATGTCCAGTCACATTGGGCGTGAGGGACACGGCAGCTTGGCCTCCGTCTCCTGTTGCTGACGACCCTTCAGCTCTGCCATCTCCCACCTCCTCTCCCTCCTCCATCAGGAACTCTTCTGGCCCGTTCACTCCGTGCCAGCCCCCGAGTGCCAGCTGTTGTACTGTACTGCTGTACTTTTCAAGGTCCTGCACTGTAAGATTAAAAATGTTTTCTTTATCTTTTGTGTTAGTTTTTGATGTATTATTTGTGTGAAGAGTATTATAAACCTATTGCAGTACAGGGCTATATAGCCGATTGTATTAGTCGGGTACTGAGGCTAACTTTGTTGGACTTATGAACAAATTGGACTTACGTGCTCTTGAAATGGAACCTGTTTATACGTAGGGGACTTACTGTAGTGAATATAATTCCCTGTTGGTAACGGTTTGTTTTCTAAGTCTGTGAATTTATTTCTGTTTTGTAAATAAGCTAATCTGTGTCATTCTTTTAGATTCCACATAAACACACAGTGTTTTTAACAACTGAGATAATTGAGAACACTTCAAATTGGGACTTCATCTGCTTTTTTCAACAGATGGGAATATTTATGGAAACACACGGCCCCTATAACAAGGGAGAATAATGGTGTGCGGGGGTGGGGAGCTGGGCAGGCGCGATCCCATCTCATCTGGGTTTGCGAGACCCAATCTTTGTGTCTCCTTGCCTCCGAGGCGGAGGCTGGCTGCCGATGTCTGTTTACATTGCGCTGGCTGGCTTCACTGCTTTCCTGTGCCCTCGGGCTCCGGGGCATTGCGTCATTCGTCCTGGCTGGGTGCTGGCACTGGAGCAGAGAGCCCCGTGAGGTGGGGAGGGGAGGCCCCAGGTTAGGGGTCGGGCCTGACACCGATGCTCCTGTACCCGGAAGGCTCTGGAACACCTGCGTTCTGGAGGGCTTGGCCGGAGCCCTGTTAGCGCTGGGCTGACTGAGGCCCTGAAGCTCTCGCTGCTTTTGTCTCATGTGACCGAGAGCCTCAAGTTGCCTCTCTGGAGCGGAGCCAGGTGAGATTCAGATCACCCTGGGCCTGGGCTCGGTTTAAGCCGCTTTCAAAGAAAGGTGATGGGCAGAGCTTGGGGGCCGCGCCCCAGGCAGTAAGGGGAGGAGGCCAGTGATCGGGAATTGTCCCCCAGTCCCAGCCTTCCCTGGTGGCTCAGACGGTAAAGAGTCTACCTGCAGTGCGGGAGACCCAGGTTCGATCCCTGGGTCAGGAAGATCCCCTGGAGGAGGAAATGGCAACCCACACCAGTATTCTTGCCAGGGAAATCCCATGGATGGTGGAACCTGGCGGGCTACAGTCCCTGGGGCTGCAAAGAGTCAACATGACTGAGTAACTTCCCTTTTCACTTCCCCAGCCTTGGGTTTGCCACTGAGCCCAGGGTTGATGCCAGGCCGTTGCCCCTTCTTGGGATACAGGCACTGTTGTGGCTGTCTCTCCTACACCTGCTTCTTCCCACCATGGTGGGGCTGGAAAGTGGGTTTGGGGTCATGTCCTTTCTCCAAGCTTGCTTGGCTGTCTAGGGAAGGCTCAGTTATGTCACGTCCGGAGGGAGAAGATGTAGGGCAGAGGTCGGAGGTTGGGCACTTCCCTGGGGGCCCGGTGGTTGAGGGTCTGCCTGCCACTGTGGTCGACGCAGGTTCGATCCCTGGTCCGGTGACTAAAATCCCACGTGCACCTAAGCCCGCATGCCACGACCACTGAAGCCCGCACGATTGCCCTGCGGCGGAGACCCAGCGCGGCCAAAAGCGTTACAAACAGGGAAGGCCTGTGTCCTCAGGGCCTCGGAAGCTTTGGCCCGGCACGGAGGCGGGCAGCTGACTCTCAGCAGCTGCTCGATTCGGCCTTTCCCTTACACATTCTGTTTCCATCTTCTTTATTAATTTTCCAAATGTCAAAGGTGGCGTGTTCCTTGGAACAAGTAGTGTGGTTTCAGCAGGAAGCTGGCCCTTGGGCCATAGAGCTGTTGACTTTCCTGGGCTTCACAGCGGGCACAGCTCGGGTGGAGGAGAGGCCAGAGATTCTGGGTTCGGCCCCTCATGTCAGCAGGTGAGCAGGAGGCGGCGGGCAGCCTCTGGGTAGGACGGGGCCGTGGTGGGGCGGGCTATGGGCCTCTCCAGAGAAAGGGTCTCCTGCCCCAGAGGTGGGCCTGACACACCCCTGGCCTGTTTACATCTTTACCTGAATTACTGCCTTTGAATTGTATTTACTTGTTTATGTGTTTTAAAAATAGCTCATATATTCACATGGCTTGAAATTCATGGGGAGCCAGCGTGCATAGTGAACAGTCTCCTTCCCAGCCCTGCCCCTGGGCCACCCAGCTTCCTTCTCCGGATGCTGTCAGTTTCTTGGGACTCTTTTGAGAGAGACTTTATAAATACAGAAATGAATGAATGTGGCAGACACGCATGCATACAGATATATCTATCTTTCCTGTTATTTTAAAAAAATATTTATTTATTTGGTTGGTCAGCTCTTAACTACGGCACACAGGCTCTTCCTTGCATCCTGCAGGACACTCTGGCAGTGCAGGGATGCTCTAGTTGTGGCCCACGGGCTCCAGAGCGTGTGGGCTCCAGCAGCTGCAGAGCAGGCGCTTTAGTTGCCTCGAGGCGCGTGGGATCTTGGTTCCCCGACCAGGGATTGAACCTGCATCCCCTTCATTGCAAGGTGGATTCTCAACCACAGAACCATCAGGGAAGTCCCTGTCTTTCCCCTGTTTTTAATGACAGCTTTGTAAGTTGTCACATGCCTTTCAGTTCACTTATTTAAAGTGCCCAGATCGTGGTTTTGTAGTCCATTCACAGAGTTGTGCGCCGTCACCTCGGTCAGTGGTAGAATATCGTTCCAGAAGGAAATGTGAGCTCACTCCATGCCTCCCTCCCACGGGTCTTCCCCCTGTCTCCTGCAGTCTTCCCCCACTGTGGTGAGATCTGCTCCTGGAACCCCAGCGGCGCTTGGCAGGTGGTCAACGTGGATACGAAATTCAGGTTCAAGGTGAGGACTTGGCCAGAGGCTCCCAGACAGAGGAGTTGGAAGGACTGAGGTGGAGTCAAGCCTCTGGACGCTCGGCCTGTGGATCTGATCACTGTGCCCCCAGACTGAACTCCTGACAACAAAGGAGCCCACCCGGCCTTGCGTTGTTCTGTGTATCTTCGCAAGGGAGGCTGGGGTGAGCAGGCTCCTGTCCATGCGGGTCCTCTGGGCTCCCCTCGCGCCCCAGCCTCCAGGGCGCATGGGGAGACCAGCTTCTGAGCAGCTGTCCAGCGAGCCTTTGAGTAAACAAACCCTCTGGCTGTAGGATTACATTTCCGAGGAAAGGAATTGGGACTTCTCTGTCTTGTTAGAAATGTGTGTTCCGGCCCCAGTGGAAGGGTCCTTCCTCTCTTCTAGAACTTCTCTGGTCTTGCTGAAGCACAGCATAGGCATTTGTTTAAAAGCACCCTTCGCTGTCTCTCTGTGGAGGCCTCCTGGTTTAGTGGACCTGGTACCGGAAGAGCAAAACAACGGCCGCGGGGAGCCGTGCTGTGGAGCATGGGCCAGCCGCATCATTTCTCACTTCCCTCCCTTGTTCCCTGAGTCTCCCCCTTGTTGGGCAGCGGGTGCTGTGGCAGTTGTGGCAAGCTGCCCTCCTGCTGGTCTTCCCCATCCCCACGGCTGCCCCAGGTCCAGAGGAAGCAGGTCTGTAACTAGAGACACCAGGATAGGAACCCAAGTCTGACTCTGACCCAGGCCTCTGTCTAGAACCTGATGCTCCTCTCAAGCTGTGTCCCGGAGGCTGACCTACTGCCCCCGGGCACCCTCGGGGAGCTTCAGATTCCCTGTAGCCGCGTCCCCTTTGCCCTTTCCTCAGACCAGCATGCTGGTGAGCAGCCCCGTGGGAAGGGGCCGTTTGTCATCTTGGAAAACCAGTTGACCGGTAGGCCCTGAACGGAAACTTGGACAACATTGTCACCGAGACCCTTCATCTGTGTGGCTCTTTGCCTCTAGGACCAGAACAAGGGTCCTGCGGTTTCAAAGGGTTTGACGAAATGGGAGAATTCTACTCACACTGAAGGTTTGTTAGAATGTGGGAGAATCAGAAGTGGTGCCTGTCCTCACAGCTGTGCTTGCGCTCCTCTGAGACCCAGGGACGGTCAAACTCCTTGTGTGTGTGTGACCAGAAGCCCTGGCTGGACGGGCTTCGGTGACAACGAGGGTAGTTTCTTGGTGTCAAGGAGGGCTGGCGTCATAGGCGGTTTGGAGCTGGGTCTCTCCTTCCAGTCTGTCCTCTGCCATGTTGGTTTATTTTCCATTCCTTTCTTTGAAAAAAAAACAAAACTTTTATTTGCATTTTTTTTTTTGGTGGCATTTATTCCTGGGCTGTTAAGTTTTTATTTTTTGAGTTTCTTCCAGGGTATCTTTTTTCTCCCGTACGACCTCCTCTTCTGGTTTAGGGACAGTCTCTTCTTTTTTCAGTGTGGATCCTCTCCGTGTGGCAGGGAGAGCTTGGGTTGATCCGACCCTGAGCTCTGTAAGTCCTGCTCTGCGTCTTGGGGGCTTGGTTTGCCTGGGCCTGCTCCATGATCAGAGAATCTACATCTAAACCTGTAAATTCAGCACCACTCTCTGCATTTCTGAGCTTGGGCTGCCAAAATTCAGCACTCTTTTTGGACGGTGCACGCCTGCCAACTCTAGCAATGTAACGCTGGAATGACACGCATTGCGGCTTTAAAGTGACACCCATCGCATTCATGGTGGTTTTCCAGATATGCATACCCTTCATGGCCCGGGCAGTTTCACAGGTGTTCTTAAAGTGAACGTGAAGATTTGAACCTCTTGGTTTGTATGATTTTGTGCGGTTTTTGGGTCAGGTGAATGGTGAACCATTTTTAGAGGTCACCTCAGAGACTGCTTACCGGAAAAGGATATTTTCCGTCTCTAGAAGGTGGCGAGGTGGCTCTCACCTGGGTGATTCCCTGCCTTCTTTGCTGCCTGACCAGCAAAGGTCACTGGCTCCGATTAGTCACATACTCCCCACAACCTCCCAGTCACGGCTTTAGGGTGGCAATACACTGATTTTGACTCAGACTTAAGTCCCAGGTCCACTCCTGGAACTGAGGGTATGGCCAGTGGTCAGGCCTCCTCTTCCCCTAGGGTCCATGGGGCAGGGGGATTCACAAAGGATACAGATGCCCAAAGGAGGGAGGAGATGGAGGCTGGCCTGTCCCAAACCAACTCGTGTCCAGAGGGAGTTACTATTAGAAGGCATTTATTATGAGCAGTCAGCCCCGATCCCTTTGAAATAGGAATGTGTGAGCTGTGTTAAGCAACAAGTTCCAGAAAAATGTATACCAAGGGCAGAGAGTTCCCTGATGTTAAAGTTAAGTGGAGGCGGACTCTAGTGGAGTGTGGCGTGAGCTTGCAGAAAGAGTGAGCGGAGAACTGGAGCCTTCCTCTTGGCTGGCATGAGGTGGTTCAAGGTGACCCTCCAGGGAGGTTTGTGCTGGGGCAGCCCTCGGTCCTCGGCCGTGGGGACGTTGACCTCTCTGAGCCTTGGTTTCCTCGTCTGTAACACAGAGATAACAGTGCTGCCTTACGTGTGTGCGAGGTCCCTTCAGTTGTGTCCAACTCTGTGTGACCCTATGGACTGTAGCCCACCAGGCTCCTCTGTCCTTGGGATTCTCCAGGCAAGAATACTGGGATGGGTTGCTGTGCCCTCCTCTAGAGAATCCTCCCAATCCAGGGACTGAACCTGTGTCTCTTGTGTCTAACCTGCTTTGGCAGACGGGTTCTTTACCACTAGCATCACATGGGAAGCCCATTGCCTTATAGGATCATTTATGTCTTGCATGCAATCTTAATGTTAATTGGTTAGCTGGTGCTCAGGAGGAGCTCAACTCTTAGGGAAAAGATGAGTTAGACCAGAGGTCCCCAACCCTAACTGGCTTGTGCCAGTTGGAAAAGATGAATTTTTGGGAAAAGATGAGTTATTGGGAAAGATGAGTTAGACCAGAGGTCCCCAACCCTAACTGGGGTTCCTGTTAGGAGCCTGGTTGCACAGCAAGAGGTGAGCAGTGGGTGAAATCAAAACTACTTTGCCCCTCCCCACTTCCATGGAAAAATTGTTTTCCATGAAGCTGGTCCCTGGTGCCAAAAAGGTTGGGGATGGCTGTGTTAGAGCATTCTGAAGAGACAGCAGGCCTCGGCGCAGTTTTATGCACTCTCAGTGAGTCTGTTTTCCCCTTGTCTCACATCTCCCTCCCTGAGGCAGGATGACTGCGTTCTCTGACTCCAGTCCAGCGAGGCTCAAGAGTCAGAGCCTTTGCAGGAAATGCTGACTGACCCTGTTCATGCACTTCCTTGCTTCTGACTCCCACACGGTAAAGAAAGAGCTCACCTTTCAATCTGAGAGACACACGAGCCACCCCACCCCTGCCCCATCCCGGCCCACTCCAGTTGTATGCCATGGTTTCCCTCCAGTGCTGCCCTACCAGCTTCACAGCTTCTGCCACAGATGAAGCTGAGCCTCTTTCAACCTCTCCCAAATCCTGGTTTCCCCTTAGTAACAGACCCAGTAGCAAAACAGCAGAAATTACCCCTCTTTTGTGAAGGGTGTTGTGTCTCAGAGATTTGTTGGAAATGCAGTGTCTTTATTGTTTCAGAACTGGTGCTTGATGTATGCATGAGGGTTCCTGCAGAGGGTTGTTAGATGTGGTTCTCCAGAGAAATGGAACCAAGAGTGTGTGTGTTGTGTATATGTGTGTGTGTGTGTACACATACAGGCCAGAAGTCCAAGACGAGCTAAGATTTCAATTCTGAAGGCAGGAAAAAAAAAAAAAAAAAATGGTGTCTCAGTCCCCAGGCAGAGGAATTCTCTCTTCCTTGTGTGAGGTCAGTCCTTCTTATCTATTCAGGCCTTTGACTCATTGGGTGAGGCCCACCTGCACTGGGGAGGGCAATATGCTTTGCTCAGTCTACCGATTCCAGGGTTAATCTCAACCAGAATCGCTCTCACGGACACATCCAGAAATAGTGCTTAAACAAATGTTGGGGTA
Organism: Bubalus bubalis; assembly: GCF_019923935.1. Taxonomy (NCBI): domain Eukaryota; kingdom Metazoa; phylum Chordata; class Mammalia; order Artiodactyla; family Bovidae; genus Bubalus; species Bubalus bubalis. The sequence continues at coordinate 56,036,900 of NC_059176.1, read as the reverse complement.
CCCAGTCAGGTACAGTGTGGCCCAGTCAGGTCAATGCATAAAATTAACTGTCACACCTTTGGTGTAATCTTGAGGTTTAAAATTATCTTCTCAGGTGACCTGGTTTGGAATGCCTGGTGCAAGTAGGCCATGGTGTTCTAGAGGCTGGGTTGTGTTCCAGCTTCTCCCATGGGTAAGTGTTCAAGGGTCTTATTTTAAGCTCAGTAGGTTAATTTTCTCATCACAAGACTTTGTATAAGCAGTCAGGAGAAGGAAAGTGATTCTGTGGGTGATGGGGATTCATTCCCGTGAAGCAGGGCTGAAGTCAAAGCCCCCAGAATCTTCTCCCAGGGTCAGCGGTCAGTCCTGCTCCAGAATGAGTGACTACATGAGGCTTCAGGTTCCAACTACAGTCTGAGGTTTACAGTCCAGATTTTGCATTCTATAAGCCTCACCTACCAACAGCGGTCACTGTAAGCCTCATGATGTTTGAAAAATGGTGACCAACAGTGGTGACTTCATCCAGAAATCATCTGGGTGCTAGTCTCTTTGGGCATCTATAGGAGCCTTCTTGAGCCCTCGGGTCCACAGGCCATCTCCTGTTCTAGTGTTCCAGATGCTCGTGCAGGTGTGTGCCCAGTGGGCAGCCCTGGCACTGGGCACAGCTAACAGAAGGGCAAGTCCTTTGCAAAGTCAGGTGTTCCTCTGAACAGCTGTGACCCATCAGGGCGGAGATAGGAGACTTCCTGAGAAAGGTGTGGTGTGTGGGTCAGCATACTTTTGGGGCTTGACCCTAGTCTAGAGGGCTCGGGGGTGGATGGTTTTCCTTGTGGCTTTGTCGTGGGTTGCCTGTGGCGTATGGAGCCATTTCTGGGCTTAAATGTCTCCATCTAATGTTGGAGATTAAATTGGTCAGGGTTTGTAAGTCCTCTGAGGCAGAACAAAAGATCTATTTTATTCCATTGCCAGGAGGTGGAGGGAAAACAAGAATCTTGATGGTGAGAATCTGGACTGGTGGGGTTTATCACCTTAGCATTTAAGCTCCCGCACAAACCTGCTTCCTAAATACTGCTGTCCTGTGGCCCCGGGGAGGCCAATGGCTGTGCCCCTCTTAACACCTGGCTTGGCGTTTGCATCTTGCTGCATTGTGCTTGAAATGCATGTGGTGTGTCTCACACACACACACACACACACACACAGTGCTTGTGATGGAAGCAGAATGGCAGATTGCTTTGTAATGAGGCTAGGGGGTTGTCAGGCTGTATACCTGATGCCGCAAAGTCTCTACACAGAGAACCGCGGGCGGCAAATACTATAGGCTATGTAGGTTGCTTTATGTCAAAGGTGTAGATAAATATATATATTTTCTATGTAAATAATCCTTTCACAAATCATGTTTTTGATGAATACTAGGCAAGAAAAGAGCTTCCCTGGGCTTCCCTGTTGGCTCAGACAGTGAAGAATCTGCCTGCAATGCTGGAGACCCTGGTTTGATCTCTGGGTTGGGAAGATCCCCTGGAGGAGGGCAGGGCAACCCACTCCAGTCTTCTTGCCTGGAAAATTTCATGGACAGAGGAGCCTGGTGGGCTATAGTCCACGGGGTTGCAAAGAGCTGGACACAATTGAGAGACTAACGCTTTCTTTCTTCAAGAAAAGAGCAAGTTGCTGTTCCTAAGAAATTCTTACTTGAAGGTGAACTTCTGTTTTCACTATTTTGCAAACTTCTTGAGGTGTTTTGTGTGCTGGGGACAAAGAGACCCCACATGTGTCTTTGACATGGTCTCTGTGCAGGTACGGCTTACGGCCTGTGGGAAGCATGTTTAGAGAATATGATTCTTCAGCGCCGTATTTGTGATTTGGGGGTGGTGGTGGTTTGACTGGTTTCTCACAGACAGTTTCAAATATTTTTTTTCAGAAGAGGGACATCAGAGGATACAAGGCATTTGGGAAAAAGTTCAAAATAGTGGAGAAATAAACGCATAGAGCATCAGTAGTCGTAAAACAATATTGTTCCTTGTGGCATCATAAACTCTCAGCGTGGCCTGATCAATGATGCATGCTTCATAGAGAAGGTCTGACGCTGGAGACCGAAAGGCTTGCTCAGCAGTTTCCTGGGGGCCCCTAGTGACCGTCCACCATCCCAGAGGTAAAAGCCTAAGGGTTACCGCTCCCGATGGTCGTAAATCCTTGTGATGGAAACAATACTCATTTGTCCAAGTCTTTGTCATATGAGAGAGGCCGTAGCCCATTTAAGTCCTTTTTGTTGATTCTTTTTTTTAAAAATTTATTTATTTGGCTGTGCTGGGTCTTAGTTGTGGCACACAGGATGTTTCAGCTGGGGCATGTGGGCTCTAGTTTCCTTGCCAGGGATTGAGCCCCGTCCCCCTGCACTGGGAGTGCAGAGTTTTGGTCGCTGGACCACGAGGGAGGTCCCTCTCTGTTGATTCTTTCACCAGCAGCCCTTTTTGCTGAGAGCCTGCTGCCTGGGCTGATTGAATGCCTCGTCTCACTTCATCCTCCCTGGCCTGTGAGGTACAGATCCTGTCCTCAGCCCATTTTCTTCATGAGTACGTTGAGGCCCCGGGAGATTGACTGACTTGCCTGTGATCACGCAGGTAGAAGGTGGCCCAGCCTGGGTTCTGATTCAGCAGGCCAGCCTGTGGGGCAGCGCACACGGTGGTGCCAGGCTGTGACGCCTGTGCTTGGAGCAGTGACATGCCGCCACAGCAGGGCTGAGATAAAGGTGAGGGGCCGGGGGATGAGGGGACAAGGTATCTCAGGCCTGGCCCAGGGCGTGGCTGAGCTCCATCCACGGTGAACATTCTGATCTTTGGCTCGTTGTGGGTTTTCTTTGCCTTACTTTGCCTTTTGAAAATCTTGAGTCTGGGTGTTATGGATCCTGATCCCTGGGCTTTATAGCGCTCAGGGCACATCTTTGCTTTGTGGGTGAGGACCAACAAGGGATGCTGAGCTCAGGATCCCGCCCGAGGTCCCATGGCTAGAAGTGAAGGAGCTGGATGGGGTTTTGCCAGATCTCCTGGGAGCTGGGCTGGGGGTGGCAGTGTGGCTGACTTCAGTGGGCATCGCTCTGGTCTCAGGCATGTGCTTCCCCTTGTCCAGGTCTGGGAAGAGGCTGAAGAAGACCCGCAAGTATGACATCATCACCACTCCTGCTGAGCGAGTGGAAATGGCCCCGCTGAACGAAGAGGATGATGAGGACGAGGACTCCACAGTATTTGACATCAAATACAGGTACTGGGGGGCTTCCCTGGAGGCTTGGTGGTGAAAGAATCCACCTGCCAAGCAAGAGATGCAAGTTCGATCCCTGGGTCAGGAAGATCCCCTGGAGAGGGAAATGGCAACCCACTCCAGTATTCTTGCCTGGGAAATCCCACGGGCAGAGGAGCCTGGCAGGCTACAGTCCACAGGGTCGCAAAGAGGCGGACACGACTGAGAGACTAAACGACAACAGAGGCTGGGTGGGGACAGCGGCTTCCTCCTGAGCTCACAGACTCAGGAAGGTGGGGTGGTCCACCTTTGAAGACACTGAGTGGCCAGGAGTATAATCTTGTTTTTTGGCTGTCTTTGACTTTGGGGCATTCTGCTTATGTGGGGAGAAGTGCTCTGATCCCTTCTGGGAATGCACAGCACCCAGGAAGCCAGCAGGGAAATGGGTATTCTCAGCTCTTTCCATATGCTAATAAGGTGAAAGTGAAAGTGTTATCCGCTCAGTCGTGTCCAACTCTTTGCAACCTCATGGACTGTAGCCCACCAGGCTCCTCTGTCCATGGGATTCTCCAGGCAAAAATCCTGGAGTGGGTTGCCGTTTCCTTCTCTGGGGGATCTTCCCGACCCAGGGGTTGAACCCGGGACTCCTTCACTGGGAGGAGCCAGCTTTACAGGAGCAAAAAGGGGGCTGGATTTCAGACCATGAGCTTCCCGAGCACAGGCTGGCGGGGGTCTGGTGCACACAGCCTCCTGTGCCTCACGCCATGCACGTGAATGGAAACTGCTCTTTTGGGCTTGGTTAGCTGGTAACGGAGCGTGTGGGGTGGGGGCTACTCCTTGGATGGAACTGACTGCTGAGTTCCAAAGGCAGGTGTTTTTCTTTAAGGTTGCCTATGGAAAGTCAGAATGACTGTGTGACTTCAGGATTGTCTTTTGGGTTTTGGCTCCTTTGGGATGTACTGCTTTTGGGTCTGTGGGATTCTCAGTGTGAAAGCTGGGGTGACTGGAGTTTATTTATTTATTTATGGCTGTCTTTGGCCTTCGCTGCGGCATATGGGCTCTCCAGAGTGTGGGTGTGGACTCTATAGTGGGGGCACACGGGCTCTCCATGGCTCATGGGTGAGCCATGAGCTCAATCTGGTGAGCCACTAAGTACCCAGGCTTAGTGTCTAGAATGTGTGGGCCTCCTGCCCCGAGCCATGTGGGATCCCAGCTCCCCAACCAGCGATCAGACCTGTATCCCCTGCAGTGGAAAATGGACTCCCCACCACTAGACTGCCAGGGTGGCCCTGGCGAATGTAGTTTAGAGATGAGGGCATGGAGACCCAGAGAGGGGCCCTGGGTTGGCCAAGGTCTCAGGTCTTAATGGCAAAGATGAGACCCAAAAGCAGGCTGGGCCCAATCTGGAGATTCCACCCTCCCCCACAGGGTTCTGTAGAGAAACAGAATCAACAGCATATGTGCATACAGGAAGAGGTTTGTACAAAGGTCCAGGTCTGAAGGCCTGGGAACCAGGAGAGCCGGTGGTGTGAGCAGTGGGAGCGCAGGAGAAGACCAGTGTCTTGGCTCAACACAGGCACAGAGCAAATCTCCCCTTATCCTGCCTTTTGTGCTGTTCAGGCCCCCAACAGGTTGGATGAGACCTACCCACGCTGGGGAGGGCAACCTACTTTACTGAGTTGACCCAGACAATCATTAATCTCAGCAGGAACACCCTCCCGGATGCACCCAGACTACTGTTTGACCGAATATCTGGGAACCGTGTCACCCAGTCAGGTTGACGCATAAGAGTCACATTGCACACAGATTTCCCATGACTGAGAAAGTCAGTCAGTCAGTTCAGTCCCTCAGTCCTGTCTGATTCTTTGGGACCTCATGGACAGCAGCACACCAGGCTTCCCTGTCCATCGCCAACTCCCGGAGCTTGCTGAAACTCATGTCCATTGAGTCAGTGATGCCATCCAACCATCTCATCCTCTGTTGTTCCCTTCTCCTCCTGCCTTCAATCTTTCCCAGCATCAGGGTCTTTTCCAATGAGTCAGCTCTTCGCATCAGGTGGCCAAAGTATTGGAGCTTCAGCTTTAGCATCAGTCCTTCCAGTGAATATTCAGGACTGATCTCCTTTAGGATGGACTGGTTGGATCTCTTTGCAGTCCAATGGACTCTCAAGAGTGTTCTCCAATACCACAGTTCAATAGCATCACTTTTTCGGTGCTTAGCTTTCTTTATGGTCCAACTTTCACAACCATATGTGACTACTGGAAAAACCATAGCTTTGATTAGATGGACCTTGTCAGTAAAGTAATGTCTCTGCTCTTTAATATGCTGTCTAGCTTGGTCATAGTCTTTCCTCCAGGGAGTGAATATAGGTCATCCATATCTCTCCTGAATTGTCCTTTTCTAGCACGACCTTGGGTGTACTTGGCTATAAATGAGTTAGATTTGAGAAAGCAGTGTTTGAGATTTTGATGAGAGACATGTTGACTCTGTAGATTGATTTAAAGAGAATCAGCCCTTTATACTAAGTGGACTACATCAGACAGAGAAAGACATATTATATGATATCGCTTATGTGTGGAATTAACAAATACAACAAAGTAGTGAATATAACAAAATAAAAAGAGGCAGACTCACAGATACAGAGAACAAACTAGTGGTTACCAGTGAGGAGAGGGCAACGGGGAGGGGCAAGATAGGGGTCGGGGATTCAGAAGTACAACCTACTAGGTATAAAAATAGCCACAGAGATATATGGCACCACATGGGGAATATAGCCAGTACTTTATAATAACCATAAATGGAGTATAACCTTTAAAAGTTTTTCCTTTAAAAATTTTGAATCATTATATTGCATACCTGTAATTTACATAATGCTGTATATCAACTATACCTCAATAAAAAAAAAATAAAGAGAATCAGGCCCTTTATATTCTCTCTTCTCATCCATGAGTGTGGAATGACTTCCCATTGATTTAGGTATTTTAAGAAATGTCTTTCAAAAATTTCTCCATTAATGTATTATGAATTTTTGCTAGATATATTCCAAGGTGTTTTACAATCTGACATGTATATTTTTTGCTTTCAAATGCTATTTTATTTATACTCATGTCTGAAAAAAATGTACTATTGTATTCATGTACATACTGGTATTGGAAAAAGAGTTGTTAATGAATCACACATAAATTTTATGGGGAATGCACAACATTAAGACATGGGTTTGTTATATATAGAGGAACAAACCATTAACTATGATTTGCATTTTAGGTAAATAACGGCCCCCTTTGAGAAGAATCAAAACAATTACTAATATGCATCTGTACTGCATAATACTATGTACATAAGAAGTGGTTATACTGATTTTATTGCTAAGCCATTTTATCTATCTCACATTCAAGTCACCGAAATAAAATGAAATGTGAAGACAACGCTGTCTTCATTGAGTCACAATGGAAAGGCTTGGCTGTGTCCTGCAGGCCTGCTGGGGTTATTGTACAGGAGGGAGCCCTGGATGGCTTTAGTGGATTACAGACTGTTCTGATTCTGAGCCATGGAATGGGATCTCGTTTATATTTGGTGTCTGAGCTGACTCCTTTGGGGCTGCGATGGACGGAGTGATTTTTGTGGTAGCCCCAGGTCTGACTGCATAAGAAAAGCCTGAGGAAAGAAATATAATAGTCTGTCTGGACAGTCTTAACTGTAGGCTTGTTCCTGAGTATAGGTGGGAAGAGGGTCTGGGTATAAGTATTACTGTGGTCTGAACACAGCTGGGTGGAAGTCGTGTCCAATGGCATGAGGAGGAGGAACATACAGAACCCACTGTCAGACCAAGAACCTTCCCCGGTGAATCTCAGTGCTTCAGACCATGGAGCAAGTTCCTTTCCTAGGAACAATTAGTGCTGTATTGGTATTGCTCCTGGCTAGGACAGTCACCAGCAAAGGCAAATGATGGTAAATGATGGGTGATTTTGCAAAGGCAAAATTAAAACTTTTTTTTTTCAGTTTTCTTGCATAGCACTGTATAAGTTGAAGGAAAACATATGACATACATGTATTGGGAAATGATTGCCACAATAAGTTTAGTTGACATCTAGCACCTCACATAGTTAGAAAACCGTTTTTTCCCTTGTGATGAGAACTTCTGGGATCCACTTTCCGGGCAGCTCTGAGGTCCGTCATGCGGCAGTGTTACGTGGGGTCATCACGTTGTGCATTACCTTCCCAGGATGTATTCGTCTCCCACCTGGAAGCTTGAACCTTTTTTACCGTCTTCACCCAATTCTCCCATCCCCAGGGCCCTGATTCTGATAACTGCAAATCTCATCTCCTTTTCTATGAGTTTGGTTTTTTTAAATTCCACATATAAGTGAGATCACACAATATTTGTCTTTCTCAGTCTGACTTACTTCACTTAACGCGATGCCCTCATGGGCTGTCTGTGGTCTTGTAAGTGGCAAGATTCCTTTCTGTTTGGTGCTGAGGAGTGTTCCATTGTGTGTGTGTGTGTGTGTGTAAACCACACTTTATTTATTCGTCTGTCAGTGGACACTTTGCCAGATGATTACATGGAACCACCTGGAAAGTGTTAAGGCAGCAGATAATACTTCTGCTGTTTGAGAATCTGAGTCTGCTCCCTGGTCTGTGGCCATGCTCTGGAGTGTGTTCTTTGGTCACTGTAGTAATGCCCCCCCGCCCCATTCTCTAAGTCACACAGCAACAGCATGGGGCCCTTTCACCTGTGGTGATTTTTAATACAGGAATCACTTAAGGCCCCCCAGGCACCTCTGTGCCTCTCCTCCACCCCAATTCTGGGCAGAAAGTCGAGACCCAGCAAGTCCTTTCATATTAGTCTTTCATCCCCGATCATCCACCGTAATGGCCCCCGTGTCCCACCGGATCAGTCTCCACGCCTGCGTTTCTGCTTCTGGGGCTGCAGGCTTCTCTTTGCTGTCACTTTGGGAACAGCTTCAAAGACAAGTACCTCTGCAAGCCGCTGCCACACGATTCATGACCTCAATCTGAGCCTCCTTTTAAAAAATGTCGCTTTCGTACTTTCTGTTCTTGGTGTCTAGAAATGCAGTTGATTTTTTTTTAAATGGTGATTTAAAAAATATCCAGCAGCCTCATTAAACTTTATGAATTCTAGTAGTGTAACTGTGGATTCTTTTCAGTTTTCTATGTCGATATATCATGTGAGACTAATGGGAGTGCCCCCCTTTCCCTCAAGTCCTTCATCATTTCACCCTTTTTTAAAAAGCCTTTTTATACTCATTCTTGGTCTCTAGGTCCTTGTTAAATAGAAGTGATGGTAATAGGCATCCTGTCTTATTCTTGATCTCAACAGCTGTGCTTTCAGTATTGATACTAACTGCAGTGTTTGCTATAGCAAACCCTGTACAAACCATATAGGGTTTGTAGATTTTTTCCCAAGAAGCTTCCCTCTATTCACAGTTTGCTAATGTTGATTTTATTAAATGTATTTCCCAGCTGTATTGAGAATATTATACTTTTTCCTTTAATCTGTTAAGGTGGTGAACTTATAATTATTGATTTTTTCCCCTAATATTAAATCAATTTTGCATGCCTGAGATAAAAGGAGTTTGGTCCTGGTCATGTTTTTATTCACATTGCTACCTTCAGTTTGCTGATATTTTGCTTAGGACTTTCTTGTTTCTCTTAGAGACTGAGATTGGTTTGTAATTTTCCTATTTTGTCATATCCTTGTCAGGCTTTGCCCAAAGAAAGGCAATGCCAAAGAATGTTCAAACTATTGCACAATGGCATTCATCTCACATGCTAGCAAAGTAATGCTCAAAATTCTCTAAGCCAAGCTTCAACAGTATGTGAACCATGAACTTCCAGATATTCAAGCTGGTTTTAGAAAAGGCAGAGGAACCCGAGATCAAACTGCCAACATCTGTTGGATCATAGAAAAAGCGAGAGAGTTACAGAAAAACATATACTTTTGGTTTATTGACCACACCAAAGCCTTGGACTGTGTGGATCACAACAAACTATGGAAAATTCTTCAAGAGATGGGAATAGCAAACCACCTGACCTGCCTCCTGAGAAATCTGTATGCAGGTCTGTATGCAGAACTGGACATGGAACAACAGACTGGTTCCAAATTGGGAAAGGAGTACGTCAAGGCTGTATTTTGTCACCCTGCTTATTTAACATATATGCAGAGTACATCATGCGAAATGCTGGGCTGGATGAAGCACAAGCTGGAATCAAGATTGCTGGGAGAAATATCAATAACCTCAGATACACAGATGACACCACCCTTATGGCAGAAAGCGAAGAAAAACTAAAGAGCTTCTTGATGAAAGTGAAAGAGGAGAGTGAAAAAGTTGGCTTAAAACTCAATGTTCAGAAAACTAAGATCATGGCATCTGGTCCTATCACTTCATGGGAAATAGATGGGGAAACAATGGAAACAGTGAGAGACTTTATTTTGTGGGGCTCCAAAATCACTGCAGATGGTGACTGCAGCCCTGAAATTAAAAGACACTTGCTCCTTGGAAGAAAAGCTATGACCAACCTAGCCAGCATATTAAAAAGTAAAGACATTACTTTGTCGGCAAAGGTCCATCTAGTCAAAGCCATGGTGCTTCCTTTGTAGCTCAGTCAGTAAAGAATCTGCCTGCAATGCAGGAGGCCCAGGTTCGATCCCTGGGTTGGGAAGAATCCTGGAGAAGGAAATGGCAACCCACTCCAGTATTCTTGCCTAGAGAATCTCATGGACAGAGGAGCTTGGCTGGTTACAGTCCATGGGGTCCCAAGTGTCAGACATGACTTAGTGGCTAAACCACTTATGCCTGCATTACATGGTTTTTCCAGTAGTCATGTTATGGATGTGAGAGCTGGACTATATAGAAAGCTGAGCGCCAAAGAATTGATGCTTTTGAATTGTGGCGTTGGAGAAGACTCTTGAGAGTCCATTGGACTACAAGGAGATCAAACTAGTCAATCATAAAGGAAATCAGTCCTGAATATTCATTGGAAGGACTGATGCTGAAGCTCCAATACTTTGGCCACCTGATGCGAAGAACTGATTCATTGGAAAAGACACTGATGCTGCGAAAGATTGAAGGTGGGAGGAAAAGGGGACAACAGAGGATGAGATGGTTGGATGGCATCACCGACTCAGTGGACATGAGTTAGAGCAAGCTTTGGGAGTTGGTAATGGACAGGGAAACCTGGCATGCTGCAGTCCGTGGACACGACTCAGTGACTGAACTGAACTGTCAGGCTTTGGTAGAAGTTTTACTAGCTTCATAAAACAAATTGAGGCAGTTCCTTATTTTCCTTTTCTCTGAGATAGTATCAGATTGGAATTATTTGTTTCTAAATGTTTAGTAGAATTTGCTAAAACTGTCTGGGCCCTGATGCTTTCTTTGTTTGAAGACTGGAAAACACTATTGATGTCTAATTCTTTGAATAGTTACAGGACTATTTAGTCTTTGTTTCTTCTCGGGGCAATTTTTTGGCTTTTAAAAAATACTTATTTATTTATTTGGCTGTGCCCAGTCTTGTTGGGGCATGCAGGATCTTTACTTGGGGCATGTAGGATCTAGTTCCCTGACCAGGGACGGAACCCGGGCCCCCTGGATTGGGAGTATGGAGTCTTAGCCACTGGACCACCGGGAGGTCCTGTTCTTGGAGCAGTTTTGATGGGTTTTATTTTTCTGAGATTTTGTCCTTGTCATCCAAGTTTTCAAATGTATCGTCTAAGGTTATTCACAATGTTCTCTTTTTATCGTCTTTTTATTCTTTGTCCCGTGTGTAGTCATGGTCCCCTTTTCATTCTTTTTCATTGTTGTTTTTGAAGTATTTGTTTATTTGGCTCTGCCAGGTTTTAGCTGTGGCACGTGTAATCTTTATTTGCAGCATGTGGGATCTCATTCTCTGACCAGGGATTGAACCCGGGCCCTCTGCCTTGGGAGCATGGAGTCTTAGCCACTGCACCACCAGGGAAGTCTCCCCTTTGCATTCTTAATATTGCTTGAAAGTGAAGTCGCTCAGTCGTGTCCGCCTCTTCGCGACCCCATGGACTGCAGCCCACCAGGCTCCTCCGCCCATGGGATTTTCCAGGAGAGAGTACTAGAGTGGGGTGCCATTGCCTTCTCCAATAATAATATTGCTTGTTTGCCTTTTCTCCTTTTTCCTGATTAGTCTTGCTGTACATTTAATTTTATCCATCTGTACAAAGAACCAACTTTTGATTTCTTTGATCCTTTCTATTGTATTATCATTTTTTATTTCAGTTGATTTCTGCTTCTCTTCCTTAAGCTTTCTTTGAGTGCATTCTGTTTTTTTTTCTAACTTCTTCCATTGGCTATTCAGCTCCTTTATTTTCAGCTGCCTTGATGTTAGCATTTATTCTGTAATCTTATCTACTTCAGCTGCCTCCCTCAGGCTCTCCTTATCAGTGCCAGGCATTACCCTGCCTCCCTGTTTGTTGTGAAGGACGATGGACTTCAAGTGGTTCCTGTGAGAAGTTGGTGCCATTTGTGAGGATGTGAGTGAACTTGGGGCCGAGTCATCCGACAAAAGACCACTCTAGTCCTCGGGCTCGAAGACCTTCGGTCATTGAAAAAGACAAAGACTGGGTCATAGCTTTTCTTATTACAGATGTAATGTATGCTATGGAGATTACAGATTTAAAAAAAGGAAAAATAAAATTACATTTAATCTCGCTACTTAACGATAGCCAGTAGAGTGTGTGTGAGTACGTACCTGTAGAATCCTCTTTTTTTTTTTTTTTTTTTAACAGAAATAGGACTGTGTTACCCACATAGCTTTGGAATGGTTTTCCACCTGAATGGCATGTCACAAACCAGTTTTTAGGTCAATACGTTTGAAAGAACAAGGATTTTAAGGCCGGTTTTATGTCGGCTTTAGTGCTTTTGAGACCTTCTCTGTCTACACGTGATGGTCTGCTCACCGGTCCTCATCTTTCCTGTTTAGACAGAACTCAGCTAAAGTTTTTGGTTCCTGCTGGGAAACAGACTACATTTAAATCGGATGTGGCTGAATCATGACCCTAGTTGGTTTTATGAATGAGTGCAAAGAGGAAAATCGTGTTTCTGGCGCCCGGGTGGTGAGGTGGTACCCTGCCTTGTATTACGCTTGTGGCTCGGATAACATCTCCTCACTTGGAGCCCGTGAGCATCAGCCAGGCAGGAAGTGGGGCGGAGAGAAGGCAGGCAGAGCAAGGCTTCTGTGGGCAGCCCTCCTCCCAGGTTCCCATGGCACTGAGATGTTACAACATGTCAGGTTAGAACCCTGACATTTAGGGCCAGGTGCGGGGAGGGAAAGGGGCTTCCCACATGGTGCAGTGGTAGAGAATCCGCCTGCCAGCGCGGGAGACTTAAGAGACACAGGTTTGATCCCAGGGTCAGGAAGATCCCCTGGAGAAGGAAATAGCTACCCACTCTAGTATTCTTGCCTGGAGAATTCCAGAGACGGAGGAGCTTGGTGGGCTACATACAGTCCATGGGGCTGCAAAGAGTCAGACATGATTGAGCAACTAAGCACACACATGTGCCTGTGTGGGGAGGGAAGAGAGTCTGTGGAAATGAGTTTCCAACTCTGTACTTAAAAAGGCTAATTGGAAGGGAGAAATGATGGCTTAGTGGAGTGCAGAGAACCCTGGGGTTTTGAAATGGTTCCTTATTTCAAAAGGCATTTGCATCCTGGTTGCATGCATTTGAGCTTGGTTGGCCTTGCGTATATGGTGGCTGATGCTATGGGCCTCTGTACCTCCCCGGTTTATTACTGAGGCCTTTTGTGACATCATCTAGGCGATCCCAGGGGCGAGGCGGATGCTACTCTTTCTCCATCTGGTAGGCGGCACCGGCAGCTGTGACCAGCACAGCCCAAAGGCACTCTGCTTGGAGAACACACCAGACTGGTTCCCTGGGGCCGGGAGGGAGGGTTTAGTTCCTCTGCGTCTTAAGTCTGGAAAAGATGTGACCCGTGGGAGTGCCGATGTGCGTTCCAGAGATGCCTGCCACCCACCTTTTCCTGGATAGGGCTACCGGAGGAAATATAATTAGAAACGCGCGAGATGTCCCCTGCACCTCTGGGGGCTGTGCCTAGCATCATCTTATCTTTGGAACAAAACGTATTCAGTGGCTGTTTGCAGCCAGAGGCCCCTGGAGGCTGTGGTAGGAGAGGGAAAAAACAGATTTGATTTGGTTATCCTAGACTGAGGTCCGGGACCTGGGTCCCCACGGCCACCCTAGGGCAGTGCCAAAGCTAAGTCCCTGCTAAGCGCACTCAGGGCAATGACTTCTCGAATCCTCGAGCTGGGAAAGCCCATTGGCTCACCCCACGAGCCCTCATCTCCTGAGGATGAGGAGTGAGGCTATTGGAGTGTCAGCGTGGGGACAGCTGCAGAGGCAGTGGGTACCCTGAGTTGCTGGGGCCTGGGAGGAATCAGAGGGGACCCGAGGACCTGCAGGCTCCCCAGGGGTGCTGGAGCATCCTTCTTGTTGTTGAGTCTCTTAGTCATGTCGACTCTTTTGCAACCCTGTGGACTGTAGCCCAGCAAGCTCCTCTGCACATGGGGTTTTCCAGGCAAGCATACTGGAGTGGATTTCCATTTCCTTCTCCAGGGGATCTTCCTGAATCAGGAATCAAACATGCGTCTCCTGCATTGGCACATGGATTCCCCCAGAGCATCCTACCTGGACCTGAAACAACCTCAGAGGCCATCCCAAAGCAGTCTGACTAACTCTCTGCCAGCCCTCTTGCTTGCAGAATGCTGAGCTTACGTGTTATATGTAAATGAGTGTCTCCTGAGGCATTTTTGTTTCTTTGAATCGCAATTCTGGCATTCTGGGGGCAGTTCTCAGCTAAGGTATTGTGCCCCTTAAAACTAGTTGAGTTTTATGTCTATGAGGAGGGAGACTATGGAAACAGGAATTTGTGTGGTGATGAAAATTTACTGCTCAGTGACTCCTTTTTTTATTGAAGTATAGTTGATTTACAATGTGTTAGTTTCAGGTGTACAGCCAAAGTGATTCAGTTATACATATACATATATCTATTCTATTTCAGATTCTTTCCCCTCTTAGGTTATTACAAAACCTTGAGTATAGTTCCTTGTGCTGTACAGCAGATCCTTGTTGGTTATCTATTTTATATATACCTTCGTGCTCAGTTGTGTCTGACTCTCTGCGACCCCATGGACACACCCCACCAAGCTCCTTTGGCTATGGAATTGTCCAGGCAAGAATGCTGGGGTGGGTTGCCAGTTCCTTCTCCAGGGGATCTTCTGTTGACCCAGGGATCGAACCCACGTCTCTTACGTCTGCTGCCCTGGCAGGTGGATTCTTCACCACCAGCGCCACCTGGGAATCCCTGTTTTATATATAGCAGTGTGCATGTATTAATCCCAGACTCCCAAGTTTTCCCTCCTCCCTTTCCCTTTCGATAACCATAAGTTTGTTTTCTGTATCTGTGGATCAGTTTCTGCTTTGTGTATAAATTCATGTGTATCATTTTCTTCGATTCCACTTTTGAGTGACATCCTGTGGTATTTGTCTTTCTCTTTCTGACTTACTTCACCTCGTACGATACTCTCTAGGCCCGTCCATGTTTCAGTGAATTTGATTGAGTGGCCTGCTTACGTACATATACGGTTTACAGTGCTGTGTGAGAATCAGGCGTGAAAAGGGGGGAAAGGGAAGGAACACACACAATCTTTGCCGGCAGAGCTTTGGTAGAAGCTTGCCGCGCTGTTGGATTGTTCTTTTCTGTGGTCGGCGCGGTGGGATCAAAGCAGGGGGACTGCCCGGGGCCCCTGGCACGGGGTGGTGGGGTCCTCCCGTCTGCCTGTCTCCGGAGCACTCATACGTGCAGCCCGGCCTCCCGCCCGGCTTCTCCATTGTTTATTCCCGTGCCTGCTGTGCCGTCCTTCTGTGGCATCCTGGTTCCCAGACAGCTGCTCCCCTGTGGAGGGCTCTTTGTACCCACAGATAAGCTTCCTGTGAAGCATGGGACAGGGACAGGTTGGGGAGTGTCTCTCCTTTTCTGGGATGTGTCATGCAGGTTAGTTACAAATCTGAAGGGCATAAACATATCTCATGGTGCCTAAACATGCCTTCACTTCACCTGGAGTCTCCAGGGAGGGTGGGGACAGGGTCAGAATGGACCCCCTTTCTGGTTGGCCTTAATGACAAAGCAAGGATGTCAACAGTGGTTTGGCTGCTCTGGAGGAGGGAAAGGACCCAGAGAACCCCCTTGGAGTCTCTGCCCATCACCTTCTGTGTGTGTCCAGATCACGGTGAGTGCAGGTTCTGGGCTGAGATGGCGAGACGGCAGGAACACAGACTCTCACAAGAGGACCTGGTCACACAGGGCTCTGTGGGCCGCCAGGAGGGTCTCGTCTCGCTGGCACCCCTTCCCAGTGGAGATGAAGCTTACAGGGGATTAGGAAGGACCAGGGAGTGAGCCCGGAGCTGATTAACAGGCAGGGGGGAGTGTGAGGGCGTTGGAGGAAGAAATAATGGCATGTCGACAGGTGCAGCTTTAAGCAGATGTGGGACTAACCAGGTGGCACCAACCAGAAGGAACCCACCTGCCCATGCAGGAGACATGAGAGATGCAGGTTCAGTCCTTGGGTTGGGAAGATCCCCTGGAAGAGGGCATGGCAACCCACTTTGGTATTCTTGCCTGGAGAATCCCGTGGACAGAGGAGCTTAAGTCACAAAGAGTCGGGCACGACGGAAGTGACTTAAGCATGCAGAGCTAACCAGGTGGCCTACAGCTGTGAACCTAGGCCCCTCCCCAG
Organism: Bubalus bubalis; assembly: GCF_019923935.1. Classification (NCBI taxonomy): domain Eukaryota; kingdom Metazoa; phylum Chordata; class Mammalia; order Artiodactyla; family Bovidae; genus Bubalus; species Bubalus bubalis. The sequence continues at coordinate 56,020,891 of NC_059176.1, read as the reverse complement.
GAGAGCACCCCAAAGTTCATGGCCTCAGGGAAACAGTGGGGTGAAAAGAAGAGAGTGGGGACTTTACGGCCAGCCTCCTCACCCCAATCCCCATCTTGGTTTTCCCCAGAACTTCCCAAATCCTGGTAGCAGTGGAGTCTGAAGCACAGCTGAGCACAGCACTCAGACTTGAGATCCAGAGCCGGTGACCTCCAGGGTGCTGGTATACGCCCCCAGAACTCCCTGTGGGGTGGATGAGCAGGTCTGTTTCCTTTGTCCGGCAGCAGCCTCCGAGGTTTAGTTCCGCTGGAGAGGGAGCCTGAGGAATCAGATGTGCTTGATTCCTTGTGGGCTCCCCTCCTCTTGATCCAGTTCCACCGGCTCTGTGTGTGTGTGTGCACACGAGGGTGTTTATTCCTATAAACACAAGGGGTGTCAACAGCTGCACATGGTGTATGTGGCAGGGGCCGGGGTGCAGGCAGAGAACCTATCAGAGAATCAGGGGGCGGGCCCTAAGGGCATCCGGAAGATGCAGTTCAACTAAATGGCAATTTGGGGATGCCAGTGAAAGGGAATTTTCAGCGCGTTGGTGGTATGTAAAGCTCACATCTCTGTGAGTGCTGACGGTCTGCTTTTTCCAGATTCAGCAGGGTCACTGGCTTGTGCTTCTGTTCACATGCACGTCTGCTCGGGCATAGCTCTTGGGAATCGGGCCCCTTTACTCTGGTCCGATTCTCATTTTCGGAAACCTTTGCTGCTCCATCTCCTGGGTCCTGGCCCCTGCCCTTCACGCTCAACACTGAACTTGCAGCCAGATGCAGTGGAGAGCCTGATGGTGGGGTCAGGGCTGCTGGGAGGTCCTCAGGCTGCGTCTATAGAGTGGGGGTGAGTGCCTTGGCTCTGTAGATTGTGGATGTCAGTCAGTGGGAGTGAGCCGCCCACTCCCCAACCCAGAGAAGGGGGCATGTGGGTGATCTAAGCCTTCACAGTGTGGACGTGGCCATGGGGATTTATCTTTCTCTTCTCTACTCTGTTGAGTAGGGGACGCTAGTGGACAGTACGAGGATACCCCCCACCTTTTTTTTTTTAATTGGAGATAATTTCAAAGTTAAAAAATGTTGCAAAACAAATAGAGTATAGGGAACACCCAGATACACTTTACCTAGATTTTCCTATTTTAATATTTTGCCTCATTTGCCTTATGGTGGCTCTGTGTGTTCAGATTATTTTTTTCTGAACCATTTGAAATAAGTTACGTGTATCATGTCCCTTCCCCCCAAAATAAAGTGTGCATTTCCTAAAAATAGGATGTCCATATCTTTCAGTAATTAGCTACCTGATATTTATATTTGGGATCATATAACATCAAAGCTGTGGTTTTTCTAGAACTCATCTACAGATGTGAGAGTTGGATCATAACGAAGGCTGAGTGCTGAGGAATTGATGCTTTCGAGTTGTGCTGCTGGAGAAGACTCTTGAGAGTCCCTTGGACAACAAGGAGATCAAACCAGTCAATCCTAAAGGAAATAAAGCCTGAATATTCATTGGAAGGGCTGATGCTGAAGCTCCAAAATTTAGGCCACCTGATTCGAAGACCCAACTCACTGGAAAAGACCTTGATGCTGAGAAAGATTGGAGGCAGGAGGAGAAGAGGGTGACAGAAGATGAGATGGTTGGATGGCATTACTGACTCAATGGACATGAGTCTGAGCCAACTCTGGGAGACTGTGAAGGACAGGGAAGCCTGGCATGCTGCAGTCCATGGGGTTGAAAAGAGTCAGACACAATCTAGCAACTGAACAACAGCAATATCATGCAGAGAAGTTTGTTATTTTATAAGTTCTATTAAGTCCCTACTATTTTTTCATGTGATTTTATCATTGTTTAGCTGCTCAGTCATGTCTGACTCTTTTGCGACCCCATGGACTGTAGCCCACTAGGCTCCTCTGTTCATGGGATTTCCCAGATAAGAATACTGGAATGGTTGCCATTTCCTTCTCCAGCATATCTTCCTGACCCAGGAATTGAACCCATGTCTCTTGCACTGGCAGGTAGATTCTTTACTGCTGAGCCACCTGGGAAGCCCAGATTATATAATGCCCACGTTTAAACGTTAATAGATGGACACGTCTCAGATTTTCCCTCCTTTTGTAAGTCTTTGGATGATGTCTTGAATAGATTTAGTCTTTCAGCTTTCCTTGATCATTGCACAAATATCTCTTGCACCCCCTACAATTGTCTGATGCTGTGCTTGGTGCTGGTGTTTAAAGGTGAACAAGTTCAGACAAGCATCTCATCTGCAGGGAGCTCCCAGTTTAAACAAGAGACAGACATCAATCAGATTATTACATAAACCACAGGTCATAATCCACAAACCAGGAGCCGGCAGCTTACGGCCCCCAGACCAAACCTGGCCTACTGCCTGTTTTTTTTATGACTCCCGAGCCAAGAATGATTTTTACAGTTTTGATGGTTGGAAAAGAATCAAAAGAAGAATAACGTTTCATGACATGTAAAACTTAAATGCAGTTCAAACCTCGGCATCCACAAATAAGGTTTTATTGAAAAGAATCAAAAGAAGAATAATGTTTCATGACATGTAAAACTTAAATGCAGTTCAGACCTCGGCATCCACAAATAAGGTTTTATTGAAACTCAGCCACAAGCATTTCTAGCAGTTAGGTCGAGCAGCTGCCACAAAAACTAAAGGACCTGAAAAGTCAAAAATATCTAATACTCTCCGGACTTCTAAACAGGGAGAGCTTGCTGAGTAAGTGAGTGAAGTTGCTCAGTCGTGTCCAACTCTTTGCAACCCCATGGACTGTGGCCTACTAGGCTCCTCCGTCCATGGGGTTTTCCAGGCAAGAGTACTGGAGTGGGTTGCCAATTCCTTTTCCAAGCCCTGGTGTAAATACTCGCAGGAGTGCTAGGAAGGAGGGTTACAAGAAGAGAGGTTGTGTACAGAGGTCTGTGTGGGGACCTAGGAAAGGATGCTGATCTGGGAGCTGAGTGAAGGGAAGGCATTACCTGGAGGAGTGGGTGTGCATTGCAGGCAGCATGTTCAAAGGTCCTGGGGTTGAGGAGGGTGGGGTTTTCAAGAACTGAAAAGATGGCTTTTCAGTGTGATGGGAATAGAGGTGGGGTGGCAGCTCAGGAAGTGCTGCTGGAGGGGCATGGAGAAGGGTGCCATCTGCCCTGCCATGGTGACAGTGATTATGTGGCCTGGGGGATGGCCGTGGGTAGGGAGGGGTGGCAGTGGGTGTGCGGCTCTGCCAGAGGCCGCTGACTTGTTCTTCCTCTTCTTTTAGGTAAAACCTGTTCACCAGCGTGTCGGTGTCCTGTGGCAAGCTGGTCAGCTGAGGCTCGGGGTGTGAAAGATCTGGAAGCTGTCCCATCCGAGGTGTTGAAACCAAAACAAACATTATTTGTGCAACTCTGGCACACTCCTGTGTGTGTGTGTGTGCAACGTCGGCTCTGTGTGTCACTGCAGGAGACACCACCCTCCGGACGCCCCTTTAAAACGTCACCCCTTCCTTTCCTCCCCGAGAGGGCTTTTGCCTTGCTAAGGGGTAGAAACAGGCTGATTTTAAAAATAATTTTAAAGCAACTCTGTCGACAAAAGTGAGAGACATCAGAAGTGACCAAGGACCTAAGAGTTTCCGACAGTCCGCTCTCCTGGATCAGCGATGTGTTGGACATGGTTTTTCTGGGCTTGCTGGAGCGCTGGCCTTTCGTTGGTGGTGGCTGTGTCCAAGTTTTAGAGTGCGGGGCGTAGAGCTGCTCAGCTCGTACAAGGTGTAAACAAGTCCTTGTGGTTCCTTTTCTTTCCTTTTCCCAAAGGGTTCAGCGGAACTGGCCATGGCTAGCTCACAAAGAATTCTGAATATCAGGGAGAGACCTCTACCTGTGTTTGCTGTGAGTGTGTGAGTGTGTGTGTGTGTGTGTGTGTGTGTGTGTATACGTGAGATAATTTCTCCATCTCCAAAGAGAAGAGAAAGTGCTCACCCATCTTCAGTTAGTAACATCCGTTGTTTCTCTGCCCTGTCACCGTTCTACGTTGTTGGTCTTAGAAATGGAATTAAAACAAAAAAAAATCACTGTGATAATTTGAATGGTGATCTGGTTTGCTGATAAAAAACCCCTGCCAGGGACTGTTGGTCCAGGCCAGGCTGGTCCAGGAGCCCATCCGGATGCAGGTGCTGAGAGCAGGCGGGCCCCTCCCACAGGTGGGGCCGGGGGTCGGGGCGGCGGGCTGTCCCACAGCTCGAGCGCCCAACACTTGCCGGCTTCTGGAAGCGGGGCCTCGGGCTGACTTCTTGGGACGCTGGAGGCCTCCCGTCTCCCAGTGTCCTTCTGGCTAAAGTCTCCGGGCAGTGCCTTGGGGTGCTGGGGACTCTGTCCTTTCTGGAAGGATGTTTTTAAAATTTTTCTATCTCCTCTTTCCTGGCATTCTGCAGGGTTCCCATCTTTGCCTGTGTATTGGCTGCTTCACCGCTTGGGATGAAAAACTCCAGCCTTTTCCCACTTGCCTCCTCTATTCAAATTCTTCAGTTTCCTGAGAAGGGGGCTGCCCTGCTTTGGGGTCCCCTGGCTCCCAAGCCCCGCTGGGCCTGCCAGGCTGACTCGCCGGCCTGTGGGGGACAGAGGACAATGCTTGGGGATGGCCAGCCTGAAGGTGGGGGCCCGTTGCCCCTTGGTGCCTCCCGTGACCACACTGCTTTCGCTGGCCTCCCTTCTCCCTTTCTCTGCCCTGTTTGCCGGAGGGCTAGGACAGCTTTGTCTCTGCCATCCACTGTGTCTTCGCGGGGGGTGACTCAGTGGGCCGGGGCACCTGGGAGCTGTGTGCCCTCAGAACCTTCGAACTGGAGCCACGGCTCCCACTTGCCTTTCCATCCTTGGAGAAGCTGGTTCTTCTGCCTGATGCGTAAATGCCAGGTGCTTGCCACTGGGCCTGGCAGAGGCAGCCCCCAAGGATGACCTTCCAGATGCCAGGGCTCTGGCACCACAGGCTCTTAAATAAAAACCCTTCTGGCGCAAACTGTGTGCATTGCCTTGGATGTTTTCTGAGCTGGGAGTCCAGTAGGGTGCCTTCCTGTGATCAGAGAGGCGGACCTGAGGCTGGGAGGGGCAGAGATGGGGGACCATGGGCAGGTCCCTGGTCCTGGGAGTTTAGAAAAAAATCCCAGGGGCACGGCACACTGCCCCCCTTTGTCCACTGCACACCCCTCGCTGGTGGAGAGGCGGCAAGGTGAAGTAGGCAGGCCGGCCTTTGTGTCGACTGGAACTGGGGGGAGTGGGGTCCAGGCAGTGGGAAGAAGGGAGGGTGGGGTAGGAGAGGAGGCAATGGGGGGACCCTTCCATTACCTGCATTATCCAGCCCCTCCTCTGTGAAGATAAGTTCTGTTTCTTAAAAGCAGAGTGAGTTGGGCCTTGGAAAAGCAAAGTTGGGCTGGAGGGAATGTCAGAGCTGGTAGGTGGTCTTCCTCCCTCTTTTTGTTCTTTTCCTGGGCCCTTCAGAGGGGCCGACTTCATGGTGAAAGGGGCCCAAGGTCCAAAAGGATCCCACACCCCCAGCTTTCCCACATCTCTGCTTTCCTCCCTTGGTGGAAGTTCAGGTGTCCTTAAATGGGGGTACCCCGATCCCGAAGACCCAGTTCCCATTCTTTTACAAGTGCATGAAATTCAAAGTGTTAGTCCATCAGTTCAACTCTTTGTGACCCTATGGACTATAGCCCGCCAAGATCCTCTGCCTGTATTCTCCAGGCATGAATACTGGAGTGGGTTGCCATTCCCTTCTCGAGGGGATCTGCCTGACCCAAGGGATTGAACCTGGGGTTTCCTGCATTGCAGGCAGATTCTTTACCAGGCTTTATCTGAGCCACCAGGGAAGCCCCATCACATGTCCAGCATCAGATCTGAAAGGTGTGAATGCTGTGGAGACACAATCTAGTCTGGTGTCTTCTGGATTCACTTAAAAAATAGGACTGGAAGTTATGAGAAAAACATTTCAGACTGATTTAAAAAGCAAATTTTGATTAAAAGTGAATTTATTATAAAAGCAATGTTTTTATGGGGGACATTTTGGAAGATAGTTAATTATAAAGAAGATAAAATAAGTTATCAGATAACTCCAAATGGCATTTCAGTGTTTTCCCCTTCTCTCCCTCCCTCCCTTCCTTTGGTCATTTATCTGCATTTATCATTTGCAACCATTTATTGAGGACCCACTTATGCAGGGCTCTGTGTTAACTGGAAAGCTCAGGAAGTTGAGTCTGAAAGGAAGACCAGACACGGTGGCCTAGAGGGATGGCAGGGTGACAAGGGTGTGGCAGGGATGGGGGGTGGATAGGGGCCTCAGAAGCCTTGACAAGCGAAGGAGCCAGCTCTGCTTACACTTCTGTGCCTTTTCAACTGTTCTCTACACATTTGGGTCATATGACCTGATTTTTTTCACGTAGCATTATTAGCATTTCCCCGTGTCCACAAATATTTAACACTTTTTAAAAGAGACTTGGCATTGTATTTGGGAGAACTGCACCACCGAGGGACTCCATCTCTGATACCCGCAAAAGCAGAGGGACAGGAAGAGCCCCTTGGCCAAGCACAAGGAGTGAGGCCCCTGGGGTCTGAACTGCACCCCAAGGAGAGCTCAGACTATGGCTAGTTTCTTTTTCTCCTCCTCCTCTTTCCTCCCTTTTAGGCCCCTTCCTGGGGAAGGATGAGGTCGACCTGAGTGCGGAGCTTGGCTCATTCCGGTCTAGTGTCATCTCTGCTCGCGCCCAGGCCCGGCTGTGTGTGGTTCTGACCCTTCGCTGTCTGCACCCTGGTCGAGCAGCTCAGGGACCGTCCATGTGGCACTGAGTGGAGCTCACAAAGGGCAGCTGCTGCCCTGGCTCCCGACCTGCGCGCAGCAGACTCATCAGAGCCCTACCTGGCTTCCCAAAACCGCCGTGGGCGTGGCGTCAGCACGTGTCCCCTGTGGTCCCGAGGTGCAGGGGGGGTCCCGGAGCACTGGCCCCCCCAACCCTGTCCTGGAAGCGGCCGTCGAAGGAGGTCAGGATTCAGTCTTATGTGTTTTCAGATGTCTATCCAAAGGTCCAGGCATCACTGATATGGGATGCCGCCTCTGTCGTGCACTACTACGTTCAACATCAGAGGTTTGTGTTGAAAGTTTTGCAGCGTACCTCTGCGGTGCTGCTGGTCATCCTTGGAACGAGATCCCAGGGCCTGGACGGAGCCGACCCCAAAGTCTGCACCCCGGGATGGAGCACCGCGGAGCGAGACGACGCTGGAAAGTGTAGGGCGGGGGTTCAGGTTGGGGTCGCAGAGTCCAGCACTGTCGGTCCACACTTGAGGAGACTCGGGCTCTGGAGTTGGCGGGAGCTTCGGCCCTCTCCCTCACTGGGGGTAAGTTCCCGCCGAGCCCGAAGCGTCTGTACCCAGAACCCTAAGCAAGACCCAGCCGGAGGCCGCTGCCTTCGCCTCGCCTCGCGGCTCTCCGCGCCCCGGCTGGCGCGGCGGGGGTGCTGGGGGCTGTGTCTCCGCACCCCGGCACTGGAAAGGCTGTGGCGACAGCCTGCGGGGCCGGGGGTGGATTCGGGCCCCCCTATAAAAACACACACACAAACACACCTCAGATTGACAACACGGTGCCCCCCGAGGGAGACCGCCGTCAGGGCGTTCCCGAAGGCGGTCAGGCGCCAAGACTCAAGAGTCTGAAAGCCCCGAACCTCACCTGGCCTGCCCAAAGAGCACTGCGGCCGGTGGGGGCACCCCGACACCCCGACACTTTGCCCCCGCCCCACCCTGGCCGACCTCAGCTTCCGCTGCGGCGACATCGGCTGCACGTCTCCTGGTACTGAGGAGCCTCCCGACGATGCACTCGCCGGACCTCATCATGTGGGCCCTCAAAGAGCAGGCCTGTGGCCTGGGACTCTGCATTTCCAACAAGCTCCCAGGCGAGGCCTCATCCCGGAGAGCTAGAAGGCGGCGGGCTCCCTGCGCCCCGCCCGGCGCCACGGCCCCAGGCCTTCCCGAGTTCCGGCCCCCAGGCCTTGGCCCGTCTTCCGCCACAGCCCGTAGTTACCGCGATGCCCGCCCCCAACCCGGCCCCGATGTCCCAGCTGGAGGGTCACCCATGGTCCCTCGTCCCAGATACTGGAGGCCAGAAAGCCAGCAGGGGCTTGCCCGACGTGCCTTGGAGGGAGAGCGGGGACTTAGAGGGGCGGCAGGTCCCTTCCCGTGCGCAGGAGAACCATCCTGCTTGGAGGATCAGAGTTTCCAGGTTCCTGGGTACCTGGTAAGATGGTCCTGATGTCTAAGGAAGGGTTAAAACTAGTCTGAGTGGAGGGTTGGTTGTCAACGCTCCTGTATGTCTGGGCTCTTCCTGGTGAGCAGGGGGAAAAAACAAAAAAACTTCAAAAAGTACTACTGAGTTTCCTTCTCAGAACCTACAGGTGAAAAGCTCCAATTCAGAGAGGGTGTCTTGCCCATGAGGAAAAGCCAGCTGCCCACTGCAGGGCTCACCTGGTCCCGCAGGGCTCACCTGGTCCTGCAGGCCAGGTCATCTGGAGGCAGCGGCCTGGGTCCTGCCTGGAGCCCAGTGCCTTGTTAAGTCCCTGATGACAGGCCAGGTCTCAGGCGCACTGAGCCACAGGCGCCATGCCAGCACCCGCTGCGGCATGGGTCTGAAGAAGCGTAAGAGAATCATGCAGGTGGATGGGTGGCTGTGCCAATTCTGAGCGGGCGTGGGGGAAGACTGCAGGGCGGGGGTCCCTAGGCCTGACTCCCAGGAGGACCCAGTGGCAGAGGGGAGGAGCTGCGTAGCTCGGGCTCCATGCAACTGCTGCGAACTGGGGAGGGGGACGTGAATGGGGCCGTTTGGGGTGGCACACGTCTCCATCCAACGAGACGTTGCTCTCAGAGAAGGGCAAGGTGGCACGCCACCCCTAAGCCCTTGAGAAGGCAGAGGAGTCAGCCGCCAGCAAGTCTCCTCCTGAGGAGGAGCCTCCCGAAGCACCACCCACCCCCCCAATCTCTCTCTCCCCGACCGTGAACTCATCAGGTGCGTCTCCCAGCTGGCTCCCCAGAGCCCCACTGGCCTCTCTCTGGGGTCCCCTGGGCGCACCCGCTTACCTTCCCAGGCCCTGATGTCAGCCGAGTCATCTTTGACTCAATGTCTATTCTCCTCCTCCGCCCTCCCCGCCCCCACCCGGTGGCTCCCCGGTCCTGTCGCATCTCCGGGCATCCTAAGTTTTCCCCTGCCACCATGCTTCCCACCCACAACCCCTGCTCTGGTCAGGATCCCTCCTCCGGAGACCCTAAACTCCTAGCTAGTTTCCTAACTGGTCTCTCAGCCCCTGGGCGCCCCGGGCTCTGCCCACCTTCTTTGCAGGGAGGGCAGTGGACCCAAGTGCTCCTTTGGTCAATAAACCTTCAGCGGCTCCCTGTTGCCAACAGATTAAAAGTCCAAACTCTTTAACTCAGCCCTGGAGGCTCTTCACAGCCTCTCCCAGCCCCTCCTGGCCCTCCGTTTCCCCTCGCCCCGCCAGTCACCTGCCCAGCCCTTTTGTTTGCATCCAGCCAACCTCCTCAGTGGTTTCTGGATGAGCCACACACCGTGCCTTTCCAGTTCAGATCCAGTTCAAGGTCTGCTTCTCCGTGGTGATATCGCCCACCGCGCTGGGTGATGGCTCTGGTGGCACTCTGCAGAGGGGTCTGTTCTCTGAGGTGGCCGGGCCCTGTTGGCATCTAAGATAGCGGGATCTCAGAGGCCAGCACCCTTTGCGTGCGCTTGTCGGTCGCCTGCGGGCTTGAGACCATGGGGTCATTTTGGCCTCCTGGTTTCTGCCTTCTGCACATCTGCAGCTGTATTTATTTACCAGGCCACCCTGGGTGTGAGATGCCATTAAGGCTGCATCATATGAAATATTCAGGGGCAGTGCTGTGACTTTCTGGAGGAACGGGGGCGGGTGTTCCGGGGAGGGCTGACCCTGCGTGTCACAGGCGCGCATGCACACACTTCTACAAGGGGCTTCAGACATTTGCTGCTTTTAAACCTTCTTTCCTCTTGCCACTGGAGTGTCCCCTGGGCCCCCGATCAGCGTCCAGCCTCGCATGGAGTCTTGCCAACACCCCTTTCTTCTCCCACCCTCTCTTGACTCTGTATGCTCCCCTTCCATCCCTTCCCCCTCAATCAAAAGCATCAGCCCTCCCCCTACTTGTTGGGGGCAGTTAGTCCCCACTCTTCGCTGAGCCTTGGGATGGTCTCCCTCAGGCTCTGGGGAACCTCGCCTCCTTCCATGAGTCTTGATCATACCCTTCCTTGCTGCCTCTGCCCCAAGAAAACAGCAGCACTCTTTGTCTCAAAAGGGGCTGTTACTCTGACGTTGCCCCCACGTACTTGCGGATATAACCGCAAGGCCAGCCAGCGCTCACTGGCCAGCCTCTCCCTTATGATGCTCTAGCTTCTGGGTGGGTGTGGACTGGAATGCTTTGTGTGTGTATGTGTGTGTGTGCCAAGTCTGGGCACTTGGTCGGGGGAGCAGTGATCACTTTTGATAGTGACAATGACGGTAGTATGAGGATCTGGCGGTCAGTGACCTTGGAAATAGCTTTAGAGTGAAGGATGGTGTGTCAACCAGCATTTCACTTGGAGAGTACTCTGCAAGCCCAGCCGCGATCCAGTCACCTGTAAAGTCTCATACAAAAGGAGAAGATGAAAGAAGAGGTACATCAGGAGAGCTAGGAGGAGGGGCCCCCAGTATTTGTAAAGGAAGGGGGGAGTACATCACTGCAGTACTCATTGCAGTCGGTACATCACTGGCCGTCCTGAGTCTCTGGGCCTCTTGGGAGATGCTGTGATTTCATTCATTCGCCCTATTCTGCCAGGCACTGTTCTAGGAACTGGGAACACCCAGGAGGACAGGACAGACTCAACTTCCGCTGCCGTCAAATTTATGCTAAGCAAAAGCACAGGTGGTGGTCAGCCAGCCCCTGAATGGAACTTGAAGGGACAGACGGGGACTCTGGTTGGAGGATGGATGATCCAGAGGGAGGCTCAGAAGGAATGGCTATGAGGTGGGCTGTGTCCAGAGACCATCATGGGGGCTACTTTCCTGCCAAAGAGCCTGATTTCCCAGCATCAGACATCCTCTCTCCAAGGGCAGGGCTACCCTGCTCCTGAGAGAGCCTCATGACTCCTTGCAAAGACAAATGTGGGAGAAGAGGGGATGGGTGCCGATGGTTCCAATCTGGATTCTTTCAACTGTCACTCGGGCAGGATGAGCCCTCCAGGAATTATCCAGCTGATTTCTAGAGAACCTGCAAGGCATCTAGATCCAGTTTCATCCCAGAAAAGGGCACAGTGAGGGGAGGGCATCTGTTTGGGTCTGCCCCCAGGCTCAGACATTTCAGCATCCCTGACAGGTGACTCCCGTGAGTCTCTAGGCAGCGGGACCCACCAGGATTTCCTGGTGGGGAAGGAGTTCCAGGATGGCTCTCTCTTTGTAGGAAAAGTTGGAGGCTTAGGTTGACGCTGTCTTCTGGAGAGGACTCTTCTCTGCTGCAGGCATGTACCTGCTGGCCGTGACAGACGGGACCACCACAATCCAAGTTCATAGTCGGAGGTGCCCGAACCAACTCGATGACAGGAAGCTGAGCTGCAAGTGCTCATTCTGGTTCCCCGTGCACTCAGAGGGTAGCCCTTCCCGGGGGTCAGGGTTAAAGGAGGTGAGGGAGGGCTCGCTGGACTCCCTTTTGTCTACAAACCCACTGGGCGCACAGCTCGGTTTCTGAGCAGATTTGTCTGGATCCACCAGTGCCCTCAAGGCAAAAGCAGCTTCGAGAGCTGGGTGTACTGTTCTGGGTTCTCTTCTCTATGACTCTGCCCAGTAATTCCCTTCTATCTTGATATCTCTTTGATGCCTTTAAGAAGATTGTCCATTTTATAATATTCTAGCTTTTGCTTTTTTTTTTTTTAAAGTGTCTCCAGGGGATAGTTTCAAAGGCCTAATGGGCCATTTCCACCAACGGAAGTCCTAAATTACTTTTCTCAGTGCCACCCTGTCATGGGGCTCCTGGCCAGCTTCAGAGGTGCCCACCCTGGGAGGAGAGCGTCCCTCAGAGCCGTGGTGGGGGACGGGCAGAGGGAGAGGGTTGGGCCCTGGGTCTTTGGGGCAGAAAGAACTCAGAGGGACAGCCTCAGGTCAGGGTCAGAGGCCTGCCCACCTTCCCAGGAGGGTATGCAGGGTCCCGCCACTGGGCCACCCAGGGAAGCCTCTCACGCTGGCCTCTTCATTCATTGGCTATTGAGTCCTTATTTTTCTCAGGGACTTCAGGATAGGAACAACCAGAAGGAAAGAAGAAGAGTCAGGCATGCGGGGTGGGCCTGCAGACTCAGAGCTCCAGAGAGGAGGGATCAAATTGCCTGCAGATATAAGGCACCCACAGATTTTTAGGGGACTCCCACCTAAGCCTTTAGGTAGGGTATTCTGGTTTTTTTTGCCCTGAACTTAGGCAATATTATGAGAGACCCAAGTGGAAATCAAATTACATTTACATTTGTTCAAATTCACTCCAATTATTTCCCCATATATATGTATTCTACCCATCCATTTATCTATTTATGTTACGATGCTCAGCGTGTGTCTCTGACCCAGGGTGTGCCTCTGCCGTGTCTCATGCACTTCTGTGCCAACGGTCGCTTATTTGGCAGAGGACATGTTGTATTTACGCCTCTCTTATTACCAATATCAAATAAGGAGGAAGAGAGAGGCAGTGAGGAGACTGAGTCCAGAAGGTCTAGATGGCCGCCAGGTACTTGGGAGGCTGGGGGTGAGCCCGAGGAGACACGGGGACAAAAGCTAAAGACAGCAATATTTTCTCTTTTGTGTCAAACGCTGCACGCTCTCTGCAATGTAAGTCATCTCCACAAAAACCCACCCTTCCTGCCAATTTGCAAAATCCCCTACAGGCCTGGGTTGGTTGCATTTGGGGTTCCTGCCACCCCTTAGTTCAACAACGTTTCCAAGGACATGGATGGGGTCTCCTGAGGAATGCACTGTCTTTTATCTGAATATTCTCCTATTCCAGGACCTTTACGTGGTTTCTTCCAAAAAACCTTCTTGCACGAGCCTCTGACGATTGCCTTCTCTGATCATTTCAAAGGATAGATTCCTGAAAAGGGGGATCTCAGGGCAAAAGCTTTTGGTGCATTTTATACCATTGCTTTTGTTTTTCCTGCAGAGTTTATACCAGCTTGCACGCCAAGAAGCTGCAGATGGTCACGTGAGCCTCACTGGACACTCCTGTGAACATACCTTGTCCTGACTCTGTGATTCCTCACCCTTCTGTCAATTCCATGTGTGTCCTGGAAACAGCCCGGGAGGAGGGAGGAGTCAGGGTTGTCGGAAGGGCTTACAGACCTCAGAGGATCGGAGAGGAGGGTGTGGATGCTAGGGAGGTATGCCTACAGCCCATGCTAATAGCCCCTGGGAGGAGGTGTTTGTTTGTTTGTTTGTTTTTTTAATGATTAGTTTGGCCTTGGAGTTGATCAGTTTTGGATACCAAAGAAAACCAGGCTTCTGAGCTTGTGAAGCCAGGTCAGAGGTCCTCCTGCCTCCTCTGGGCCTCCCGTGGCCTCTAGGGGCAAGGATGCTCCTAGGTGGTGAGCCAGCCAGCCCTTCCGGCAACCTCCTTGGGCAGCTCGGCTGGCAGGGAGGGACCCCCCTCAGTCTCATGGTTGCACAGGTCTTGATTCATTCATTTCACAAATATTTACTGAGCACTTACTATGCGTCAAGCCCTAATGTGAGCATGAGGCGGGGCGGGTGGGTCACACCAGCCAACAAAACAGAGGGAAACAGCCCTGCCCGTCTAGACTTCATATTCTCAGACACGTTTTTCTGCTTGAGTATCACCTTAGAAATCTTTCACCCTCGGAGTTGGACTTCCCTCTCTCTGTGCTTCACGGCCCTCCCCTCCCCACGAGGCTGACTTGGTCCTGGATCAAGGATGGCTCCCCCAGGGCTTGTATTTGTCGCAGCTTAGTGTGTATACATTTTCTATAGCTTCTATTCCCAGCCTCTGGGGACTGAGTGGACCCCTTTGACAAGTTTAGACTGGAGGGTAGTAGGGGCAAGTTTCAGGGAAACCAGAGCTTAGCATTGGCACCAGCAGGCTTTCAGTGGAGTGGGGGGAAAAATGCAGGGCTCCGGGGCCTTGGGGGTGGCCTGGGCACTGGTCAGATGCAGCCTGTGGCATATTCCCTGGGCGGCCCAGACTCAGTACAGATTCATTCAGCTGCGTGTTGTGACCTGAGATCCTGGCACTGCTGGGGTTTAGATGTCTTCAGAAGGCAGCAGTTGAAGAAAGGACTTGATCCAGCCCTAAGTATCTTCTGGATGCGTTCATTTTCATTCTCTCTTGTGTCGCGTCACATGGATTGAGGAATGGGATGGGCCGCGTATTTGCATGATTGCAATCTAGCACGTTTCCCTGCGTGTGAGTGACTGAGCTCCTGTAAGCCCGGCCTGTCACTGGCAGGGTGGGGGCGTGGCCTGCTGGCTGGGCCCCTCCCCCCCATCCAAGTCATCCGCAACCCTCCGGGTCCCGTGGCCTCCTGCGCTCCCGGCCAGGGGTCAACAGAGGGCCAAAACACTCCTGTGCTATCCTGCCACGTCCCGCAAAGGGGCTTCTCACGGTCCCTTGGCCTTAGACATCAGCTTGAGGAAGCAAACGTGAAACACAGCTCCTTCCCCATTGTCCCCAGTCAGACCAGTCCCACCAGACATTTCTTGGTCTCTTCTGTAGACTTGGCCAAGACTTCAGCAAGGCTGGGGCACGGGGGTGGGGGTGGGGGTGGCAGGCTGAGCCATAGAGAGTTCTCAGAAACCGTCACCAGGGCCCTCCCAGCCCCCTGATAACCATTTCTCCTCCCCCAATCCTGTCCTGTGAGAAGAAGTCCTCCACTGTAAGTCTAAGCTGGCACATTCCGGCCCCTAGGGGTGCTCGACGCCGTGAGATACCGAGATGCTGTCCACTCACAGAGCAGCCCACCCCCACCCCCCAGGGGCAGGTAAGGGGCCTTGTCACCTGCTAAATCTGGATGTGGGCCCTCGGGTGGCCCTTCTGTCTGAAGTGCCGTGGGAGACTCTGATGCCGCCAAGGCAGGCGCTCCATCCACCCCCCACCCCGCACCCCCGTCTCCCACCCCCGTCAGGAGACAGCTTCCTGGGAGGACAGGGGAGCCCCCTCGGGTCTCATGAAACTCCTGAGTCCCAGAGTCAGGTGTGGACGGGTGAGGCCAGGGGGGGTTCCATGCCTTCCTCGAGGCAAGCAGTCCTTCTCTCGATAAAAGGGCTGTTGGTGCGTCTTCTGTATCTGCCTCTGTGAGTAAATGAAGTGGTTAGGCAGGGTCGCTGGGGTCCCCCCGTCGCCCCAGGTGTGGGCATATTTTGGGGGATATTTTAACGGGGCCCAGGGAGGGGCTATCCTATTAGGTTCCATGGCATGCCGACACATGCTTTTACAAACTGTGTTGCTTTAAAAGTATGAACTCTGGAAGCATCCTAGAGGGCGTCTTAACAGCCGTCCCAGGGTGAGCGTCTCTTCCAGCCTGGGGGGACCACTGTTTGCTTCCCTCCTGCTTGAGGATGATGCTGGGCTGAGAACAGCAATTTTCTTCCTAAGACACAATTCTCCTCCAAAGGAGCGTTCTAAGCGTGGAGAGCAAACACACCAGCCCATCCTTGTAGAATTTCTTGGTTTCTCTCTTTTATATGTGTCCCGTCAGGCCATGGCAGTGTGTTCCAGGGCCAACAGAAGCAGCCTGGCAGGAATCGGCTGGCTCTCGATATTTGATTGCTTTTTTAGAGCCCAGTAAAGGGGACTGTTGTTTCCGAGGGCCCCTGGAAACACACACGTGGGCCACAACGTCAGGACCGGCTGAGCATTCTGAATGCCTGCTTCTGGCCCCTGCAGCCCCTGCACCCCGCAAAACTCAGCACTCTCCTGTTAACGGCTTCAGTCAGAATCAAACAAGGCGTGTGCCCTGAGCCGGGACGCAGCTGGGTCAAGCAGAAGGAAAGGGCGGAGTCCTCCAATAAACTGTTGATACTTATCTCTGATATGGCAGCCGCACTGGGGGCCAGGGCTTCCTCCCTTCTGTACTCAGGCCCCTTCCCGGGAGCTGGGGAAGCTCTCAGGGAGATGGTTGCGGAAATGAAAAACAACCCCCCGATGAGAGGCCTCTTTTGAGAACGGACTTCCAGACCTGCCTTTAAACAGAGGTGCAGCGAGCGGAGGCTGACACCATCCAGAGGTGCGGGAGAGAGTGTATGAATGTGTAACCCTTCATTTAAATCACCGCCCAGTTGCCTCTGCCCCTAGGCTGCCAACACCCCTACTTATTTGTAAGGAATCAGGTGTCTAGTCACTTAGCGGACTGATAAAGGAAGACTCAGGTTAAGGTTAACCTCAGGTTAACTTTGAGGTTATGTTAGGGTAGGCCAAACTGCTATAACAAATAGACCCAAAATATGAGGGCTCCAACAGAAAAGACGTTTCTCTCTTTCTTGCATACTAGTCCAGTGCGGGAGCTCCACATGGCTGACACGGGGGAGCGGGGAGCAAGCACTGTGCTCTAGAGAGTCCCTGAGGCACCCAGGCCGATGGTGGATCTGCCGTATCTGAAAGGTGGCTTCCCAGGTTGGCACCACAATCAGCACCCCTCCAGGCACGTGAGGAGGGGAATGTGGAGGGGCCATAGCTGCCTGGAGGAGGGACACCCCCCGTCCGACCACTTTGCAGAGAACGCGGCCACCCCCCCCCGCCCCGCCAACCCCCGGTCCCACCTAACATCGTGACTGGGAAACGGAGTAGTAGTGGACGGGGGAGCCTGGTGGGCTGCCGTCTATGGGGTCGCACAGAGTCGGACACGACTGAAGCGACTTAGCAGCAGCAGCAGTGACTGGTGAGCCGTATATACATAGCAACCCTGGAAGCAGGGGCCGGATTTGGGGTTCACAAGAGATCTTGTGTCTCCTTGTCCAATGACCAGCCCACTACGAGCACTAATCTTGCTGCTGGAGGTGCTCTGTGCTCCCAGTTTCATGCCTATGTGGGCTTTCTCA
Source organism: Bubalus bubalis (assembly GCF_019923935.1). NCBI lineage: Eukaryota > Metazoa > Chordata > Mammalia > Artiodactyla > Bovidae > Bubalus > Bubalus bubalis. The sequence goes on along the minus strand of NC_059176.1, from coordinate 56,003,780 downwards.
TCAAAGGCTCCAAGGACCACAATAATGTCACAGGACCCCTGGAAGTGGCAGAGGCTTGAACTGTCACTCCTGCCTCTGTATGGATGGCTGCTATTTTCTGTGATGCTGGGGCTGGGTTGGGGAAGGCAACGTGCATCCTGACTGCCCGCCTCTTGAAGACGCCTTTAGCTTGGCTGACCCCACGTCTTCATGTTCCTTCTGCCTACACCCCAGCCCCCAATTCCATTAACTTTCTTACGCAAATCCTCCAGCTCTGGCCTCGGCGGGAAGAGGTCTCTGATTATTCTTGGACTTGCACATTTCTACCACTGCCTTCGAACCCGGAGTTGCAGAGGCACCCTGCTCAACTCTCACTGCCTCGGTCCTCATCTTGGGCACTTGTGGGCAGCTTCTTGTATTGCTTGGACTGTCATGTCCATGGTTTCAACGCTCACCATGTCTTCCAAGTGACATTGTAAACTCCTTGAGTGCTGGGAGAATCTGTCTCGTCTTTGAGTGTTGGGAATTTGTCTCATCTTTGGAGGTTTCCTGGGGCTTGAGTGTGGTGTGATGAGCATTCTGTAGATGCTTGGAGCGATGGTGGTTGTTAAGAACTTGGGGGAGAGTCTAACAGTGACTTGAGTTGGAGATGTAAATGAATTCAGTTCTTGGATGGCGGGCATCTGACAAAAATCCCTCTAACTAAGCTGGTCCCAGGTGTCCAGGAGCCAAAGAGGAGACTCAGCAAGAGGGGAGGACAAAAAGGATGGGCTCCCAACTTCGCTCAGCGAACTCAGCTCTGGTGGGATTGGACCCTGGCATGCAGCAAGCACTCCGGGGCTTGGAGCTGTTGGGGTGACGCCAGGGTGCTGGCCACCTGAGGGATGTTACCAGAAACACTCGGCTCAATGGGCAGGACGACAGATTCCTAGAGATGGTGGGGAGTGGGGTGAGGCCAAGCCAGGGTGATGAGAAAGGGCTGCAGCCGGAAGAGGGGTCTGTGCTGGGGAAGGAGTTTCACCCACCCTTTCTGCTTAATCCCCACAGGGACCTCTCAGACAATGTTCCTTGCCCCGAGAGAGGAGAGGGTGCCACAGGGAGGGAGCACCACTTGTTTCCTGTGTCTAAAGTGCAAGGCTGTCGGGGTCTCACTCTCCTCAAGCTGTAATTTAAAGGCGTCCAGGTACCGCTAAATTCCATTCACTTAGGAAGTGGGTGACAAGCTCAGTTTTATTTGAGAGTCAGGGTCCGGGAGCCCAGGACTCCCTGGGTGACTCTCTCCTGTGATGAACAGTATTTCTTCAGCAGGGAACAGAAAGGGTGCTTCTGCTGGGCACACTGGCCTGGGATGCGCATGTGGGCTGTGCCTCCGAGCAGGGGATGTTCCTTGGAAATTTCCCCTTCTCCCGGGGTCTTTCCCATTGGGCCTGGCCCTCCACCCACTGCCCAACCTGGGGGCCTTGAGATTTTTGCCTCCTCAACATAAAAAGTGACAGGAAGTATGCAGGGGTGAGTGTTGGAGGAACACGAGATTCTGGAATGACATCTGTACAGTGCGCTGTCTGCCGAGGCAGCTCATCCCATGCCTTTTCTATGGTCCATATTCCAGGAGCAAAATTTCCAGCGTCTCACCCACCTTGCCTGGCAGCTCTGCCAGGGCCCCAAGCGTTCTCTGTGGCACACCCTGGGGACCAGGGAAGGAGGGCAGCCCCAGCACCAATCCCTTCTAGCCCTGGTCCTTTCTGACACCTATGCCGAGGCTGCCAGGGGTGCCGGGGGTGCACGGGATAAATAACACCCATCTCCGAGGGCAGCACTTCTTAAACTGCCAGCTGCCACCTGAGAAGCGTGCTGTGAAATAATTTAGTAGGTCCGGACAATGTGAAATAACCATAGAAAACAGAGTGAACTGCACGTAGGCTAAGTCTTGTTCGGTGAAACTTCTGTTTCATCTTTAGGTGCAAAAACGGGTGTTCCTTACAGGAGCCCATGTAAGAGGTTATTGCTTTTGCAGTAGTCCTGGTTTAAAAAAAAAAAAAAATCAGAGCGACTCTCCCAGAGTATCTCAGTTGATCCTGCTTACTCCTAGAGTTACGCAGAGTTGAGAGGGAAGCCAAGAGTGAGAGAGGGGAAGAAGAAAAGCTTCCAAAAGAAGGGGTGGACTTTCTTATCGGCTTCTGGGCCTCCATGTGACATACCTGCCCTGTCCCTGGAGTGTCTAAGGTCCTGTCTGGGTCTGGGGGACCACCATGAGTCTTGCGTCTCCACCCCTTCTTGGGGCAGGCCTTGCCAAGACTACCTGAGGAGGAGGGGCCGCCCTTTGGGAATTTAATGAAAAGACGTTCTGCAGCAGTTAGCTGTGACAGTGTAAATTACATGTCCTGGGACTTTCCTTCATCCTGGGAATCCCTGTGAATTTCTGACATGCGCAGACTGGAAGAGAAGCCCCTTCTCCCAGGGTCTTTCCCACAGGGCGTGGCCCTCCACCCCTCCCTCCCTGTTGAGCACCCCCCGCCCCCCAACTCCTCCAGGTGGAGGGAGATTGGAAAAGACAGTCTTCGAGGCCACTGGGGCTCTCTTCCTGGTGGGTCAGCCCCACAGTGGCCCAGGGAGACCCAGTGAAGGGGCTGGGGGCGGCAACAGTCCTGGGGCGGAGGGAGTCTTCCAGAATGGGAGCTCTTGGTTGAAGTCCAAGTGTTGACCTGTGTGGCTCGCTACAGGATACAGGAGTGAAAAAGAAAAAGCAAGGGAGAGAGAGGACAGAGGTGGTCCTCAAGGGTCCTAAGAGTCAAAAAAGAAAATGAGAAGGGGCTAACCGGTGGCGAGGGAGGGTCCCTGAGCATAGGCATTCCCGCGGGAAGCAGGGCTTTGCTGTTATTTTTCCAAGCTGCAGCATCTTTAGAAGAGCCGTGGTCATAATTTTCCCCAAGCCACAGGCTATAAACCAGGGCTAAGAAATACTGCCTAGGTCATTCCCACAACTGTGTTCTTCCTCCAAGTCTTCAAGGTCGGGGCTGGGAATTTATTTTCTCTTCCCATTTCCCTTTTCGTTTGCTCGTGTTTTTGAGCTGGAAGAGGTCTCTGCAGGACCAGTGTGTATAAGGAGGTGGGGGAAGGGGATGGCCCCCTTCCGATCAGATGTCCTCCTTGGGCTTGGTCCAGGCAGCCCGACTGGGGCAGGGCTTGTCCATGTGAAGCGTGCTTGCTCCGGCAAGAGCCCTTCCAGAGATTAGCACCTCTCCTGGCTCTGTTTATCATGCTCTCCCACCTTCACAGTGGTTGCTGGGGTTTCTCCACACCCCAGAATGCAACGACAAGCCTGCATCCTTCAACTTGAGGATGTTCAGAGTGGTGTACTTAGAATGCGTTACCACCATGTACTCCGCCCTCCCAAAGTCTTTTCCAAACATCCCCTTTCAAATCTGAAAGACAGAATGAACAAGAGAAAACTAAAACAATCCCAAGAAATAGCTTCTTCCAGGGAAGCCCAGAGTCCCTGGATTGGAAGGGGCTCCGCTCCGCCCATTTCCATCTGCTCCCAGGGCTGCGGGCGAGGTCTCTCGGTGGCCGCCCTTGAGTCAGGTAGGAGCACACGCGACCATCGAGACCTGCTCTCCTTCTGGCTCTTGAGGGCCATCATCACTTTCTCCGGGTGGACAGTTCAACTGGGGTATTTCGAGGAAATTTAAAGAGAAAGGAGCCTTAGTCCACTGGCCCTGCCCATAGCCTTCTGCCGTTTCCATGGGCTCGTTGGCATAGCCCTTGAAGACTCTTTGCTGGTCTGGCTTAGACCTCTCTCTCACTATTTTCTATCCCTATTCCACAGTATTTTCATAAGCCCTCATTCCTTCTGGGGGTTCAGATCCTGCTCTGCACATGTCATTTCCTCCCTGTGGCCCGTCTCAGCATCATCACCCTTTGCATGTGGCCTGGGCAGGGGTCCTCTTGCCTTTCATGGTGGTTTCCAGATATAACGCCAAGCTCCGGATCTACTGAGCCCTCTTGTTTTGGCTTAACTTTGAATTTTTTTTTTTTTTCTTAAAGCAACATCTTCTGGTTACAAAAAATTTTATACTTTTGGCAGAAAATTTGAAAAAGGCAGAAGAGTATAATGGGGAAAAAAAATCATCATTCTGTCCTCAAACATAATCACCCTGTACATCTGGGTGGATTAGCTGTCTTTTTTCCTCTGTATGTCTCTGTTATAGGTGATGATTTATCTAACTGATATCACACTGTCAACGTAGCTTCTCAGTCTGCGTGGCTAAGATTGTATTTTCCCAGTCAGGGCTCTCCCCGAACCTGACCACACAGTGGCCTCTTGAATGAGGAAGTATCCCAAGTCCATTGCTCAGAAGCCTCTAAGAAATGCTCATTTACACGCCCATTGGCAGTGTGCAAAAGTGCTTGTGCCACTTCATCTGCCAGTGTGGTGTCTGAGAAAGACTCACACACCCAGGTGGATTTGGGGAGAAGGGTGCCCATGAAGGGGAAACAGTTGGGGGAGCAGGCAGTGGGGGGAGCCCTTGGGTCTGACACCTGGGCAGGCAGGAGAGGAAAGGATTTGGTAGGACGTCTTAGACTGACCTCCGACTTTGAGAACGTTTCTGACAGGGATGAGGATCCCCAGCCCAAGTTTCTAGCAGGTGGGTTTCTGAGACTCCGGCAGGGGTGAACTGCTCCAGGAGCCTCCTGGCTCTCCAGCCTTGGTTAGGGACCCTTCAGGGCAACGAGGGCGCGGGCAGCTGGGGCTGTCAATCAGCGCTGCTTCCCCGGAGCAGGCTGTCCCACCCGTGGCCACCCCGTCTCACCCAGTCCTCTGTGAATGCCATCAAAGTGTGGAATGATTAGCTGCAAAAATGGTTCCGTTTTGCTGACGTGCCTTTTTCTGATTAACCTTGAAATCAGCCACTTATCATTCTTCTAACACGTCCTGCGGCTGGCTTCCCAGTTTGTCCGTGACTCTTGCCCTTACCAGTGTAGAGAAGTATTTGCTGGATATTAAGCCTACTGTTCGTTTCTCGCAAATATTTTCAACCACTGTCGTTTACGTTTTGTGTCAGGTGTTTTCGATATTGTGTGTAAATAACTCCTGTTGCAATCACCACTTTCATTCGCTTCCTGCCCGGAAAGTGTTCACTCACTTTCTACTGTTTTGGATTTTTTTTACTAATTTTTTTTTGGATTTTCTGTTTTTTAAACTAGTGTTTTTTTTTACAAAAACGCTAGAGGTTTTTGGATTTTTTTTTAAACTAATATACTGGGATTTCATCTGGGGGTATGGTATGAGGGAGGGATAAAATTAGATTCTCCCCCTAAAAAAGCTGCTTTTTCCCAATTCAACCAACTATTGCTTTTTTTTTTTCAATGCAAGGAAGTTGATTTACAATGTTGTGTAAGTTTCTAGTTTACAACAAGGTAGTTCAGATATGTACATATATATATATATGTTCCCTTTCAGATTATTTTCCATAATAGGTATTGAATATACATATATATATATTGAATATAGTTAGTTCCCTTGCTATACAGTGTCGCTGCTTCTGCTGCTCAGTCGTGTCCAACTCTTTGTGACCCCATGGACCGTAGCCTGTCCGTCTCCCCTGTCCATGGAATTTTCCAGGCAAGAACACAGGCACAGGTTGCCATTTCCTACTCTAGGGGATCTTCCCATCCCAGTGATTCAAACTGCACCTCTTATTATAAATCTCCTGCATTGGCAGGCAGATTCTTTACCACTAGCACCACCTGGGAAGCCCCCTGTTAATCTCAAACTCCTAATTTATCCCCCCCCCCAACTATTGCTTTTTGGTGATTCCTTTCTCAGATTTTTTTTAGATATATAATAGATTTCAGAACTTCATTGCCTGGTCTTCATAGTCTTACACAAGCACCATATTGTTTTAATTACTTTATCAATAATAATGTAGTTAAATCTCTTAGGGAAGTATTTCCTTGACCTCTTGATACTCTTAAAGCAATTCTTAGCTATTTTCATCTTTGTTTTTCCTTTCAGATGAGCTTTAGAATCTTTCACCAAGTTAAAAAAAATCCCACTGGAATTTAATTAGGATTGTATTTCACCCTAAAAACTAGTTCAACAAGGACTAATGGCATCAATATATCTAATGTTTCAATCCAAGTTTATATCTTCCAATTAATTTTTTCCTATTAATCTCTATAAGAAGTTTGTGTTTTTAATATGTCTTGGATATTTCTCATTAGTATTACACATTTTTCAATATTCTTATGAATGCAAATCCTCCCCATATAGTCTGGTAGTTGTTGGAATATAGGAGAAGTATTGATTTGGGATATTTTGGCATATTTATCTTATACCTTACCACTTCCTTAATATCATATTAATACTAAGAATTTTCCAGCTGATGCTCTTCTATTATCTTGGTCCATATCGTTCTGTAGTCTACAGATATTAAACATTTTGTGTCTTCTTGTCTATGGCAGAGTTTGAAGACAAGCTGGCATGTGGTCTTGTTGCCTTGAGGGTTGAGTTTTCAAGTTATAGGTTTGAATTTATTTTGAAACGTCAGATAACTTTACAAGATACATGAGATTTGGGGGTTTATTGAAATGAGGGCAGGGTTTGAACAAGGCAGTTTTGGAATGCCAAACCAACTGGCCTATATTTCAGGGTGGTCCCCATCTTTTTCTCAACTGAATGGTCTGTCATCCTTGATGAAGCCCATGCATGTGGGCATTTCTTGACGCTGGTTAATTGAAGCAGGTTTGAGACCTTCTGAGAGTCCTAACAGGTCCACAGGTTGGAAGAGCATGAGGTTGAGGAAGCTTGCACAGGCCAGTAGGAACACTGTCACCCTTCAGACAAGCCAATAGGCAAAAGCACCTCTAAACAAACACTCGAAACTTTTTCAGAGTCCTTGTCATTGTACCTTTCCGTCAGGTGACCTAGGAGACGTTTCCCAGCTGCTGGCTCATGAACTCTGAGAGGCAGGTGGGGGAATTGAAGTAACAGGCATGCTCAGTCGCTTCAGTCATGTCTGACTCCTTGCGACCCTATGGACACTGTGGGATTTTCCAGGCAAGAATACTGGAGTGGGTTGCCATTTCGTCCTCCAGGGGATCTTTCTGGCTCAGGGATTGTCTCCTGCATTGCAGGTGTATTCTTTACCCACTGAGCCACCTGGCAAGCCCAGAGGAGGTAAATATCTAGTTAAAAAAGAATAATCTGTGGCTATATTTCAGCAGTTCCCCTTTAAGGCAAAGTGGGGATGCTCTGTGCATGTATTGTTTGCACACGGAGGAGCTTCACAGAGGCTCTGAGCTCCTTTAGGACCCTAGTCAATAAGGGCTGAGCTCTCACTTGATTACTGCCAGCTGCCAATGTGCTTTCTGACCATCAGAGAGCTTTAAACACTTTCTCTTAGTCCTCTGGTGTTGGCTTTAGACCCATAATGAACTTGTTAGTTAAAATTGGGAAGCAAAGGGAAACCTGGTGTTGGATGACAAGTCAACTCAGAGTGTGAGTGTGAAGATAATTCTACGGGTGCTTTGCAGGATCACCTTTGCCAGAATCTCTAGGTTGCCTGCATCTCATCAAAATCCTTAGTTTGAAGAACATTCTGAAGTGTTCTCACATCAAGAGTCGCCTCAAAAACCAGGACATTTTCAAGAGGACGAAGAACTCGTCGGACGATGAACCTTTTCAAGAGGCTTCAGGGAGGCCAGAGTAAAAGCGTTCTTCTGCTGTGACGTGATTTATGTGGAATGTGCGTGATCACTCTTACCATTTAGAAACAAAACCTAGAAACTGCAAACTCTGCCAGTATTTTTAGTGTGAAAATTCACACAATTAAAAAAAAAACAAACCTGTGTCTAGTTTTGAAGCTGTGTGTAGTTAAATTTCAGTCTTAGCTTTTAATTTTTGATTCCACCACACCAAACACAACGCGTGTTTATTCACATTTGTTGATGTGTGCGTTTTCGTCTGCCTCGAATCGTTCCGAACAGGTGCAACCAGATGCCCCACCCTACCCCACCGCTTAGCCTAGAGACACATTCCTGAAATTACTTAATTGAGGTAAGATGCTCCATTAACTCTGAGCAAGGTAAGTTTCCTGTATCCTTCAAGAAAGGCAAGTTCTCAAAAAGTCACCCCAGTAAAATAAAAGTGTGGGAATATAGCCAAGTCACGGGGGCAGAAGTTGTAACAGCTGCTGGGGGGTTATAGGGCCAGTTGTCTACTGAAATTGCGTCATGTACATGGAGGAGAGTTCAACTATTCCTACCCCTCTACAGTGGAGGACTCGTACCTGGTTCATCTAGAAGTGGTCTTAAGTCACTAATAAATGTGAATGGTTATAAGACTACATTCTTATGTACCTGTACTAGAGTTTTTTATCTGATAGATGACAGTTTCTATACGTCTTGCTTTGTACAGGCTTCCTACATACATCAGTTAGCACATTTCAAAGTGTTTCTTGGAGTCAATACAAGCTAAAGCCTTATGTTATTTGTAAAAGATTTTTCCTTAGGATGATAAATAAGCCAATTGGGTTCTAGACCATTTTTGCTTCAAACTCTTTTTCTTTTATACAACATGAGCTGAAGACAGCAGCATGTGGATTTAACTAAGAATGAAACAGCATTTTCCACAACATAAAAAAATTAACAGTTGTAAAGCTTGGAAATAACTGCTTACGTAGAAGTGTCAAATGATCTGAAATGATGCGTAATTAAAAAGTTAATGCTCAACTTCACCTGCACCCCACCCTTACCTCTTCCCAATACACCTCCCTTCCCTGGATCTGATGGGCAAATTCTGGTTCTCCATCAAGCATTTATTTTACCTGAGCTTTTTATTTCTTATGACAAAGAGAAATTTGTAATAATAATTTGATAAGATTGGATGTGGTCTTTGACCAGAAAGATTTATTTTGGCTGAGGGCTAGTCACATGATCACAGCTTTGTCTAACTCAATGAAACTATGAACCATGCTGTGTAGGGCCACCCAAGACGGATGGGTCATGGTGGAGAGGTCTTCAACAGTTATTATAAAACCTGCCCCAAGGAGTTAATTAGAAGGAGCAGAGAGGGCTGATAGGCAGTGAGGTGAGAAATCCCTGCCTGGGATGTTTATTAGTTCTGGTGAGGGTCTGCTCCAAAGGAATAGGTGGCCAGTGCAGTTTGGCCTATTCAGGTTTCTAATCATCCCAAGCAAATATCACGGAAGGTTAAAGAAGAGGGGTGCTGCTGCTGCTGAGTTGCTTCAGTTGTGTCTGACTCTGTGCGACCCTGTGTACACCAGCCCACCAGGCTCCTCTGTCCACGGGATTCTCCAGGCAGGCGTTCTAGAGTGGGTGGCCATGCCCTCCTCTGGGCTGTCTTCCCGACCCATTGATCGAACCTGCATCTCTTGCATTGCAGGCAGATTCTGTACCATCTGAGCCACCAGGGAAGCCCAAGGAAGAGTGACAAACAGATGCAAACGTGATGCAATTTATGACATGGCCCTAGAGTAGAAGGTTAGGTTTTATTTATTAATATTCCTTCAGACTTATTCCATGTACCAAGTTGAAGACTATCAGTACTATTTATGGGTAAGTGGGTCAAGGGATTTTCTGTTTAGATTAACAGTCTTTTTCTAGAAGAAGAGCCCATGGGAAAATACTCTCTTTTCCAGCTCTAAATAAGGAAAGCCTATTGCCTATGCTAAGAAAAAAAAAAAGCTTGGAATTTAGGTTTTCATAGTTTACTCTTTAGTGGAAGATATAGAATACATAAGAGATCACCAAAGAGTGACCATATTCCCCAAGCAGACAGAATAGACCACACATACAGAAGAAATGTTAATATAACCCTCTTCAATTTTTTTTAAATTTAAAGAAGCTAATATTTTCTTTTAAAAAACCCACTCGAGCATCCTTCTTAGTTATGCAGAAAGAGCAAGAGCAAGTAGTCATTTTTTGTAAAATGGATTTTCATTGTTGTAGATCCTTCTGTGACTTGCTTTGAATCTCCTGAATGCAAAACCAATTAGATGAGGAGATGGATTATATGCGTAGGAGCTAGGGTCTTCTGAGGAAGACTCCCGCCCCCAATTCCTGATATTCAAAAATCCTGCACTCCTCTGGGGATAGGTGAGGGTGTGCCAAAACTCAGGAGTAAGATGCTCCCTTGAGAGAAGACTGCCGATGAAGGCTCAACAATAAGCAAGGTGCAAAGAGCATGAACTGGGGAAAAGTGGTGATGGTGGAAGGAAGCAACCCTTTGGCCCAATCAGCCCAGTGCACTGGATGGGCTTTGGTAAATAATGACCGAGAGTGAGTGTTGTGTTTGTGTGTGTGTGCGTTGCCTGTGTGTGCAGGTGCGCTCAAAGGTGGGGAATCCTAGAGTGAACTTAACATCTAGGGAGTGGGACCATCTTCCCTTTAAGAAGCCTGCGTCCTGCTCTGGGACCAACCAACCAGGTCGGCATCCAGGGTCTGCACAGGGTCAATGTTCAACAGTGACACCTTGTGGCCATGAGACCCAACAGCCAGAGAGATCTAGACATTCTCTCTTTTCTGGGAACCTTTGCAAGAGCCAACACAGTCCTCTTGTAGAAGCCCAGTCAGCCAGAGAAGGGCAGAGCAGAGTGAATCAATTCCTATAAGCCGAGCTTTCTCACCTTCTCTTAGTCTCGTCAGCCTAGGTGCTTCTCAAGGAATCTCCCCAGAGAAAGGGTGTTGAGTGAGAAGGGAGGACAGCCTTCAGACCTGCGTGAGCTTTGTGCATCTCAAGAGGTGAACTGACGGGGGTCCAGATAGGCTATACAAGAGACTCAACTAAAGGGTTACCTGGAGACAGTCTCACATGTAGACCTTCCTCAGGGAGCGTCTGGAGAAGGCAATGGCACCCCACTCCAGCACTCTTGCCTGGAAAATCCCATGGATGGAGGAGCCTGGTAGGCTGCAGTCCATGGGGTTGCTAGGAGTCGGACACGACTGAAGCGACTTAGCAGCAGCAGCAGGAGCGTCGCCTGCCTGCTGGAAATTAACCTACATGATGGTCCACAAAAAAGGTGGGTCTGCTTTGGGCCATGGTGATGGGATTGAACTCTCTGGAGGGATTTCTGAGCACCTGTTCCATGGCCGGGAGGGATGGGAAGCAGATCCACGCCAGCACGGCCTCTCCAGGGCAGAAAGGCACCAGGGTCTGCCACCAAGTGCTTTTTGAGTTTCCCTTTCTGGAGCCAGGCTCAAAATCATTTGGGCCTTTTTGGAAATAAGTGACAGAAATGTGGAACAGAGGAGGGTTAAAAAAATAAAAAACAGCTGTCTAGGGACCTAGCCTTCCTGCACGCACAAGGCTGCTGACTGTTTTGTGCCAAGTGGCTGCCACGTTTCTGTGTGTTTAGCTCTAAACCCGTGGGTATAGGTGGGTGAGGAGATCTTGCTGGGGCCCCTGGGAGCCTCAGGAACCACTGAAACCCTAAAGGCGGCTTCTTGGTCCAGTGGGCATTAGAGTTACCTGCAGGGAGGCCCTGTTATCTCACATTTTGGAACCATCATTAGACGCTGAGCAACGCTCCGGAGTCATTGAATATATAGCCGGGAGAAGAGGGAACTCGGGTTTCCTGCAGTGCCTTTGCTCCACTAACCTGCATGCTGATTCTCAGATCATGACCAGGGTGTTTGTTTCCCTCTGGGCACCAAGAAAGGCTCATATGAGAGGGGGTGATTGATCAGAGTCTGTCCTGCTCCTCTAGACGACTGGTCTCCTGAGGGCAGAGGTCCAGTCTGTCTGCTCATCACTATCCTCGGAAGGGCTGGAGGGGCCACAGAAGTTTGGAGGAGGTCAGTCTCCAGGTGTGGTGAGGGAGGTGGTATCTCGGGGGTATCAGAAGCTACGTGTCTTGGGGTGGGGGTGCTGCTCAGTTAGGGGTGGGCCATGTGCTCAACGGCAGCTTCAAAACTTTTCTCTGGAAATGATAAGTTCCCACACCCAGCCTGTGGGCCGGCGCAGGTCTCTGCTATTTTTAGACTCTAGTATTTCGTGGCTTCTCTTGTCAAGATTGACCCAGGCTGGAGAGGGATGGAGGGGAAGGAATGTGGGACCTCCCAGCCCCAGGAGGGTTAGGACAGGTTGGGGAAACCTTTGCCATGGTTTAACAAGGTCACCCGAGTGGCTGGGTTTGGTCTCTGGTTGGGAGGAGAGGAGGCTGAGGAGGAGAAGAGCAAAGAAAAAACAATAATAATAAAAACTGGAGAAACTGACAGTCCCTTGGGAGGTGCTGGATCGGAAGGGCTGGCTCCAACAGGTGGACAGTTTCTGCTACTAGTTCTCAGAAACCGCCACCCCTACCCACCCCCCCCCCCCCCCCCCCCCCCCTCAGCCTTCCCAGTGCCACCAGCCCCATCGTTAATACACCCAGGGGAGAGCCATTAAAACAGATGCTGCTCCTGGCCCGTCAGGAAAGGAGCCTGGTTTGCTAATCCCCCTGAAGTCAGTTCCAGGAAGGAAGAATCAGTGTCAGCATCAACCAAATTTATAAATGTGTCTTAATATCAAAAGATCCCAAACACCTGGTAAACCAAAAAAAGAAAACAAAGAAGGCACCAAAGCATAAAGGAAAAGTAAACGGGTCTCGGTGCCACTGAGTTGAATCGGGGGCGGCAGGGTATCACTGTCTTCTCTGCACTGCTGGATCTGGTGAGTCCCTTGTCCCATATTGGACAAGGAGGCGGGAGGGCTCGGGCCCAGCCTGAGGACCACATCATTTACACTGTCATGAGTCTGTTTCTCCTGCCATGCCTTGGAGCCTGCGGGGGTGGGTGGGGGTGGTGGGGGCGGTGTCTGTCGTCTGTTAATTTTGCATCTGCCGGGCAGGTACCCTGCACCTGTGAGAAGTGTGAGATTGGTGCTCGGGGAATGAGAGTGCTTTCCAAACGGGAGTCCTTCTGGTGCTGTCACCTGGCTCCTATCCAGGCAAATACGGCACAAACGATCACGATATAGTCACTGGGCCCCTGTGTTGACTCCTACTTGCGTCCTCAACATGTAGGAGGTGGGGAAAAACAATTGAACTTTTTGGTTGGAGAATAATGAGTGATGAAGTTTGTGACCATAAATTGGGAGGGGGCACTTCCAGTTCCCTGAGTCCAAAGACCTCATTTTATGGCTGAGGCCTCTGTGGCCTGGATGGCCCTCTACATGTCCTTTGCTGGGCACCAGCCTTTCTGATGGAGAAGGCAATGGCACCCCACTCCAGTACTCTTGCCTGGAAAATCCCATGGATGGAGGAGCCTGGTAGGCTACAGTCCATGGGGTCGCGAAGAGTCGGACACGACTGAGCGACTTCACTTTCACTTTAATGCATTGGGAGAAGGAAATGGCAACCAACCCACTCCAGTGTTCTTGCCTGGAGAATCCCAGGGATGGGGGAGCTTGGTGGGCTGCCGTCTGTGGGGTCGCACAGAGTCGGACGCGACTGAATCGACTTAGCAGCAGCAGCAGCCTTTCTGAGTCTGTGTCCACTGTGCCACCACACTGCCACCCAGAGTGGTGTCACTGGTCACAGCCTATGATGGCTTGCGTGCAGTGGGGCCCAAGAGGGTTTGAAGTGCAGGGCCCCAAGCATAAGGGACTTGAGACCCAGCCTTGGCAGGGACAGCTGTCTCTGGTGGCGTGAACAGAGAGAGAAGACGTAGGAGTGCTCACTTCACAACTCCGAACCCTCCCAAGAAACAAACCTGGACTGGGGAAGAGGCCCCAGATGTCTGATCATCATTTGAGGCAGCTGCTCCCCACTCCCAGCCCTGCTGACACAGACTGTTCTCTCATCTAGGTGGTATCAGGGACTACCTGACCTGCCTCATGTGAAACCTGTATGCAGGTCAAGAATCAAAAGTTAGAACCGGACATGGAACAACCGACTTGTTCCAAAGCGGGCAAGGAGTATGTCAAGGCTGTATACTGTCACCCTGCTTATTTAACTTATATGCAGAGTACATCATGAGAAACGCTGGGCTGAATAAAGCATAAGCTAGAATCAAGATTGCCAGGAGAATATCAATAACTTCAGATATGCAGATGATACCACCCTTACGGCAGAAAGTAAAGAGGAACTAAAGAGCTTCTTGCTGAAGGTGAAAGAGGAGAGTGAAAAAGCTGGCTTAAAACAACATTCAAAAAGCAAAGATCATGGCATCTTGTCCCGTCATTTCATGGCAACTAGATGGGGAAAAAATGGAAACACTGACAGACTATTTTCTTGGGCTCCAAAATCACTGCAGATGATGCCTGCAGCCATGAAATTAAAAGATGCCTGCTCCTTGGAAGAAAAGTTATGACCAACCTAGACAGCATATTAAAAAGCAGAGACATTACTTTACCAACAAAGGTCCATCTAGTCAAAGCTAGACTAGACTCCTGGTTTTTCCAGGAGTATGGATGTGAGAGTTGGACCATAAAGCTGAGCACAGAAGAATTAATGCTTTTGAACTGTGGTGTTGGAGAAGACTCTTGAGAGTCCCTTAGACTGCAAGGAGATCCAACCAGTCCATCCTAAAGGAAATCAGTCCTGAATAATCATTGGAGGGACTAATGTTGAAGCTGAAACTCCAATACTTTGGCCACCTGATGCAAAAAACTGACTCACTGAAAAAGACCTTGGGGCTGGGAAAGATTGAAGGCAGGAGGAGAAGGGGACGACAGAGGATGAGATGGTTGGATGGCATCACCAAACTGGATGGACATGAGTTTGAGCAAGCTCTGGGAGTTAGTGATGGGCAGGGAAGCCTGGCGGGCTACTGCCCTTGGGGTTGCAAAGAGTTAGACATGACTGAGCGAATGAACTGAACTGAACTGAGGGAGGGCCAGAATGCTGGGCAAGGCTTCCTGACTGCCATCTGCAGGTGCTATTCCAGAGGCAGAGGCCAAGGGCCCTGGGGTCCTCGGGCAGGACCTCCCATGTCCACTGAATAGAAATGGGGGAAGTAGCCAGATACGGGTTCTGAGAGCACTGGCCTTGAGGTCTGGTCAAAGGTAGACTTGACTTTGTGCATTGTGAGGAATAAAAGTAGACTGATATTTCCTGTGGGGAAACAGGATGGGCCTTATTCCTGGGTATAACACTTTTCTGCAGGGATCCCTGTCCCTCCCAGCAACCTCCCAAGAAGGGAGGCCTGAACCCCGTCATGAGGACTGTGTAGGGCTTCTGCCCCCTGCACGGGCCAACAGAAATCCAAGTGGCACTGTGGTTCCTCAAGGACAAGCCAGTGGAGGGGCCCCGGGGTGCTCCCCTGTGAACTGCCAGCCCCACTATGCTGGGGGGGGGCGGTGCTTGGACCGCCTGGTAGGTGGGGCATTCGAACCTAGCAGCTGAGAAAGGCCAGTCTTCCTTCGGACACCAAGGTCCACTGAGAGCATTCTTTAATGCCTGCAGAGATGAGATTGGGGTGGCGGGGAGCTGGGAGGGAGGAAAGGGCTCCAGTAGTCTGCCTTGCAGGGCTGCCGCTCGCTCCCTGACGTGGGATTTCTGTGTTACTGCGTCGAGGATGTAGCCATTCTTTCTGACCCCACTGCCCAGCGTTCCTGCCAGGAAACCTTTGGGGCTTTGCTTGCTAGTGACAGCTGACCTCTCCTCCCCACGTTGTGTGATGGGATCCAGTTCCCAATAAACGGACGTCACCCTTGACCACACACAGCACAGGTGATGTCGATGCCTGCTCCCCAGACCTTCCACAGTGATGCCCACACCTCCTTAGGCACCACCCACTTCCCGGTGACGCTGCCCTCATTGGTCCCCACCTGGCCTCCTGCGCCGCGGCGGCGGCGGGGGGCGGGAGGGGGGCGGCTCCAGGCTCAACCCTTCCAGTCCTTTCCAGGTGCTACTGATGAGAGAGTCTCCCCTGACCCACTGCCCATCTGTGTCTTCCTGGCTCACAAAACCTGCAGCATCTTCCCATCGCCCGCAGACGAATGTGCAAACTTTTTACGTGGGATGAGGGCTGCCTCTGTGTCCCTCTTTTCCAGCAGACACCTTCCCTCTCTGCCCAAACGTTTCCCCAGTTGTTCCTGACCCCTTGGGAATAACAGTCCCCTTCCCCCCTCTCTCTTAAAAGCCTCGGATTTCACCTAGATTCTAGTCTGAAGGCCCCCACTGCCCGCTGCCCGCTGCCCACTGCCCGCTGCCTCGTCTGGTTGCCTGTCATCGTCTGTCTTTCTCCTCAAAGACACTATCAATTCCTTGAGGGCGTGGACTGTGGTTTCTGTTTTTCTGAAGTTCCAGCCTTCAACAAAGGGCCCAAGACTGTGTTCGCTGGCCCTGTGGGCTGGTGCATTTAAGATGCTCCCACGACCTCCAGGGCCGGGCCTAGGGTAATGATAGTTTCAGCGGGAAAGGGGCAGTGGCAGCTCCATACTCAGGTCAAGGGTGGCCTGGAAGGAACCTGGGCCGGAAACGAGCCGGGAGAAAGGGAGAGAGGAAGGAAAGGCCCCACAGGCGGCTCCTTGTGTTCTTGAGGGAGAAGCAGGAATCCTCCACCCCCATGCCCATCAACAGGGAAGACCAACACCCTCCCCCCTTCCCTTCTGCCCTTCTCAGAGCAGCCTGAGTGGACACTGCTGCTCGGGCAGACAGCCTGCCTGCGGGGCAGCGGAGAAGCTGAAGGGGCTGGGAGTCCTGAGGTGAACCCAACAAAGGAACCCCTGTTTCAGGGGATACAGCGTGTCATCAGATGCAGAGCCAACCTTCACTCCCAGCCAGGGGCAGAGAGGAGCACTTGGGTGTAGATGTAGCTGGGCTGCCTGGAAGCTTCTGGCCGGGGTGGCCAAGGCCCCTTGCTCGGTCCCATCCTGCCCCCAGGGTGGGGTGGGGGTGGGCTGGGGAGGGGCTGGAATACTGCAGGTTACTTCTGTCGAGACTGAGACCCCGCCGAGTGATTCTCAGGGTCCCGCCCTCTTTAAGCGGGAGCCCAGCATCATCTTGGGCTTCCCTAAAGCCCGGCTGTTTGGGTCGAGGGTGACCACCTGCCCTCTCTGCCAGATTCTCCGGGTCGGGGCAGCCTCAGTTACGGGAAGGGGTGTCTGGGTGGAGAAATTGGTTGATATCTGAAAGATCCGGTCGTCTGCCTGCTGGTGAGGGGGCGGAGGGCGGAGGCTGGTCCCCGGCCTGCCTGGGCTGCAGCGCCCACTGGCCGCTGTCCCGGGGGCGCTGGGGGTGCAGTCCGTGACCGCCCCCTCCCCCCATGGCCCCCTGCATGGCCCCCTGCATCGCCCCCTGCCCCTGCATTGCCCCCTGCCCCAAGCACAGGGCCTGACCTTCCTTCTTCCTCCACCTCCCGCCCACCACTCTCTGCTCACTCCCCTCCCACCAGAGCTCTGTGGGCACCCTGGGCTCAGACTCAGTTCACCCTACAATCTTGTAAATGATGGGGAGAGAAGGGGAGAGGGCGGGGAGGTGCAGGAAGACAGCCGTGGAGAGGGTCGCGGCGAGTCCTGTGCACATCCGCCCTGGCCTTTGGGACCCTGTGCTGGGAGCTGAGCCTTCCCCAAGGCTGCACAGGAGCTGGCCTCCTGCAGACCCCGGGGCGACACAGCCCATGCAGAGAGGGGTTCTGGGGTCTGTCCAGCTTTGCATATTTCCTTGGTATCCCTTGAGAATGAAAGGCTGCTTGCCGAGGTGCAAGCTTGAATTAGAGGCACCTATTTCACACCAAGGCGTTTTTCATATCGCCGGTCACAAACTGTTAGTGGGTTGTGAAATCAGTTTAGTGATGTACAGCCAGCACTTTAAAACAACGGATTAAAAAAGCAACAGCCCCAGTGTGTGGCATACAGAAAGGGGGAGCTTGTTTTTCCTTTGTATGTGCAGTCACCGTACCTATAGCTACACTCTCTTCTTTCTGGAGATCTGCACTGGGTGATGATGAAAAACCAAATTGATTTCTTAATGTGGTCTGGGAGGGTCAACACAAATTGAAAAACACTGGTCTAGACTAGAACATCGCTGCTGGGACCAGCTGGCCCTGAAGTAGTACAGAGAAGTGACCAAACTTGTTTGGGGACCCTTTTGGAACGAAAGGCTTGGGTTGAGGGGCCCGCTGCCTGGGGGTGACCGTCTGTCCTTGGTGAGAGGACTTGCTGGGGGCTGTGGATGGGAAGGACCATGGTGAGAACCCCCCTTTGGAGGACTCTAATTGTATCTCTGCTTAAATGCCGCTGGTCTTCCTTGAGATGTATAGACTGGAAAGGCAACGCAGGACAACTTGGAAGAGCTGGAGGATGGGTAGGCAGGAAGCGAAAACCAGAGTCCGCCAGGGAGCTCCAGCGGCCTTCTGGGACGTGCTGTTGGAGCTTAGGGAGTGGGCAGGGCCCGGCGCTCCCTAGTTATCAGCGTGCTTTGCAGGCAGCAGGAAACCCAAGATCTGCTGGAAGGGTGGCACGTGCCAGGGAAGGGGGCCTCCTTCCTGGCAGATCAGTTTCAAAGGCCCCTGTGTGACTGAGGACTGGAGACGAGCACCCAGAAGGCTGAGAGGGAGGGGAAAGAATGTAAAAGTGCACGCACTCACGCCTGACCCTCCTGCCTGCTTTCTAGTGGCGACGGCATTTGGCTGGGAGGACGCGCTGTGTGGAGCATCCCTGAATCAGGGTGATGGGACCTTGCCCCAGAGAGATGGCATGTTTCATTAAGGAACAAAAAAAATGACACAGTCTCTAGCCCACTGCTTTAAATATATACTACATGCTTAGGTTAGAACAATTCCACCAAAGATTTCAAAGTTTGTGCCTGTTAGTCACTGTGGAAACCGGGAAAGGTGTTGGTGGTGACTGCCCCGGGCTGTGGGCAGCACGCAGAAATAGCTGAAATTGGGATTCCAGCATTAAATGAAACCTCCGACTTTCAAAACTTTGATAGTACAAGCGACTTTTTGCTTCTTTCAAAATCCCTCTCCTACATGGAAACATACATTTCCACACGTAAAATAGATAGCCAATGGGAATTTGCTGTACGGCTCAGGGAACTCAAACTGGGTAACAAACTAGAGGGGTGGGATGGGGAGGGAGGTAGGAGGGATGTTCAAGTGGAAGGGGACAGGGTTTAGTAAACCTATGGCTGATTTAACTTGATGTTTGGTAGAAACCAACGCAATACTGTAATTATCCTTCAATTAAAAATAAAGTAAAAAAAGCCCTCTCCTTCCCCTCCTTTTCCTCTCCCATCCCTTATTTCCTCAGACTCTCCCCAACCTCCCTTTCTAGGGCTACCATCTCCCTGGCTTTGAAGGGACGGAGATTCAGGTGTCCAGTCTAGTCCAGGCTACTTCTCTGGACTGTTTCTCAGTCGATTGGAATTTCTGTTTGGGAAATTTGGGAGTGTCCATTTAGGAATAACCAGAAAGGATCCAACAGGTGTTTCTCACTGAGCAAAGGCCACCTGTGAGGCAAGTACTTCATGACTGTCATTTTCCCTCTCCCGGCATTGGCTGGTACTCTGCCCCAGAGCGGGTAGGGAGGAGGAGGATGGAGGCCAGAGCCTCTGCCCTCGAGGCTCCAGTCTGATCAGGGAAAGCATGGGAACAGAGATATGGAATACGAGGACAGTGACAGACAACTAGGATGAGACCCAGGGTGCGCCCATCCTTGGGGTGTCTTTTACAGATCAAACCTCTTTCAGAGTTAATGGGGAAACTTTGGGACTCTTGGGAGCACCCTTCCAGATGTTTCGACTTTGGCAGTGTGGACTCAAGTGAACGCCTTACAGGCAAAGGTTCCCAAGAAGACTGGTATCAGATGTCTGGGGAAATAAGACAGCTCACTCAGCAAACAACTTGGCAACAACCACGGTATATAAAAATTTGACAGCAGCCTGCCTGCCCCCTCTCACTCTGATAGTGGGTAGCCAGCCCTAAAGGACTCAACCAGGACTCCTAATCAATGGTTTGTCTCTGTGGTTCCCCAATTCTGCATTGCTGTGCCCCAGGATCACTGCAGCAAGCTCCCGAGAGCCACTGAATAACATTTTTTCAAAATGAACACAGTGACATCCGCCAGGCTCCATGCAATGAAGCTGTTTGGAGCTAACTGTCTATTAATGGAACTCAGGTATTTCTTTTAGCCAGCCTAGGGGCAATGCAAAGCACTACTAAAGCAGTAAGGGCACCTTGAATGGAGAGAGTGTGGCAGCCCATCCTGGGTATGCTGGGCATCAGCATGTGCGCCATCTCATGGGTGCTCGGCAAGGTGCCACGTCCCAGCCATCCCTGCTCCGTTTCCCTTGCTCAGCCTCGGCACTGGCCAGCACCTTTGAACCTGCCATTGCTGGTTTCTTTCTGTAAAGTAGTTGTATCTCTGGCATGAGCTTGACCTTGGTCTTGATTCACAGTCCCTACTACCTAGAGTTTAGTCCTAGAGGCAGCCAGGACTTCTTCCTTTGGGGCGAAGAAAAGACACCGGCAGCTCTATGACGGTGGCAAAGGCCTGAGTGTGTGTGTCCTTGGGGCAGACTCCCCACCTGGACACACAAAAGTTGTCAGAGCCTACCCTGAGGCCACGTTATGATAGTGGTACTCCCTTCCTCCGGACCTTGTCCCTTTCTTTCCCGCTGGCCGCCACCACTGTCTCCACTGACCACCCCCTCCTCCCCATCAGCTTGCCCTGCAGACCCTGCATCATCCTGCCCCCCTACACGCTGTGCCCCTTTCTGGACTGTGGGTCCTACTGGGCCCCTGGCTTCACTCGGTCATCGCCTTCAACTGCCGTCGGAATCTTCTCTCACTAAAGTTCTCAGCGGTTGGTGGTGGCCAGGTGCCGCAGCTGGGTACATTTGTCAGACCTCAGGGACACGGTGCCGACCTTCTTGTGGGGACTCAGCAGCTAAGCACACTGGAAGTGTAGCACTTGGTTTAGTAACTTAAGTCCCCGTGTGGGTTCTAGGCCTGCCAGAGCTGTGGAGGAAACCCCTCTGGTCTCTGCCTGATCATGGCTCTCCCTGCCTTAGCTGAAGAGAAACTTGATGTGGGAGGCTTGACTGGGGGCTTTGGTCCCCTTGCGTGGCCCCTCTGCCCGCCGGGCTGGGCCTGTGTTTTTTGCGGCTCTAGTCTCCCTCTCGGTAGGGGCGGAGGGCAGGCCACCGGCAGAGATGGGAGCAGGGCTGCATGAAGATTCACGGGCTGGATGCAGCCAGCCTTTCTCCTCCTCCCTGTCTTCAGGGAGAAGACACTGGCTGTCCCCAAGGTGGAGGTGTCCCATCCTCACCACCCACCGTGCGGGGGACCCTGCCTCCCCGGGGTGCTGTGCTCTGTGGTCACCGAGTGTGTGCAGGGCCTGCCCCTGCTTTGACACCCCCAGACTCCACCGTGTCAGCCCCTTGAAGCCTTCCGGAGGTGGAAAGAGGTCTGCTCATATCCATTTTTTGAGTACCTTAAATATTTGAAAGGAAAAAAAGAGCCAAGAATTGATACAGAAAATTGTGGACAGTGCATTTTATTTAAATGCTTAATATAAACAAATGCCTTTTTAGCACTGGTGCAAATGCAATGGATGGGTAGACACTCATTTTAGAGAGGCGGGGGGTCACTGTCTCTGGTTTGAGGCCCTTCGTGAATGAGCCCTCCTGGTGCTCCGCTCCCCGTGGGCGCTTGGGGCACCTTGGGGAGGGGGATCTCCTGCCAGAGGGGATCAGGGCCCCATTCTACTAGTGGACCAAGCCCTTCAGACCAGCTCTGCACCACCAGGTGGGAGAGGGGAGCCCTCTGGCTGTCTGTGGGCCAGCCTGCAGCAGCAGAGGGTCTCCTTGCTGGGTGGGGGTGAGCAGCAAAGGAGACACGGGGGTAGCTTCCGGGACACGGCGCTCCTCCCAGCGCGGGCGCCCATCACTGGGGTATCCAGTCTGCTGGTTCAATATGGGCAAAGGTGCCTCTTAGGGGCGGCTTCCACTCGGGCCTGAGATGCTTTAAGACCTAAGCACGAGCTCTCGGCCCAGGCCAACCTTCCATCGGCTTCTTTCTGTGACGGTAGCAGCTGTCTGTCCACCTTGGGACTGGCCAGTGCTGGCCAGGCGCCGGGCCTAGAGCTGAGGACACTGCAGTGATTCACAGTGGCTTTCCTGGTGTGGGAGGGAGCTGTGTGTGTCTTGGCAGCCGACGGGGAAGAAAAGCACAGGGGTGTGAGTCACGTCCATGGCACAGTGGGGTCACTCTGCTGTGGCTGTGACGGGCTCACTCAGCCCTGGGCCCTGAGTCCCTGCCCCGTGTGCAGAGCAGAGGGAGTCCGAGCTGGACCCTGATGAAGACAGGACTCAGCCTGGCCAGGAGTGCTGGCAAGAGAACCCCTGGGACCCAGGGGCAATGGGGGGGACAGGATGGACACTAGTGGGTGGGGTGGGTGGAGAGGGAGGAGCCGACAGAGCTGGGTTATTAGCAGCACGGCCGCGAGGGCGCAGGAGGGCCTTTTGGATGGGACTTTGGCTCCAGTCTGCAGACCTGAGTGGGGCCATGAGGCCACTGCAAGGGACCCAGCAGGAGATGACGCCCTAAGTGAGGGGGGAACCCGGGACCAGGGCTTGAGTAGAGGAGATGGGTGCTGGCTTGTGTAGGGTGGTCCCTGGTGGATGCCACCAACTAAGAAAGCAGAGGAGTTGGGAGGTGAGGGTGCTGATGACAAGGTCTCGTGTGGCCTCGAGGGGGAAACAGATAGGGGAGGGGGTGTCTGTTGTCCAGTGCGGGCGGGGCTGTGGGTGTCAGCTTTTGCAGTAAGAGATAATGAGAGATAACAGCTCTGGGAGGGTGGCTGGGGGTGTGGTGGGAGAGCAGAGAGATCCAGGGACAGGTGTGTAAGGGACAGGTGGTGGGGGGCCGGGAGGGAGTAGAAGAGCTTGGTGGAGAATCCAGAGAGCCTGGTGGGTGGGCTCTCCCTGTGGGCCCACTCCTCCTCCCCTGTCACCAACCAGGGGAGGGGTCCCTTGAGGACAGTGATCTGAGCTTCGGGGGTTGCTCTTCCCATACTGGTGTCTGACACACAATAGCCACTAAATTAGTGTTGGTTAAATCCGCTGAACACAAACACAGCACAGAAGCCAGTGGGCTGGTGTGGGGCTGATGGTGGGCAAGGTGCAGAAAATATCCAGTGTGTTTGGCCACGGAGGTGGGGCACTGGCCAGACCCTTTCCAGGAAGAGGGGTGGGCGTGGAGGGGGACGGACAGAGGGATGGAGGCAGCGTGGTTTCAGGTGGAGTTCTGTAGGGTGCGGGCGTGAGGACGTAGAGATGATGTGTGTCTCTGTTCTTTCTAGAAGTTTGACCAAGAAGGAGAGAAAGTGCAAGATGCATCTCTGGAGCATTTTGTTTTGTTCTGTTTTTTTAAATTAAACATTTATTGTTTCCTTGCCCCTGCCATGCTCCCTCCTCCTCCCAAATATAATTGCATGCTCCTTGCACAAAAGCTAGGAAATAAACATAAGTAAGAAGAAAATAAAAATCATCTGTACTTCCATCCATGAGAAATTTATACTGTTACTTTGGAGTCATTTCCTTCCAGACTTCATGTGTTTTAGTAGAAATGGTATCACACAGAACATTCTAATTTTGCAAGGTACCCTTTTCACGTAATACTTCTTGAATACCGGTGTGTGTGAACTACTGTTATTCAAACCATTCTTTAAAATTATATCTACCTACCTAATACCTGTGACTGAAATGGTTCAAAATGCAACAGGTACAAAAGAACCTTCAGTGGAAAGTTGCCTTTCATTGCCCACCTCCCAGCCACTCAGTTCTCCCTTTTTGGAGGCAAATGATGTTCCCTTACAACATCCAGTTTGGTGGTGAGATATTATTCCCATGTGGGTATCTTCCCAAATGTACTAAAAAAAGTTTCTGTCTTGGATGTGCTAAGCTGATTCAGTTGTGTCTGACTCTCTGCGACCCCATGCACTGTAGCCCTCCAGGCTCCTTTGTCCAAGGGATTCTCCATGCATGCATACTAGAGTGGGTTGCCACTCCCTTCTCCAGGGGATCTTCCCATCCCAGGGATCGAAGCTGCATCTCTTACTCTCCTTCATTTGCAGGCAGGTTCTTTACCTCTAGCGCCACCTGGGAAGCTCCTGTCTTGGATAGTTAGGTGCTGTTTAATTTTATGTTGCTATCATACATGAGGCCTTGATGGAAATCCTTCGAGTGAAATCTTTGAAGGCAGACTTAATTTTCTTAGGACAAGTTTCTAAAAATGGCATTTCTGGGTTAGAAGCTGGAACCAATTAAAGAAGCAAAACAAAGCCTTTCGAAACCAGATTCTACCTCCAAGGAAACTGATGTCAACTGACACTCCCATGGCGAAGCATGCCAGCATCCCAACCCGGCACTCTGTCTCAGGCCCTCCAATGCTGCCCGCTTAGCTAGGGAGAGAGGCTTGTGGATGCCTCCGACCCTCACTGTGGGTTGCGTTGTAGGAGAGACCAACAACAACTTGGGGGGTGGGACAGTGGAGGTACTCTGTGTTGAGAGGGCAGCCTGCCCTGCGGAGGTGCAGAGCATGGCCAGCTGCGGTGGGTCCAGGAGGTTACACTGGCTATGAATGCCACTCCCAGGGAATGCCCTTTCACATTTTCAGAAGGCCATGAGAAGCTCGGGCACCCCAAGGCGCGGGGTTCAGGGGCAGTTGGTACACTCGCTGGATTTTTGTTTGCTCTGCCCCTTTTAGCAGGCAATGCTATGGCTTCTTCAGTGACAGCTCCCAGATGTGCTGGGAGGCACTCCAGGAGCAGTGTGTGTGTGTGTAGGGTGGGGGGAGGTTAATGCTCTTAGGTGAGCTGAGCAAAAACCCACTTCTCCCTAGATGGCACCCAAGCACAAAGCCTTGGGGCGAAAGCGCACATCTGGAGCTTTTATTGGGGAAGGCAGGCTCTGGACTGCTCACACCTGCCCAGCTGCCGGGGGAGGGGGGTGCAGAGGAATGCCAAGGAAGCCTGCTGCTGCTCCCCATTCATAAATCCTAGGACTTGCACAGTTGGAGCTGGACGTAAACTTGAATGTGGGGTGAGGCAGGATCCCCTTTGGCACACCATCAAAACTTCCTGCTTCCACCTTGCTGCCCACCCCCCACCGCCACCCCCAACGCCAGAGGAGCGGCTCCTCTGACTTTTTGGCATGCCTGGACCCTAGACTATTCTGTAGGCTGTTTATTAGAGTGTTTTCTCCTAAATCCCCGCCAACTGCCACCCCGCACCCCTGCACCTCCCCAAAAAAGAAGGGAAGCAAGGTTAATTTGATTGCCAGTGTGTGTCGTGACTGGCCTTCGGGTTAGGGTTGCAAGAGGTTGCCCTGCATTTGCTTTCAATCTGACTCCCCACTTTGGGAGGCCAGATGTAGTGCCTGCCTGCCCCCGCCCTGCCCAGGAGCACCTTCAAGGACAATAAACTTGCCTGAAATTCACACCCCAGAGCGCCATCCCTAGAGATGGAGTGTTCTGGGAGTCCCTACTCACCACGGCACCACCTCCTCGGTGAATGAGGAATAAAACCTTGAGGCTATAGCTCTCTGGGCCCTTGGTTATTCATCCCCACGGATTATTCTTTGTAAATATGTCCCCCCTCCCCACCCCTCCCCCATCTTGTTTTTGTCTCGGATATCCTTTCTGCTCCATCCAGGTAGACTCTTTACTGGTCCAAGGGCTGCGGTAACAAATTACTACAAATTGAGTGTCTTCAAACAAGGGACCGTCCTGTGGTCCTGGAGGGTCCGAAGTCAGAAACCAGTCTCAGCAGGGTTGGTTGTGGCCCAAAGTCCCAAAGGAGAAGGGGACGCCCCGTGTCTCTCTTGGCTTTCTGCGATGGCTGGCAATCCTGTGTGCTCCCTGGGTGCGTCCTTTGTAGACATACCTCTCCAATCTCCCATCTCTGTCTTCACATGGCGTTCTCCTCTCCATAGGGGTCTCTGTCTGCCTTCTTTTACAAGGAAACACTAGTCATTGGATTTAGGGCCTGCCCTAGTCTACAATGACCTCACCTTACCTGAGTAATTACATTTACCTTACCTAATTGCATTTGCAAAGACCCTATTTCTAAATAAGGTCACACCTTGAGGTTCTGGCTGGATGTGATTTTTTTTTTTTGGCGGGGGTTGGGGGGACGGGGAACACTGCTCAACCCACTCTTGTGTCTCTGCTTTCAGACACTCCCAGCCAGCAACCCCCCTGTCCTTTGTCAGAACCATCTTCCTCGAACAGCACTGGGCACCTGAGCATCCTTCACGGATTTCCCACTGCCAACAAAATAAAGTCCTATCTCTTTAGCTCAGCTTTGGAAAACTCACTGCAGTCGTGTCCCAGCAGTATTTTTTCAGATTCCATTTCTCCAGTTCTCCGACTCACACCCTTCACCATCCAATCACACGGGAAAGGTGTGCCATGTCGGTGGACAGGCTGTAAGTTCCCTTGCCGCCTGCCGGGTTCTCGGTGCTTTGCCGAGACGCTCTCCTTCTCAAACACCCATGTCACGCCACACCTTTCCTGTCTCGTGAGGACATTTCCAGCCAGCCAAGGTGGGAGGGCTCACCCCTGCTGGCAGACTGGACTCCCCTCTCTTCGCCTCTTCTCAGTCTGCTGTGACGCTCTCCTCTGCTGCGGCAATCTATTTCCTACACCCAAGGATGAGCCTGAGTCTTGAACTTCTCTGGGTCCTTAGATTTGATAGGGGGGTATCGAATCATGTGTCGTCGAGGACCAATGGTGGTGGACCCCGCTGTTGGGGGTGATCCTACAAGGGGTTCTTTTTAGAGCCAACGTGATTAGAGCCGGTTGTGATTCAGTGCAGTAACTGGATCACCCCATGTCTGCAGCCCGTGTGATGTCAAGAGCCCCATGCTGAGATGAAATGAGGGGAAAGGAGAGAGTGGTTGCCGCCTTTAGAGTCGAGGGCGGCAGTCTTTCAAAGGGAGAGTGGAATGACAGATGTGCCTCGGGAGAAGTGAGTTCTCAGGGTTGAATGTGCAGGGGCACTGGTCTCAGGGGGAAAGTTGTCATGATCCTCGGGGCAGGGGGTGGAGTGGTGGGGAGGATGCCCTGCCCTTACTCTTGCTGATGGACAATTGGTGAGAGAGATGTTGGCAGGGCTGGGGACTGGGAGGAAGGTAGAATAGGAGACACACGTTGGCAGGGAACAGGACGGACGCCAGCACCTTTCACTCTCAACTCTGAGAGGCTCTGAAAAGCTGGAGGTAACAAGGATGTTTCCGTTCCAAAAGTGGTTATGGGTGTCTTTTGCTGGCCCCTCCAAAGTGGCAGTGACTGGCAACTGCCCCTTCAAAGCCCCTCCCAGAGCTTCACGTCACCATGAGGACACACACGGCACTTGGTTCATGTGGAACCAGGTTTCCTCTAAATGTTTCTGCCTCTTTTGCATGCTGTCCTTTCTGTTTATGACTCAGTTGCATCAAAGTCCTCTAGGCGTCGCCTTTGGGGATCAAGAAGCAGCTCACCCAAGCGAGAAGAATAGAGGTATAAAGAACTGGGATGAGAATCCTGGGTGGACAGATGCTCATGGTCTCTGGGCTGAGCCCACTGGATGGGACATTCTGCATTTCAGGTAGACCAGGACAGATCCCTAGTATCCAAACCTCTGAGGCTACCAGAGCCCTTTCTTGCTGGGATGGGTTTGGCAATGAAGGCTCCCTCACGGCGGTAGGTTTAGAAACTGAAGCTAAAGAAACAGCCAAGAATCTCTGCCCCTTGAACGGTTGATGGACATCATGCAATGCTAGCTCTGATCCTGGCTGAGCTGACTCGTACATACCTGCTTGGTCTCCCTCACCTGGTTGGGTTCACAAAAATCTCTTACTATAAACCCTTGACTCCATTAAAAGAATTGTAGTTTCTTAGACATTCTGTCTCAAAAGTTTGCCGGTTTCCCTCCTGATAGATTGCCGGGTTGGGTGTTTCAGCCGTCAGTATTCAACAGGAGAGGAAGGATTTAGTCAAGTTTCTTTTGTTGGTAAGCTTCCTCTGCAAAGTACTGGTTTGCTGGTCCTAACAGCGATTCAGCTTGGGTTCAAAGAAGCCGAAAACCAGCCATACCGAAAGGAACAACTCAAGTTAGAGTCGGTCCTACCCATCTCCATGATGAATGTACACGAATTTGAAATGTTTTCAGAATCAGGAAGGGGAGAGGCGACAGGAAGAAAAAGGATCCCATGTTCACAATTCTGCTCTTAAGCAGTGATTTTTTCTCCACTGCTCCCTATTACTAGAATTTTCCATCCACTTCTGACAGACAGAAGTGCAAACAACATTTGACACAAAGTAAAGCATGAAAAGATCTTTCAGCGGCTCAGTATCCTGGCTGGGACTCAGAATTATTCATTATATTAAAAAAAACCCAAAAAGCAAAAAAACACGTGGCCATGTAGGTTCCAGAGATGAGTTTGGAGCAGAGGTAGCTAACTCATACCATGTTCTTCTTGCCATTTGCTGTCCCCCTTGAAGGAGATTGGGTTGGTCCAACTCTAATTTCTGAAACATCAAGGATTCTAGGTGGTTGTTTCTGTGTTTCTTTTTCCCAACTAGACAGTGAATTACTTGGGGGAAAGGATGGTATCCATTTGACTTTACATCTGTAGGAAGCAACTCAGTAATCAGCTCTTAAGAACACTCTGCTCTGTCTTTTTTTTTTTTTTAAAAGAATGACCATGGTTTACAAACAGCAAGACCCTCCGCAAGTATAAGACATTACAGTCCCGTTTTCCCTTCGGAGCACGTACGTGTTTGATGTGAGCTTGCACCAGGACTGGGATTCCGACTCAAAAGCAGGGCTGGTTCCTGGGGCTCCATGACTTACAGACAAGAGGAGACAGAGCCGTGTGCTGGGCGTGGGGAGAGGGGAGCCATGGGAAGTGGTGGGGGTGGATGCGGTTTATGGAGGGTTAAGGGAAGCGGAGTGGTTTAAGAGAACCCAAATCTATTATCTTACTGCCCTGGAGATCAGAATGTTCGAAATGGATCCCACTGGGCTGAAATGAAGGTGTTGGGAAGGCTGTGTACCTTTAGCGGGGTCTAGAAGAGCACTGTTTTCTTGCCTTTTCCCACAGTGAGAGGCTGCCCGCATCCTTGGGCTCACGGCCCCTTCATTTTCAAAGCCAGCATCTTCAAGTTTCTCTCTGATGATGAACTTTTCACCCCCCGGTGCCCATCTCGAGCACCCCTGGGATTAATCCATGGCGCTCACTGGCTCCTGTGGGACTGCCCCCCTCACGTCTGGGTTACGTGCACAGTAAGGTCCTCACAGGTTCTGGGGAGCAGGACACGGGTGTCCCCATGATGGGGCCGTGCTGTGCCGACCACAGGAGGGCCCCGGGGGATGGCAGAGGGCAGTGTCAGTCTACACTTGAGGAAACTTGGGCTCAGAGAGTTTCACTCTTTTTCTCCGTGGGAAGGTGACATTGCCTTGGTGGCTGGACCCCTGCACCCAGAACCCTAAGCAAGACTCAGTAGAAGGCCGCTGGCTTCCTGTCCCTCTGGTTCTTCCTTCTACACCCGCGCCTCATGGCTCTCTCCCCACACTGGGGCTGGGGGGCATTGGGGAGTGCTGTGTCGGGTGGGGGGCATCCCTCCCCAATGCCTCCCGCGGATGGAGGGCAGCTGCCACTTTGAGCCAGATCATGATTTTTGATCCGCAAGACCCTCATTGTGCTGGCGGAAGCCTGAGCTCTCAGAAGCGAGTTGCCACGGGAGGCTCCTGAGGTCTCCGACCGGGCGGCCCATGCAGTCAGAATCCTGGAATTCCTCCCCTGGAAGGCAGACGAAGGGGAGCCTAGTGGTCAACTCTTGAACCAAAGTCACATTGCTTCCCTGTTGCAGCAGAGTGGGCTCCTCAGGCTGGGGACTCTGTTGCCCCAAGGTCGGCTCCTGGTAAAAGAGGGTGTTTCAGCTGCTGGGGGCGGGGATCCACTGAGGAGGCGCTGGTGGTTCTGGTGTCAAAGCCCACGGTGAAGGCCGCAGGGCGTCCACGAGGCACAATGGTGGGGCTTCTCCGGGTCCAGGCGAGGGCCCGAGAAGAAGACGGAGGAGTGCTTACTGCATGAGACTTCTTTTAGAAAGAGCACACCATGGTCGGAGGATGGGAGGAGGGGGCCGGGGACTCCTTCCTAAGGGGCCCTCCTTCCAGGTCTCTCTCTTCCAGGAGCGGGGGACCCTTCACCCTCACCACTGTACCCACCACTCCCAAACCTGCGGGAGTCTGGCTGCCGCCCGGAATAGGAGAGCCAGGGACATGAGGGCCTGGGACCTTGTTGGAGCGTGAATTCCTCATAGCTCCGAGGGTAGGCCAGTCTGCAGAGGAAGACGTGGCCAGGAGGGGAGGCAGTGGGGGTGACGGAGGAAGGCTGCCCTGGCCCTGGCCCCCAGGGGAAATGGGGGACACCACTGAGTGGGACATAGCACCTGCCCGTGTCCTCCCTGGGGAGGGGGCCTCAGTGCGACACGGTGGAGCTCCCCTCCGTCCCCAGCCACTGATGCTTGGTGGGGGCGGGTTGGTGAAAGGTGGAGTGGAGAGGGGGTGTCTCCCACCCTGGAGCTGGGGGTCACATGAGTCTTTAGCATGGAGTTCCTGCCCCATACTCTGTGGCCCCCGAGAGGCACCTTGAGGTCTGGCAGGGGTGTCTGCAGAAAAGTGTGTATGGAGGAAACCAGGAAGAGCTTGCAGAAACAGCCCCGGGAGGTGGCTCGATTGGTGGTGGGTGGCAGTGGTGGACGGTTGCAACGATGGGGCAGGGTAGGGGAGCTGGGCGTGTGTCTGAGGACACCCTACGGCAAGGATAGCTGGAGCGCTCGTCAGCCCGAGAAACCTTTCCTTTGGGGAAATGAGCTCTGGGTGTGGGGCAATGACCAAGGATGCTCCCTGGACAGTAAGGGCAAAGCCCTGCCTCCACGGAGATGCTGAAAGCCTGCAAGCCCTGGCAAGGAGAGAGGTCTGACGCTCTCTGTGTACCCTGCAGCCTCAGACAAGAAGGCAGAGCGCCTGCCGCTCCAAGGAAGAGTCAGTTCAGAAGCCCAGCAGCCGCCACCCCCTGGGGAGGTGCCTCAGGCTCCCAAAGGTGAGCCCCCAGGAAGCGAGTCCTAAGAGACTTGGTGTCACCTGACTTGTAGCCATGCGGGCTCCAGGGACCTCTGAATGTCCCAGACATAATGGGCCTTAGACCCTGCTGTGGGAATTTCCTGGGTTGGGAAGGCTGAAAATTAAGGTTTCCCTTTTAGGAGGCCAGCAATCTGCTGGAAAATGTGGAGTAAAACGACCCACGATGTCTCCTTTTCCTTTCTCCTGGGGCTCTTGGCTGCTCGTGAGATGTGCAGACTGGAATAAGAGAACCAGCAGACATGGGGCGGGGAGGAACAAGAGGGAAGGTCTGTGGGCCAGAAGCAAGGCCGCCCCAGGAAGTCTCTAAGATCTCCTTTCTGGTGGTGAGACCTACAGCCTGTAGGAGGGAGCTCATGGCTTCCAGGGGAGGGGTGGCCCCCTTTGGAATGGGTGAGCTTGGTTGCATCCAGCCAAGTTTGTTTCTTAGAGGGACCCTGACAGCCTCTGGGGTGTAACTGCCCAGAGTGGAGACTGGATCTTGAGCAGACAAAATATATTAATATATATTTAATTTCTGTGGGCTGAACTTGAAAGCTTACCATAGTCAATTGCGTTATTTCTATGTAAAACATTTTTACCTTATGTTGGGGTTTAGCTGGTTATGGAGAAGGAAATGGCAACCCATTCAATTATTCTTGCCTGGAAAATCCTATAGACAGAGAAGCTTGGCGGGCTACAGTCCATGGGGTTACAAAAGAGTGGGACACAACTTATTAACTTAACAATAACAAACAGTTGGCTAACAATGGTGTGTTAGTTTCAGATGAACAGCCAGCAAAGTGATTCAGTTATATACATATCTGCTCTTTTTCAAATTCTTTTCCCACTGAGGTTATTACAGAATATTGAGCAGGATTCCCCTGTGCTATACAGGCATTATTTCTTTAGGAAAATGCCTTTTGAGTTCCTCATCCAATGTCTAGACATCTTTTGAGAGCTCATACTGGGATTTGGTGGGAAAGTTATGCTCCAATATTACATTTCTGAAAATTCTCTCTCTGGCACATAATTTAAGAAAAAGGTGTTTAAAAAAAATTTTTTTTTATTTTAGCCTTAGACTTAAGCTCCTGCAATAGTGTGTACTACTGAAAAATGCAGGCATGAAGTTTATATAACAGGAGGGATTATTAAGAAAAACATGCATGCGTGCTAAGTCGCTTCTGTGGTGTCCAAGTCTTTGCGACTCCATGAACTGCAGTCTGCCAGTCTCCTCTGTCCATGGGATTCTCCAGGCAAGAATACCGGAGAGGGTTGCAATGCCCTCTTCCAGGGGATCTTCCCGGCCCAAGGATCAAATCCATGCCTCTTGCATTGGCAGGCAGGTTCTTAAGAAAAACAGAGTAAGATAAATGGACATCTTTTCCTATCTTCATCCCAGGAAAGAGAGGCCAGTGGCGTTGGTTTTTTGTTATGTTTATTCAGTCACTCAGTTGTTTTCAACTCTGCAATCCCATGGACTGCAGCACATCAGGCTTCCCTGTCCTTCACTGTCTCCCAGAGCTTGCTCATACTCCTGTCCATTGAGTTGGTGATGCCATCCAACCATCTCATCCTCTGTCGTCCCCTTCTCCTCCTGCCCTCAATCTTTCCCAGCATCAGGGTCTTTTCCAGTGAGTCAGCTCTTCACATCAGGTGGCCAAAGTATTGGAGTTTCAGCTTCAGCATCAGTCCTTCCAATGAATATTCAGGACTGATTTCCTTTAGGATGGACTGGTTTGATCTTCTTGCAGTGCAAGGAACTCTCAAGAGTCTTCTCCAACACCACAGTTCAAAAGCACCAATTTTTTGGTGCTCAGCCTTCTCTATGGTCCAACTCTCACATCAACACATGACTATTGGAAAAACCATAGCTTTGACTATATGGACCTTTGTTGGTATAGAAATGTCTGTGCTTTTAATATGCTATCTAGATTTGTCAGAGCTTTCTTTCCAAGGAGCAAGTGTCTTTTAATTTCATGGCTGCAGTCACCATCTGCAATGATTTTGGAGCCCAATTTTTTTCTTTTCCTAAGATTTCTCTTTATTAGTGATTATTTGCATATATATTACAAGAAGACAAAAGGGACCGAATAAATCTGGGCCACTTGGTAACAGAGTTGATCCACTTTCAGCCAGCGGACAGGTCAAGCTTCAGGACACAGAGTTCCTAAGATCTCTTGAGGGATTTATGGCTGATAGTTGAGGGGTCTGGGATGGTAAGAAGGGTTTGGTGGAAGTGGCACAACCCAAAAAGATGGTTTGCATTTTCCTCCAAGACTGGGAAAGGAGAATGGGGTTACAGAGAAAGACTGGTACTCCATTGATGCGGCACCAATGCTTGGCCCCATACCTGGATAATTCGGGCTAGGGTGGCATCTCACAGACTTTTCCAAAATTCCAGGGACACTGAGTGCACTTGATCCCAGCCTGGGGTTTATTTAACCTTCCCCCACCTCCCCCTCCCTTTCTTTTTTTTCTTTTTTAAAAACACCAACCAGAGGTTTCATAGAAATGTTAGTACAACCGGCATAGGAAAACTCTATGGAAACCCAAACCAGAATGCCGAGAGGTTTAGGGAAAGAGCAGAATTTTGACCCTTCCACTCAGCCAGCCCCCAACTAGAAAGCAA
The DNA here is from genome assembly GCF_019923935.1 of Bubalus bubalis. Taxonomy (NCBI): domain Eukaryota; kingdom Metazoa; phylum Chordata; class Mammalia; order Artiodactyla; family Bovidae; genus Bubalus; species Bubalus bubalis. Next base: position 55,970,109 of record NC_059176.1, on the reverse strand, counting down.
CACAGATGGCGAGTCAAGAAAATAAGGATTCACGTGCAGCCATCGGAGGAGAGTTGAGAGGGAGCAGCCGGGGAACACCCTTGGGTCAGGGCAGACCCTGGGCTGGGAGGGCCTCACTCAACGGTGAGAGCTCGGTTTCTTTGCTGCCTTCGGTGAACCTGAGGTGGCATTTACTCTCTAGAATTGCCCTGCAGGAGCAGGCTGGGGGCCATCTTCTGTGGGTTTAGCCTGAGACTGCACCCCTGCCCGGCGTCTTCCCTGCTTGTCCTGTCCTCTGTGGTTTTCTCCTGGGAGTGCTTCCTTAAGACAATGTCTGCACACAAATCTTTATCTTACAGTCTGCTTCTGGGGAACCCGTCCTTAGGCATTCATTCTTCTTAACTCTGAGCTGCAGTGGAGGAAATGCTAGTGATTAGATCCTGCCTGACACGTAGAAGAGTTCTTTAATTGGAACAATCTTTTGAAACAAAGTTTCTTCCACCCAGAGGCATCAGTGGTTTGCTTCATGGGTGCTGTACTGGGTGACCAGGACCTAGAATAAAAGAGGGTCTCTATAGGAGCCTTGAATGAACACTGTTTCTGGCCATGGACTGACTGCCATCATAGGCAAAGGAACAAGGTGACAGACAATGTGAATGAAATTTGTAAATAATAAAGTGCTATCAAAGGACTAAATACTAGGGTAAAAGAGGACAAAAGAAGCAAAGAGAGAAAGAGAAACTAACATGTTGTGCTTAGTCTCTCAGTCATGTCTGGCTCTTTGCAACCCCATGGACTGTATCCCGCCAGCCACCTCTGTCCATGGGATCCTCCAGACAAGAATACTGAAGCGGATTGCCATGCCCTCCTCCCGGGGATCTTGCCAACCCAGGGATTGAACCCCGGTCTCTGGCCTTGCAGGTGGATTCTTTACCATCTGAGCCACCAGGGAAGCCCAAGAGAAGCTAATAGTGAAGTACTAAATAGAGATGCCTCCTTGGGGGAGCAGTGGTCGCTATTCTGTCTCCAAATCACTCCCTGATTTGCTGTGTAACAGAACTTAGTGGCTCAGAATAACAGCAGTTTTGTTTGTTTGTTTGCTTATAGCTCCGTAGTCTGGGCCGGGCTCCATGGGGACATCTTGTCTCTCCTCCATGTGATCCCAGCTCAGGTGGCTCTACTGGGGCTGGAAGACTTGCTTTCAAGACGGTTCTTTTTCTCCTGGCTGGCAAGTTGCGGTTGGCCTTCAGTTCTTGTCCGTGAGTCTTTTCAGGGAGCAGATTTTACTTCCTCACAGCGTGGAGTCCACGTTCCGAGACCAAGTGACCCAAGGCTCAGGAAGTGGAAACTGGCTGTTTCTTAATATCTGCTCCTGGAAACTGGCACTGCATCCACAGCATCACTTCTGTATTTTATTGAACAATCACAGAGCCCAGATTCAAATGAAGGGGTCAAAGGCCCCACCTATCAATGACAAGGAGAATGAACAAATTTTGCAGTCATGGTTTTAAAATGCCACAGACGTCTTCCATCAAGTTGAGACAACTGGAAATCTGAGAGACCTCTTCACATCTTCCATTTTTCTTTTTATTATGTTTAATGTACAACTAAGACTTGTTGAGGGTTTCCCAGGTGTCTCAGTGGTAGAGAATCTACCTGCCAATGCAGGAGATGTGGGTTCAGTCCCTGTATCAGAAAGATCCCCTTGAGAAGGAACTGGCAACCCACTCCAGTGTTCTTGCCTGGGAAATCCCATGGACACAGAAACCTGGCAGGCTACAGTCCCTGGGATTATAAAGAGTCGGGCATGACTGAGCATGCACGCACACACGCACGCTGGACCAGCTGGCACTTTTTTTTTTTCGTTTTTTTAATTGTGGTAAAATATACACAACGTTATCTTCACCTTTCGGCTGCTGTGAGTAGTGCTGCTATGAATACGGGTATACAAGTGTTTGTTTGAACATCTGATTTCAGTTCCTTTGGATACATATCTAAGAGTGGAATTGCTGGCCCATATGGTAATTCAGTGTTTAACTTAAAGAGGAACCCTTAAGCCATTTTCCATATTGGTGGCACCATTTGAATTACCACTGACAATGTATGATGGTTCCAGCTTCTCCATAGCTTCACTAATGCTTGTTATTTTCTGCGTGTCTGCCTGTGCGCTCAGTCACTTCAGTCATGTCCAACTGAAGAGACCAAACGCGTCTCTTGCATTGCAGGAGGATTCTTTACCGCTGACCCACCAGGGAAGCCCTGTTATTTTCTACAGTAAGTGTAAAGTGGTAACTTGTGATTTTGATTTGCATTTCCCTAGTGTTGAATTGGAGAATTCAGTTGGGAATTGGGGAATTCAAGGGGAATTGGGGAATTTCCCTAGTGTTGAATTGCCACTGGAAAAGGCAATGGCACCCCACTCCAGTACTCTTGCCTGGAGAATCCCATGGATGGCGGAGCCTGGTAGGCTGCAGTCCATGGGGTCTCTAAGAGTCGGACATGACTGAACGACTTCCCTTTCACTTTTCCTGTTCATGCATTGGAGAAGGAAATGGCAACCCACTCCAGTGTTCTTGCCTGGAGAATCCCAGGGATGGGGGAGCCTGACGGGCTGCCGTCTCTGTGGTCACACAGAGTCGGACATGACTGAAGCGACTTAGCAGCAGTGATTAATTATATTGAGCATATTTTCATGTGTCTGTTGGTTATTTATCTTCTTTGAAGAAATGTCTATTCAAGCCCTTTGGTCATTTTTAAAATTTGGTTATCCTTTAGTTGTTGACCTGTAAGAGTTTTTGGTATATTCTGGACCGTAAACAGTTCCTAGATAGATGATTAAAAATATTTTCCTCCCAGTCTCTGGGTTGTCATTTTACCCTCTTTACAGTGTTCTTTGGTGCATAGAAGTTTTACATTTTGATGAATTTTAATTGCTTTTTTCTTTTGTTGTTATTTTTGGTGTCACATCTAAGAATCCATTGTTGAATTTTAGGTTATGAAGATTTACTACTATCTTCTAAGACTTGTATAGTTTTAGCTCTTACGTTTAAGTTTTGATGATTTTTTAACTTAATTTATGTATATGATATAAGCGTGTCGAGATTCATTCATGTGGGCCCATTGTATGTGGACATCAGCTGTCGCCTGGCCATTTGTTGAAAAGATGATTCATTCCTCATTAATTGGTTTTGTCCATTTACCAAAAATCCATTGCCCAAAGTTGTATGAGTTTATTTCTGAGCCCTTAGTTCTATTTCATTGATCTATTCGCCTATCCTTATGCCAGCACCATATAACTTTGATTACTCTCAGAATTTGTATTAAGTTTTAAAAATGGGGATATATGTTCTCCAATTTTGTTCTTCTTTTTTCAAGATTACTTTGGCTATCTGGAGTCCCTTGAAATTTCAGATGGATTTTGGGATCAGCTTTTCCATTTCTGAAAAAAAGGCTCCTGAAAGTTTGGTAGAGATCGCACTAAATCTGTAGATTGACTGAGGGAGTGCTCCCGTTAATAATGTTACTAAGTCTTTCAACCCATGAACACAGGTCTTTAATTTCTTCGAGTAATGTTTTGTAGGATTCATTACTGTACCTCCCTGGTTTAATTTACTCCTAAATGTTCCTCCTTTTAGATGGTATTATAACTGAAATTGTTTAATTTCCTTTTCAGATTGTTCATTGCTAGTGTTTAAAAGTATAACAGATAATTATGTTGGTCTTATCCAATAACTTTGCTGAATTCAATTATTAGCTCCATTTTTTTTTTTTTTTTTTTTGGTGTGTGGATTCTTCAAGATTTTCTCTGTATAAGATCATGTCTTCTGCAAACAGAGATAATTTTATTTATTTCTTTCCAAGTTAGGTGCTCTTTATTTATTTTTTCTTTCTTTATTGGCCTGCCTAGAATTTATGGACAATGTTAAATAGAAATGGCAAAAGTTGGCATTCTTGTTCCTGATTTAGAGGAAAACTGTCAGTCTTTCACCATTGAGTTTATTAGCTGTGTACTTTTTTTTTTTTAATAAATACTTTTTACTATGTTGAAGCAGTTTCCTTTATTCCTAGTTTATTGAGTGTTTTTTTAAACCATAAAAGGATGTTGAATTTTGTCAGTTTTCTTTCCATATCAATTGAGGTGATTGTGTAGTATTTTCCTCACTTGTATTAATGTGCTTTGTTATATTGATTGATTTTTGTATGCTGAACTATACTTGCATTCCTGAGATAAAGCCCACCTGGTCACAGAGGATAACCATTTCAGTATGCTGCTGCATTTGTTCTGATACTGATTTGCTGAGGATTTTCGCATTTGTATGCATAAGGGCTGTAGGGTTTTTTTGGATGGCTTTGATGTCTTTGTCTGGCTTTAGTATTAAGGTAATGCTGGCTTCATAGAATAAGTTAGGAACCATTCTTTCCTCTTAAATTTTTGAGAAGATTTTGAGAAAGATTGGTGGCGATTCTTCTTTACATGATTGGTTGAATTCACCAGTGAAGCCATTTGGTCCTGGGTTTTTGTTGTTACTGGGGAGTTTTTATTATTGATTCAATCTCTGTGCTGGTTACAAGTTTATCTTAATGATTCTGTTTCTTCTTGAGTCAGTTTTGGTACTTTGTGTGTTTCTAAGAACTTGTGCATTTTATCTAAGTTATCTGATTTATTGGCAAATGATTTTTCATAATATTCTCTTATCATTCTTCCTGTGAAGTTTGTGGTGATGTCCCCACTTTCACTTCAGATTCTGTCATTTTGGTCTCCACACCACCCCCAGCACCTTCCACCACTGGTCTAGCTATGGGCTTGTCAGTGCTGTTCATCTTTTAAAAGAATCAGCTTCTGGTTTTGTTGATTTTCCTTATTGTTTTTCTAGTCCCTATTTCATTTATTGACACTCTTATTTCCTCTTTTTGAAGTTTTGGATTTAGTTGCCCCCCCCCCACTTTTTTTGATTTCCTAAAGATGTAAGGTTAGGTTATTGATTTGAGATCTTATTAAAAAATTTTTTTTTTCTTTTGGGCCATGCTATGTGGCTTGTGGGATCTTAGTTCCCCAACCAGGGATAGAACTCAGGCCCTCACCTGTCAAAGTGTGGAATCCTAACCACTGGACAGCCAGAGATTTCTGGAGATCTTGTTTTTTTAAAGGGTAAATGATTTATGCAATCTGAAGAGAAATCAGAGTACTGAGATCTTATTTTTTAACAAAGACATTTAAAGCTATAAATTTCCCTTTGAAAGCTACTTTCACTGCATTCTGTAGATTTTATGTTATGTTTTCATATTTAGCTCAAAAAATGTTTTAAAATCTCTGTGATTTCTTCTTTGACTCATTGATTGTTTAAGAGTATGTTCTTAAATTTCTGAATTTTTGTGAATTTCCCAGGTTTCCTTCTCTATTGATTTATCTTCTAGTTTGCTGATTATTTCCTCTGCTCAAATGTATCATTGAGCCCATCAGGTAATTTTTTCATCTAAATCATTGTAATTTTCAACATCAGACTTTCTGTTTGGTTCCTTTTTGTAATTTCTATTATCTCTTTATTTGTTTAGACATTGTTCTCCTGCTTTCTTTTATTTCATATTTTATTGTGCATGGTTTCCTTTAGTTCTTTAAACATATTTAAGACAGTTTATTTGATCTAAAATCTTTGTTTAGTAAATCCAATGTTTGACCTTCCTCAGAAATGACTTCTAATTATTTTCTTTTTTTTTTTTTGCAAATGAGCCATATTCTCTTGTTTCTTTATATGTCGCTTATTTTTCCCCCCCAAAATGGACACTTTGCGTATCATAATATGGTACTGGAAATCATGTTTTTTACCCCTGTGATTTCTTGTTACTGCTTAGTATGGGATGTTGTTTGTTTAGTGATTCTTCCAAACTACTTTTTAAAAGACCATGGTCTTTGTCATGTTTGACCATTGAAGTCTACTTGTTTGTTAATCAAGAAACTAATCACTTGACAGAGATTTCTTTAAAGGAAAAGAGTCAAAAAGGAAAAGAAAAGAAAACTCTCCCGGTCTTTTCTGATTGGGTCTGTCACTGATTGGGCCACTTCTTCAATGCTAAGCCAGGTCTTTTTCAACTCTGACTTAGCTATCATTCTCTGTGTGGAGCTTAAAGATCAGTCAGGCTTCCCTGGTGGCTCAGGTGGTAAAGTGTCTGCCTGCAATGCGGGAGACCTGGGTCTGATCCCTGGATCGGGAAAAGCCCCTGGAGAAGGAAATGGCAACCCACTCCAATACTCTTGTCTGGAAAATTCCATGGGCAGAGGAGTCTGGTAGGCTACAGTCCATGGGTTAGCAAAGAGTCGGACATGACTGAGCAACTTCACCTTAAAGGTCAGTCAGAGGTGAAAACTTAGGGTCTTAGATATTTTGCAGGCGTGGGACACACACACGTCTCTCCTGATTGCCTAGAATATGCAGATGGCACCCAAAGCCTTTATGCCCCATGCGCCTCCCCCTTGAACTTCCCCTATCCAGGCTACTCAGTCCATCCATGTCAGGCCCTGTCTGCTATCCCCTGCTTTGTGTGTGTGTGTGTATGTTAGTTGCTTAATCATGTGCGACTCTTTGCAACCCTATGGGCTGCAGCCCTCCAGGCTCCTCTGTCTATGAGATTCTCTAGGCAAGAGTACTGGGGCAGGTTGCCATGCCCTCCTCCAGGGGATTGCCTGAAGGGATCAAACCTGGGTCTCCTGCATTACAGGCAGATTCTTTACTGCTTAGCCACCAGGGAAGGCCCATCCCCTGCTCCAGGGAGCTGCAAATAGAACATTCACCTTTAAATGCTTCTGACAAACACTACCTGGAAAGCTACCCTAGCCCTGAGAAAGTTCCAAGACTCATCTCGCAAGGATCCATCAGACAGGTCAAATCACACAATGACAGTTCTTAGAGACCAGGATCAGGGTTGCCCCGTTTGACACCAGCAAGCCCACACCAAGAATCTGGACCACCATTCTCATGCCTACTGATGAGGTAGGGGTTGGGGGATAACAAGTAGGTAAATTAAAATGTCACAGTGGTTTTTTGGACTGCAAGGAGATCAAACCAGTCAATCAGAAAGGAAATCAGTTCTGAATATTCATTGGAAGGACTGATGCTGAAGCTGAAGCTCAAAAACTTTGGCCACCTGATGCGAAGAGCTGACTCATTGGAAAAGACTCTGAGGCTGGGAAAGATTGAAGGTAGGAGGAGAAGGGGATGACAGAGGATGAGATGGTTGGATGGCATCACTGACTCAAATGGACTTAAGTATGAGCAAGATTCAGGAGTTGGTGAAGGACAAGGAAGCCTGGGGTGCTGAAGTCCATGGGGTTGCAAAGAGTCGGACATGACTGAGCAATTGAACTGAACTGAACTGTGGGTGTTTTTAGAATGAAAATTGTGTTGCTTCTTTCCTTTTTTTTTGTTTATCTGAAAAGGTTTATTGTGCACAGAGGGGAAGGGCTCAGTCTTTCTTGGCTGCCGCTTTCCTCGTGGAGGCCATGGCGTTGCTCAGCTCCTCTCTCTTCCTCTTGGCATTTTTGTGTGTCCCCACCCTTTTTTTTCTTCCTTTATTTAAAAAAAATTATTTATTTTAATTGGAGGCTAATTACTTTACATTCTTTTTTAATTTATTTTTTATTGAAGGATAATTGCTTTACAGAATTTTGCTGTTTTCTGTCAAACCTCAGCACGAATCAGCCATAGGTATGCATATATCCTCTCCCTTTTGAACCCCCATCTCCCTTCCCATCCCAGCCCTCTAGGTTGATACAGAGCCCCTGTTTGAGTTTCCTGAGCCATACAGCAAATTCCTGTTGGCTATCTATTTTGCATATGGTAATGTAAGTTTCCATGTTACTCTTTCCATACATCTCACCTCCTCCTCCCCTCTCCCCATGTCCAGAAGTCTGTTCTCTATGTCTGTTTCTCCATTGCTGCCCCATAAATACTTCCATACCATTTTTCTAGATTCCGTATATATGGGTTAGAATACAGTATTTATCCTTCTCTTTCTGACTCACTTCACTCTGTATAATAGATTCTAGGTTTATCCACCTCATTAAAACTGACTCAAATGTGTTCCTTTTTATGGCTGAGTAATATTCCATTGTGTATACATACCACAACTTCTTTATCCATTCATCTGTCATTGGACATCTAGGTTGCTTCCATGTTCTAGCTATTGTAAATAGTGCTGCAATGAACAATTTTCAAATTTGGTTTCCTCAGATTTATGCCTAGGAGTGGGATTGCTGAGTCATATGGTGGTTTTATTCCTAGTTCTTTAAGGAATTTCCATACCATCTTCCATGGTGGCTGTGTCAATGTACATTCCCACCAACAATGCAAGAGTGTTCCCTTTTCTCCACACCCTCTCCAGCATTTATTGTTTGTAGACTTTTTGATGATGGCCATTCTGACTGGTGTGAGGTGATATCTCATTGTAGTTTTGTTTTGATTTGCATTTCTCTAATAATGAGCGAAGAGTTGACTCATTGGAAAAGACTCTGATGCTGGGAGGGATTGGGGGCAGGAGGAGAAGGGGATGACAGAGGATGAGATGGCTGGATGGTATCACTGACTCGATGGATGTGAGTCTGAGTGAACTCCAGGAGTTGGTGATGGACAGGGAGGCCTGGCATGCTGCAATTCGTGGGGTCGCAAAGAGTCGGACACAACTGAGCGACTGAGCTGAACTGAATAATGAGTGATGTTGAGCATCTTTTCATGTGTTTGTTAGTCATCTGTATGTCTTCTTTGGAGAGATGTCTGTTTAGGTTGTTTTCCCACTTTTTGATTGGGTTGTTTGTTTTTCTGGTATTGAGTTGTATGAGCTGCTTGTTTATTTTGGAAATTAATCCTTTGTCAGTTTCATTTGCAATTGTTTTCTCCCATCCCGAGGGTTGCTTTTTCAACTTGCTTATAGTTTTCTTTGCTGTGCAAAAGCCTTTAAGTTTAATCAGGCCCCACTTGTTTACTTATGTTTTTCTTTCCATTACTCTAGGAGGTGGGTCATGGAGGATCTTGCTTTGATTTATGTAATTGAGTGTTTTGCCTTTGTTTTCCTCTAAGAGTTTTATAGCTTCTGGTCTTATATGTAGGTCTTTAATCCATTTTGAGTTTATCTTTGTGTATGGTGTTATGAGGTGTCTTAATTTCATTCTTTTACATGTAGCTGTCCAGTTTTCCCAGCACCATTTGTTGAAGAGGCTATCTTTGTCCCATTGTATTTTCTTGCCTTCTTTGTCAAAAATAAGGTATCCATAGGTTTCTGGACTTTCTATCTTGTTCCATTGGTCTATATTTCTGTTTTTGTGCCAGTACCATACTGTCTTGATGACTGTAGCTTTGTAGGATAACCTGAAGTCAGGAAGGGTGATTCCTCCAGCTCCATTCTGCTTTCTCAGGACTGCTTTGGCTGTTCACAGTCTTTTGTGTTTCCATATGAATTGTGAAATTTTTTGTTCTAGTTCTGGGAAAAGTGCCATTGGTAATTTGATAAGAATCACATTAAATCTGTAGATTGCGTTTGGTAGTATAGTCATTTTCACAATATTGATTCTTTCTACCCAGGAACATGGAATATCTCTCCCACTGTTTATGTCATCTTTGACTTCTTTCATTAGTGTCTTATAATTTTCTGTGTACAGTTCTTTTGTCTCCTCAGGTAAGTTTATTCCTAGATATTTAATTCTTTTTGTTGCAATGGTGAGCAGGATTGATTCCTTAATTTCTGAATTTTCATTGTTAGTATATAGAAATGCAAGTGATTTCTGTGTATTGATTTTGTATCCTGCAGCATTGCTAAATTCACTGATTAGGATTCTCTATGTATAGTATCATGTCATCTGCAAACAGTGAGAGCTTTACTTCTTCTTTTTTGATCTGGATTCCTTTTATTTCCTTTTTTTTCTCTGATTGCTGTAGCTAGGACTTCCAGAACTATGTTGAATAATAGTGGTGAAAGTGGACACCCTTGTCTTGTTCCTGATCTTAGGCCTAATGTTTTCAGTTTTTCACCATTGAGAATAATGTTTGCTGTAGGCTTATCATATATGGCCTTTACTGTGTTTATGTAGATTCCTTCTATGCCCATTTTTTGAAGAGTTTTAACCATAAATGGGTGTTGAATTTTGTCAAAGGCTTTTTCTGCATCTATTGAGATTATCATATGGTTTTTATCTTTCAATTTGTTAATATGGTATATCACATTGATTGATTTGCATATATTGAAGAATCCTTGCATCCCTGAAATAAACCCAACTTGATCATGGTGTATGAGTTTTTGATGTGTTGCTGAATTCTATCTGCTAAAATTTTGTTGAGGATTTTTGCATCTACATTCATCAGTGAAATTGACCTATAGTTTCCTTTTTTTGTGTTGTCTTTTTGGTATCAGGGTGATGGTGGCTCTGTAGAATGCATTTGGAAGTGTCCCTTCCTGTGCAATTTTTTGAAAGAGTTTTAGAAGGAAAGGCATTAGCTCTTTAAATGTTTGATAGAATTCTCCTGTGAAGCCATCTGGTCCTGGACTTTTTGTTTTTTTTTGGGAGATTCTTGATCATAGCTTCAATTTCAGTGCTTATGATTGGGTTGTTCATAATTTCTATTTCTTCCTGGTTCAGTATTGGAAGATTGAACTTTTCTAAGAATCTGTCCATTTCTTCCCGGTTATCTATTTTATTGCCATATAGTTGTTCATAATCATCTCAGTCACTCAGTTGTGTCCGACTCTTTGCAACCCCATGAATCACAGCACGCCAGGCCTCCCTTGTCCATCACCAACTCCCAGAGTTCACTTAAACTCACATCCATTGAGTCAGTGATGCCATCCAGCCATCTCATCCTCTGTCGTCCCCTTCTCCTCCTGCCCCCAATCCCTCCCAGCATCAGAGTCTTTTCCAATGAGTCAGCTCTTCACATGAGGTGGCCAAAGTACTAGAGTTTCAGCTTCAGCATCAGTCCTTCCAACAAACACCCAGGACTGATCTCCTTTAGGATGGACTGGTTGGATCTCCTTGCAGTCCAGGGTACTCTCAAGAGTCTTCTCCAACACCACAGTTCAAAAGCATCAATTCTTCTTCACTCAGCTTTCTTCACAGTCCAACTATCACATGCATACATGACCACAGGAAAAACCATAGCCTTGACTAGATGAACCTTTGTTGGCAAAGTAATATCTCCGCTTTTCAATATGCTATCTAGGTTGGTCATAACTTTCCTTCAAAGGAGTAAGCATCTTTTAATTTCATGGCTGCAGTCACCATCTGCAGTGATTTTGGAGCCCCCCTGCAAAAAAAGTCTGACACTGTTTCCATTGTTTCCCCATCTATTTCCCATGAAGTGATGGGACCAGATACCATGATCTTAGTTTTCTGAATGTTGAGCTTTAAGCCAACTTTTTCACTCTCCTCTTTCACTTTCATCAAGAGGCTCTTTAGTTCCTCTTCACTTTCTGCCATAAGGGTGGTGTCATCTGCATATCTGAGGTTATTGATATTTCTCCCAGCAATCTTGATTCCAGTTTGTGATATGTTGTTCATAACAGTCTCTTATAATCCTTTGTATTTCTGCATTGTCTGTTGTAACCTCTCTTTTTTCATTTTTCATTTTGTTGATTTGATTATTCTCTTTTTTTCTTGATGAGTCTGGCTAAAGGTTTGTCCTTTTTGTTTATCTTCTCAAAGAACCAGCTTTGAGTTTTATTAATCTTTACTATTGTTTCTTTAATTTCTTTTTCATGTATTTCTGCTCAGATCTTTATGATTTCTTCTAAATTTTTTTTGTTCTTCTTTTTCCAGTTATTTTAGGTGTAAAATTAGGTTGTCTATTCGATGTTTTTCTTGTTTTTTGGAGGTAGAATTGTATCACTATAAACTTCCCTCTTAGAACTGCTTTTGCTGCATCCCATAGATTTTGAGTTGTGATCTCATTGTCATTTGTTTCTAGAACTTTTTTGATTTTGCTTTTGATTTCTTCTTTAACCTGTTGGTTATTTAGAAATGTGTTGTTTAATCTCCATGTGTTTGTGTTTCTTACACTTTTTTTCTTGTAGTTGATATTTAGTCTCAGCATTGTGGTTGGAGAAGATGCTTGATAAGATTTCAATTTTCTTAAATTTACTGAGGTTTGATTTGTGACCCAAGATGTGGTCTATCCTGGAGAATGTTCCATGTGCACTTGAGAAGAAGGTGTATTCTTCTGCATTTGGATGGAATGTCCTTACGATATCAATGAGATCCGTCTCATGTAATGTATAATTTAGGGTTTGTGTTTCCTTATTGATTTTCTGTTTTGATGATCTGTCTGTTGGTGTGAGTGGGTTGCGTTACTGTCAATTTCTCCTTTTATGTCTGTTAGTGTTTGTTTTATGTATTGAGGTGCTCCTATGTTTGGTGCATCAGATCAGATCAGTCGCTCAGTCATGTCCGACTCTTTGTGACCCCATGAATCACAGCACACCAGGCCTCCCTGTCCATCACCAACTCCCGGAGTTCACCCAGACTCATGTCCATCGAATCAGTGATGCCATCCAGCCATCTCATCCTCTGTCGTCCCCTTCTCCTCCTGCCCCCAATCCCTCCCAGCATCAGAGTCTTTTCCAATGAGTCAACTCTTCGCATGAGGTGGCCAAAGTACTGGAGTTTCAGCTTTAGCATCATTCCTTCCAAAGAAATCCCAGGGCTGATCTCCTTCAGAATGGACTGGTTGGATCTCCTTGCAGTCCAAGGGACTCTCAAGAGTCTTCTCCAACACCACAGTTCAAAAGCATCAATTCTTCTTCACTCAGCTTTCTTCACAGTCCAACTATCACATTCATACATGACCACAGGAAAAACCATAGCCTTGACTAGATGAACCTTTGTAAGTAATGTCTCTGCTTTTTAATATGCTATCTAGGTTGGTCATAACTTTCCTTCCAAGGAGTAAGCATCTTTTAATTTCATGACTGCAGTCACCATCTGCAGTGATTTTGGAGCCCCAAAAAAGAAAGTCTGACACTGTTTCCAGTGTTTCCCCATCTATTTCCCATGAAGTGATGGGACCGGATGCCATGATCTTCATTTTCTGAATGTTGAGCTTTAAGACAACTTTTTCACTCTCCTCTTTCACTTTCATCAAGAGGCTTTTTAGTTCCTCTTCACTTACTGCCATAAGGGTGGTGTCATCTGCATATCTGAGGTTATTGATATTTCTCCCGGCAATCTTGATTCCAGCTTGTGTTTCTTCCAGTCCAGCGTTTCTCATGATGTACTCTGCATAGAAGTTAAATAAACAGGGTGACAATATACAGCCTTGACGTACTCCTTTTCCTATTTGGAACCAGTCTGTTGTTCCATGTCCAGTTCTAACTGTTGCTTCCTGACCTGCATACAAATTTCTCAAGAGGCAGATCAGGTGGTCTGGTATTCCCATCTCTTTCAGAATTTTCCACAGTTTATTATGATCCACACAAAGGCTTTGGCATAGTCAATAAAGCAGAAATAGATGTTTTTCTGGAACTCTCTTGCTTTTTCCATGATCCAGCGGATGTTGGCAATTTGATCTCTGGTTCCTCTGCCTTTCTAAAACCAGCTTGAATATCAGGAAGTTCATGGTTCAGGTTCAGGTTCAAGGCTTGGTTCCTCCAAGCCAGCTGAAGCCTGGCTTGGAGGATTTTGAGCATTACTTTACTAGCATGTGAGATGAGTGCAGTTGTGCAGTAGTTGGCATTGCCTTTCTTTGGGACTGGAATGAAAACTGACCTTTTCCAGTCCTGTGGCCGCTGCTGAGTTTTCCAAATTTGCTGGCATATTGAGTGCAGCACTTTCACAGCATCATCTTTCAGGATTTGGAATAGCTCAACTGGAATTCCATCACCTCCACTAGCTTTGTTCGTAGTGATGCTTTCTAAGGCCCACTTGACTTCACATTCCAGGATGTCTGGCTCTAGGTCAGTGATTACACCATCGTGATTATCTGGGTCATGAAGATCTTTTTTGTACAGTTCTTCTGTGTATTCTTGCCATCTCTTCTTAATATCTTCTGCTTCTGTTAGGTCCATACCATTTCTGTCCTTTATCGAGCTCATTTTTGCATGAAATGTTCCTTTGGTGTCTCTGATTTTCTTGAAGAGATCTCTAGTCTTTCCCATTCTGTTGTTTTCCTCTATTTCTTTGCATTGATCGCTGAAGAAGGCTTTCTTATCTGTTCTTGCTATTCTTTGGAACTCTGCATTCAGATGTTTCTATCTTTCCTTTTCTCCTTTGCTTTTCACTTTTCTTCTTTTCACAGCTATTTGTAAGGCCTCCCCAGACAGCCATTTTGCTTTTTTGCATTTCTTTTCCATGGGGATGGTCTTGATCCCTGTCTCCTGTACAATGTCACGAACCTCATTCCATAGCTCATCAGGCACTCTATCTATCAGATCTAGGCCCTTAAATCTATTTCTCACTTCCACTGTATAATCATAAGAGATTTGATTTAGGTCATACCTGAATGGTCTAGTGGTTTTCCCTACTTTCTTCAATTTCAGTCTGAATTTGGCAATAAGGAGCTCATGATCTGAGCCACAGTCAGCTCCCAGTCTTGTTTTTGCTGACTGTATAGAGATTCTCCATCTTTGGCTGCAAGGAATATAATCTATCTGATTTCGGTGTTGACCATCTGGTGATGTCCATGTGTAGAGTCTTCTCTTGTGTTGTTGGAAGAGGGTGTTTGTTATGACCAGTGCATTTTCTTGGAAAAACTGTATTAGTCTTTGCCCTGCTTCATTCCATATTCCAAGGCCAAATTTGCCTGTTACTCCAGGTGTTTCTTGACTTCCTACTTGTGCATTCCAGTCCCCTATAATGAAAAGGACATCTTTTTTGGGTGTTAGTTCTAAAAGGTGTTGTAGGTCTTCATAGAACCGTTCAACTTCAGCTTCTTCAGCGTTACTGGTTGGGGCATAGACTTGGATTACTGTGATACTGAATGGTTTGCCTTGGAAACGAACGGAGATCAGATATTTACAATTGTTACAATCCTCTTGGATTGATCCCTTGATCGTTATGTAGTGTCCTTTCTTACATCTTGTAATCTTTATTTTAAGGTGTATTTTGTCTGATATGAGAATTGCTACTTCAGTTTTCTTTTGCTTCCCATTTACATGGAATATATTTTTCCATCCTCTCACTTTCAGTCTATATGTGTCTTTAGGTCTGAAGTGGGTTTTTTGTAGACAGCATATATATGGGTCTTGTTTTTCTGTCCATTCAACCAGTCTGTGTCTTTTTGTTGGAGCATTTAATCCATTTACATTTAAAGTAATTATTGATATATATGTTCCTATTGCCATTGTCTTGTTTGGGGTTGATTTTGTAGACCTTTTTTTTTTTTTAATTTCCTGTTGTATTTCTTGACTATATAAGTCCCTTTAACATTTGTTGTAAAGCTGGTTTGGTGGTACTGAATTCTCTTAACTTTTGCTTGTCTGAAAAGCATTTTATTTCTCCATCAATTTTGAATGAGATACTTGCCGGGTACAGTAATCTTGGTTTAGATTTTTCCCTTTCAGTACTTTAAATATACCCTCACATTCCCTTCTGGCCTGCAGAGTTTCTGCTGAAAGATCAGCTGGTAAGTGTATTCTGTTTCCCTTGTGTGTTACTTGTTGCTCTTCCCTTGCTGCTTTTAATATTCTTTCTTTGTGTTTAGTCTTTGTTAGTTTGATTAGTATGTGTCTTGGCCTGTTTATCCTTGGATTTATCCTATATGGGACTCTTCATGCCTCTTGGACTTGAGTGAGTATTTCCTTTTCCATGTTGGGGAAATTTTCAACTAATAATCTCTTCAAAAGTTTTCTTATACCCTTTCTTTTTTTCTTCTTCTGGGACCCCTATAATTTGAATGTTTATGCATTTGACATGGTCCCAGAGGTCTCTGAGACTCTCCTCAGCTCTTTTCATTCCTTTTACTTTATTTTGCTCTTCAGAATTTATTTCCACCATTTTATCTTCCAGCTCACTGATTCGTTCTTCTGCTTTAGATATTCTGCTGTTGATTCCTCCTAGAGTATTTTTAATTTCAGTAATTGTGTTGTCTCTGTATGTTTATTCTTTAATTCTTCTAGGTCTTTATTAATTGATTCTTGCATTTTCTCCATTTTGTTTTCAAGGTTTTTGATCATCTTTACTATCATTGTTCTGAATTCTTTTTCAGGTAGTTTTCCTATTTCTTCTTCATTTATTTATACTTCTTTGTTTCTAGTGTGCTTCATTTGTACTGTATTTCTCTGACTTTTCATTATTTTTTAAAAAAGTTATTGTGTTTGAAGTCTCCTTTTCCCAGGCGTCAAGGAAAGTTGAATTCTTTCCTTGAAGAAGGTGGAATTCTTTCTTCCTTTTGGTTTCTTCCATTCTAAGATTGGTCCAGTGGTTGGTGTGAGCATTGTATAAGTGAGATTTGTGCTTAGTTTTTGTTTCTTGGTTTATCCTCTGATGGCAAGGCTGAGTGAGGTGGTAATCCTATCTGCTGATGGTTAGGTTTGTATTTTTGTTTTGTTTGTTGTTTAGATTAGACGTCCTGCACAGAGTGCTACTGGTGGTTGGATGATGCTGGATCTTATATTCAAGTGGTTTCCTTTGTGTGAGTTCTCACTGTTTGATACTCCCTAGGTATAGTTCTTTGGTAGTCTAGGATCTTGGAGTCAGTGTTCCCACTCCAAAGGCTCAGGGCTTGATCTCTGGTCAGGAACAAAGATTCTACAAGTGGTTTGCTATGGCATTAAATGAGATTACAACAAATATCCAAAAACAAAAAACCAAAGATGAATCCCAGACAAATGGTAGTTACAAAATCAGGCAAATAATAATCAAAATAATGGAATATACACATATACACCCATGAGCAAAGTCAAAACAGTCCAACAAAAATAAAGTACAGTAGATTGACCTGGCTAACAAAGGAAATAAATTATATTTACCAATTAAGAACAAAACTAACTTAAGCACAAACTGGAAAACAAAACTAAAGGTGCCAAGTGGGGAATAAAGCAATGAAAACAACACTTAACAAATATGTTGAAAGAAAGAAAAGAAAGAAAAGAAATAATAAATATGCAAAGTTAAAGAGAGGTAGATAAAGAAGATTTATATACATTAAAAAATTAACTGCAAGGGGGAAAGAACAGTAGGAAAAGCAAAGGAATAAATGTAGAAAAAACAATAGGTTTAACAAGTTAAAAATTAAAGATATAAAAAAAAGAGAAAAGAAAAAAAAAGAGGAAAATTCCATGGAACTGCAAAAGCCCAACATAGAGGCAGAGGTTTAAGACAACAATAAAAAATGTGACTGAGAAAAAAAAAGCTCAAAATCTTAACTGGATTCTTAGTGCCAATAAAATCAACAACTACAATGGGGGGGGGGTGAGAGGGAAATAAAAAAATAATCCAAAAGAATCTACAGAACAAGTAAAATAATGTTTTTCTTGAGTCTCTGCTGTCAGAGTCCTTTCCCTCGCTGGGAGTCAGAGTCCACCTCACCTCCCTAGGATGCCCTCCAACACTGTGCTGATCTCTGGACCTGCTGTGGGGGCAGCTCAGATTCTAATCTGGTCCTACTCCTGTGTATTCTTGCCTCCAATGTCCGCAGCTATCAGAACTAGTGTGTTTACTTTTGTGGGAGCTCTCAATGGCCTTTTATATATTCCATAGATACAAAGTCTGCCTAGTCCACACAAAGATCATGTGGATTTAATCTGCAACTTGTACAGCTGGTGGGAAAGGTTTGTGTCTTCTTCCCTAGCCACACTGCCCCTGGGTTTCAACTGTGGTTTTATTTCCACCTCTACACGTGGGTCGTCCACTGGGGTTTCCTCCTGAGGCTGCCCTGGAGGACTTGGGTTTGCCCCTGTGAGGGCTAGGTGTGAAGGTGGTGCAGTTGCTTGGGGCGCAGGGGTTCTGGCAGCACCAGGTAGTCAGGGGGGTTGGCGGCTAGGGCGGCAGGAAATACAGTGCTCTAGAAGGGTATGGCCAGAGAAGGCAATGGCAACCCACTCCAGTACTCTTGCCTGGAAAATCCCATGGGTAGAGGAGCCTGGTAGGCTGCAGTCCATGGGGTTGCTAAGAGTCGGACACGACTGAGCAACTTCCCTTTCACTTTTCACTTTCATGCATTGGAGAAGGAAATGGTGACCCACTCCAGTATTTTTGCCTGGAGAATCCTAGGGACAGGAGAGCCTGGTGGGCTGCCGTCTATGGGGTCGCACAGAGGTGAACACGACTGAAGCGACTTAGCAGCAGCAGCAGCAGAAGGGTATGGCAACTAGTATTGGCCAATACGCTCCAGTATTCTTGCCTGGAGAACTCCTTCTCTGATAGAAAAGCCTGGAAGGCCATAGTCTACAGGGTCGCAAAGAGACACTATCGAAGCAACTCTGCATGCATTGACAGGACTTTTTCTGCCTGTGGCAGCTCTGCCCCAGTGAGAGTTGAACGTGGAGGTGGTGCAGCTGCTTGGCTTGTGGGGACCCTGGCAGTGCCAAGGGTGCAGGGACATGGACTGCCTCGGCTGCAGGAGTTATGGTTCTATCTCAGTCTTTTTCCGAGCATCTTGTAGCTGGTGATCAGAAGGCCTCTTTGGCCAGTCTTTCTCCGTAGCTCAGCCCATTCAGGCATTTAGAGGGCTCCCTTGCCTGGGGTCCTGCTCTGTAGATCATCGCATCAGTCACTGAAAGGAGCACCCTGGCTGGAGTCCTACTCTGTAGTTCAGTGCGTCAGGCGTTTGATGGGCCAGCCTCTCTACTGTTCAGCTGCCAATGCTGGTGTGTGGGGAGAGAGAGGCTTGGTGATGGCTCCCCCTCCACGTGTGACTCAGCAGTATCACCTTGCTTCCATGGCTGCCTGGCTTTCCTCCACAGGCATTTCCCACCACGATCTCCCTCACATCCCCTCAATCGGTCTGTCTGCAGTCAACAGCAGCCCTCACCCTGGGATTGTTCCACAATCCCTAAACTCCAGCTCCAAGCTGCTGCACCTTCCAGGGGACCAGCGTTCCTGTTCAGGGTATGTATGGCTGCAGCAAGGACTGTCTAATTCTCATTCCATGTAGGCTGCCACAGATCAGCTGTTTCACTCTCAGCCTTAAATGTTGGAGACAGTGGCACCAACGTATGGATCAGACCCTTGCTTCAGTTCCCCCACCTGCCTAGGGCAGGTCCAGTCCTACTAACACTCCTGTTTTTCTCCCTAATTCCTTTGTCCTACCAAGTTTTGCATGGTTCTATATACTCTTTTCCACTGGTCAGGTCCTCTTGTCTGCGCTCAGCTGGTGTTCTGTGTGTGCTTGTGTGTCCGAAGGTGTATTCCTCATGTATCCATGGAGAGAGATGTACTGTGTGTCCATCTCCTCCTCCGCCATCTTGTTCTCTCCCCCGACCCTTTTCTTGATGAACTTGAGGGCCCGCTTGTCCTTGGAGACCTTGAGCAGCTCCATGACCTGCTGCTCATAAGATGCACACCTCCCAGATCACGTTCTGCACAAATGTGGTGTGTTTGGTAAGGTGCCCGCGATGGCCATTGTGCCTCAGCTTGCTCATGTTCTTGGTCACCTTGCAGCTCTTGCTGAGGCCCATGGCCGTGGGGTAGCTCAGAGCCATGGCTGCTGTTCTTCAAAGGCTGCCACTGTGGAAGGACCACATGTTCCTTTTTTAATGTTCCCCTGGGGGCTGTAAAATTTTGTTCAAATTCAGAGTTCTATAAAAGTCAATCCTGATAAGTTTTTGCCAGCTTTATAATTGTTTTCTGAAGTCTCTTACTTTTCCATTTTTAATGACATCATCAGATCTCTTGATTTTAGTTCTACAGTATCTCTAAAATGTGACTTCTCTCTCTCTCTTTTTAAATATGTATTGATATTTATTTGGCTACATCAGATCTTAGTTGCAGTAAGTAGAATCTTGGTTGCATCCAGTGGTATCTTTCCTTGTGGTGCATGGATTCTCGACTTGTGGCACCTGGGCTTCGTTGCCTCTGGCATGTGAGATCCTAGCTCCCTGAGTAGGGATTGAACCCATGCCCTGTGCATTGGAAGGCGGATTCTCAACCACTGGACCACGAGGGAAGTACTGAGGATGGCTTTTTTCTACCAAAGCCCAGTAGGAATATCTCTCTCCTTCAGCTACCACTCCAGCTGTCTCTGGCTTCCCATAGCCATCCCTTCCAAGGCCCTCAGGCCTGCAGTTACAATGGTCCCCACTATTACTAACCCTGATGTGTGACAACGTCCCAAGTTCGCTTCTCTTAAATGCACCGCACCTTGGAACAGGATCCCTTCACTAGACTCTCTTCAGTTCCCCTGCTGCTTCAGGTCAAGTGCTCTGTCAGCATCTTGCCAACAACCCGACTGATTATCATGAGACTATATTCTGGCTGAGGAGAGGTTGGCAACGTGTCCCACAGCATCGCCTGTGAGCTTTTCTTGGGTCTTCTCCTCTCTTCTTTGCTTCTTCTCTTTCTCCTGCCTTGGATATAATGCTGCCAACCACCCTGGGTGCCAAGGACAAGGGCCACCCTTAGGAAGGCAATGTCGTACCCTGGAAGGAGCCTGCCTCCTGAGGGCCTCATGGGGAAGAAGTGATGTCAATTGTGTGATTCTGGGTAAACTGCTTCATCTTTTTGAATCTTAGTTTCCTTATCTGCAAAGTAGGTCTTAGTACTAGCGGCACGCAGGCTTACAATGAAGAAAAAAGGAGATAATTTACATAAAGGCCTACACAAAAGAATGCAACCAAACAAAAGGGGGTCCCATACATATTGTGAATTTGCCTTCAGTGAAAACTCCAAACCTTTATACTCCTGCAGGGAAGATGCACAACCTATCTTTACTTTCACCAAGGGAATAACACCTTAGATTTGCAGTTTGCAAAGCACCTTAACGTTCATTATATTTAATCCATGCAACACTTCCGGGAGGGAGGAGGCAGTTTGGCATGACTATTTAAAAAATTTTTTTATTAGAAAAGGAAGAGCCATGGAGAAAGAGATGACCTGCAGAAAGATACATAACTAGTTAACTAAAGAGGGACAGAATCAAGTCTAGAATTCTGTCAGTTGACCTCCACATGAGAGAAGAAAGCAACTGAATGTTCTTGTTGGGAAATCTTACTATGTTTATTAAAAATTGCCCTGTGGCAAAACATCAGGTCTCTGATACCAGCTTCTGTCAGAGGCCAGTCTGCAAGTTGTTCCCTGAGAGAACGTGGCGCCTCGTCAGGACGGGGGCGTGGGACACAGTTGAAGGGCTTCCTGGAACAAGGGAACAATGGGCAAAGTCCACAAACAAATTTGAAAAATTGGAGAAAAAACCCCTCAGAGTCTATGATGCTTGGTATTAAGACAACCTTCTGGCTGTCATCGTTTTTCTTTCTAGCAGGGAACTCATAGAGTTGGACATGACTGAAGTGACTTAGCAGCAGCAGCAGCAGCAGGGAACTCAAGAAAGAGGACGTGGAAAAGCCTTGTGATTTGCAGCTAGAAAGGAAACTTTGAGCCTCTGATAGTATGAGCCCAATGATGTCTGCTTTCCAGGTCACAGAGGGAGGCAGGCGCCTGAGCTGGGGAGCCTGACAAGTAGCCCAAAGGACTCGCCTATATCTGTGCACTCTTACAGGGATGTGCACCAGTCCGTTTTGGGTGAAAGACTATGATTAAACCACAGCAACTAATGGTTGCGACTTACAGGGCAAGGGTTTTAAATTTTTAAAGAAAATTTTTGGTCACACTGTGAGGCACATGTGCGTGTGGGATCTTAGTTTCCCAACCAGGGGTTGAACCCACGTCCCCGCATTGGAAGCATGAAGCCTTAACCATGGGATATCACCTCACACCTGTCAGAATGGTTGTCGTCCAAAAGACAACAAATAACAAATGCTGTCCAGGGTGAGGAGAAAAGGGAACCCTCAGATACTGCTGGTAGGAATGGAAGTTGGTGCAGCCACTGTGGAAAACAGCATGGAGGTTTCTCCAAAAAACAAAAGTAGAGCTACCACGAAGAGTGAGAATTGTTAGCTGTTCACACTAACAGAGTTAGTTTCCAACTCTTTGTGACCCCATGGACTTTAGCCCGCCAGGCTCTTTCTATCCATGGAACTCTCCAGGGAGGAATATTGGAGTGGGTAGCCATTCCTTTCTCCAGGGGATCTTCTTGACCCAGGGATCCAACCCAGGTCTCCTGCACTGCAGGCAGATTCTTTACCATCTGAGCCAGCAGGAAATCCCAGAGCTACCATGTGATCCAGCAATTCCACTCTGGGGTATATATATATATATATATATAAAACCTTCAAAACATTAATTCAAAAATATATACACACCCTAATGCTTCTAGTAGCATTATTTACAATCACCAAGATACAGAAGCAATTCAAGTGTTCATCAACAGATGGCTGGATAAAGAAGATGTGGTGTGTGTGTACATCTGTGTATATGTACATACGCATAATGCAATACTCAGCCGAAAAAAGAATGAAACTTTGCATTTGTAGCAGCATAGTTGACTTGGAGGACATTGTGCTAAGTGAAATAAGTAAGACAGAGAGAGACAAACACTGTATGCTATCACATGTGGAATCTAAAAAATGACAAACAACTAGTGAATGTAACCAAAAAGCAGAATCCCAGAAAAAGAGGAACAAACTAGTGGGAACCAGTGGGGGTGGGGAGGAGCAAAACAGGGATGGAGGGGTGAGAGGTACAAACTGCTGGGTGTGAAACAGGCTCCAAGGGTGTATTTACTGAACAATATGGGAAATATAGTGACTAGTAATTATAAATGGAGTATAACCTTTAAGAATTGTATAAAATGTGAGAATTACACATGTGCAAAGAATGGCCAGATTTCATGTTCTATTTAGTCTGCTAGTAATTTCTATCTATTCTTCAGCCAGTTCTATAGCATGTTGCTGCTGTTTAGTCACTGAATCATCTCTGACTCCTTTGTGACCCCACGGAGTGTAGCTCGCTAGGCTCCTCTGTCTATGGGATTTCCCAGACAAGAATACTGGAGTGGGTTTCTATTTCCTTCTTCAGTGTATCTTCCTGACCCAGGGATTGAACCCTTGTCTCTTGCATTGGCAGGTGTATTTTTTAACCACAGAGCCACCTGGGAAGCCTGTTCTATATCATAGTTATTACCATAACTTGAAAATAATTCCTCCTCCTTGCTTTTCTACAGAAATGCTTTTGCAATTTTTTTTCTCCATTTGTTCTTCAGAATTGAATGATCAATAAAATGTATATTCTCAAGAAAACAAAAATATATTGGCATTTTGGTTAGAATTGAAATGAATCTATAAGTCAATTTAGGCAGCATGGATACCTTTACAATATTAAGTCTTACTAGCCATGAACAAAATATGTTTCTCTGTTAATTCAGGTCCTTTAAAAGTCTCTTAATAAATTTGCTTAATATTCCCCATGGAGTTATTGATGTCTTCTGTTTAGATTTAATGTGTATCCAATCTTCCCTGATGCGCCTATAAATGTGGCCTTTTTATTAAAAAATGTTCTCTAATTATTTGTTACTGATATGTAGAATGAAATGAACTTTTAAACATTAATATCATAGCCAATCATCTTGGCAAAATCACCTTTTTATTTCTAATAATTTATCTTTGAGTTCTATTCATTGTCTCTGAAAATGGTCATATCAGATGCAAATAGTTTCAGCTTTATTTTCTTCTTTCTAATTTATGCTTCTGTTTATTTTCTTGCCTCATTGCACTAAGACATCTAATAAAGTATTCAGTAGAAATAGTGATGGTGGGTACATGGGTCCTGTTTATTTTAAAGGGAATGCTTCTAAGATTTATTCTCTTAAGATGATGTAAATTTCTGTAGTAAAAGTTCCTCTTTATTGAGCTCATCGCTGTCACGTCTGACTCTTTGCGACCCCACGGACGGGAGCCCACCAGGCTCCTCTGTCTGTGGAATTTTCCAGGCAAGAATCCTGGAGTGGGTTGTCATTTCCTTCTCCAGGTTCCTCTTTATTACTAATTTACAAATGACTTTTTTCCATGTAATCACATTGCAATGTATCAAATGCTTTTTTCTGCATCTACTGAAATGATCAGTTTTTCTCTCTTAATGTGGTGAACTACAAGTATTTTCTGATGTGAAACTCTGCTTTTACACCTAGTAGGGTAGATTGCAGAGATGGCCATAATTTTTCACTTCTCCACACAACTATATCCTGTGCAGTATTACGATAACAGTTCCTCCCATAAACAGGTGGAGTTCATTCTCCCATCCTTGAATCTGGGCAGGTGTTGTGGCTTGCTTTTATCAACAGAAGCAGTGGAAATGCCTGCATGCCAGTTCCAAGCCTCTGGAGGCCTTGCAGCTTCCACTCCTACTTCCTCTCTTGGAACCCTGCTCCTATCCTATGAATAAGACTGGACTAGACATCTATGTGATGAAAGACGTGTGGTCCAATTATCCTATCGCCCCAGAAGCCAGCCAGCCAATCACAAGATACGTGAGTGAGGATATCCTGGATTGGCTGGCGTCCAACAAACATCCCAGTTGATAGCGAACACACGGGTGACTCTGCCTGAGGTCGGCCACGGCTGGCCCAGATCAGCATCACTGCCTAGCTAACTGCAGACCCATAAACAGTAATGAATGCTATCATTGTAAGCTACTGAGCACTAGAATAAACCCAAATTGGTCAAATAAGGTGCACTACCTTATTTAAATATTATCATATATGACTTCATTTTTTTGATATTCATGAATGAAATGAGTTCATAATTTTTGTTTCTTTTTCAAAAATTTATTTTTACTTGAAGGATAATTTCTTTACAGTATGTGTTGGTTTCTGCCAAACATCAACATTTTTCTTTCTATGCTTTTGGTTTCTGATATTAGGATATTGGTTACCTTTTAGAATAATATAAGGGGATATTTCCTCTTTTTTGTTTTTGGGGAGAGTTAGTAAGATTAAGATGACTTGGTTCTTGAAAGTTTGTTTGGAAGAGCATGTAGATTTGTTATTTTTGGGGAAGAATTTGTACTACTCTTATGATTTCTTTAATAGTTATAAGTATTCAATTTAAAACATTTCTCAAGTCAGATCTGATGTCACATTTTTCTAGGAATTTGTTCAATTTAGCCTAAGTTTTGAAATTCCCAGCATGTAATTATTGATGGTATCTTCTATTATAAAATTCTATTCTATTCTATTATAAAATTCTGTTTTATCTCTAGTTGTGTTTCTTTTAAAATTATTTACCTGAATCATCTCTCTTTCTTGATTAGCCTTTTCAGAGCATTGTCTATTTTGTTATTTATTTTTCTAAGAACCAGCTTCTAACTATATTGATACACTCCATTTTACTCTTTAAATGTATTTCTTTGGAATCAATGAAATACGATGATCTGCTATTAATCAATGAAATAAATTTCCCATAAACCACCACTTCTGTTGCAGCTCCTAAGTTTTGATGTGCAGTATTCATTATTACTCACCCTTAGTATTTTAGAACTTCCAGTGTGATTTATTCTTTAATTCATGATTTCAATGACAGTGTTTTCACAGTTATTCAAATAGAGCTTTTAATTGATATTTGTGTTGTGATCCTCTAACATCATTTTCGTATTTCCCAAGAACGTGGTCTGAGAAACTGTTTTCTGGATTTCACTGAGGCTTCTTCATGACCTGGCACATGATTTGTTTGTGTAAATATTCCTGTGTACCTGATAAGTGTGTGCACTCTCATTATTATCCGTGTCTGTCTGTAAGGTGAAGCTCATTCTTTGTGTTGTTGGGATCTTCTAAGTTTGCCGATTTTGTTTCTCATCAATGAATTATTAAGGAATACATGGTGAAATGCTGGTGGATTTTTCCATCTCGTTGTGAAGTTCTGTTATGTTTTGCTTCATATCTCGGCAGGCGCTTTCATTAGATGTCAGCACGTTTAGATTGACTGGATTTTCTTTGTGAAGTGAAACTTCCATTGTTATGTACTGACACTCTCTTTCCCTAATTATTCTCTTGGTCATAAAGTCTATTTTGTCTGATACTATAAGTTCCTAAAAAAGAGAAGTCAGGACTATCCCACCTAAAAGTGGCTCGCAAGTTCCAGTTTTAGTCTCATTCGTTCTTCCCACTTTGATAGAGGATTGGAAGTGAGAAGGACAACAGAATTTTCAAGGAAAGAACAAAGCTTTGCATAATTTACAGATAACGTCCCCAGTAAAATGTATTCTCTATCTCTGGGGCCGATGTATTGGAAGGTCCCATGTAGGTTCCACAAAAGTAACAGTATTTAGGTTACAGTGAATGCTGGGCTTGTATTAGAGAAGTGCTTCAGCCCACTCACAAAACAAACATACTATTCTACACATACATAACATGTAGAAGGGGCTCCCAGGTGGCACAGTGGGGAAAAATCTGCCTGCCAACGCAGGAGACACAAGAGATGTGGGTTTGAACCCTGGGTCGGGAAGATCCCCTGGAGGAGGAAATGGTAAACCCCTCCAGTATTCTTACCTGGAGAATCCCATGGACAGAGGAGCCAGTCCATATGCTACCTTCACAGTTTTCCCCCATTTGTGTTGGTTACAGGTGAAGAATGAGTTGCATGTCTTGTAATATTCTAGAAAGGCTCCTCTACCAGTGGCTGTTTAATGTTGAGGTCTCTTTGTTCATACTGTGATGAGCTGTTTCACGGTACTTTTTAGCAACTACACATTTAGATTATCTGGTGTTTCCACCCTGCTCTCCTGGCTTCATCAGATTTTATCCTGTGGATCTCACTATCTGGTTATTCACCCTGTTTATTTTCAGAGTTGGTAGCTAAATTTTGTGCATCTATTGTGAGATTCCTGAACTTCTCCATGTATATTTTTTTTTTCTGTGAGTGATTCTTGCATAAGAATGATTTTCAGAGCAGCTTGTTTAACATGATGACCTTTAAAGCATTTATTCTAACTTCTGTAGTATCTCACTTATATTTTAAGGACAGTTCCCTTGGGTAGCATTAAGACATCAAGTAATTTATGTATTTGTTGTCTATTGTTTTTACAGGGGTACTTGAGGTTAACAAATATCTTTGCTCCCGTATTAGTTCAGAATCATCAACTACTCCACAAACATGCCAGCTATCACTGAATATATTTCCCCTTTTAGTTTTAGTAATAAAAGTGAATTTAGTTATGCCCTTGAAATAGCTGTATTTTTGACCATCTGCCCTGACTTAGCATTTAGTAAGGGATTGGCTTTTTTTCAAGAAAATTTGTGATAGCTATTGTATTATCCAGCCGGGTACTGTCCCTTTTCATTTTCTTTGTTGTGGTAAAAAACATGAAGCACAAAATATACCATTTTAAAGTACATTTTTATATACCATTTTAACCAATAAGTGCATTCGCATCATGCAGCCATCACCACCATCCACCTCCAAACTTTTCATTTTGCAAAACAGAAACTCTATGTCCATTAAACAGCTTTCCTCTCCCCCTTCCTTCAGCTCCTGGAAACCACCATTCTACTTCCTGCTTTTGAATGTGGCTGCTCTTGGAAACTCACAGAAGTGGAATCACACGGTACTTGTCCTTTTGTGACTGGCTTATTTCACATAGCATATCTTCAAGGTTCATTCATATCAAAGCATCAGAGTTTCCTTCCTTTTTGAGGTTGAATAATAGTCATTTGTCGTTGTTGTTTAGTTGCTAAGTCCTGTCCGACTCTTTTTGTGACCCCATGGACTGTAGCCCACCAGGCTCCTCTGTCTATGGGATTTCCTGGGCAAGAATATTGTAGGGGGTTGCCATGGCCTTCTCCAGGGGATCTTCCTGGCCCAGGGATGGAACCCACGTCTCTTATGTCTCCTGCATTGGCAGGAGCACCACTAGGGCCACCTGGGAAGCTCACAGCAGTCATGATCAATATATATGCCATACTTAGTTTATCCATTCATGGACTGATAGGACACTTGGGTTGCTCACATATTTTGTCCAGTGCGAATAATGCTGCTCTGTACACCGCTGAACAGCTTTTAGATTTTAAGATAAGACAAACAAAAAATATTAAGTCAGGATTGGGTATGGGTGTTCTGGGCATGGACAATTCTTGAACAACAGAAATATAATGATAACATTCTCCTTCATGGGGTCAGGGTAAGAAAGTTGCTGGATCAAGAGTGTCAGTATGGTAATAAGAGAAGGGAGAAAGTAGTGCTATTTTATTATTTATTGGTAGAATATTGCTATTTTGAATTCATTTCAGTTCAGTTCAGTTGCTCAGTCGTGTCTGACTCTTTGCGACCCCATGAATCGCAGCACACCAGGCCTTCCTGTCCATGGAGATTATTCAACATAAGGTGCCATTAAGTTTAAAGGTGTTCCCAGTACAAGATCTGAAGTACTTTGTTTAATTTAAAAGAAAGAAAGAAAGTGAAGTCACTCAGTTGAGTCCGACTCTTTGCCACTCCGTGGACTGTAGCCCTCCAGGCTCCTCTGTCCATGGAATTCTCCAGGTAAGAGTACTGGAGTGGGTTGCCATTTCCTTCTCCAGGAGATCTTCCCGATCCTGGGATTGAACTTGGGTCTCCTGTATTGCAGGCAGACTCTTCACCATCTGAGCCGCCAGGGAATTTCCTTGTTTACTTTAGCTGAGTGTAAAATTGCTCTGCGGAGAAGGCAATGGCACCCCACTCCAGTACTCTTGCCTGGAAAATCCCATGGACGGAGGAGCCTGGTGGGCTACAGTCCATGGGGTCGCTAAGAGTTGGACATGACTGAGCAACTTCACTTTCACTTTTCACTTTCATGCATTGGAGAAGGAAATGGCAACCCACTCCAGTGTTCTTGCCTGGAGAATCCCAGGGATGGGGGAGCCTGGTAAGCTACCGTCTATGGAGTCACACAGAGTTGGACACGACTGAAGTGACTTAGAGTAGCATAGCGTAAAATTGCTCTGAGGCAAGGAGGATTATCTTTCGCTACTAGACGAAGGAACAGGCTACAATACGCAGTGGGGTTTTGATGTGTGGGATGTTTTTGAATTAATACTCCTAGAGAACAGCTTAACCTTTCTTTTTCTTTTTTTAATTTTATTTATTTATTTGGCCATGTGGCACAATGTGTGGGAATCTGAGTTTCAGGCCAGGGATTGAACCTGCGCCCCTTGCATTGAAAGTGCGGAATCTTAACCGCTGGATCATCAGTGAAGTCCCCATGGTCTAACCTTTCAAGAACAAACAAAAACTCAGCATTATAATAATTTGGGAGATCTGGCTTTGGTTGTTGTTAAGGGATATGTGAGATCACTGAGGACCTTTTTTTTTTTTTTGGTTGAAGTTGTTGTTCCATTTAGGATTCTGAGACGTTTGACTCTGTCAAATAATATAGAGCCTTGATATTACAGAAAAAATTTTATGCACATTCTCTGCAATATCCAGTGAATACCAGAAATCTTTTGTCTTTTAGTGTTTGGTGTTGGGTAATTCTGGATAATGTATAATCTCCTCTGAATTGATGCTTTTCCTGCAGCCAATAGGTCATGGTCTAGACAATGAATATTTGTTTTTCAGAATTGGAGTTTCTCCCTTGCAGACTGGTTTCCTGTTTCAGCTAACTCTGTGAGTGGAGGCACAGAGTCAGTTTTAGAATTTTCAAGATTAATAGAACACAAGAAGTAGTCATCTACATATTGAATCTGAATGAATTCACAAGGAAACACTATATCCTTAACATCTTCTAAGGCTTGAAAAAGTGGGATGCAGCTTCTGAGAAACCCTCAGGCGCATTATCCAGGAGGACTGTTGATTTTCTGAGGTGAAGGCAAATACATTGCCTGGAACGTAACCACTTCTTATGTTGCATTAATCTTGATTATTGTCAACTGGGAGAGTAAAGAAAGGTGAGTAGAAATCCAATAAAGAACAGAATTTGGCTTAAAGTGGGACTAAGGAGAGTGGGCAGTATTTGAATTAGGCACAGTTGGGAAGCGAGCTTTTTTTTTTTTTTTTGCCAAAATATATATGTTTATTGAAAAAATTATCAGAAAAATACAGAAAAGTCTAATGTGAATGTCAAAATCACCCAAAATTCTGCCATCTGGTGATAATTGTACTAGTAATTTGTTCAACATTCTGCTGGATATTTTTGAATATGTCCATACAAATATAAACATATACACAGTCATAATTTAACCTTCACGATAGTGTTCTCTACATGCTGTTTTGCAGTCTGCCTTGTTCACTGACATTTGACATGGACATTTTTCTATGTCAGTAAATACAGTTCTGCACCCCAAAGTGTAAAGCTATTGGAGACTCTGTTGTATATAATATGCATCATCCTTTTATATTTTGTATTGGAGTACAGCCAGTTAATGTTGTGATAGTTTCAGGTGCACAGCAGAGCCACTCAGCCATGTGTACATAAACTCCCCTCCCATCCAGGCTGCCACGTAACACTGAGCAGAGTTCCCTGTGCTAGACAGTAGGTCCCTGTTGGTTATCCATTTTAAATAGAGCAGTGTGTACATGTCCATCCCAAACTCCCTAACTATCTATCTGCCTCCCCTTCCCTCCTGGCAACCAGAAAAAGAAATGATACAAATAAACTTCTTTACAATTCAGAAACAGACTCACAAATTTAGGGAAGCAAACATATTTTAATTGCCTACAGACCTTAGACAAATCTATATTCTCCACGCTGAGGGTTTTAAACAGGTGAAACAGGTAGTGCAGGACTAGAACAAAGGAGACTTAATCCTCTTTCTACTAATCTAGTTGTAACTGGCCTAAGGGCTTCCTTGCATTTGATTTTAGTGGAGTATTGAGGACGTCTAGGTAAAGGTGTAGAAGAATCAATCTGAACTCTTATGACTCTGCTCCAATGAATTTGCTTGTGTTCGTAGGGTCTTTGGCCTTTAGAGATTCTGAGACCATTCAGTTGTTTCTTGAATAATCACAGTATAAGTGTTTTTATTTATTTTTGATTGTGCTGGGTCTTTGTTGCTGCACGTGGGCTCTCTCTAGTTGGGGGGCACAGGCTTCTCACAGCGGCGGCTCCTCTTGTTGCGGAGCACCAGCTCTAGGCACACAGCACACCGGCTCAGTGGTTGTGGAGCACAGGCTTAGTTGCTCTGCGGCATGTGGTATCTTCCCGGACCAGGAATTGAACCTGTGTCCCCTGCACTGGCAAGCAGATTCTTATCCACTGTACCACCACGGAAGTCCAATATAGGTGTTTCAATAGGCATGTAACTGTAATTTCTGGGACTTTCCCAAATAATCTTTCTGCAATGCATTTTAGCTGTAAACTCGTTCCCCACCTATTAAATTTGCAGGAGTTACGTCACAGAGAAGAAAGGAATGTTTTCTTGCTCCTGGTCCCAGTGTAACTGTTACAGGTAGGGACGTGGGAAAGGACTTAATTGTCAGGGCTTCCCACTGGTTATGGTCCTCTGAGGGGTCGAATGCTCTGTGATACTGTAGCTAGCATGGCAGCCTCATCAACAAGAAAGCTGAATTGTTGTCCACACATATTTATAAGCCATTCACCTTGGGAGTTTAGAATAAGGACAGGAAGAGTTGAAATCTAATCATTCTCTCGGCTTGCAGCACCACTGAACAGATTTTGGACAATTGTCTGTTTCGTAACCAATTTGTGATGTTAGTTTCTCCAATGACCCTTCTTCCTACATCACCCACAGGTGTCTTTTCTCATAGGCTCTTAATCCTCAGGGGATAGAGAATCTTTTGCTTTTATTTCAGGGATGAATTATTCACTGGGACAGCCAGAAGTTTCTTTTCTAGCTGCTTTATTTTCCAAGTTTCTTTGAAAATGTTAAGCCACACGTCAGAGATCTTCTAAATTTGCCATTTCCTATTCCAATTTATTTTCCTGACAAAGTCTCCTAAAGTATTTCAGATCCAATTCTATTTACAAAAAGAGACAGCAAGTTTCCTTTCATTTCAGCTGCTAGGTAGCCTCAGAACATTGTTTAAAAGTTTTCTGAAGTCTGGTTTTAGTCTCCTATTGAGTCACCTTTATTTTATTTACAGCTTGGAATTTTTGTCCCATTTTCTCTTAAGGGGAAGTCATCAATAATGGCCATATATTTTATTTCCTATTTTTCTTGTCCTTTCAAGACCAATATCTGAATTGTGTGCAGTTGGGTTATTTAAATCTTCCTTGGGCCTTTCCCATCCATTACTTTTATTTTTTAAAAAATATTTATTTATTTATGTATTTGACTGTTCAGGGTCTTTAGTTGCAGCGTGTGGGCTTTTTTAGTAACAGCATGTGAACTTTCACTTGCAGCAAGCAGGATCTAGTTCCCTGGTCAGGGATCGAACCTGGGCCCCTCTGCATTGGGAGCCCCGAGTCTTAGCCACTGGACCATCAGGGAAGTCCCTCCTGATGGATATCTCTCTGGCCCCAAGGCATTAGCACTGGCTATGCCCTTTGCCTCCCCCAGATGTCTGTGGAGCTTGGCACCTTCACTTCCTTCTGGCCTCCTCCAAACTACTTCCTCAGTGAAACCTTTCCTGAAGGCACTATTTAAGGTCCTGACTCCCATATTTCCCACTTTTCCCCCTCACTTCCACCATCACTTCTAACATTCTCTATATTTTATTTCTCTATTTTTAAAACAGTCTTTCCTGTCCATTATAATGGAACCCCACTGGCTCAGAGATTTTTCTCTATATTTTCATTGCTGTAGCTCCAACTTCTAGAAGAACACCTGGTTCTTGAAAAATCAGTTGTTGAATGGATAAATGTCAAAGCACCAAAACTCAATTTTTGACCTATAAAATCATAAAGGGTAGAGAGCTTGTAAATATCTCTCTGCTCTACTAACAAATCAAATTGAAACCATTCACAACTGAGACACTTACTGCCACTTAATCATGGCACCCCATAGTAGCTTCTGCTATTTCAGAGGTTATAGATGAATTGCAGGAAATTTGAATATACACAATGGTGCCAGGAATATCATTTTATTTGGTGAGTATGTGCCAAAGAAAAGGCAGCTTAGGTTTGGAATGGCATTATGACT
This sequence comes from Bubalus bubalis, assembly GCF_019923935.1. Classification (NCBI taxonomy): domain Eukaryota; kingdom Metazoa; phylum Chordata; class Mammalia; order Artiodactyla; family Bovidae; genus Bubalus; species Bubalus bubalis. The sequence continues at coordinate 55,937,098 of NC_059176.1, read as the reverse complement.
TAAATGTCAGGGGTTGGATAATGACTTGCTGGAAACCAGTTTAGAGACAGCCTACAAATTTCAGTAAAGCGTTGATCCATTTATCATGTATTCATTAAGCATTGATCATGTGATGAGACCTGCATACACACAGTGAACAAGACGTCACTCCTTCCTGGACACAGTTTACAGTCTAGTAGGGGATACAGATAAGTGAAAGATAATAATATAATGAGATAGCATGGAAGCAAAGAGGAAGGCCAGCTAACTGGACTTGAGATGAAATCAATGGGGTAGATCTCCTGGTGGAAGTAATATTAGAGCAGGGTAAACAGGAATATGTCAGAGAATAGGGCTTGCATTGCAGAAGTGGAGGTGGAGAAGGGGGCTGGGAAGGAGTGTTTAAGGAAGGGCCTGGAGGCACCAGGGGTCGGTGTTCCTCTGAGGAGCTGGTGAGCTCAGTATGGTTTGAGTGAGGGCCGTGACCCCACGTTCATTCTGAAATCAGTCACGTCTCATCAGCTCATGACCATCATTCAAATGGTCACCATCTCTCACTTAGACTCACCTTTCAAACTGGACACCCTGGCTTCTGCTCTGTGTCCTAGTAACACCACGGAGAGAAGCAGCCCCTGGCAGAAGACAGCTGGCCTGGCCCTCACAGCCGGACCACGTGTCTTCTGCTCACCACAGACACGTCCTAGATCCCCAACATCAGACCACCCAGTGACCTTCATGCTGTGCTGTGCTGCGCTTAGTTGCTCAGTCATGTCTGACTCTTTGTGACCCCATGGACTGTAGCCCACCAGGCTGCTCTGTCCATGGGGTTTCTCCAGGCAAGAATACTGGAGTGGGTTGCCATGCCCTTCTCCAGGGGATCTTCCCAATCCAGGGATAGAACCCAGGTCTCCTGCATTGCAGGCGGATTCTTTACCAGCTGAGCTACCAGGGAAGCCCGTGACCCTCATAGATGAAGACAAAAACAATGCCACTCTGTAATCTCTGTAATCATGTCTTAATAGAGACATCAACATAAAAAATTTCCAAACCATAAAAGTGCCCAACGAGCCTCCCATCCTAGTTCATGGGAGCTACTGACACTTCTTTATCGGTTTCAACTTCACTTTGTCCTTCTCATCTTCAGAGTAAGACTTGTGAAGAAACCCAGCGGCAGAATCCTCCCCGCTTCCTGACAATATCAAACCCAGAGCAAACCCCACTTCCTTGAATGTTCTCTAGAATCATCTACCGCAAGTCCCAACGCCCTTTAACTGAGATGCCCCCAGAGCTCCCCACCGTGCGTGTTCACCCTCACTGTAAGGAGGCAGTCTACCCTACTTGTTGACCCATGGGTGTGCTCCTGGTGGTCCCAAACTGGAGGACCTTGACAATACACTTCAGGTGAAGACACTCCTACATGCTTCCCAGGACTCTCGGAGTCAAAATCAAACTAAGAGTCAAAATCAACATGAACATCATTCAACCCAGCCTACCTCTTAGAGTTCATTCATTCACTCCTTGACTACTGTTGAGGGTCTACAAGGCCCTTTGTAACACAGGAACGTTTCACACCACTGTGTATAGAGTGGACTAGAGCAGGGGGTAAGCGGGCTGGTTATGAGACCCTTTTAGTCCAGTGGAATAAATGGATTGGGATTGGGAAGGGAGCAGAGTGAAATGCCCAGAATTACACTAAGTGAGGTAAGGCAGACAGAGAAGGACGAATCCTGCCCAGTCTCACTTATTTATTGGAATCTAACAAAGCTGAACTCAGAGAGTAGGGCGTCCCTGGTGGCTCACACAGTAAAGAATTCACCTGCAATGTGGGAGACCTGGGTTCAGTCCCTGGGTTGGGAAGATCCCCTGGAGGAGGGCATGGCAACCCACTCCAGTATGCTTGCCTGGAGGATCCCATGGACAGAGGAGCCTGGTGGGCTACAGTCCATGGGGTCGCAGAGTCAGACATGACTGAGCAACTAAGCACAGCACAGCAACAAAGCTGAACAGAGTAGAGTGTGGTTGCCAGGGCTGGGAGGTAGCAGAAATGGAGACAGATGTCCAGTTAAAAGATGGGCAAGTTTGGGAAACCTAATGTCCAGCAGGGTGATTATAGCTAATAATATTGTATTATATACTTGAAGGTTGCTAAGAAAGTCAACCTTAAATGTTCTCATCATGAAAAGGAAAATGGTGATTAGGTGATGTGATGGACGTGTTAGCTAATGCTATGGTGGTAACCATTTTGCAATTTATTAAGGTATCAAACCAACACTTTGTACACATGAAACATATGATGTTATATATCAATTATATTTCAATAAAGCTGGGGAAAAAGTAAAACCATAATGCCCAGATTTCCGATCAACACCATCATTTTCTGGCTGAGGGAGAGCAGCAGATATGCTCACAATTATTCTAGAATAGGCAATCACTCTGCGAGACCAGACAGTGTCTTATTTGCTGAAGTGGACTCTTTTTCAAATATCTTCCTAAGGGGACCTTCCCAGATCCCAGGAAGTACTGCAGAATTTCATGGCTGCCTTTGGCCTGTGAGCTGGTGCCTGTCGCTGTAAGAAATTGCTTGAATAATGTATCCTATTTCAAGTTCTAGTTTATATGTTTAAGGGAGACATATTTCAGTGGAGTCAGTAACTTATTTCTTATGGCCTTCTGGGCTTAAATAAAATGATGATTAGAGTAATTCAGGGTCCATGAAGTCGTGCAAAAACAGCTGCCATCTGCCATCGCTCTCATTGGTAACTCATTTACTTCTTATAATGGCTTTCCACATCTATGAATTAAGTTAGAGTGTGCTGCTCATGCTCAGAGGAGCCAATAAATGACTTGCTTTTGTGTTACAATTCTCAGAAGTAAATGATTCAGTATTCATTGCTGGTAAGGTTTAAAGAGAAACTCAATTTATTTAGATCCCCCCACCCTTCACTCTAGGACACGTTTTTTAATGTTTCCATCACGGAGACGTTGTGAAATTGACTAATTGTGTGTTTTGCATATGCATAAACACTTTGTTATTTATTAATGGGCCATTTCAGAGATAAAATAGGGACTTTATTCACATCGCAGCCATTTTTCAAAGGCACGCTGACTCACATCACGGGGAGCTGAGATGTGAGAGCAGAGAATAAAAGGGCGGGCGGTTGTCTCCTCTATGAATTCCACGGAGAGGCGAGAGCTGCCAGGAGGCTGTTTATCAGACGAGTTCTCCAGAGCTACGCTGTCCAATACGGCTTTGTGAGATGTAAATTTGTTTAAGTTAAATAAAATTAAAAATCTGGTCACACTGGCCACGTCTCAAGGGCTCAGTAGCCACGAGTGGCCCAACGGCCACCACTCTGGAGAGTGTAGAGTGTTCGCAGTATCACAGAAAATTCCACAGGACACCACTGCGCTGAGCTGTGTTGGTGCTGGGGTCCTTTGGTGCCTCCCTGGATTGAAAGAACTTGGTCCTTGTAGTTCGGTTGTCCAGAAAGGCTAAGAGGTTAGGGCATGCCTGGTCATATCTCAAATTCTGAATATAGCCAGAATTCTGTTACTTCTAACTACCTACAACTGGATCTCATTACTGTAAACTCTCACCTGGATTTACTGTGATGGTTCTGACTCTCCTCCCAGCTTCCATCCTACGTTTTCACAGTCTCTTCTCCATGTAACAGCCAGTGATGCTGCTTAGAAACTTCCAGTAGCTTTGTGTCCTCTCAGAGTAAAGCCGACATCCTTACTTTGACCCCCAAGGCCTTATAGGCCCTATAGATTCCTCATCATCCCTTATATGCATCTCTTGCTATATCAACCCTGTTTTACTCATACTCCAGCCATACTGGCTTCTAGGTACGCTTTCCCTGACTTGACTCTTTCCTGAAATATTCTTAATCTGATAGTTCTTTGTCCTGTTTCTTTACCTCCTTTGAGTCTTTGCTTAAAAGCTTTCCCTATCCACCATATCTAAAATTACAGTCGCCCTGCCCCCTAGACAAGATGGAGAAGCTCTATACAGTCAGCAAAAACAAGACCGGGAGCTGACTGTGGCTCAGATCATGAACTCCTTATTGCCAAATTCAGACTTAAAGTGAAGAAAGTGGGGAAAACCACTAGACCATTCAGGTATGACCTAAATCAAATCCTTTATGACTATACAGTGGAAGTGAGAAATAGATTTAAGGGACTAGATCTGATAGACAGAGTGCCTGATGAACTATGGATGGAGGTTCATGACATTTTACAGGAGACAGGAATCAAGCCCATCCCCAAGGGAAAAAAAATGCAAAAAAGCAAAATGGCTGTCTGGGGAGGCCTTACAAATAGCTGTGAAAAGAAGAGAAGCAAAAAACAAAGGAGAAAAAGGAAAGATATACCCATTTGAATGCAGAGTTCCAAAGAATAGCAAGGAGAGATAAGAAAGACTTTCTCAGTGATCAATGCAAAGAAATAGAGGAAAACAACAGAATGGGAAAGACTAGAGACCTCTAAAGAAAATTAGAGATACCAAGGTAACATTTCATGCAAAGATGGGCTCGATAAAGGACAGAAATGGTATGGACCTAACAGAAGCAGAAGATATATTAAGAAGAGGTGGCAAGAATACACAGAAGAACTGTACAAAAAAGATCTTCACGACCAAGATAATCACGATGGTGTGATCACTCACACTCACCTAGAGCCAGACATCCTGGAACATGAAGTCAAGTGGGCCTTAGGAAGCATCACTACAAACAAAGCTAGTGGAGGTGATGGAATTCCAGTTGAGCTATTTCAAATCCTAGAAGATGATGCTGTGAAAGTACTGCACTCAGTATGCCAGCAAATTTGGAAAACTCAGCAGTGGCCACAGGACTGGAAAAGGTCAGTTTTCATTCCAATCCCAAAGAAAGGCAATGCCAAAGAATGCTCAAACTACTGCACAATTGCACTCATCTCACACACTAGTAAAGTAATGTTCAAAATTCTCCAAACCAGGCTTCAGCAATACATGAACCATGAACTTCCAGATGTTCAAGCTGGTTTTAGAAAATGCAGAGGAACCAGAGATTAAATTGCCAACATCTGCTGGATCATCAAAAAAGCAAGAGAGTTCCAAAAAAAAACATCTACTTCTGCTTTATTATCTACACCAAAGCCTTGACTGTGTGGATCACAACAAACTGTGGAAAATTCTTAAACCAGACCACCTCACCTGCCTCCTGAGAAATCTGTATACAGGTCAAGAAGCAACAGTTAGAACTGGACATGAAACAACAGACTGGTTCCAAATTGGGAAAGGAGTATGTCAAGGCTGTATATTGTCACCCTGCTTATTTAACTTATATGCAGAGTACATCATGAGAAATGCTGGGCTGGAGGAAGCACAAACTGGAATCAAGATTGCCAGGAGAAATATCAATAACCTCAGATATGCAGATGACACCACCCTTATGGCAGAAAGCAAAGAAGAACTAAAGAGCCTCTTGATGAAAGTGAAAGAGGAGAGTGAAAAAGTTGTCTTAAAACTCAACATTCAGAAAACGAAGATCATGGCATCTGGTCCCATCACTTCATGGCAAATAGATGGGGAAACAATGGAAACAGTGAGAGGCTTTATTTTCTTGGGCTTCAAAATCACTGCAGATGGAGACTGCAGCCATGAAATTAAAAGACGCTTGTTCCTTGGAAGAAAAGCTATGACCAACCTAGACAGAATATTAAAAAGCAAAGACATTACTTGGCCAACAAAGGTCTGTCTAGTCAAAGCTATGGTTTTTCCAGTGGTCATGTATGGATGTGAGAGATGGACTATAAAGAAAACCGAGCGGCAAAGAATTGACACTTTTGAACTGCGGTGTTGCAGAATACTCTTGAGAGTCCCTTGGACTGCAAAGAAATCCAACCAGTCCATCCTCAAGGAAATCAGTCCTGAATATTCATTGGAAGGACTGATGCTAAAGCTGGAACTCCAATAGTTTGGTCACCTGATGCAAAGAACTGACTCATTGGAAAAGACCCTGATGTTGGGAAAGACTGAAGGCAGGAGGAGAAGGGGATGACAGGATGAGATGGTTGGATGGCATCACCAACTCAGTGGATATGAGTTTGAGCAAGCTCTGCGAGTTGGTGATGGACAGGGAAGGCTGGTGTCACAGTCAGACACGACTGAGCGACTGAACAAAACTGAACTGAATAAATAAATTCATTTTACAACTCAAGTTCCTCTGGATGGATGAGGTGAATCACGAGGAATGGGTTTTAGAATGTGTGAGACTACTTTCTTCTAGGCACGAGACTTTAGTCAAGTGGTTTAATTTCTTTGAGCTTGTTTCTTCATCTGTAAAATGAAAATTATAGTACCTGCCTGGAAGGACTGTCATTAGGATTAATTAGGGCGTTCCCGAGCACATAGTCTGAGCACAATAATGTTATTCCAGGACTGTGAAATTTGGCCCAGGGCTCTTCTTCATCTACTAGTATCTATGTGAAAACCATGCCAGCCTTTTCTTCACTATTCATTTTAGAATGCTGCTTTTATTTTAATAATAAAGACATAATACACAGATTTTGGGGGGAAATCTAGATGATGAACTGATGATAACTGGTGATTACTGAGTTTGTCTGTGAGGTTTCAGAGATCATCTTTACAACAGTTTTTAGATGGGGAAGCCAGCGATCAATGATGATATTATACAAATGAAAGTTTCACAGAAACTCCAATAGAGAGAAGCAGTGAGAAAATCGGGTCGTGCTGAGTCTCACGTGGTGGCATAAGCCTGTGGAACTCAGAAAGAATCTGCACCACAGGGGGCAGGCTCACAGTCGCATTTCAAGAGGGAATTTTGTTCAGCAAAACAATATAGTCTATATGGTCTATCATGTTGAGTTAATGTTATTTGGAATTTTATTGTTTATATTATTATATGAGAACCCTGTGCTTGCAGAATGTGTTCCTGGTTTTATGTTTGTACCTATTTTGGAGTGCTGCAGGGTTCCCACCAGGAGAATCGAAACCACTCTGAACATTTGAAACAGAGGCAATCTAACACAGGGACGTGGTCACGCAGGGGGTGGAACTGCTAAGACCTAACCGGGATGCACTTTGGAAACTAGCAATGGCAGAAAGGTAGGGGGTGGTTTCAGAGCCCAGGGTGAGGCCGCCAGGTGGAAGCTGAGGCATCAAAGGGCTTGACTTGGGGACTAGAGCCTTGCAGGATATGCAGCTGTCACCAGAGATGCTGCTGCCCAAGTCAGGCAAAGAAGGGAGGAGATACTCTGGTTTCTCCCTTCCCTCGGCCTCTATTTCTTCAATAATTTCCATTGGCTAAATCTAGCTGAAGCCCAGCTGACATGGGAAATGGGAAGTGCATCCTGCAGGGATCAGCCCATCTCCACTGCCTACACACACACACACACACACACACACACCAGCATTACAGAGCAGGGCAGGGGAGGGGTGAAGAAATAATCTAAGGGCAAACTCACCAAAGACCAGTTGTTGTTGTTCAGTCACCAAGTCCTGTCCAACTCTCTGCAACCACATGGAGTGCAGCATGCCAGGCTTCCTTGTCCTTCACTGTCTCCCAGAGTTTGCTCAGACTTATGTCCATTGAATCAGTGATACCATCGAACCATCTCATCCTCTGTCCCCACTTCTGCTTCTGCCCTCAATCTTTCCCAGCATCAGGGTCTTTTCCAATGAGTCGACTCTTCACATCAGGTGGCCAAAGTATTGAGGGAGCTTCAGCTTCAGCATCAGTCCTTCCAGTGAACACCCAGGACTGATCTCCTTTAGGTTGGACTGGTTGGATCTCCTTGCAGTCCAAGAGACTCTCAAGAGTCTTCTCCAGAACCACAGTTCAAAAGCATCAATTCTTTGGTGCTCAGTCTTCATTATGTCCAACTCTCATACATGTACATTTCCAGTAAGAAAAAATTATAAATTATAAAGTGACAATTATATAGACATGTGGTTGATTCCCCATCAACCATATTCTCCCGTCCCACCTTTTTTAGGTAAGAAGTGAATTTATTTAGAGAGATACACATTCCATAGATGGGATGTGGTCCTTTTCCAAAAGGCAAGAGTGGCTTTGGCAGAAATGTGCTCCACAGACAGAGTGTGGACTGTCTCAGAAGACCTCCTCCCTCCCACCTTGAGTGGCAGCCAGGTTGATGGGTTGGGTTGGGCACAACTCCAGCTCCAGTGGTGGTCCCGATTGGTTTCCAAGTCTAAATCAGGCCAGGTGACCACACTTGCCTTGCTACAGTGATTGGTTACACTCTAATGATGGTCTAAATAAACAGCTCAAGATATTCCTCAGGCCTCAGGGTTGGTCTTAGGGTTCTGTCTCCTAGATGTGAACCAAAAAAACCACAGAACCCCCAGTGCTCCTAACAGCCATCTGTGGTTGGGTCAGGACAAGCCTGAAGGGAGAGGTGCAATGCTGAGTCTGACACCCACACACACTCACAGAGTCAGAGCATACTGCATGATCCTGGTAGTCATTATAACCCAGGCTCCTCATTTGTTTGAATCAGGTCAATCCCTTTTCATGCTCAAGCCAGTTTGAATTGGGTTTTATACTGCAACTAACACAATAATAGAAATAAGTTTGGTCAATACTGCAAGTCCCAAAGATAAAAAATTCTGTGTTAATGGAGATACAGGTATTGTCCAACCTTGGAAAACACTAGCAACTCCCCACAGCCCCACATCTTCCTTTCCCCACCAAAGATGGATAAAGAAGAACCACAGAAAGCATGGACCATGCTGGACCACAGAGGCCTTTAGAGGCCAAGCTGAGAGCATGTGATTCTTCTGTGGTGGTTCTATGACACACCCCTCCGAACCAGGAGAAGGAGAGATGTATGCTCAGTGAATTGAAGACCTTCCATCAGCTGTGGGTGAGCTAAGCACAAAGCATGGAGTCAGGCTCTGCAGTATGGGTGAGACTTGGACCAAATAAGCAGAAGAGGGGTGGACACTCACTCACTTGTCACACTCAGTTGTGTCTGACTCTTTTCAGCCCCATTGACTGCAGCATGTGAGGCTCCTCCGTCCATGAGACTCTCCAGGCAAGAATACCAGAGTGGGTTGCCATCTCCTCTTCCTGGAGATCTTCCCGAGCCAGGGATTAAACCCCTTGTCTCCAGCTGAGCCACTGTGGAAGCCCAGGGTTAATGCTACCAAGTCATCATTCTCTCTTTAGGTGGAAACATCAATGGGTTAGAATTTTAATAGGTTAAAAATTTATTTCACTGAATTAGGGGCAGTGCTTAGATGTTAAATCTATTGACAAGAATGTCTGGACTGAGTTTCCTAAGAAGGAAGGTCCGTTGGACCTCTTTTCTACCAAGAGAAGCCATGCATGCATGAGTGCTCGGTCGCTTTGGTTGTGGCCGACTCTTTGTGACCTTATGGACTGTAGCCCTCCAGGCTCCTCTGTCCATGGGGATTCTCCAGGCAAGAATACTGGAGTGGGTTGCCATGCCCTCCTCCAGGGGATCTTCCCTATCCAGGGATTGAACCTGCGTCTCTTATGTCTCTTGCTTTGGCAGGCTGGTTCTTTATGACTTGCACCACCTGGGAAGCCTAAGAGAGGCCATGGGCCCTGTCATTCTTGGAGAAAGAGCCAGACTCTGAGCAAAGTCAGGGAAGGTGGGTGGGCTTAAGCATTTTGGTAGCTGTTTCTCACTGTTGGATTTTGGTAGCAAAGGGCCCTGATTTCCCATGAATGTTCTGAACAGGGTCCTTTGGGTTTCTGCAGACTGATTTCTGAAATAGGAGGATTGTTCACCCCAAGTCCTTTGTTTCTGCCCAAATTACCTTGTGACCAGAGCCTGGCAGTCTGTAGCCCATAGGGTCACAAAGAGTCGGACATGACTGAGTGACTTAGCACGCATGCAGAGGTCAGTATGGTGCAGGGGACTATAGAGAGCACTTTCTCCAGTCCCTCTGGTCTCCTACGGGTTATTTGGATTAGAGACTGTGGATCAGAATTCGCTACTTCTTGCCAGACCATGAAAGAGTTGCTATTTCTGTTACTGGCTATGGCACTTGGCCGCAGGTCGTTTGGGATTAACTTGGATCCCCTACAAAGTATACGCATAACGGTTTTCCTCTATTCCCTGGTCTGGACTGTTGTGGGCTTTCTCTGAGGCAGACCAAATTCTGGTGGGTGGAAGGAGGAACAGAGAGGGGCCGCTGACATTTTCTTGGAGAGAGGTAGGTATTGCTGGGAGGGTTTTCATGGAATAAATCAACCAACTCAGTTTAATCTTTAGCTGTAGTCTTGGAGATTTGAGGTCTCCTGAGCTTTAGGGTACCAATTTTGCTTTCGATTTTCCCAAAGTACCCTCCACTAGGTGAAGGTTGTGTTTTGAGGCTGTCTCTGAAACCTCCATCATCTCCGTGTTTGACTTTCATTGTTCAGGGAGCAGTCTTAAGGCAGCCTGCATCTAACTGCTGATGCATCCGTTGATCACACTATGGACAGAAGTCAGTTTTCTCTTCTTTCTGGTGGTGGTTGGGACAGCTGGTAGACTGGAGATGTGACTTGGGAAAAGTTAACAGAACATTCAAGCAGCAAGTTTTCCCTTCTTTTCTTTGGCTGTGCATCTGAGTTCCTAATACATTTCCCTGGTGATTCAACTTGGATTCTCAGACCCCTCCTTTGTCTTTCTTTGAGTGTGAAGTTCTGCTCATTTCTGAGGCTCAGGGAAAATGCATTGACTATGTGAAAGATCCTTCAGAAAATCTCAGAGAACAGGAGGCTGTCTCAGTAGGCTAAGTTTGTACAGACTGACCAAGACAGTAACCATCATACTGAAGGAGGTTTTGGACTGTCCATGAGATCCAGCTGCTGGTCATGAAGTTAGGATGGCCAATGCTTGGATGTCACCATTGGTATTGCAAACAAGAGCCTTCAAGCTGTTCTGTTACCTCATCAGGAGACATAGTCTTTCCTCTCTGCTGTGTGGCTACTTTAGGAAAACCATGCTGTGCAATGATATTTCAGAACTTCCAATTTGGGGATTTTCTTGCATTCTTCGTTGTCCTGTCTTCTCTCTCTCTCTTTAAAAAGAATATTTATTTACTTGGCTGCACCAGGTCTTGGTTGCGATGCATAGGGTCTTTTAGTTGTGGCATGCAGAGTCTTTAGTCGCAGCTTGTGAGCTCAGCTGCGGCGTGCAAACTCTCAGTTGAAGCATGGGGGATCTAGTTCCTGACCAGGGATCAAACCCGGCTTCCTGCTTTGGGAATGTGAAGTCTTAGCTACTGCACCACCAGGGAAGTCCCATCATGTCTTCTCTTTATTCTCTCTCCCACTAAGGTGACCGGGTATTTTACCTGAGTTAAATATCAGGTATGATATTTAACATTGCCAGTGTACATGATGATTGTTGAAAACTTAAAAAAAAATTTTAACCTTAGAAATACTCCTTAATGTAGAAATTTATGTGTGTGTATAATATACAAATAAAACCTGGAAAGTGAAAAGACATATGTGCAAAGTTGTTTATTTTAACACTGCACAGAGTAAAAATCACAAACAGTCTCCATGGTCCAAAAGTTGATAAAATAAATTATGATACCATCCTAAAGAGAAATAAAATTTCACTATTTAAAATGATGCACATTTTTCTATCTTATTAGCAAAATGAAAAATATTCCTATGTCGATGAGATGTGTAGAAATATAAATCTTAACGTGTGTTGATGTGAGAGTAAAACAGCGGCTTCATAGGGAAGGTTATTTGGCAGAATCCATCAAAAGGTAATCTGGTTTCTTCTAATAGGAGCCTTGCCTACTGTGATATCTACAAGCAAGATTTTAATAGAAAAACACAGAAAGTCCTAATTCCCTTCAGAAGGGAATAGTTGAACGCATTATTGTACGCCCATAATGAAGGGCCATGTAACCATGTTCTTAGAAATAATTTTCCCGCTTTTTAAAAAAAAAAAAAACCTCAAGATATCTTTAAAAATGCAAAGCTTTCTCTTTCAGGTTAGAATTTATTTTTATAAAATTCTGTGAGTAATTTTAGAAAAAGAACCCAAGGTCATACACACAGATACATACACCTGAATTGGCTGGAAAGAGTGTTTACATTTACAACATAGTTTAAGGGAGGAAACCAGGCCACAGAACATTGTGATCACAAACTTGTTAGAAGTAAGTCTATTTCAGTGCATGTGCATAGAAAAATAACTGGAAAGATACACAGAGAAATATTAACAGGGTTTTTCTCTGATAGTGGTATGGCTAAATTTTGTTTTTCTTTTTGCTTGTCAGTGTTTTCCAGTTTTCTGCAATAACTTGGAGAAGGAGGGAAGGAAAAAGGGAGGAAGGAAGAGAGGAAAGAAAGAAAAAAGAAAGGAAGAAAGAAAAAAAGAGAGAGGAAGAGAGAGGGAAAGGAGAGAGGGAAGAAGGAAGGAAGAGAAAGAAAGAAAACAGGAGAAAGGAGAAGCGTGAAGGATGCAGGTGTTCAGCCCCGACGGGCATCTGGCACGTCTTGGCTGCTCTGTCCTTGCTTTACCTGGTCGAGGAGAAGAGGCTGGTTCTCTCTGTTAGATCCTGCCTGCTGTGCCCTCAGAGGTGCGCTCTGGCCCTCCTGTGGCCTGCAGGGGAAGCTGTGGCCTTGGATTCACTGAGGGCATCCGAGCTCGGGATGCTTCCTCCAGCCTCCCAGGTGTGCAGCTGCGGGGAAAGGAAGGACAGAGCGCAGCCTCTTGGGCTAAGCGGGTCTCACTTTTATTACACTCAAACCTAGGGAAAAAAAAAAACAAACCTCAAACTGGGGAAAGATTTCTATTTAGAGCTGGAAAACTAGGCCACTCGGAAGATGAGTGACCTACATTCTCTGCTATAGAAACGAAGATGAAATAGCGGTTGTTAGTGCTGCGTGCAGGCACTGAAACTCCATCAAAGGGCGAGAAGAAGGAGAAAGGGAAGAAGAAAGGGAGGGAGGGGATTTTAAAGAGCTTCTGTATTTGAAATCTTTTTTATCTGAGTGAACAATATTCAACCATGGAGGAAAAATGGGTCTCCCAGCTGTGTATTTGTTTTCCTGGCAGAGCAGTGTTTGCTAACCGGTGGCTCCTCCAGCAGGTTAAAAAAAAAAAACAAACCCCATCCTCATCCTGAGCCCATTAGAAAAATGGCAGCTTCGCCAGGCTCTCGCCAGCCACCCACAAAGACCAGCTTTGGTGTCTCACGCTGGCCGCCAGACGTCTGCTTTTCGCTCTAGACTTCTGAGAGACTGCCTGCTTGATCTCATCAATCTGGGCTCTTTGCATCGGACCCCGTGGGGCGTCTGAGGTTAATAGGCTCTGGGGGCCTGAGTTTCCATGAATCTTGGTGTGTGGGGGTGAGTGGTTTGTCCAGAGGGAGAGAAAATAAAATGGCAGCCTCACGCAGGGCTTCTTATCCACTAACGCCTCATTGCGGAGTCTGGGGCATCAGGGCCAACGTTTAGATGGTAACCACTCAATGGAAAACACTGCGTCCCATGATCTTTTTATTCATTGTCAGTTCACACTGGTGTTCTCTGCAATCATCAAAATATGGAGTAAAGGAGATGACTGAATCCATGTATGTGGCTAATGTTTCTAATATTCCCCAGTGTCTAGTTCTCTCCTAATTTGGGTCCATTGAACATTGCCATTTCCCCTGCTAGGGTTTCGAGTCATTGTAATGTGATGGAAGTAACATGATAGGCATAAACACTGAAGTGCTGATATCCATGCCTCCTACCCTGCAGCAACCCACCCAGCCACCTTGTGCAAAAGTCAGTTCCTTAAGAAGGAATTGTTGTTCAGTAACTCAGTTGTATCTGACTCTTTGCAACTTCATGGACTCCAGCATGCCAGGCTTCCCTGTCCTTCACTATCTCCCAGAGCTTGCTCAAACTCATGTCCATTGAGTTGGTGATGCCATCCAACCATCTCATCCTCTGCCACCCCCTCTCCTTCTGCCCTCAATCTTTCCCAGAATCAGGGTCTTTTCCAATGAGTTGACTCTTTGCATCAGGTGGCCAAAGTATTGGAACTTCAGCTTCAGCATCAGTCCTTCAGGGTTGATTTCCTTTAGGATGGACTGGTTTGATCTCATTGTCCAAGGGACTCTTAAAGGGTCTTCTCCAGCACCACAGTTCAAAAGTATCAATCCTTTGGTGCTCAGCCTTCTTTATGGATTATCTTTCACATTCGTACATGACTACTGGAAAAACCATAGCTTTGACTATATGGGCTTTTGTCAGCAAAGTGATGTCTTTGCTTTTTAATATGCTGTCTAGGTTGCTCATAGCTTTTCTTCCAAGGAGCAAGCATCTTTAATTTCATGGCTGCAGTCACTGCCAACAGTGATTTGGAATCCAAAAAATAAAATCTGTCACTGTTTCCATTTATGATGGGACTGGATGCCATGATCTTAGTTTTTTAAATGTTGAGTTTTAAGCCAGCTTTTCCACTCTCCTCTTTCACCCTCATCAGGAGGCTCTTTTAGTTCCTCTTTCCTCTCTGCTGTTAGGATGGTGTCATCTGCATATCTGAGGATGATATGCATGTAAGAAGGAACAGTGTCTGTCAGCCTGAGGCCCAGAGTGAAGATGTTGGGGAGCAGACCTCTCCAAGTCCAGCCCAGGCTGACAAGTCATGAGAGAGAGAAACCATCTTGTTATTTTTTGGTCACTGGGCTGGGGCGGGTCTGTACGCCTGTGCTGATTGAGGTAGCATCATATCAACACATATTGAAACCAGTTACAGTTTTGGTCTTACAACTGAAAAACCAAGACAAAGGGACAAGTTGTTTGTTTAAATGGAAAAGCTGATGATCGTGCTTGTTGGTGGGGATACAGCAGGAATCACTGAGACACAGCCTCTCTTCTTCCCCATCTTATGTGCAAATACAGGGAATTCACACATTCTGGGATGTGTTCCCTCGGGCTGTTGCAGCAAATTACCACCAACTTAGTGGTTTATGACAACAGGAATTTTTTTCTCTCCTGCAGTTTTGGAGGCCAGAAGCCAAGGCATCAGTAGGGCCATGTTCCCATCCGAGGCCCTGGGGGAATATCCTTTCTTGTCTTTTCCAGTTTCCATGGTTGTTAGCATTCCTGCGGCTACATCTCTGGGGTGCCTCCCTGGTCACATGCGCGTCTCTGTGCATCTCAAATTTCCCTCCGCCTTTCTCGTGTAAGAATACTCATCATTGGGGACCACCTGGATAACTCAGGAGGGTCTCACTTTGGATCTTGAATTACATTTGCAATCAGGTCACATTTACAGGTTTTGAGTGGACATATTTTTGGCAGTCACCAGTCAACTCATTACCTGAATACTTTTTAAGTGCCAGATGCTAGGCCTACGTCTGGGTTTTATCTGACTTCTTCTCCCAATCAGTCTCTGAAGTAGGTATTATTGTGCCCATTTTAAAGGTAGAGAAACTGAGTTGGGTTTCAGGGAAGTTAAATAATGTGTCTAAGGTCACACAATGGTGGGAACCAGAAGCTATTCCAGGTCTTATTCCTAAACCTGTAGAATTTCATATCTATATATCTATGTGCTTAGTGACTCAGTCGTGTCTGACTCTTTGTGACCCCATGGACTGTAGCCCGCCAGGCTCCTCTGTCCGTGGGATTTCCCAGACAAGAATACTGGAGTGGGTTGCCATGCCGTCTCCCAGGGGATCTTCCCAACCCAGGGATCAAACCCAGGTCTCCTGCATTGCATGTGGATTCTTTACCATCTGAGCCACCAGGGAAGCCCAACTTAAAGGCTGGGCTCATCCAGAATTTGAACCCAGGACCTCACACCCGAAGTAAGACTCATATCCCTGACCGACCAGCCAAAGGTGGTGGTGGTTTAGTTGCTAAGTTGTGTCTGACTTTTGTGATCCCATGGACTACAGCCTGCCATTCCCTTCTTCAGGGGATTTTCCCCACCCAGGGATTGACCCTGGGTTTCCTGCATTGCAGGTGGACTCTTTACTGTCTGAGCCACCAGGGAAGTCCATCTATATCTATTTCCAAATGAGTGTCATTTTCTCCAAACCACTGTTGCTTAAAAGATTTCAGAACCCCTCTGCTTCTAAACCACATTACAATCCACAGAGGAAAAGTCTATCTACTTCCATGATTGCAACAATGTGTCTTATATACGGTTTTAGGCAGTTTTGTTTTCACATGACAGAGCTCCTAGATTTAATTCTGCTCACAGTAAACAGGCCCCAGCACCTGACAAATAATAGCCGATAGATTCCTCGAAGCACTAATTACTCAAGAGCAATGTAATCTGCTTACATCCAGCTGAAGGCTTTGCTACACAATGGAGAGGCCCTGGGAAAAAGACAACGTGGACTGCCCCCAGTACAAGGTGCGTGGTCACACCAGCGTAATCCTTCTACGTGTCCCAGGGACGTCAGGAAAGCATGCAGGTGTGGCTCACTAACCAAACGTAAGCATATGGAGTCCAGGAAGCAGAAAGCCTTCCTTTCCCCATTGAATCCAGGCCGAGCCACACGCTACTGTTCCATCCCCAATAGCCATCTCTTTCTGTCTCCTTTGCTAGAAATTCCATCTCCCCTCCCTCCCTTTTTTTTGTCTGCCCTGAGCAGCTTGTGGGATCTTAGTTCCCTGACCAGGGATTGAACTGGGGCCCCATCAGAGACAGTGTCGAGTCCTAACCACTGGAACACAGGGAATTGGGCACCACGTGGCCACTGGAAATGCAGGGTACCTTACAATAGTGGGAAACACTAGTTGACCTCTTGCAGATTCAGAACAGAATGACGCAGAGCAGCTGGGATGTAGCCAGCTGTGCCTGCCACTCCCTACCTCTGGACTCAAGCCAACAGAATTGATGTCTTTATTTTGGGAATAAATAATGCTAAAATTATTATTCAGGGAATTGACGATTCCCCTGAATCTTGCCTTACAGACACCAGTAGGGCACTGCCTGATCACAGGAATTACAACTACAATAAGGTAACATTTGCTGAGCACCCAGCATGTGCTGGGACCTTTTCATAGATTATCTCATTTAATTCTCACAACAATGCTCCAGGACAGGTATTGTTACTGTTTCCATTTTACAGATGAGAAACCAAGGTACAGAGAGGTCAAGTAACATACACAAGGGTGCACAATAAGTAGGATGGAGG
Source organism: Bubalus bubalis (assembly GCF_019923935.1). Lineage (NCBI taxonomy): Eukaryota > Metazoa > Chordata > Mammalia > Artiodactyla > Bovidae > Bubalus > Bubalus bubalis. Next base: position 55,919,976 of record NC_059176.1, on the reverse strand, counting down.
CAGAATTTGAACCCCTGTTTTCAGGCTCTATACTATGCCGGTTGAATGAGCATCTGGGAACCTCTCCTCCACCCCAGAAAGCCCTGTTCAACCACCTGCTTTGTCAGTTCTTCCTAAAGTAGAAAGAGTAATCCTACTGAGTAAGTACCCTCAGCCCTTAGGACCTTGGGCACAGCATAGGTATTTTCTCATTAGAAGGAGGATGACACGCTTGTTCTTTGGGAGGAAGGAACATTTAGAATGCCTTGCTTGTTTTGGAGCGCTGGTTTGACAAGGATCCTTAAGCTGAAATCAGCTGGTTATGTCTGCAGAGAACTTGGGTAGGATGAAAGGTTTTGTGTGTGCTCGGGGTTTATCATTCCTGCTGTGGTGAATAGCAAGGCATTACATCCAACAGAGGAAAGGACTTTATGGCCAGGTTGTAGTGGGCTTCCCTGGTAGTTCAGATGGTTAAAATTCCACCTGCAGTGCGGGAGACCTAGGTTTGATCTCTGGGTCGGGAAGATCCCCTGGAGAAGGGAGTGGCTACCCATTCTAGTATTCTTGCCTGGAGAATTCCATGGACAGAGGAGTCTGGGGGGCTACAGTCCATGGGGTCGCAAAGAGTCGGACATGACTGAGTCACTTAGCACACTTTGGGTGGCAATGGAGTGTGCTACTTTTAAACTTGGTTTTAATGTCATCCTATGGGTAAACAAGAGAATGTGTGTTTGGCACGTAGGATATAAATGGCAAGGAGGGAGACCTGTGTGGGATGGTTTTCCATGTCTCCTGCCATCCTGATTATGGTGTGGGAGGAAAGCCCTATTGCCATAGGTTGAGGGTAAGCTTTGTTATGCTATGCTATGCTAAGTCACCTCAGTCGTGTCCGACTCTGTGTGACCCCATAGATGGCAGCCTACCAGGCTCCCCTGTCCCTGGGATTCTCCAGGCAAGAACACTGGAGTGGGTAGGGTAAGCTTTAACTCAGCCCAAATTAATTGGCTGCAGATTACGATTAATTGATTTTGATTAAATGGAACTTTAATATCTATTGCCTAGCCCTCTAAATGTACTCTTTTGATGAAGGCCTTATTTATGTAGAGGTTTAAAAGAAAAACTGATACATAGCCTAGCCCAGCTGTTGGGTTTCTAGCCCAGCTGTTAGGTTTCTGTTTCTTCTCCGAGTCCTGTCCGTACAGATGGTGTCAGCACTTCTCAGAGCCTTCCTTGCAACTGTCCAGTTTTACATGTCTCGGTCATTCAAGTATTGGCTCCTTTGTTCACCAGTAAGCTGAGGCTCTGCCTAAGGTCCTCCTGTGGGAACAGCTCCATAAGAAGCTAGTCTGGGGGATCTCCCAGTGTGTGGACCACTCCCATGCCCTGGAAGCATGTTTCCCAATGGAGGTGGGTAGGCTGGGGTGGCTCTTGGCTTCTGAGGTGGATGGCTCTCCCAGGTCTCACCAAATATTGCTCTTAGTGAATCAAAACTGTTCCCATTTTGCTTCCAGAGTGGTTTTCCAAGAAGTATGCAGCATCCCACCCCCACCCCTCCCCTCAAGGCCTGTTTTTCATAAAGCTCCAACCTGTCTGCTTTTCTCTTTCCTTCTTTGGCTCCCTTTCTGTTGAAGGCTTCTGGCAAAATTGTGAAATAACTGCTGCTTTTCTTCCCAGCCTTCCTTGCCATGGCCCATTGCTCTGTGGAAACTCCACGACTACTTTCCACGGAGAGCTTCCTGAACCTTTGTGATGAGTCAGACCTGTCTTAGAGAGTTATATCCTCACGTGCATTTTACTTCTCTTGGTTTATAAATCTCTGCGCTGTTTTAAGGGCTTCCCAGGGGCTCAGTGGTAAAAAACCCATGTGGGTTTGATCCCTGGGTCGAGAAGATTCCCTGGAGAAGGACCCACTCTAGAATTCTTGCCTGGGAAATCCCATGGACAGAGAAGCCTGGTGGTCTATCCCAAAGGAAACCAACTCTGAATGTTCACTGGAAGGACTGTTGCTGAAGCCGAAACTCCAATCCTTTGGCCATCTGAGTCGAAGTGCTGACTCATTGGAAAAGACCCTGACACTGGGAAAGATTGAAGGCTGGAGGAGAAGGGGGCGACAGAGGATGAGATGGTTGGATAGCATCACCAACTCAATGGACATGAGTTTGAGCAAACTCTGGGAGATGGTGAAGGACAGGGAAGCCTGGCATGCTGCAGTCCATGGGGTCTCAAAGAGTCAGACACGACTGAGTGACTGAACAATAGCAACAACATGCTGCTTTAAAGAAGAGGGAAACTGAGGCTCAGCGAGGTCAACGAGCACTGTTACTGTCCTCCCCACTAAGAACTGGGACTCAGCTCAAGTCTCAAGGCAGAGCCGTGAGTGCCTCCACTCCCTGCACCCGCAGCCCCCCCCCCATTGCCTCCCACCCCACCCCCTGACCCTCGAGTTCTCCTCCTGCTCCCATAACATCAGCTCTAGGCAGCTTCTGTTTTCCAAGCCATTATCTTTTGTTCTCATTCATTTTCTATCCCATTATTTCCCTCCATGGACTTGTTAAAATACACATCTGATCACATTCCCCCTTAGCATACAATTACTGGGACAGAATCCAGGCCAGCCCGCCCTGGGGGGCTGGGGGGCCTTTCCAGTCCGAAGTTCTGTCCTCCACTCCTCCTTGCCTCCTCCAGGCAAGCTTGCCCCTCTCACCGCACAGGATCGCTGGCGGCCCGGAGAAAACTGGCCGACTGTCTCGCACCGTCACTTCTTCTCCTGTGATGGTCTCTCTCGCCAAAAAGGAGCACAGTTCTGCCTGTCCTTGAAGATTCAGCGGAGGAGACACTGGTCTGGTCAGCCGGCTGGGGTGGGCCATCCTGGGCGGGCCTGCTCCGCGCAGCTGAGCCCACCCTGGGTCCTGGCCGGGGCCTGCCCTCTCTGCGAGCACCTGGAGACCACTCCTCAGCATCACTGTTGGCCCAGGAACATCCCTCCCAGAGGCGCCAACTTGTGCTTCCAGGGCCTGCACCGTCAGAACAACAGCCAAGGGGAGGCTGGTTCTAAGGAGAGGACTGTCGTGTGAACTTGGGCCGACAGCCACCAAGGTGCTTGGGGAGCCTTTCGTGACATGCTACGAAGCCAGGATGGGAACGGAAGGTGAGGGTGGTGAGCTGGGGCTGGCACACCCCTCTCTTGGGTGCTACGATTGCTGCACATGGCCCACACCTCCCATGGCGCTTCTCCCCTTCCCTCCCCTTCCTTCTTGCCTGCGTGTGTGCCTGCTTAGCTCTGTCATGTCCAAGTCTTTGAAACCCCATGGACTGTAGCCTGCCAGGCTCCTCTGTCCATGGGATTCTCCAGGCGAGAATACTGGAGTGGGTTGCCATTTCTTCCTGCAGGGGATCTTCCTGACTCAGGGATCAAACCCATGTCTCCTTTGTCTCCTGCATTGCAGGCGCATGCTTTACCCGCTGAGCCACTGGTTGTAAAAAAAAAAAAAAAGCACCTAACACAAAATTTACCAGGTTTTTTTCATCTCCAACTTTTTATTGCAAAAAATTCCAGAAAACATAAAAAGATAGTGTAATCATCAACCATATTACTTCCTAGATTCAGCCATTAAAAAAAAAAACTTTATTGAAGTATAGTTGATTTACAATGTCATGTTAGTTTCAGGCATATAGCAAAGTGATTCAGTTATACATATACATATGTGTGCGTGCATCCGTGCTAAGTTGCTTCAGTCGTGTCTGACTCTGTGCGACCCCATAGACTGTAGCCCTCAGGGCTCGTCTGTCCATGGGATTCTCCAGACAAGAATACTGGAGTGGATAGCCACGCCATCCTCCAGGGGATCTTCCCGATCCAGGGCTCGAAACTGCGTTTCTTATACCTCCTGCGTTGGCGGACTGGTTCATTACCACTAACGCCACCTGGGAAGCCCCCACATACACATATACCCACTCATTTTTGTTTATTTTCCCATGTAGGTCATTACAGAGTTCTGAGTAGAGTTTCCTGTGCCAAACGGTAGGTCCTTGTTGTTGCTGCTGCTGCTAAGTCGCTTCAGTCGTGTCCGACTCTGTGTGACCCTATAGACGGCAGCCCACCAGGCTCCCCTGTCCCTGGGATTATCCATGCAAGAACACTGGAGTGGGTTGCCATTTCCTTCTCCAATGCAGGAAAGTGAAAAGTGAAAGTGAAGTCGCTCAGTCATGTCTGACTTTCAGCAACCCCATGGAGTGCAGCCTACCACGCTCCTCCGTCCCTGGGATTCTCCAGGCAAGAGTACTGGAGTGGGGTGCCGTCACCTTCTCCGAGGTCCTTGTTAGGTGTCTGTTTTATCTATAGTAGTGCGTATGTCAACCCCAATCTCCCAGTTTATCCCTCCCCTGCTTTTCCTCCTGACACAATTTACCATGTTTTTTTTTTGTTGTTGTTGTTAAGAAGGAACTGCTAACACTCAGCTGCAGCGTTTTATAAGAGGAATTTGGGAGATAGACAACTCCTGAGCAACAAGGCCAGTGGTTTGGTTTTGGTGGAGAAAGAGTTAAGTCTGAATGGCAAGACCAGTTCTGGGCAGGTGGTGGGTGGGGTTGGCCAGAGAGCAAGGTCAAAAGTCAGGGTCTTTGGCTGTCAACACCTTGAAATGAGACTTTCAAGTTGGGACTCTCAAGAGGGTCATGACACAGGCTAAATCCATGCCAGTATCTTGTGGCTGAATCTTATGCCGAAAAAAATCACCTTTTAAACTGCCTTTGCTCATTTTCCAGGCCTGGACTGGGTGTATCCCTGGTCAATACACTTTAATAAGAGAGATAGCAACAAGCTGGAGTTTTCCCAGAGTATGATAAACAGGGGTCTGAACTGTGCACTGGAAGACTGGGAGATGTTTGCTTTGAAGAGAAGACTCAGGGTACCCAGGTAATTGTTTTCAAATCAATGTTATATATAATTCATAATGTGAATATTATGTAAGTAACTGGGAAAGAGCCCCTGATGCACCATGAATTAGAAGAAGCCAGTCACAATCAGGATGCATAGTGAGTCCTCATGTTCTGTTTAAAAAGGTTAACAAAGATACATATATGCATACATATCCTCGTTTGTGTGTTCCTATATATATATACACACACACATATATCCAGGAGAAGGAAATGACAACCCACTCCTGTATTCTTTCCTGAAGAGTCCCATGGACAGAGGAGCCTGGTGGGCTACAGTCCATGGGGTTGCAAAGAGTCGGACACGGCTGAGCAACTAACACTTTCACACACATTTATATAATACGTGTTCCCGGTGGTGCTAGTGGTGAAGAACCCACCTGCCAATGCAGGAGACATAAGAGATGCATGTTCGATCCCTGGTTTGGGAAGATCTCCTGGACGAGGGCACGGCAACTCACTCCAGTATTCTTGCCTGGAGAATCCCATGGACAGAGGAGCCTGGCAGGTTACAGTCCATAGGGTTGCAAAGGGTCTGACATGACTGAAGTGAGTTAGCACGCATATATATATGTAAATGTATTGTATATGATGTTTCAGAGGTCAGGCAGTTTGTAAAACCCAGCCTTTCTATTTGCAAACATGGATTTTCTTTCATTTCTCCATCCAAACTTACCTTAGATCAGGAGTCCCCATTTCTGTGAGGGTGGAGAAACGGGAAACTTGCCATCACAGGACACAATCATTTCTGGCCTGAACTTTGAGCTTTTGGGGGAAGTGTCAGTTAACTGAAGGCGATCGCCCTGACATTCGCTCCACGGGGTGGTGGGTGCTGTTTGGTCAGAGGGCGGCTGCTGGCTGCACTCAGGACCTGCCGCTGCTGGGCTCATCCCGGGGGCCTGGCACCGCGTCTGCGCCTGCGCAGTGGTTTCTCCAGGCAGGATCGCAGGTTTCCTTGGGCCCCGGTGGCGTCCCACTGGCTTCCTGTGGCAGGTGCCTCTCAGAAGTGCCGCCTCGGCCCCTTTCGGGCTCTGACACTCTTGTGTGTGATGTTATTCCCGGCTCTCATCCTCGTGACTTATTCTTTTTGTAGCTGAGAGTTTGCACCTTTTGTCCTCTTCACCCGTTTCACTCACCCTCTACCCCCTGACTCAGGCAGCCAATATATTCTCTGTAACTAGGGGCTTCCCTGGTGGCTCAGACGGTAAAGGATCTGACTGCCATGCAGGAGACCTGGGTTTGATTCCTGGATTGGGAAGATCCCTTGGAAAAGGGAATGGCTACCCACTCCAGGATTCTTGCCTGTAGGACATGGACATGGACAGAGGAGCCTGGAGGGCTACAGTCTGTGGGGTCGCAAAGAGTTGGGCACGACTGAGAGACTAACACTTTCACTTTCACGAGCTTCTAAATTTTGTCTTTGGTTTTGTTTTCAGATTTCACATAGAAGTGAGATCATATGCTATCTCAGAATCCATCCATATTGTCACAGGTGGCAAGATTTCATTTTTTATGGCTGAATAATATTCCATTCGGTATATATGCCTCATTTTCTTTATCTGCTGATGGGTACTTAGGTTGTTGCCATATCTTGGCTATTCGACGTAATACTACAATAAACATTGGGGTGCATATGACCTTTTGAATTATGGTTTTCTTCTTAATTGGTGTTTTTGGATAAATACTCAGAAATGGAATTACTAGATCATACAGTAGTTGTTTTAGTTTTTTGAGGAGGCTCTGTAATGTTTTCTGTGCTTGCTGAACTGACTTGCATCTCCATCAATAGTGTATGAGGGTTCCCTTTTCTCCACATCCTCACCAACACTTGTTATTTGTTATCTTATTAATAGTAAAAGCCATTTAAATAGATGTGAAGTGAAGTGTTAGTCGCTCAGTCATGTCTAACTCCTTGCAGCCTCATGGACAGTAGCCCGCTAGGCTCCTCTGTCCGGGGGATTCTCCAGGCAAGAATACTGGAGTAGGTTGCCATTTCCCTCTCCAGGGAAATAGATGTGAGGTGATACCTCACTGTGGTTTTATTTTGCGTTTCCCTGGTGATTAGTGATGTTGAGTGCCTTTTAATGTACCTATTGGCCATTTGAATATCTTCTTTGGAAAAATGTCTATTCAGGTCCTCTGCCCATTTTTTGATCAGATTTTTTTTATGCTGTTGTATGAGTTTTTAAAATATATTTTAGATATTAATTTCTTATTATATGTATGATTTGCAAATATTGTCTCTCATTTATTAGGTTGCATTTTCTTTTTGTTGATGGTTTCCTTTGCTGCATCTGGCTTTTTATGTCATTTCACTGATCTCTTTGTCCGTTTCATACCAAAACCTACTATCTTCATTGCTATTTTTGGTATCTGCTGAGACAAATTTCTTCTACTCATTCTAACGTCCTGATTATTCTTGGCCTTTTGTTCTTCTATATACATACATTTTGGAGTTAGCTTAATAAGTTCCACTAAAGTAAAAGTTATTAGAATTTTGATTCAGTTCAGCTCAGTCCCGCAGTTGTGTCCGACTCTGTGACCCCATGGACTGCAGCACGCCAAGCTTCCCTGTCCATTGCCAACTCCCGGAGCTTACTCAAACTCACATCCATCGAGTCGATGATCCCATCCACCCATCTCATCCTCTGTTGTCCCCTTCTCCTCCTGCCTTCAGTCTTTCCCAACATCAGGGTCTTTTCCAGTTTCAATTAGAATAGTGTTAACCCTAAAGGTTAATTGGAGGATAATTGGCCGTTACGTGACATTAAGTCTCTCAATCCATTATTATAATAAGCCCATCTATCTCTTTAGGGAGTCTTCAATAATTTGCAATTTAGGTCCTGCACAACTTTAATAAAAATTATTCTTTGATAAACTTGTTAGCCTGTATGTTGGTATATTTTGCTGTAAATTGTGTGCTATTCTAAATTACATCTTTTTAAAATTACATTTTGAAATTTTTTCTTACTGGTGTATGGAAATGACACATATTTTTATATTTTGGTTTCAAATCTGGCGAACTTCTCAAATTTTCTTATTTTTAATTCTAATTACCTGTAGATGCTTTTGGGTTTTCTATGTACTTCATAATATAATCTCTAAACAATGATAATTTCATTTCTTTCTTTTCAATCCTTAAATATTTTCTTTCTTGAAGAAAAAATTTTCTTCTTTTTATTATTCTGGGTGGTTTTTTATTTAGGCCTCAAGATCAGAGGGTAAAGTTAATTATGCTTCTCAGTTCATGGTGAATTATCATAATGGATTCATGCAAAGCACTTCTCTACCATCATTTATTTATTCCTTGTTTCTAATACTCTTTCCTCCCACCACCCTGCTACTGTCAACTCCAGAGACAACTGCTGTAATATGTTTAATGTACAGCTTTTCTTTTGCATGTATTCTTGGAAGATAGATATTGTTTTTAATATGGGAATATATTTTTAACTTGTGTTATATAGATCATTCTGTTTCTTTTTATATTAAGTATATGAAATAGATATGGAACAAGCAACAAAGTCTTACTGTATAGCACAGGGAATATAGTTATTATCTTATAATAACCTATAATGGAAAATAATCTGAAAAATAATGTATGTGTATATGTATAACTGGGCTTCTTTAGTGGCTCAGTGATAAACAATCCACCTGCCAGGGCAGAAGCCTCAGGAGACACAGGTTCGATCCCTGGGTTGAGAAGATCCCTTGGAGAAGGGCATGGCAACCCACTCCAGTACTCTTGCCTGGAGAAACCCGTGGACAGAGGAACCTGGCGGGCTACAGTCCACTGGGTCACAAAGAGTCAAAATTGACTGAAGCGACCTAGCATGCATGCACATACGTGTATAACTGAACCACCTTGCCGTGTACCTGAAACATTATAAGTCAACTATACTTCAATGAAATATATATGTGTATATATATATATATATATATATAAAGTATATGAGTACTTAATCCATAGTTTGTAGTTGCTTCACAGTAACTGTGTTTTGCCTCCTTGTTCTCTCAGTAATGGATGCCAGAAAACCCTTTTGCCCCCCAAATACAGCTACGCCAAGCATCTCCATAGACATCCCCTTGTAGCCCTGCATGACCGTACACTCTGGATCTAATGGAGTGGAATGGTGGGCTCCCAGGGAACGCATGTTCCTAACTGGGTGAAGCGGCCCCGCCTGGCACTTCAGGGCTGCTCTTGCCAGCAGTACCTGTGGTTTCTGTGTCTCCAAGTGCCCTCTGGTATTTGGCATTATGCCATTTCCCTAATTTTTGCTGATCTTGTACATGTAAGTGGATATTTTGTTGTTATTTTAATTTGCATTTCTTGGATTCCTAGTGGAGTTTGAGCACCTCTTCATATACTTGTTAGTTTGGAGGTTTCTCTTCTGTAAAATGCTTGTTTATATTTTTCCTCATTTTTCTGTTGTGTTTCTGTTTTTTCTTGTTGATTTGCAGACATTCTTATATATTCTATATATTATTTCCTATTGATTTTAGTCATCATAGATATCTTTTCCTAGTCTGTCTACTTTCTACTAAGTTTGTTCATGATGTCTTACATAGAACAGAAATCTGTCATGTTGATGTAATCTGTTTTATTTCTTTTTTTTTTTTCAATTTTATTTTATTTTTAAACCTGAAACACTGTATTAGTTTTATTTCTCCTTCCTTTTTTAGCCAATGAAGAGTATCGCAGGGTATGGGTGTGCCACAATTTATTTATCTTTTTTCCATTTGCTAGAATTTAGGTTGTTTCCAATATTTGGCTATAACAAATAAAAGTGCAATGAACATTTGCTTACAGGTCTTTGTGTGAACTTATGTTTCACTTATTGTGAGTAAACGCTTGGAAATGGGATTTCTGGGCCTCATGGTAAATGTATATTTAATGTTATAAAACACTGGCAGAACTTCCTCTAAAGTTTCCATACCATTTTGCATTTCCACCAGCAATGAATGAGCATTCCAAATGGTCTAATCCTTACAGCACTTGATATTGGCAATGCTTTTACATTTAGCCAATGCTGTGGGTCGGAGAGGCAATGGCACCCAACTCCAGTACTCTTGCCTGGAAAATCCCAGGGACGGAGGAGCCTGGTGGGCTGCAGTCCATGGGATTACTAAGAGTCGGACACGACTGAGCAACTTCACTTTGACTTTTCACTTTCATGCCTTGGAGAAGGAAATGGCAACCCACTCCAGTGTTCTTGCCTGGAGAATCCCAGGGACAGGGGAGCCTGGTGGGCTGCCATCTACAGGGTCGCACAGAGTCGGACACGACCGAAGCAACTTAGCAGCAACAGCAGCAATGCTGTGGGTGTCCAGTTTTTCTGCAGTATATTTTCAATTTCAGTGATTATATTTCTTATTTCTAGATGTTCTAATCTTTTTTACCCCAAATATGCTTAGTCATTTTTAGATACGCTTTCTTCTTACTCAACTCTCCTTTACTTTTAAAAATTATTATGTAAGTTTTAGGCGTGTGTGTGCTCAGTCATGTCTGACTCTTTGCAGCCTCACGGACTGTGACCCGCCAGGCTCCTCTGCCCATGGAATTTTCCAGGCAAGAATACTGGAGTGGGGTGCCATTTCTTACTGCAAGGGATATTCCTGACCCAGGGATCAAACCTGAGTCTCTTGTGTCTCCTGCATTGGCAGGAGGATTCTTTATCTTTAGAGCTAACTGGGAAGCCCAAATATTAGGTGTGCAGCATTATAATTTGACATCTGTATACTATAACATACAAGTTTACTTTTAAAAAACTGAGTTTATATTCTGTGTCTAATAATTCTAGTATCTTACCATGTTTTTAGGTCTTATTCTGCTGTCTGTATTTTCAGCTGGCTTTGGTTCATGATTTCTTGTTGTCAGTTATGAACTCTGATTTAGAACTTTACCTGTGGGGATACTTTGAGGGTGAAGTTGAAGATGACTTTCTTCAGAGAGGAAAGGTATTGCTTGCTGTCAGGTGTCTAGGGAATTAACAACCCAGTGCTATTTGAACTAAATTCTTACCTTGAGGTTTTTCAAATCAACCAGATAATTTAAACTCAGCCTGTGAACCTTGCCTGAATCTGACTTGAGATTACACACTCTCAGGGGAGACTCTTTTTTTCTCTTCTACTTACCAAAGACTTTTGAAGCAGATCATTTTCCTTGTAGTCCTTAGAGAGGGGGGTTTATTCCCAGATCACTCTTATACTGGGGATAGCATTTAGGGTTTCAGCCCTTTGTTTGGTGCCTCCAATTATACATTCTATTTTGAGGGGTCTCTGGGCTTTGCTCTACCAGCTGTATTTATTAAAATAGATAACTAATAAGAACCTACTGTATAGCACAGGGAACTCTACTCAATAATCTGTAATGGTCTATATGGATATACATCAGTCTCAGTCTCTCAGTTTATTCCTCCCCCTCCAAGAATCCTTATAGGTTTATCTGAAGACATGGAGTGAGTTGACTCCAAAGCCTTAAGCATCTCTTCTTGCGTTAAGATTCACACATCATTTTCTCATTCTAGAAATGTTCCTTGAGTTCTTTGCAGTATGCTGGTAAGAGGTCAACTAGCAACAGCAAAACATTTCCTTCCTCTCCTTTAAAATATACTAGAAGAATACAGTAGAAATACTATGGTAGAAATTAACACATTCCAACTCAGATTTGAAAAACCGTCTGGAAATGTCCCTTATTGCCACGATTGGCAGAGATTGAATTTCTTTCTTGTTATCTGATGAACTTGTCAGGATAAATACTGGAAGCAGAACTGCAGGGTCAGACATACGCAGATTTTAAGTTTGGAGAAGTATTTCCTAATTTTTCTTCATTCACTCTACTATCAGCCAAATGTGAGGATTCATTTTCCACTATGCTCTAGTCAACAGAGGATGAGATGGTTGGATGGCATCACCAACTTGATGGACATAAGTTTGAGCAAACTCCGGGAGATAGTGAAGGATGGGGAAGCCTGGCATGCTGTAGTCCATGGGTTTGCAAACAGTTGGACATGACTGAGTGACTTAATAACTAGTCAACACTGTGTATATTAATTTTTTTTTTTTGTAGTCTTGTAATCTTGAGGGCTTGCATAGTGCCTCAGATGGTAAAGAATCTGCCTTCAATGCAGGAGGCACGGGACTGATCCTGGGGTCAGGAAGATCCTCTGAAGGAGGGAATAACTACCACTCCAGTGTTCTTGCCTGTGAAATTCCATGGACAGAGGAGCCTGGCGGGCTACAGTTTGGGGATGCAGAGAGTCAGACACAATTGAACAGCTAGCGCTTTTGTAGTCTTGTAACTGTTCTCACAAGTTAGTCCTGTCATCTATAAATATCTAATCAAATTCAGTGTTCAAACCTCTACCCAGCCAGTATTCCTTCTTTTAAATGCTTTATTCTCGCTATCTTTTCAAGATGATTTTTGGGTATAGGTATAGATGTGTGTGATTTCATTGCAACTGAGGTATCCTTTTGCCAGCCTCTGGATTCTTTATGATTCCTCTGGAGAGAGTCTTTTTCATTTCTGCTTAATGGGCACCCTTCTGGTATCTGTCACTTTTACCTGTTGGAGATGAGACCCATTTCTACCCCTACCCTACTGGCTAAACCCTGCCTAAGTTCTTGTTGGCCTTGCAGATCTTGAGTCTAGCCAAACTTTCCATCTGGCTTGGGCCATCCCCTCTGCAACCTCTGCCTCCCATGGACTCCCCTTGCCCCCAACCATGGTGGCCCCCCATCATGGTAGACTTACCGTGGGCCTGCTGCCTTGCAACATTCTACAACTTCGTAAACTCTCCAGGGTAAGGCAGTGTGAGAATTCTGGCTGCTCGCTCATTAGGGAAACATCCTCAAAGTGTCCAATGTGTACACAGCACAGCAAAGCACAGATAAAGGCTGCCCAGCCCAGCACATATTAGGTATGTAAAGCTATTTTCCTTCTCTTCTGTTTCTGCAGGAGGCAACCACATGTCTGGCTCTGCTTCTGTCACTAATGAAACATGCTCGAATAGTAAATTAAGGAAGAAAAGGAAATAGTTCCACTACTGAGACTATTCGGATAGATATTCATCTCCAGACATTTTTTCTGTGAATATTGAAACTATGTAAGGTTGGGATAAGGGGAACCCCTTTTCTCTTGTCTTCCTGTTTCTAGATAGTAGGACCTGTTTTAGAATAATGCCTCAGACTTTCTCTAATGCCTTACTTAATCCTCCAAAGAGAAGGGGCTTGGAAAGGAAGCTAGGTCTGTGAGGCTCAGCCCCTCCACCTCCCAGGGAATAGGCTGAGATCCCCCATTCTGCCTTGGGGTTCCCTGCTATGGGTTGTACAGAGACAAGATTGGGTTCTGCTGATGGAGCCTGCGTTTGTCCAGTGTGGCCTAAGAGCAAGTCGGCAAGGAAGTCAGTTGTGGGGTTCTGTATTGGGAAGTTTGTAACAAGTATTATTTTTTTCTTTGTCTCCTATACAGTGTTTAATCCCCTATGGATGGGCTCTAAGTTCTTTCCATATTTTACTACTAAAACACAGGCTTTGCAAACATTCTTGTACATATTTCTTTTCTGCTTGCCTGATGAACTCATTAAGATAAACGACTAGAAACACAATTGCAGGGTCAAATGTATGCTGATTTTAAATTTGTGGAGGTATTACCTAATTTTTATTCAGTTACTCTCCCATGAGCACAGTGTGGGAGTTCCTTTTCCTCCATACCCCAGCCAACATGAATTATAATTAATTTTAAAAAAACTTCACTCATCTGCTAGCTGAAATATTGTTTTAATTTCCATTCATTTTATTACTAGTGAGCTTGAACCTCTTTTTCAATTTGTTTCTCTTTAATTTGCTTGTGCATGTTCTTTGAGAATGTTTCCATTAGAATGGTTTTCCTCTTCTTTGATTTGTAAGAGTGATTTTTGTATTAATATTCTCAGTCCTCTGTTGATGGCAGATTAGTGTAATGATTGACAGCTTGGGTTTTCCAGGTGTGACTTTGGACTAAGTTACTTAAATTCTGCTGTCGCTTCTTCATCTCTACATTGGTTCGTATATATCTATATCCTTGTCACTTTTATATCTCTACATTAGTTACAGGTATAAATGTCACTGCTTTCCTCTCATTCACCCCTCCCTCACCTCAACTGCACCAGGAGTAAAGGGGAAAGACAGTATTGGTAGTAGCCAAGAGGACTGGATGACTTTACACGATAGTGACTTATCTAGAGAGGGCAGGCATCATAAAGAGAAGAATCAGGCAACGTTTTGGAGGATGGATGGAGACAGAGAAGACTGGAGGTAGCTGCCGGGCTCTGTGGCTTGTAGAGAAGATAGATGGGATAAACATTTATAAAGGATGCTTTTTCTGAGTGTTTCAACCTCTTTGTCGGCTTTGACCCAGCAGAGCTACTTATTAAATAATGTTCTTTCCCTGAGCTTTGATTCAGAGTTGTATTTCTTCATTATCTACTTCTGTGTGGCCCTGGATTGAGAGAGAGCAAGAAGGCTTGCTTGACCAGAGTATTAACTGAGATGGGACACAGAAAGCACGTGTTGCAAATGTATTCCCCAATCTGCTATTAGTCTATGCTAAGTTATGGCATTTTGCCATAAAGGAAATGGTTTTAACTTTAAATATTTTTAAAATAATGTCTTTTCTAGGCTTGTGTTAGTTGGAAAGTGTTTGTCTGCAGATAACAGAAGACAAAGGGCTTCACTGGTGGCTCAGCAGTAAAGAATCCCCCTGCCAAGGCAGGTGATGTAAGAGATGTGGGTTCAATCCCTGAGTTGGCAAGATCCCAACAAAGGAGGGCTTGGCAACCCACTCCAGTATCCTTGCCTGGAGAATCCCATGGACAGAGAAGCCTGGTGGGCTATAGTCCATGGGGTTGCAAAAGAGTCGAGCACGACTTAGGGACTAAACCACAGCAACAACAGAAGACACAGCATCGAGGGGCCTGAACTGTAATCAAATGCATTGGCTCACATGGAGGGAAATCTAGCCGTGGGATGGACCTCAGATCCAGGACTTCGAACTTTTCATCTTTCTGCTCCTTTCACAGTATTAGTAGCATCTAAAGGTTGATTTCTCTTGTGGTTAAAAACTACCTCCCAATAACAGTCAGGGTTTCATCCCTGTCCCATTCACGTTCGGGTGAGGGGAAGAGGAAAGAAAGTGTGGTTTACTCTGTGCTTCTCTGTTAAGAGAAAGAAGTGGTCTTCCACAAAACATCCCATCAGACTCACATCAGATATCTCAGATGGTGTTGCTGCTGTAGGTCTGAAGCCATCATTAACACAAAGGAAGGATTTTCTGGTTTAAATCATGGGTTCTCCAGGTGTGGTCCCCAGACCGGCAATATCAGTGCTTCTTTGGAATGAAACTTCTCAGGGCCCTGCTCTAGATCTACTGCATCAGGCACTCTCTGATTTGATAAACCCTCCAGCTGGTTCTGATGCTTCCTGAAATCTGAAACCCACTGACTCAGGGCCCACCACTGGAGTTGGGTAGGTTTATGTCCTTTGAATCTCATGGGCTACTTAAAGGATGGATGGAGTCCTAAGGTTCTGTGAAGGAGGAAAGGAGAAATGGATGCTAGGGTTACCAACATGGACTTCTCTAGGCAAGAATACTGGAGTGGGTAGTCATTCCCTTCCCCAGGGGATCTTCTTGACCCAGAGATTGAACCTAGGTCTCCTGCATTACCGACAGATTCTTTACCATCTGAGCCACCAGGGAAGCTCCGACCATGTGGAACAAATGGTCCATAATTCAAATCCAAGATGACATTTTAAGCCTAACTTTTAAAATTAAACAACTAATACATGCACACGGTGAAATTCTATAATTGTGGAAAAGTACAGGTGAGCATATGATACAATTCTGTACTTGCTTTTTTCATGTAATGTATTAGGGAGATTATTTTATGTCAACACCGATACATGTCTCATTCTTTCTCATGGAACATTATTCCATGTTATGGATGTTTCATAATTTCTTCCGTCTGTCTCCTGTGGGACCTTCACATTGTTTCTAATCTGTTGCTAATATAAACAATGCTGCAATGAATGAACATCTGTGTCCATACATCTTTGCATGAGAGCAGCTATGCAGAAGTGGAATTTCCATCTCAAAGTGAGGTCCATTTTAAATTTTGATAGATTTATACAAACTGTCTACCACCGAGTGGCACCAATTTACTCTTACCAGGAGTGTGTAAGAATGCTTGTTTCCTCACATCCCATCAACTCTTAAGTATTACCACACTGCTAGATCCTTGATTCGGAGAAGGCGATGGCACCCCACTCCAGTACTCTTGCCTGGAAAATCCCATGGATGGAGGAGCCTGGTAGGCTGCAGTCCATGGGGTCACGAAGAGTCGGACACGACTGAGCGACTTCCCTTTCACTTTTCACTTTCATGCATTGGAGAAGGAAATGGCAACCCACTCCAGTGTTCTTGCCTGGAGAATTGCAGGGTTGGGGGAGCCTGGTGGGCTGCCATCTATTGGGTCGCACAGAGTCGGACACGACTGACTCAACTTAGCAGCAGCAGCAGCAGATCCTTGATTATATAATAGTAAAATACTATTGTTTTCACGTACCTATGTTTATTTGTTCTCATTTAAATAGGCATTTGCTTATTTATGAGGGATGTTGGGTTATTTTGTTATTTTCTTCCTTTAAAAAAATATTTATTTATTTGGCTGCATTGGATCTCAGCTGCAGCGTGCAGGATGCTCCTTGCCTCGAGTGGGAACTTCCCTTGAGGAGCACAGACTCTCTAGTTGTGTGTAGATTCAGCAGTTGCAGAGCATGGACTTAGTTGCTCCACAGCACATGGGATCTTAGTTCTGTCATATTTTCTTATGTTTAAAATTCATTTTATATCTTCTCTTCCCGGCCAGCCACACATTCATATTTATGTGGTTTCCTCAGAGATTTCTGGCTTCAGAGATGTGCTAGAAAAGGGTTTTTAACTCCAAGATTTTACGGTGATGTTCTAATAGAAAAGAGATTAAATAAAGCATCTCTGGGAGTGATGAAGACGGTCAGTGCTGTTCCATTTGCAAAAATTTGGCTCGTTCAGAAATTTTCAGGAATGCCTGAAAATGTCCTGGGCACAGAATTGCACAGATGTACTTCTTTACCATCCAGAGGCCAATGGGTTTTAACCCTTCCTTTGAGCAAATACGAATCGTGTCAAGCCTGAGCTTTTGGTGGAGACCCAAGTTCTCTGCGTGGAGGGCGAGGTGTTTACAGCTCCAGCGTGGGGCTCTGATGGAATCCCCCACAGGACGCCCCCTCTCACCCTGCTGCTGTTTGCCTCTCATTCCTAGAGTCTAGTTGATCCTCTGTGGGTTGCTTTCAAATACCAGCTCCTCTGGGTCTTGTTAAAATACTTTATCAATGCCCATCTTTCTCCGCAGGGATGACCTTTAACTCAGCTTTGCTGTCACTACCTGACTTGGATAACCTCCAAAGGAAGGTTGCCATGGCGATCCTGCATTCAGCTCAACCAAATCTGGCTTCTGTCTCTTATTAAATGTTCCCTAAAAAGGAAATCACACAGAGACATGGAAGGTGAGGGTCGTTCACATGTAGCTGCGATGTTCTCTGCCCTCTCCCCCTCCTCCATCAGGCATCTCGTCCTTGCCTGTCATGAGTTAGTTCACTGTGGTCCCTCTGCCTTCTTTGCCTAATCTCAGCTGCCACGGTAAGTGCTTAAGTCTTAGGACTCCAGCGGGTGGGGGAGGGTGATGGCAAATGTCAACTTGCTGTTCAAAAGACATTTTTTGCAGCTCAAATCTAACACCACTGGCAAATGTCAGACGTGGATTATAATGAGGCCATGTTAGAGACACTAATTGGATGGCTATTCTTTTTTTCTTTTTTGATGGTATTCTTTTCCCCCCTTTCTCCGGGACACTGCTTTCATAGTGGCTCTCATTAAATCCGAAGAGGTAATCTCCTTTAGACTATGAGCTGCATGCCCCTTGTTCTGGGAGAGACAATTGCTGCTGGGGACTTTCAGGAGATTGTTTTGTATTCACCCGGTGGTTGAAGGAAGAGGGGAGAAGGCGAGAAACATGTGACATTCACAGAGTCTGCAGGAGGATAGATCAGGCGCTCCGTTTTGGGGTGGCAGTCAGTCTGGCGAAAGGACTGAGTGGGCATCAGGGAAAATAAATGGGGCTCCGGGAAACAGCAGTGCTCCCCTCAGTCCCTGACGCCCTGCCCACCCCCCAACTCCGCCCCTGCCTGTAGAAGCAGAGGCCTCATGACTGCTCGGAGAGGAGACAGGCCTGACTCACAGCACACAGAGAAGAGATGCGAGATGCTGGGCACACAGAGAAGAGACGCGGGATGCTGGGCACGCAGAGGAGACGGCTCCTCTGCCTCCTTCAGGAAGATCTTTCCCACTGTGTTAGTTTGCTACAGCTACCTTAGCAAAATTAGCAGAGTGGGGGCCATAAACAACAGAAATAGAGGCTGTGAGTCTGAGATCAAGGTGTTGGCCAAGTTGCTTTCTCCCGAGGCCTCTCTTCCTGGCTTGCAGACGGCTGTCTTCTCCCAGCTGTCTTCATACTGTCTTCCCTCTGTGTGTCTGTGTCCTAATCTCCTCTTCTTATAAGGACACCAGGCCTATTGGATTCGGGCCCCAGTGAATTCGTTTTCTTTTAATTATCTCTTTTAAGGCTTTGTCTCCAAACACAGTTGTATCTGAGGTTCTGGGGCTCTGGACTTCAACACATGAATCTTGATGGTTCCTCGTTCAGCCCATTATACCCACCTGTTGCTGACCAGCCTTCTTTTCTGGGCCACTCTTGCCCCTACACTGTATTTGCGGCTGGGAGGGAACAGTCAGAATTCTGTTTTGGAATCGTATCTCAGAAGCAAGCAAGTCAGGAGAGTGTCTGGGACTTCATTTTTAGTAGATGTCAATTGTTGTTTTATGATGAAATGCCAATAAAATTTGGGGTTTAAATAATATAATGATCTGCTGTTGAAAACATAATAAAATATAACATTTCAATAAAATAATCAAAGTTGTACATTAGGTTGCCAGTAACATCCTCTCACAGACCTCTGTTCTTCTCTTTCGTTGCCTTCAGCAGAGCCCTAATTAATACATTGCCTGTGCGCTTGCGTGCTAAGTCGCTTCAGTCATGTCCAACTCTTTGTGACCCTATGAGCTGTAGCCCACCAGGCTCCTCTGTCCATGGGATTCTCCAGGCAAGAATACTGGACTGGCTTTCCTTGCCCTCCTCCAGGGGATCTTCCTGACCCAGGGATTGAACCCGCATCTCTTACGCCTCCTGCATTGGCGGGCATGTTCTTTACCACTAGTGCCACCTGGGAAGCCCAATGTATTGCCTATAGGATGATCGTGTTGTTGTTCATCCATGCCTGGTGACGGATACTCCAGCCGAGCAAGAACCACCACTGTCTCTCCACCGAGTATCCTGACCACCTCCCACAGGGCCTGACACACAATGTGTATTTAAAAATAAATTGTGAGGGTCTTCCCTGCTGGCTCAGTGGTAAAGAATCCACATGCCAATGCAGAAGACATGGGTTCTATCCCTGGTCTGAAAAGACTGTACGTGCCGCAGAGCAGCTAAGCCCGTGGGCCACAACTATTGAGCCTGTGCTCTGGAGCCTGGGAGCTGCCGCCTCTGAAGCCTGTGAGCCCTAGAGCCCATGCTCCACAACAAGAGAAGGCACTGCAATGAGAAACCCCTGCACCACAACTAGGGAGTAGCCCCCACTCACCATAACCAGAGAAAAGCCTATGCTGCAGTGAAGACCCAGCAGAGCCAAAAGGAAAAATAAATAAATTAAAAAGTTATAAAAAGAATAAATTCCAATTCAATGAATTCATATGCATTCTTATGTCTCCCTCTATCAAAAAAAACAAATGTCCACAACATCAGATGCTTTTCAGGCAAGGCAGTGTCCACCGTCCATAAACATCCAGAAAATCCACCCCCGTTGCTGAATGGGGGACCCTCCTTTAGAGAAGGGTCCTCCTCCTCCTGCAGTCTGCCTTGGCCCCAGACTTAAACACTGACTCTCCCCTTTATCTTCTAATGGACTAACCCAAACACTGACCTGTTTATAAACGTCACTGAGACTTGAAGGAATTTCATGAAAGAAAATAAAACCTTAAAATCGGCTCTGGGGTTTCATTTCCTGCAAAGGGCATCACCCCAAGATCTCACAGGACTCCTGTCTCTGCCCCCACTGCCCTCCCCACAATGACCTTTTCACTTAGTCCCACGCCTGCCCAAATTATGAGATGTTTCCTTCCACATCTGAGTCAGTCTGGTGTTCCCATCCCCTTATCCCCACTCCCACCCCACTATTTATAATAGCCAGGACATGGAAGCAACCTAAATGTTCAATGACAGAGGAATGGATAAAGAAGATGTGGTACATATATCCAGTGGAATATTATTCAGCTGTAAAAAGGAATGAAATTGTGCTGTTTGCAGAGACATGGATGGACCTAGAGACTGTCATACAGAGGGAAGTAAGTCAGAAAGAGAAAAGCAAATACTGTAAAATATTGCTTATACATGGAATCTGGGAAAATAGTACAGATGAACTTATTTGCAAAGCAGAAATAGAGTAACAGATGTAGAGAACAAATGTATGGAGACCAAGGGGGGAAGGGAGTATGGGATGAATTGGGAGATACACATTGTCTACTATGTATAAAGTAAGTAATATGAACCTACTGTACAGCACAGGGAACTCAGCGCTCTGCGGTGGCCTAAATGGGACAGAAATCCAAAAAAAAAAGTGAATATATGTGTACATATGACTGATTCACTTTGCTGTACAGCAAGAAACTAACACAACTTTATAAAGCAAACTATATTCCAATAGGGCTTCCCTGGTGGCTCAGTGATCAAGAATCAGCCTGCAAGGCAGCAGACACAGGAGACATGGGTTTGATCTCTGGGTTGAGGAAGAGCCCTTGAAGGAGGGCATGGTAACCCACTCCAGTATTCTTACCTCAGAAATCCTGTGGACCAAGGAGCCTGGCGGGCTACAGTCCAAAGGATCACAAAGAGTCAGACACAACTGAGCATGGCATGGCCCAGCACATACTCCAAGAAAAATTAATTAAAAAGAAAAGAAATTAGCTAGCATCAAAATCATCTTTGGAGAGATATCCCCGACTGCTGCAGAGATCGTCTTCTAAATTAACAAAACTGGAGGTCCACAATCCATTCGGAGAAATTGCTTCCAGATTTGTTCATCCGGATACTAACATGGGACTTGTGTCTATACCCTGTAAAAGAGGCATTGGAATGGTCTTTCCCAGAACCAGGGAGAGACTTTCCCAAAGGAAAATCACAGCTTCTTCCCCAAACCACCAGAAATAAGTGTTCAGTGTCTGGCCACCTGAGCCTCAGAAATATTGGGACTCAGGGTCAGATATCCTTGTTCTGCAGACCTCTTTACCCATAGACTGGGGCCGAGGTGACACTCTCAGACATTCGGGAGCAAGTAGTTGGCCTGGAAAGGTCGGTTTATAGCAAAGGCTGTAAGATTGCCTGGTGAGGAGTGGCTGGCACAGAAGTGACATGGTCTCGGCTCCCTGATGCTAACTGGGCCACTCAACACATCCCCTGTGCAGAGTGAGGACTGCTAAGGCTGAGTGGAGGGGGAGGAAGAGAGCATACTGAAGTCAGCCCTTCTCCATAAACACACTACAAAATCAGGGCCCCCGGGTCAGGTTGCAACGACAGGGCTTCCCTGGGGACGGGTCAGCAGAGGCCTAAGCCTCGGTCCTGGGAGGAGGGGAATTTGGAGGACCCCCCCACCCCAAGATCTGCCTGTCCAGGGAGAAAGGTGAGGCGATGGGCTGGGGCGAATCTGGCGGTTGTAATAATGGAATGAGGTGACTTCCCGGGTCATCAGCTCTTGTCATGTGCCAGACACCATGCTAAGGATTCCACACATATGTCCTCGTTCCATTCTCATGGACATCTGTGAGTTTAAGCTGGCTTAAACCTCAACACCACCCTAATGGTAGAAAGCGAAGAGGAACTAAATAGCCTCTTAATAAAGGTGAAAGAGGAGAGTGAAGAAGCTGGCTTAAAACGCAATGCTCAATAAACTAAGATTATGGCATCCAGTCCCATCACTTCAAGGCAAATAGATGAGGGAACAATGGAAACAGTGACAGACTTTATTTTCTTGGGCTCCAAAATCACTGCAGATGGTGACTGCTGCCATGAAATTAAAAGATGATTGCTCCTTGGAAGAAAAGCTATGATAAACCTGGACAGAGTATTAAAAAGCAGAGATGTTACTTTGCCAACAATGGTCCCTATAATCAAAGCTATGGTTTTTCCAGTAGTCAGGTATGGATGTGGGAGTTGGACCATAAAAAAGTCTGAATGATGAAGAATTGATGCTTTTGAACAGTAGTGCTGCAGAAGACTCTTGAGAGTCCCTTGAACAGCAAGGAGATCCAACCAGTCGATCCTAAAGGAAATCAACCCTGAATATTCATTGGAAGGACTGATGCTGAAGCTCCAGTACTTTGGCCACCTGATGTGAAGAGCCGACTCGTTGGAAAAGAGCCCGATGCAGGGAAAGATTGAGGGCAGGAGGAGAAGGGGACAAGAGGACGAGATGGTTGGATGGCATCACCGACTCGATGGCCATAGGTTTGAGTAAACTCTGGGAGTTGGTGATGGACAGGGAAGGCCTGGTGTGCTACATTCCATGGGGTCGCAAAGAGTTGGACACGACTGAGCAACTGAGCTAAACTGAACTGAACTGTGAGTTTACAGACAGATAAAGGGGATCTTCTATGAGACCTGATCACACTGCTAGGTTGAGTCATGGTAAGAATTCTGAACCTAAGTCTCTTGACTCCAGAACTCACCATCTCAAGGATTCTGGCCACAGAATCACCACTGTCTACCCTGGCAGAAAGAGCAGTCCTGTTTGGGTTTGGAAGACTCATACCTGGGAGGGGAAGGCTAAAACAGGAAAGGCTTTATTGCAGTAGCAGCCACAAGCTCCACTCCCTGAGTTGTTGGAAGGACCCCAGGAACCTTGGGATGCCCGTCCTGATCATGTGGTGTGTGTTGTGTTGGCAGAAGAAAGGCGTCAGCTGCAAGGAGATCCGAGTGCCTTACGAGCTCACCACGCAAACACCCAGGAGCTCTGGGGAGGGCCAGCCCTTCTGCATGGGGGCATGTTCTTTCCTAAAATATCCTGCCGTCCTTTCCAGCTCATACCCTGTCTTCCAGAGATGGGGCCCCGGTTTGTCTCCACCATGACCACAGGCTGCCTTGTCTCCAACCCTCTCCCTCTCATATCATCTAAAAAGGGAGGTAGTGAATTGATTGAACTGAGGTGGGTGAATCTAGAGTCTTTCATACAGAGTGAAGTCAGAAAGAGAAAAATAAGTATTGTATATAAATGCATATGGGCTTCCCAGGCGGTGCTACTGGTAAAGAACCCACCTGCCAATAAAGGGGACAACAATAACAACAATAAGGATTCTGTGGCCAGAATCCTTATGTAGGAGACATAAGAGATGTGGTTTCGATCCTTGGGTTGGGAAGATCCCCTGGAGGAGGAAATGGCAACCCACTCCAGTATCCTTGCCTGGAGAATCCCATGGACAGAGGAGCCTGGCGGGCCACAGTCCGTGCGGTCACAAAGTTGGACATGACTGAGAGCCTTACCATGCTTGGATACATTAATGCGTATAAACGGAATCTAGAAAAATTGCATTGATGAACCTATTTGCAGGAAAAGGATAGAGATGCAGACACAGAGAATGGACTTGTGGACACAGTGGGGGAAGGAGAGGGTGGGACAAGTTGAGAAAATAGCATTTGCATATATATACTACCTCAGGTGAAATAGACAGCTGGTGGGAAGCTGCTGTATAACACAGGGAGCTGAGCCTGGTGCTCTGTGATAACCCAGGTGGGTGGGATGGGGGAGGCGGGAGGCTTAAGAGAGAGGCATATGTGTGTACACACACAAACACACACACACACACACGACTGATTTGTGATGTCATATGGCAGAAACCAACATTGTAAAGCAGTTATCCTCCAATTAAAAAATTAAAGAAAAATAAAAAGGGTGGCAAACAGAACACATCAGGGCTGCTGCTGTGTGGTCACCTGGAAGGTGGTGTTCTATTTTTAAAAGCATTCACTGTTTTTGTCCCTTGATAATTCTTGTCTTTGCCTTCTCCATTCCATTGTGATTATCTTGCAGTCACAGCGGCAACAAGTTATGTCAAACTGAACAAATCCAGTGGTGTCCACAGTTAACTGAGTTTCAGGGAAGGTGAGTGAGCATGTTTATGGAGACATCAGGGGTAGAACCTGGAAGTTGGGTGACCACCCTCAGCCCTCCCAGCCCCACCCCAAGGCCCAGAAGAGCAGAGTCGTTCCTGGACTCTCCACAGGCAGAGGAGCAGTGGAGAGCTGGCCTGAGCGCATGGAGGAGAGAGATGAAGGAGGTGCTGGTGGTGGGTACCCAAGCTGGCAGTTGAAATCAAGGACCAGATGGCACCCCTGTCCCCAAGTTGTGCACCAAGTAAGTCCCTAGGATTTAGGCACAGTCACAGGGAAGTGAATTGATCGAGTTAGAGTTTCTCCCAGCCTC
The DNA here is from genome assembly GCF_019923935.1 of Bubalus bubalis. Taxonomy (NCBI): domain Eukaryota; kingdom Metazoa; phylum Chordata; class Mammalia; order Artiodactyla; family Bovidae; genus Bubalus; species Bubalus bubalis. The sequence goes on along the minus strand of NC_059176.1, from coordinate 55,895,406 downwards.
ATGGAGTCATAGCTCAAAATAGAAATAAACGAGTTATAGAAAGATGAAGCAGGTTTTACTACCTGTGCACCAAATGGAGGACTGCGATTCGTGTCTGCAGCACATGTTTCACGATTGAAAGGCCCTTTCTTCAGGTGGCAGAGCTCTGGCCTTATTTACAGATTCAGTGTTGGAGAAGGAGGGAGGGTGGTCCTGAACTGGGGAGTAGGGCACACGGGCTTGTATGCGCAGGAGCAGAGTGCAGCTTGTATGAGCTGCCGCAGGGGTGCAGCTTGGCAGGGGGCCAGTGACTCAGCATAGCATCAGTTTTCCAGGACCTGGGCCCAGTAGGGCATTTTCTTTTAGAAGCAGAAGATGGCCCTGAGCCTGGGCAGGCAGGCTCTCTCCCTGGGACCAAGCTCCAGCTCAGCTCAGCTCAGCATGTCTTCACACCACTTGTAAACCTCTACAACCGTGCCTGTGGAACTCGCCGACATTGGCAGTTGCTGGGCCAGCCACAGACAGATAGCTTCTCCAAGAAGAACTCTGGTGGGTGTGCTCTGTGACAGGGAACCTGAAATAAATTGTGCTAAGCCTCATGCTGGGTGTCAAAATGAAGACAAAAGAGAACGGACCACAAAAAAAAAAAGAAAGAAAGAAAGAAGGAAAAGAAACTCTGATTTTCCAGCAAAGGAAATCCCTCATCCACCTTTTCAAGAAATCCATATTTAATTCTTTTAGAATAATTTAGTTTACAATGGGTGCTGAGGATCTAAAACCATTTTCTTTTCATTTCTTTATACCTTTCATCCCCATCTTGAAGGCTCCAGAAGGTATTTAATACAAAATAAACAGATGCAGTGACCTTCAAATCAAGTAATATAGAAGGCAGGTGCCCTATGCCTCCTGCAGAAGAAAGGCTGCTTCTGACCAAAGGGTTCTATTAACACTTCCTCCCGGAAATGATTCAGGCTTGGGGTCCCTTGAACTCTACCGTCTGTGATCACCTAAGTGGTATAGTTGGCTTAATGGGTGCGATGATAAAAATGGCTCTTGTTAACACTAAGTCTGATAGCTTTCCACAAGAACTCGGCTTCCTAGCAAGGAACTGAGAATATGTCCATGACTCTGGGTCTACCAGGATCCTTACAGGTAGGAGGTGGAAAATGGGTCTAAAACTTTGGACTTCCAATGGTGATTTTGGAAATTTCTTAGAATCTTTAGAGTTTGTCCTTTGGAGGAGAAAAAAGCTAAGAGCCATCTATTTCCTCTTAAGATGAAGGGTTTCCATTTGTCAGTTTCATTCGGGGAGGTAAGGTCTGTGTTGCCAAAATATATTTGAAAACTACTTGACTAGAACAGTCAAGAATGGACCACAAATTACAGAGTCTTCCCTTCAAAGGGAAAGATGGCCTGTGTGGGGTTTCTGGTGAACTCTGGCCTTCATCAGGGGGTCATGATCTGAGTTATATAATACCATATTGAGGAAACCAGTCCCATCCAGGTGGGAATGGTGCCATGGAGATTTTGTGCAGGCTTCTTCCCTGCCCTGCTTTGACTGAAGGTTATAACTAGAGAGTGCTTGCTTTTCTTGTCATTCCTAGTTTGAGTTAACTAGTACTTTAAATTAAGCGGAACTCACTGGTTCAAAATTGGGAAAGGAGTACGACAAGGCTGTATATTTTCACCCTGATTATTTAACTTACATGCAGTGTACATCATGTGAAATGCTGGGCTGGATGAATCACAAGCTGGAATCAAGACTGCCAGGAGAAATATCAACAACCTCAGATATGCAGATGACACCTCCCTAATGGCAGAAAGTGAAGAGGAACTAAAGAGCCTCTTGAGGACGAAAGAGGAGTGAAAAAGCTGGTTTGGAACTCAACGTTTGAAAAAACTAAGATTATGGCCTCCAGTCCCATAATCTTAGGGGGAAAAGTGGAAGCAGTGACAAATTTTCTTTTCTTGGGCTCTGAAACCACTGCGGGTGGTGACTGCAGCCATGAAATTAAAAGATGCTTGCTCCTTGGAAGGAAAGCTATGATAAACCTACACATTGTATTAAAAAGCAGAGACATCACTTTGCCGACAAAGATCTGTATAGTCAAAGCAATGATTTTTCCAGTAGTCATGTATGGATGTGAGAGTTGGACCATAAAGCAAGCTGAGTGCCAAAAAAATGATACTTTTGAATTGTGGAGCTGGAGAAGACTCTTGAGAGTCCCTTCGACTGCAATATCAAATCCTGAATATTCATTGGAAGGACTGATGCTGAAGCTCCAGTACTTTGGCCACCTGATGCAAAGAGCCATCTCATTGGCAAAGAAAGACCCTGTGCTGGGAAAGATTGAGGGCAAGAGGAGAAGGGGGCAACCGAGGATGAGATGGTTGGATGGCATCACCGACTCAATGGACATGAGTTTGAGCAAACTCCAGGAGACAGTGAAGGACAGGGAAGCCTTGCATCCTGCAGTTCATGTGGTTGCAAAGAGTTGAACATGACTGAGAGACTGAACAACAACAGTGAAGAGGCTAGGCTGGTTGGAGAGAGGCATCAGCTTAGGCAGGTGCTCACAGGGGTAGCTGCACCACATTTTCCTGTTCAATCTCAGCATAGTCTTTGGGGCAGAAACACCGGGGTTCTTGGTCTGCCAGTCACTATCTCTTTGACTTTGGCAACTTTTTAAACTTCAGCCTCTTTATCTGAAAAGTGTGGAGGACAGAGCCTATCTTATGATATTATTGTAAGAATGGAATTGTATATTTCACATGCAATGTATAGTGTGATGCCTGGCACAGAGCAGGATCTCAGCATGCGTTAATCCCATGCATTAATTAATTACCATCATCATCCTGAGAGTGGATGGCTAGTTTCTTGACTGAATGGGGCTGGGGCTGCACATGAGCCTTTGGAGATATTCCCATGGAGTGTGTGGCATGGAAGCCCAGTGCAATCATCCAAGGATGAACTTCAAGTTCTCTCCTGTCGCATTCAGGAAGGGCACAACCTCACACTCACTGGGTATGCTAATGATGAGTAGTTGTTGGAGATTTCCTGGAAAAGCATGAACAATATGGCTCCACTAGGCAGCTTTTGAAAGAGCATCTTCTTGAATTTTCCCTCCCAACTTGGCCTTGGGGAGTTCAAGTAGAATCATCTGTGTCCTGTGCTGTGAACTTCATGAAATTCAGCCCATGACAGAAGCCAAAATGCTTAGTGGATTTCCTGGGGGGAAATGGTACAAAATAACAGAGAATGGCTTGAAAGAAGGAAAAAGAAAGGCATTTTGTTCCTTCCAAGAGGATATTGAACACTCAGTCCAAACACCCCCGTAACTAATTCATTACTTTACACCAGGCAGACATCTTTTAAATTAGGCAGAATACAAATGAGTCTTGTTTTGTGCCATTAACTTCAATGGTTTTACACAATATTTGAATCACTGGCATTTCCGCCTTCTTTGGAGGCAGACCAAAATCAGGCTGAATCTACTTGCATTAGAAGCCATCCATGGGACCCAGCCAGCTCCATCTTACAGATGGAGTACCATATGTTTTGGCTCACCCCCACCCCACCCCCATATGGAGCAGTAATATGCAATCCAAGAATAGAATGAACTATTTGTCTATGTCTGCATTTCAGGTTCACCTCCAACCTACAACCACTTTCTATTCTGGACCGAGGTAGGCAAGTTCATCTGGAAAAGATTCAGAAAGGTGCTAAGAGTCTGAAGGGATGATTTTTGTTTTCTTTGGTCCCTTCTAGACTCAAGACCTCAAATGCAATCAGCTCCAAGAGGTTAGTGCATCCATAATATGGCACTTGGAAGTATTCCATTTTTACTTTTCCAGGAATAAGTTAGGCCTTTTAACTTGAAAGCATAACATTGACTTTCTGTTAAGGCCAGGAGGCTCTAGAAATAATGAATTCAGTGGTTCTGGCCCATTCAAAAGTATTAGCTCTTATTTTGATGCTTCTTACTGGAGGTGTGGGTAGACCCAGAATGGAAAAGCAGAAGTACTGTGGCCCAGAAGAGACTGGTAAGTATGACATCTGAGTCACATCTACAACTAGAGTAAGCCTTGAGTGTGTTTGGAGGGATTTGATGGGAAAAATGGACCCAAGGTATGTAAGAGAGAAATGCTTGTTTTCCCATTTATTCAGGGTGGAGTGATTGAAAGAACATGGAACAGAGCAGTCTCGTCTTTTCTCTGCTTTTGACCTTGAACAAGTAATAGGACAATGTTCCTCACCTGTACAACCAGGGAATCAGGTAGAACTGGCCAATCAGTTTCATCTTTGGTGTCATCTTGCATTGATGGGCATTGATTGAGGCTGGGCTTTGTGGGTGCTGCCACGTGCTGAGATAAATTAATTGTTTGCCATGAGCCTGGGACCTAAGACTGAGTGCGCTTAACTTACTTGATTCAGCTTCAAATGTCTCCAAGGTCCCTTCCGGCAATAACACTTTGTAACTGTGATTCAGTTTGTTCAACAATTGACCTTCAGAAGCCTGGGCATTGTTGGGGAACCTCCCAGTCACAGAAAAAGGACACTTCAGTTTCCAAAACATGCTCTAACCCCAGGAGAGCTTCTGTGCAAACTCTATTTCCATTGGCCCATTGCTATGAAGCTTAGCTTCTTGGCTAGGGAACGGTTCTAACAACAAACCATTTGATGTCATGGTAACACAGATGCAGCTAATCTGGAATTCTGATTTTAATGAGATTGTAAACCAGAAGCAAGAGGCAGATAATGGAATTTCATCTTGTCTCAGATTGCTAAAATATGGCCCACATCTTCTTACAGTTCTTCAAGTTTCAATCAGCCATAATCATGGCTCTTGAGTTACCAGATGTCTATTTTCTGGTTCCTTGGAGATGGAGCTGTACAAACTTAGGTCTCTGACATTATCTGACCCTGTAGCATGGACTTTCAAGTAAGCTTCCTGAACCATTACCCGTAACAGCACATTGAATTTCTTTCTTTTAGCTGATGCCGAAAGCCAAGAACAAAACAAAAGCAGACAAGCATCTTCATATTCCAAAGCCAGGATTTAGACATCTAAACAGGGTTTACAAAGACAGTGACCTAAAAACCAGTGTCTTGACCCTTCATCCATCACCCATCTCAAAGGTATAAAGTAATTGAAAGTGGAAATTGGAAAGAGAGGGTATTTGTGGGGAGAATTGTTGATATGTGATGTGACCCGCTCTGTACCCCAATCCACACTCTGTGGGGGAGCACAGCCATCTGGAGGACCCCCTGGAGAGCTGTTATTCCCTGGAATTGGGGAACATAGTGCTTTGTGACCTGATATATATCTGCGTGAGAAATACAGGCACCAGGTTGGGAGAACCAGGGATGCTGGGTGACGGCGTGGTATATTTCTCAGGAGTCAAAAAAGATTTATCTAGAGATTCCCTAAGACGGACTTGAATTGGAAAGGTGAAGGACCAGATTCCTGAGCATCCGTGAGCGCTTGCATTTTGCCACTGTAGACCTAAATGGTGTTTGAAAAGCCTGCGTGTGTGCGCATGGCTTCGTGTTAGTCAGGAGAGACTAGACTTGTGTTTTGAAACAGTCTCCAGTGGCTTCACACAATAAAGGTTAATTTCACACGTAACACAAGCAGTGAAGGTTGCTATGGAACTGTATTCCACGCTCAGCGACCCAGGCTGATGGAGGGTGCCTCATCCTGGAGATGTTTCATCTGGATCCTGTGGCCTGTTTGTGCACCTCGTAGGGGAATAGACAGCCAGATGGTTGCGTGATGGGTCTTATGCTTCATTCCAGAAGTACCATGCCACGTCTGCCTACAGTCAGCTGGCAGGATCTAGTTACAGTTACCGCCAATGCAAGCGGGTTGGAAAGCAAGGGCGGCAGACGGAGGGTTCACCGACCACCGGGATGGCCAACGGAATGCTCGCTGCTGCCTTTGCCACAGGCTTCTGTTTTTTTCCAAACTTTAAACTTTTTTATTTTGTATTGGGGTATAACCAGTTAACAAGCAATGTCGTGATAGTTTCAGGTGAACAGCGAAGGGACTCAGCCGTACATATACATGTATCCATTCTCCCCCCAACTCCCCTCCTATCCAGGCTGCCACATAACACTGAGTTCCCTGTGCCACAGGCTTTTGGATCGTGAGCTTCAGTGTACAGAGATCTGACTGACCTCTGACGTCAGCCTCTTTCTGTTTTTCTCTCTCGAGCTGGTCATGTTCCAGAAGAAGTCTCTTCTACCCTCTCACCTAGGGAGGGAGGCATGGTAGCCCATCTCTGGAGGGAAGCTGGAACAGTGCGGGGGGGAGTCTCAGTACTGAGTGTGCATAGGGTCACTCAGTCCCTCGTCCTGTGCCTGCTCTGTGGTTTCATCTGCTTTAAGTTTAGGTGTGCGTGGAGCCACCATCCAGTTTCTTAGAGGGGAGAGGGAATTAGAGGGTCTAATCACCTCTTTAAGGTCTTTTAACAAATTTTCCTGTTTTTAGCCTCATCTCCATCTTTGCAACCCCACGGACTGTAGCCCACCAGGCTCCTCTGTCCATGGAATTCTCCAGGCAAGAATACTGGAGCGCATAGTCATTCCCTTCTCCAGGGGATCTTCCCAGTCCAGGGATCAAACATGGGTCTCCTACAAAGCAGGCTGATTCTTTACCACCTGAGCCACTAGGGAGGCCCAATCACTTCTTTATGGTCTTTTAACCAATTTTCCTGTTTTTAGCCTCATCTTCATACCCCAGTTTATGTGCACCTGTAGCCACCTTTCCCGCTGCCAGCTTACAGCTTAGCCAAGTCAGTTCCCATTCACCCATCTGCTTCTCATCTTTCCAATTTCTCTTTTTCTCTCCCATTCTGTAGGTGCCAATGAATTTGTATCCCTTTTAAAATATTTTAATACTGAAGCAGGTAGAGGTACATGGATGCTTTAAATCCCCATCTTGATGCAGACTTGTTCTCATAGTTTTTAAAAAGCTCCATTTCTAATTGGGACACCCACACCTGGAATTGTGCATGCATCTTACTTCAAATTGTTTTTATTGGAACTTGGGACAGCTCTGTCCGACTATCATTCCGGAAGCAGAAAAGGGCATTTTTACTAATGCTGTCTTTCTCCTCTTTAGCAAGGGTGATAAGCAGATTTTTTAGCTTTCTGTAACATTTTTTTGTAGATGACAGAACATAGTTAATTTAAGGAAGCTTGGTGGAGTAGGGTCAATGTATGTGGACAAGGGTTTTTCCTTTCTCATTATCCAGATCACAAATTCATCCACCTAATATGCCCTCAAGACCTAAGACATAGCTTGTGCTATAACTGGCAATATCAACCTTCAGCGTGTGAAGGAGAAGCAGTGTGGCTTTTTAAAAGTGCTTTTCATTTTATTTCTTAAATTTATTTTTAATTGGAGGATAATTGCTTTACAATATTGTGTTGATTCTGCCACATATCAACATGAATCAGCCATAGGTACATGTATGTCCCCTCCCTCCTGAACCTCCCTTCCACCTCCCACCTCCGTGTGGCTTTATTACAGACTTTTTCAACATAGAAGAGGCAGAGTGTCTCTTAAGGTTTTAAGAGTTTATTTAATGGTTGATTTAAAGCTTGATGAAAGCCCCCTTTGTTCTCTTTATAGGGAGCCATAAAAGAGCTGATTTCCAGCCCACATTGTAATTTAGCCAGTTCTTTTCTTTCTCTTGGGGGGTATGGCAGAATAGAGGGAGACGCTGGGGAGGGCTGGTGTATGTGGAACACAGGGATACTATGTTGAAGCCATGGCCTGGACCGGGCTCTCATGGGCTTTAATTTGCCTCCAGTAGAAATGAGCCAGTATATGTGCTTTCCAAAGGGAAGACAAGCAGGTGCTTTTCACTTGGAAATTAGCTTCTGAACTCTGGTACTGTGTTTGGAAGATTGTTGGTGGTGGTGGTTTAGTCACTGAGTTGTATCTGACCTTTGTGACCGCATGGAATGTAGCCCATCAGGCTCCTCTGTCCATAGGATTCTCCAGGCAAGAATGCTGGAGTGGGTTGCCATGTTCTTCTCCAGGGGTTTATTCTCGACCCAGGGATCCAACCCACATCTCCTGCATTACAGGTGTATTCTTTACCACTGAGCCACCAGGGAAGTCCTTGGAAGATTATTAGGACTCAGTTAATTGACACTGCTTTTAAACCAACTCTGGGTACCAGTAAGTCATCTGGGGTCTAGCCCTTATAAACAGATTTACATATGAATGTTTGACATCTTCCTATTCCCTGGTGTACAGCTAAGGCCCTTCTGAGTTGAGCTCTGATGGGAGTCACCTGATGTAATGCATAGGAACCAGGGGATGGAATTATGGGGCTGAAACAATGTCCTCCACACCATCTAGGCCAGCCTTCTGCCTCTAGCACATGCAGGAGTAAAAGTCTGGTTGGAATCTAACCTATGGTTTAATGTTTCCCTGGGACACCTCATTGTAATTCCATAATAGAAGTCATTGCTCTTAAGAGTCTCTCTCAGGATTGGCAAGGGTGATGCATAAGTCATAAACAGGCAGTGCCTGCTTTTCTTTGTGCCCCTATTCTAGAAAAAGGTTAGATCCCCCTCATTGTGTGTGTTCTTTTTAAATAGGCTGAGTTGAGATTTACCAGCTGGTATAGGCAGGAGTGGAGTTGGTGTCTCGATTTAACCTCGCTTCTTCCAGCATCTTTTCATCAGTCTTGTTGATTTTCCTGTCAATTTATAATAAATTCCCTACATATGAATAAATTCTGTTCTGAAAGTGTGTTCTTAAGTCCAACAAAGTTAGCCTAGGTACCTAACTAACACCATCGGCTATATAGGACTGTACTGTAATAGGTTTATAATACTTTTCACACAAATAATACATTAAAAAACAAAAAAAAATAAAGTATTTTTATTCTTACAATCATTGTTGTTCAGTCTCTAAGTCATGTCCAATTCTTTGGAACTCCGTGGACTATAGCACACCAGGCTTCCCTGTCCTCCACTATCTCCTGGAGTTTGCTCAAATTCATGTCTATTGAGTCAGTGATGCTATCTAACCATTCTATCCTCAGCTGCCTGCTTCTCCTTTTGCCATCAACCTTTCCCAGCATCAGGGTCTTTTCCAATGAGTTGGCTCTTCACATCATGTGGCCAAAGTATTGGAGCTTCAGCTTCAGCATCAGTCCTTCCAATGAATATTAAGGGCTGATTTCCTTTGGGATTGACTGGTTGGATCTCCTTGCAATCCAAGGAACTCTCAAGAATCTTCTCCAGCACCACAGTTTGAAAGCATCAATTCTTTGGCACTCAGTCTTCTTTATGGTCCAACTATTCAATCTGTACATGACTACTGGAAAAACCATAGCTTTGACTATATGAACCTTTGTGGGCAAAGTGATGTCTTTGCTTTTTAATATGCTGTCTAGGTTTGTCGTAGCTTTCCTTCCAAGGAGCAAGTATCTTTTAATTTTATGGCTGAAATCACCATCTATAGTGACTTTGGAGCCCAAGAAAATAAAATCTGTCACTGCTTCCCCTTTCCCCACTTCTATTTGCCATGAAGTGATGAGATTGGATGCTGTGATCTTAGTTTTTTGAATGTTGAGTTTTAAGCCAGCTTTTTCACTCTCCTTTTTCACCTTCATCAAGAGGTTCTTTAGCTCCTTTTCCCTTTTGGCCATTAGAGTGGTGTCATCTGCATATCTGAAGTTGTTATTTCTCCTGGCAAGTTAGTACAATACCTTGGAAAGTACAGGAGTACAGCACAACGGCTGGCATGTAGGGACTGGCATTGAGTGAACATGCAAGAAGAGTTGGTGATGGAGGAGGGAGGGGAGGTGGGAGATGGTAGAGATGAAGGGTCGTCAGTGATAGGAGACGGAGGGCAAGCTGTGATTTCACTCACACACACCTGACGTTGATGGAATGCACATTCACATCTTTGCAAGTTTGAGACTTGCAGGTGTATATGTAGGGTTACGGTGTTACCTTAAATAGCTTTGAAAAGCCACCACTTTGTAGAATGGGCTTCTCTTCTGTCCTCTACCCTCATCTCTAAATATGATTCAGGGGAGACACTCCTGTTAGTTTTTCTGCTTTTCTTTTTAACTGAGAAAGCAAATTGTGAAGCACCCCACTATTTACCAAACTGCATTAATTCCTGCATTCATCTCTTCCTCTTGTAAGTGGGGTAGGGGCTTGGATTTAAGAGTGTATATACTTCATGTCCATGGGCAGGGTAAGAATAATGCCTTTGTTCAGGATGGGAAATTGGAGATAAACTCATTTTAGTGGTATCCTGACTGATGATATCATTAGGTGCTGAGACCCTGCTCCTCATCACCGAGAATGGTCTTTTTGTCTCTAGGGCAGAAGAAAAATTATAGGCACCTGCTAGCCCAGCTGAGTAATTTATGGAGCTGCCACTTCTTCCCCCCTCAACTCCTCTTCTCTATCTAGTTTGACTCCTGTTAGAAGGTGGCAGGAGAAGGCAATGGCAACCCACTCCAGTACTCTTGCCTGGAAAATCCCATGGAAGGAGGAGCCTGGTGGGCTGCAGTCCATGGGGTTGCTAAGAGTCAGACATGACTGGGCGACTTCACTTTCACTTTTCACTTTCCTGCATTGGAGAAGGAAATGGCAACCCACTCCAGTGTTCTAGCCTGGAGAATCCCAGGGACAGGGGAGCCTGGTGGGCTGCCATCTATGGGGTCACACAGAGTTGGACACGACTGAAGCAACTTAACAGTAGCAGCAGCAGCAGTAGCAGCAGCAGAAGGTAGCAGGAGACTTCTATTATCTCTGAAAAAGATCAGGAGATAGCCAAGTTGCACCTGAATGGCCTATGGAGTTGACAACAATCTTGGGAAACTCTAGTGTTTCCTGAAAGACTGTACTGGAGACTCAGAGATTTTCAGAGGTCGTCACAGACCTTCTGAAGAGGTGTCTTGGAAGTTGAAGTAGGGGTTTGTGGGGACCCCGCTGTGTACCAGCTTGGAAGTTAATGATATCAAGTTGAAAGTGAGCAAACCTCAGACAACTAGGATCAGCTGAAATTGAGAGAGGTGGGGTTCAGGATGGGGGGGCACATGTATACTTATGGCTGATTCATGTTGATGTATGGCTAAAACCATCACAGAATTGTAAAATAATTATCCTTCAATTAAAATAAATAAATTAATTCCTAAAAAAAGAAACTGGTAGAGGAGATGTGGACATCCAGCTTCAGGACCATCTGAGGCAGAATATCACTGGAGGGAGGGAGACAAAGCTGCATGGAAATGCTATGAAATAAGACATGTAAACTGGCTCCTGAAGTAGGAGAAATTTATTCCTGGATAGTTTCTGAAGATGCACTGCAAGAGAATAGTATAGGTTATGAAAGTTTGTGTCCTAAACATATGAGACAGGAGAATGTTGTAGAAAGAATGTGGGCTCAGAAATGAGATCAATTCTCACTTGTTGGTTGTATGTCCTTGGACAAATTACCTAACAAATCTGAGCTCCATTTCTTCATGTGGAAAATGTAGAATAGCTGTCTCTATCTTTCTATCTCTATCTATCTCCACTAACAGAGTACTTGGAAAAATGTGGACACTTGGTGTGTTTGTTGTGGGAAACTAATATTCATCCCTATTTCCTTATAAAGTCTCTGCTGTATTTGTGGGGTTGGATTCTGAGAACTACATTTCCCAGCATCCCTCATCAGCAGGATTCTGATTTAGACTCAGAATGGGAGGCATTCAATGAGATTCAGAAGCAGAAAATAGAAAGCAGAAGTCATTATTGCACCTGCAAATCTTTGGACAATCACATGAACTTCAGAAACAGTAGACATGAGCTTTTGCCAGGGTCTTCTCAGACCACCCCTAAAGATGACATATTCTATGGCTATGAGCAGCATAGATCACCCATGGCCATTTTAGGGGTCTCTATACTTTCTTATTTCCTGAATGTTAGTTTTGGTTTTCCCTGACTTTACCATCTCCGTTTGTCCAATAGTATTGCAAACCTCTAACTCCCTGCATTAAATCTCTTCCTGCTCAAAATACCTAGAGAGGTTTCTGTTTTCCTGGCTGAATCTTACAAACATATCTGAGTTTGAAAAATATAGAAAGATTGGTCAGAATGAATGATCTTATGTTTTCCTAATAAAAAGAGGAACATTTGAAACTCTGAAAGATAGATGCTTGGGAAATCTTGGCTCAGATTTAACCAGGAGAGTTTGAGGAAGAGAGGATGGGAAGTCAGGCATCTAGGTAAGAAGTGAAATTTTTAAATTATTTCTCTGTCGCTGCCACTGGACAAGGAATTCTTGACAGCAGAATGATCTCAAGCAGAATGAATTGAACAAAGAAAAATGTAATCTAAGTGGCAAAATAATCTTCCTAATACTGATGTACATGAGACTGTAGGTGGAGAAGGGGAGGTTGAAATAAAGAGATTTACTCCTTAATAGACAGAGATGCACCCATGTAACCTGTGGTGGGAGGAAGAAACCTATAATTGCAATGAAATTGTATCTCTTAAACGTTTTACTGGGCAAACCTCCTGGCCCTCTTTAAAGAAATGTCATCTGCACCCCATTCAAATAGCCCTTTCAGAGTTGGCTAAATGATAAGATTTGTCTTTCTATTATGTGAAGAAAAGCATGAGCCTTTCCTCCCAGGCAGACCACAAGGCACTTCACGGAGGGGATCTCAGGCTGTAACTTGGTGTAACAGAAAGCCTATAATTTTGATGCATTCAGCACTGAACGTGCGGTTGTCAGTCTTCTACTTGTGCGAATTCACTTCACCCTCTTCTTCCATGCAGTTTTTCAGTAAAGACAAAGGCTTATTTTTAATTGAAATATAGTTGATTTACAATGCTGTATTAATTACTGATGTACAGCAAAGTGATTCAGTTATACATTTTTAATATTCTTTTCCATTATGGTTTATCATAGGATACTGAATATAGTTCTCTGTGCTATACAGTAGGATCTTATTGTTTATCCATTCTATATATAAAAGCTTGCATCTGCTAACCCCAGCCTCCCACACCATCACCCCCTCAACCACCTCCCTCTTGGTAACCACCAATCTGTTCCTATGTCCACGATTCTGTTTCACAGGTAGGTTCATTGGTGTCATAGTTTAGATTCCACATATAATTGAAACCATATGGTATTTGTCTTTTTCTGACTTATCTCACTTAGTATGATAATCTCTAGTTGTCCCCATGTTGCTGAAAGTGGCATTATTTCATTCTTTTTTTATGGCCGAGTAATATTCTATTATATTTATGTACCACATCTTCTTTATCCATTCATCTGTCAGTGGACATTTTGGCTATTTCCATGTTTTGGTTGTTGCAAATAGTACTGTTATGAGCTTAGCGTTGCATGTATCTTTTTTGAATTATAGTTTTGTCTGGATTCACGCCCAGGAGAGGGATTAGTGGATCATATGGTGATTCTATTTTTAGTGTTCTGAGGAATCTCCATGCTGTTTTCCACAGTGGGCTGCACCAACCTACATTTCCACCAACAGTGTAGGAGGGTTCCCTAAGACAAAACCTTATTTTTAAACTCTGAGTCTGTTATCTTATTTTCCACACACACAAAAATCAATTAAGATAAAGAAGCAAATATGAAGAGAGACTTCAACAAGTAACAGGAGTGTGTCTCTTCCATGATTTGTTCATGGCTCCCCACACCAGATTGGGGTTGAGAGAACAGTTTCAATATTTTGAATTGTCCGGGTGGCTCCTTCGATCTGAGCTTCCATTTTCCTCTGCGGCTTGAGTGCAATTTCCTCCAATGCTCACATCTGATTGGTTGAGAGTAGAGTACCTAAGGGTGAGGCCCAGGAAATTCCCATCTTTATGCACCTAACCCACCCAATGCTTCCCTTGTGGCTCAGTTGGTAAAGAATCTGCCTGCAATGCGGGAGACCTGGGGCTCAATTCCTGGGTTGGGAAGATCCCCTGGAGAAGGGAAAGGCTACCCACTCCAGTATTCTGGCCTAGAGAATGCCATGGACTATACAGTCCTTGGGGTCACAATGATCCGGACACGACTGAGCAACTTTCACTTTCACTTTAAGCCACCCAAGGGGAAATTTCTTTGGAGAGAGTCAGAGATGAGCCAGGGCGCTCAGTCATTCTGGGGTCCACTCAGTGTACCGGGCCAGATGGGAGAGAGCCATAACGGATGGACACGAACTAGGGAGGATGAGGCTAGTCAAGGCCACAAGGAGTGGGAAGTGGAGATGCTGTAGCTAGAGCCTGGGCACAGTGACGCCAGTGGCTCCGGACGTGACGGGGAGCAGACTCGGAGCTCATCTTGGACATAGTCGGAGGAGCTTGTGGTTGCTGGGTTGGGCATCTTTCATGTATAATTTTGAATTCCCATGTCAGAATGCATTAAGGTGTCTGGCTACTTCTCACTCCAACTGTTTCTACCATTGGGTCGATATGGTCAGATAATCTATTGCTTCGGAGGACACACATATATTAGGATAAGTAATGAACATGTTGATAATACTTGAACATGTTGATGATAATTTCGCAAGAAACTATTCAGGGTGTTTGTAAAGACTTAAGATTGTCCTCATATATACATGGATGTATTCTGCCCGTTACCTGGATAGAATTAAAAGTGTTAAGTAAATCAGGAGAGCAGATCCCCTACAGCAGGGACTGGGAGAAAGAGGGGATTAGGAGGAGGGCGCCACAGTGCGTGGCCACAGAGGAGGCCAAGAGCCCAGCTGACTGTTGCTTGGGTAGAGCGGAGGGTGCAGCCAGGAACACACTCAGCAGTCCCCCTTCCCCCTCCTGCCCCCCAGCCCACTCCAGTTGCTATGGTGAGAGGGTCTTCTGCAAGGCAAAGAATGGAGTCCTGTTCACCCCGTCCCCCAGCTCATGCAAGAGCTGCCACTACTTGCGTCTTTAGCGCCTCCTTTCTATCCACTTGCCTCCCATTGGTGAGCAGCAAAGGCTGCCATCCTCCTCAGGAAAGACCCGGAAAGGATGGGGCTTCAGCGGCTTCTGTGGTTAACTGCCACTCTGGGAAGTGCAGTAGCATTTCCTCAAGGACTGGACAGGTGACAGGTTTTACGGTGAGAACAGCTGCAAACCAACCAAGGAAACCGTGACTAGAAGTGGAACGCTGAGGCCTTGATAGCCATACCTCCGAGGAAGGCGCCATGGGAAGAGGATGGGGGCATGAAGGGCGGGCTTGGATTGCAACAAACAGGCCGGCTCTGTGGCCCTCGGCTGCCGACGGAGAGGGCAGCTGCCTGTCCTTCCTCTGCCTGGCTCGGCGGAGACCATTACCCACACACAATCGCGGATCTCACGGATCCAGGTGGTCTCTCCAGGGACAGCATCTGGATCTAGAGGGGTGGCTGGGCCCATGGTGGCACAGCTGGTGCCTCCGGTGGGTTTTGTGAACTGGCGGAAATTGGCAACAATATGGCAGGTGCAGCTTGAGTCATCCCTCGTCCTTTGCTGTCACCAAGGAGGGTGACAACTTCCTAGAGTGGGTAGTCTTAGAGTCTGTCCATCTCTCAAAAATTCACTCATGCAAGGCTCAGCTCATCCGCCATCTCCTCTGTGAAACCTGCTTTAAATCCCACCAGCTTGGATAGGTGGTTCCCTTTTATCTCATTTTGCCGTTGCCTGGGCTTTCCAGGTAGCGCTCGTGGTAAAGGACCTGACTGCCAATGCAGGAGACAGAAGAACGTGGGTTGGATCCCTGGGTCGGGAAGATCCTCTTCAGGGCATGGCAACCCACTCCGGTATTCTTGCCTGGGAGATCCCATGGACAGAGGAGCCTGCTGGGCTACAGTTCACAGGGTTGCAAAGAGTCAGACACTGAAGCGACTTAGCAGGCAGGCAGGCCATTGGGTGTGCATAATTGTTCCGTTAGACTCGAGCCTCCAGGGGCGGGGGCTGGATCTCCCACAATGCCCAGAGCAGGGCAACTCCTTGCTGGTGCTCAGTGTGTTCCTGAAACTGAATGAATGACTGAAAGCAGACGTCCTTGGACACACTGGAACCTTCTTGCCTGTTCCTGTTTGCCGCATCTGTTGAGTGGCCCTTTGTTGGGGGCTGGGTACGGTGCATGTGGACTATACCCAACAACCCCCCCAGGACTGAATGGTCACCAATCTTCAGGTATATGAGAGGGGAGGGGCCAGAGTGTGTGTGTGTGTGTGTGTGTGTGTGTGTGTGTAGAGGAAAGGGGAGCTGCCTTCCAAGGTATGTGGACTCAGTCCCTGGGGCTTCTTTCCAAGTTCCGCTTCCCCTCAATAGTAGAGGTTGTCACAGAGAACAGACAAGTTGAAGACGAAGAGGCAGATATGAGTGGACTAGAGACCTAGCTGCCAGAGCTCAGCTGAAGGGTTTATGCTGGCCATCCACCCGGGGGAGCACAGGGACTAAGTGTCACCAGGAGAATTCAGAGCTACTCTGTGCCTCCTCAGAGAGCCAGGAAAGTGGTCACATTGTAGTCTGTTGCCAGCACCCCAAGAAGAGACATTCGCCATAACCCTGGAGGGTGGCCACTTCCGTTTCCCAGGGCACAAGAAACTGCTATGGAGAACAAGTGCCCGCTGAACACTTTAGAAGCGTAGGCAGGCAATAAACAAGGGAGCAAATAGCAAATATGTCAGGGCTTCCCAACCCTGGCTGTGCGCCAGAAGTTTTGTTTTTTTTTTTAATACTGAGCCCCTCATTCATTTCTAGAGATACTGATTAAAATTGTCCCCACCATGGCCTTGGCAAGGCCGTCTTTTATGAATTTTCTCCAGGGTTGCATGCGTTGTGCTAAGTTGTTTCAGTCGTGTCTGACTCTTTGTGACCCCATGGACTGTAGCCTGCCAAAGTCCCCTGTCCATGGGATTCTCCAGGCAAGAATACTGGAGTGGTTATTGCCATTTCCTCTTCTGGGGGAATCTTCCCAACCCAGGGATAGAACCCGGTCTCTTTTGTCTCCTGCATTGGCAGGCAGGTTCTTTAACACTAGCGCCACCTGGGAAGCCCTTGCCCAGGGTTGAGAACTACAAAATAGGTGAGATGATTCAGATGGTTTATAAGGACCGCCTAGGGGGACAATGTGTGTGTAATAGAGAGTGATTGACTCAGAGACCAGGGATGGACGCTCTGGGAGGTAACATTCAATTTGAGACTTGAAAGACGAGGTAGAGGCGTCCTGCAAGGATCTGGAGAAGAAGCTTTGCAGGCAGAGGACACAGAATGTGCAAAGGTCCTGAGGCTGGAATGAGTGTGGCGTGGCAGGTTCTAGGAGAAGCAGAAAAGCCTGTGTGGCTGGAATGTAGTGAGCCAGAGGGGAGAGGAGCATTCAAGACTACATGAGCAATGAAAAGATGCTTTGAATTTTCTCCCCAGGGTGAAGGAAAGCCACTGACAGGTTTAAGCAGGGCAATTGTGTGAGCAGAATTCTGAAACTCAGAGCTGCAAGCATTTCATTTGCTCCCACCTACCCCCACCAGACTTCTCTCTCTGCCCCATCCTTTATCTGCATTTTCACGATGACTCCTGCAAGGAGCTAGTTAGATGTAGTTAGATATCTTCTCCATTTTACAGCTGAGAAGGCACCAGTGTCGAGTGGCTCATCATGTTCCCCGGGCTCTTGAACTGGATCCTCTGGTACCCGTCCCAGAGCTCTTGCCCAGAGATGCTCCTGAGCATGAGGACCTGTCACAGTCGCTACACGGAGTTACACGCGCTCCAACCCTGGCCATCAGGATGAGAAAGCGCAATACTGGCTTTCCTTGAGTGAAGCAGATTGCCCCCAAATGGTCTTCTCTGCAACAGCCAGCTTCCTTTCAAAAGCTGCTGAGTCAGCCATCCCATCTCAAAGGCAGCCCAGCAGCTCCAGTGTGACAACCTTGGTTTAGAAAATGATGGTGCTTTGAACTAAAACGAAGAGGTGTTTTGCAGCATCAATCTCACCCCGACTCACCTGGAATCTGCACTCCTCATTGGCTGGGCCTGCCCTGCCTGTTCCACATGGGACATGGGGCTGTCTCCCCAGAGCCCGGCTGCTAGCTCCTCATAATCTATTACTTCCCAAAGGTCTGGCTGTGGACAGCTGGTGCTGGATCAGTTTTTGAGAAACATGTTTAATATTTAACGCTGGATTCATCTTCATGGCTACAGTATTTGGGGTTTTCTTGATACACTTATTGGAACCCCTTGGGAACCCCATTTCCCACCCCAGGGTCCAGGGGGACATGGGATGGATTGGCTGGGGAAGTGGCAAGGAAGACCAAGAAAGGCCACCAAGGGCCTTCAGTGTCCTTGTTGGGTGGTTCTGTAGAACTTTGCCTACAGATCTGGATGATCTGAGGTTTGGCGAGCTTGATGTATGTAGAAACTGGCCCCACCACCTAAGGATGGAAATAAGACTCCTACCCTCATCATGAGGCTCAAGGGCAACGAAAACATTGCTTCTCTACAGTAACCATGGAAACCTCCCATTGCTGTGAATGCCCTGCTCCCACCACCAGAACAGCTCCTTGTTCAAGGGCATTGAGGGCCCCTCTGCCACCTCGATCCATTGCTCCAGGCCAGGCCTCAGGTTTCCAAAAAGAGCTGTAATTTGGCTCTGCAAGGTTCATCTTGATTTTGGTGGGTACCAAGGGAAAGAGCCCCGGAGAGGAGAAAAGAAAAGGATGGGGATAAAGATGGGAGGAGGTGGGGACACCCAGCAGTGCTGACGAGAGCCGGGCGGGCTGGGGCAGGCGGTCAGTGTCACTGGGGATGCGGTGAGGGTATTCAGGAGGCAGCATGCGCGTCTGCAGCCCCATCTGACTGGCATCATTCACTCCCCTTCCTGTTCTATTCATTCTGGAAGAGGAGCCTGAATTAGACATGAAGAGATTTATCAAACAGCAGCCCCCTTGGAGCTGGTAGTCTCTTTTGCCATCTGGACGGACAGTTTCTACCCTGTGACAAGCAGCGGGAATGATTTATGAGGTCCCACAGCTCCACCCCCTGGGCCTGGTAAAACCTGAAGGGCTCTTATCCTCTCCAAAACAGAGCGAGATTTCACCTGTGCTGCTGGGCACACAAGCGGCGGTTCACACTGAGGGTCGCCTGCCTCTCTGACTGATGCCCAGACTCATGAGAGCCAGGACTGTGCCTCGGATCGGTTTTCAGTTTACAGTGACTCAGCTGCACTGATTAACAGAAAAAGCCCTGAAGTGGGAACCAGAAGACCTGGATGCAAATTCTTTTGGTGACCTATGTGGCTTCATGTGGTTTTTGCCTCAGTCTTATGATCTACACAGTGGGGATAATGATTTCTGTATCTTCTCAACTCACTGATTCTTTGCAGGTTCCTGTGGCATCATATGAGGCAAAATGATTTTCTTAATTATACAGCCCTTGATAGGCATTAAGGATTTAATCCAACAAACATTTATTGAGCAACTGCTGTGTGCTATGCACCACCCCCGGTGCCATGATGGACATAGATGAATAAAACACGGTCCCTGCCCTTGGCGAGCTTACAATCTAAGAACAGTCATAAGACAGGTGCACAATAACTATAATACAAGGCAGAATATGGTAAGTGCCGTGAGAAAGGTACAAATAAAGTGCTACGGTGGTTCAGCCATGGAGAGATCCCAGTGGTTGGTCGATCGGGGGAGCTTCATGGAAGATGTGGTTTCTGCATGGGCCTTGAAGGAAGCAGAAGAGAGTGTTCCAGGGGATGGGAACAGCAAGACCAAAGGCACAGAGACAGGAAGACTGGGCACATTTTTGAGGAATGACGACTATTCTAGATGGACAAATGCAGGGTGTAAAGGAAGGATGGGGCCTTATTGGATGGCCTGTAATGTCAGGACAAAGAGTTGCACATCATTTTAAAAGTTTGTGAATGGCTGGAGATTAAAAAGATAAATCTGTATGGATGTTTAGGATAGATGGAGAACGTGCAAGCAGGCCCAGAGGAAGTGGCGAGAGGAGGCCGATGTTGAAATTGCCGGAGCAACTAGAAGGCAAGGATGGTGCAAGAGCAACAAGGGGATGCGTGGAGAAGAAACCAAGATGACTTCAGGGTTTCAGAACTGGGTGGAAGTGATAGATTTGGCTTCAGATGTTGAGTTTCTGGAGCCACCAGAGCAGATGGGATGAATGACCAGTGAGCCCTGTACAATCGAGCCTGGAGCTCGAGGGAGGTGCTGAGCTGCAGGAAGTGGAGGATGACTTCACAGGAAGGCGGGGGGTGCTAACAGAGCATGCAGGGCTGCGATGAAAGGGGCCCGAGGAGAGGACGCCGCGGTGCGGAAGGTCTGAGTGTGGGCCATGGAGGAGAGAGGGATACAACAGTCAGGTCTACCATGGCTACTCTCTAGATTAAGGTGAGGGTGTCAATAAATACGTCATAAATACATAAATAAATAAATACATAAATAAACACTGAAGGGGCAATGGGAAAGGGGAGGAAAATCATGAGAATGTGGCCTCTGGGCACCTTGGGGACAGGGAACGTCCAGGAGTCAGTGTGGAGCTGAGCAATGCAGAGAGCTTGGTGATGAGAAGGGGCTTTTGACCTGAAGTCTCTGGTCCCAGGAGCATGGAGGCCAAGAGGGTGTTGAGAGGAAAGGTGGCACCAGCACCAGAGAGCCCCTCCTGGGCCTGGGGATGAAGGGATGAGGCCATGGGGGTCAGGACGGGTGGGTGGGTGCCTGTTGGTGGACAGAGAGCACAAAGCGGGTAGAGTGGCTAAGGACCAGCGAGGGGATGGATGTTCCCTCAGAAATGGGAGGAAGACAGTGAAAGGGGAGGAAAGAGGTCAAGAGATCCGGAGTAGACACTGCATTTCAGATGGCTCCATCTCTGCAGCAAAGGAGGAGGCTGAGAGTGGGGCTCAGCTGGGGGCTTGAGGAGAATGCAGAAGGGCTGAGGGGCTTCAGGGTGGGTGAGGACGAGGGGACTGGGGATGACTGAGGGTCAGGGGGAGGTCGGCTGACTGCATCTGCTCCTGGAGGCCTGTGGCCTCTGCCGTTACAAGGCAGCGGATCAGGGTACTGGGTACCAGGTACAGACTGGGACTCCCTGGGGCTGCCCCAGGCTAGCCGGGCTGGGTCAGACGCTACCGTGGACTCTCAGGCAAACTGAGCTGTAAGTAGGAGGAGAAGACGGCTGCCTCCTGATCGTGGAAGGGTGGCTGCGGAGGGGAAGCCAAGGCCTTGGAGCTCCTGCCATCCCGTAGCTGCTTTGGCAGCACAGGCCGTGCAGGTTGGCAGTGCTGACATGTGGGCTGTCCTGGGTCCCCAGCACTCTCTAGAGAGAGCCCAGAGGCAGATGGTCCCTGCCCCCTCAACTCTGTTAGTTTCAGTTTAAGGAACCAAGACCGAGAAGAGACAGAAAGAAAGCCATGTTTTAAAAAGAGCTCTGGCCCTTTGATTCCCCTGCAGGGAGGGGCATTGACAGGTACATGGACGCAGGGCTGACTCCGGACCTGACATGAGGCTCCTCTCTGCACTTGCCACTGGAACCTCCTGGAACCCAAGGCCTTGGCTAATCCCGAGCCTGGAAATTCTGCCTGTTTCCCCGGATGCTGGAGGCTTCAACAAGGGAATGTCTTCCAGGGCCTCTGAGATCCTCGGGGTGAAAGGCCCCTTGGAGAAGTGTAAAATACGAGACGTTAATTTCCACTTCTTGTGAGAAGTCCAAACCACTCTGTTCCCACAGAGGCTGTGAGGGCTGTTGCTTTTTAAAATACTTACTTTACAATGCAAATCCCAAATCTCAGACTTCAAGTGTCAACAAGAACAGCAACAAGGTAGGTAACACAGAAACGGATGTGGTTCGGAGCTGGAGCGTCCGCCTATGGGGTTAAGAGGTTCTGAGCATCCTTCCACCACCCCCACTGGCTTCCCATCAGGCATTCATTTCGAGCAAATGCCCTGCTCTGATTCATCATTGATTATGTCTGGCCTCCTAGGCTTGGAAACAGATCTTGATCCCTTTTCTTAACTCCCTTCACCTTCAAGACAATGTTGTTGTTTTTAAACTTATCTTTCGAATAGATTTTAAAACACTTATTTATCAGGCAAGAGAATGAGCTAACAAATGAAGCTGGCTAACGCTCATCTACACGTGACCTGTGATTCGAGCCCCACGTTATCCGCATGGAGCCCAGGTTTCCCCACGGAGATTATATCCAGTATTAGGATACTGCATTTGGATACTTGGGTTTAAAAAAAAAAAGTCTGAACTCTTCATCTTCATAGGGTTTGTGTCAAATTCTAAAATCACTGCCTCTGTGAAAACAGGGAGGTGGGGATGGACGTTGAACCCTCTCCCCGGAGGGCTGAAAACCTCAGTGTTGGAGCTCAGTGCTGGCTAGTGTGACCATCAGGATAAGAAAGCGACAAGAAAGTGACGCTGACACAGCAGTCTAGCTGCAGAGGCCCCGCAGCACAGGGCAGAAAGCAAACGCGGTGGCTGCAGGCAAACGAGCACGACGCTTACCATTCTTCCTGGCCTCGCATTCTGGGGCTCCTGAGGCAACCAGAAAGGCAATTTTAAAAGCATGACATTTATCTTTGCCGTGCCCTTTCAAGCTTTTGCGGCGGCTTCCCTGGTGGCCGAAGGGAACAGGACTGTCCCTCTGGGGACATTCTAACAGGGCAAGGAAGGAGGCTAACCCTGAGGATGAAAGCCCAGGCTCCCTTCCTCCATGATGGACTCAAGTTGCTTTAAAGAACCACCACCACACTTGGGACCCTCTTTTGCCTTATTCTGGGCCAGAGCACCAACTCTCTTGGTAGGAAGTTGTGATTTTTCAAAAACACGCTTTGGGACACCCTAGCAATTGGGTGTCATCTGCCTGCTCTGTGCCAGGTTCCTGGGGGTTCTTGCAAAGCTGGACTATGACCTGTCCACCGCATCTTCTCCAGCCTTCTCCCCAGATCTATGGAGGCCAGTCTGGGACAGGCGGGTCAACCATGGTTCATCCCGTGGGCAGTTCAACTCTAAGTTCACGGACCCAAGTGCTCAGCTCTGACTTGGCCTCTGCTCCTCGGGGACCATGTGCTCCTTTGCTGGGCTGAACATTCCAACCTCCCTCTTCTCTAAGAACAGCACCGTGTTAGACATGGGTCCAGTTGTCCCCTCTGGGTCTTGGCTCGCCCAGAATCCACATTTCTCAGAGGCTCGAGGCAGCTGTCCACAGGTGGCTCTCCAATCACCCATGAGCCCAAAGACCTCTCCAATCCAGGAGGCAGCATGCCATCCCAACTCGTGGGACTGGTTCTTTTCACGTCGAGTCCTTCTGCCCCCAAAGATGCACTGAGTCTCAATCTGGTCCAGGTGGGTTCTCCACACCTTCTTCTTGTGGCTTATCTGCCTAATGCTAGATGAACACCACACAGTTATAAATACTCAGGTCAATATATATATGCAGGAATAGATATATATATTCTGGTCACTGTTTTACACTTGAACAAAGAAAACCACTAGCCTGCTTGTTCTAGAGTCTGTGCCGCCCCGACTCCCATCTGCCTGTGGTGTAGCTGGCAGCAAATGTGAGCCACTGAGTCCCACCGGGCGCCCACCTTACGTGGCCCCGTCGCACTGGCCGACAGTCAGTTTCAAAGCCCCCTGCTCGTGGAGGCTCTTCAGGGCCTTGAACTCCAGGGGCATGGTGTGGGGGCTGGCCTGGGAGGTGTAGCCATACTTGAGGCTGTCGTAATAGTGGTACTTGACAGGATTCTGGTTCTGATCTAGCGGAAAGGGCCAGAAGCCATAGAGGTAGATCTGGTTGCAGAAACGCGTGGCCAGGGTGTACATCAAGAGGCCCGTGGTGGGTCTTTTGATGTGAACTTTGTTAGTCAGCCAGTATCTGGAGGAAAAAAGTGGAAAAAAAAGAAACACACAAAAAATGAACATGAGTTTATGAATTATCCTTTCCAGGAAGGAGGAGACTTTTATCTTGCTCCACAGCCTGCCTCTTGCCACTCCAGCAACTGTAGATACCAATCGAGTGGCTGATTCCAAGGTCCTTTCACAGAGGACTGACAGCCACCATTTAAATTAATATTTTAATTGGAGGATAATTACGATATTGTGGTGGTTTTTGCCATATATCAACATGAATCGGCCACAGGTATGCATGTGTTCCCCCTATTCTGAAATCCCTCTCCCCTCCCTCCCCATCCCATCCTTCTGGGTTTGGGTGCCCTGCTTTATGCATCCAACTTGCACGGGTCCTCTGTTTTACATATGGTAATATACGTGTTTCAGTGCGATTCTCTCAAATCATTCCACCCTCTCCTCCCACAGAGTCCAAAAGTCTGCTCTTTACATCTGTGTCTTTGCTGCCATGTATGTAAGATTGTTAGTACTATCTTTCTAAATGCCACATATATATGTGCTAATATATAGGATTTGTCTTTCTCTTTCTGATTTACTTCACTCTGTATAATAGGCTCTAGGTTCATCCACCTCATTAGAACTAACTCAAATGTGTTCCTTTTTATAGCTGAGTAACATTCCATTGTGTATATGTACCACAACTTCCTTATCCATCCATCTGCCAATGGACATCTAGGTTCCTTCCATGCCCTAGCTAATGTAAATAGTGACAGCCATCATTTATCAAGTACTGGAACTGCCCTTAGGCTCTGTGCTTTCATATATGTGATTGGATGTAAAGAACACAAGCCTGTGAATACATGCAGATGCAGACACGAGGTTCAGAGATGGAAGTGGCTTGCCCAAGGTCACCGAGGTAGAAAGGAAAGGACCTTGCCTCGAGCTCAGTGCATAGCAATGCGTGTGTGCTCAGTCGTGTCCGACTCTTTGCGAGCCCATGGACTGTAGCCTGCCAGGCTCCTCTGTCCGTGGGATTTTCCCTGCAAGAATCCTGGAGAGGGCTGCCGTTTCCTGCTCCAGGGGATCTTCCTGATCCAGGGACTGAACCCCAGTGTCTTGTGTCTCCTTTATTGGCAGCCAGATTCTTTACCACTGAGCCACCAGGGAAGCCCAGGCCTGTTGAAATCTAAAGCAGGGGCTGGCAAACCCTTTCTATAAAGGGCCAGGTGGCGGCCACACTCCTGGCCTCTGCTGTCATAGCACTAAAAGCAGCCACAGACAATGCACACAGGTGTGGCCAATCTTGGCGCTCTGGCCAGCTCTGATAAGGGGCCGCCTCTTGTGTGATCCCACTGCCTAGCGCCATGCCTGGGCTTGGCAGGGGTTGACCTCCTTGCCTTCTAAGCATCATCAGATTTCCTTCCCATCCCTGCCCACCAGCCCCACGACCCTCTGATGTGGGCTGCCCATCTCTGCGCACATGTGGCTTCCCTGGAGGGCTGGAGGCTGGGGGAAGGCAGCAGCAAATAGTGGCCTGCCCTATGCGGCTGGGTCCCACAAAGGAGTCTGACAGGAGTGTTAGAGGAGACAAGGGCGGGGTGGGGAAGAGTGCTTGTTGTTGTCTAGTCTCTAAGTCGTGCCCGACTCTTTGCAATTCCATGGACTGTAGCCCACCGGGCTCCTCTGTCCATGGGATTTTTCAGGCAAGAATACTGGGGTGGGTTGCCATTTCCTTCTCCAGGGGATCCTCCTGACCCAGGGATCGAACCCACGTCTCCTGTACGGGGAAGAGTGGAGCCTTAGGCTAAGGGTTTCCTGTGAGTGAGGCACTGAGCTTCCTCCATACATAGAGGGCCTCAGTTTACCTGCACAAGAAAACAGAAAGGAAGAAACCACCTCCATTGCACCGACTAAGCGACAGAGGTTGAAAGGGGGTTTCAGCGACAGTTCTGTCAACAGCCACCTGTGTGTCCTTGAGCAAGTCGCTTCTCCTGCTGAACCCACTTTTCACGTTTATACAATGACGGGGCACAGGCCGAGGGACCACCAAGACAGCCTCCAGGGGCTTCCCAGGCGGCTCAGAGGTAAAGAACCCACCTGCCAGTGCAGGAGACGCAGGTTCTATCCCTGGGCTGGGAAGACCCCCTGGAGAAGGAAATGGCAACCCACTCCAGTGTTCTTGCCTGGAGAATCCCATGGACAGAGGAGCCTGGTGGGCTACAGTCCACGGGGTCACAAAGAGTCAGACACGACTGAGCGACTAACAACAACAAAGACAGCCTCCAAGTTCCATATAATCCAGAAGTGGGAAAACAGCCACTCTCGTCATCACTTTTGTTTCCCATCATGGTTTTCCTCCTGCTTGGATTTAGAATGAGAGTGTGGTCCAACCTCTTTCTCTCTAGTAAAACCTTCCACTTACCCTATGCTGAGCCCCTTTATTTTTTTGATTTAAAAATATTTTTTGGCCACATTGCATGGCATGCCGGATCTTCCCTGATCAGGTATCAAACCCGTGTCCCCTGCACTGGAAGTGTGGAGTCTTAATTATTGGATGGTCAGGGATGTCCTGAAGCCCTGTAAGTGTGATGTTTGTGCTCAATGGCACTGAGCTGAGCTTGGGGGGACCCTGTGGGGTGAAGGCAGGGAGAGTGCAAGGAGGAGAAGAATCCACAAGAGAGCAGCTGGTCCCTGCTAAATGCTTATCTACGTCGGCTTAACTACCTCTAGCAACAGGCAGCTCATCCCCTCCTGAGCTAGTCCATTGCCCTTTCAGCTTTAACTCAACGCTTCTCACCCTAGGCTGCCCACTGGAATCGCCTGCAGCTTTAAGAGGACCGAGGCCTGGCTCCCACCATCCAGGTACAGCCTGGAAACTGAGATTTTTAAAACCTCCGCCAGTAAATTCAACTGTACAGCCAAGGCTAAGAAGCCCTGCTCTAACTGGCAGGCAGTTCTGCCACAAGAACCTAAGAAGGAGACTTGTTTAGAGAAAAGAGAGGGGTAAAAGTAAGCATGAGGCGTAGTCACAGAGCTTTAAAGACAACTGGGCCTGGGGACCTCATCCAGCTTAGCAACCTGGCAAGGGGATATAACTGAACGAGCTGGGACACGTGTGGAGGGAAAACTGGCACTGGCCTCTGTGTTGCCAAGGCAACAGGGAGCAGCACGGTCTGTAGCATCTAATAGGGTGCCCGGTTTTACGGCTGTCCTGTGTGGTGGTGTCAAATTTTCTAATTTTTTCAAAGCTATCCGAAATCTGGATTTTCAAGCAAATTCTCCAAATTTTTAAATGTTGGCAACTAATTTAAAACATTTAAAAAAAAAATCACGTGGGTCCCTCTTGAGTGAGTTAATAGACCACATCTGTGAGTAATCCACGGGTCTCCTGGATCGAACTCGTTTCCATCTCTCAATTTACAGAGGAAAAAATGAGAATCCAGGGTGACCTGCCTGAGAAGAGGCAAACTTCTCACGCAGCTGGTCACATAGAACTCGGATAAATGCGGCTTCCCGCCTCCTGTGTCCTGGGCTGTTTGCGCTCCATGGTGATTCTGCGGGGGAGGGTGTCGGGGCTGAGATGAGCTAGCTGCAGCCGCTGTTGATGGTATCCAGAGACACACAACCACAGGCTGTGTCCCCACATGGGAGCATCTCACAGATTGCTCACTTTCTGAGATATTCAAGCCTAACAACAGCCACATGCCATATTCGGGATTTGTGGTTTGTTTATTTTCTGATCGCAAGGCTTTAGTGGGGTAAGACCTTTAGAAATTCCTTTTTTTTTTTTTTTTTTCCTGGCCATTGATGCTTTGCCCAGAGAGGGGATGCGAAGAATGAAATCAGTGGGGAAATGTCCAAGTAGCTCCTAGGTGGGTCTGAGGTTACCCAGACCTGTGCTGTGCCCTCTTTATAGATACGCCTGTCCCCTATCTGTCCTCTGGGTGAACTCTCCCTGCCGCCCCCAAACTAAGCTCATGAATCACGTCTTCCTGGAAACGCTCCCTTTGTTCCCCTCTCTTCTCCTCTGCTCAAACTGAGTTAGTGATTCCCCCGTTATTACCATGAGTTTTATTTCTATGTTTCCTATTGTGCTTCTCAACCCGGGCTGATCCTTCATGACTGTCTGGGTTGGACTCCCACTACACTGTGATCTCCCCACGCCTTACCCTCCTTTGTGGGTGATCAGAGGCCCCTGGCTCGGTGTGTGCTGCAGCCAAGGCACCGTGGCAGAGACAGCATCACTCAACCAGTTCTCCGTGGGCTCGCCTATGTCTCTCAGCATGCCTTGTCAAACAGCTGGGGTCACGTGACCAGTTCTGGCCAATGGGCTGCAGCTGGAAATGCCCCCTGCTGGACTAAAGGTTCCTCCAGTGCTTTTTTTTCCTGCCTTGGATACCCTCCATGACTCCTGGAAAGATGTCAGCCTAAGATAGAAGAATCCTAAGTCCTTGAATCGCTGGTTGGAAGAGAGCCCCCGCCAACCCACATCACACTTTGTGAGGATGGGAAACTTCCGTTGAGCGAAATCACAAGGGCTCCGGGGATTGTTATTGTAGCATAAACTAGAATCGATTATCCTGGTTTCCACGGTGCTCGGCAAGTGCTGGACTTAAATGGCATTGCAAAAGAGCAAGTGGTAGTAAAGGAGGGGGGTGGCTAGCAGTGCACGAAGCTTTGTGAGTCTGACCGGCTGGGACAGGAAGAGAAATGCCCAGCCTCTCAGATCTGCTGCACAGGATCGCTCAGCGAAAGGTATTAGGAGCAAAAGAGGCTCCAGAGTGAACTGAGCTCAGCGGCGGGAGGGACCCTCTCATTTCCGATTCTGCCTCTCTGGGTAAACAAGAACTCCCGAGCGAGGTCTGACAGGGACATGGGGCCACTGTCTAACGAGCAGCTTGTTCTAGAAGCTGGAGTTATGCAGGAACAAATCACTCTCCATTTCCTTTATCTCTCCTCAGCTGCCCTGGCCAATTTAGAGACAGTGTGCGTGGCCGACTTGTAGACGATTTCTTTTCCTTAGGATAACAGCTGGGTGTTGAAACACAAACTAATTAATTTTGCCTTCCCAAATGAGGTTAGCTGGGTGTATCCGGGATGCTGCATTGACAAGGCACCTTTAAATATACCAGTCTGGAGGTTTTAATTAGAAGGCAAAGTAATCTCCAAGAAGGCAGTAATTATTTTTCAAAGCGGTTACGCCAATTGCCAAGACGATTAAGCGTCATGTTTTACGAGCGTGGACGGCAATAAATGAAGAGGGCCAAAAATCATTGCCAACGTGCCTTTTTTGTCTTTCTCCCTGAATTCCCGTGCTCAGTACATGGCAAGCACGGTGGTTGCCACTTTCAGAAAAAGTGGCCAAGAGGGCTTTCTCTAAGCTGAAAGCACTTCGTGGGATATGGCTCATATCATCTCTAAGGAGCAGCAATGTGTCACAGGTGGTCACTGAGGGACTCTTGGTGATGCTTTGCACAGATCAGCAGCAAAGCCAGGAGCAGGGCTCTCAGACAGCCTGGTCTCTCGTCATTTACATCGGCAGCCAGCAGTGGTCCAGGGACCCCACAGCTCATCACTGTCCTTTCCTTGGGAGCACGTGAGAGCTCTGGCGTCTTGGGGGGATCTCAGGATGTGGCTTTCCAGCTTTGTGGAAGTGGAGATTGGAGGTTTGTTTCAGAGGTTGGGGTAAACCTGCAGAGCTGGGCAAACCCTGGGGATTCTTGAGGTCGATGCCTGGTTCCCAGGCTTCCATGCTTACCCAAGTTGGTGCTCTCAGTGAGCCAGGCTAGCCTCAAGTCTGACCATGCCACCAACAGACCCCCCGTGACTCCTGGGGTCCACAGGAGGACATCCAACACCCTCAGCCAGACTTGTGAAGTCCTTGAGATCTGGGCTTGAAATCCCTCCCACCATCTGGCGTGCACAGCCACACTATTACCAGGGACTTCCGGCTTCTTCCAGGACACCACTACCTCCTACTTCTCTTGGCTGGCAACTCCTTCTTACAGTCTCAGCTTCAATGCCACTTCCTGCAGGAAGACTTCCAGGACCTGCCTGGATGCTTCTGTGTCCTGTGTGCTGTTCTTTTCCTATCCTAGCACCAACCAGGCTATAATGACTTGTTTACTTGTCTTTCTCCTCCCCTACAATTTAAATTTCTATGACAAGTGGGTTGACTTTCTGCTTCCACATTACCCCAGATCCAAGTATAGCTCATCTACAAAGTGGGTGCTTCACAATCTTTATTTAATGAAGCAATGAGTCAAGATGAGCAAGTAGAGGCTAGGGTCTGCCTTTGGGGGAACTGGCAGGAGAGGTGAAGGAGTCCAGCCTTACCCTAAACCCTTCTAGGCAGACACTGAATCCTCACGTGTGAAAGGTAGGCTTACAGCATCCTAGACAGTATGTTGCCCAAAGAAAGAAGGAAAAACAAGATGCTGGTTACTTAAGGGATTCCTCCTGCTACATACGGGTCGGGGAGCTCCCTGCTCAGGGAGTCAAAAGACAGCCACTCTGGCACAGATATTGCATCTGTCCTAGGGACCATGCAAGGACCTGGCAAAACCATTTCTTGGGGGTTTAAACCTTTTGGCTAGGGCTTTCCTGGTGGCTCAGTGGTAAAGAATCAGCCTGCCAATGCAGGAGATACGGGCTTGATTACTGTTCCGGGAAGATCTCACATGCCTTGGAGCAACTATACCCGTGTGCCACAACTACTGAGCCTGTGCTCTAGAGCCCCATGAGCCGTGACTACTGAGCCCATATGCTGCAACTATTGAAGCCCGTGCAGTCTGGAGCCCGTGCTCGGCCACAGTGCGATGAGAAGCCCATGCACCACAGCTTGGGCATAGCCCCACCCGCTGCAACTACAGAAAAGCCCATGCAGCAAGAAAGACCCAGCACAACAAAAAACAAAACAAAAAACACCTTCAGGCTAGATTCTAGAATCTAAACTGCTGCTGCTGCTGCTGCTAAGTCGCTTCAGTCGTGTCCGACTCTGTGCGACCCCATAGACGGCAGCCCACCAGGCTCCCCTGTCCCTGGGATTCTCCAGGCAAGAACACTGAAGTGGGTTGCCATTTCCTTCTCCAGTGCATGAAAGTGAAAAGTGAAAGTGAAGTTGCTCAGTCGTGTCCGACCCTCAGCGACCCCATGGACTGCAGCCCACCAAGCTCCTCTGTCCATGGGATTTTCCAGGCAAGAGTACTGGAGTGGGGTGCCATCGCCTTCTCCAAGAATCTAAACTGATGCCACTCCAAACAGAAAATATATATTTATATATTTAACCTCACTCATAATGGAAGGAATCCAATTTCACACAACAATCAGATGTCATTTTTTTCATCAGATTGGCAGAGATAGCAGGTATTAATAATATGTCATGTTGGCGAGGTTAAGGGAAAACAGGTATTTTCAATAATCATATATGGGAGTGTAAATTGGTACCTACCTCTAGGTTGGGCAATTTGGCAATCTCCAGGAAAACTAACAATATGTGTCTCAAAAACCATCTCTTTGTAGCAATGGCACATCTAAAAAGCAAGCCTACATACATATGTGTGTAGATGTCAGACTCAGATGATCTCTGTAATAATGATTATACCAGCAGAAGATTGGAAAAGCCTGTGATGCCCACTGATGCCTTCTGCTTACAGAAATTATGGTCCAGATATGGTGGACTGTTAGGCAGTTGTGAAGAGAATGAAGTGGTGCATGTCGATATGGAATAATTTTCAGAATTTAGCAAATGCAGTACTTAAAACATGCTCCCTAAGGTGTGAAAGTGGATATCTCTGGAAGGTTACACATAGAAAAACCAGTTTAACAGGCTGTCTCTGTGGAGAAGGGCTCATTTTTCACTTGAAATCCTTCTGTACTATTTGACTTTCTCTTTGGACTATGTACACTGCTATTAAAAAAAAATGGAGACAATCCATTAAAAATGACCAAATGCCATCTGTGCTTTAACACCCCAGTCCTTCCTCCCTTTCTTTAGGTGACACCACCATGAGCTTCCCTGGTGGCTCAGCTGGTAAAGAAACTGCCTGTAATGCAGGAGACCCAGGTTTGATCGCTGGGTTGGGAAGATCCACAGAAGGAAACGGCAACTCACTCCAGTATTCTTTCCTGGGGAAGTCCCATGGACAGAGAAGCCTGGCGGGCTACAGTCCAGACAGGGATGGTAAAGAGTTGGTATACGACTTAGCGACTAAACCTCCACCATGGAACACACTTTCACATTCTGTATCCGTGTTTGCTGGAGGAGACTGGGCAAACCACTACCACATGCCTTGAGGCCAAAGAAAGCAAAACATAAAACAGAAACAGTATTGTAACAAATTCAATACTTTTAAAATGGTCCACATCAAAAAAAAAATCTTTAAAAAAATCTATTAAAAAAAAACAAAACTCGTATGTTGAAGTCATATCTCCCAGTACTTCAGAATGTGACCTTTGGAGATAAAAGTCTTTACAGAGATAACCAAGTTAGAGTGAGGTTATGAGACTGAGTTCTAATCTAATCCAACTGATGTCCTTAAAGCTGGAGACAGACACACAGGGAGGATGATGAGGACGGCCATCTATAAGCCACAGAGAGACACGTGGAACAGATTCTTCCCTCAAAGCCCCCAGAAGAATTTCTAGCCTCCAAACTGTAGGGCAACACATTTCTGTTCTTTAGGTCACCTGCCCTGTGGTGCTGTTATAGGACCCCTTGCAAACTAACACACTCACTGTATAATATGGATTTCCCTTTCCACAGCCCAGGAAGGGGCGTGCCTTGCACCCTGGACATCTCCAGGAATGCGGAATTCATCCGTTCCTAAGAGGCAACCATCATTTCAGATGATCGTATTTGATGGAATGTTCTTCCCAGTGTCCATAGGAAACTGGACTCATTCTAGATCAGGGGTCCCCAACCTCCAGGTCACAGACTGGTACCTCCTGTCAGATCAGTGGCAGCCTTAGATTAAAGTGCACAATTAATGTAATGTTCTAGAATAAAACCATCCCCTATACCGGCCCATGAAAAAAGTTGTTTTACATGAAATTGTTCCCTGGTGCCAAAAAGGTTGGGCTTCCCAGGTAGTGCTATTGGTAAATAACTAGCCTGCCAATGCAGGTAGACATAAGATACGTGGGTTTGATCCCTGGGTCGGGAAGATCTCCTGGAGGAGGGCATAACAACCTACTCCAGTATTCTTGCCTGGAGAATCCCATGGACAGAGGAACCTGGCGGGTTACAGTCCCTAAGGTCACACAGAGTCGGACCGGACTGAAGTGACTTAGCACGCATGCACATCAAAAAAGGTTGGGGACTGCTGCTATAGATTCTTTCCCAGAACTCATTCTACGCCTGCAGCCTCATGGCCCAAATCAGTGACTCTTTCAAGGAAGGAGGCTCATTGAATGATTTTTGTGTTTCCCCAGCACAGGCCTGGAACCCTCAAGGTGTCTGTAAGTATTTGCTGAATGAAGAAAGACTGCTGCCATGCTCTTTGGAGACTTCTCTTTCCAAATCCTTTCAACTTTTGAATTTCTTTGCCACTGTGGCCCCTCTCCAGCCTGGTACCCAAAACTGAATGAGGTTCTCTGAGTGGGATTTGACCAAGGCGTAACTGAACTCCCTGACTCTCAAAGATGTAATCAGTCCATCCATCTCTAAGGATGTGTGCTGTTAAGATCACGTTATCCCTTTGAGTGACCACACTTCTGCCGATGGTTGGTACTGCTGATCCCTCTGTACCCATACAATCGTTTGGAACCCAAGTAGAGAGTCTTGAATTCATTCATTCATATGAAATGTCTTCCTCTTGGATTGGCTCATTGTTTCAGCCTGACAAGGGCTTCCCTCATGGCTCAGATGGTAAAGAATTTTCCTGAGATGTGGGAGACACAAGTTCGATCTCTGGGTTGGGAAGACCCCCTGGAGAAGGGAATGGCTACCCACTCCAGTGTTCTTGCCTGGAGATTTTCACCGGCAGAGGAACCTGGTGGGCTATAGTCCATGGGGTTGCAAAGAGTCGGACATGACTGAGTGACTAACACTTTCACTTCAGCCTGACAAGAGAAATTTGGATTCAACGCTGAGGACCCAAATATTGGGAATTCCCCCAAAGTCACACCACCTGTGAATTTGTGAATCAGACCACTGATGCCTTCATGTGTGTCTGGGCTGTTGTTTAGTTGCTGGGTCTTGTCTGACTCTTTGCAACCCCATGGACTGCAGCCCGCCAGCTCCTTTGTCCATGGAATTCTCCAGGCAATACCAGAGTGGGTGGGTTTCCATGCCCTCCTCTAGGGGATCTTCCTGACCCAGGGATTGAACCTGCATCTCCTACGTCTCCCACATTGGCAGGCGGATTCTTTACCACTGAACCACCTGGGAAGCCCCTGCCTTCATGTAAGTCACAGGTAAAAAAATGGGGCCAGTTGGCAGGACAGGAGGCTGGTAGTCAATCAGTGACCCTGGGCTATCAGTGGTCAACAGAGATCAGTCTGTCTGTCAGGGACATGGGAACAGGGTGGCGGTGGGAGGAGCAGAGAACTTTGAAACCTCTATTGTGGATTCTGATCCCCCTCCTGCCCATCTGAGTGAGCTCGGGTGATTCTCTTAGCATTCCTGAGCCTGTTTCCTTATGAGTAAAATGGGTCTGGAAACAGACTCTATCTCATACGTTTGTTCCAAGGTGTGCTGACCTTCCCGTTTGTTCTGCCTGGTGGGGAAGCTGCCCTGTGTTTGGGACAGTGGTGCTGTGCACATGGAGTCTTGATACGCTGCTCCGCACTGTGGTTTGCCAAGACCACCTGTGCAGTGCAGCAGCTCCCAGCCCCCTGAACTCATAGTGCGCCCCAATACAGAAGTGGGTGGGTGTGAATTTCTGCTGCATCTGGGACACTGCATTAAAGTGAGCCAGCGTGGTTCAGGGCAGGGTTGTGACTCTCACTGGCTGGGTGACCTCATACAAGTCACAAAACTTGTCTGGGCATCGGGTTCCTCATTTGTAAAACAGAGGCACAGGGTGTCTCAGAGTCAACTCCCACTCGACAGTCCCATCAGCAAGCACAGGGAGGCCAATTTCCTCACACTTGTTATTTTCCACTGCTTTGATAACAGCCATCCTAGTGGGTGCGAAGTGGCAATGCATTGTGGTTTTGACTTATATTTGCCTAGTGATTAGTGATGTTGAGCACCTTTTCATGTGCTTATTGGTCCCTTGTATATCTTCTTTGGAGAAATGTCTATTCAAATCTTTGGCCGTTGTTGAAGTGGGTTGTTTGGTTTTTTTATTGTTGAGTTATTGGAGTTCTCTATATATTCTGGATGTTAATCCCTTGGTAGATACATGATTTGCAAATATTTTCTCCTATTCTATGGTTTGTCTTTTAACTCTCTTGATGTGCTGTTTTTTGGCACACACAGAGTTTTAATTTTGACAAAGTCCATTATCTATTGTGTTGTTGTTGTTGCCTGTTCTTTTCAAGTCATAGTTAGGAAACCATTGCCAAACCCAAGATTATAGAGATTCGCATATGTTTTTCTGTGATAGTGAATTTCTTCTAAATGAACTGTACACTTTTAAATGGTTAAAATGGGATACTCTCAAGAAACAAAATAACAAATCTTGGTAAGGATGTGGAGAAACTGGAACTCTTGTACACTGTTGGTAGACTGTAAAATCATGCTGCCACTGTGGAAAACTATGGAGGGTCCTAAAAAAATGAAAAATAGAACCACTGTATAATCCAAGAATTCCATTTCTGAGTGTATATCCAAGAGAACAGAAAGTAGGTTCTCAAAGAGATATTTGCACACCCATCTTCATAGCAACACTATTGCCCAGAGTCAAGAGGTAAAAACAATCTAAACGTCCATTGATGGATGAAAGGACAAAGCATGACGTCTATACACGATAGAATGCTATCCAGCCTGCAGAACTGAGGGAATTCCAACACACGCTACAACATGGGTGGACCCTAAGGACATACATTAAACGCAACAGGCCAGTCACGGAGAAGAAGACACTGTACTACTTTACTTATATGAACTATCTTTTAGGGGAATTAATGGGCTCCCCTGGTGGCACAGATGGTAAAGAATCTGCCTGCAATGTAGGAGACACGGGTTCGATCCCAGGGTCGGGAAGATCCCCTAGAGAAGGAAGTGGCTACCCACTCCAGTATTCTTGCCTGGAGAATTCCATGGACAGAATAGCCTGGTGGATACAGTTCATGGGGTCACAAAGAGTCAGACACAATCGAGCAACTTACACATATGAGGTATCTAAAGTAGCCACATTTATAGACACTGAAGTAGAATGGTGGTTACCAGAGCTTGAATTTATGAAGAAAAGGGAACTTGTGTTTAATGCGCACAGAATTTTGGATTTGAAAGATTAAAAAGTTCTGGAGATCTGTTTCACAACAATATGAATATGCTGGACACTACTGAAATGTACAGATAAAAATGGTTAAAATGGTAAATTTTATGTGGTGCATATTTTACCACAATAAATAGTGTTTATCTGGTCCCACCTCATAAACAGGGCTGAGACTGGATTAAAAACCTCATAAATAGATTTTTAATAAGGAAATGAGATTATTCTGCAAACTATAGCCCATCTTGGAACTCTGAGGTGAGGAGCTCCTGACAGGTGAATTTGACTTGGTCCATTGTTCTTTAGAAGCCTTTATCAAATGGAGCCTAAATGTACTTTCCTTTCTGTGGTTTCACGCTCTGATCCTGATTCTACCTCTTGAGCCTACAGAACAAGTCTACTCCCTGGGCCGGTGGTTGGAGGCAGCTGCTGGGATTGCAGCAGCCATGCCTGCCTGCCTGCCTGTCTCCCCTGTGTTGGCACAGGACACCCTATCTAGTGCCGATGACGGGACCTTCTGTCATAGCTACTGCTCCCCAGTGGGTACAGAGAGAAAGCGGGGCTTGCGGGACAAGCCACCTGGTCCAGCTTGTCATACAACTAGGGGAGTAACCAAACTGGGATGTGAACCTGGGTGTCCCTACCTCCCAAAGCCATGTTTCTGATGCTAGGCCAGATCACCTCTTAGCCAGCTTCCCCCACAGCCTTCTTCTCTATGACCCCCTGGTCTTTTCTGAGGTGCCTCTGTTCTGCGCCCCTTATCAGCCCATTCTTCTTGCAGTAAATGTCAGATAAGCTCCCATCAAGACAGAGGCAAGCTCTTCCTCTCAATACAGACACTGTTCATCTTCTCAATGATCCCTACTGGACACAAACCCTACAAGGCCCAATGTCCCCACAGAGGGAGGGGGTCCTTGGCAGAAATCAGTCCCAAGCCCCTGGAGCCCTCATCCCCCACCTCCTCCGCTTGCTAAAAGGAGAAGCCCTCCCCATTTGTCTCTCCTGGCGTACTTCCTCCTGGGAGTTCCTGCAAAGGAAGACGTGACAATCTCAGGATTAACAGCCTGTTTGTTTAAAGGGTTTATTACTGGCTCTTAATGCTATTTTGACAGGTGAAAGTGAGTCAATTATAGCTGGAAATAGCTCTGGCTGCATCGTTTCTTCCAGGTGGTTGCCCATTCCCAGCCAAGGGACTTTTTCTCTCTTTACCAAAAGGCAGCTCATCTCCTTCCCTTATATCCTCTGACCTCCAAATCACATAAAGACCTCTTTCCAGGAAGAAATGACGTTCAAGGCACGGAGACTGAACCGATGAGTTGGGGTTGCTGCAACAGCCCCGCTCTGGGAGGGGATGAGCTGAGCTGAAAGTTGCTCAGTTGTGTCTGGCCCTTTGTGACCTCATGGACTGTCGCCTGCTAGGCTCCTCTGTCCATGGAATTCTCCAGGGAAGAATACTGGAGTGGGTTGCCATTCCCTTCTCCAGGGGATCTTCCTGACCTAGAGATTGAACCTGGGCCTCCTGCATTGCAGGATGATTCTTTACTGTCTGAGCCACCAGGGCAGCTCCCTGTAGGGGGGTGAAGTGGGCGCTAAAGGGAGGCTTGACAGGTCAGCCTCCAGGATAAGGGATGTGGCCTAGTGAGCCCTGGTCCATGCAAGTATCACCCTGCTGCATCAGCCACGAGGGTCTCTCACTGCATGTTTCTCTGGGTCTTTCTTGGGGGCAATGCATTTCTGCACTGATACCTACTCTAATGAGACCAGTGTGGGTCACAGGCTCGTGTGCCTCGAGGGGTCACCTTTATGAGAATAGCACGAGTCCTTTCTGGGCGGCTCAGAGGGCTTCTCAGGTCACACCAAGTTAGGCTAAGGCCCAAGTGAAGATCATTCCAATATCCCTCGGAAACTGTCTTATGACACCAGAGCAAGACTGTGAACTGCCAGGTGGATGAATCACTAGATGCAGGACCAAGATGGGGGTCAGGACTGTGGTGGGTACATTTGTAACAGACATCTCATACTTAACATGTCCGAGAAAGGCTCTGTTGCTCAACATGCTGAAACACACACAAACTTCCCCCAAATTCTCCCATCGCAGAAAACGACACCACCAACCAAGCATCTGCTCTACCTCTAATCTTGACAGTCGCCTTGGATTTTTCTCTTTCTCTCACCCCTTGAGGTCCTTAAACAGAATCCATTGGCAAGTCCTGCTGCGTCTACTCCAAATGGCTTCCCTGGCGGCTCAGACAGCAAAGAATCTGCCTGCAATGAAGGAGACCCAGGCTCTATCCCTGGGTCGGGAAGATGCCCTGGAGAAGGGCATGGCAACCCACTCCAGTATTCTTGCCTGGGAAATCCCACGGGCAGAGAAGCCTGGCAGTCTATAGTCCGTGGATTTTGCAAAAGAGTTGAGCGACTAACACTTAGATACTACTCCAAATGTTCTAGCAAATCTGGCCACACTGTGGCACATTCACGCCCACCATCCCAGTCTAAACCACTGTTAAGTCCCAGCCTGGACTCCTGCAAGAGCTTCCCAACAAATATTTCTACTTCTCTTCCTGCCCCCTTATGGTTCCGTCTCCGCTCAACAGCTGTTGGAGGATCATTCTCCGCACGGCTCTCTGGGCAAGCAATACCCCTCGGTCAACACCGGCATGCCACATGCTGCCCATCTGCCGACCCACTTCTCCAGGACACGAGGCTCAGAGAGGCCAGGCGACTTGCAGAATTAGACAACCAGTGAGTGGAGGCTGCAGACGCAGCTGGGAAAGGAGTACGCCCCCCACCCCTCCCGCACCCCGGGGCCGCTCACCCGCGGACGGCGTGCAGCAGGCGCAGAGAAGGGTATGCGGTACGCACGTTGACGTGGTGCTTCAAGATGAGCTCGTTGACCCACTCGACCCGCTGCTTGCCACCCCTGGCCATGAAGGCGGGGATCCACAGGATGCTGCCGTTGAGGCTGTGCAGCCGCTGCAGCAGCTTCTCCCGCCACGTGGCGTTGACCAAGTCCTCGAAGGCCCGCTGGACGACGGAGGGGTTCATGGTCACCAGGTCAGTCTTGAGCCCCACATCCCGGGCATACTCCTGCACGGGGGCCAGGTTGCACCTGCCGGAGAAAAAGGCGGCAATGTATGATCCTTCGGGGAAAGCTGAGGCACCACTGCGTATCCTTAACTGTATCCATCCTTG
Source organism: Bubalus bubalis (assembly GCF_019923935.1). Lineage (NCBI taxonomy): Eukaryota > Metazoa > Chordata > Mammalia > Artiodactyla > Bovidae > Bubalus > Bubalus bubalis. The sequence continues at coordinate 55,856,013 of NC_059176.1, read as the reverse complement.
ACTCTCTTTGCTTCCTCCTCATCCCCAAAGACCCAGGGCATCTTCCTGCAGTTTCTGGTCCCTCTGGCATCCCTGTTCCTTCTTCTCCTGCTATGTATATTTATCAGGTCCTTAGCATATTCGTGGGCTTCCCAGGTGGCTCAGCAGTGGAAGAGTCCTCCTGCCAATGCAGGAGACACAGGCGATGCAAGTTTGATTCCTGGTTCTGGAAGATCCCCTGGAGGAGGAAATGGCAACCCACTCCGGTATTCTTGACTGGAGAATCCCACAGACATAGGGGCCTGGTGGGCTACAGTCCATGGGGTTGCAAAGAGTCAGACATGACTGACCATGCTCTCTCTAGCACATTCATAGAAACTTGCTGGGCCCAGGAGTGGTACAGTGCCTGCCTTCTGGTGCTCAGGATCTTGGAGAAGAGCCCTCAGCCCACATGGTGACCATGTTACAGGCAAGTGTGACCAGGTCACATCAGGTGACAGAGCGTGGGCTCCAAAGACACACTCCTGGGTTCAGAATTCAGCTCTGATACTTTCTACCTGGGCTCCCCAGGTGGCGCTAGTGGTAAAGAACCTTCCTGCCAATGCAGGAGACATAAGACATACAGGTTCAGTCCCCGGGTCGGGAAGATCCCCTGGAGGAGGAAACGACAACCTACTCCAGTATTTTTGCCTGGAGAATCTTTGGATGGAGGAGCCTGGCGGGCTATGGTCCATAAAGTCACCCAGAGTCAGATACGACTGAAGCGACTTAATATGTTCTACCTGTGTGACTCCAGGTAACCTGCTCAGCCTCTCTGTGCTTTCTGAGAGCTTCCCCGCTGGCTGAGGAACAGCCACAACAGCTTCTGTGATGAAGATCACAGCAGGGCCCCCTCCCAGGGATGAAAGCAGTGCCCAGACACCCACGGTACTTAGAAAGCTGCTGGACCACAGGGAGAGCTCAGTACATGTTCAGTTACCAGCATCCTCCCAGGCAGGAGGTGCTTCAGGTGGTCTTCCGGAGGGGGTAACCATGGCGGGAAGTCTAGGAGGATGGAAGAGCAGAAGCCCGTTTGTGGATGAGGCTCCTCAGGAGAGTGTTTCTCCAGCTTGCAAGAGCTGGAGAATCACCTCAGGCACTGGTTAAAAATACAGACTCCCTAGGTCCCTCACCTGGAGATCTGGATTCAGCAGGCGAGTTGAGGAATTGATAGCTATTTTTACAAGCTTTTCAGCTGAGTCTTATAACCGGGCAGCTTAGAAAACATCACACTGCGGCATTTTAGTCCCAGTGAATGTATTCCCGGGGCATAGCAGTGTGGACCCGTGCTGGTACGTAGGGGAAGGCTGGTGATCTGGTCTGAGAGGGGCATATTGTGCAGTGGGGATGAGGCTGGAGAGGCAAGCAGGGTGAGATGGCAAAGGGCCTGTGTGTCAGGGGTGCTGGCATCTGGCATCAAATGGGGGTGTGTACACAGCTGGGCCATCTGCCTTTTGTCCCTAAAGATCTCACAAGTCTGCCCCACAGACACACAGATCTGCAAGAGCCAAGGAGTCAAGGTCAAAGGACAGCCACATGTTGCTCCAAGTGGCTCCCTCTTTTCTAAGTGTGTGTAGACCTCTGTGGATGTGGGTCCCAGGAGAGGCAAAGCAGGCTGTAGCCGAGCCTCTCCAAGTGTGGTCCACGCATCGGCACAAGGGCATTAGTCAGGCCTCACCCCAGCCCTGATGACCCTGCCTCTTGATAAGCTCAGATGGTTCATATGCTCGTTGAAGTTCAGAGACAACCAGCCCAAATACCCATTTTACAGATGATGAAACTGAGGCCCAGAAAGGAGAGTGACACACTCTGAGTCAAGTGACAACGGGTAGCAGAGCCAAGACCAGACTCCAGATACCACGCTGCTCATCTCTCTGGGCAAGTGTCCATAACAAACAAACAAAATGCTAACTAGAACCTGCCATGGCCTCTGAAAATCTTGGGGTCAGGCTGGGTGGAGCAAAGAAAGATCACCATGAAAATCAGGTCACCTCTGTCCTGGTCCCCAGGAGGTGATTGGACCCTCTGCATTTTTAATTTTCTTCCTACCGAGGCCTTCCCTGGTGGCTCAGGTGGTAAACACTCTGCCTGCAATGCAGGAGACCCAGGTTTAATCCCTGGGTCAGGAAGATCCCCTGGAGGAAGGCATGGCAACCCACTCCAGTATTCTTGCCTGGAGAATCCCATGGACAGAGGAGCCTGGTGGGCTACTGTCCATATAGGGTCAAAAAGAGTCGGACACAACTGAGTGACTAATACTTTCACCTACCCTCACCTCTTCTCTGGCTTCTAATCAGACAAACCTGCCACTTCCCTCCCCTTCTCCCCTCCGTCTCCAATCTTTAGACTCGAGGGCTTTGAAAAAAAGAGACTGAGCCACTGGGGACACCAGGCACAGACAGAACCAGGCAAAAGACAGCAAATTAAAACACGGGTGGTTGCTGGGCTGTGGAGGCGCGTCCATCACAGCAGACACAGGAGTTAGTACACCATCTAGTCCCACGTCCTGAGGTCCAGGGAGCTCTGTGCTAAGGCCACTTCCCAAAGCTGAGGACAAGACTCTCTTTGCATCAAGATGGTCCCAATAGAAACGTGAGACGCGGTTCCCCCAGGGCTGGGGTGTGTTTGGGATGAAATTCGAGGCTCTGTGTGCCCTACTTTTGAACAGGGGACAGCAAGGCCTTGTTTCTGAGTCTGTCTGGGTTGGGGGGGTCAGATGTCAGCGCCAAATGTGTCCTCAGGTGACTGGAAAATGAGAGGTGACACTTTGGAGAGAATAATGGTCAAGTACAAACCCAAGTTTCTCTGTTGCCCCCTCACTCCCCAGGTTTTGTCTAAAGGGTAATAAAGATACTGGTAGAGTACACCTTAAAAGAGTTTTATAAACTTGGACCAAAAACTGGCCAAGAGACTATTTTTTTTTTACTGACATTTTGTCCTGGGCTCTATCAGCAAATTTTTCTGTAAAAGGCCAGATATTATTTTAGGCTTGTGGGCTGTATGCTCTCTCTGTTTTGATTCTTCAGCTTTGCCCAACTAATCCACTGCTGTGAGAAAGCAGCCATTGAGGAAATGAGAGTGAATGAGCCTGGTTGTTGTTTCAATAAAACTTTATTGGTAAAAACAGGCTGTGGGACAGAGTCTGCCTGCTTCTGTTCTAAATCAGTGATACTCAATCTTGGTTGTACGTCAGAAGCCCTCAGGCTCCCTGGGCTCTGACCCTTCAGATGGATTTAAATGGTCTGGGGCACAGCCTGGACTTTGGGACTTTTCAAGGCTACCTGAGCAATTCTAATGCACAAGGATCTAAGCCAACAAGCCTTGTTTCAGCCTCTTGGGATAACTGGCAATGCCTGCCACTCTGGGTCCAGAGTACCTATTGCGGTTACCTGATGACAAAGCTGTGGGTGTCAATCTCCTGCCCGCAGCCGCTGTTCAGCAAGACCCCGGAGTTGCCCACGATGGCACATGTCCCAAAGTGCTTGTTTTTCAGTGGAGACGTTCTGGGGAGAAGCTCATAGAGGTTCTGGGACACGTTCATTGTGCTGTCTCGGTCGAAGATGTAATGAATAATGTCTCCAGGTTTCAGGGTCCCCTTGAGGACAGAAATGTCCTTTTCAGCATCCAAGAACTTTAAGATTTGCTTCCTGCAAAAGCCAAACACACATGAGAAAAAAGTCTGCTGTTGCCAGCTGCCTTTTGCCCGCCTGACTTTTCCTCTCCTCGGTCACCCTGCAGAGCTGCTGCAGACCCTCATCCAGGTGAAGTGAGAGGTCAGATGCCCTCTGAGAACGGGTTCCAGGCAGACTGGCAAAATGGTCCCGAGGCCAATCTGGTGGCTGTGCCCACACTCCATTTCTAAGAGACAAGACACCCACCCTGGGAAGTGACGTCCTTAGGACTCAATGCGAGTTCATCACGGAGGGACCTGGAAGGAAGGGTGACCCATCGAGCTGGTTTGCCTAGGAAAGCACGGTCTTAGACTGAAAGCTGTGTGCCCCAGGGGCAAACTGTGTCCCTGAATCTTGGGCAAACCCAGACTGTAGTCATCCTATGTCAAACCCCCTTCTCTGAGCGGGATTCGGGGTCACCATCTGACAAGCAGTCCTGAATTAGGAACAGGAGACCGAGATGGCCCTTGTCCCTTCTTCCTCAGAGCCCATCTTCCTCCTGGCAGCCTTGTCTGGGCGCAGCGCGGGTGTGTCAGTACTCCCCCGCGGTGGGCCCGAGCACACGGCCTGAAGTCTGTACACTGGTCCTTTCTGGGTTGTGTGGTTTATGGCCCTCCTCACCGCTATCTAGCTTGGACTTTGTCAATTGTGATTTGCGAAGCTCAGAGAGGCCTGGTCCCATAGAGCGCATTACTTTGTGTTGAGGACAAAACAAAAGGACATCTCTCTTGGCTCCAGGGTGAGTTCTAGGGGGAAAGTTCCAGAATCATCTAGCAAAGCACATAAATGGGATGGGATGCGGTCAGAAAAGGGGCCAGAATCCTCTCAGAATCCCCTGGGGGAATTTTACCCCAAGAAGCTGGGGATCCTAACTGGAGGTTTTGTTGTAAAAACTGTATATGTCCCAAGGGCTTCCCTGGAGGTTCAGATGGTAAAGAGACCACCTGCAGTTCAGGAGATCTGGGTTCAATCCCTGGGTCAGGAATATCCCCCTGGAGAAGGGAATGGCTTCCCTCTCCAGTATTCTTGCCTGGAGAATCCCATGGACAGAGGAGCCTGGCAGGCTATACAGTCCATGGGGTTGCAAAGAGTCAGACATAAATGAGTGACTAACACACACACACACACACACACACACACACACACTGCCCCAAAGATTTTTAGAAATGATTCAAGTCATCAGGAGAAAGAAATCTGGTACTCAGATCAGCAGGAATTAACTTCACTTCCTGTAGCAAGCAAGCCCCCATATAGAACAGATAGGATGAGACTGTTCTTCTTTTCCACCAAGCTCCAGAGGGACAGGACCATCACACATTTTGCAAATGTAAGGATTTGCAAGGTTGCTGCCCCACTGAACAGACGGTAACACTGATCCCTGACAGTCTGTGCGCTCTGAGATGGTTACAACCTGTGATGTATCCCGTTGGGGTGCACATTCAATCACTTGAGGAACCATAAACAATTCAGAAGGTCCAGGTTGACGCCTGAGAAATCCTGATTCTCAGCATGACCCGGGTCTCAGCACGCTTTGACAGGCTCCACAGGGGACTCAGGTGGGTCCAGGTTTGGGAGCCTTTGGCATTGCCCAAGGGTGGCTAGAATGCTTGACAGGGCATGACGCTCTATTTCCACTGGTTTTGCCTTATTAATGACCCGAATCTTGCATTTTCATGCATGGGAAACCACCCTTGATGAATAATTTCTATCTCCTAATGGAAAACAGAGACATTGTTTTTATTTACTGAACCTTTACCAAAGATGACGCAATTGACAAACTAATACGGCTTGGAAATCGCTGAAACCTTTGCAATTACTTACCCCAGAGTATTTAAAAGCAAAGAGCCCCCAGAAAGCCCATAGAGAAACTCCTCTGTGCCTGAATTAATTTCTAACTAATTATGAGAAATTACCACCAATTATTAAACAGCATTCCAAATCACTCACAGAATCTTTATTATGAATAATGTTGGTGACTAATTGAAGGAAGATGAAGGAGATCCTTTTCCCCACTGGGTGAAGGCACGTTGTTCCTGCTGAGGTGGCTATGCGCTTGCAGGCTCCCCACAAAGGCCTCAGTCTGTTCTTCCCCAAAGGGGTGGGGATATCCTTTTCTCTACCCGGTGGTGGGAGAAAGGGCAAGTGGAGATCACAGGTGGGCTTGTTCTGGCAGAAAGTTTTCATTCACAGGTGGTGCGCATGTATGCTCAGCCACTCGGTCGTGCCCGACTCTTGAGACCCTGAGGACTGGAGCCTGCCGGGATCCTCTGTCCATGGGATTTGCCAGGCAAGAATACTGAAGTGGGTTGTCATTTCCTTCTCCAGGGGATCTTCCAAACCCAGGAACCAAACTTGCATCTCCTGCATTGGCAGGCAGTTTCTTTACCACTGAGCCACACTGGGGTGAATGAAAGTGAAAGAGTTGCTCAGTCATGTCTGACTCTGCGACCTCATGGACTGTAGCTCACCAGGCTCCTGTCCATGAGATTTTCCAGGCAAGGATACTGGAGTGGATTGCCATTCCCTTCTCCAGGGGATCTTCCCCACCCAGGACTGGAATCCAGGTCTCCTCAATAGCAGGCAGATTCTTTATCATCTGAGCCACCAGGGAAGCCTGGGGTGAATAGGGGCTCCCCAAACTATATGGGGCTTCCCTGGTAGTTCAGCTGGTAAAGAATCCACCTGCAGTGCAGGAGACCCTGGTTTGATTCCTGGGTTGGGAAGTTCCGCTGGAGAAGGGCTAGGCTACCCACTCCAGTATTCTTGGGCTGTCCTTGTGGCTCAGCAGGCAAAAAATCCGCCTGCAATGCACGAGACCTGGGTTCAATATCTGGGTTGGGAAGATCCCATGAAGAAGGAAATGGCAACTCACTCCAGTATTCTTGCTTGGAAAATCCCCATGGACAGAGGAGCCTGGCAGGCTACAGTCCATGGGGCAGCAAAGAGTCAAACACAACTGAATGACTAAGCACAACACAGCCCAGATCAAATATATGTCCACCTCCTAACTAGCTCAGTTGGTAAAGAATCCAGCTGCAATGCAGGAGACCCCAGTTTGATTCCTAGGAGGGAAACATCTGCTGGAGAAGGGCTAGGCTACCCACTCCAGTGTTCTTGGTCTTCCCTTGTGGCTCAGCTGGCAAAAAAAATCCGCCTGCAATGTAGGAGACCTGGGTTCAATCCCTGGGTTAGGAAGATTCCCTGGAGAAGGGAAAGGCTACCCACTCCAGTGTTCTGGTCTAAAGAATTCTGTGGACTGTATAGTCCATGGGGCCACAAAGAGTCGGACACGACTGAGCGACTTTTACTTCACTTTCACTTTCCTAACCCTTGGGAACTGCGAGGTGCTATATTTGGAAACAGCATCTTTGCAAATGTAATTAAATTAAGGATCTTGAGGTCATCTTGATTACCCCACTGGGCCTAAATCCAATGACAAGTGCCCTTTTTAGAGACAGGAGAGGGAACGCACAGACACAGAGGGAAAGGCTCTGTGAAGACGGGGCAGAGACGAGCGGCTCGGCCACACGATGGGGAGCGCCTGGAGTCAGCAGAAGCTGGAAGGGGTGAAGACAGAGTCTCCCCTGGAGCCTTCAGAGGCCACGCTCAGAATTCTGGCCCCCAGAACAGTAAGAGAATGCATTTTCTTTTGTCTGAAGCCATCAAGTTGGTGGAAATTTGTTCAGCAGCCTCAGGCCTAGTGCTCCCCAGGGCTGCTGACCAGGGGTCAGTAAGGGCAGGCTGGCAGCTATTAGGGTGTAAGACGAAGGCTGGGCCCCTCATCATGGGCACCTCAGAAGAGACCCTGAATGAGGGAGGCAGAAGGGAGGTGACAGGGGTCCACTCCTTCAGGCACTTTCTCAGCTGCCAGCCCTTCCAGCTAATCCTCCCTACTCCCCACACCTCCTCAGGTCCCAAAGCCAAGCTTCAAGAACCAGGGGGTGGGGTACCTGAAGGGGGCAGCTCCCCACTTTTCGTGATGGCCCTTCCGGCAGCTAAGGTCAAGGCTGATTACCGGGCCCCTGACCCCCCGTTCTCAGCCTTCTCCCCCTGATGTCAGAGCTTTCCCGCCTGGTCCTGGCTACCACACCAGCATCCCCTCTTCCCTTCCTCCCAAGGGGTGCTCCAGCAACGCTGAGCACAGACACCAGACTTCAGGCAGCAGCGTGGCATGCCTGGCAAACTCCTAAGTATCCCTCAAAACCCACTGCTCCTGGCTAGGTCTCTCCTGGCCGGCCCTCTTAGTCCCCTTACAAAATGAAGCGCTCAGCTCAGTAGGAGCTTTCCCTACCTATTTCTATGAGGTAACGCTGCCCATTGCCAGCATCTCACTGCCATGCTCTAGCTCTGTGACACCTGTGTCTCCTGCGAGCATGTCTGATTCACGTCAGCTCCCAGCACAACATCTGCAAGGGAATGGTTGGGTACACTGACCAGTCTGTGCCGGGTGTACCGAGGCTCTGTCAAAGCCAAGTGGCCACTGTGCTGACCTTGGAATCCCTCCCCCATAGCTCCCCATTCCCACCGCCCAACAGTGACCACACCGCTCTGGAAACATCACTCCGTAAAGATCAGGACAAGAGGGGCTTCCCTGGGGGCCCAGTGGTGGTGAATCCACAGGAGACACGGGTTTGATCCCAGATCTGGGACGACTCCCCATGCCAAGGGGCAGCTGAGCCTGCACCACGACTACTGAGCCCACACACGGCGACTACTGAGCCCACGTGCTCTAGAGCCTGTGCTCTGCAACAAGAGAATCCACCGCAATGAGAAGCCCACGCACTGCAACCAGAGAAAAGTCTGCACAGCGACGAAGACCCAGCACAGCCAAAAATAAATCAATGAATCAATTTTTTTTTTTTTAAAGATCAAGACAAGAGCTGCTCTTTGGTTAAATAGACCCTCCCTTTGTGGTTAGGTGTCCCGTCAGCTCCTGGGTCACCTGCTGCTGGGATGTGACTTTTTATTTTCATGTCATCAGGGAGGGGCTTGCTGACCCGAGGACCACGGGAGGGGACAACTCTCCAGAGGCAAACGGGAGGACCCTCGCCGCTGAAAGCTGGGGATGGATGATGGAAGCAGCAAGGACTGCTGCTTCAGGCTCCTCCGGAAGGAAGCCATCTGTGATCTCTGTGCCCGCTCTCCTACCCCCACCAGGCTTTCTCTGCTGCTGACCCAGAGCCTCGCTCCTTCCAAAGCCAGGACCTCAGCTGGCTGCTCCTGCCCCCTCCCCACTCCAGTCGCGGCACACACATGTTGGGCTGCCGGGCTTGTCTTGGGTTTTTATTTCCAATTGATTGCTTAGAGATGAAACCTGCCTTGGCTGGAGGTAAACATTTTATTTCTATCCTGACTTGCTTAGGTGATGGAGAGCGGCAATTTGCTGGCTTGTGCCGAAGAAGGCCAAGTCTGTCTCTTGTCCTAGAGGTAATTACCACTACCTGATCCTCAGAGAGAGCGTCTGGTTGTGTCTCCATTTGGCCGAGGCTGGCTGGATGTTGTGCTTAATGCTTTCATTACTTCTGTCAACAACAGCTGGCGACGAGGAGCCATTTATCACAACTTCAGCTCTGGAAGTGGGGGGAGAAAAAAAAGGGAAGAGGGGAGACATGATCTGTTAGCAAGCCAATGACAAGCCTAATCGTTTTGTTTTTGCACGAGCTTGAATGTAAACTTCTTCGGAGGAGCAAAATTGCAGTTATTACCTGGGAAGGGAAGGAAGTCTATTTATCTTCTAGAATGCACCAACTCTCTCCCTCAGGTATAACCTACATATATTCTGGGAGACAGGAAAGGGGGTAATAAACTATCTTTCTCACCTCTCCCACCCACAACGTTTCCTCTGAGTGAAACTTAGCAGTCACTGTCGGAATAGTAATCCTTCTTCAAGCCACTTTTGCAAAACTCTGCAGAGCACTTGCATTAACAACCTCGTATCATAAGACGGTTTGCAAACTTAATAAAGAGGAAAACAAAAACTCATACTGGGGCAATGGGATGTAGCCTTATCTCATTATCCCTCGTTTGTAAAATGCCTCTTCAAATACCCACCTTGTTCCAGAGTTATTTGTGCTCTGTTTCTCTTCCCCACTAGACTGGCAGCAGGGGACCTCCCTCACTCATTTCTACATCCCCCAATGGCCTAACATAGCAGATGCTCAATAAATAAGTGGTTGCTGAATTTGAATTTGACCCTAGGGGAGCCTGGATGGATGAAGTTGCTGGCTGGCTCTGAATGCCTGAGGCCACTCATACATAATTCTGGGTGCGTACCACCATCTTCCCACCTGACTCAGGCATTACAGGACCTGCTTGAATTCAGCTGCTGGAAATCTATGCTAGTGGGTTTCTAAGAAACCAGGTTACAATTACATCTCTAAAGGCAGCGCGGGAACCACGGTGATGCATGTGGGTCACATCGCAAGTTCCTTTTGTATGTGCGGATAGCACATTCTCTCAGTTAGAATGACAAGTGGATTTGTGATGCCAAATTCTGGAGCTTGAAAGGATTCAAACCAAACATCTATGTCCTCTGCATTTACCTTGGAACAGCCATGCTAAAAGAGATGAAATCCTTTTAACAGGTCTAAACCCAGGGCTCTATTTTGCTTTTTGTAGGTAGAGAAGAAATTTATTTGGGGGACTCACTTTCTCCCCACATACTTCCATTCCCAAAACTTCTGACTCCTCTGGCTGATACTACTTGTCAGAGATTCAAAAATATGCAACTTCAGCAGAGAACATAAAATTCAAGGGTTTTGAGTATTCCTCCAGCTGACAGGCCTAAAGAGAGCTATCAAAGCAAACAGAAGACTTGACCCTTTGCAATTTTTGCTGTTTTCATGAACAGAGGCAGAGGATGTAGTGGAAAGATTTCACAAGCTGTGAGACTACAGGCAAATTACTTTATCACTCTGAGCCTCAGTTTCCCCGTTTACAGAAAGAGGGTGTGGAAGAGGAAGATATTCTCTGAATATGATTGGCACGGTCCAACCATAGCCAGTGGCAAGCCTGGGTCTGTTGGCTTGTAAAGCATTTTCTCACTCTCCAGCATCAAGCTATCCTCTGGCCAAAACTGTCATTTGGGGAAACACTCTTTTAGATTTAGAGTGCGCCTTCAGTAATCATGGGCTTCCCTTGTGGCTCAGCTGGTAAAGAATCCACCTGCAATGCGGGAAACCCGGGGTTCAATCCCTGGGTTGGGAAGATCCCCTGGAGAAGGGAAAGGCTACCCACTCCAGTACTCTGGCCTGGAGAATTCCATGGACTGTATAGTCCGTGGGGTCACAAACAGTGGGACATGACTGAGTGACTTTCACGTCACTTTCAATAATCAAGGTTAACAGTTCTGAGATGACTTCCTAAATATTTTTAAGAGGTCTCAACAAAGTTTCTGAGTGCTCTATTTTCCATCTTTATCTCTCCCCATGAAATGGGGTGGAAATCCTGATTCCTTTCAGAGTCTCCATTATTTGGCAAAAATTCAAGTTATGAATAAGCACTCAAGCGCCTCCAAGCGGGTGGGTCCTTTTCAGAAAGACTCTTACCCATCTGAATTTTCCATCTCCGCAGCCTCTAGACTGGGGCCATTTTCTGGGCTCTTCTACCAACAGCTCCCCGCCACCCCCCTACACACACTGATTAGAGAAATGCAAAGCCAAAGTGAAACGAAACAGATCTATTTGCTAAGTAAGAAGGGCACCATCCAGCAAAGAGGAGAAGCAGATTAATAGCTGCCTTACAGCAAAAACAAATGAACACAAAATCTAATTTACAAACCTATTAGATTTGCTATGTAAGCTGTTCACAGCTGATCTGATTGTACCTCTGCCTCCAGAATTCCTGCAAGACAAAGGAAATGCATTATTTATAAATCCAGCTCTTTTTTGCAAAGCCCTCTTCAGTTGCCAAGAGCGCCTGCAGCCCACCTTGGGGAAGTACAAAGGGAGGATGCATTCTCGCCGGGGCTTCTCCAGGATGGACAGCATCCTGATCTAGCCACAAATCCAAGCCTTTGAGGGGGAAGCTGACCTCAGGTCCTTTCCTGCCTCCCACTTGAGCACTGTTTCAATTTCCACCTAGGTTTCCACTTGAGAATTTCATCTGACTTCGAGACAGACTCCTCTGGGATTCATCCCCTCTGGTTAACCCCACAGGCTAGCATGCTTTAGCACGACTCAGCACCTGCTATAGCATGACTCAGCCGTAACTCTAGCCTGACTCAGCATCTGCCCTTCATCTTTTGTTTTCACTTACCTTGATGAAAGTGAAAGAGGAGAGTGGAAAGGTTGGCCTAAAAATCAACTTTCAAAAAACAAAGATCGTGGCATCCGGTCCCATCACTTCGTGGCAAACAGATGGGGGAAAAGTGTAAATAGTGGCAGATTGTTTTCTTGGGCTCTAAAGGCACTGTGGACAGTGACTTCAGCCAAGAAATTAAAACACTCTTGCTCCTTGGAGGAAAAGATACGACAAAACCTGTACAGTGTATTAAAAAGCAGAGACATCACTTTGCCTACAAAGGTTCGTATAGTCAAGGCTATGGTTTTTCCAGCAGTCATGTACAGATGTGAGAATTGGATCATGAAGAAGGCTGAGTGCCAAAGAAATGATGCTTTTGAGCTGTGGTGTTGGAGAAGACTCTTGAGAGTCCTTTGGACAGCAAGGAGATCAAACCAGTCCATTCTAAAGGAATTATGCCCTGAATATTCACTGGAAGGACTGATGCTGAAGCTGAAGCTCCAACACTTTGGCTACCTGATGCAAAGAGCTGACTCATTGGAAAAGACCCTGATGCTGGGAAAGACTGAAGGCGGGAGGAGAAAGGGACAACAGAGGAGATGGTTGCATGACATCACCGACTCAATGGACATGAGTCTGAGCAAGCTCCGGGAGTTGGTGATGGACAGGGAAGCCTGGTGTGCTGCAGTCCATGGGGTCACAAAGAGTCGGACATGACTGAATAATGTGACTGAACAACAACAACTTGTGGTGAGATGTTGTCCACCACATTGTGTCCAAACTTAAGATCTCAGACGTTCAACAGAGGCAGCGAGACCGACGCCACCAGTGCCTCCAACCAAATGTGAAAATGATTTGCTTTTTGGAGGCAGGAAAAATAATAGCAGTGTGACTTTGTGGAGGAGCAGGAGATGGGTAAGTATTAGTGTCCTCTGCTTCTTCCTCTGGAGGATAAGCTGTGGGCGTCAAAGCACTCTAAGGCCCTTTCCAGTCCCACCGTCTCTTCAGTTCTGTCACATTCTGCTCTGGGTGGGGGCTATAGGGCCATGAAGTTTCACCCTCCTTTGCCAGTTGCACTGGGTCAGGGGAGAGATAAATCTCTTCCTTGGTATTCAGCCCACTTTGTGCTCTGTGTGTGTTTTTAAAAGTTGTATGTGAGATTGAGGCAGGAGGCAGATGGACCTCCCCCACCCAGAGCAAAGCTATTGGAGATTCATTCCCTCTTGACTGAAACTCCAAGATGAGAGTAGCAGGACCATTAAGAGAAGAGCCTGGGCCCTGCTCAGACCACAAGTTTCATTCCTGAAGTCAGGAGACCTTCCTGACCACACACGCACAGAAAAGGCTCCTTGGAGGCCAAAGGGGAGTCATGTTAAGGGAGGTTCTACCCAGACGCCCTTTTGGTAGAATCCATCCTGGCTAAGAGATGCATGCTCACACATGGGAGAATCCTGAGGTGTATCAGATAAAGACTGTGAATCAGGCAAATCATAATGACTGGCCAAAGGAAACCCAGAAGAAATGTCCCATAGAAGTAATTCAAATTGCCACGAGGGTGTGACTCAGCGACTCTATTTCTCCCCGAGTCCACCCACGTGTCTATCCACATGTACCGTAATTCTTTGTCTTCTTAATATAATACTTGACTTGCTTCACTATTTTTGTCTTTGTGGGAGTTCTTTTCTGCAAAGCTGAAGGCCGGGGCCCTGGTCACTGACCACTGGTCTAGTGGCTAGAATCTGGTGCTTTCAGCACTGTGAGTGAGTGAGTGAAAGTTGCTCAGTCATGCCTGACTCTTTGCAACCCCATGGACTGTAGCCTGCCAGGCTCCTCTGTCCATGGAATTCTCCAGGCAAGATTACTGGAGTGGGTTGCCATTTCCTTCACCACTATGACCTGGCCTCAATCTCTGGCTGGGAACCCAGGCCGTTGCAGGGCAAGGCCACCCAAGATCAAGACTAATGGTTAAATTAAATAATTTTCCCCACTGATTTGTAGGATATGTGGTTTAAGGAGATATTTTTCTTTTTCTTTTTTTTTTTTAGCTTTTGATTTTTTAAAATTAATTTTACTTTATTTTTAAACTTTACAAAATTGTATTAGTTTTGCCAAATATCAAAATGAATCCACCACAGGTATACATGTGTTCCCCATCCTGAACCCTCCTCCCTCCTCCCTCCCCATACCATCCCTCTGGGTCGTCCCAGTGCACCAGCCCCAAGCATCCAGTATCGTGCATTGAACCTGGACTGGCAACTCGTTTCATACATGATATTATACATGTTTTCTCATTTTTTAAAAGTTCCATCTAGACCTTCAGCCAAGGTGCTGCTATACTTCAAAGAAACAATTAAAATCACTGCAAAATCATCGTGTATTTAAAGAACACTGTGATTTAACAGGAATTCTGTGGGGGAAGCCAATGCCTATTTCCTCGCTGGTTTTAAGTTTGAAACCGGAAATCCTAAATTTCTTTAGGATTCACATACTTGTAGATATAACATTGTGTGTGTGTGTGTGTGTGTGTGTGTGTATGTGCGTGCTTGTGTGTTTATGTTTTCCTGATAGACTGAAATGTCTTTTCGACACTGTTTGCAGTAAGAATCATTCTGCCTCATAGCTGGATGAGCAGCAGCAGGAAGGGTGCTATGACTCACCCTGTGCCTCGTTCCAGGCCTCCCTTCAGGTCTCAGATTTCACCACACACAGTCTAGTTTTTAATTGCACAGAGTATCATTGGTTCCTCACGTTGCAATCAATGCATAATATCTCTTTCTTGTCTCTCTTCATTTCCCCTTGGGATGGCAGAGCACTCGCACTTCTAATTCAAGGGTCTAGGACTACCTGGCCAGCTCCGGCCTGTAATCATAATCTATTATACTTAGGTCAGAGCCCAGGGGCTCTCCTGGGCATGCTGCTGTCTACAAGTCATTGACCTTTCACCATGCCCTGACCCTGACCCCCGTTTTCAAAATCAGCACTCCTTGTCGGGAGGGAAGGGTCGCTGGGCCAAATATTAAGTCAAGTATAGTAATTAAAAGTGTGGTCATAGCTCAAGATTAATGAAAGGTTAACGGAACAAAAAGATTGTCTAGAACTGATGTATTATTTTTTTAAAATTATTATCAATGAGAAATTCGATAAATGGTCTGAAGTATTTGATTAAAAATCTGGAGGTGAGTTGGAGGGAAATCAGGTTAAATGTTCCCTGATTTATACATTTCAAGTGGATTTAACTAGTGTTTCTCAGACCGTAATAATGCTCCTATTCCTATCAGCAGTTTGCCATATTTTGTTTATCACCCATTCTACTATATACTCAAGTTTTCAAATTGACTCATCTTTTTAAAACTTCTTAACCTAAGCAACGCCCCAAGTTAAAATATGGGTTTCATATCATGAATATATACTCATTTGAAAAGAACACAAAACCATTATCCCCCAAAATATTTATCAATGGAATTCCTAAAATCATCTTACATTATCACCAAGAACTCTTGTAGCATCTCTGGAAAAGACTGAATTAAACAGTTAAATATTTAAAGAAGGCAATCCATATGAAATTGGTATGAAGATGGAAGAGAATATTTATCAAATCTTGATGAGGTATGAGGAGCGAATGTGAAGGACTTCTAAAATTCAGAAGTGTAAGAAGAAACCCTAAGAGGGAATGCAGACAGATTTGACTTCATAAAAATTTAAAATTCTGCTTATACAAACAACAAAGCTCAACAAACTCTCTCCAGCGTCCTTCTTGGAATATGAGAGGGCTCCAGGTGAGGGGAACCCTGCATTTGGGTATCTATCTGGTTTACTGCAACCAGGGGTTTGGAGAGGATGTGATGCTGAGTACAACTGCCTCCTACCATCTTTCTCTTCTCTTGCCTCCAGGCCAGGTTCTGAGGAGCACTCAGGCCACAACCCATGCACTTTTTCATACTAAGAAAGTAAGTGAAAGTTGTTCAGTCGTGTCCAACTCTTTGCGACCCCATGGACTGTACAGTCCCTGGAATTCTCCAGGCCAGAATACTGGAGTGGGTAGCCTTTCCCTTCTCTGGGGTTTCATACTAAAACTTTCTCTAATCCTGGCTTTCCCCTACCTCAGCTCTACTGATGTTTCAGGGTTGGTGTTGGGTGTCGGGGCAGCTAATTGTACGCTGTAGTATGTTTAGCCGAATCCCTGGCCTCTACCTGCTTTAAGGCAGGAGCAGCCCTCCCCACACCCCGCAAATTGTGACAACCAAAAATGCCAACAAAAATGCCTCCAGTTGTCCCCTGGGGCAGGGAGGCAGAATTACCTCCACTTGAGAACCTCTGCTCAGACTCTCGTCTTCCACCTGGTGCCTCTGAGATGAATCCCTGCCCCTGCTCTCCCTCACCAGCCAACCGTTCCATCACCTTCCCAAGCCCAACCCCATGCCAAACTCCAAGCCCAACACCTGTGCTTCTGCTCAAAACCCAATTTTCAATTCTCAGCCACCTTTCCCTTCTCCTCCCAAAGCGTCCCGCTACAGCATCTGTCACCTTTTTCATATTTAATTATTGCATGGGATCACAGATAGGGGACATGAAAGAAATGTTGTCATTTATCCAGTCTAAACTCCTCCTCTTATAGTTTAAGGAACCAAGGTCTCGAGATTTGGTTCGGGCTTCCGCTTCCTTGGCTGCTCGCCACACTAGAGTGGAAGCCCCTGGGTGGCGTGCACTAACCATGTCTTTTATTTTATCTAATGCTTTGACATCTGGGGGCTTGCTGACTTTGGAGGGGCAGCTTCTCTCAGGGTTAGCAGATTCCTAGAGATAGTAAACCACCGGCCTGGGAGGGCATCTTTCAAATGCAAACCAACCAATCTGGAGCCCAACCCCTCCCCTGCCCCATCACCTCCCTCTTTGGGATCTTACACCCTGGGTCACCATCCACCTGCCAAAATCAACCTAGAGCTAGGTACTGGACTTCTATGCATCTATCTGGTTTAATAAACCCAGGGATTACAGTTATCTCAGACACACAGGGTCAGCTCCTATGCCCCATAGTCTGCTGAAGTTATCCAAAACTGCCAGTCCTAAGCTGCTCACCCAGCCTCACCCTTGCTTCCTCTGCAAACCACAATAAAGGCTCTTGTCCACAGCTCCCCCTTCCTCTGCCTCTTAAGGGAGCTGGGGCTACTCCCTGCAGCCTGCATGACGTGGCATGCCACCTCTCTTGGGATCTGGGAATACAAAAAAACACCATTTTCAACAGCAGCCATTTCCCGATCTGTTGGCCTATTATTATTATTTTAAATAACAATAAACTATTATTGTAGATATTATCTAAATAATAGATAATATATCCATTAATATATAATATATTAATAGATATTATTATCTATTATTATTAAATAATAATAAATCTTATAATAAAACAGGGAGAGCCTGTCTTGTTCACTTCTTAGCCTTGCACAATACCTTGCTCAACTGGGACTTTTCTTCCTAAGTCTTTCCAGTAGCTTGCATAGTGTGTTCCCACGTATTATTTATACCTGTGCAAGACACTGTTCCACCTCTCAGATACCCAGAGAATGGGGCTACTGTCATTCAAAGAAACCCAGGCTGCAGATGTTTGGCTCAAAATGAACTGCATGAATTGGCAAGCGATTTTTTTTTTTCTAATTAGGTTTGGCCTCTATTGTTATTAAAATAAGCCTGCATCCCTTGTGACAGGGGAATGCTGAGACCTGCTTGGTTGAGTGACAGAAGAAGATGATCTGGTGAGAAAAATCTGCTAAAGATAATTAATCAACTTCTGAAATCATAGAGACAAAGAGGCTTAGA
This sequence comes from Bubalus bubalis, assembly GCF_019923935.1. Taxonomy (NCBI): domain Eukaryota; kingdom Metazoa; phylum Chordata; class Mammalia; order Artiodactyla; family Bovidae; genus Bubalus; species Bubalus bubalis. The sequence continues at coordinate 55,838,269 of NC_059176.1, read as the reverse complement.
TCATCCAAGTGAAAAAAATATATGGGAAAGCACTTTGCACACTATAAAGAACTCAATAAAACAAGGTGCAATGTTAGTAACAACCACTGTCCACCGGACCTGCCCAATATTCTCAGCCATAGTTACGATGGAGGTTGATTACTCCAAAGCGCTACATTTTGAGAAGTTAGTCTACTTTCCACCACAAACATAATACTCTTTCCAAGCAGTAGCTAAGATAATAAATAAAAATAGCATGTTACAAGAGAATACCATGCATAGTTGGATTTGTTTTCAGTGAAAAGCAATGCGCAAACCTGAAAACCGCGTTTCTGTTTAGCCTCTTCATCCAAGCCCAGCTGTGTGTAGGTAAGGTCACGTTCTAGTGTGTTGGGGTCTCACTGCTGTGTTAGAATCTCCCAGATCCTTGGTTTCTCACTGGAGAGTCAGGCTCGGTAAATGAACTTTCAAGAGCTGACAGCTTTAATTAAGAGTCTGGACCCAACTTAAACAGCTGATTAGTCCTGAGAATAGAAGATTAAACTGAAGCACAAGTCATGAATTTGCAGGTGACTGCTTCCTCCCTCACAGTTTCGGGAGGATACTGAATGCTGTGCACAGAAACCACTGGGGCTCCTGCCTGCTGCTCCTCCAAGGACACATGGTGAGGAGAGAGTGAGGGAAAGAATGATTTAGCGTCAGTCACATGAAGAGTGAGAGCTCCCAACAGGCTCCAAGCGTGCTTTTTAAACTGGCTTTTTCTTTTTTGTGGTGGTTGTTGTTCAGTCTCTAAGTCATGTCTGACTCTTTGCAACCTTATGAACTGCAGCACACCAGGCTTCCCTGTCTTTCACTATCTTCTGGAGTTTGCTCAAGCTCATGTCCATTAAGCTGGTGATGCCATCCAAGGACACATAAGTATGTGGTGCCCCGGACACATGGCGAGGCAAAAAGCAAGGAAAAGGATGATCTAGGGTCAGTCATGTCCAACCATCTCATCCTCTGTCACCCCTTTCTCCTCCTACCTTCAATCTTTCCCAGCATGTGGGTCTTTTTCCAAATAGTAGGCTCTTTGCATCAGGTAGAAAAAGTATTGGAGCTTCAGCTTCAGCATCAGTCCTTCCAATGAATATTCAGGGTTGATTTCCTTTAGGATTGACTGGTTTGATCTCCTTGCAGTCCAAGGGACTCTCAAGAGTCTTCTCCAGCACCACAGTTCAAAAGCATATATTCTTTGGCCCTCAGCCTTCTTTATGGTTCAACTCTCATATCTGTACATGACTAATGGAAAAGCCATAGCTCTGACTATACAGACCTTTGTGAGTAAAGCGATGTCTCTGCTTTTTAATATGCTGCCTAGGTTTGTTACAGCTTTCCTTCCAGGGAGCAAGCATCTTTTAATTTCGTGGCTGTAGTCACCATCCACAGTGATTTTAGAACCCAAGAAAATAAAATCTATTACCATTTCCACTTTTTCCCCATCTATTTGCCATGAGGTGATGGGACAATATGCCATGATCTTAGTTTTTTGAATGTTGAGTTTTAAGCCAACTTTTTCACTCTCCTCTTTCATCCTCAGCAAGAGGCTCTTTTCCTACCATTAGAGTGGTATCATCTGCATATCTAAGGTTGTTGATATTTCTCCCAGCAATCTTGATTCCAGCTTGTGATTCATCCAGTCTGGGCATTTCACATGATGCACTCTGCATAGAAGTTAAATAAGCAGGCTGACAACATACAACCTTGATGTACTCCTTTCCCAGTGTTAACCAGTTGTTCATGTCTACGTCTAACTGTTTCTTCTTGGCCTGCATACAGGTTTCTCTGGAGATAGGTAAGGTGGTCTGGTATTCTCATCTCTTTAAGAATTTTCCACAGTTGGTTGTGATCCACACAGTCAAAGGATTTTGGTGGAAAAATATGCATAACACAAAATTTCCATTTTGTCCTTTTTAAGTGTACAATTCAGGGGCGCCCAGTCTGTTCACAAGATCATGCAGCCATCACCATCTCTAGGATTTTTTCGTCCCTCCCAACAGAAACTCTGTCCCCTTGCTTCTTTCTAGTGAACTTGCCAGACTGTGTTACCTGAATCTCTCTCCTAGACTTACACTCTGTCCACCCTAACAGTGCTGGAGAACTTGTCATAAGGGGAAGCAAGTTAAGGGTACACGCTCTGAGATAAGACTCCCAGGGTCTGCGTTCTAACTGAACTAATCATTAGCTGTGTGATCTTTGACTACTGCTCCAGGCTTACGTTTGTTCATGGAGTGACTGTAGAGATTAAATGAGCTAATAAATGCAGAGATAGAGAACAGTGCATGACACATTGTAAAGAACTTGATATTGATGTTATCCTTATTTTGACTTTTTGCAACCTTTTAAAAATGCAGGGACTTCCCTGGTGGTCCAGGGGCTGGGACTCCCCACTCTCAGCGTGGGGGTGGGGGCCTGGATTTGATCCCTGGTTGGGATCCCCCATGCAACTAAAGATCCCCAGGACACAGCTAAAAAATCCCACGGCTGGGGATCCCACACGCTGCAATGAAGATCGAGGATCCCGAGTGCAGCAGCTGGGGCCCAGGACAGCCAAATATATAAATAAATAAGTACTTGTTTTTAGAAAAAGTCAAATCATCTTTACTTGAGAGGCACATGATAACAGGTAGCTGCCTAGATTTGACCTGTGAGCTATGCTTTCCTACCTTGTTCTCTAGGATCAGTTCAGTTCAGTCGCTCAGTCATGTCCGACTTTTTGCAATCCCATGGCTTCCCTGTCTGTCACCAAGTCCTGGAGCTTACTCAAACACATGTCCATCGAGTCGGTGATGCCATCTAACCATCTCATTCTCTGTCGTCTCCTTCTCCTCCCACCTTCAATATTTCCCACCATCAGGGTCTTTTCCATGAGTCAGTTCTTTGTATCAGGTGGCCAAAGTATTGGAGTTTCAGCTTCAGCATCAGTCCTTCCAATGAATATTCAGGACTGACTTTCTGAATAGTCTTCTCTAGGATGTTAGGAGCAAAATGCCCCTCCACATAGCATCTTTGCCATATGTCTCCTGATGACATCCTTCTGGTGGAGATAAGCTTCTACTGCCAGAGGAAGGCTTTCCTGAAGTCACAGCTCCAACAGCAGGGACCACAAACTCCTGCACTGCCAGCTCCTTATGTGGATCACAGTTAAAGCTGGAACAGGCCAGTCACTTCTGGACTGCCAGCCAGGGTCCCGTGTGACGGTACAGGGGGCTCCCTCTCAGCAGCTTCAGCCTTGTTGTTCAGTCGATCAGTCGTGTCCGACTTTGCGACCCCATGGACTGCAGCACGCCAGGCTTCCCTGTCCTTCACTATCTCCCTGAGTTTGCCCAAATTCATGTCCATTGAGTTGGTGATGCCATCCAACCATCTCCTCTTCTGTTGTCCCCTTCTCCTCTTCAGCCTTACAGGCAACAAATGACACTGCTGATAATATGATGCTTGCACCAAATTTAGGTTTATTCCCAGTGCCACCCATGTCTGGCACCAATGTGGTTACCCTCCTCCAGGTCCATCCACTCCACTTCCGGCTTCTCAGGTCTAACAGTCTCACTCAACAGTCCCTGAGAGGCCTTTTGCTGTTCAGCAGGTCTGATCATTGCCCCACAGCCCTTGGACCTCACAGATACTGAAACACCACTGGGCACAGAGCTCTGAAGAGACCAGTGGTATCCTTGACAATGGTGTTTCCATGATGACTGAGATCTCTCGTTACTGGGTGTTAAGTGCCAATGGGATGTCATGTCAGCAAGTTCTCGGGCTTCTGTCTTCTTCTGCCCTCCCCCCGAACACTCAGCTCCTTCTGCCATCCCCTCTTCCTTCATGCTTAATATGGTTTGATGTATCCGCTGGATGTGATTTCAGCAAACTTTTGTTTGTGAATCAGCTTCCATCAGCTGGAACAAAAAGATACCAGCTCACTCTTGGCTCTCCCCTCTGCTCAACCTCAGAAAACATCCGCGAGAACCGAAGGCTTTGATTCCAGCCAATTTCCCCAGTCTCTTATGCTAGTCATCCGAACATCAGAAAAGTAAACAACCAGTGGGATGCCAAGCGTTTCCCTAACACTTACTCCTGATCTTTCCTCTTTCTCATCATGAAACTGTCACCAACAACCAGAAGAGATACCAGAAAATTTGTCTCTCAGACCAGAACACTTACGGAATAAACCGAGTCAACAACTGAGGCAGGAAAGGATGCAGGAATTGAGATGACCAGTTCATGCGGGAATCGTCCTCCTCCAATTTACACTCATCTTATAAAGGAGACAGACTTTATAATACAAAGATTTTTAAGAGAATGCTGCACTACAAATCCAGATCATTAAAAACCCTAGAAACCAAGGCAGTTACAACTCAGAGGTGATACATATCTATGTAGTTGGTTGAGTTGGATACGTATCTATGTATGCAGTTGCAGCTGGTGAAAGCTATCATTAAAGAAGATTTCTTCAGTAATTTGTTGTTGTTTAGTCCCTAAGTCGTGTCCTACTCTTTTGTGACCCCATGAACTATAGCCCGCCAGGCTCCTCTGTCCATGGGATGTTCTAGGCAAGAGTACTGGAATGGGTTGCCATTTCCTTCTCTAGTGGATCTCCAGTAAGTAACTCTTGGCTGTAGAGCCTTTTGTGAGTCCCTTGTCCCTCCCACCCATTCTGAAGACTGCTCTACAGTGAGTCTGTGTCCCTTAACGTGCCCTGGTATCGTGGTCACACCTACAGCAAGGTTTTCATTACACTCAGCTACCACTGCAGCGTCACCTAGCATGTGGCTTCACCACCTAGACTGGGGGCAAGCCTGGGACAAGGTCCTGCTCATCTCTGTATTGCCATGGAGTGGGGGAGGTCATGTGTCTCCTGCAGATTCAACGTGCTTCTGAAGATGACTACTGGATGAATAAATGAGGCAAGAAAGCCAAGGCCATTCCTTCTCTGGAGAGAAAAGGGTTCAGCCCCCATGGTAGCATGGCTTGGGGAGGAAGAAGGGAAACCCCAGCCTCACTCCCACCCCTGCTACCCACCTACCCAGAGCTGCCAAGAGTGCTCCAGACCCAGGGCCTCTGCACTGACTGTTCTCCTCCATGGAAAGTTTTTCCAACAGATACTCCATGGCTCCCTCCTCCCTTTCCTCTTTTTTCAAGTCTTGATCAAATCTGACCTTCTCAGAGTGGTCTTCCCTGCCCGTCCCATTCAACACTGCATCTGCTGTCCCCCTCCTCCATGGAGGTCCTCCTCTCTCCCATCTCCTTTTATCTTTACATCACTTATTCAGTCGCTCAGTCATGTCCAACTCTTTGTGACCCCATGAACTGCAGCACGCCAGGCCTCCCTGTCCTTCACTATCTCCCAGAGTTTTCTCAAACTCGTGTCCATTGAGTTGATGATGCCATCCAACCATCTCATCCTCTGTCATCCACTTCTCCTCCTGCCTTCAATCTTTCCCAGCATCAGGGTCTTTCCCAATGAGTTGGCTCTTTGCATCAGGTGGCTGAAGTATTGGAGCTTCAGCATCAGTCCTTCCAGTGAATATTCAGGTTTGATATCCCTTAGGATTGACTGGTTTGATCTCCTTGCTGTCCAAGGGACTCTCAAGAGTCTTCTCCAGCACCACAGTTCAAAAGAATCAATTCTTCAGTGCTCAGCCTTCTTTATGGTCCAGCTTTCACATCCATAAATGACTGCTGGAAAAAACCATAGCTGCTTCCTTGATGGCTCAGAGAGTAAAGAATCTGCCTGCAATGCAGGAGACCCAAGTTCGATCCCTGGGTCAGGAAGATCCCCAGGAGAAGGGAATGACTCCCCAGTCTAGTATTCTTGCCTGGAGAATTCCTTGGACGAAGGAGCCTGGCAGGCTACAGTCCATATTGTTGCAGAGAGTTGACACGACTGAGTGACTAACACTTTCATCACTATATCATGCATTATGCACATGGTCTCCCTTTGCCACAGGACTGCAGCTCCATGACAGAAGCACTGCGCCTGTCTCGTTGACTGCTGTGCCTCTAGTGCCTGGACATCACGAAAGGTCTGTGAATATTTACAGATAGAAGGAACCTGCCTCCTCCCATCCTTGGTTACAACAGAGAAGGCAGCTGGCCTCTTCCCCAAACCCGATACCTCCACCTGTGCTCTGAAATGCATCCCTTCCAGTCTTCCGTGATTATTACTCTATCAACTATTTCTTCTCTCTTCCTCATCTTTTTACAGCTTCCTTTCAGCTGCCTAATAATTCTGGTCTTTATCTTGGTCTTTGTATATGTCAGACTCCATTCTGCAAATTTTGTATTGGTTCATGTAAGCCTCACAGTAGCCTGAGGATGCGGAAATGATGATGCATTGAGAACAAACGGAGGCACAGAAAGGGGGGAGATCCTGCTTGGGGCCACACAACCACCAAGCAGGGGTGCCGAGGTTTGAACGCAGCAGGCTGCCTCAGACCAGCGCCTGGTTGCACCGCCATGCGGCTTTCTCATCCCCACTTGCATTTATGTACGTTTGCTTGTCTCACCTCCAGTAAACGACCCAACCCTCCTTCGGTACATCCCTCGGCTACTTCTCTGTCTCTCGCCAGCACTTTGCAGACTTCTACACTATCCGTGACTCCTCACTTCACCATCTTCCCCTACCATTCCATTCTGGTTCATGTCCCCATCACGCTATCAAAAGTGCTCTTGTATGAACACCCTATGATGGGCAAGTCTGTCTCCATCTTATTTGAACTCTGCCGACTTTTGATGATGGTGGCATGTCCCCCTTCCTGGATTAGTAAAGTCAGGGCTTCCTGGGTCTGGCCACAGAGTGGGCCTGGACAAACCTTCTTCCCCTGGAGGAAATAAGCTACTGGGAAGAGACATGATAAATAGCCCCAAGTGGAGAGAAAGGTTAAGAGTCCTCGGGGCATCTTTCAGATTCCTTCTGGCTCTGGAAATCCATTATTTTAAATCATCTCTCAAACACTTTAAGGTTCTACTAATCATGACACAAAATTCCTCCTTGATTCTGGTCCCCTGACAGAGGGCACCCTCCCCAATTAAAATCTCAATTTTTCTCTATATTCACACCCAATAAGATTGTGTCCAGCACTGCTTTCTTTCAAAATACAGAAAATATTTTTCTTTCAAAATATATTAGTTTTTACAAAATTTTCAAATACCAAATATGGTTGAATTTTTTTTCAACAGCTTCCTGGCCCCCTCTCCACCAGAATTTACTCCCCAAGAGCGATGGCTTCACCGTTCCAGGTGACAGTCCCAGTGGCAAACAGACATGTTAACAAAACCCATCCTTAGGATGGGGGTGTGGATTCCAAGAGAGCAGTGAAAATCATGAATAACTTCCTTTGCTTGAGCTTCACCCTGTGCCAGGCACTGTACCAGTGGCAAGTTAATTTGCATATTTTGGTTTTATAAATAGGACACACAGCCTCAAAAAGGTTAAGTGATTTGCCCAGGGTCAACCTCAGCAAATAAACTGGCAGAGCAGGGATTCGAGTTGCATATGGTCAAACCACGTGTGCCTGCAGAATGCTGGCCCCTGTACCCTGCCCTTCGCCTACTGCACATAAGGGTTTAATATACAGTCAGGGAGATGCTTGAGACTTAAGAGGAAGCAAAGGTTATTCAGGGCTTCCCCAGTGGCTCAGTGGTAAAGAATCTGTCTGCAAAGTAGGAGCCACAGGAGATACAGCTTCAATCCCTGGGTTGGGAAGATCCCCTGGAGGAGGCCATAGCAACCCACTCCAGTATTCTTGCCTTGAGGATTCCATGGACAGAGGAGCCTGGTGGGCTACAGTCCATGGGGTCACAAAAAAGTCAGCACAATTGAAGCAACCTAGCACACACACATGCAAAGGTTATTCAATAAGTAGTTGTGAGACATGTGATGAGCTAACTGGGAAAATATTCAAGTCAGATTCTCCACTGGCACCACACCAATAAGGATAAAATATGATCTAGCCATGAAGAGTTATGCTTAGGAGCAGTTTTATATGAAAATTCATTTGACCATATTTTAGTCCATTTGGGCAGCCAGAACGTAATGCCATAGCCTGGGAGGCTTATAAACAACACTGGTTGATCACTCAGCATTCTGGAGGCTCAAGGTCTGAGATCAGGGTGCCAGCGTGGGCAGATGAGGGCCCCCTCCTGGGTCACAGGCATCTTGCATCCTCACAAGGCAGATGGGGTGAGGGGTCTTTGGAGCCTCTTCCATAAGGGCACTAACCCTATTCATGAGGGCCCCACCCTCATGACCTAACTACCTCAAAGGCTCCATCTCCTAATAACCATCACATTGGGCATTAGGATTCCAACGTGTGAATCTGGCAGGGACAAAAATATTCAAGCCATTGCACTTCCGTGTGTGGGCACTACTGACTGTGCCTTTGCCTCCTGCAAAACCTTAATGGAGAGGTCTGGCAGCCCTGAAAGCTTCTCACTTCATTCATGGCACATGGTGTGGACAAATCCGTGCTCTTTAAAGAGAAGCAGAACGCCCATCCCACATGCCGTGCTCTTGAACCCACCTTGCTGGGACTTGAAAGGCCTCTGCCTTAAGCCAGCCTTTCTTCCCTCTCTTTTGTTCACTTCCTGATGGACCAGCATTCATAGGCCGTGTCCCTATTAACACAGCTGCAGCCTTTCCCTGAGAAAATCCCTGGAGGGCCCCGGGTTGGGGAGGACTTTAAAGTCACTTTCCTTCCAGATGTTTGATGTGCCCCCTTCCCCACTCTGCTGGTCCCAACCAGCAGTCATCGCTCACAGAAACTCGCTGTCATCTGGAAGGGGGACAGTGAGGCTATCAACTAGGGGGCTGGAGTTCTGACTCCCATCAGGCTCTAGCTTTGCAGTCCTTGGCCTCTTGAGGTCTTGACGTCCTTCCTTCTCTGCAAAGCAGGATCCTACGGTGGGATCACAGTGAGAAGCCCCGGGTAGATGTGAGTGTTAGTTGTAATATTGTTATTGAAGGTGACGGCTGCTGCCTTGGGAATCAGAATAAACCACTGCTGCAGGCCACTGACCCCGTTGGAACAGCTGTCCTCAGGGAGGTTGTCTTCCACCAAGTGTGGTCCATTAGGGAGAAATAAACCACAGTGGACGGAAGAGGGTTTCCCAGGTGGCGCTAGTGGTAATGAATCACCCTGCCAATGCAGGAGACATAAGATACAGGGTTCGATCCCTGGGTCAGGAAGATCTCCTTGGGGAGGGCATGACAACCCAATGCACATGGCAACCCACTCCAGTATTCTTGCCTGGAGAATCCCATGGACAGAGAAGCCTGGCTCTGACTTAGCACATACGCACGTATGGATGGAAGAAAATGGGATGCAGAACCATGATTCCCGCTGCCACTGCTGCGCTGCCTGATGTCTCTGAGGCCGTCCAGAGGGGAGCCCTGCCCAGGAGTAAATTAGTGCCCTTTCTTTTCTTCAGCAAGACGTGCTCAGCTAAACAGCACAAGAGGCATGTCTGACAGTCATGTTGCCAAGGCCTGCGTGTGGCCTGTCCAACAGCCACGAGGCTGTGCTGGATGGAGCCCCTATGGGACCCGCAGAGCATGGCCTGGCCCCTGGGTGGGTTGACTACGTATCATTTCTCCTGAATGGACCCAGAAGTGTCCCATAGGTCCTAGATCCCCTCCTCCTTCATCACGTGTCAACACCTTCGGGTATTCTTTGATACTCTTCTCAGCTGCTCCTCCCAGCCCTTCCTTCTCAGGCCCTGCCCTACGTATCCCAGTTGCTCAGAGCCCACCCTTAGGCCTTGTGAAGCCCCTCTTCTGTCGTTCATCTACATGCCCACAACTCCCAATGCAACTTCAGGCATAGTGCGCTCCAGGCGCCAGAGTCACAGAAGAGGCCAGACACCCCCCAACAGACCTCAGACCTGACCGGCACTCACACCCCAACCTGCTCTCTCCCAGGGTTCTCTCAGGGAATGGCACCCACCTAGTCATGCAGAATCAGGGTGCTGTGGGCACTCCCCACCCTCTATTTCCAGGCCTCCCCTCAAGATCACCCAGCCTTCAGACTCTCCCACTGGAGGACAGCAGGTGCCATTCCCTTGGGTCCTCTGCCATGGCTTCTATCTTAGCTCCCTGTCTGCAGAGAAGCACTCCTTGTCAACTGCTCCCATGTGGGACCCAGATTTCCAAAATGCACGGTGCAACGTGGCACTTCCTCCTCGAAACTCTTCTGGGTTTCCTCATCAAGTCCCACTGCTTTCAAAATGAGTCAGCACAGATCCTTTAGCACAGCACAGGAGACCCTTTCCAAGCTGGCCCTCTCGGTCCTCACCTTCACCTTCTCACACACCCACTAGCTGCCTCCACGGAGCAACAGGCAGTTTCTGGAATGTGTCGGGTCACAAGATCGTGCCTTTGAACATTATCCTTTCTCCCCAAAATCCTTTATTCTGTTTTCCAAGTTTACTTAAGTCAGCATTTATGAATTGCCAGCCCAAGGTCGTATCCGGCATAAATATGTATTTGGTGGGGGCAGGGGGACTTGTATAATGTTGTCTTTTATAATTAAAATGCCAATAGTAAAAACTCAAGGGAATAGCCATTATAAAATATAAAACCTTGGGCTAGCCAAAAGCTTTGTTTGTTTTAAAAACTTTTTATTTTATATTGGAGTATAGCTGATGAACGACGTTATGATAACTGAAAGTAAGAAGCAAAGGGGCTCGGGCATACATGTATGTATCCATTCTTCCCTAAACCCCTCTCCCATCCAGGGTGGCAGATAACACTGACCAGAGTTCCCTGGGCTATACAGTAGGTCCTTGCTGGCTATCCATTCTAAATACAGCAGTGTGTGCATGCCAGTGCTGAACTGTTACACTGTATGGAAAAATCCAGATGAATTTTTTGGCCAACTCAGTATCAAGTTTTGGCTTCCTTTGAACAATGAGAAGTGCTGGCAGCCCTGACCCATATGAATTGGTGGAGCTGTGCCTCATTGGGAGTCCACATCACTCCCTATTGTCTTACACTGAGCTGTTTCACTTATTTATGTGACCTGCCTAGACCTTGAAGGCATCTGAGTTTGGGATCGCCAGACCCTCTACTCCTCAGGTAGCAAAGTCAGCTCATGTCACCTTGCCCATGACCATTCCTGACCCAGAAGTTTCACTTATGCCAGGTACAGCAAGCCTACAGGACCTGCGGGTATATAGCAAGTGGCATGTGTTCATGCTCAGTCGTGTCCAACTCTACAAGCCCCTGGACGGTAGCCCGCCAGGGTCCTCTGTCCATGGGATTCTCCAGGCAAGACTACTGGACTGGGTTGCCGTGCCCTCCTCCAGGGGATCTTCTCAACTGAGGGATTGAACCTGCATCTCTTGCGTTTCCTGCACTGGCAGGCAGGTTCTTTACCATCGAGCCAGCAGGGAAGCCCAAGAGGAATGGCAGGGGTTAGTCACTAGTTCTCTTTCAATGACAACTGACAAGATGCTGGTTGATAAAATCAATCACTGCAGAAGAGGACCACCCAGGGGCGCTGTCCTCCCCACATGCAATATTCCGAAGACAAAAGTTCTGAGGGTGAAAATTTGGGAGCTCCTTCCTCTCTGTGAAGTGGCACGAGGCTGCCTTCTGGGACTCGCTGATTGAGTCACTGACCGATAGACTAGTAAGAGGAAGCGGGCCTGGGGTCTGGAAGGACCCTCAGTCTCAGGGGTCAGCTGTGGCCTCCACCCACATCCCCAACCCATGTTCTACAGGACTCCAAGGCTCTGGACAGGAACTGGGGATGGAACCTGCCCTTCAGGTCCTCTCTGTGAGCTCCTTTCAGATTGCTTTAGAGCAAAGCCCAGACAGTAAAGCCCAGGGCCAGAGTTGAGGATGGAGAAAATAAACTCCAGCCCTGGTGCTTAAGGGCAGGGAAACTGACTTTACCCCCAAAAAACCCCACTGCATCTGGTAGCAGGTCGGGGGGGGGCGTGCAGGTGGGCGTAGGGAAGATGGTGGCACCCAAGGCTGCGCCCAGGTTGATGCTGAATCAGGTGTCTGAATGGGGGCTTGAGGAGGACTCTGCTTGGGTGGACAGTGGAGGAGTGACCATCACAGAGTTAACACTGCCTGGGCACTTACCACAGGGCAGACACAGACCAAGTTCTCACTGTGGATTTTTCTCCTTTTGTCCCTATTGCAGCCCCGAGAGGTGGGCCTTTTTATGACCCCTATTTTGCCTAGAGATGTTATGCATCCTATCCAAGAGTTGCAGGATTTGACCTAACTCTGTCTGATGGATCATCATCAAATCAGGAACTATTGCAAAAGGTGGGAGTGGGGGTGGAGGTGAAAGCCTGAGCTCAGTCAGAGCTGGGGCTTAGTGTAATAGGAGCAAACCCTGAAGAGAAGCCAGAGAGCAGGGCCATGCGGCCCTTATACCTGGGACACCATACCTCACTCCAGAAATGCTCGCAACATCACCTGCCTGCAATATCCCCTGCCACCTGCCACCACCTGCCACAGCTATGAGGAAGCAGTGTGAAGCCACACAGGGAATGTGCAAGGAACCTGGGGTCATCCCATCTAACTTGTTTCCTACCCCCTCACTCCAGGAGACTTTGGCCTTAATACTTGGAATGTTTCCAGCAGCTTCAGACAGGATGTTCAGGCTGTGCAGAAGGCTGGGAAACTGGTTTCTGTTCTAAACAAGCACAGGAAGAGGAACAAGGTAGGTTAACAGGGTACCCCCTCCTTTGCTTTTCTTCTTGCCCTGAGCATCGGTCCTGATGTCCAGGGTGGGCTGGGGCCCGAGATGGCATCACAGATACAGGCTTCCTACCTCCAGGGTCTGGGCTGGTGGTTTTGGGTGGTGCCCAGGGGACAGTGGCCCAAGTTCTCACTGAGGGCTCGGTATCTGGGGCTCCCTCAGAGCCTCATCCTCTTCCCATTTCTCCTGCTATCACATTCCTGTAGGAAATGCCGGGGGAGAAGGCCAGGGTGAAGGGGGGGACATCCTGGCCCCTCCCTGAGGCTTAGAATAATCAAGATGCAAAGAGAAGGGACTTTCCTGGTGGTCCAGGGGTTGAGAGTCTGCCTGCCAAAGCAGGAGACTCGAATTTGATCCCTGGTCCTGGGGGATTCCCCGTGCCACCTGCAGGGCCCGTGGGCCCATGTGCCCAACCACTGAGTCTGCACTCGAGAGCCCGTGCTCCGCAGCAAGAGAAGCCGCTGCACTGAGAGGCCTCGGCACCGCAAATGGAGAAAGCGCACGCGCAGTGGCGACGACCCAGTGAGGCCGGAAGTAAATAAAAAAGATGCAAAGAGAACTCTTTACCTGCAGACTTCCCAGTAGAGTGACCGCAATGGAGTGACAAGTGGACGGGAAACTTAATCCTTTTTTCCTACCTAGTAAAACACCCGCCCGTGAACGCTTTGCATGGGCACATTCGGAACTGCGTGATGCTGCCGGCGAGAACTGGGAGGGAAGCACAGGCCTACCTCGCACCTGGCCTCAGGGACCAGAGAACGAGATCTAGCCTCTAGTTCTCTTGATGGAAATGCCTCTTTGACCCAAAACTGTCAGAAAATGAGGCTGCCAGAAAGAACACAGGTTTTGATGAGATCCCTAACTCTACCTTCAGTAGCGGACTCTTTAAAATGGAGCTTTCTCACCTCTTACAATGAGTAAACCGTTTGGAGTAAGAGAGATGAGGAGTATGTGTAAACAACTTGGCAGATCCTGCTTTTATTTAATTTTCATTGTTGTTCCTGGTAAACCTTTTTGAGAAGAGGCCTTCTCTTCTTTTTGTTCCAATAAGTCTGTGTTCATGGAGCCCCTACTTTGTAATGGGCCCCGGGCTGGGCTCTGGGCTCACGGTGGGGGATGGAGACAGTCTCCAGTCTGAAGGTGCTTAAAATTGAAATTTGGAGACAAGAGCACACACTCACATACGCATACACAGGAAACACCCCAACAAAGGAACATAATCACAGCCACTCAGCCATACGTGGGGTGATGCTAAGAAGGAGCCAGGAGAAGCACTGATTTGAGACTGAGTGTGTATGTGGGAGTGGGCATGGAAGAGCCGATGGGGGGTAGCATTTTGTCAGAACCCTAAAATACAAGGGGGCAGCCTCAGAAGGGCTATGGGAAGAGCATCAGGCAGAAGGGTGTGCACAAGCCAGGGTCCCAAAGCAAGAGGAGCCTGATGTGTTAATGGATCCCAGTTTTCCCTACTGAAAATTTATGTTGTTTCTGGGACCTCCTCGCCCCCTAAGACGGCCTGTGAATCTTCATCCTCACCTGTTTATTGGTCCCATTTTTGCCTCAAGGTTGTGGCATTTTCCTACAACCCCCCACCTTTCCTTCTCTTCCCTCGTTTCTTTACCTTATGTTTACAAATACGTTTTTTTATTTGTAAAATATTCTCCTTCTGACTCTTCTCTGCCCCTGACCTGTTTCTTCTCTTTGCTTCTCAACCCTCTGGCAAGGCCAGACTGTAATCACGGCCCGCTTTGATCAGGGAGCTCTCTGAAATTTCGTATCACTTCACCACACCGAGGAAAGGAATCACTCACACGGCACCAGTTCAGTTCAGTCGCTCAGTTGCTTCCGACTCTGCGCCTCGATGGACTGCAGCACGCCAGGCCTCTCTGGCCATCACCAACTCCTGGAGCTTGCTCAAACTCATATCCATCGAGTCGGTGATGCCATCCAGCCATCTCATCCTCTGTTGGCCCCTTCTCCTCCTGGTGCCAGGAGCCCGCTGATGCCCCAGCCGGTGGCCCTGGAGCACCCTCATCCCAGGCACGCTCCCACAGTGGGTGTTCGTGCCCACCCTGCACCACCCGGGTGACTGCTTTGGTCTCTTGGTTCTCACGCTTCTTGGTCCTTCACCATGGCCTTTCTCTTTTTGTTCCTGCTTCCAACTCTCGTAGCTTAATCCTGGGATCTCAGCAACGTTAAAGATGGCTACACTCATAGCTTCAATCGTCTCCCTCCAGCTGGCTTGCAATCTCCATCGCAGCGCTGATCTCTCCACTACGTATTATTCCTTACATATTGGTCACAGTTATCTACCATCTAGGGGACCTTAGAGAAGTCCATCCCCATCTTGGGGTGTTATTGTCATGCCTGGAAAATACTGGGAAATGGGCCGGCTGCCTTCTTTTGTCCCTAAGCTCCAATAATTGGTGACTCAATGATTTTTAAATGTCTTCATTCCCACATAGATGAACTCTGTCCTCTTAAAATCATCATGTTTAAAGTTAAACTCCTCATTAAGGCACAGCTACCCCTCTGGATTCTGACACACACAGTGGGCTCAGCCATCCTGGATGATCCCAGAGTGTTGTCATTTCGTCTCTGTAACCAAGACTCCCTAATTCTCTCTTTCCATTCGCAGCCCCCTGCCCCCCAGCCCTCCCTCCATGCTGCTCCTAGAGATGACCCAGGTGGTCCCCTGCAGATTCTGCCCCTTTCAGCAACATACAATCTGCACATTCTAAACATTTCAAGGGTCCCAATTGTTCATAGCAGCTCCTCTTCAGCTTTGTGGGTTCCCTGGAGAATCCTTTAAAATGTATGGATCCTCCATACAGAAAAATGCCTAAAACTTTAAGAGGTTCATGGGCTTCCCTGGTGGCTCAGATGGTAAAGAATCTGCCTGCAATGCAGGAGACCCAGGTTCGATTACTGGGTCGGGAAGATCCCCTGGAGAAGGGAATGGCAACCCACTCCAGTATTCTTGCCTGGGAAATCCCATGGACAGGGGAGCCTGGCAGGCCACAGTCCATGAGATCACAAAGAGCTGGACTCGACGGAGTGACTATGGATCTCCCGAAATGTATCACAGGCTCTTTAGAGGTCTTTGAACCCCAGCTTAGACCAAAGCAGCCCCTCAAAGAATCTCATTTTTTGAGTTCTGGAGCCCCTGACAACTTGACTCTGCACCCTCTGTTCTATCCTGTTTTCCTCCAGCCTCAGATCCTCCTGAAGCCCCCACTCCAGCCAAGCCCCAAAGGTAGCAGCAGCTCCTTGATGGGCACGTGAACCTTCTTTGGCTCAGGCCATTCTCCCCATCTGAATCATCAACTTCTTTCTTCTTGCAGCTAAGTCTTGGACCATTCCTTCAAGTCCCGCACCAATCCCACCTTCTCCAGAAAAGGTCTCTCTTGCTCCCCGCCCTGTGTGGGCTTCCTCTCTGGAGCTCCTGTAGGTCTGAGTCATCAGCCATCAGCACCGTATGGTCAATTTTTGTTTCTACGACATGGCAAGGCTCACCCCTGAGGCCAGGTACTGTCACTAGGCTGAAATGCTTGCTGGCGATAATGAATCTTTCTGATTATGACTGAAGGAAGAAGGCTTCCAAAATGCTCCAGCTGGGCTCTGAGTGACGCCAGCTTTTCTATATTTTATTACACACACCCACGTGTTTTCTAAAACACAGTATGAAAGTGAAAGTTAGTTGCTCAGTTATGTCTGACTCTTGGTGACCTCATGGACTGTAGCCCACCAGGCTCCTCTGTCCATGGGATTCTCCAGCAAGAAAAAGACACATGTATCCCAATATTCATTGCGGCACTATTTACAATAGCTAGAACATGGAAGCAACCTAGATGTCCACTTACAGATGAATGGCTAAAGAGGCTGTGGTACATATATACAATGGAATATTATTCAGCCATAAAAGGAACACATTTGAGTCAGTTCTAATGAGGTGGATGAACCTAGAGCCTATTATACAGAGTGAAGTAAGTCAGAAAGAGAAAGGTAAGTATCATATACTAACACATATATATGGAATCTAGAAAGATGGTACTGATGAATTTATTCACAGGGCAGCAATGGAGAAACTAGAGAACAGACTTATGGACACGGAAAGAGCGGAGGAGAGGGTGAGATGTATGGAGTGAGTAACATGGAAATTTACATGACCATATGTAAAATAGATAGCCAATGGGGATTTGCTGTATGACTCAGGGAATTCAAACAGGGGCTCTATAACAATCTATCACAGTGGGATGGGGAGGGAAATGGGAGGGAGGTTAAGGAATGAGGAGACATGGGCATACCTATGGCTGATTCTTGTCAATCTGTGATAGAAAAACAAGAAAATTCTGCAAAGCAACTAACCTACAATTTAAAAAATAAATAATAATAAAAAAAAGAATATTGGAGTGGGTAACCATTTCTTTCTCCAGGGGATCTTCCTGACCCAGGGATCAAACACAGGTCTCTTGCATTGTAGGCAGATTCTTTACCATCAGGGAAGCGTGGTATACTGAGCATGATTTATCTGGAACACCAATCCTGCTGTAACCGGATGATGCTCCAAGTGGTACTGAGATGTGGGCAATAAGGATGCTGTGAGTTCATCTTGCCTGCTCATCAAGAGGCTTCACTGAGATGTGAGAACACTCACTGAGGTGCTGGGCATGTGGAAGACCCTCAGTGTGTACATCTGCCTTCCTCCTCCTTTAGAGTGACTTTTTTTCCTTTTAAATGTAGAGCAGGTGGTAGGTGAAAATAGCTCAGCACCTATTTATTATCCTGCTCTAGCATTTCAGGGCAAGGAATTTAGAGGCATAGCAAAAGGATTAGATGTTTCCAGCAAGTCTGAACTCACTCAACAGGGAAGGTACCCAGTGGTGATGCTGGGGAGCTGAAGATGATTGGTTTCTGGAACCTCATTTACAGATGGGGAAACTGAGGTCCTCGGAGCTCAGGGCCTGCCCTTGAGGTGGCAGCTCTCCCAACTCTTACTCACCTGTGATGATGACATGTTTCTCACCATCACACAAGAATTCTCTCCTCCATCAGATCACAAACTCCTCGAGCACTTTTTCTGTGCTGAGTTCATCTTTGCTTTCTCTACGATCCAACAAATGTTGGTAATCAACCCTGAATATTCCTTGGAAGGACTGATGCCAAAGCTCCAATACTTTGGCCACTGGATGCAAAGAGCCGACTCATTGGAAAAGACCCTGATGCTGGGAACCATTGAAGGCAAAAGGAGAAGGGGATGACAGAGGATGAGATGGCATCACTGGCTCAATGGCCATGAATTTAAGCAAACTCTGGTAGTGATGAAGGACAGGGGAGCCTGGCATGCTGCAGTCCATGGGGTCGTGAAGAGTTGAACATGACTTAGTGACTGAACAACAACATCTTTGCATGTCACCAGCATCTTGCACAGGGTCTGTGAGCCCTGCATGTGACAAATCGGATGTTTTGTGATGACTACATAAGGCTCATGGTGACAGGTACCAGTGAGCCTTCCCGAGGTTTTCTCCAGGGTCCTTGGGTGCCGTGTAAGGCTGCTGTTTCTGCACCAAATCGGGAACAGACTGACTCTTCCAGCAGATGTAGCCCATGGCACAGAGTGTGCTGGTTACACTGAAATGCTGTATTTGAGATTTAGTCCTTGAGCATTTACCAGGTGACATGCCCTGGGTATATAGAGATGAACAAGATGGAATGGATCTTTCCCTCATGAAGAATCATCTTGTGCAAGAGGAAGAAAAAGAAGAACAAAAGCAAATATATCATCATCTGATCCTGGCAGAAGAACCCTCTCCAGTGGCTAATCTCTGCCTGTTTTCAAGACAGAAAATAAAAACAACACCGCACAATGGAACTCGATGAAGACCCCAAATCCAAAAAGTTCAACACATTTTACTTTATTTTATCTCAACTGATCTCAACTCTCAAATGCTCCAGCTTCAGAAGGTTTAAGATTAGGTACCATTAAGCTGGCTAGACCAGCATTGATTGAAAAACCCTCCTGGATACTACAGGATGGAGGAGGTTGCAGACCCTTATTAATCTCCTTGTTATCAGCATGATCTCAGCCTGCCAGGAGCAGGCTTATTAGATTCTCAATTCTGGCCACATCCACATCCCCCTGGCTTCTGCGTACCAGGCCATGGAGCTTGTATAGCACCATGAATTACCCTGCTAAGAAAACTTTACCAGTGAGCAGGTCTTTGTCCATGGAATCGAGGAAAAAGGAAAAGTAGGTTTCCTCTATAAACCAGACGGACCTCAACGGGTCTCCAATCAGACAGTTACACGGGAGCCCGTATAACCCACTATATTTTCTCTTCTTTGACCCTGGAAAGGAATAAATAAATGAGTGTGGAATGCGGGTGGCAGGGGCTGTTCTGAGCCTTTCTCTGGAACTGACTCCCTCCTTCCCGCTCTCCCTCCTTACTTTCTTTGTTCTCCAAACCAGCACTTACTCTCTCCCAGGCACTGTGCAAGGGGCTGAAAGTACTGAACCAACGCAGCACAGATCTGAAATGGTCCTAGCCCTCCTAAAGCTACAGTCTAGCAGGCAGGAAAGGCACCATGCAAGAAATAGGGCTTCCCAGGTAGTGCTAGCTGTAAAGAACCCACTTGCCACACAGGAGGCATAAGGGACGTGGGCTCTATCCCTGGGTCAGGAAGAGCCCCTGGAGGAGGAAATCGCAACCCACTCCAGTATTCTTGCCTGGGAAATCCCATGGACAGAAGAGCCTGGCGGGCTACAGTCCATGGGGTCTACAAAGAGTTGGACACGACTCAAGCAACCGAGCAGCAACAGCAGAGGGTGCTGGGAGCCTGGGGGGCTGGGACGGGGCGGAGGGGGTCTCACCTAGTAGTGCTGCTGGGGGCTGGGCAGGAGCTCAACCGTCCTTGCCTTTTGAGTCATCCACAATATTGTTTCACTGGAGGATTCTTTTTTTCTGCACTGGGCAATTTCCCAGATACAGTGAGACATTGTATCTGGAACTAGGTACTTTTTTGGAAGATTAACTCACTCTCTGTATAAGTTCTACAAGGACTTGTCAGGGCTCTGCTGCCAAGGGGGCAGATAATGGTCCCAAAGAGAAGTCAAGTAAGCACAACGTCACGGCATCAACTTCAGTCATTTTGGGGTCTACCTCCATGTGTTTTGCTGATCCCACTTTACTGACAATATTTTCTTTAAACTGACTCACTTAAAAACATAAATGAGTTTATCATCAAAGGAACCCTTAATATCACTGCCATAAATAGAATACCAATATCCCTTGCCCTAAATAGAAGGTAACGGCAAAAATAAATAAAATTAAATTCCTGGCTTCCAGCCTGTCTCGAGGCTGTCTTTATCTGAAGTAGCAGATTGGTTTTAAAAGGCTCCCCTCTACTGGCCTTCGATCACCTCTAGAGGCCTCCCTCATCAATTCCTCTGCTTTTTATAACTGAGAATGGAGTTTGGAATTGGATTGCTGGCTGGGCAGGCCACCAAAACCACTCAGGAACCCCAAGAACTCTAGGGAACTGTTACTGCACGTGCCAACTGTGAAGTGGGGCCGTCAGCTGTGTGAATGATCACATCCAGGCCAAATGCACGAGGGGGCTTAATGACACAGGCCAGGTGGCTGAGCAGTTTTCTCTGGAAATTTCTATCACTTGCCCCAGCCGTGGATCAAGGTTATTCTGGTACAGACACTGCAGCCTCCTTAAGCTCACTTAAAACGTCAATTCAACACTTGTTTAAGATTTCTCCTTGCCTTACTTCACGGCCAGGGCCTCACTTTGGGAGGGGAAAGAAAGAGAAGCAGGTTAATCCACAGGGCTAAACCCTGACACTCTGGAAACAACCAGCTAGACCTTGATGAAATTCAGTTGTTTTTTTGTGTTGATTAAGCAGTTACTTTACACGAGTCTCAGTTCACTCATCCATAAAATGGTTTCTTTCCAGGGTTTTAATGTGTGTATGTTTTTTTAGGTTTTGCCATGTGGTAGGTGGGATCTGAGTTTCTCAACCAGGGATCGAACCTGGGCCCCCCTGCATGGAAAGCTCAGAGTCTTAACCACTGAACCACCAGGGAAGTCTTGTCCAGGGTTTTATAATACATGTGTGAAATAGCATATGAAAACTCCTGGTGTGCACACAGGCATCTGGCTGTAATAATAACCATTATTGATTTTTCTGACATCCATCTAAGGGTGAAGGCCAACACTGATGGGCAACAGGGATCCTCAGACAACCTTCCCCTGGTTTGACGGGTCAAGGTCTTTGCCTTGGGCTGGGGCTCTGCTGAAAGGCCAGGAGATCAATTATTCCCACCAACGCAGGGAGTGTGTATACAATTTGCCTGGGGTCTTGTTCCGATGCAGATTCAATTTCATCAGGTGTGGATTCCAGGGTGAGGCCTGAGGTTTTGCTTGTCTACCCAAACCCCAGATGAGGCCCCTCTTGCTGGGCCAAGGATAACACTTTGATTGACAAGGCTCTAGCTCAATGGTTCTCCCAGTAGGGGTTCTCTGAAGGAGGGGCCAAAGGTATCGGCATCACTTGCAACTTGTTAGTGAGGCCAGTTCTCAGGCTCCACCTGCTGAATCAGAAGCTGGGGGGTGGGGCCAGCACTGTTTGTAACAACCTCCAGCTCTGGCACCTCCTGCCCTTGGCAAGCGCAGCACTAGCTCAGGTCTGTGGTTGTATGGGCGTTGTCTGGCCTGAGCCTGAAAGGGGATAGACAGCTGCCTCTCAGCAAGTCCCAGCCCAGCAGGATCATCTCTGGGGATGAGTATTCTGGGTCTCTGTTCAGACTCACCCTTGAGCCACAGACACTGACGAAAGCTACTCACACGCAGGTGGTAAGGAAAAGGGCCTCTGGGAATCCGGTCTGGGAGGGGATGATCTGGGTTGTCTGCACCTGTGGCCTCCCCTTCCTTCCCCCTGCTCCCCTTCCCCACCACTCCATGACTTCCATGCAGTTTAGACTTTTACCAGGCCGTATGGGTCCCTCCACTGAAGTTAGACAGGAAGGCAGGCCAACGAGTATTTAAGGTGTCCACAAAAAGTGTATGTTTGCACATATACTTACGTGTACATACACAGTCCTAAATCCCAGGCGTTGGGAATTTGCCCTCCCTCTCTGGCAAGCGTATCCAAATATACTCATAACAAAGTAATGGTTCACATTGATGTTTCTCTAATTCTAGTACCAGTTCTTTCCTCTTTTTCTCCCTCTGCTCCTTCCCCATATGCGTTTTGGTACTACATTATTTTATGAATTAAATAGCCATGGAATTAAAGACGCTTGCTCCTTGGAAGAAAAGATATGACAAACCTAGATAGCATATTAAAAAGCAGAGACATCACTTTGCTGACAAAGGTCCACCTAGTCTATGGTTTTTCCAGTAGTCATGTATGGATGTGAGAGTTGCACCATAAAGAAAGCTGAGCACCAAAGAATTGATGCTTTCAAACTGTGGTGCTGGAGAAGACTCTTGAGAGTCCGTTGGACTGCAAGGAGATCAAGTCCATCCTAAAGGAAATCAGTCCTGAATATTCACTGGAAGGACCGATGCTGAAGCTGGAGCTCCAATACTGTGGCCCCCTGGTGCGAAGAGCTGACTCATTGGAAAAGACCCTGATGCTGGGAAAGATTGAACGAGGGATGAGAAGGGGATGATAGAGGATGAGATGGTTGGATGGCATCACTGACTTGTTGGACATGAGTCTGAGCAAACTCAGAGAGACAGTGAAGGACAGGGAAGTTTGGTGTGCTGTAGTTCATGAAGTCACAACAAGGTGGGCATGACTTAGCGACTGAATAACAACAGCATTCCTTTCTTGTGTATATACATTTTGCTTATCCAGTCATCCACTGATGGACATTTTTTGGCTACTGAAAATGATAGTGCTATAAACACAAGTGTACAAATACCTGTTCAGATCCTTGCTTTTGATTCTTTGCGGTATGTACCCAGCCGTGGAATTGCTGGGTCAGATGGTACTTCTATTTTTAATTTTATGAGGAACCACCCTACTGTTTTCCATAGCAGCTGCACCATTTTACATTCCCATCAGTTATATTTTACTGATGCCTCAGAACACTATGAATAGGATACTATTAACTCCTTTAGAAAGTTTAGGAAACTGAGGCTCAGAGAAGTGAAGCCACCTGCCTGAGGTCACACAGGTAATAAGTATGTCATCAGTGATCAGTGCCTTAGTCTTCCCATAGCAGCTCCCAGGGGCTCCAAAGGTGCGGTCCAGTGTCTCAAAGCATGAACAGTGAGTCTGGCTCGTAAGGAAGACTTGCCAGTTCTTGTGTGGGTGTCAGTTGCTCAGTTGACTCTTTACAACCCCCTGGACTGTGCCCACCAGGCTCCTCTGTCCATGGGATTCTCCAGGTAAGAACACCAGAGTGGGTAGCCATTCCCTTCTCCAGGGGATCTTCCTGACTCAGGGATCGAACTCGGGCCTCCTGCATTGCAGGCAGATTCTTTACCATCTGAGCCACCAGGGAAGCCCTAGTTCTTACAGACAGGAGAAAAGGAAGGCCCTACGCTGGCAGCTGGGAGAGATTTACAATGAAGACTTGAGGGAGTCATATTCTAATGATGCTGGAGGGCAGAGCTTTGGCCTGGGTACCCGTAGGCTGGGGATGGGGCTGGGACACCTTGGGCTGGCTCCATCCCCAAGGCTGGCTGTTCTTTAAGGATCTACTTGTCAGAGGGCTGCTGCCCTGCTGCTTCGGTGGAGGAGGCTCCCAGCTCTGGCCAGGACCCTCACACCACTGCAGGTTCCTCTCCCGCCCTTCTCTTTACCTCTCCTTAGAACAAAGCCTATGGACTGGGGTGTAGTTTGGACATAAGGCAGAGTCCACTTAAGAGTCAGCTCCCAAACCTCAGGAGCCTCAGAGTGCAGTGGGAGAGGGTTTGCTGCTTATAGGAGAAGAGCAAACGCAAGTCAGCTGCCCGATCAGTTTACCAGCTCATTTTCTCTGGGTGTCTTAGCCTCCCCGCTCCATTATTTAAGCCACTCTGGCATTTACTAAGCAAGAAGATGTGAATTAATCCTGCGGATCACTCCTCCAAGCGTGGCCGATATTCTTGTGCTTGAAACTGGAGACTGGAAACCTAACGGCAAGCACCCATGCATCACTGGACTGTCCAAGGGTGTGTGCCTCTTCTCAACAGGAGCTGAAATGCTGCACCCAAGTATGGGGTCGCCATGGTGTTCAGGAGGCTCATCTGACCATCCGTGAGCCCTTGCTGAAGTCCCAGTGTTTCCAGTTTCCCTTTGCAAACTGTCTTTGTGGTACAGGAAATGGCCCAGGGCAGGAGGCGGGAGGCAGGGGGAACAGGCGCAGGCAGCCCAGTGATTCCGGGACACAGAAGTCACTACGAAGGGCATGGTGATGCAGTTGGGCAAAGCTGGTTGGCATCTCATTTCCTTGTTACTGGCTGTGTGACCTCAGCAAGACTTGGTCCCTCTCTGGGCCTCCAGTCCCTCATCTGTAGATGAACCAACTTGGCAGCTCCGAGTACAATATAAGCCCCTAGGAAAGAGACTCCCTGGGCCCCTACAACCTCCCTGCAGAAGTCTCCTCCCCACCTGCTTCCTTCCTTCCTTGCCAGGATCCAGGAAGCTGACCACCCTAGCCCTTCTGTCTTTCCCCAGAAAAAAATTCTTCCAGGCTTTAATCATTTGTGTTGTTTTTTCTCTTCCATCAGTGTGTGTGTGTGTGTGTCTGTGTCTCCTATAGTGAGCTGATCAAACAAACATGCTCCAGAGCCACTCTGATGAGACCTGGTGGGGGCAAGGAGGGGGCTGGGGGAGAGGGAAGGAGGGAAGGAGGCATGGGGAGCACCATCCAAAACAAGATGCCGTGTAGCTGGCCACCCTGAATCACCTCCATCTCCTGGGCTGCCATATTCCATTACAGCCCCGCCTCTAGCGTCCTGTCTCTGGAGCTCTCCTCGAGCATGGCTGTTCCCCAGGTTTCTCTCTTTCCTGCAGACCTCTCTCTTTCCCAGCTTTATCCTTTGGGGGACTGAGCATGCATATTTCCCTCATTGGATGTCATTTCATACATCAGTTATAGATGGTTCTCCTGATTTCCTGGAACCTGGGTTCACATCCCAGCTCTGCCACTGACTGGCTGTGTGACTTTGGTCAAGTTGCTTAACTGTTCTGTGCCTCAGGTTGCTCATCATCATAACAGAGGTAATAACAACATGGACCTCATAGGACTGCTGGGAATATTACAGGTGCGAACAGAGCTAAGGTGCTTAGGCTGTCATATGCACGCAACAGATACACCAATAAATAAATAAATAAATAAGACCATTGTTATTCTTTGCTGCCGTCAGCCTCCACTGAGAAAAGATGTGTGATGAGTGAGCCCCTGTTTCTAGAAGCAATGCCTCTGTTTACTCTTCAAGGTAAACTCAGATCCCAAACTATAGATTTCACCCATCAATAACATTTCCAAAAAAATTGGGGCTGAGGGACTTCCAGGATGGTCCAGTGGTTAAGATACCATGTTTCCAGCACAGGGGGCTTGTGTTTGATCCCTGGGTGGGGAACTAAGATCCCCCACTGCACTGGTCCAAAAACACAGGTTGGGGAAAAATGTAACACTACTATCTACCATCACCCTCTTTCAGGAAAGAAAGGACATTAACACCCAAAAGAAAAAGAACATCATCTCAGAAGATAGCTGAGTTCTCAGAAAATGACAGGTTGAAAACTTGAAACTAACAGAATTGTCATGGCTACATTGTATCTCTTATTTTCTCTTTCCTTTTTCCTTCTGGGTCACCGCCCATCTGCAGATCAGCATTGGGAACCGCTGACCTCAGGGTCATTTCAGCCTCCCACCATCAACTAAGAGGCAGAGGAGAAACTGCAGCCCTGAGCCTTTAAAGGGGACCAGGAACCAGAGCTGTGCCTCCCTGCTCCTGCAATAATGATAGCCAAATGCTGGAGAACTCTGTGACAGAGCAGAGAGCTTCTTTCTCAAAGAGCAATTTCCGAACTCAAACACACACCCACACAGGGACTCGGGGTTTCCAGGAGCAGCCAACCAGGATTCCAAGTGCTAGAAGTGTCTGGGAGGAGCCCACTCCCTGCCACCATGGAATACAGACACCTCTGGAGCAGTTCCCTTTGCCACTGCAAAGTCTGCGACAGCTGACGCTAAGAAATGCTAGGACAAACAGGTCCCGTCAGGACACTGGGCAGTTTCCTAGCCAAGTGACGAATTGCGGGAGACTGGGGAGAATTTAAAACCAGCCCAGCTGCCGCCCAGGAGAGTGACTAATCTCAACACTTAAGGACAAGCCCCAGACCAGCAGTCACTCAGACACGGGGGATGGTTTCCCTGCTTGCACGTGGCACCCCAGTGTCTCACCCTGGGGCTTCTCCTGGAGACATGAATCTGTGCCCATCTCCTCACGGGAGACTGCCACCTGACCAGCCCCAGCCCCCAGTGGCATTCATGTTCCTGCCCACCCCCATTCTTTGTATTTATTTACTGGCTGTGCCAAGTCTGGGGTGCTGTGCAGGCTTTTCTCTAGGTGTGCCAAGTGGGGGCCACTCTCTAGTTGCGGTGCGTGGGCTTCTCACTGCAGTGGCTTCTCTTGTTGCAGAGCAGACTTCCAAAGTTGTGGCACTCGGGCTTAGTTGGCCCTGCAGAATGTGAGATCTTCCCTGAGCAGGGATCGAACCCGTATCCCCGGCACTGGCAGGCGGATAACTAACCACTGTTTCACCAGGGAAGGGCACCCCCCCCAACTCTCTTCACTGTATCTTTCCACCTGCCTCATGAAGTCATTTTTGCTTGAGGCAGCTGAAAGGTGCAAGGCTTCTGAATCCCACTGAGGGTTCTCGCAGTTGCTTAGAAGTCTTGGCCAATCCATCATGATTCCCTGGTTTGACCAGTGTTAATCAAAACACAACTTAAAGGTGCTTCAGAGAGAAAATCTTTGAGATGATGCACATCAATCAATGGCCATGAACTTGGGCAAAGTCCAGGAGATGGTGAGGGACAGGGAAGCCTGGTGTTCTACAGTCCATGGGGTTGCGAAGAGTTGTACACAACTTGGCATCAATGCATCAATCTGACCTCTTATTTCTTTCTCCCTCAATGTTTCAAACACACAGCACATCCTTTCTGTTCAGCATCCTTTCCGGGGGCCAGCCCTTGGAAGGAAACAGCTGGCCTTAAGTCTGCTCTCACTGCCAGTGTGGAGGCCATAAAGGTGATAAAGATAGGCAGAGCGGGCCCTTCCTTTCCAGGCAAGAGGAGGATGGTGGGGGCCTGACATTATAGGCAGTGGCAGAGCTAGAAAGAGCTCTCTGGAGAAAAAGAACTGGACATGGTCTTGGAAGTGGGGCTTCACATCTTTGCTTTGTTATCTAAACTGGCAGCAGGAGCCTTACCACTGGGTCCCCCTCTTTTACAAACTAGAAAGTTCCTTTCATTCCCATGGCCTGCTCCCCAACATTTGAGATGACAAAAGCTGTGCCCTTAACTGGGCTGTGACCTCCATGTTGGATACACATGTAGTGAAAAGCAAGGGGCTTTCTGAGCAAGTGGAGGGTGTTTAATTGCTTTACAATTGAGTGGACCTTTGGTGGGGAGGGCTTCCCTGGTAGCTGAGATGGTAAAGAATTTGTCTGCAATGCAGAAGACCTGGTTTCAACCCCTGGGGTTGCGAAGATCCCCTGGAGTAGGATACAGCAACCCACTCCAATATTCTTGCTTGGAGAATCCCATGGATAGAGGAGCCTGGTGGGCTGCAGTCCATGGGGTGTCAAAGAGTCAGACACAACTGAGCAACTAACACACACAGACCTTTGGGAGCATAAGGGTGAATGCTTGTATTTCCCACGTGCTTGGCCCAAGACCAGTCAATCTATGGAAATCAGTCCTAAATATCCATTGGAAGGACTGATACTGAAGCTGAAGCTCCAATACTTTGGCCACCTGCGAAGAACTGACTCATTGGAAAAAACCCTGATGCTGGGAAAGACTGAAGGCAGGAGGAGAAGGGGAGGACAGAGGATGAGACGGTTGGATGGCGTCACCGACTGGATGGACATGAGTTTGAGCAAGCTCCGGGAGTTGGTGATGGACTGGGAAGCCTGGTGTGCTGCAGTCCGTGGGGTCACAAAGAGCTGGACATGACTGAGCAACTGGACTGAACTGAGGCCCAAGTTTGATCATTCTAAAAATACTTTATGGGCTCTATTTACTAAACCATATACTTCTCACCAGGTGGCTCCGTGGTAAAGACTCTGCCTGCCAATGCAGGAGATGTGGGTTTGACCCCTGGGTCAGGACAATTCCCTGAAGGAGGGCATGGCAACCCACTCCAGTATTCTTGCTTGGAGAATTCCATGAAAAGAGGAGCCTGGTGGGCTACAGTCTGGAGTTGCAAAGAGTTGGACATGACTTAGCAACTAAATGGCAATACTTATCACCAGGGGCCAGGGAAGGGGGGAAAACATAATCATTGAGTCCATCTCCATAGGATACTGGGATGCTAAGGGTATACAGAGAAGGAGCAGCTACACCAGATGGTCCAAGAAGGTCTGGGGTCCTGGAATGCTTTGCAGAGGGGACTAGCTCTGAGCCTTAAAGGAGGAGTCAGAGGAAGGCAGGATGGATGGGTGAGGTCAGGAAGAATAGTGTGTGCAAGAAGGTTGTTCCAGAAAGCAGTAAGTGAGCGTGCAAAGGCACAGTTGCCTGAAGTCATGGTATGTTCCACTGAACTGTGAGCAATACAGAATGGCTGGAGCCCAGGAAGACTGAAGAGAGATACAGGGGCCAGATTACGTATTATCTTGTATGCCACACTAAAAGCAATGGGAGCCTTTATAGAATTCCACTCTCTCTGAGAAGTATTTATAATTTGTAATCTACAACATCCCCAATTTGTAAAACCTAAGCAATTTTAAAACCTAGCAACCCTGCTTTACAAGGGGAAAGAGGCCCTGAGTGGCGAATTGGTTTCTAAGAAGGATATCTATTTACAATTTAAATTTGATGCTAGGAACAGTTGGCAACAAGGACTTGGAGCAAGTCGGTTAAAAACCAGACTTTCTTTCTGTCCTATTTTATCCTCCAATCATGTTTATACTTGAGCGAAGTACACGAGGACTGGGGCGAAGATTGGACTAAAAAAGAAAAAAAAACATAGCCTCATCTTGTACAGGTATGTGTGTTTCTTGTGACCTGGATGGCAACTGTCCAAGGTCATTTCCTTTTGTCCCCACCTGGACTCATCCACCAAAAGGTGCACCTCGCTCATCCTTGGCTTATGGCAGTAGTTGCCAGCTCACGGGTTTGATGATCAGAGCTGGTTCATTCATTACCTTCCCAGACAGCGTCTGATGTCTGACTGGGGTGCACCAGGACCCTGGCCATGATGTACTAGACGGCATCAGTTCTGACCAATCAGATGTCCGTTCTAAGAGGGTGGTGCCCTAGAGGGACCAGTTGTTAAGCATCTGTACTGTCAGCCCTAGTCCAGATGTCCAATCACATGGTGTGTAGAAGTGAGGAAGCTACATTCGGCTGACATCAAAATCAGAGTTGTAATGGAATGGGAGTTTTCCTCCTTCAGAAGCTTCAGTCCCAGGCCCCACCCGAGAGTCTGGGATGCTCAAGCTCATGGCCAGTGAACTTGTCTGCTAACCAGGGGACAGTGCCATACTGAACCTGACCGGACTGGGGGCATTTTTGGGAGACGAGCCCCAAGTCCTTCTCAGTCTTCATCACTCACCTGCCCTCATTCTAAACTGCTGGCGCGGGGGTGGTTACTACTAAGTCAGACCACATCCTTAGGGAAACTGGACCTTTGGAAGAACTCAGTGGAATGAGTTAGGAAGGCCAGTTCTGAGACCTATTCTGTAATGCCACTACAGGAGGCCAAGAATTCAGAGAAAGGGCAGTCTAGGGTGTCAGTCAAGACAGGGACTTTGGATTCTCATAGAATTAGGGTCACTGGCTTTATCATGAGCAAGTTATACAGTCTTTCAGAGCTTCGGTGTCTTCACTGATGACCTAAAGGTAGCCACAGTACCTAGCTAGTTCCAAGAAGTGTGGTGAGGACTGAGTGAACTAATGCTTTATTTATTTTAAAAGTCATTTACTGATTTCATTTTTTAAATTTATTTTTTGATCTTGCCATGCCAAAAATAATCCTGGGGCATGTGAGATCTTAGTTCCCCAACCAGGGATCAAACCTTCACCCCCTACAGTGGAAGCACGGAGTCTTAACCACTGGATCGACAGGGAAGTCCCTGAACCAGTGCTTTAGAGCAGTAAGTATGGTGTCTGGCACTATTTGTGCTCAACAAATAGTAGCTCTTGGGGCCACTTAGTAGGGGACCATTGGGTTTCCACAAGGATGACGTGTTAACATCTACAAAACCCTTGGAATAGCTCTTGCTTCAAGCACTCAATAAATGAATAAACGTTAATAACCATCATCGTCTTCATCTTTGCCATTGCCATGCTTTCTATTATTATTATTACTATTATTCCTAGCTACATCCTCTTTGGGGCTTCCCAGGTGGCACTAGTGGTAAAGAACCCACCTGCCAGTGCAGGAGACATTAAGAGATGTGGGTTCAATCCCGGGTTGGGAAGATCCCCTGGAGGAGGGCACGGCAACCCACTCCAGTATTCTTGCCTGGAGAACTCCATGGACAGAAAAGCCGGTGGGCTATGGTACCTGGGGTCAAAAAGAGTTGGACACGACTGAAGCGACTTAGCATGCGTGCACATCCTGTTTGTCCAGAGTTCTGTTATTCTTTTATGATTAGAGAACTCACCTGGGGACTGGGCATGGGGTTATAAATGAGGAGACCAGCTCAAACAAGCAGGCTTGCTCTGTCCTCAACCAGCCAGGGTAATCTTTGGTAAGTGATGCTACTTCTCTGGGTCAAATTTACCCCACTTACAAAAAGAGAGGAGGTTTCTTAAGTGGAACCCTACACTCCCTTTTTGTTCCAAGACTGAGTTGTTAGCCTTCCCTAAAGATGCCGTGCATGTCCATCACTGGGCCAGACCCCAGGGGATATTTATCCAACAGATGCTTCTGAATGCCTTCCGTGTGTCAGCTTCTGAGCCCACCATGGTGGGCACAACAGCCATGCTCACAACTCTCTCTTGAAGGTTACACTCAAGACTAAAGCTCAGGGGATGATCAGAAAAAGTTTGGCTTACGACTTTGTCCAGTGGACTCTAAAATTTGGGGGTGCTGCCTGAGTTGATGGGAGCTTTTACCAAAGCTTCACCCAATCTCTGATTGAGAATTTGAATTCACTCTTCGAAATCTTTGCAAAGAATCCATCTTTTTACATTTTCTTTTCCCATTCAACCCCAGGGAGGCATTTCCACAAGCAAGTAAGTTAGAAACAGAACTGTGAAAATCATTACTTAGCAAGAGACGTGTCTCTAGGGAAATAGCCCCTGGAAGAAAGCCGTGCCCTTCGCAACCCTTTAGACGATTCCTTGGGCAGGACAGAACTTCTGAGAACACCACATCAAAAGGCTTAATACTAAAAGGAATCAAGAACGTAGCAAAAATGTATCTCAGTTTTGTTCCTGTAGATAACACACATGAAATCGTCTTTCCTCTTTTACTTCTCATTTGTTAATCCTTGGAAATTTTACTCCAAAAGAGATATTTTTTTTCCCCGTCCTTCCTAACAGATCACAGGGTCCTACCATTGTCTTCCAGAAACAGTCATCCTTTAACAGAACCTCTATTTTCTCCCAGGGACCAGCACTGGCGGGTGATTTGCAATCTTTCGGAGCACAGGTCAATATAAAGTTGGGGAAGGGCAGGCAGGGTTGGCGCCATAGCCCCATGGTCTGAAGTTGGATTCCGGGTCTCCCGGGAAGGCAAGGCATAGGTTGAGGAAGACAGGAGTCCGATGCCTGGTGCCCTTCACTGGCTACTGTGCCAGGGCACTTACTGCACTGAGCCCCCGCTGGCTGTCCAAAGTTGGGGTGCTCCCAAAGATTAAATAAGTGACTGAGCTTGCAACTTGGCTTGTAAGCTTGGATTCCGGTCCTCTGTTCCATGTTCTTCCTCCCCGAGTCATGGCAAATCCCAGATGAGTGAACCGTGTGTGGGGCAGACTGGGGGTGGCACTGGAAGAGGGCTGAGGGAGAGGAAGCCAGGGGTCAGCCTGAGGACAGGGGCACCGGAGCTGGGGGGTGGGGCGGGTAGTGCCGCACGAGATAACACATTTGACTTGTTTGACAATTTTCCCCACGGTGGGCCCAAGCAGGAATGCGCCCCTTCCCCAACCCCAGTGAAACAGATCTAAGGAAACACCCACAGCGGAGGAGCCCTGGCTTTTGAGCATATGGTAAATGCCCTTCTTAGCTCCCGTTTTGGAGCTTATTTCCGGATACCCTATTGAAATAACCTAAGGTGGGGAGTGGGTTTACAAGGTATTTGGCAGGAAAGCGCAGCATTATATGCAAAGTGACTTCCTGATCGCGTTTAAAAAATTAAAAGTCACTGGCCTCTAGAAGAAATTCTGTAAAAGTTCAGTGGAGGGACAAGCGAGCAAGGCCTGACAGCGCCCAGCTCTTAAGTTTTCCCAGCACAATGGGCAGCCGCTGTTCCTTCCCTCGCGGGTCAAGGTCAGCAAGTGGCCTGGGCCAGGCAGAGCCCACATCTTGGGGGAGAATGGGAGTGTGTGTAGGGGGGGAGGGGGTGCCGAGGAAGGCCCTCCCAACCGCGTCCTCCTTCACCCCGACTTGTCCTGCCGGATTTTCTTTCCGATCCACAGTTTTGAGACGAACAGCTACCGAAAGGAGCGTTTCTCTTATCTCCGCGTAGGAGCCTGTCGTGTATTACGTGAACAGTATTTGGGAAAGTTTTCTGAGCTCTTGGAGAAATCGAGGAGGAGGAGGAGGGAGAGGAAGAGGGCGGGGTTCTTGAAGAGCAGTGGAGTTCCCAGAAGAAATTCTGGGGTTGCCAAGCCGGGCAGGGGCGAGGAGCAAAGGCGAGAACAGGCAGTGGCGACCGGCCCGGGTTTCGGTCCTTAGGGCCTTGGCATTCTGGGCCAGGGCTGGCATTTCCCTTCGGAGGAACCTGTCGGCTCGGCCGGCCCTCAACTAGCGCCGAGAGTGAATGAAATACCCAGCGGGACAATGGAGGGGCGCGCGCGGCGCGGGACCAGCGGGAGGGAGCCTGCCCGAAGCTAGACCCACGGAAGAAGGGACTTTCTGCCCACTCTATGACCTCACGTTCTCTCTGCCTTGGGCCAGGAAGCTCTCCAAAGGGCCTCTCAGAACCTTGGATAGCCCCCTCCCCACACTTGCTCACCGCGGGGTGGAGGTTCTTTGTGGAAAAGGGCTGGCCAGCGTGCGGGCGGCCACGGGGCGGGGCGCGAGCCTCAGCCTACCCGACCCACAGCGGGTGCGTCCCGCGCCGCGAGTGCGCACTCCTCGAAGTCCTGTGCCAGGACTGGGGCTCGCGGTCCCGCCCTCAGAGAGATTGGGAGAAAAGCGAGGGCAGGACTGTGTGCCTGGGAACCCCTCGCCCCCGCCCCGCCCCAACCCCCAGCCAGGACAAGCGGGGGGCGGTACAGACTTTGCCCAAAGGTCTCCGTCTCCGCGACCCAGAGCGCACAGGAACCCGGGGGCGCAGGGGGCGCGGCGGAATTAGCTGAACGTCCAAAACCAGGTGAGGGTGGGGAAGGGATGACAGCTAACCCTTGCGCGCTCCTACCAGCCCGCGCCCCAGTGCTGGGCTCCCGGGCAGGCGGGAGGCGCGTGTGCGTATCTGGGTGTCCTGGGGACCCTCGCCTTCCTGGGAGCCCGTGGAGAGCCCCCGCCCTTCGCCCTGGCCCCGGGGATCCCCTCCCCCAGCACAGAGATCCCCGCGCGCCCCCTGCCCACTTTGCTAAGGCGAGAAAGCGGCCGAGCCGGAGACAAAGAAACTCCAACCTCCTCCACTCTCGGCCTCTCCGCCCGCCCCAGACACTCCCCGGCGCCCTCCCTCGACCCCGGCGACGACGCGCCCGGACAGGCCGAGGAAGGGAGGCAGGGTGGGCGAGTCTGCTCCCCTACGCGGGCCAGCTGGAGGCTGCCAGTCCTCCCGGCCCGGTCACTTCCCGCGGCAGCCGCGCCCCCGCCTTCCACTGCGCAGACAGTCCCGGGCCCCCGGCACCGCCACCCCGGGTCCAAATCATTCACCACCTCTCCCGCCGAGCGACAGGGGGGCGCGGCGCGCAAACAAAGCGGGTGCAAGGGTGGATACAGAGTGCAGGGGTGTGGAAGAGATCCCGCCCGGGCTCGGCAAGGGCCCCGGCGCAGCTATTTATTTACCCGATTTCTTCTTCGATCTCCGAGATGTCTGCGAAGATGAGGAAGACCACGAGCAGCGTGAGCGCAGCCAGCATCCAGCTCCGGAACTGCAGCTGCATGGTGGGTTCGCGCCCACCGGGACCCACGCGGGCCGGCGAGAAGAGCTGGAGCTGGGGGGCGCAGCGGCAGGCGCCCGAGCCTCGGCGCGCAGCCGGGCAGACACGCTGCGCTCCGGGCGAGTCCGGGCCAGCGGCGGCGGCGGCGGCAGCAGCAGACAAGGGTTGCTCAGGCGCGGCGAGCCCGCTCGCTCGCTCTCAGCTCGCGTCCGCCCCTCCTCTCCACTCCCCTCCCCTCCCTTTCCCCGCCCCGCGCGGGGATCCGCGCGCAGTTTGACAGCTTCGCTCCGCGCCCCTGCTCTCCTCCTCCCACTCTAGACAACTCCAGTGTCCAGCCTCCGGCCTTTGCTTCTCCCGCCTGCCTTCTTTTCGTTCCCGAGGGCGCTGGAATGGGGCCGGAGCCAGCCACTCCCCGCTTTAGGGAGGCTGGGCTCGGAGCACCGCGTGCGTCCGGGTACCAAGCGGAGCCCCAGGGAAGAGCGCGCACCGCTCGGCGTGCCCCGCCGCCTGGCAAACGCCCTCCCTCTTTCAATCTTTGTCCAGCGCCCTCGGTTTCTCGCAAAGTTTTCCCAACACAAAGACCAACACCTGGAAACAGCCCCCGGCGCGCGGCGAGGAGCTGGTTTCAGCCAGGCAGATGTTTCAGCAGTTGACGAATTAGGAGGGGTGGTGGGGGAAGGGGAGGGGAGAAGACATCCGAGAGACGCCAACTTCGGAGGGGACGCTGATTGCAATTTGTGGGTGAGGTGCTCGCCCCGCCCCCCACCCCACCGAGAGAAATCAGCCCCGCCAGGCGGTCCTCTTGGTCTCCACTGACAGACCCAAGGAGACTGGGTCCAGAGAGGGCTCGCTGAGTTGCTTGAGCTATTGGAGCCTTGGCTAGATCCCCGACTCCTACCGGAGTGGCTCCTCTGTCCACAGTGGCAGACACATCGCTCACCCTGCCTGGGCCCTACGGGTGCTAGTTCTGAGCTGGGCTTCATCTTCCCAGCTCTTGCCCTCTTCCGGCAAAATCAGTACCCCCCGGGGGGGATCCTACCTTGATCTAAAGGTCTGCTAGAAAATTTGCCTCCACAAGGGGTAATATCCCCCTCTCCCGCTGAATAGTTTACACTTCCCCAGCCTTAGACCGCTTAACTCAAATTACATTTTGCATCACCCATTAGCCTGGGGTGGGAAGGGCCCCATTAAGTTTTACAGGAATTAGATAATTACCCAACTTTGCTTCTTCTTGTGCTAATGGTAACAATCCTGAAATCAGAAAACTTCCCAGAAATGATCAGCTGGCTAGGAAAGGGAGGCTACATGCAAGGGCCTCCCTGGAAAGCACTGGAGAATGAATGGGGGAGGCAGCTAGGCTCGCCCACACGAGCGAGGTCCCGGAGGGGCTTGGAGCAGAGGTGACTGTGGTTAGCCCCTTCGGAAGAGCCCTGGGGTGGTACGAATTGACCTTTTTGATTTCTTCTCCAAAGCACTGGCTGTGCTGAGTCCTTCTGCCTCCTTGTGTGTAGGAGTTGTATTTGATATCATTTAACCTTGTTTTTTTTTCTGAGATAAATGGTTCGGATATTGGAAGAGGAGCGGACAGAATGGGAGGCAACTGTTATGCTGCTCCATGTTTCAATCACTCCCCCATTCACTCCATCACTTGGCAATATTTGCTGAACGCCTACTCTGTGCCAGGCTCTGTGCTAGGGGCTAGAGATGGCCTACAAAGAGGCACATGTTTTCTGCCCCCTAGTGGTTCATGGTTCAGGAGGAAGACACATTTGTAGCAATGGAGACTACAGAGAGAGGCAGGATCCATCCCTGGGTCGGGAAGATCCACGGGAGAAGGGCATGGCAACCCGCTCCAGTATTCTTACTGGAGAATCCCATGGACAGAGGAGTCTGGCAGGCTACAGTCCATGGGGTCGCAAGGAGTCAGACATGACTGAAGCAACTTAGCACGCATACACAGGGGATGTGAGCTACAATGCAGCTGTGGTCTCCTGAATGGCTTACAATTGATCAATGGGATCAGCCCTCTCCCCCCAAAGCAAGAAGAAACTGGCTGGCCTTAACCCTCTGCTTCCCTACAAACTGCATTCTTACTGCGCTGAACGTCATGGAGAGGTTGCCATCATCCTTAATTCATCCCAGGTCGGGTAAACGTCACTGTTACAAGCACTGATACAACAGTCTATTTCCATTATCTATTAGGTGACCTGTGTTATCATTCCAGCGTCAGATGCTTCCTTCCTTGGACTCACTTGAGGAGTCATTATAAGTGGCCAGGAGGAGTAGAAACTTGGTGAACAGTTCCATCCCTTATAGCAGGGGTTCCCAGCTTCTGGGATCTAATGCCTGATGATCTGAGGTGGAACTGATGTAATAATAATAGAAATAAAAGGCGTAATAAATGTTTTACACTTGAATCTTCCTGAAACCATCACCCCCCACCCCCGCTGCCCTGTCCATGGAAAAATTGTCTTCCATAAAACTGGTTCTTGGTGCCAGAAAGGTTGGACACTGCTCTCTTATAGAGAAATCTTGTAACCAGTCCCACAGAGCAACATTCTTCAAGTATATCTGCTGGGAAGTAGCACTAGCTTTGTAATGGGGAGGCTGTCCTTGCACTGAGAGCCATTGAGATGGGATTTTACTCTGAGAGTTGTAGGGAACCCTTGTGATAGTTGATCGTGGGATGCTGTCCCTAAGTACTTAGGTTTGAATCCTCATGAGCCAGCTGCTTTTACAGTGATCTGTGTACATTCCCTGCCCCTTGCAGCTCTCTCTGAAAACTGAGTTTGTTCCTGGGATCTGGAGGAGAAAGAATGATTGGATAGGAAGTGTCAAGTCTGCTGATGCTGGGTAGTGTGTGTGGGCACACGCTTGGTGCTAGCCTCCTTTCTTTCTGAACCCTCTGTTTACACACGTTACTTTTTTCTGCCTTGGTTTGTTGGAGAAACTAGAAGGTCCCAAAGTAATCATTTCTTTAAGCTAAGTCATTGACTGTTTGGGTTAAAATACAGGAGTTTATGGGAGTGGCAGCAAGTCAAAAGTCATTACCAACCAGTAACATTTAACTCACATTAATAGTGTCTTTTGAACCTCCCAGGAGGCCCAGAGGTAAAGAATCCACCTGCCAATGCCGGAATTGCAGGAGACAGGGGTTTGATCCCTTGGTGGGGAAGATCCCCTGCAGTAGGAAATGGCACCCCACTCCAGGATTCTTGTCTGGAAAATTCCATGGACAGAGGAGCCTGGTGGCCTACAGTCCATGGGGTCGCAAAGGGATTGAATGACTGAGCACTCATGCATATCAAATCTATTAGCTATTCAGGCACCTCATCAGGTCCCCAGAAATATTTAATATGAGGGAAAGAGGAGCAGGAAGCAGAGCCCCAGAGGGGCCAGACAGAGTTATACCCAGTCATGGGACAGCCCCTTCTCATCCCGACACTAGCTAAGGGCTTGGCTCCCCTTTCAGGGACCAGGAGTAGGACCTGGCATCCAGAGCTTAAATTCAGGGAAACTCAAAACTGCAAGTACCATTTAGACATTTAACTCCCCCCACCCCACCCCCCCGCAAGGTATGTATGTAAACTTTAACAGAACTGCTCCTCAGGTTCTCAGAAGAATCGTCTTGGCAGTCCTTTCATACGAGTCCCCACCTTCTACATTTGAAGAATCTGAGGCTCAAAAGAGCAAAACTGCCCACAGTGGTTCACCCAGCAGAAAGGAACTTTTATTTTATTTTTTTTTGTTTTTTTTTTGTTTTTTATTTTTTTTTTTAATTCATTTAACACATTTTATTTTTTTTTTTTTTATGGTATGTGTCTTTTTTTTTTTCTTTTTTTTTTTTAAATTTTATTTTATTTTTAAACTTTACATAACTTTGGCAAAACTAATACAGAAAGGAACTTTTAATTCAGTCCGTCTCCCCTGAGCCTCAGCAACTTCTGGGATCGGATTGCCAAGGGCCCCTGCAGCACCCCGGGCATTACTAAATGGATTTGTAAGCCTGCATTGCCTTTGATTCTTGCCGTATCCCCTTAGTTCTGGGATGTCAAGATAAAAGGAACAAATTTATCTTCACTCCCTGCACACTCTTCATCAGTAGAAACACCATGATCATAAATCTCAATTTTTGTCTTTCCACATGGAAGAGTGTAGGCCTTTCAGTCAATCAAAACTTGTTTTTTAAAACTCAGTAATATATGATAATTTTCCCATTCAAAACTCTGACCTGGTACCTAACAGCTTTGAACTCTCTGAAAGCAGTTTAGAGTGTGAAGAATCTGCCAAGTGGTAATGATCAGACTTCTTCGTCATCTCTGAAGCAGAAGCTGTGAACAGCTATACCTGAGGCAGAGTGAGGTAGGGGTGTGTGTGTGTGTGTGTGTGTGTGTGTGTGTGTGTAAAGAGTTGGAATATTATAGCGAGAACAGACAATAGACTAGACAGAGGAGCCTGGTGGGCTACAGTCCGTAGGCTCACAAAGTGTTGGCCACGACTGAGTGCACACACACACAAGGACGACGACAACAACAAGACAAAGTAAAGGGGCACATTTGCATTTCATTTGTAGCTTTTGTAAATGGCAACATTGTACCTTAGTCAAAGTAAGGAAGGAAATGTATCCAGGCAATTGCTTTAACTTTTTCTGGAATTATCAGCAGGAGATCTTTTTTTTTTTTTTTTTAATTTTATTTTATTTTTAAACTTTACATAACTGTATTAGATTTGCCAAATATCAAAATGAATCCGCCACAGGTTTACATGTGTTCCCCATCCTGAACCCTCCTCCCTCCTCCCTCCCCATTCCATCCCTCTGGGTCGTCCCAGTGCACCAGCCCCAAGCATCCAGTATCGTGCATCGAACCTGGACTGGCAACTCATTTCATACATGATATTTTACATGTTTCAATGCCATTCTCCCAAATCTTCCCACCCTCTCCCTCTCCCACAGAGTCCATAAGACTGTTCTATACATCAGTGTCTCTTTTGCTGTCTCGTACACAGGGTTATTGTTACCATCTTTCTAAATTCCATATATATGCGTTAGTATACTGTATTGGTGTTTTTCTTTCTGGCTTACTTCACTCTGTATAATAGGCTCCAGTTTCATCCACCTCATTAGAACTGATTCAAATGTATTCTTTTTAATGGCTGAATAATACTCCATTGTGTATATGTACCACAGCTTTCTTATCCATTCATCTGCTGATGGACATCTAGGTTGCTTCCATGTCCTGGCTATTATAAACAGTGCTGCGATGAACATTGGGGTACTCGTGTCTCTTTCCCTTCTGGTTTTCTCAGTGTGTATGCCCAGCAGTGGGATTGCTGGATCATAAGGCATGTCTATTTCCAGTTTTTTAAGGAATCTCCACACTGTTCTCCATAGTGGCTGTACTAGTTTGCATTCCCACCAACAGTGTAAGAGGGTTCCCTTTTCTCCACACCCTCTCCAGCATTTATTACTTGTAGACTTTTGGATCACAGTTATTCTGACTGGCGTGAAATGGTACCTCATAGTGGTTTTGATTTGCATTTCTCTGATAATGAGTGATGCTGAGCATCTTTTCATGTGTTTGTTAGCCATCTGTATGTCTTCTTTGGAGAAATGTCTATTTAGTTCTTTGGCCCATTTTTTGATTGGGTCATTTATTTTTCTGGAGTTGAGCTGTAGGAGTTGCTTGTATATTCGCGAGATTAGTTGTTTGTCAGTTCCATTCACCATTGCAACGGAAAGAATAAAATACTTAGGAATATATCTACCTAAAGAAACTAAAGACCTATATATAGAAAACTATAAAACACTGGTGAAAGAAATCAAAGAGGACACTAACAGATGGAGAAATATACCATGTTCATGGATTGGAAGAATCAATGTAGTGAAAATGAGTATACTACCCAAAGCAATCTATAGATTCAATGCAATCCCTATCAAGCTACCAACAGCATTCTTCACAGAGCTAGAACAAATAATTTCACAATTTGTATGGAAAATCAGCAGGAGATCTTGCAAGGGCCTTGGGAACGGCTCCCCAGGGAACTGGAGATTTTAGCAGAGAGGGGGGAAATGGTTCATTTTTGTTAGGAATTTTCTAACCCTTCAAATGGTATTAAGGGCTGTTTTGTCTTATATAAAAGACTAGAGAACTCATGTATCAAAAATGTTAGCAGCTTTTAATATTGGAAGAAAATGAAATGGAACATTTAAGCTTTGGGTGACTGACTTTCAGTGTAGAAATCTGTAACCATTCAACTACTGACAAAATGTTGAAATTATAAACATTTAGGGGCTAGGAATCATAAAAGTTACTTATCATAAACCATCTCTTGCTTAAATTCTTGACAATGTGTTCCTGTGAAATAAGCAAATGATTTCCTAACTAGATAAAACTAAAAACCGAATCTGAAAAGATACATGCACTCCAGTGTTCCTTACAGTACAATTTACAACAGCCAAGAGATGGCAACAACCTAAATGTTCATCGACAGAGGAGCGGGTGAAGAAGATATGGTGTGTGTGTGCCAAGTCACTTCAGTCGTGCAACCCTATGGACTGTAGCCCACCAGGCTACTCTGTCCATGAGATTCTCCAGGTGAAAATGGGTTGGGTTACTGTGCCCACCTCCAGGGGATCTTCCTGACTCAGGGATCCAACCCACATCTCTTCCATCTCCTGCATTGGCATGTGGATTCTTTACACTAGCACCAGCTAGGAAACCCAAAGAAGATATGGTACATATATACAATGGAATATTACCCAACCATAAGAAAGAATGAAATAATGCCTTTTGCAGCAGCATGGATGGCACTAGAGATTGTCATACTTAAAGTGAAGTAAGTCAGAGAAAGATAAATATATGATATTTCTCATGTGTGGGGTCTAATTCTGAAAAATGATACAAATGAACCTATTTACAAAATAGAAACAGACTTGCTGATATTGGAAAAAAAAAAAAAACTTATGTTTACCAAAGGGAAACATGTGGGAAGAGGACAAATCAGGAGCTTGGGATGAATATACACACTATATATGTAATATATACTACTATATATAATGTATAAGGATCTGCTGTATAGCACAGAAAACTCGACTCAATACTCGGTGATAACCTATATGAGAAAAGAATCTAGAAATGAATGAATACGTGTATAGCTGAGTCACTTTGTGGCACATCTGAAACCAAGACAACATTGTAAGTCAACTGTGGCCTGAGTCGGCCACTGCAGCCCTCAATCTTGTGTCACTTCTCTTAGCCACTACCCTTTTAAAGAAAAACAACAGCGAAAAAAACGGACTAAAAGTTTTAAAAACTGGCCACATCTGTCTGCGTCTGTCTAAAACTGCCTTCTGTGTCTGTCCAGTTTGTTCTGAATATGGTCACGTGGCCACACCTAGCTGCAAGGGAAGCATGAAACAAATCTTTATTCTGGTTTTTACTAGTGCTCTAGTAAAATTACAAAAAAAAAAAAAAAAATTAAGGTGGTTTTGAACCAAAGCGTGAAGTCAGGTACCAGATGAAGATAAACCAGAAAGGATGCCTTCACTTTGCTGTATATTTGAAACTAACACAACTTTGTAAATCAACTGTACTTCAATAAAAATGGGTTTAACAACAACAACAAAAAATCATACAATTAAGAATAAAGGCATCCATGATAACAGTCCTTTGTCAGATACACATGCTAAAAATATTTTCTCAGGGTCAAAACAAAAGAATGCCCTTTCTCTGTTCTGACCAGTGCTTCAGCGAAATTATCACTGAGGTCACAGAATCAGCTTTTTCTGAGTCAGCTCACCCAACTGTGCTCAGAGTCCGGCGTGACCCTCTCACCCCTGACACCCTGGAGTCATCCAAGGAAACTGGCCTGGGTCAGTCACCCCTGGCCCTCAGTCTTGTGTCACTTCTGTTGGCCTCAATTTGGATCATGGGCCTCCATTTTTTCAGAGCTGGAAGAGTGGGTAGAGGCAGTGCCTGGCCATTTATTTACTTAACAAGTATTGCTGCATCACTTACCAAGTGTCTGGAACTCTGCCAGAGGACTGGGATGCAGTGGGGATCTGTAGGCACGGTTTCTGATCTTGTGCAGCTTGGAGTCCTGGGTGGGAGGCCACTTACAGGTGGAAAACCCTGGGACCCAGAGTCCAGGAGACTTGACCACAGCCCCACTGCTAATTTCAGAACTGAAACAGAATCCAGCCCCCCGTCTCCTAGTTGAGTTCAGCGCTAGCTCTCCCGCACGTACCCAATTTTACGTAGTTTTTCATGACATCTCAATGAGATTGTAAATTCTTGTGGGCAGCAGATTTTTGTTTCTCGTCTGGTCCCATGTTATCCATCGTGGTAGAAACCAACTCAATACCTGTCTCAGCCATGGCCAATCTCAAGCCACAACCATCACCTCACTGAAGGCAAGGTTGAGAAGAGTTGATGTATTTCTATCAGAGACCACACATGAAATAATCTCAAGAACATAGGAAAAAGGTGGAGAATGAAATTAGGAAGTGGTGCCTTGTGAGTATGTATTGCCTTTGTTTTTAATATGGTTAATTTAATGCAAGTTTATGTACTGTTGGAGCTTCCCTGGTGGCTCAGGTCGTAAGGAATCTGCCTGCAATGTGGGAGACCCAGGTTCAGTCCCTGGGTCAGGAAGATCCCCTGGAAAAGACAATGGCAACCCACTCCAGTGTTCTTGCCTGGAGAATTCCATGGACCGAGGAGCCTGGTGGCCTACAGTCCATGGGGTCGCAAAGACTTGGACACAACTAAGTGACTTTCACCTTATATACTTCAGCGTTTAATGATGGCCTTGTTTAACAGTCATTTCCAGCTCAATACGGTGACCAGTGGCAACAGGAAGCTGCACAGTCACACCCACCTGGTGAGCAGGCTGGTGAAACACCAGTTCTGATGTGCAGATGAGAGTCTCCAAAGCCATGGCAGCATTCATCGTCATATCCACCTGCTGAGATCTCCTCACAAAACACTGGTTAAAGGGGAGTGGCCCATGGCCCCAAGTGGGTTTCTTGTACAGCATCCCATTAGGAGTCCTCTTCTGCTGCTGCTACTGCTGCTGCTAAGTCGCTTCAGTAGTATCTGACTCTGTGTGACCCCATAGATGGAAGCCCACCAGATCACCCGTCCATGGGATTTTCCAGGCAAGAGTACTGGAGTGGGGTGCCATTGCCTTCTCCAAGTCCTCTTCTACTTCTCCTCAAATGTATTCTTTGTGGTTGGACACCTTCTCTTCGCAGTACCCCCCAGCCCAGGACAGGTTTGATGAAGCAGATTGGGAAAGTTTCAGAAGGATCAAGAGACCAGTGGTTTTGTAAGTATCTGAGTTTGGATGAAGTTTAGCTGCACACAACAGTTAACCCCAAATGCCAATGGCTTGTTTTAAACAAGCCCCCTGCACCCTGCCTCATGTGTAAGTCTTCAGGCAGATAACCAGGGCTGGTTTGTCCACAAGGTCTCCGAGGTCCTTAGGGACTCAGGTCCTCCCAACTTT
The DNA here is from genome assembly GCF_019923935.1 of Bubalus bubalis. Taxonomy (NCBI): domain Eukaryota; kingdom Metazoa; phylum Chordata; class Mammalia; order Artiodactyla; family Bovidae; genus Bubalus; species Bubalus bubalis. The sequence goes on along the minus strand of NC_059176.1, from coordinate 55,794,562 downwards.
CCTCTCTCCCAGCCTACAGCGAGGCCCTTTCCTCATGATCCATCACACCCAGGTTGCAGGCAACAAAGTGGAGGAAGAGATAAACACAAAAAGAAAGTTCTTCAAATGTATGGATACCAAGATGGGGAAAGGGGTGCTGGGAGGAACTGGGAGACCGGGATTGACATATGTCCATTATTGACATTAGGTATGAATGGATAATTAGTGAGAACTTGCTGTACAGCACAAGGAACTCTCCTCAGTGCTCTGTGGTGACCTAAACGGGGAAGAATCCAAAAAAGAGAGGATATATCTTACGAGTGGCTGAATCACTTTGCTGTACAGCAGATACTAATGCAACATTGTAAAGCAGCTATGCTCCAACAAAAATTGATTTAAAAAGATGAAAATGTGGGTCTCAACAGGTGAAGATTTGCAGCAAGGCTCCTGGCAGGACTTTTGGAAGAGAGTACACCATGTCAGTACTGATTTCTAGGATACTGTGGTCTGCTTTTCTCTGGGGGTATTTTCTAGGGTTACTGAAATTAAGAGAGTAAATGGTGGGGAGAAAATAAATAAAACGACCTTTAAAGAAGAACAACAGGGGGAAAAAAAGGACTAAAAATTTAAAAAACTGGCCATGTTTGTCTGCGTCTGTCTAAAACTGGCTTCTGCGTCTGTCCACTTTGTTCTGAATACGGTCATGTGGCCACACCTAGCTGCAAGGGAAGCGTGGAGCAAATCTTTATCCTGGCCTTTGTGCTCAGCTGAGAAGTCTGTTATGAGAGAAGGGAAGGACAGATGTAAGGGACAACTGGCAGGCTCTGCCGCAATGGGGTTGCAAAAGATCTTGGTGGGTTTTTTTTCCCCCACCTCCAGTTTTGCACACAAGCCCTCATCCAGCCTGCCTTCAATGATTGTGTGAAACAGGACTTGCCAGAAGCTGCTGACCATGTGTGTGGGGGCAGCAGAGTGTTTCTGTAGCTGTTTCATATTGTTGCACTTTCTATCTCTTAGCAGCTAATTTTTCTACCTTTATTTCATTGTTATCACCCTAGGAGGCAATGCAAATTGTTTGTCTTAAGCAGATATTTTGATTTTAATACTTTGACATCTGAGTCCTTCCTGACCCTGGAGAGACTGCCCTGCCTAAGGTAGTCAGTCCCTAGAGATGGCAAAGGATTTGCCTTTCACGAGCAAGTGGAACAATCCACAGTCCACACCCCAAGCCACCTTTTAATGGTGCTCTCAAGGTCTGAGCCACTAACCCCTTGTCCTAAGCATCTTAAGGCCAGTACCAGACACCAGGGTCAGCCCCTATGCCCCAGCGCCCATTGGAATGATGCAAACCGGAGAATTCTAAGTCTGCTTATCCTGCCTCACCTGTTCCTTTCCACGGAAACCACAACAACGGCTCTTGCCCACATTGTCCTCCTACGCCTTCTGCCTCCCGACTGACCCTATTGCTTCCCTCGGTGGCCCTGCATGGCATGTTGTGCCCCCTCCTCTTGGAACTGTGAGTAACAAACCATGTTTTCAGTGGTCCTCCTGATCCGTTTGGCTCACCATAGCTGAACAATAAATAATAACACCTACATTTAAAAACATGGTTTTCGTGGTTTAGAGCAGTGCTCCTCAAAGTACTCTTGGTGCAAGACCAGGGTTTTCATTTCATTTCAAATTTCTCACTGGTTGCAGACCAGTGCCTGACCTCCTGGGTAACTAGAACGCAGTTCACACCATGACTGGCTGTGTGTGTCAGGGGGTCCCCAAACCTCTTCATCCAGAGGAGCCCCTGATGTTGCAAATGTGAAATTGCTACAGACGTTACTAAGTGCTTGTCTTTGCTTTTCTGTACTTGTCTCGGCAGGGATCTGTAACAGACAGTCAACACACTGGCTCTGGTCCATGGACCACACTTTGAGTAGTTCTGGTTTAGAGTTGATGTCGAGGTGAATCACTGCTCAGAACTCACCTTTTTGTGTGATCTCAATTCAAGTTTCAGTCTCCAAAATATGAAATGAAGAAAATAGCAATACTTAACTTACGAATTTCAGTGAGAACAAATTAAGATAATATATCTAAAGTACATGGAATCCTAGCTGAAAGTGCTCATCCCATATGGACTTTGATTTATCATTTAGGATAATACAAAAAAAGAAAGACTATATATAACGTGAGGAGGGGTTATCGCTGGATGGTGAAACTTAGGTTGATCTGTATTTTTCTACATACTTTTTTCTGTTTTATAAATTTTCTACAATGATCACAAATGACTCTATAATCAAGAAAAATGTCATTAAAATTTGTTGTGCCTATTTTCTCTGCACTGAATTTTTTTTTCCTGCCAGAGTTTAATATTCTTTCTCAATAACCCAATATAAACACACATATTAAGTAAAGAAATTGGTTTTGCAAACAATTTCCAATCTTTCTTTGATGTTTTGTAAGCATCTACCTAATATTCACGTTGCAATTTCCAGTGAAGGAAAGCACAGCTTACAAAAACTTGCCCCACTAATCCCGGGAGCCCTGGGACGCTTCTGACTCCTGCCTTCTCACCTGATGTCACTGGTCATCCCTTATCCTGGACTTCTCTGTTGATTGCTTTGTGTCACAGCCTGGCCCCAGCTTCTGGGGCACAGGGGCGATTCAGAGATCCACTTGCAGGGGGGTGGGGTGCCACAAATCTTGTAACTCCCAGGGGCCGAGGGGACCACTTCCCGTTGGCCGTGTGCCTGCGTTTGTGCTGAGTCACTTCAGTTATGTCTGACTCTTCTCGACCCTATGGACTGTAGCCCGCCAAGCTCCTCCGTCCATGGGATTCTCCAGGCAAGAATACTGGAGTGGGTTGCCATGCCCTCCTCCAGGGGATCTTCCCGGCCCAGGGAACAAACCTGCGTCTCTTAGGTCTCCTCCATTGGCAGGCGGGTTCCTTACCACTAGGGCCGCCTGGGAAGCCCCCTCCCCCCAACCACTGCTCAAATTCTGCTGACGATGGTCTGATGCTGGCAACAGAACTGCCGATGTGTTAAAATGAGGGGTGGAGGGCGAAAGAAACGTGAAGATCATAAAGGCACCCTTTCTTTTCACATCGTCACAAATAAAGTTCTTGGCCAGGTCTTCAGGGCATCCTGTGGCACACTGCTCTCTTTGAGAAGAATCCTCACCTGAAATGCACCTATGTGACGGCTGCACATTTTGAAATATGTTCCATTTTTTGGCTAGGAGGAAATTTATTGATATGAAAAAGAAAGCAGTAATTTAAGTTTCCCCAGACATTTTTTTAAAAGAAATTTATTTATTAAACCAAGAGGGAGATACTTTTGACAATTCAGAATGATTATGGAGAGTGGTAGCAGGTTCCTGCCTTTATAGCAACATATCTTTGGTGAGAGTTGGTGGCTCAGATGGTAAAGAATCTCCTTGCAATGCAGAAGACCCAGGTGTGAACCCTGGGTCGGGAAGATCCCCTGGAGTAGGCAATGAGAACCCACTCCAGTATTCTTGCCTGGAGAATTCCATGGACAGAGGAGCCTGGTGGGCTACAGTCCATGGGGTTATAAAGAGTCAGACACGACTGAGTGACACACACACACACACACACACACGTCCAGCAACAGAACCCCAGTTGTAATCGTAAGCCAATGGGGGAATATAGTCCATTCTTGGGTTTCTGGAAATTCCCCGAGGTGACTGATGAGAACTGGATCACTCTTCTGCCTGAAAGCCATTTCCTAAGCTTTCCTGAGCGGCCCTGGGAGCAGCCCCCAGCCCCCTGACATCACTGAGAGTAGCCTGGGCTCATAGCAGCTACCTCAACTGAGCACTTCAGTTATCCACACGCTGAGTTGGAGAAATGCTGTGTGGTCTACCCAATATAGCAGTGCATGGGTCTGGGAGAGATTAAGAAGGCCAAATTCCTCATTCAGTTTTCTTCCAAAAGGAAAAACTGGGATCTCAGATCCACAAGGGCCCGTTGTGGGTTATTTTATCTCTGGTAGGGTCCATGAGGTCCTTGGCCACACTCACTGATTCAGCTGTTTGTGGGGCTCCTGCTTCCTGAGCCTAGGAGGAAGGGAAGGAGAGAGAAAGGAGAGGATAGGGAGGGAGGGGAGGAAGGAGAGGGAGGGGAGGAAGGGGAGGGGAGAGAAAGGAGAGGGAGGGGAGGAAGGGGAGGGAGGGGAGGGAGTCCTGAGGCAGCTGGAGAACTCGGGAAGACTCTCTATACATGTCCTTCCTTTTCACTTTTCCTCTGTGCGCATAATCCCCATTTGGGGCATTTGGGATGAGTTTTATAATTCTTGTTTTGTGTTTTTAGATGATTTTTATTGGAGTATAGTTGATTTACGATGCTGTATTAATTTCTGCTATATAGCAAAGTGATTCAGCTATATGCATGGGGTCACTAAGAGTCGGACACGACTGAGCGTCTTCACTTTCACTTTCATGCATTGGAGAAGGAAATGGCAACCCACTCCAGTGTTCTTGCCTGGAGAATCCCAGGGATGGGGGAGCCTGGTGGGCTTCCGTCTATGGGGTCGCACAGAGTCGGACATGACTGAAGTGACTTAGCAGCATACATATACATATATCCACTCTTTTTTCAGATTCCTCTCCCACAGAGGCCATTACAGAGTAGTCGGTCCTTCTTAGGTATCTATTTTATATACAATAATGTGTATCTGTCAAAGCCAATCTTCCAATTTATCCCTTCCTCCCTTCAGTTCAGTTCAGTTCAGTTCAGTCACTCAGTCGTGTCTGACTCTTTGCGACCCCATGAATCGCAGCACGCCAGGCCTCCCTGTCCATCACCAACTCCCGGAGTTCTCTCAGACTCATGTCCATCGAGTCGGTGATGCCATCCAGCCATCTCATCCTCTGTCATCCCCTTCTCCTCCTGCCCCCAATCCCTCCCAGCATCAGAGTCTTTGCCAATGAGTCAACTCTTCGCATGAGGTGGCCAAAGTACTGGAGTTTCAGCTTTAGCATCATTCCTTCCGAAGAAATCCCAGGCCTGATCTCCTTTAGAATGGACTGGTTGGATCTCCTTGCAGTCCAAGGGACTCTCAAGAGTCTTCTCCAACACCACAGTTCAAAAGCATCAATTCTTCGGTGCTCAGCTTTCTTTATAGTCCAACTCTCACATCCATACATGACCACAGGAAAGACCATAGCCTTGACTAGAGGGACCTTTGTTGGCAAAGTAATGTCTCTGCTTTTGAATATGCTATCTAGGTTGGTCATAACTTTCCTTCCAAGGAGTAAGCGTCTTTTAATTTTATGCCTGCAATCACCATCTGCAGTGATTTTGGAGCCCCCCAAAATTAAGTCTGACACTGTTTCCACTGTTTCCCCATCTATTTGCCATGAAGTGATGGGAGCGGATGCCATGATCTTCGTTTTCTGAATGTTGCTCTTTAAGCCAACTTTTTCACTCTCTACTTTTACTTTCATCAAGAGGCTTTTGAGTTCCTCTTCACTTTCTGCCATAAGGGTGGTGTCATCTGCATATCTGAGGTTATTGATATTTCTCCTGGCAATCCTGATTCCAGCTGTGCTTCTTCCAGTCCAGTGTTTCTCATGATGTACTCTGCATATAAGTTAAATAAGCAGGGTGACAATATACAGCCTTGACGTACTCCTTTCCCTATTTGGAACCAGTCTGTTGTTCCATGTCCAGTTCTAACTGTTGCTTCCTGACCAACATATAGGTTTCTCAAGAGGCAGGTCAGGTGGTCTGGTAGTCCCGTCTCTTAAAGAATTTTCCGCAGTTTATTGTGATCCACACAATCAAAGGCTTTGGCATAGTCAATAAAGCAGAAATAGATGTTTTTCTGGAACTTTCTTGCTTTTTCAATGATCCAGTGGATGTTGGCAATTTGATCTCTGGTTTCTCTGCCTTTTCTCAAACCAGCTTTGACATCTGGAAGTTCACAGTTCACATATTGCTGAAGCCTGGCTTGGAGAATTTTGAGCATTACTTTACTAGTGTGTGAGATGAGTGCAATTGTGCAGTAGTTTGAGCATTCTTTGGCATTGCCTTTCTTTGGGATTGGAATGAAAATTGACCTTTTCCAGTCCTGTGGCCACTGCTGAGTTTTCCAAATTTGCTGGCATATTGAGTGCAGCACTTTCACAGCATCATCTTCTAGGATTTGAAATAGCTCAACTGGAATTCCATCACCTCCACTAGCTCTGTTCGTAGTGATGATTCCTAAGGCCCACTTGACTTCACATTCCAGGATGTCTGGCTCTAGGTGAGTGATCACACCATCGTGATTATCTTGGTTATGAAGATCTTTTTTGTACAGTTCTTCTGTGTATTCTTGCCACCTCTTCTTAAAATCTTCTGCTTCTGTTAGGTCCATACCATTTCTGCCCTTTATCAAGCCCATCTTTGCATGAAATGTTCCCTTGGTATCTCTAATTTTCTTGAAGAGATCTCTAGTCTTTCCCATTCTGTTTTCCCCTCTATTTCTTTTCATTGATCGCTGAGGAAGGCTTTCTTATCTCTCCTTGCTATTCTTTGGAACTCTGCATTCAGATGCTTATATCTTTCCTTTTCTCCTTGGCTTTTCACTTCTCTTCTTTTCACAGCTATTTGTAAGGCCTCCCCAGACAGCCATTTTGCTTTTTTGCATTTCTTTTCCATGGGAATGGTCTTGATCCCTGTCTCCTGTACAATGTCACAAACCTCATTCCATAGTTCATCAGGCACTCTATCTATCAAATCTAGGCCCTTAAATCTATTTCTCACTTCCACTGTATAATCATAAGGGATTTGATTTAGGTCATACCTGAATGGTCTAGTGGTTTTCCTTACTTTCTTCAATTTAGGTCTGAATTTGGCAATAAGGAGTTCATGATCTGAGCCACAGTCAGCTCCCGGTCTTGTTTTTGCTGACTGTATAGACCTTCTCCATCTTTGGCTGCAAAGAATATAATCAATCTGATTTCAGTGTTGACCATCTGGTGATGTCCATGTGTAGAGTCTTCTCTTGTGTTGTTTGCTATGACCAGTGCATTCTTTTGGCAAAACTCTATTAGACTTTTCCCTACTTCATTCTGTATTCCAAGGCCAAATTTGCCTATTACCCCAGGTATTTCTTGACTTCCTACTTTTCCATTCCAGTCCCCTATAATGAAAAGGACATCTTTTTTTGGTGTTAGTTCTAAAAGGTCTTGTAGGTCTTCATAGAACTGTTCTACTTCAGCTTCTTCAGCGTTACTGGGTGGGGCATAGACTTGGATTACTGTGATATTGAATGCTTTGCCTTGGAAACGAATAGAGATCATTCTGTCATTTTTGACATTGCATCCAAGTACTGCATTTTGGACTCTTTTGTTGACCATGATGGCTACTCCATTTCGTCTAAGGGATTCCTGCCCGCAGTAGTAGATATAATGGTCATCTGAGTTAAATTCACCCATTCCAGTCCATTTCAGTTCACTGATTCCTAGAATGTCGACATTCACTCTTGCCATCTCGTTTGATCACTTCCAATTTGCCTTGATTCATGGACCTGACATTCCAGGTTCCTATGCAATATTGCTCTTTACAGCATCGGACCTTGCTTCTATCACCAGTCACATCCACAACTGGGTATTGTTTTTGCTTTGGCTCCATCCCTTCATTCTTTCTGGAGTTATTTCTCCACTGATCTCCAGTAGCATATTGGGCACCTACTGACCTGGGGAGTTCCTCTTTCAGTGTCCTATCATTTTGCCTTTTCATACTGTTCATGGGGTTCTTCCCTTACCCCCTTCCTCCCTTACCCCCTGGTAACCAAAATTTTATTTTCTACATCTGTGCCTCTCTATCTTATTTTGTAGTTTGTAAGACACGCGCGAGTCCCTCTGGCCTTTTATAGCAGCCCTCCCACCGCCGCATTCCCAGCACTGTCAGCCTGCTTTTCTACCTGAATTGGTAACTTCTTGGCTCCTATGTCTTTTATAAGCCTTTCCCTCTGTAGTTCAGCTCCAGGCCCAGCCAAGGGAATGGCATTCCCCTTTCCTCCCCTTACCTTCTGCTTGTCAGGCACTGGGAGGGGCAGCTAGCCTACATGCAGAATGAGTGCCCCAGGCTTAGACCACAGCTGGCCTCCAGCAGAGGTGTGCCGACAGAGGCAGAAAACAAAAGCAAAGCTGCCTTCATTTCAAGCTCCATTAGGGGCTTGTGTTGGGCGAGGAAATCAATGGGATAGATGAGGCTGGTGGTAAAGATCTTCTTTTCCTCCAATTCTAGAATGGCATTGACCACAAATAACTATGAAGCAGAAATCACGAAGCAGCACCTATATTTTAAACTAGAGAAATTTAAAAACTACACCGACAAACATTTTCAGTTATTTCCAAAGCACAGCTAAAGGGAAAAAAAAGATAAATGTTAAAAAGCTTACTGCCACTTGGTCCTTTTTTCTTTCACGTGGCGAAATATCAGCCAGGACCCAGGACGACAGTACTGAGCTAGCCACTGTGAGAGGGAGACGCTTTGTATGAAGCAGGAATTTACGTTCTGAGGTTGCTGCAGCTGTTTGAAAGGATAAACTTGGAAGTGTCAATAATATTGATGATTCATCATAATTTGCTAGATAATAGAAAACCATTTATAGTTTTGCTTTCAGAAGCCTATAAAGAGAGGACTTTCATAGAGAGTGGTTAACCACTCCAAAGTCACCCTCATTCACTAACAAAGTACAGTATAAAAGGTGTTTTCAAAGATGTGGATAGGAATATAGTTTTGATGTTTGTAAACTAGTCCCTACAGAATCACTTCTTACTCTGCATTCATACAACTCGTGAATTTATGGCCATTCCACAAAAGGAGGAATTTTTTTTCTATCAGTCATTTGATTTCTTTCATGCAGTGGTCCTCAAAGCTTTGTTTCCATTCATTTGATGAGCTGCCCCTGCCGCTGGGCTGCTTTTGTTGTCCTGCTGTAATAGCAGAGGGGAACCACCAGGTGGCACTGCGCAAGATGGTTCAGTTCAGTTCAGTCGTTCAGTCGTGTCCGATTCTTTGCGACCCCATGAACCGCAGCACGCCAGGCCTCCCTGTCCATCACCAACTCCCAGAGTTTACTCAAACTCATGTCCATTGAGTCGGTGATGCCATCCAACCATCTCATCCTCTGTCGTCCCCTTCTCCTCCTGCCCTCAATCTTTCCCAGCATCAGGGTCTTTTCAAATGAGTAAGTTATTCACATCAGGTGGCCAAAGTATTGGAGTTTCAGCTTCAACATCAGTCCTTCCAATGAATGGATATTCAGGACTGATTTTCTCTAGGATGGATTGGTTGGATCTTCTTGCAGTCCAAAGGACTCTCAAGAGTCTTCTCCAACACCACAGCTCAAAAGCATCAATTCTTCAAGATTGAAGAGCGTGCAAGATTGAAGGGGGGTGGTGCCCAAAATGAAGTGGCATCTCTGAGCTGAGGCAGTACCAGGGCCAGGGAGAGTCAAAAGGGAAATCGGGAGAATGGGAATATAGGAATATAGTGAGGAGGAGACAGTCTCCTAAAGGAGCAAGAATCCTACATCTTGCTCATTGAGCTGTCTCAGTAGATAGTTTCAGTCACAACGTTAACTGCAGGACTTCCCTGGTGGTCCAGTGGTTGAGAATCCACCTGCCAAAGCAGAGGACACAGGTTCAATCCCTGGTCAGGGAACTAGGATCCCACATGCCCCAGGCAACTAAGCTCCTGTGCCACGACTACTGAGCCCCAGCACCTAGAGCCTGTGCTCCACGGCAAGAGAAGGCGCCACAATGAGAAGCTTGTGCCTGGCAAGGAAGAGTAGCCCACCCACCCCTCCCCGTCCCCTCCCCCGTCTGCCACACTCAGAGAAAGCCTCCCTGTAGCAACAAAGACCCAGCAGCAAACAAACAATGTAACTGAATGACAGTAACAATGAAACAATGTAACTGAAATTGAGATGAAAAAGTAGATACAGTAGTCTCTCTGGAAATCAGTATTGCAAAGCAAACAGACCAAGGGGAGACAGACAGGGATCATCAAAAACTGGTTGGAAAATCCCAAGTTATTTCTTCAGAGGAGTCCTTTTCTTAATGCCCCTTCTAGGTCTGGTGAAGAAATTAAATTTGAGCAGTTCTTCAAAGAATCAAATAACACAAAAATCAGTAATAAAACGACACCTTACACCCTCAGTGAAAATCAATACTCAGTCAGCATCTGAACCTCTCCCTGACTTGGGCACAGCCACAGGAAGACATGCCCTTTCTAGCTTTTTAAATAAAAAAGCCAAAAATAGGGAATGTCCCCACATCCCCCAGACACCCTGACAATACAATTAGACATGAAATTAGAGGCTTTCTCTTGACAACTCTTCCCTTCCCCAGAGAAAAGGAGGGGAAACAGCAAACCGGATTCCTTGACGGAGGAGGAAAAGGGACCTATTCATACAGCATTCGTGTTCTCACAGTTCACACACCTGCCATCGGGTCCTAGTAAAACCTTCCCATTATGTGCCCAGCTGTGTGCCCAGCGCTCTGCTTTTCAAGAAATGGAAAGCATAACTTTTCCCTCAGAGTCTTTGCAGAAGGTTCCTGATTCAATTAGGGGGTGATGCTTGTCACATGTTGCACAGATAGAGCTGTGCCCAACTCCTCATTAACTTAATGGATTCCTACAGTCAGTCCTCCAGGGATGTGGAGTGAAGCTGCTGAGATTCACGACAAGTGTGGGTGTATTTATAAATGTATCTGCCATCACTCCCAGGTTCTGAAAGTGAGAGAGCTCCGCGCTTGTAGCAGGTAAGGAGGAAGGGAGCTCAGAAAAGCAGTCACCGTTTGTTCATTCACTTATGTTTTCATATGACACCTACTTTTGCTTCTCAAGAAGAGAATGCTTATTAATTTTCGAGTCCTTTGTCCATCTTGGAGTTCCTGCCAGCCCATTTCATCTGACATTTTTGGAGTAAAGACTGTAGGGCCAGCTGTATGCGGCAGTTGGCTTTGCTTAGGGAATGCTTCTTTTCATGTTCAGAGGCAATAATTACTTTTCAACAAGTATCTTTCAAGTATAAACCATGGATCATAAACTCACAGCCCATGTTTAATCTGAGTCACAGAAATATTTTATTGGGCCAGAAAAGTGTTTAAAGTCGAAAGGCTCTTAGTGGGCCACGGACTTTTCAGCTCTCAACAGGCTCTACCAGGGCCTGCTGTTGTTGTTTTAAGTAATTAATTTTTTACTGAAGGATAGTTGCTTTACAGAATTTTGTTGTTTTCTGTCAAACCTCAACATGCCTGTTGTTTTAACATCTAGTCGGATTCACACATGTATGATCTGTGCCTGACTCCAGGGTTCTTAGATGACCTTAGATGACCTTAGTTCATCTAAGAACTGGAGCCACATGAAACTCAGATCATTGTTTGTTGTTTATTGAGGAGGGGTCAGTACCGTCTCACATAACAGATACTAAATACAGGGAATTAATTCCATATACTGTTCACAGGAGGGTGATTTGGAGCAGCTTCTGTGGAGGGCAATTTAGTGTCATAATGGAAGTCAGGTTAGCTTCGGTCCCCAACCTTTTTGGCGCCAGGGACTGGTTTTGTGGAAGACAGGTTTTCTAAGGAGGGGATGGTTTCAGGATGATTCAAGTGCATCTCGTTGGGCACTTTATTTTTATTATTATTACATCAGCTCCACCGGATCATCAGGTGGTAGATCCCAGAGACTGGGGAACCCTGTATTATGGGACACCTGTTCTCTAGGGTGAGCTGCTGGTCCGTGAGAACGAAAGTATGCAGGCCCACCAGGAGGAGCAGGACTTCCGCACAGCCAAATGACTTACAGAGAGGAATAAAGGCCTTTGGTTAACTGAAGTCCCTTGAATGGAGATTAATTAAAAACACTTCATAATATAACAAAGAGAGCATGCTTAACATGTTTGGGGGCTGCAAATCACTTAGATGTGACAATGACAACCTTTTATATTTTATTCTGATGAAAAATGTGAGATTTTGACACTGTCATTGAATAAACAGAAGGGAGACTTAACAGTTTACAGTATACTTGGCTGATTTCATATACTTATGGCAGAACCATTATGTCTCTGAGGCATGCTCTCTATTTATGATGGGGGTGTGACTTGGGGTGACTTTAATTCACTTAATTTTCCTCCTCTTTGTTGCAATTTGTGTTCTCGGGGAGGGGGGGCAGGCACTAAAACAGAGCTTAGGTTACAAGGTATTTGTTTGGGCTGCCGTCTGTGGGGTCGCACAGAGTCGGACACGACTGATGCGACTTAGCAGCAGCAGCAGCAACACCCATGAAGGGAGTGGGAGGAGAGGGACTGCATAGAAAGAGACAGTGAACAACTGTGCAGGTCTGATAAAGACTCATCCACCCAGAGGGGAACTTTGCAGCCAATATTTTCTATCAGATGTGTCTTGCATGGGGTCAGAATGGTTGTGCTATGAACTGGAGCCACATAAAACTCAGATGGTTGTTTGGAAAAGAACACAGAATGTGTGCAATGTTGAGGAGGGGTCAGCACCTTCTTACTTAACAGATACTAAATACAGGGAATTAATTCCATATACTGTTCACAGGAGACTAACGTGGAGCAGCTTCTGCGGAGGGTTACCTCTGTAGCCGTGTTGCTCAGCCACTGAAGGAAAGCTGCTCCAAGAAGGCCGTGACCTCTGACTCCCCCCGCAGATCTGAAAGAGCCAGCAGGGAGAGACAGCCTGCAGACCGCACCTCCCACCCCGGACAGCAGGCCCTCCTTCCAGCCTCTTGAGCAGCTCATCCTGCGTGGACCGCAGCGGAGAAGACTAGGGAAAGCAAGGCTGGGCTGAGGGGGGGTTGCTATGGGGACCTCCCCAAAGCTCGGCCAACCACGCAGGGAACGCTTGCCCACCAGAGTTACCCCCACTGGGTGGAAAAGGCCAGATTTATCTTCCCCACAGTGGGCAGTCGGATGCGTTAGCCTAGGAAGGGCAGGCCGTCGGGCGAGGTCACCTTGCAGCTGAGGCCGACCCTGCAGCTCTGACAGCCGGGAGCTGTCCGCATGCAGCACCGTGGGAGCAGGACTTTCTTCCACAGGAAGAAAGCAGGACTTTTCTTCCGTCGCGGCGGGCGTCTGTGCCCGCAGTCGGCTATTCGCGCCACTCAGAGCCGCTTCTTCATTCGCATTCTCCAGCAACTTCCCCAAGATGCCCGTGAGCTCCTCCTTTCCTGGGAGAAACTTAGGAGAGAGAGAAGAGAAGCAACTAACAGCAGCTGGTCTTGGGTCCCCACCTGGAGCTCCGTGTTCTCTGCACCACCACCCTGTATAGATTCCTCTCACTCTCTGCTAACACTCATGCTGGTCTCAGGGGCTCACCTGCTCAAATACCCAGGGATGCTGCATTTATTAATGTACCTTCACAGTTGGCCGGGAGGGACCTAAAGACAGACCTGGAGCTCTGCCTTCTCGGTTTCAGGGACAATTACCGCTGTCTAGATCAAGGCTCCTCACTTCCCCTGTTGGTCACTGGACCTAAAGAGTTTGACAAGACCGGATAGCAGCCATAGCTTCTAATTCAATAGGACTCTTGCTTTGGTTCTGGCAATAGCATACCCCATTGGGAAACAGGACCTGTAGCTCTGGAAAATCCAGCTTTGGAGAGATGAGAAGCCTAGTGTTTTTCCCTGGGACACTGGGAGGGATGTTAAATATGGCCATTCCTGTTTCTACCTCTTGGCTCCTAGACCCATGCAGTACTCCTACTGTGCATTCAATACTGTACAAAGGTCTTTAACTCAATGGGGTCACTGCATCCTGGAGTGTGGCACCCATCCTCATGGAGTATTGCATCCAAGTTGGTGCTTCAACAGAGCCTTCAGAAAGCTCTTCCATTGCTCTATGAGGCTGGCAGCTTCTGGGTGGCTTCATAAGTGATATGTCCAAGTGATTCCATGTGGGCCAACGTCTATACCTCCTTTGCTGCGGAATGTGTTTCCTATGATGGCTTTCCTGGTGGTTCAGATGGTAAAGAATCTGCCTGCAATGCAAGAGACATGGGTTTGATCCCTGCATTGGGAAGACCCTTTGGAGAAGGAAATGACATCCCACCCCAGTATTCTTGCCTCGGAAACCCCACGGACAGAGGAGCCTGGTGGGCTACAGTCCATGGGGTTGCAAAGAGCTGGACATGACTTAGTGACAGTAACAACGGCTCATGTGTTCCCCGTGATAACAATGTTCTGTAAGGTCCATGTTGGTGGGACATATTAAGTTGGTGGGACTCAAACATATTTGGTCCTTGGATAGACTGAGGCCATAGCTTCAATTATGGGTAGGAAAGGCAAACCCATAATTGGAATATGTCTATTCTTCTTACAAGGAATTTCTAGCTCTTCAGGATGGAAGGATTGAGCTGCCAGTTGTAGTTTTTGAGGTATGTTGTTATATCAGCACTCAGCGTGGTCTCTGGGGCTGGCGGATGAACATTGCTACCCCATGGACTGTAGCTTACTAGACTCCTCTGTCCATGGGATTCTCCAGGCAAGAATACTGGATTGGGCTGCCATTTCCTTCTCCAAGGGATCTTCCTGACCCAGGGATCAAACCTGGGTCTCCTGCATTGCAGGCAGATTCTTTACTGTTTGAAACACCAGGGAAGCCAATCTAAACCTCATCACCTCCCAAAGGCGCCTTCTCCTAATATCATCACCTTGAGGGTGGGCACTTCAATGTATGAAATTTTGGGGGACGTAAATATTCAGGCCATTACACTGACCCATCTGTAAACCAAGCTTGGGTTTTTCCTCCAGCTGGTCATACTGGCTCCTGTACAGGATGAGCTGAGAGTGAATTCATGGGGATCTAGGCTATCTGTTCATGCAGCCTGCTTGCATTCTCTGGGCCAAATGCTGTTCAATCTCATCCCACTCATTTTTGTTGGGCCGCTGCTGGGCCAGCCCAACTTGAGGGCATGATGACAGGCTAAGACCATCATCGAACATTCTGGATTCATGGTCACTTGGTGCTCCATGGTGCTCCATCTCTACCAGAGGCTGTTTTCTAAAGGTCTATCATTCTCCACTGCAGATGCTGTGGCCTTGTGGTGATTGCCCTGTTCTTTACTATTTGCTTTTTTTGCCCACCACCAGCATCAAGTCAATAACATAGGTTCTGCTGGGTCATACAGTGCAAGAGGCAAGGCTGCTTGCTCTGCACCTTAGACTTGCTGCAAACTCCTTCGTGGCTCTGTCTCTACTCAAGATACACAGTACTTCATTTCATCCAGTCTATGAGCTAGAATACTACTGCAAAATATGGAACATGATGCTTCCGGAACTTGACAAAATCTACCAGTGTTTTGTCAAGCTCTGGGCTTCCTTCCTTCCTTCTCCATGGCAGGAGGTATAAGTTGCAGTTATTTATCTTTTGCTTGGGAGGAGATGTCTTGGCATGCCCCTTACCGCTGTACCCCTAACACTTGTATCGATATGGCAAACTCTGATTTTTCCTTTCACCCTCAGTAGCATATGTGTCATACCAAAGCATCCACTGTGCTATCCAATTCTTTATCTAACCCAACTTATCACAATATCATCAATGCCAAGGGAAGATCGAATGTGCTGGTCTTTGGGATGTTCTCTTTTGTGTGTGAGGGGGTAGGTTCATACATCCCTGAGACGAAGCTATGGATGCATATTGTTGCCTGTTCCATGTGAGTGCAAACTGTTTCAGATCCTCTTTTCTGGTAGGAGTATAAAGGAATTCATTTATCAAATCAATGGCCACATATCATGTGCCTGAGTCCATGTTAACTTCCACTAACAAAATCAATGCATCTGGCATGACAGCTGCAACTGGGGCTACTGCTTGGTTGAGTTTGTGGTGGTTTATTGTCATTTCAGGATCCATCTGGTTTCTTCCAGGGACCAGACTGCGTCATTTATGGAGATCGCTTACTCTGACATCTTTAGATCAGGAGGCAGCAAACCTTTTCTGCAAAAGGCCAAATGGTAAATATTTTAGGCTTTGTGGCCATACAGTCTCTGTTATAACTACTCAACTATGCTGCTGTAGTACAAAGACAGCCATAGACAATATGTAAGCAAATGAGTGGCTGTATTTCAATAAAACTTTATTTAGACTGGTGGGCCAGATTTGGCATGTGGTCTGTGATTTACCAACTCCTGCTTTAGGTCTTTGAGAGTAGCAGCGATTCCTGCCATCCTTTTCAGGATGTTTTTGATTTGTTCTCTTGTTTAGCTGGGGAAGGGTATGTCAGGCCAAGCAACCAGACAATTAATAAGGTTTGTGTTCTGCACTTCGATGCGTTTGGTAAGAGGACAATGGGGCAAAATGTATTTAGACAGTCTATAAGTCATAGCACAAAATGTTTGCATGGATTCTCACTGCCCCCCAAGCTCCATGTGGTGATGAGGAGTGGACTTAGTGGATGCTGCACACACATGTCTATGTCATAGGCAATGAACACTGAGCTTCTGTTCAATTCAGTCGCTCAGTGGTGTCTGACTCTTTGCAACCCCATGAATCGCAGCATGCCAGGCCTCCCTGTCCATCACCAACTCCCAGAGTTCACTCAAACTCACGTCCATCGAGTCGGTGATGCCATCCAGCCATCTCATCCTCTGTCGTCCCCTTCTCCTCCTGCCCCCAATCCCTCCCAGCATCAGAGTCTTTGCCAATGAGTCAACTCTTCGCATGAGGTGGCCAAAGTACTGGAGTTTCAGCTTTAGCATCATTCCTTCCAAAGAACACCCAGGGCTGATCTCCTTCAGAATGGACTGGTTGGATCTCCTTGCAGTCCAAGGGACTCTCAAGAGTCTTCTCCAACACCACAGTTCAAAAGCATCAATTCTTTGGTGCTCAGTTTTCTTCACAGTCCAACTCTCACATCCATACATGACTGATCACTCACCTAGAGTCAGACATCCTGGAATGTGAAGGTCAAGTGGGACCTAGAAAGCATCACTACGAACAAAGCTAGTGGAGGTGATGGAATTCCAGTTGATCTATTTCAAATCCTGAAAGATGATGCTGTGAAAGTGCTGCACTTAATATGCCAGCAAATTTGGAAAACTCAGCAGTGGCTACAGGACTGGAAAAGGTTAGTTTTCATTCCAATCCCAAAGAAAGGCAATGCCAAAGAATGCTCAAACACTGAGCTTAGGAGACCCTAAATCCTATATGAGGCTGCTGGCTAACACATCCATCTTCCTCTTCAGAGAAAGATTAAGCTTATTATTCTAGAAGGTAATAAAATCTTCTGGGAGGAGAAAGATTTTATTATCCTGAAATATGACTGAGGGTCTCTATCTTGGAGACACTATTTCTAGTTACTAAGATTGTCTGATACAGAAACAGTCATGCAGGGTGCTTGGCTCAGAAGAGGAGCAGAAATGCTATAATTATGAAGAATCACCTCCAAACAAGGATACAGTTCTACGGCTTCTCCTTGGCCTTCCCCACTATGATAGTTCCCACCCCACTGGTCAAGATTGCTATATGGGGGTTGCACCAATTACCAAATATACATTTGGAGCTCTAGAAGTGACCACTAAGTGGGTTCATGGATGCAGTGTATCCAATGTAAGTCAGATCTTGGCCAGGACTCCACTTATTACATGACCCCATGTCCCCTCTGGGCTTCCCTGGTGGCTCAGATGGTAAAGAATCTGCCTGTAATTCAGGAGACCCGGGCTTGAACCCTGAGTCAGGAAGATCCCCTGGAGAAGGGAATGGCTACCCACTCTGGTATTCTTACCTGGAGAATTCCTTGGACAGAGGAGCCAGGTGGGCTACAGCCATGCAGTCGCAAAGAGTAGGACACTACTGAGCAACTAACACATGTACCCTCCACTCTAACCGAGAGGGAGGGGTAATGATGCTTCAGGTTTCTGAGATCAGTGTTGGCTCAGATTTGTGTCCAAGAGTCATCCAAATGTTTAACTATCCCCCTTCCCTTGGTGTATAGCTACCCAAGTAAATGGCTGTAGGTGCCTTTGAGAAAGGACTGTGGGAGTCATTACTGTGTGTATTTGCCACGGTGGCGTTAGCTCCTTCCTCCTGAAGAAGGCGGCAAACCACCTCTTCAGCTGATTGGTCTGAGTCTGAAAACTGGCTCAAACCAAGCACACAGGTAAGAGGGTGTGCTGTTTTATTGCGGTGACTGCCTTCAGCCTCCTGCTCGTCTGTCCTTGCTTTCCTCTGGTGGTGCATGCCTGAAGTTACCATCGTTGGGTGCCCATCTATCTCACCTCTAGTGACGTTCCGTTCTGTTGTCTGCATAACAGGAATTTTCCGTGAGTCTAGCCCCCTTAGATGCCATTCCTATCACAATGGCCCTGTCATCATCACGATAGCTGTGTCCTCCTGGTTTTATTTCCAGGGCCCCTTATCCCCATTGCCCTCAGCTGTGCCTAGCTCTGCGTCAGCCACCACCAGCCCTGGCCTACAGGAGAGAGCCCGCCCTGAACTTGTTAGTGGTGCTGGTGCTCTCCAACCACTGACATTAGAAGATGGTATCTTTTCTGAGACTTCCTTGAAACACGTGTTGAAATTTCTGGCTTTACATCTTCTCGGAGACTTTTAATCCCTTTCTCCAGCATCCATGTCCACCTCACTGGTAAAATGTAATTCCTCATTTTATTCCCCTACAATGTTCATGTATTATTTTTCTAATTAAATTAATAAAAAAGAAAATAAGACGTTTATTTTTTATTTCAAGATGAGATTCAGTTTACATCAACTTTTCCTAGTTTATTTGTTTTGACGAATTTGATTATAATTTCTAGGGTGTAATGTAGCATATATGATCACGATTCCAAACATCTACTTCAGTTCAGTTCAGTTCAGTTCAGTCGCTCAGTCGTGTCTGACTCTTTGTGACCCCATGAATCAAAGCACGCCAGGCCTCACTGTCCATCACCAGCTCCTGGAGTTCACTCAGACTTACGTCCATCGAGTCAGTGATGCCATCCAGCCATCTCATCCTCTGTCATCCCTTTCTCCTCCTGCCCCCAATCCCTCCCAGCATCAGAGTCTTTTCCAATGAGTCAACTCTTCGCATGAGGTGGCCAAAGTACTGGAGTTTCAGCTTTAGCATCATTCCCTCCAAAGAAATCCCAGGGCTGATCTCCTTCAGAATGGACTGGTTGGATCTCCTTGCAGTCCAAGGGACTCTCGATGGTATTACTTCCCAAGGCCTGGGCCATCCGGTTGCTGTGAAATCTGAATTCATTCTGTGTGGATGCCAAATGCCCTTTATGTAGTCAACCCAAGAGAGTCCAAGTGCCAGTGGTGGGTTCCACGAAGGTGTTAAAATTATCTACTGATCAACTGATGACTAAATTTACCCCTTTCTAAGTAGATGGGTTTTTTTTCGCTTTTTTTTTTCATGGAAAAAAACATCAGTAGATTTAACACCTTCGTGGAACCCACCACTGGCGCTGCTCTCTTGGGTTGACTACATAAAGGGCATTTGGCATCCACACAGAATGAATTCAGATTTCACAGCAACCGGATGGCCCAGGCCTTGGGAAGTAATACCATCGAATGTTCTTGGGAAGACGGTGAGTGACAGGTGGGTTGTAACCTCAAGCCAGTCTGGCTTTAACTTTTCCGGGTATACTCATTTTGGGACTTCTTTTTATCTGAGTCTGGCTTAGATTCATGTGGCCATTAGAGTCAATCCATTTGCACAAATACTGATTTATTAACCTGAAACAATCAAAGGGAGGGAGTGTCTATCTTTCTTCTCCTCGTTATCTCTTTGAAGGTTCTCTGTCTGTGAAAGTGCTTGTGGGAGTGAATTAGTAGAAGTCCTTTGCTTTTGAAGATACGAAGACCTGCCTGGGGCCTCATCCCTGCTTGTGTCTAATAAGATTTCTTTTCTAATGAGGACAGTTACCTCCTGACAAGAGGCTTTGACGAGTAAGTAGGGAATTTACTTTCTTTCCAGTAACTATGGGAAAACAAACCCAGAGTAAAAAACCTGAGAAACTGGAGGATCTGTCTGGGCGAGGGAAGATAACATAGGATTTAGTGACAGTCAGTGTCAGAGGTCAAGGTTTAAATACCACTCATCTGTATGAGACTTTGGTCAAATCATAGAAACTCTCTGAAATTCAGTTTCTTCCTGTAAATAATCAAGAATCTGGTGGTGGCCCATTTCTCTGTCCTTTTTCATAGCAAATGTCCCTGGAATGGCTGTCAGTTCTCTGTATCCATTACTTTTATGCGTTCTCTCTCTTCATTCAATTCCCCAAAATGCTCTGCCCCACCGTTCTGCTAAAGTGACTCTCAGCATCCTTACCGAGGGCCTCCAGTTTTGGATGGCTCATCAGCATCTCCAACAGATTCTTATTTTACCCCACCTTGCTGAGGAACCCAACATCCGCCTCCCCTTTGCGCTTTGCTCCCATCACAGGGGCCGGGAATCTGGCAGCTCCATCTCCCCAGATACCTGATAATGGGTTCTCAGTTTAGATTCCACCAACAGGAAGCCTTTGTTGAGATTTGGAGGAAAGAGGAGAAGCAGAAACCAAACCAAAGAATTGCTCCTCATGGATTTTAGCAAATGAAAGGTTTTTGCAGTGGCCACCAGCATTTTCCTATGAATCATCTACTTCTGAAGTTAAAACTCGTGCAAGAGGTTTCCTGAACTTCCACAGCTTTCTGGCTCTCTGTAAGCTGGAGGTAAACCAAGCTACCAGGGACACCAACCTTCCCAGATCTGTGTTCCTTCTCCCTTTCAAGGGTTTTGTAAGTACCAACCACCTTAAATCCTTTTCTGCTTAATACCTTAAATTCTTTCACTTTTGGTATGTTCTCTGAATCACCAGCCCTCACACACTAACATGCATCAGAAATACCTGGACATCTTGTTAAAATAGACTTGTGGGTCCATCATAGAGGTTTTATTTTTTAATTAAGATTTAAAAAAAATTATTGGAGTATGATTGCTTTATAATGTTGTCTTAGTTTCTGCTGTACAACAGAGTGAATCAGCTACATGTATACATTTATCCCTTCCTCTAGGTTATCACAGGGTGCGGAGTTGAGCTCCCTGTGACATGCAGCAGCTTCCCACTAGCTAGCTATTCAGTCTTTCTGATTCAGTAGGTCGGGGGTGGGAGTGAGATGATGCTCATACTGCCGCTCCCCGGCCCACTTGACCTTTGAACTTTGAACCATTGAACTTTGCTATCTGAGTTAATGGTACCACCATCTGTACTATTGCTTAGGCCAAATACCTGGGAGTTATTATTGATTCCTCTCTTTCCTCCATGGCCATGGCCATGATCTTGGTTATGAAGATGAAGACCCTGAATTTCAGGGTGTTTATGCTGACCAAGGTCTTATGCTGATATGTGGCATTTAAACTCATTTTCCTCTGAGGCTGACTGTTGCCAGAGCCTTTTATCTTCCTCGCCCCACCCATGGTAGATCTATCACAGTTTTTTAAATTGGGGAAACAGTTTGTATCTGCATCTCTTTCTCCATGAAGACAGAAGAAGGGTCTCCAGCTGAAAGAATTCAGAGGTTTAAGAAGTGACTATGATGTGATCATTGGACTAGGAAAGAGTGGTTGAATTGTTAAGCCTGCTTGGGGTGCATTTTCAGATCTGAGTTTAAATTTTTATTTTTCACTGAATTATATTTAATTTATAATATTGTGTTAGTCTTTTCCATTATAGGTTACTATAAGATACTAAATATAGTTCCCTGTGCTATACAGTAAATCCTTATTGTTTTTCTCCTTTATATGTATATATGTATCTGTTATATACATCTTATACATATGCTGCTGCTGCTGCTGCTAAGTCCCTTCAGTCGTGTCCAACTCTGTGCGACCCGGTAGACAGAAGCCCACCAGGCTCCCCCATCCCTGGGATTCTCCGGGCAAGAACACTGGAGTGGGTTGCCATTTCCTTCTCCAATGCATGAAAGTGAAAAGTGAAAGTGAAGTCACTCAGTTGTGTCCGACTCATAGCGACCCCATGGACTGCAGCCTACCAGGCTCCTCCATCCATGGGATTTTCCAGGCAAGAGTACTGGAGTGGGGTGCCATTGGCTTCTCCGTCTTATACATATATGTATCTGTTAATCCCAAACTCTTAATTTATCCTTCCCCTCCCCTTTGGTAACCATCAGTTTGTTTTCTGCATCTGTGAATCTGTTTCTGTTTTGTAAATAATTCCATTTATATTATTTTTTAGATTCACATATAGGAGATACAATCTCTGTCTTTCTCTGTCTTAGTTCATATGGTAATCTTGAGGTCCACCCATGTTGCTGCAAATGGCATTATTTCATCCTTTTTTATGGTTGAGTAGTATTTCATTGTGTACTCTCTCTCTCTCTCTATATATATATATATATCTTTATCAATTCATTTGTTGATGGACACTTGGCTTGCTTCCACATCCTGGCAATTGTAAATAATGCTGCTATAAACATTGGGGTACTCGTATCTTTTCAAATAAGAGTTTTCATCCTTTTCAGATACATGCTCAGAAGTGGGATTGTGGGATCATATGGAAACTCCATGTTTACTTAGGAACTTCCATACTGTTTTCCATTGTGGCTGCACCAACTTGCATTCTCAACAACAGCGTAGGAAGGCTCGCTTTTCTCCACACTTGAGGTGAATCCAGTGAGTTGAGTCTGCATAAGCATGGGATTTTCTCCAGTAATGTTTCCATGGGTCACCGTGGTTCTGAGAGAGTCCTAGGAGCAGAACTACTTAATCAAGGATCATATACACTTTACCTTGTGGGGGTATTGCCAAAGGCTATGCAAGTATTCTCTCCCATCAAAACGTTCTCCACTCCAGCTAATGCAGCATTGTGTCAAACGTGTGGCTCTTTGCCAACGGCTAGGTGAAAATTTTTATTTTGCTGTTTTAAGTGCAAATTATTTCATTATATGTGAGAATGGATATCTTTTTGTATGCTGCTTCTGTGAACTGCCTACTCATAATGGGCACTAGTTATGGATTTGGGGATGGTCACCTTAAAAGAAAAACACATTGTCCAAGCTACCAGGCAAATTTATTATTGTTCAGTTGCTAAGTTGTGTCCAACTCTTTGCATTGCTATGGACTGCAGCACGTCAGGCTCCTCTGTACTCCACTGTTTCCCTGGAGTTTGTTCAAATTCATGTCCATTGAGCTGGTGATGCTATCTAACCATCTCATCCTCTGCCATCCCTTTCTCCTTTTATCTTCAATTTTTCCCAGCATCAGGGTCTTTTCCAATGAGTTGATTCTTCTCCTCAGGTGGTCAACCTATTGTAGCATCAGCATCAGCCCTTCCAATGAATATTCAGGGTTGATTTCTTTTAGGATTGACTGGTTTGATCTCCTTGCAATCTAAGGGGCTATCAAGAGTCTTTTCCAGCATCACAATTTGAAAGGATCAATTTTTTGGGGTTCAGCCTTCTTTATGGACCAACTCTCACATCTGTACATGACTACTGGAAAAATCATAGCTTTGCTATACATACCTTTGTCAGCAAGGTGATGTCTCTGCTTTGGAATACATTGTCTAGGTTTATCATATCTTTACTTCCAAGGAACAAGAGTTTTAAAATTTCATTTCAATTTCTATCAAAATATTAAGGAGGAGGTCCCAATACCTTGGGGCTAAGGTTTAGACACTGGCATCAGAGGTGTGACTTTTTCTAGAAAGTAGGCTTCCTTTGTCCTGGCCAGTATCATTTTGGCTGGGGCCACAACCCTCCTGAAAAACATCATCCTACCCAAGTGTAGGTACCAGCCAACCAGAGACTGGTACCTCGATTCCCAGCTCCCAGCTCTGTAACCTGATCACAGGTGAAATTTTGCCCATGATACAGCCCTAGGGAAGCACTGAGAGGGAAGAAAAAGCAATGAATAAAATGAAACAATAAAATAAATCCTCTTGCTTATAGGTTCAGTGGGAACTGGGACTCAGAATTATGCATTTGGCAGCATAGAAACGATGCTAATGAATGCAAAAGTTATGATCATACACTTTTTAACCCACTGTAAAGCTCCTTAAGAGAAAATAAGTCTCCTAAATCAGTGAGTTTGTCTAAACTGAGCCCCGTGGTGCATACACATACTGTGCTGTTCCAATTTTTTAACCTGGAGTATGAAGGAAATAAATCTTCTGGATTTCTTCTCCTATTTTTATCAGAGGAGAGCGATGCATAGATTCTGTTGAAAGGGGGCTGAGATTGCCCTAAACCCAGGCTTGGAGACAGGGGCATGGTGCTGACATCAGTCAGAGAAAGAACCCAGGGTGTGGGGATAAGATGCTGGTGAGGTAGACATCTGTCCTGAGGGTGTTGTGGTCCCCAGGAGTCCAGACTGGAAAGAGGGAAGAAGTCGGTATGTTTGGGAATGTCCAGGAGTCTGCTATAATGTACATATGGTAAACGGAGGGGAGAGAGAACGAGACAAGCCCAGAGAGGGAGGCATCCTGACAAAGGGATGCTGCTAGGGAAAGGAAAGTTGGGTGAAAGATCTCCATGTCACCATTCCAAGTATTCAGGTGCAGGGAGATGAGGAAGGCAGGGAGCAGTGAGTGTGTGCATCACTTCACTCGTGTCTGAGTCTTTGTGACCCTCTGGACTGTGCCTGACTGGTTCCTCTGTCCATGGGATTCTCCAGGCAAGACTACTGGAATGGGTTGCCATGCCCTCCTCCAAGGGATCTTTCCGACCCAGGGATCGAACCCATGTCTCTTACGTCTCCTGTATTGGCAGGCGGGTTCTTTACCACTAACACCACCTGGGAAGCCCAGGGAGCAGTGAAAAATACCTACGAAGGCAGAGTTTTACTGCCAAAGGGAGTGAGGCATGTGGGCTCCCCGGATGCTATGGCAGGTGGGCACAAAGCTAATTAACTATATCCTGGATGATTCTACTCCTGGCTGTGTTAAAGCTCTTCCTTACTGGAGGCTTCCTTACTGGGAGCCCAGTCCATGGAAAACATAGGGGATGATGGAGTTAGTGGCTTGCTGCTGCTAAGTCACTTCAGTCGTGTCCGACTCTGTGCGACCCCATAGATGGCAGCCCACCAGGCTCCCCCGTCCCGGGGATTCTCCAGGCAAGAACACTGGAGTGGGTTGCCATTTCCTTCTCCAAAGGAAGAAGTGGAGAAGTGGCTTAGCCGTAACCAAACGATTATGTTTTCTAGAACTGCACAAGTCTTCACCAGAGCATTTCACAAGCACACTGCTGGGAACTAACCCCAGGTAAATGTCTGGGCTTTCTTCAAGCTCTCTGACTACAGCATCGCTCCTCCGGGACCACTCTCTGCTGCTGCTGCTACTGCTGCGAAGTCGCTTCAGTCATGTCCGACTCTGTGCGACCCCATAGATGGCAGCCCACCAGGCTCCCCTGTCCCTGGGATTCTCTAGGCAAGAACACTGGAGTGGGTTGCCACTACCTTCTCCAATGCATGAAAGTGAAAAGTGAAAGTGAAGTCGCTCAGTCGTGTCTGACTCTTAGCGACCCCATGGACTGCAGCCCCCCAGGCTCCTCCGTCCATGGGATTTTCCAGGCAAGAGTACTGGAGTGGGGTGCCATTGCCACTCTCAGGCCTGTGTAATCCCAGACTCACCAAGGACGGAGCAGAAAGGGTGTGGTTGTCCCTAGAATCCCTCTCCTAGATGAGAGAACTGGGGCCAAAAGAAGAAGTGATTTATTCAAGGAAACTCAGGGAGTCGGAGGCAGAGCTGGGGCCAGACCCCAAAGTGGGGGCTGAGGAATTGGTCCTAACACTGAGCCAGGGTCTCTGCACCTGATCTGGGTGGGCAGAGCTGGTGCTGTTTCCTCCCTGGCAGTTCCACTTGGGCTGAGTTAACAGGAATGCAGTCTCAAGGACAAGCGATTGGCTTTTATTCCTCTCACGGCCACAGTGGGAGCACTGAGGGATATTCTGGGGGAGCCCAGATTTAAGGAGTACACCTGAAATATCTAGAATGCGTTCAAAGAGTGAAACCAGATGGCGAGTGGAAGTGACAGCCAGGCGCGTGGGCGCGGGTCAGTGCAGCGTTCAGAGGAGCTGGGAACCGGCCACGCAGAACATGACGTTGTTGTTGCTTAGTCGCTAAGTCGCGTCCAGCTCTTTGTGACCCCATGACGGTAGACCGCCAGGCTCCTCTGTCTGTGGGGTTTCCCAGGCAAGAATACTGGGGTGGGTTGCCATTTTCTTCTCCAGGGGACCTTCCAAATCCAGGGATCGAACCCGTGTCTCCTGCATTGGCAGGCATATTTTTTTACCACCGAGCCACCAGGAAAGCTCGCAGAACATGATAACTAAGTCTAAATACATGAAGCATTGATGTGAGCAAATAATGTACTTTGCTTTGTTTTTGTTATTTTCTCTATCATTAATTGATTATCCTATTGCCATGGAGCTACTTCTCAGGTTTTATTCCAAACATGGAGGGCTGTAACTCCTGCATACCCTGCTGGGGGGGACCTGACTCATCCTATTGAAGGAAATGTCCCAGCCCTAAATGCATGTTTTAGAGGCGTTGCCTTTCCCATACTCCACCCCAGAAGTCTTTTATTTAATTCGTCTGGGTTATCCATTTTAAATACAGCAGTGTGTACATATCAATCCCAGGCTCCCTAACTATCCCTTCCCCGCATCATGCCTCACTTTCAACTCTTGGCTTTCCAGTCTGGACGCCAATCAGGTCCCTTGGACTTGAAGTTGAGATTGCTCTCCCCTGAATGGGAAGCTCACTTTTTCTTGCAGACTCTGATTGGGCTCCAACCTCTAGCCTAGCTCAGTACTCAGTTATATCTGGGAAACAACCTTGATTCAGGCTCCCTCCTCCCCAATAATTCAATCAGAATCTCTGGGGTGGGACAGAGGCGTCAGAATTTCAAACTCTGCCCAAGGGCCTCCAAAGGACAGCTGGGGATGCGAGAGACAACCTCTGTTGGAAACCACCCACCTCGTAGCCCCCACCCCTATCTCCATCCCCTGAAGCTTTGGTTAACCACCACCTCCGCCCGCCGCACCCGCCCCGCACCTCCCCCACCCCCCACGCCCCACCAATCAGGATGCTAGTTTCTTCTAGGAAATTTTAACATAGTAACCATGTCTCCAACAATACAAGAGCTCTTTTAAATGTCAGTCCCAAACTGGTCTTTCCCTTCCCCACCCGGGAGGAGTAGAAGGTTTGAAATATGCCCCCAATCATCAGGTTGCTGGCTGAGTACAGAGGCAGCTGGCCAAGGAAAACGGAGCGCTCAAATGAGAGCAACATAGACAGAAAGCTGCAGGGCCGTGCAAAATAGGAAGGGAAGCCATTCCCCGTAATGAGTAACCGGCGGCAGGCGCTTTACAGAGCAATCCAGTTGATAAATACTCTGTACTTAAAGTGAACTTTGAACAAATGCATAAGCAGAGATTGAATGTTTTCTGCAAATAGAAGCAAGCAAGGGCTTCATACAAAGAAGCCATGCTCGGCACGACTAAAGTGAGACAAGAAGACTCGGCAGAAATAAAGTAGCCAAACCTAGGTTGTAAAATAAACTTCAAAACACCCAGATAAATTAGAGGACAGGCAGGCTTCTTAATTATGGTAAAGAGGGGTTGCACGAGTTTTGTAGGGAGAAGAACGTGTAAACGCTTATCAGAATCTCAGGCTTCCCTGATGGCTCAGTAGTAAAGAATCCACCTGCCAATGCAGGAGACACAGGTTCCTTCCCTGGTTTGGGAAGATCCCCTGGAGAAGGGAATGGCTACCCACTCCAGTATTCTTGCCTGGGAAATCCCATGGTACAGAGGAGCCTGGTGGGCTACAGTCCATGGGGTTACAAAAGAGTCAGATGCAACTTAGTGACTAAACAACAACACTCAGAATCTCACTGTATGTATTTAGTTTGCTGTATTAGGAAATGGCAACCCACTTCAGTGTTCTTGCCTGGAGAATCCCAGGGACGGTGGAGCCTGGTGGGCTGCCGTCTATGGGGTCGCACAGAGTCGGACACGACTGAAGCGACTTAGCAGCAGCAGCAGCAGCAGCAGCATGCTGACTGTGTAGTAAGTGGTTTATCATTTTTCTTTCTACAAGGTAGGCTAATAGTTTTCCATCCATTCTTTTGTTGTCTTCACGAAGGTCAGACAAAGGAATCCCAATGGGTTCTTTATAGAAACCCACCTGGACAGAGGGGTTTGGATGTCCAGCCTGGGGGCAGCCCACATAAATAGCTCTGCTTAGAGAATGGGCCCTCAGCATCCTGACTTCTCTCTGGGATGCCGAGAGTTATGTTAGCACCATCAGCTTCCAGAATAGGGGATAATCAGAGGCTGTGACGATGGCACCCCACTCCAGTACTCTTGCCTGGAGAATCCCATGGATGGAGGAGCCTGGGGGGCTGCAGTCCACGGGGTCACTAAGAGTGGGACACGAGTGAGCGACTTCACTTTGACTTTTCACTTTCATGCATTGGAGAAGGTAGTGGCAACCCACTCCAGTGTTCTTGCCTGGAGAATCCCTGGGATGGGGGAGCCTGGTGGGCTACTGTCTATGGGGTCGCACAGAGTCAGACACGACTGAAGCGACTTAGCAACAGCAGCAGTGACAAAAGAAGAATGTTTAAGTCCCAGAAACAATGTGGTTGAGATTGGCTTCAGTGAGACAGGAAGCCAGAAAGACCTGGGAGGGTACTTGAACTGGAGAGGTTGAGAGAGTCAACCAGAGTGTTTTTCCAAGCAGTCATGCCTGCCTTTCATTAAGATGGAAAGCCAGGGACATCTTTTCCTTGTGCAATACCAACCATTGTCAGCAAGGTGGCCCATAAGTTCTAACAGTTACAAATCAGTGAGAAGGGGACCCGACTCCTTTGTCTGCCAGGACTGGGTATTGATTTGAGTTTCTGATGGAAATAAACAGGATTCGCTTTCCTTGGTGATTTAAACAGACATAATTGAACAAGAAACATCAGAGCTGAAAGTAAAGTGCTGTGAACGGATCTATTATTTCAGCTTTGCCTTCATTCCTGCTCCTCGAGAGAGGCACCCCTTATCTCCCCCATGGCTGGGGACTCGCTGAGCTTTTGGAAACTCAGCAGAAGAGAGGGTTAAACGACATTGTGGCTGAAAACAGATAAAGGGCGAGTGATAACACAAGAGCTGGGCTGCAGCTGAACGCTGCCTGGCATTCTGCTCTTGATAGCTGCACATGGTTACGTGGAGGTCCCCTTGGCCTTTCACAGAAAAGGGCAGATTGTCAGCAAACAAAGGGATAAAAAACCCAAACCTTAAACAGCTAGAGAGAAGCCAGGTGGGAGAAACAGCCCTTGCCGGGTCCTGTCTCTTGGAGCCTTATGAGGCTAAATCCCATTTCACAGCAGATTTAATGGAGAATTCTTCTGAAAGTCAGGATCTGCCCACCGCCTTTGAACATCTTCCTTTAACATAGTGTTAATGAGCTTGACTCCTTCTGGAGGACCAAGACCCCTGTTGCTGCCCCGGTACCTGGATGGAGATCCAGTTTCACCCCTGATTTTCCTTTTTTATATTTCTTTATCTGAGAAGAAAAGAATATTTAGACATTCAATTGGCATGTAACGAGATAACTATAACAAGTTAATTAGTTCTCAATTAAGTCGCATTTACTATACCTCCTGAATGTGTTCACAGCAATTAGGGGTGTCTAATGAACTTGCGGAAGCTGCCTGCCTCCCACAGGCAGCGGCACCATGACAGCATCGCTCCTGGGGTCTGATGGCATCTGAAACCATGGCATCGTTTTCTCAAAAGCTAGCATCAGTCTATACATCCAAGCTGTTTTAGGATCCAGTGGATGAAATAGCTGGTCAATTGTGGGAAAAAAAGCTGGAGCAGCTCTGTGAAAATGGAAACAAAGAGCTGTGGAATTCGTGTGATATAAAGAACACTGGCTTTGGAATCCAAGGGATATGGGTTCAGGTCTTGACCACTACTTTCTAGTAATGTGACTTTGGGCAAGTCAGTCAGTTCAGTCACTCAGTCATGTCCAACTTTGCGACCCCATGGACTGCAGCACGCCAGGCTTCCCTGTCCATCACCAACTCCCGAAGCTTTCTCAAACTCATGTCCATTGAGTCGGTGATGCCATCCAACCATCTCATCCTCTGTCGTCCCCTTCTCCTCCTGCCCTCAATCTTTCCCAGCTTCAGGGTCTTTTCCAATGAGTCAGTTCTTCGCATCAGGAGGCCAAAGTATTGGAATTTCAGGTTCAGTGTCAGTTCTTCCAATGAATATTCAGGACTGATTTCCTTTAGGATGGACTGGTTTGATCTCCTTGCAGTCCAAGGGACTCTCAAGAGTCTACTCCAACACCACAGCTCAAAAGTATCAATTCTTGGCTGCTCAGCTTTCTTTATAGTCCAACTCTAACATCCATACATGACTACTGGAAAAATCATAGCAAGTATCTCCCCAAATCTCTGTGCCTCAGTTTCCCCATTCCTATGCCAGGCATAAAAGTAGGGAGTATACTAAGGTTTCTGGGTAGACTGGTCAGAGCGTGAGGGCAAAGCCTTACAGGTCCTGTATACACTAAACATCTTGTTAGTTCATACATGTCTTTCTGTAGGCTCTGTGGTTTTGTTGGATTTGGGCAAAGAGGTTACCTGGCCAAATGCATGAGAGGGGTTAATCACCATTTTAAGTCATTACAGGAGCCCTTGGTCACATTTCAATGTCCTGTGAGTGGAGAAAGCTCCCTAAAAGCATTATCAACATATGATGGGATGGCTAGGGGCTGTAGGTACATCCTAAGTCGCTTCAGTCCAACTCTGTGCGACCCTTGGAATGTCACCTGCCAGACTCCTCTGTCCATGGGATTCTCCAGGCAAGAATACTGGAGTGGGTTGCCATGGCCTCCTCCAGGGGATCTTCCTGAACCAGGGATCAAACCAGCATCTCCTGCATTGGCAGGCGGGTTCTTTACCACTAGCACTACCTGGGAAGCCCTAGGGGGTTTAGGTGGATAGTTCAGTTCAGTTCAGTCGCTCAGTCATGTCTGACTCTTTGCGACTCCATGAACCGCAGCACGCCAGGCCTCTCTGTCCATCACCAACTCCTGGAGTCCACCGAAACCCATGTCCATTGAGTTGGTGATGCCATCCAACCATCTCATCCTCTGTCATCCCCTTCTCCTCCTGCCCTCAATCTTTCCCAGCATCAGGGTCTTTTCCAATGAGTCAGTTCTTCGCATCAGGTGGCCAAAGTATTGGAGTTTCAGCTTTAGCATCATTCCGTCCAATGAACACCCAGGACTTATCTCCTTTAGGATGGACTGGTTGGATCTCCTTGCAGTTCAAGTGACTCTCAAGAGCCTTCTCCAACACCACAGTCCAAAAGCATCAATTCTTCTGCACTTAGCTTCCTTTATAGTCCAACTCTCACATCCATACATGACCACTGGAAAAACCATAGCCTTAGGTGGATAAGGTTACTTATTCATTTTATCCTGGAGTTTCCCTTAAGATGCGGTGAGATAAAGATAAAAATGATGGGGTTTAACATTAAACACTAGCACTGGGGAGCAATCATGAAACTAGTCCCCTCTGGGGAGAGTGGTGGAGGAGAGGAAGCAGGGGGCAGAGGGGGAAGGCTCTCAGGGAAGCAGCATTACGTCTCAGTGAGTGTCCAGTGTTCTGTCTCTCCCTCTCTTTTCCTTTCTAGCCATGGGTTCACCTCTCCTTCAGCACAAGCTATGATTTAAAAACCATGCTAAAGAATTATCAGAAGGAGGGAAAAAAATTTACAAACTCATTTGCATTTTAATGAATTTTTAATTGAACCAAAATCTGTTGTTTCTGTTTAAAGATGCAGCGCTGACTTTGTGGTCTCTGCTGCTGTGGGCCAGGCGGGAACTTAATGTGATAAAAACAGTGATAATGCTAAGCTTAATTAGGTTTGAAATCTTGTCTAGAAAGGCTGCTCGGAATCTGGGAATGGCAAGCATTTGCCAGCAGCAGGCTAAGAAGCCAGAGTGCATTGGTAGATACCTTCTTTCTAAAAGCACCAAGAAGGCACTTAGATCAGCCAGACTGGGCCAGGAGGACACCCTCAAACACCCTCTCCATCATAGTGCTTTTGGGTTTTTAAGTGTGAAAGCCAGACAAGCCCAGCCAGTGGGAGGTAGACACTAGATTTCCGCCCTGGTTTTTATTTTATTTTATTTTTTTTATCATCATCGACTTCACTCATTCTTTATATCACTTAGCAGGGTCCCACTGAGATGCAGAGATGCTGGTCAAGGTGATCTGTGTACCCTTTGGGACAAGGCGTTGAAAGGCCACCACTGAAAAGAGTTGCTAATGGTCTGGGATTTTATACTGCTGCTGCTGCTACTGCTGCTGAGTCGCTTCAGTTGTGTCTGACTCTGTGTGACCCCATAGATGGCAGCCCACCAGGCTCCCCCGTCCCTGGGATTCTCCAGGCAAGAACACTGGAGTGGGTTGCCATTTCCTTCTCCAATGCATGAAAGTGAAAAGTGAAAGTGAAGTCGCTCAGTCGTGTCCGACTCTTAGCGACCCCATGGATTGCAGCCCACCGGGCTCCTCTGTCCATGGGATTTTCCAGGCAAGAGTACTGGAGTGGGGTGCCATTGCCTTCTCTGGGATTTTATACTACTTATAAGCTAACATATCATGTTTCCATGGATGCTGGCAGAAGGCATGACACTCCTGGGTCAGAGACAAAGGACTTTTATCACTCATAGCAAAATCTGTAGCCAGAGCTTCATGTCTGTACTGGTTCTCCGTGACCTGCAGTCCCATGGAGGTAAGGGGAAGTGACACAGGTGGGCTCGAATGGCTGTTTCACAGACATTGAAGTATGTTACACTTTGTGCCTGGAGGACTTGTCCCTTTTACAGGGAGGGGAAGAAAGCTGGGTTTGGGGAGTGCGATGCTACCTCATCCCTTAAGGTTACTGGCTGCAGACACAGCCCTGGGAAGTAACCCAGGTCAGAGCAC
Organism: Bubalus bubalis; assembly: GCF_019923935.1. Taxonomy (NCBI): domain Eukaryota; kingdom Metazoa; phylum Chordata; class Mammalia; order Artiodactyla; family Bovidae; genus Bubalus; species Bubalus bubalis. Next base: position 55,761,605 of record NC_059176.1, on the reverse strand, counting down.
TCAGGGCCTTGCACTCCTGGTGCCTTTAGCAAGAACATGCAGTGATGCTCAGGGTCGTGGGTTGCAATTCCAGCCACCATGCCTATGTGCTGCTTCTACAGTCTACAGCAATGTCTCAGTGGATTTGAAGGCAGTGGGTATAGTAGGTATATTGGGAAGAGGTTTGCTTCTTTACTGGAAAGGAAGGAGGTGTTTGTTGAAATTATTACCCAGGCAGTCCCCTGTGTGTGTGTGTTTGTATTTTTGCAGTACAGAAAATTCTGGAGTTTTAACTGATGAGTACCTCTCCACTCCAAATTTCTCCATTTGCTCCAAACATCCTGCTTGCTTTCTCTCCTCCCTTCCTCACCAGTTCTGCACCCCTCAGCCCCAGCAGTCAGATTTAAGCCCGGTTCACCCCAAAGTGATGAGCCCAGGAGAGCCAGAGGAAAAGACATCACATATTTGGCTTTAAAGACTAAAAAGCCACTGCCCCAGAGGTGGCAGGAAAATTTTGGAAGGATGTTTGTTTGCCAAGCATCTGTTTCTTCTCCAAACACAGACTACACAACAACTCCGTAGACTGAGGTGAGGAGAGAATAATCAGAGAAGAATAGGTGTGGGGCCCTTAGGAACTGTCCCTCAAGTTGAGTAGGTGATGCCTACTCAATAGAACCTTCTGATAAATTTAGGATTAAGCTATAAAAGGTAGTTTCCATTCCAATCCCAAAGAAAGGCAATGCCAAAGAATATTCAAACTACCACACAATTGCACTCATCTCACACGCTAGTATGGAGAAGGCAATGGCAACCCACTCTAGTGTTCTTGCCTGGAGAATCTCAGGGACGGCGGAGCCTTGTGGGTTGCCGTCTATGGGGTCGTGCAGAGTCAGACATGACTGAAGCAACTTAGCAGCAGCAGCAGCACACGCTAGTAAAGTAATGCTCAAAATGCTCCAAGCCAGGCTTCAACAGTACATGAACAGAGAACTTCCAGATGTTCAAGCTGGATTTAGAAAAGGCAGAAGAACCAGAGATCAAATTGCCAACATCCTACGGATCATCAAAAAAGCAAGAGAATGCCAGAAAAACATCTACTTCTGCTTTACTGACTATGCCAAAGCCTTTGACTCTGTGGATCACAACAAACTGTGGAAAATTCTTCAAGAGGTGGGAATACCAGACTACCTGACCTGCCTCCTGAGAAATTTGTATGCAGGTCAAGAAGCAACAGTTAGACCTGGACATGAAACTGGTTCCAAATAGGGAAAGGAGTATGTCAAGGTTGTAAATTATCCACCTGCTTATTTAACTTATATGCAGAGTAGATCATGCAAAATACTGGGCTGGATGAAGCACAAGCTAGAATCAAGATTTCCAGGAGAAATATCAATAACCTCAGATATGCAGATAACACCACCCTTATGGCAGAAAGTGAAGAGGGACTAAAAAGCCTCTTGATGAAATTGAAAGAGGAGAGTTAAAAAGCTGGCTTAAAACTCAACATTCAGAAAACAAAGATCATGGCATCTGGTCCCATCACTTCATGGCAAATAGATGGGGAAACAATGGAAACAGTGAGAGACTTTATTTTGGGGATCTCCAAAATCACTGCAGATGGTGACTGCAGCCATGAAATTAAAAGACGCTTGCTCCTTGGAGGAAAACCTATGATCAACCTAGACAGCATATTAAAAACCAGAGACATTCCTTTGCCAACAAAGGTCCATCTAGTCAAAGCTATGGTTTTTCCAGTAGTCATGTATGGATGTGAGAGTTGGACTATAAAGAAAGCTGAGCACTGAAGAATTGATGCTTTTGAACTGTGGTGTTGAAGACTCTTGAGAGTCCCTTGGACTGCAAGGAGATCAAATCAGTCCATCCTAAAGGAAATCAAACTTGAATATTCACTGGAAGGACTGATGTTGAAGCTCCAATACTTTGACCACCTGATGCAAAGAGCTGACTGATTGGGAAAGACCCTGAAGCTGGGTAAGATTGAAGGCAGGAAGAGAAGGGGATGACAGAGGATGAGATGGTTGGATGGCCTCACCAACTTGATGGACATGAGTTTGAGCAAGCTTCGGGAGTTGGTGATGGACAGGGAAGCCTGGCGTGCTGCAGTCCACGGGGTCACAAAGAGTCGGGGACAACACTGAGTGACTGAACTGTGACTGAGTGATTGAACTGTAACAATGGGAGCAAAATGGTGTTCTGGAAAGTAATGAGAAACTCACAACATTTTTTAAGGTGTGCTGGGAGAGCTAAATTTTCCCCATGGCCTAAGGTCAGCTTCCACAGGTGGCCCGATCATCAAGGTTGACAGGGGATTTAGTCCAGCCTGTGAGTTTCAACTTGTCCTTGCTCTCCCTCATATTATGTCCATTTTCCCTGCGTGACTACCAGTTCTGAGGACTTCAAGTACAGTGTCAGAAAACAGCCTCACAGGACTGCTTACAGGTGCATAAGGTCAAATCCCTGCTGGGGGTCACCTGCCACCTACCCATCCATGTGACTCATCTACCCACCTGCCTACCCATTCACCCATCCATCTATCCATCCATTGTCCACCTACCCACCCACTCAACCATCCAACCATCCAACCACCTACATACTCACCTATCTACCCATTCATCCACCCATCTACCCATCCTTCCATCCACCTATCCACCCTCCCAGCCATCCAACCACACACCTATCCACCCACTCAGCCATCTGACCACTCACCTACCCACCCACTCAGCCATCCAACCACCCAGATACTCATCTACCTACCCATTCACGCACTCATCTACCCCCTCGTCTACCCATCCATCATCTACCTGTACATGCACCCAACCATCTAACCACGCAGCCATTCGTCTAACCATCTACCTACCCACCCACCCAGCCAGCTACCCACCCACTCATCCATCCAAATGGTTCAGCCTGTCCGTGATTTATTTAGGTCCCTCTGGTTCCATATAAAAAGGAACACCTGGAAAAAGGTGGGCCTGTGAGCATGGAGAGGAGAGAAGGAATTTAAGAGTAGTTTCTTTTCCACGTGTCCTCTAATTATTAAACTCTTTCTTGCCCCAAATCCTTTGAACACATACGTCCTCTTATCCTATAGAAGCTCTAGGACAGAATAGGGAAACCAGGCCATTTTCCACTGTTGCCCAGACTGGGAAACAGGACCATGTCTCAGACAGAGGAGTCAGAGCAGCCCTCCTGATCTGACAACTCTTCAAATACATCCCTTACAATAGTGAATCCAACCAGAGAATCAATGACTCACACCAAATAAGCCTAGTTATTTTCAGTACCTCTCTTTTTATAAGGTGGAAGTATAAATCTTTGTACTTTTCTGGTGGTCTACGGGAATTTTCAAAGATAGGTGTAGAAAGTATTCTGAACATTTTATTTTATTTCTTTCTAAATTAGGATACAATCTAGGGAAGGCAAAAATATAAAGAGTTGTCAGAGGAGATACTTGATTAAGATATTATCACTGGATGCTTGAAAAATAATAATTAGCTACCTATTTATCAAGGTGACTATGAAATATTTTAGAACAACAGGCTTATAAAGCATCTGAGCTCTTTTTATGTGATGAACCTCTGTTGTTTTATAATCAAGGACATAATAAAGTAAACATAAATCTCAGACAGAGGCATAGAAAATGATTCTGCTAAAACAAAGAACTTTCACTATCTAGGAAGACTGAACAGAAGATAAATAATATTCTTTTATATTGTGATAATGACATTGGTCAGTAAATCAAGGAGGTCAGCCCTTCAAAGTCAAGAGAACTTTGACAAAATTTGGCATTTTTATGGCTTATTTTTAGAGTCAGGTCATTAGGTTGATGCAAAAGTAACTGAGGTTTTGTATTGTTGAACTTGACCATTTGATATTGGAATATGTGGGCTTCTCTGGTGGCTCCCAGTGGTAAAGAATCCACCTGCAATGCAGGAGACTCAGGAGATGTGGGTTTGATTCCTGGGTCAGGAAGATCCCCTGGAGGAAGGCATGGCAAAACACTCCAATATTCTTGCCTGGAGAATCCCATGGACAGAGGAGCCTGGAGGATGACAGTCTATAAGGTTGCAAAGAGTTGGACATGACGGAAGCAACTGAGCATGAACACATTCTTAAATAAATGTGGCTATTGGTATACATTATTTTAATGCACATTTCTCATTTTGTTTTTTATTATTTTTTGCTAATGACATTACTTGCTGTGTATTTTATATCTATTTTAGACTGGGGAAATGATGTTAGACAAAAATAAAATTTGAGTGATTTTTTTTTTTTAGTAGCCTTTCCCTTCTCTAAGGGATCTTCCCAACCCAGGGATCGAACCCAGGTCTCCTGCATTGTAGGTGGATTCTTTACCAGCTAAGCCACAAAGGAAGCCCTTCAAGTTCAAAATAGGTCGTAAAATAGCGGAGACAACTTGAAACATCAATAATGGCATTTGACCCCCAAACTGCTAATGAATGTACAGTGCAGTGGTGGTTTGAAGTTTTGCAAAGGCAATGAGAGCCTTGAAGATGAGGAGCGCAGTGGCCAGCCGTCAGACGGTGACAACGACCAACTCCTGAGAGCATTATCAAGTCTGATCCCCTTGCAATTACATGAGAGGTTGCCCAGGAACTCAACACTGGCCATTCTGTGGTCATTTGGCATGTGAAGCAAATTGGAAAGGTGAAAAAGCTCAGTAAGTGGGTGCCTCAGGAGCTGACCGAAAATTTAAAAGATCGTTGCTTTGAAGGGTCACCTTCTCTTATTCTGCGCAATAATAATGACTGGGCGACTCGCGCTTTCGCTGTTTGGTGGTCTGCTGACCGTCTGAGGCACTACAACTTTCTGAATCCCAGCAAAACCATTACTGAGAAGTATGCTTGGTGTGTTGATGAAATGCCCTGAAAACGGCAACACCTGCAGCGGGCGCTGGTTACCAAGGGCCCAATCCTTCTCAGCAACGATACCCGACTGCATGTTGCACAACCACTGCTTCAAAAGTTGAACGAATCGGGCCATGCAGTTTTGCCTCATCTGACTTATTCACCTACATTGAAGCTGCGCTGAAAGTCGCTCAGTGGTGTCCGACTCTGCGGCCCATGGACTGTACAGTCTATGGAATTCTCCAGGCCAGAATACTGGGGTGGAGTCTTCTCCAGGGGAATCTTCCCAACCCAGGGATTGAAGCCAGGTCCCCTGCAATGCAGGCAGATTCTCTCCCAACTGAGCTATCTGGAAGCCATATTCACCTGACCTCTCGCCAACTGACTACCACTTCTTCAAGCATCTTAACAATTTTTTGCAGGGAAAATGTTTCCACAGCCAGAAAGTGGCAAAAAATGCTTTCCAAGAGTTTGTTGAATCCTGAAGCATGGATTTTTACACTACAGAAATAAACAAACTTGTTCGTGTTGGCAAAACTGTGTTGATTGCAATGGTTCCTATTTTAATTAATAAAGACGTATTTGAGCCCAATTATAATGATTTAAAATTCATGGTCTGAAGCTGCATTTGCGTTTGCACCAGCCTAAATATAAACCAAGGCAAACAGATCTCACTTTCCAAGTTGTGTCCTTCTCTTACCCTCATTTATATCTTAGAAATGAAAGCAAATAGGCACTTTCATTTCTGTCACTATGGCTTCGAGTATAGTCTCAACCATCCATATTAATTATGATTTCTAACTAAAGTAACTAACTTCTATTTCACAGGGAAAATAATGGGGTAGATTATCTGAGGACTGTCAGTCATATCCAAGCACTTTAGCAGACTAACAGAACTTGTGATACATGCAACACAATTTTATTAGCCACAGACGCCACTTTTACAATTTAAAATGAACATGTTTATTAACATGACCCAAAGATTTAGCTGTATAGCTTATAAAAATGAGGAGCAAAAGCATATAAACTTTAAATCATAGTTTATAACCAAGTCTCATCATTCTATATTACTTACTTTGAAATTATCTAGATATCTAAGAGTTATCCATTAATTAGTGCACTGTGATATGTATCTAAAGTTTTAATTCACCTAAAGATCCTGGAAATTATGTTTAAACTGGTTCAATACAAAATATGATTACTGTTGATAGGAGGAGTTGGTCAGATAATCATTCAGTTTAGTTGAATGCAAATTCACATTTTTCATAATCTTAAACCTCTTTGGGAATAATTTGATTATTTGATTAGTAACCTACATAAATTTAGGAGACTCAGATTTTTTTGTTGAAAAACAAACCCAAGTAAAATAAAACGTCCTGTTACGTTCACTTAACACCGATCAATCAGAGAAAAGGCATAGCCAGTGTTTCTTGTGATTTTCCAAAGTTTACTGTAATTATGTGAGTTTGGGTCCTTAAAAGGTTTCTGAGCTAACAGTTTATGTAAGATGGATTTTCTCAGCTCTAGCACATTGAAGTATCAGAAATTCAGTGTTTCTATTTCCTGAGAACTTTAGGAATATTCCACATATGCAATGATTTGTGTTTATAACAAGCACTCCTATAACCTAAGAAACATAATTCATATCCTCCAAAAGTAGGAAAATATTTTATACTCTTGCAAATGAAAAGTCAAGGCCTTTGTCATGGATGGTCATATAGAGTATTTGTAGCTCCAGCTCTACAACTTAAGCTAGAAGTCAAAAGTAAATATAGGAACACAAAAACTCACTGGTCCAGATTTAAAAGAACTTGTCTCCTCCCTTATGGGCTGAAATTCTTAATTGATCAGAGCTTCAATAGACAAATAGAGCAACAAAGTAGGTAGAAACAAATCTCCTGTTTCTTCCAGTAGAGATTTCATCATCCCTCTCCAGAGATTACACATGGCCAAGTCATAAAACCCAAACTCCAATCATTACTGCCACCCCAGGGATTCACTTATTGGTGCCAAGTAAACCAGAGACAAGACAAAGTATCAGATAGGTAGAAAGGAAAAGCTTCCTCTGTCTGCATTTCCTCTGGACTGACCCACGTGTTCAGAACAAGGTTCTGCGGCCATGACCTAGGCACACAGGCAGACTGGGAGTGGGTCCTTTGTGATGTAAGGCAACACAAGTGTGTGTTGATCTCAGTGTGATGCTCTTAGAGTGAGATCCCATGCTACCCTGGGAGCCAGTTGACACATGCCTGAGGCAATGTGTTCACATGGGGGCTTCCTAGGTGCCTTAGTGGGTAAAGAATCTGAGACACGGATTTGATTCTTGAGTCGGGAAGTTCCCCTGGAGGAGGGCATGACAACCCATTCCAGTGTTCTAGCCTGGAGAATCCCATGGACAGAGGAGCTTGATGGCCTACAGTCCATAGGGTCACAAAGAGTCAGACATGACTGAAGCGACTGAACACGCATGCATGCATGCTAAGCCAGTAGAGAAGGAGGATTTCTCCATGGACTTAGAGTTGGTAGGGAGCTTAGGCATCTTCCTACCCAATGTTGTCATCTGCAGGAGGGGAAACTGGGTCCCTAAGAGGCCAAGACTCTTGTTCAGGGTCCCACACAGAGTTACAGATAGTTTTAAGACCAGAAAATGGAGACCTTCTGTCTTCTAACCTTCATAGTCAGTGATGTTCATAGTAAGTTACTTCATGTAGCCAAGTTATTTTTCTGGTGCTGAAATCCTAAAATCCTCACAGGTATTCAACATCCTGGCCAGTTATTTTCACTGCTTTTGTCATTATTGGGGTCTTTTTGAGAGGAAAGTCAGGTACTGTGTGCTCAGAAATGGATTAAAGCTATCTTTGGATTAAAGATAATTATAATAATAGAAATTCCATTCACTGAGTCCTTTCTGTAGGCTTGATATTCTACTATGGGCTTTACATTGGTTCTCTCGTGCAATCCTTTACAATAATCCTTCAAGGAAGGCACAGTCATTGCCATTTATAGATAAGAAACCTGTGGCACAGAATAGGAGAGTAATTAAGGCCAAGGTTTCACAGGATTAAATGGCAGTGTTAGGATTAGAACTGGGGTCTGATTCTTGAGCCTGAACTCTTACCACTTTTCAAGAATATTAAGTCAAGGTTCTGGAAAGTTTTTCATGTCGAGTTATTTAGTCTGGGTATTATCTTCTAGGCAGACCTTTTCCAAAACTTGTCCTGTAAGATCACCTTGAGATTTTAGTAGATGTTACAGAGGGCAAAGAAAGTACATTTCTGTAGCCCAAATCATTTACAAGACCCCCTCACACAGGGAATCAGGTCTGCGTACTCCCTTTAATATGCCACTGTACATGGCGAAACACAGAGAGGATCTGATTTGTAGCCTCTTCCCCAAACTTACTTGCCCACATTTCCATGTTCAGAATATTATCTGTGGACAGACTGTGGTACCGGAAAGTCTTAGATAATTTCTGAGCAGAAACATAGTCAGATCTGTGTTTATGAAGGCATCTGAGGCAGTGGATTCAAGAATGGACACAGTGGTATCCATCCTATGGGAGACGAGTTAGGAAGTAGCTGATTCTACTGAGAGAGAAAGAAAAGGAAAAATAACTTCACTCATTCACCTGCTAATGGCAAGACTGGGCTCCAGGAACCCAGAATACCATCATCTTCAAAATCCTCATTCAGGTAAAAAGCCATCCTGTTTGAGACAGCACTTTGAAAGCCATGGAGAGCTCTACACACATACACACACACAGTTAGCAAAGACTAGACATCAGAGACACCGCGTGAACACACAGGCAGACTCCAGCCTGTAGCCCACTCTCTCTGTGTTGATCCCAGTTGCAAACATGCCCAGTGCAGGAACACAAGCTCCCATGCATCAGTCCAGCCACCGGGCTCACCATGCACACTCATCTGCCTTGTCGTTCACAGCTCCCTTGTATACCGAGGCCAAGCCTGTTCATCTGGGGGTGCCATCCATTGGCAAAGCATTTCCTTGGCACCATCCAATTCTCCACCCATATGGAAGCATCCGAGGCAGTGAGTGGCTGTCATAGGTCTTTTCTTGCTTCTCTGGCAGGTACAGGTGTGTGTTTGGTTCTTTGCATGTCTTTACCCCTCCCATCATCACAGACCTTGCTGGATTGTCTGGATTGTGGGTGAATTCTACTGAAAGTATGTCTAATTGGGACTATGTGAATATTTGGACTATTATTTTTGTGATTTCCTTCTAGGGGTCTGTTAAAACAAACCACTGCAGTGTATAAGGGGAACACTTGGGCTCATGATGGAGGGGGCAGACGAACTGCTATAGAACCAGAATGTATGGGATTTCCAGCTCCACATCCTGATACCCATGGACCTTGGACAAATGACTAACCCGACTCGATGGATATGAGTTTGAGCAAGCTCTGGGTGTTGGTGATGGATAGGGAAGTCTGGCGTGCTGCAGTCCATGGGGTCGCAAAGAACTGAACATGACTGAGCAACTGGATCGGACTGAACCAAACTCTAAACTCCAATTTCCAAACATCAAAAACGGGAATGCTGGCAGTCTTTCTACAGTGGGTTTAAGAGGGTACACCACTCAGTAAATGACAGGGACCAATGTTTCTCTCATGGCTCAGACAGTAAAGAATCTGCCTGCAATGAGGGAGTCCTGGGTTTGATCCCTGGATTGGGAAGATCTCCTGGAGAAGGGAATGGCTACCCACTCCAGTATCCTAGGCTTCCCAGGTGGCTTCAGTGGTAAAGAATTCACCTGTGATGCAGGAGATGCAGGTTTGATTCCTGGACCAGGAAGATCCCCTGGAGGAGGGCATGACAACCCACTCCAGTACTCTTGCCTGGAGAATTCCATGGACAGAAGCAGGCTACAGTCCATGGGGTTGCAAAGAGTCGGTCACAACTGAACAACCAACGCTTTCAGCATCTGTTCACAGAAAGGACTTGGTGCTGAGTCCAATTGGCTTCTGCTTTTGGCACAAATTTCTTTCTTATTTCACTTCGCTTTTGCCTGTCAGTTAGTCCCCATTCAGGTCCAGTGGTTCTGATGGCCAGGAAACTGCCTTGGCTAACTTATCCAGATGCTCTAGCATCTGGATATAGTTCTAGCCATATCTGACTCATATCTCCACTTCAGGGACTTAAATGAAAATTGCTGTGAGTGTCAGCTCCATCAAGTCTGGGAAGTGCTGGGCTCCAAACTCTTCCTCCAGGGAGGCTTTTAGCAAGACGACTTAGGTTATCACACAGCTAATGTTTAGTGAACACCTGCTGTGCACTAGGCATTATGCGCTGTGCGTTCACAAGTTATTTCACTAATGTTACAGAAAATGACAATTCTATGGCACCATCAATAGCTCGAGGTAGCATTTATACATATGTGTCCCCTCCTAGTTGGGTAAAACTTCTCTTTTCCTCTTTTAGGGGTAATATTCAATATATTTATCAATGTACACAGCTTGGGAACCAATCAGAATGAGGCACTGGAGGGTGTCACTTGGGAGGGTGGACGTGAGGAGAGCAGTTATTTACCAGCTGGAATAAAAATATTTTAGCAATTCAATTTTCAATACTTTAACAATTGATATGGCTAATCTGGGTCAGCCTGGATGAATATTAACCCCATCATTCTTCCCAATGGCTCCAACACTGGAGAGATGGTAAAATATTTCTTTACCTCCTTCACTTGCTGTTAGGGGAAAAATGCAGAAAATACTACCCTTGGGGGGCTTCCCTGATAGCTCAGCTGGTAAAGAATCCGCCTACAATGCAGGAGACCCCGGTTCAATTCCTGGGTTGGGAAGATCCTCTGGAGAAGGAATAGGCTATCCACTCCAGTATTCTTGGGCTTCCCTGGTGCCTCAGTTGGTTAAGAATCCACCTGCAATGTGGGAGACCTGGGTTTGATCCCTGGGTTGGGAAGAGCCCCTGGAGAAGGGAAAGGCTACCCACTCCAGTATTCTTGCCCAGAGAATTCCATGGACAGAGGCGCCTGGCAGGCTATAGTCAATGGGGTCGCAAGGAGTCAGACACGACTGAGTGACTAAATACACACGCGCACACACTACCCTTGGGGCTCCAGGGAGAGAGAATGAAAATGAGATTCATGGTTTCTGGACTTAGGAGTCGGAAGCTGGGTGGCCTAGCTGAGGCTGTGTGTACAGTGGGTAGGGGCTTCCCAGGGGGCTCAGTGGGAGAAGAATCTTCCTGCCGGTGCAGGAGGCGCAGGAGACTCAAGTTCAGTGCCTGGGTCAGGGAGATCCCCTGGAAGAGGAAATGGCAACCCACTCTGGTATTCTTACTTTAGAATTCCATGGACAGAGGAGGCTGATGGGCTCCTGCTGTGTTCATAGGATCACAGAGAGTCTGACATGACTGAAGTGACTTAGCTCTCGTGCACACATGCATGCATGCACACACGCACACACACATGCATGCACACACACATGCACACACGCATGCACGCACACATGCATACAGTGACTACTGCCTCAGGCTCTGGATCACATGGACCTGGGTTGGAGGCCTCCCTCCATCACTTACTATCTGTGTGATTCCCAAGAATCAAAGGGTAGCTGTTTCCCCTCAGCGAACCCCAGTGCAGGAAGTGCAGGAAGTGAGGAGGTGAGAGGAGCCGCCCTAGCAGGAGGACTCAAGGGATGGTGGGACCCCTCCTCACTGCTGTGAGGCTATGCCAGCTCCCCTCTGCCCTCAGTGCCAGTTTGGGAGGGAGAAGGGGGAAGGGGAACCCCTTGAAAGAAGAGTTGGGGAAGAGCTGAGACATTGCCACCTTTATAGATGGTGACAGGACTTCCCTGGTGGTCCAGTGGTTGAGAGTCTGCCTGCCAATGACGTGGATTTGATCTCTGGCCCTGGAAGATCCCACATCCTGTGGGGCAGCTAAGCTGGTGTGCCACGGCTGCTGGCGCCAGCGTCTCCTAGAGTCCACACTCTGCAGCGAGAGAAGCTGCCTTGGTGAGAAGCCTGCACACCCCAACTAGAGGGGGGGGCCCCCACTCACCACAGCTAAAGTCCACGCACAGCCACGAAAACCCCCTGCAGCCCGAAACAAACAGATGAGGACACATTTCCCTCCTCCCCACCCCTGCGGCCTCTAAAATGGGGGCTCAGCTGAAGCAGTTACAGACGCTAACTCTGTGTTATATAAATTTGGATAGTTATTATATTATTAATATTATACAGAATATTAGTTGTTTATATACAGAAACAACAATGTTTTTGATGTAATTGTTAATATACAGAAACAACGATGCATGGTGGCAATGGTCATGGGTGAGGTGAGGACAGCTCATAAACGGGGCCTTGATAAGTCCCATAAGGAGAGAGTCTCTTGAGCACCCCATCGCATCCCTCTAAGGGGGCCCACTGGCAACCCCCTTCCCCAAAACCTCAGTGACCACAGCCTAGCTCCTCTGTCTTTCAGCTTCTGGCTTCACCCCTTTACCTGGACCTGTTTGGAATGGTGACCTGGATTCACACTCCCTTCCCTGGCCCGCCGGACACTTCCTCCCAGTGTATCTCAGGTTTGCTTCTATGGGAATCCACCTCTGAAATCAACATTTCAGACATCCCATTCTCTAATCATAACCCTGCCCCCGGCTCACATTTGTCACCAATCACGTGCATCCTCCGTCCGACAGCCTGTCACTTGACCTCTCTACTTCCCTCTGTCCATCAGCAACTCCCATCCTTCCTGCCTGGAGTCTGGGATCCATGCTGAGTGTCAACCACTGTCTTGGCAGCATCCTCATCTCAAGCCCCTTCATCTCCCGCTTCTGACAAAACCCCAGCTATGGACCACTTCACCTCTTGGCCCTTTCTGCTGCATTGTAAAAAAAAAAAAACAAAAACAAAAAGACACAGTGTGCAAATTGGGGCCAAGATAAATTCCCAGTAATCAACAAGAAGTGGAGCTGACGCTGCTCCAGACGACTTCTCTTTCTCCTAATCGCTCTCTGCCCCCAGTCTTCACAGTGGCTTCTGGCTTTTCTTTTACAAATTTCTCCTCCTGTTATATTTATTTATATTACTTATTTATGGTGGCAGTGGGTCTTTGTTGCTGTGCGAGGGCTTTCTCTAGTTGCTGTGAGTGGCAACGACTGGTTGCGGTGTGCAGACTTCTCATTGCGGGGTTGCTCGTGTTGCAGAGCGTGAGCTCTAGGCCCACGGGCTTCAGTAGCTGTGGCTCATATGCTTAGTCGCCCCGCAGCATGTGGAATCTTCCCTGACCAGAGATCGAACCCACGTCTCCTGCATTGGCAGGCGGATTCTTTACCACTGGACCACCAGGGAAGTCCCACAGTGGTTTTAACTGATCACACCTATACCCACCCTGTCTCAGCAGGTGGTCTTTCTTACACTCTACCTCCAGAGGAAGTACCCCCACAGGCCAGAGTCCTTAAAACGTCCTCAGAGTCGCTCACACCTTCTCACGGATTTATCCCTCAATGGACCACTTCTGCTTTCCTCTGCATCCCAGGCTGCACCATTTCCTGTACCTTGGCCTTCATCCCCTTTGCCTCCTCCACTTTCTTGCTCTATCCCCACTGTGGCCCCACACCTTCAATGTCTTCTCTCCTGCCTCTGTCCCTGCAGGTGCAAAGATTCCAAAATAATCCCCACCCAAAAAAGAGAGATAAATAGAAAACAACCTTTCTTGGCTTTGCATCTCCCCTCTAGCTGCTGGTCCCATCCTCCTTCCTTCTTTTCTTGAAACAGTGTTTTTTCACTATTTGCTTCCACGTCCTCATTTTCACCCACTCCTGGAGCTCTGCAGTGCGTTATAATCCCACCACTCCTTTGACAGGGCTGCTGCTTAATCACTTCAGTCATGTCCCACTCTGTGCGACCCTATAGACCATAGCCCACCAGGCTCCTCTGTCCATGGGGATTGTCCAGGCAAGAATACTGGAGTCGGTTGCCATACCCTCCTCCAGGGGATTTTCCCGACCCAGGCATTAAACCTGCATCTCTTTTTTTTTTTTTTTTTTAAATTTTTTTTTATTATTATTTTTTTTAAATTTTATTTTATTTTTAAACTTTACATAACTGTATTAGATTTGCCAAATCTCTTATGTCTCTTGCATAGGCAGGTGGGTTCTTTACCACCAGTATAAATATCTCCGGTGTCTTTGAACATCCCTCCATGTCCATTTATGTGTTCAAATCCAGGTTCCACCGTCTCCTGCCCGAGTGATACAGTAATCCCTTAAGTGAAGTCCTGTTTGCCCTCTTGCTACCCTCCAGCCCCTTTCCCACAAGGCAGAGTAATTCACCCCAGATGTTGATGCTGTTCCCCTCCTCCACCTTCTCCCTGTCTTCCTGTGGTTTCCATGTAAAGCCCATTCTCTTGGTCCTGGCTTTGGGATTCCACTCTGGCCCGCACCTACCTCCCAGCACAGGGCATGTCCTCTATCCAGCTACACTACACCTGTTCCCTGCTCATCTGTGCCAGTCTCTGTGATATCAGAGCCTTGCTGCACTCCTTCTTCTGCCTGGAACATCCTTGACACCCACACAGCCCCTGTTGGGTCCCTGGGATAGCTTTCCATGGCTACCTGTGCTTCTTCAATCATAGATCTAGCACAGCCCAGTTGTAACTGAAGTTTAATTTTTTGTTTCCCCAAGTAGACTGTAAGCTTCAGGAAAGCCAGGCCTGATTTGGTGTTGTTCCCTTTTTAGATATCAAGCACAGTGCTGTCTCAGCAGACAACAAGCAATATTTACTGGGCTGAATTGCCATGACCCTCCCCCAGCCCACTGTGCTTTAGGGTCTTGGGGACACCATCTGGACTACTTAGACATCACTAGAATGCAAGGAAAAATCAGTTCCCATTCACAGAAGCCCCAGGTGCATGCTTTTCATATCATTGGTGGGGCTCATCCTTGGGGTATTCTCTCTCCCTCACATGGCTTTGGGAGAAATCAAACTGGCACGATACGGGTTTTCTCTGAGTGGCTGGAGAATGATCCTTCATCTCTCCTGGATCTAGTTCCCATGCTTTTCATCCAAGCCCTTAAGCTGGGCCAGACCCTACAGAGCCCACGACCATGAACTCAAACAGTGTTGTACCTACAAGACCCAGACCTTATGCTCCTGGCAGCTCCCTGCCTGCCGCCTTTCCTGACACTAATGATAACCTATAGGGATGGGTTAGGGGCAGAAGTCAGATGATCTTTGATGACAAATGAATCCAGATAATTAGAGAGAGATGAAGCCATGTTACTAACACAGCATAAGATGCAGACAAGGAGCCCCAGGCATGGCAAAATCCCAGATGCCCTCACCTCTTGCCCAGCTTCTTTCTTCCTCTTCCACTGCCTTCTTCCAGGTCTTTTAACTTAAACTCCCATCCCCAAGTCTGTGCCCTCTGCATTGATATTAGATTTTAGGATTTACTCTCTCCCTTTTGCTGGCCTGGATATCATAGCAAGCACCCAGCTCCTAGAAATTCATTATTGTATCAGCCTGCCCTTCCCCAACCCCACGAATGTGGATGGCAAAAGTGAATGTGTGTGTGTGTGTGTGTGTGTGAGACAGAGCAGCTTAAGGAGTTTGCTTTGTGGTCTATAAGGCTTCTCTCTCCTTTGTCTTTTTTTTTTTCCAATTATTGGAGTATATTTGCTTTACAATGCTGTGTTAGTTTTTGCTGTTCAGCAAAGTCAATCAGCGCTACATATACATACAGCCCCTCTTTTTTGGAGCTCCTTCCCATTTAGGTCATCACAGAGCACTGAGTAGAGTTCCCTGTGCTATGCAGTAGGCGCTCATTAGTTATCTATTTTTATAAATAATGTCAGTTGTGTTTGTATGTCAATCCCAGTCTCCCAGTTCACCCCCTGACTTCTCCTTCCCTTGGTCCCTCAACAGGACTGTCAGAGGCCCTTTTCAGAGCCACTGCTTCGCTGGCCTCATTGCCCTACTTGCTCCTCCATCCTCACCACATTTCAGGGCTCTGGCTGCTACATGCTGTTCCTACTCCTAGAATGCCATTCCCACCTCCTCTGCTTTGCAAACTCCTGCCCATCCCTTTGGGAATCAGCACCAGAGACTCTTCCTTTCTGAAGCCTCCCCACTGCTGCAAGCAGAGATGGACGCACCCTCCCTCCTCTACTAGCAACACCCCCACCGAGCCCAATTAGACTCCTGCCATATTGTGGCCAGGGGTTGTTTGCTGTTCTCTCTCCCCGACTCAAATGCCAGCTTGCTCACTAAGTCTCACTCCCGCCTGGATTGCCCATGCCCAGCCCGTGATTGGTGCTCAGCATCTGTTACAATTATTCCTAGTCAAAGAGGAGAAAAGTCCCCACCTAGGACGCCTCACTCAACCTTAGGCAAGTAGGGGAGGTGGTCCTTGGAGACTTAGGGCGAGGCAGCCTCCCGCCCCACTTATCCTCCACCTGCTCCCACTTCTTTTGTGATTTAATTGGGATTTGGTGCTTCAGCCTCTTGGCCGGCCCCTTTAGAAAGAGAGTCATCAGCGGTGAAAGCCCTTCACATCACTCACATCAACAGGGCTTGCTGAAACGATGCCCGTGGCCCTACCTACCTGGCCTCTCCAGCACCTGCACCAAGCATGCGGGACCTGGCTATCCAGTGTCCCTGCACCGGGCGGGGGCATTATCTTGGCGGTGTTGGAGCTTAGGAAATTAATGAAAAAGGAAGGAAAGGCCCTGGGATCTCAGCCTCGCAGTCAGGGCTGGATGACCCCTGAAGCGGGCAGTATTCAGAAGCTAATGTGCTGACCAGGGAAGCTCAGCTGGTCCCAGTCCTGTGCGCCCCGCATCGCTTTCTCCTCGTGCCAGACCATGAGCTGCTGGCCAAGAGGCAGCAGGCACGTTGCTGCAAATGCCAAGCAGGGGCAGCTGTGCCAAGATTTGCAGGAACAGATGATTCCTTCACAGCCCAGGAGGCTTAACCCATCCGGCTACCCTCACTGATTCGAAAGGAAATCTGGAAGGAAACCGTTGCTGGTCACCAGCCACGTGCAGGTACTTTGTGTGGTTTACTTCCCTTCCTCTGCCCCCAAACTCTGCAGCCGTTCCCTAACGTCCCTTCTGATAGAGGAGAAACCCGGAGCTCCTGAGGGTGGTCCATCTCATAGTCTGGCCACCTCTTACTGCTCCACAGGTTGTGTCTGGCACAAGGGTGTTGCCAAGTGGACAAACGGGGACTGAAATCTAGCCGCCTTCTGGTTGTCAAGCTGTGTTGAGCATGCCTTTTCCCAGAGACTGGCCACCACCCCGCTTCACAGCTAAGTCTAGGGCTACCCTTGAGTTGGATGATAGTTGGATGGCATCACTGACTCAATGAACATGAGTCTGAGCAAACTCTGGGAGATAGTGAAGGATGGGGAAGCCTGGGGTGCTGCAGTCCATGGGGTCACAAAGAGTCGGAGACGACTTGGTGACTGTGCGGCAACACTCGAGCTGCTTTAAATCCTCAGTTGCTACCCCACCTCCCTGTATATTTCAGTCCAAAGAGCAAGCCCCAGACTCAGGTGAAGGCAAGACACGTAGAAACAGGTGGAGACTTGGGTCTGCGAGGAACAAGGATCCGTTTGATTTTGGGTGGCTTCGACGAGCAGTGGCTTCGGTTCCTGGCTAGAGACTGAAGTTGGGTCTCAGCTCTGAGAGAGCTGAATCTTAGCTGCTAGACTAGTGGGCAGTGACGAAGCCCCGACCCTTCAGCTTTGCAGAAAAGACTTCCCACAAAGACAGAAAGTAGTGAAACAAATAAAGTGTTTATTAGGAGCAAAGAGTATAGTACATGTGGACAGACACACGGGCCGACTCAGAGAGAAGTGGTTTAAATCACTTATATGGGACATTTCTTCCTGGTTTCCTCTGGCCAATCATCTTGCTTTGCCTAGTTCTGAGCCTCTTGGGCTTCCCAGGTGGCGCTAGTGGTAAAGAACCTGACTGCCAATGCAGGAGACATTCGAGATTTGGGTTTGATCCCTGGGTTGGGAAGATCCTCTGGATGAGGGCATGGCAACCCACTCCTGTATTCTTGCCGGAAGAATCTCATAGACAGAGGAGCCTGGCAGGCTACAGTCCATAGGGTTGCAAAGCATCAGACACGACTGAAGCAACTTAGCACGCAGGAGCCTCTGTTTATCTCAGGATCCTCCCGTGTGTGAACACCCATCTCGCGGCCAAGATGGATTCCAGGGAAGAGGCCTATGGGTAGGTTGACATCATTCCCCTTTTGACCTCCAAGGAGCTTTCCAGTCAGGAAGATCACCTTGACTTAGAGAAATTTGTCATCTCTCATCTCCTATCTGGGCAAGACCCAGCCTCCTCTCTTGACTGATATTTTGGAGTTTCTGTCCAAAAAAACCTCCAGCAGCTGCTTACTTGGAGGGTGGGGGCTGGGGTGGGGGGTGTGTGGAATGTACCTCCTGCCTCGCATTGATCTAGTTTCTCTCTGCCATTTTATTTCTTCTAATCATGACTTGATAATTTGTGAGTCCCACCCAGCTGCTTCTCATCTTTCAGTATAAACTTCTTTGGGCTGCATTTGGGTGGGACTGGGAGACAGGGACACATATCTTCATATCATCTTTGCTTTTTAAAAAAAAAAAAAAAACAATCATCAATATTAGTACACCTTGAATACCAGAGTTGTCTTGGGCACAAGGCAGCTAGCTTGATTGGTTTCCCCACAGCTGATAAAATTTGGGTTTGGAGGTCAGCGTCTTCATGGAATTGCCATAAATGATACAGCAAAGCCTAGCTGAACACAGTGCCAATGCTGGTTTCCTTCCTGCCTTCTTATTGCTGCAGCCTCTGCCTCCACCTCTACCCTCTCCAGCCCATCCTACAGACCTCTGACAGATAAGCCTTCATAAATTAGTTTGTTAAAAAAAAATAAATTAGTTTGTTCATTGTTTTTCTTCTTAACTTAAAAGCTTCAAGGGAGTCCGTGTTGCTCAGAGGATGAAATACTAACTTCATCCAAAAGTGGTTCTCAAAGTGTGGTCCCTAGACCAGAAGCATCAATATTCTCTGCCAACTTGTTAGAAATGCAAAAAGTTTTAGGGATTCACTCAAGATCTCCTGAATGAGAAACCCTGGAGATGCGGTCCAGTCATTTGTGTTGGAACAGCTCTCTAGTTATTTCTGACTCTAAATTTGAGCTCCGGCAGTTGGTGATGGACAGGGAAGCCTGGCGTGCTGCAGTCCATGGGGTCACAAAGAGTTGAACACAACTGAGCGACTGAACTGAAAGTTTGAAATCCTGACTTACTATCTCTTCGTTACCTTCCACTCAAACCAAATCTACCCTCTCCTTGCTCCTGGTCATGTGCTGTTTAATAATTTTTTCAGGCTTCCTAGGTGGTACAGTAGTAAAGAATCCTGCCAATGCAGGAGATGCAAGAGACATGGGTTCAATCCCTGAGTTGGGAAGATCCCCTGGAGGAGGGCATGGCAACCCTCTCCAGTATTCTTGCCTGGAAAATCCCATTGACGGTGGAGTCTGGCAGGCTACCGTCCGTGGGGTCAGAAGGAGGCAGACATGACCGAGTGACTGAGCACACACACACATGGTTGATTTACTATGTTATGTTAATTTCTGCTGTGTAGCAAAGTGATTCAGTTGCATATATATATTCTTTCTAATTACGGTTTATCACAGGATGTTAATACAGAGTTCCCTGTGCTGTACAGTAGGACCTTGTTTATTTTATATAAAAGAGTTTGCATCTGTATTTAATCATCTTCGTCTCGGCTCTTATGGTGCTCATGGGTGATAGCAGCAGCTGGGTTTCTCCCTAACCTCCATCCTCCTTGTCTTTATTGCCAATAGATCTGTGTTATGAAGCTATTGTTGTGCCTAGCTGACACCATTTCCTTTGCACCTAGGAGTGGTCACAGAATTAAACTTGAGCTGACGATTTTAAGTGGAAGTTTAGAGGGAGGGACTTCTGAGAAGGAAGGTCATTGGGGTAAACCCCTTTTTGTCTTTTCACTTTTTTCTCTTTCTCCCGACTGCTACCTGGAATATGGATAGAACGGCTGGAGCTGTAGCAGCCTTCTAGGACCTTTAGGGGAAACCTTGACAGGAAGGCTACACGTAGCCAAGGAGCAAGATAGAAAAAGCAAGGGTTCTTTGAAGCCGCCATGGCAGCCCTGGAATCTCTCATAGGAGAGAGAAAATCTCTGTTAATAGCAACCAAAAGCAATTTCTAACATAAAATGTGATTGAAATTTCTCTTTGTTTGTGCATATCCAACCTGTTCTTTAAGGCGTAGTCTTTTCACATCCTAATCATTTAACAAACACTGGGGAGCATCTCCTCTGTGCCAGGCCCTGAGAAGTTCCCACGAATGATGTGTGGGCTCAGAAACATCCAGGCTGATGTGACTGAGGACGCGTCTCCTTCCCTTGCAGTCTGTGAGCCTGTATGTCCTTTAAGGGCAGAGCCTCTGACTCATCATCTTTGGATGTTAACCCCTAATGTGGAGCCTGATGCCTGGGAGGGGCCTAGTAAAAAGCTGTGGCGGGAAGGAGTGACTGTCCTGTATTCCTCTAGCAGCTTCATCTGAGTCCTGTAGTCCAGCGGTCCCCAGCCTTTTTGGCGCCAGGGACTGGTTTTCTGGAAGACAATTTTTCCACAGACTAGGGCTGGTTGGGGGAGGGAGATGGTTTGGGGGATGATTCAAGAGCATTATATTTATTGTGTACTTTATTTCTATTATTATGGCATCAGCTCCACCTTAGGTCATTAGGCATTAGATTCCCAAGACTGGGGACCCCGACTCTAGTCTACACTGGTCAGATGGGAAATGGCATCTACTAAGCACCTACTTCGTGCCACGTCAGGCAATGTTTTCCACTCATGGTTTCATTCCTTTGTCCTAGCCACCCGGCAACATTTGAGGCATCATCCTCCTGTACATTTGAGGATGTTGAGTCTTGTGGAGATAGAAATTACATGTGGGCTCATTATACCTTAGCTGGTAGCTGATTGAAGTGGGGTTGATAACCTATTAGGATGTGTTTGGTTGTAAGAAACAGAAACTCCCATTTAAAGTAGCTTAAACGATAAAGGGAATTGATTTTACAAAAATCAAAACCCCAAACTTACAAAACCCCAAACCTTCAGAGGTAGGGCTGGTCTTAGGCAAGAGTAGTCCTAGAAGGTTCCTTGTGTGACACCCCATAAAATTTCCCAAGTTCTCTTGGTGGAATTAACTTGGGTTCCTTGCCCACACCTGAACCATTTGCAGGGTTGATGGAAGATGGGATATCTTAGGCTTATGTGGACATTTATGGCTTCCATACAAGTATACAAACAGGCTTCTAGGCAATAGCCCACCCCTTTGCTCATCCACCCCATGCTCTATCCACACTGTGAAGGCTCCATGTACATGCATGTGGATACCTCTGCTCTCTTGTTCAAGCTCCACATCTGGCCTTGGCCTGTGCCCACTGGCAGCATGATCTGCTTCTGGGAGCTGAGCAAGAGGCCCACGCAGGCCCGAAAGTAGAGCTCAGTTACCAAGGGTCTGCTCTGTACTTCCCTGGTAGCTCAGATGGTAAAGACTCTGCCCCCAGTGTGGGAGAACCGCATTTGATCCCTGGGTCGGGAAGATCCGCTGGAGAAGGGAATGGCTCCCCACTCCAGGATTCTTACCCGGAGAATCCCATGGACAGAGGAGGCTGGCGGGCTACTACTCCATGGGGTTGCAAAGAGTTGGACACGACTGAGGGAGTAACACGCAAGATCCTTGTGGGTCTGTCCCCTCAGTCCCGCAGACTCTCGCAGCATAGTAAAATGCATGCTGTGTGGATGTGTGTGTGCTAAGTTGCTTCAGTTGTGTCTGACTCTTTGCAACCTGGTGGACTGCTCCTCAGTCCTTGGGATTCTCCAGGCAAGAATCCTGGAGTGGGTTGCCTTGCCCTCCTCTAGGAGATCTTCTCAACCTAAGGATCTAACTCATGTCTCCTGTATCAGCAGGTGGGCTTTTTACCACTAGCACCACTTGGGAAGCCCAAAATGCATGCTTGAAATGGGGTCAAAGCTGAGCACCCTGAAGTGTGGGGCCAGGGCAGGGGCCCTGTTTCCTGATTGCAGTTCTGGATACAGTGACTAGCCTAAACTAGGAGGGCCCATCTCCAGAGCTGGAAAATACCATTTGCCTGCTGCCAAGTCGCTTCAGTCGTGTCCGACTCTGTGCGACCCCATGGACTGCAGCCTACCAGGCTTCTCCGTCTATGGGATTCTCCAGGCAAGAACACTGGAGTGGGTTGCCATTTCCTTCTCCAATGCATGAAAGTGGAAAGTGGAAAGTGAAAGTGAAGTCACTCAGTCGTTTCTGACTCTTAGCGACCCCATGGACTGCAGCCTACCAGGCTCCTCCATCCATGGGATTATCTGGGCAACAGTACTGGAGTGGGGTGTCATTGCCTTCTCCGGAAAATACCATCATACCCATGCAAACCCCAGGCCTCCAGAATAAAGTGGAGTATGGCTTGGAAGGGATGTGATGGGAACAGATGCTGGACAGGCAGCCACCAGCTATCGCTACAGTGACCTGGGCTTTTCCTGCTAAACCACGATGCCCATCAGGCAGAAGAGCTTGCAGGCAGGACCTGTGATTTGTTCATCACTGAATCCTCATCACTAGTTGCAGAGTCTGGTCCGGCATAAGCGCTCAAAATATGTTTATGAAATGCTGACTGAATGAACAAGACAGGCTTCCTCTTATCCCCATCACTCATTGTTTCCATCATCTGTATCTTACACGTACTCTAATCTTTTTGCTTTTGGCCATTTCAGGTAAATTCTTTAGTTCCCCCAAGTTGAGCCCCTAAATGCTCCATCCCATGACTGGGGCTGCAGGTGGGTCTGGCTTGGTTCCTTCCCTCAAAAGAAGTGGACTCAATCAAAGCAGGACACAATTCAAAGGGAAGCTGTCAGTGAGTAAAGAGCACCATGTCTGCCCTGCAGCCCAAAGATCTCCAAGACAGAGTGTAACGAAGGGTGGGGCGTACATTTTCCAGTCAGTTTTCTAGACTTTTAGATGCGGACATTAGAATTCGATCACATCAGAAGTGTAATTTGGCCAAACATCATGAGGCACTTTGCTTTTGTCAGATTTATCATTATCAGTGGTCATCCATGGAAATAACTACACTTTGCTGCTCAAAATAGCTGGCCCTGTCTCTACTCCTGTCTCCACCATCAACAAGGGTCTGCTCTGGGCTGCTTGCATACCAGCTCCTGGTAGCACCTTTACTGAAAGGGAATTTTCTTGTCTCTGTGATGAGAACAAAATGTACATTGCCTCCAGCTTCCCAGAGACAGCACCACATTTTCTGAGATGTGAGTTTTGACCTGTGATAATGGCCATCTCCAGAAGACGGCCTGTCCCTGGACAGCTGGGTCCAGGGCGCCACTGAAACAGTTGTAGAAAATACCCTGAGTGTGAGGCTGCTCTCCAGATAAATTCAGTCTGGTTCCTTTAATCCTTTCAGCCAGTGATTTGAATCAGCACATGCCTAACCCTGGAGGGGGTGAAATGACCCACATATCCCAAAGCCCCGGCTTAGTTCCAGAACCCACATTTCACTTAGCTTGTTCTTGACTTGGGTCTCCTCCCCATTCACTCCACCCGCCAGTTCCTCCTTAATCATAAAGTGTTAGTTGCTCAGTCATGTTTGACTCTTTGCAACCCCATGGACAGTAGCCTGCCAGGCTCCTCTGTCCATGGGATTCTCCAGGCAAGAATACTGGAGTGGGGTTAGCCATTCCCTTCTCCAAGGGATGCTCCTGACCTAGGAATCGAATCCGGGTTTCCTGCATTGCAGGCAGATTCTTTGCCATCTGAGCCAGCAATCAAGCTCTAAGATTGGTGTAGATTCTCTGAGGTATTAGAGGACTGCAATTCCAATATAATTTGGAATTGCATTCCAAAATGTTTCCCCTGTGTGACTGGTCCATAGCAAGTTCTAAATAAATAGTAGCAAGCCTCATGAGACCATACATTCATACTATAATGTCTCTTATCTCTTCAGCACCAGCACTGGGTGGGTATAATCAGCTTGTAATTAGTAAGGAATGATTGATTGATAAAGTGAATGAATGAAAAAATTCACCATTCCTGTATTCAACAGGTATAAGTTGACTCACTCTTCTCCAAAGGTTAATTGCTTCGCTGTAGCCTAAAGGGAAGGCACAGTAATAGCTACGGTCTCCTGCAGTTTAGGGTGTCTCAGCCTCAGAGAATTGTCAGTCTTGACATGTTCAATATTGTCTGGTTCATGGGATTTATCTGTTGCAGGCCCTGGTAGAGAAATAAGCACGGTGAGCTGAACTGGCATGTCTAATGTGCAGTTGTATGGCGTGCTGGTCTTCACTTAGGTTCTCATCATTGCTACAGTGGCCAGAGCTGGTTGGCAGAAGAGGCAATAAGAGTGAGTATCCAGAAAGTCAAGGCCTGATTTAAGCCCTGTGCTTAGAACAAATGTTCTCTAATTTATCCTACTGCTGTGC
The DNA here is from genome assembly GCF_019923935.1 of Bubalus bubalis. Lineage (NCBI taxonomy): Eukaryota > Metazoa > Chordata > Mammalia > Artiodactyla > Bovidae > Bubalus > Bubalus bubalis. The sequence goes on along the minus strand of NC_059176.1, from coordinate 55,737,198 downwards.
TGTGCTCAGTCATGTCCAACTCTTTGTGACCCTGTAGACTGTAGCCCGACAGGCTCCTCAGTCCACGGGATTCTCCAGGCAAGAACACTGGAGTGGGGTGCCATTTCCTTCTCCAGGGGGTCTTCCCAACTCAGGGATTGAATCCATGACTCTTCCATCTCGTGCACTGGCGGGAGGATTCTTTACCACCAGTGTCGCCTGGGAAGCCCCGATTTATCCTGCTAACAAAACGACGTTTACAGTCTTCAGTCTCAAAAATGAAGGGGAGGGCTTCCCTGGTGGCTCAGTGGTAAAGAGACTGCCTGTGCGTGCAGGAGACATGGGTTCTATCCCTGATCTGGGACGATCCCACATGCTGTGGGGCAACTAAGCCCGTGTGCCACAACTGTTAAGCCTGTGTTCTAGAGCCTGGGAGCTGCAGCTACTGGAGCCCGTGGGCCTAGAGGCCGTGTTCCACAACAAGAGAAGCCACCACAGGGAGCAGCCCACACACTGCAACGAGAGAGGAGCCCCGACTTGCCGCAACTAGAGAAAAGCCCGCACGGCAACCAAGACCCACACAGTCAAAAATAAATAAATAAATAAAATTACTTTAAAAAATTAATGGGGGGAAAAAAGTCAAATCTCAGATACCAGGTCTTACCAGTAAAGAATGTAACTCATACAAGATACAAAGGGCTATCTGACAGACTTTGGATTGATGGCTGAGACATGGTTACATGGTGTTTTTAAACGTGACAGGACCTGAAGAAGCAGCCAGGGAAATTGTTGGAGAAATTTTATTCTAGGGTTTAGATGCCCTCTGAAAAGATGTTGGTGGGTTGAATAATGGTCCCTCAGATATGTGCATGTTCTAAACTCTGAAATCTGTGAATAATACCTTAGTTGGCAAAAGGGACTTTGTAGTTGTGATCAAGTTAAAAATCCTGAGATGGGGAGATTCTCCTGGGTTATTGATGTAAACCTGATACAATCAGTATGGTTCTTATGAGTGGGATGCAGAAAGAGCCAGGGTCAGAAGAGCAGGTGGTGTGATGAGGGAAGCAGTAACTGGAGCACTATGCTTTGGAGATGGAGGAAGGGGCCACAAGCCAAGGAGTCCAGGTGACAACTAGAGGCTGAAAAGGGCAAGGAAAGAGATGTCCCTCTTGCAGCCTCCTCAAGCACCCAGCCCTTCAGATAACTGGATTTTAGTGGGAGAAGACTAATTTCAGACTTCTGATCTCCCGAATGTAAGAGAATAAATTTGTGTTAATTTAAAGTCACTACGATGAAATTAAAAGATGCTTACTCCTTGGAAGGAAAGTTATGACCAACCTAGAACTCATATTAAAAAGCGGAGACATTACTTTGCCAACAGAGGTCCATCTAGTCAAGACTATGGTTTTTCCAGTGGTCATGTATGGATATGAGAGTTGGACTGTGAAGAAAGGTGAGCACCGAAGAATTGATGCTTTTGAACTGTGGTGTTGGAGAAGACTCTTGAGAGTCCCTTGGACTGCAAGGAGGTCCAACTAGTCCATCCTAAAGGAGATCAGTCCTGGGTATTCATTGGAAGGACTGATGCTAAAGCTGAAACTCCAATACTTTGGCTACCTCATGGGAAGAGTTGACTCATTGGAAAAGACCCTGATGCTGGGAGGGATTGGGGGCAGGAGGAGAAGGGGACGGCAGAGGATGAGATGGCAGGATGGCATCACCAACTCGATGGACATGAGTTTGAGTGAACTCCGGGAGATGGTGATGGACAGGGAGGCCTGGAGTGCTGTGATTCATGGGGTCGCAAAGAGTCGGACACAACTGAGAGACTGAACTAAACTGAACTGAAGTCTATGGTAACTTGTTACAGCAGCAATAGGAAGCTAACGTCAGATGTCAGCCATCAACCCTGCATCTGTGACTAATTTTATAATGAGTAATTTATTGGGTGTCTAACCTCCTACAAATGGAGGATTTAACCAGTACGGAAGTTTCATGTGGCACTATAGTGACTTTCTATAGAAACCTAATGGTTTGTTTTGAAGTACGAGGGGACTGAAGAAGGGGGACATTCCACATGACCAGTTTGCAAAGTCTTTCTGCATTCTAGTTCCTTGTGGAAACGCATCTGAGATTTGGTTTCAATAGCCAAGAGCAACTTCCACTTTCAAATAAAAGGTTAGAAAACAGAAACGTGTGCCACAGAAAACTATTTTCTTGGGTTAGGCCTGTCTAAATTGCTCACCATAGGCTTTTCAAGATGTCCTTTTAAGTTTCTGTAACTCAGTTCTACTGGAGTGGCTAAATGCATGGACTCGAGCCAGGTTGCCAGCAGTACCAAAGGCTCTCTTGAGATTCAGCACAACTTCACTGTCAGGCAAGTCTGCTGTGTGTTTCTCTCCAGCAGAACCAGGACCCTGCCCCGAGGCTGCAGTGCTGTTTCTTGACTGCTTCTCCCTTGTCTCTGCATCCCTTCCCTCTCCTGATTAGCAACGGCTCAAATCTGCCTTTTGGAACCCTGAAAGTGAAAGAGATAGTCACTCAGTTTTGTCCGACTTTTTGTGACCACATGGACTGCAGCCTGCCATGGTTCTCTGTCCATGGGATTTTCTAGGCAAGAATAAACTGGAGTAGGTTGCCATTCCCTTCTCTGGGGAAATCTTCCCTCCCCAGGGATTGAACCCAGGTCTCTTGCCTTGCAGGCAGATTCTTTACTGAGACCAACCAGAAAAGTCCCTTTGGAACTCAGGAAGGGTCGTGAAGGCTGGAGTGTGTTCTCTACAGACAAAGTGCTCAGGAGTTCTACAGGGTCCTACTGTGTTTCAAGATCATCAGTTCAGTTCAGTTCAGTTGCTCAGTTGTGTCCAACTCTTTGCGACCCCATGGACTGCCACATGCAAGACCTCCCTGTCCATCACCAACTCCCAGAGTTTACTCAGACCCATGTCCATTGAGTTGGTGATGCCATCCAACCATCTCATCCTCTGTCATCCCCTCCACCTCCTTTAAGATCATGGATGCTGTTAAATATTCTACAATGCATAGGACAGCTCACTCCCCACAAAAAATTGTTGCCCCAAATGTCTATAGCGTCAAGGTTGAGAACCCTGCTAGAGGCTAGGAGTAGCTAAGTAATCACCCTGTGAGAATTGCTGCCAGACAAAGCCTGTGAGAAATGTACTGTAACTCCCAGGTGCCCTGGAGAAGCGGCACCCTCCTGTGAGGTTGGAACTTCCATAGGCCCTGCCATTGCACTCTCTCTCCAGCGAGATGCCAGGAGGGAGCCTCTGGATTTGTACTAGCCAAGATAAACAATCCAGAAACTGTACACACTTCTTCCAATAAAGAACAGAACCCAGAGGGTAGACCTGCATTAGTAACCAGTTGTCATTTGCCAACGGGTTCTGGGCAGCCTTGAAGTGGACAAACATACGATTCTGTGGAAGTGAAAGCATGCATTTCAGGCCTGGATGGCCCCAGCATTGAGGGTTTCTCATCTCTCAAAGCCCTTCCTATTCATCAGGAGAAGCCCCATTTGCAAAACATGTATTCAAGGCTTAATTACCAATAAATCCCCACATGAAGCCACTCTATTGAAAGGCTGCACAATAGCTTGGCTTGGTAATCAATGCCCCATTCATGCGCTAATGAGTGGAATTACATGGGTGTGAGAGGTATGGTGAGCAGGCCCAGGGACCTAAGAGAGACTGGCTCTCTCTTTCCTCTGGGGCCTCTTCTCTAATTAGAGCCCTGTTCACATGCTGATCAGCCCTGGGATCCTTGGAAGTTAAGGACAGCATTCCCCTGAGGCATCTCAGCTCCTGCACAGGCAGGTGCACCGTCCCTGGGATCATCTCCAGCCTGAAACATCGGCCCTGCTTTCCACCAATTATGTCTTTAAATAAGCTGGAGACGATCCCAGGGCTGACCTCCACCCATACGTGCATATTATCATGCATCAGGTCCAGGGACTGGGTGCTGCTCTACATGTACTGTTCTATTTAACCCTCATCACAAATACTTGAGTTTTTCATTATTATCCTGATAATCGAGATGAGAAAACGGAGGTTTCCTGACTTTGCCCAAATCATGTAGGTATGAAGCAGAATGATCTCCAACTCACCGATGAATTAAACATTTATTTTATGCACTTGTGTGCCAGGTACTAGAAGTATAGTCCGATGAGGAGGATAGATACAAAAGTAGATAATGATCATGCCCCGTGGGGGGCTCTTGAGAGGGGCCTGCTCCATTTAAAACCCAATATCCTTCTCTCTCGTGTTGAGTTATTCCTCATTGGTAATCCATGTAAGGGACTGTGGTGACTTGGACCACTGTGTCAACAATGAGACACCATCAGCTTCTTGTAAGGAACACTTAGCTCCTATAACTTTAAAGTTACTCAAGATAAGGACAAATAGGAGAAAAGGAAAGAAATTTATAGTCTCATTTCCTTTATGAATATAGATGTAAAAATTCTTACGTGAAATGTTAGCAAACTGAAACTAATGGGGGTATTTTAAAATAATATACAAGAAATTCTTATAAATAAAAATGGCAACCCCAATAGAAAAATAGTCAAAGCCTGTGAACATATAATTTATGAAAGAGGAAACCAAGTGCATCTGAGGAAGTGTTTACAATTATTAATAACCAAAGAAAGACAAATTACTGAATAATATACCACTTTCTATCTAATAGACTGACAGAATTCGAAAGCCTGTTAACGCCAAGTGTTGGTGGGGATTTAGGGATGCAAACCCTTAGGCACAATGGCCAGGAGGGTAGATGGTGTGATGTTCTGTGGAACGCAGCTGATGCTTCTCTCTTTATTGTTGTTCAGTTGCTCAGTCGTGTCCAACTCTTTGTGACCCCATAGACTGTAGCACGCCAGTCTTCTCTGTCCTTCACCATCTCCTGAAGTTTGCTCAAACTCGTGTTCATTGAGTCGGTGATGCCATCCAACCATCTCGTGCTCTCTCATCCCCTTCTCCTCCTGCCTTCGACCTTTCCCAGCATCAGGGTCTTTTCCATTGAGTCAGCTCTTTGAGTCATGTGGCCAAAGTATTGGCGCCTCAGCTTCAGCATCAGTCCTTCCAATGAAAATATTCAGGGTTGATTTTCTTTAGGATTGACTGTTTTGATCTTGCTGTCCAAGGGACTCTCAAGAGTCTTCTCCAATTAAGTAGCTGCACATTGAATGACTCAGCAGTTTTATCTTTCTCTCTCTAGTCCAAAGAAATAGTTACACAGCTCCCCAAGGGACATATCCAAGACTTGACGGCAGTATTGGTTGTGGTGCCAGGAATCTGGAGACCACCTGGGTCCCCATCATCTGGAGACTGGATAGGTAAGCGTGGAGGGTGCACAGAGCAGAGCAGGGAGCAGCAGTGTAGCGACAATAGATTAATTATATCCATAGCAACACGGATGAACCTGAAAAATATTGTAATTAGCGAGAAAGGTAAGAAGCAGAATGAAATATAGAACTCAATAATGTTTATGAGAAAGTTCAAACACATGCATATAATACAGAGCCGTTTTGTAAGAACACATACAAACACAAGCACATAAGTGCAAATGGATGGTTTCCATGGTGGGAAAGGGACCAGGAGTGGGGTGTACAGTCAGAGTTCCAGCAGGAAACAGATGGCACACCCATCTGAAGCCAATTCAGGGTAGGTTTGTTTACAAAGGTGTGGGAGCATACAAGGAAAGCCAAGAGGTGGTACAGAACCCAGAGCTATTATTTTAACCCAACCTGCAGGGAATGGTTGCCTGCGTGCTTGCATGTGTGTGTACATGCTAAGTCACTGCAGTCGAGTCCAGCTCTTTGAGACCCCCATGGTCTGTAGCCCACCAAGCTCCTCTGTCCATGGGATTCTCCAGGCAAGAATACTGGAGAGGGTTGCCGTGCCCTCCTGCAGGGGATCTTCCCGACCTGGGGATGGAAGCCCTGTCTCTTTGTCTCCTGCATTGGCAGGCAGGTTCTTTACCACTAGCATCACCTGGAAAGCCTGAAGGGAAAGGTTAGTAGGATTTAAAGGGAGAAGACTTATGAGGAGAGAGTTGCCAGGAACTCAGTAGTGGCTTTCAGCTGCTGAGGGACCCAGCTAGATCTAAATGACCCCAAGGAAAGGAATCAGATACTGCTACATTCCTTTGACCTCCCTTCCTTAAGCTCCCTAGAGCACCCCAATGGTCTACTCAACAGAGAGCCGAAGGGCCAGGGAGGCCTTTGATATCATCCATTCAAGTCTGCCTCTTGGGCAGAAAAAAGTGAAGATGTGTTTGGGAGGAGTGGCTCTGAGGGAATGAGTGGGCTGGAGGACCAGTGGGCTCTTGGGAGAACGCGAACCCATCAGTAAAACAAGGAAACTTGAACCTGGAGGAGGGTGGGGCTTGCAAGCCCAAAAGCAAAGATGTTTCTCTGTCTAGGAGGAACCCAGGGGGCGGCTGTAAAGGACACAAAAAATGGTTTTCACCACATTCCTCATATCCTACATTGTGTGTATGTGTGTGTACAGCACAAGCAAGTCTGTTTGGTCTTTTCACAACTGTGGTACTTATTATAAAGTTGGTGAGTTAGCACACACGTTAAAGTACATCTACAATAAGAATAAAATTTTGGAAATATAACCGTTGAATATGCAAGTTTTTGTTAGACTTTTTGAGGAACAGTTAAGTATATAGAGTCTCTGAATCAAACTTTTATGGAATCTTTGCAGACCTGAAGCATCCCATAGGACCCTAGGGCTTTAAGGCCAGAGTTTAAAAATTACTTTCTTGAATGGATGCATAGCTCTCTGTGATTATCTAACCTGAGTCATCAATCTCCATAATGTGTCTTCTCTTCCAGCTTCTGCCTTTGATTAATCCAAATTTCTTCTAGTTTCTTTATTACAGAGTATTAATGTTTAAAACACCATAGTCTGTAAGAGTGCAATTAAGAGGCCTCTGGAAAATTCTATTCCTTCCTCCACTCGAATGATGAATCTTCAGAGAATTACTTGACCATAGTATGAGCAGAGGAGAGGCTTTTTTTTTTTTTTCCCACTTCCACAGTGGGAAGTTAGAGGTGTCTCTTATATGCAAGACAGAAATTTGCTAAATGAACCACAGTGCAATCTAGGCTTTGAAATCAGGCATGACTTTCCCTAGGGCCTGAAAAGGAGCCCTGGCTGTGAAATTTGTGTATCTTAACCTTGCCAAGGAGGTGGAATTTCTGGAAGTCATGGTGTACCTTGTGAGAATCATAGAATATTCTCATGGGAAACGACTACGTCTATATTGTGCTATTAAACCTAGCAGAGTGCCTGGTACCTAGCATGTGATAAATAAATATTTGTGGAAAGAAAGAGGGAAGGGAAGGATGAGGAAAGGATGGGAGAAAGGAAGGAAAGAAGGAAGGGAGGAGGGAGAAGAAGAGGGACGGAGCAGGGGGAACAGATAATTAATTTAAGCAGAAGAAACATTCTCCAGATGTTAATTTCTAATGGCATTTTAGAGATTTTCCTTTATTAGTTCGCTCTTGTGTTTAATCATTATGTTAACTTATTAATGCTTGCTAGCAAAAAAAGTCAGTAGCAGGAAGACCAAATTTTAAGAAAACTTTTGGAAGGACAAATTTAAAAGAGAGTCAATTCCAAGCTCTTATGCAAATTAGGAGAAGACTGCCTTTTATCCCCTCATTTTTAGTAGTGGTTCATTTTGATTTAATTAAAAACCGAGTGTTTTGTAGGCAAAATTAGAGAACCACTGCTCTAGTGGACAACTTGACAACTGCGTGAAGCTACAACTCAGTTTAAATCACAGATATTTGCTCAGTTCCTGGGCTTCCCTGGTGGCTCAGATGGTAAAGAATCTGCCCACAACATGGGAGACCCAGATCCCTGGGGTGGGAAGATCCCCTGGAGAAGGGCATGGCTAGCCTCTCCACTATTTTTTCCTGGAGAATCTTATGGACAGAGGAGCCTGGCGGGCTACAATCTATGGAGTCACAAAGAGTCAGACCTGACTGAGTGCCTAATACTGTGCTTTGTAGGGAAGTGTGTGGAGGCGGTCAGTGAGAGCATGCAACCATCCGTTGACCTGACAGCTGGACCCAGGCAATGGGAGCCTCCTCGCCCCTTTCCTATCTTTGGAATATGCATTCTGCCCACCCACCATTCCCACAGTGGAAGCTGTTTCAAGGACACCGCCTAGAGAGAGTAGGGTGGTGTTGAGACCAGCTATAGAGTATAAGTGACTGATCCCCATTAAGGCCTCTGTGTCAACTTAAGATTCTGGGGGGCGAATGCAGAGACCTATTCATCTTGGGGCACCCAAGACAAGCCTCATAAGTAAGCACGTTGTGTTCGGCTACACCCTGCAGGCTTGCAAGCCTCGTGCTTGCCCAGTCTCAAGACCAAAGAAAGGGCCTGGAGACAGCAACAGAGACATCAACGGGTTATTGAACAGGGGATCTTATACAACACGTCCTGGAGTCATACCCCACCGCATGTGGCCAACAGGGCAGAGCAGCAGCTTGAGGGAGAAGGAGGCTCCCATTTGGAGGGTGAATGGTCATCAGGTGACTCGTGAGTTACTAGGGACTAAGCCCTATAATTAAGAAGATTGGATAGTCCTGTGAGTGAAGCAGGGGCTGGTAAAGCTGGGGACATATAGAGAGAGAAAAAGAAAAAAAAAAACAAAAAAAACCCCCAGTCGTTTTGAATAGCCTAATCATACACCTTGCTTATTAAATCTGCCACCTACCAACCTGGAGTGGTCTGCCTCTTTCTTTGGTCTGTTTGTGCCCCTGTGTATGGGCATGGAGAGACCAGAGAAATCAACAGAAGTTGCATTGCTAGAGGGATGGGATCAATACTTTCCTTCCAGAAGTAAGTCTAGAAGTGGAAGGCAGCATATGGTTTTTTCTGAGTTACACCATTCATCAGTACTTTCACTTTCCCTCCTTCCCCCCACTTCCCTACACCATTTCCTGTCTTCTTCCCTCCCTCCCTTCCTTTCTTCCTCCCTTCCTCTATCCAGCCATTTATTTATTTAGCCATTCAATGAAAACTTCTTTAGTTACAAGTACTATGCTAAGCTGCTGCTTCTACTGCTAAGTCGCTTCAGTCGTGTCCGACTCTGTGCGACCCCATAGACGGCAGCCCACCAGGCTCCCCCGTCCCTGGGATTCTCTAGGCAAGAACACTGGAGTGGGTTGCCATTTCCTTCTCCAAAGCATGAAAGTGAAAAGTGAAAGTGAAGTTGTTCAGTCGTGTCCAACCCTCAGCGACCCCATGGACTGCAGCCTTCCAGGCTCCTCCATCCATGGGATTTTCCAGGCAAGAGTACTGGAGTGGGGTGCCATTGCCTTCTCCAACTATGCTAAGCACCCAGGACACAAATAATGATTAACCTGGATGAAGCAGGTGAGAGCTTGAGGCAATTCCGGGACAGGTGTGCTCAACCTTGGTAGCACGTTGGAATCACTTCAGTCAGTTCAGTTCAGTCACTCAGTCATGTCCAACTCTTTATGACCCCCTGGCCTGCAGCACCCCAGGCCTTCCTGTCCATCACCAACTCCTGGAGCTTGCTCAGACTCATGTCCATCAAGTTGGTGATGCCATCCAACCATCTCATCCTCTGCCATCCTCTTCTCCTCCTGCCCTCAATCTTTCCCAGCATCAGGGTCTTATCCAATGAATCAGTCCTTTGCAACAGGCGGCCAAAGGATTGGACTTTCAGCTTCAGCATCAGCCCTTCCAATGAATATTCAGGACTGATTTCCTTTAGGATGGACTGGTTGGATCTCCTTGCTGTCCAAGGGACTCTCAAGAGTCTTCTCCAACACCACACTTCAAAAGCATCAATTCTTTGGCACTCAGCTTTCTTTATAGCCATACATGACTACTGAAAAAAGCATAGCTTTGACTAGATGGACCTTTGTTGGCAAAGTCATGTCTCTGCTTTTTAATATGCTGTCTAGGTTGGTCATAACTTTTCTTTCAAGGAGCAAGCATCTTTTAATTTTGTGGCTGTAGTCACCATCTGCAGTGATTTTGGAGCCCTCAAAAATAAAGTCTGTCACTATTTCCACTGTTTCCCCATCTATTTGCCATGAAGTGATGGGACTGGATGCCATGATCTTAGTTTTCTGAATGTTGAGTTTTAAGCCAAATTTTTCACTCTCTTTCACTTTCATTAAGAGGCTTTTTAGATCTTTGCTTTCTTCCATAAGGGTGGTGTCATCTGCGTGTCTGGGGGTTATTGGAATCACCTGGGGAGCTTCAAAAATTGCTGGTGTCTGGATCCCACCCCCAGAGGTTCTAATTTAGTTGCTGAGGGAAGGGGTGAAGCCTGAGTATCATCTCCATTTGAGTGCTCCCCATTTGATTCTAATTTGCAGCCAAGGATGAGACCCACTGCCTTAGGAGGAGTGTGAGTTTGCTGGACAGATAAGGGGCGAGAAGACGGTTCAGAGATAAACCTGTGAAGAGGCACGAAAAACACCCTAGAGCAAGTTGTTGTCTTCAGGGAGTACAAAGAGCAGACAGAAATGGACTGGAAAGCCTGAGCTGGGGCACAGTAGATGGGGACAGGACTTCTGTAAGAGGTGAGAACAAGGAGCGGGGAGACAGCACAGGCTGGCTAATCCTCTAAGCCAGGAAGGTTTGGGAAAACTGCTTAGAGAAGTTTGGAGTTAACTGCCTCCCATGAAGCACAGAGGCTTCCCAGGTGGCGCTAGTGGTAAAGAATCTGCCTGCCAACGCAGGACATGCCAGAGACTTGGGTTTGATCCCTAGGTCGGGAAGATCCCCTGGAGGAGGGCGTGGCAACCCACCCCAGTATTTTTGCCTGGAGAGTCCCATGGACAGGGGAGCCTGGTGGGCTACAGTCCATGGGGTTGCAAAGAGTGGGACACGACTAAAGTGACTTAACACACAACGCACGCTTGAAGGACTGCTAGGATTTAACAGGTGGACATGGGATAACGTCTCTCCAGGTAGAAAAGAAAGACAGAGCAAGTGGGAGAAAACTGTGATATGTCCGGTAGAGGTGGAGCCTTGAGCTTCCAGGCCAGAAAGGAGGGTGACGTGGTGAATTAGAAGATTAAAGTTAGCTCACACAGGACTTCCCTGGTGGTCCTGTGGCTAAGATTCAGAGCTCCCAATGCAGGGGGCCCAGGTTTGATACCTGGTTAGGGAACTAGGTCCCCCAAGCTGTAACTAAATATTGAAGACCTCCATGTGCTGAAAATAAGGCTCAGTGCAGTCAAATATATATATAAAGTTAGATCACAGGCTGAGGATTTTGGAGTTTACCCTTAAGACTGTGGAGACCCATGGAACTTTAGTCTTTGGAGGAGGGGAATGCCAAGATGAAGTTTGAGGTTTAGAACTCCAAGGCAGTGTGGGAGGAAGGCTGTGGGTGGAAGAGCTTGAAATGAGGCTAATGGATAATTTCTAGGCAGTGGAATTTGCGTGTCTCCAACATGGTTAATGGGCACATTAGTTTAGTCTAAATGAGTGAGAGACATTTTCTTACCCTTTAAAACTCAGAAGCTGATTTAAGTGAGGAGTCATTTCAAAGATCAATTTTGAAATTGTTGTTGGTAGAAAGCAGCTTGTGGGGGTGGAGATGAGGGTGATAGGATAGAAACAGGCTTGGGTTTTTATGAAAAACCCTGCTGCCTGGCGGAATGAAGCAATTCAGTGGAGGATGAGCCCTGTCACTTCTGGGCTACCTGTTCCAGCAGGGTGGGTGCTCTGAAACACACCTGTGCCCCACTACTCAGTCTCTGCTGGGGCTGGGCATCAAGCAGACACCCCTACATGGCTACCTGATCCACAGAAATACCTCAAAGTGGGAAACAAGAGCCTTTACAGACTTGGAAATTTAGAGAAAGAGCAAAGGTGAAATGGCTTAGCCTTACCCCTCAGTCTATGGACACTGAGACCCCGAACTTGCAGATGAATGCCTGCTCTCTGCTAAGCCATTCTGAGCAGGAATGGGGCCCTTCAAAATGTACACCCACAGTGGTGGGGACGGACGGTGTCTGGAATTCAGCTGGTGAGCACAGGGCTGACATTTTCTAGAAGACGCCTTTGCAGATAAGCTGGCTGTTAAAATGCTGAAACGCTTTCTTAGGAACTGGAAAGTTGTGGCTGCTGCCAAAATGCCCTTATGTTGCTTGGTTGCCTCACCCCTTCCCTGGGCTCCCCTTGGACACTCAGATCTCCCTGTGGTCCAGAAACTTAAGGATCAGTCGTCCAGGCACCACAAGGGCTCAGGCTCCTTGTCTGGAATGTTTCCATTCAGATGCTCCAGCTTACTGGTTGTGCACTGAGTACTCCCTCGTGTGTTGGAGTGCAGGGGTCTCTCCTGACACCTTTGTGCTTGCTCCTTGGTCCTAAGCTGGATGGGAGCTGTCTTTGAAGCCAGGCGCTAACTCATGCCCAGCCTCCCTCACCTCCTCTCCTGGGAACCTGCACTCTGCCCCACTCCCACGCCCCTTCTGTATCCCTCACTGATAACTGGGATCTTGCTGTGAGTTTAGTGGACCACCCCATCACTACCAGATACACCCACTGTGTATATACACTGATTCTGTGTTGTCACAGATCTGAAGTGTGGTGGGGGCCTCATTAACACTGCCTTGGAACTTCCTTCCCCAGGCCGCCTGGACTGTGGTCTCCTGGTTTACCCCCCCATCCAGGCCCTGCATAAAATCAGGCATAGCCCAGCAGCCAAGCATCTCTGAACGAGCACAGATGAAGTGTCAGACAGGGTCTCGGTCTCTGCAGATCCTCCCTCAGCGTCGAGGATTGGTTTTTGCTTGATGAAAATGTGGGAGGGCAAGGTGAGAGCCAAGGCTTTGGGTGGCTTATGTTATCCTTATCATGGTCTAGACATGACCGAGAGCACTTTATTCCTTTTTGTTGTTGTGGAAGTATAATTGCTTTGCAATATTGTGTTAGTTTCTGCTGTACAGCAAAGTGAATCAGCTATATGTATACATATACCCCTTCCCCTTTGAGCCTCCTTCCCACCCCACGTCCCACCCTCTAGGTCATCCCTTCCCACCCCACGTCCCACCCTCTAGGTCATCACAGCCCCGAGCTGAGCTCCCTGTGCTATGCAGCAGCTTCCCTCTAGCTGGCTCTTTGACACATGGCATGTATATATGTCAGTGCTAGTCTCCCAATTCGTCCCACTCTCCCCTTCCCCCACGCCCCCATCCACAACTCCGTTCTTTACATCTGCATCTGTACTCCTGCCCTGCAAATAGTTTCAACAGGACCATTTTTCTAGATTCCCTATATATCTGTGTTCATATTTGTTTTTGTCTTTCTGACTTACTTCACTCTGCATAAGAGTCTCTGTGTGTGTGCTAGTCGCTCAGTCATGTCGTCTTTTTGCGACCCTCAGGACTGTAGCTCGCCAGTCCGTGGGATTCTTTAGGCAAGAATACTGGAGTGGGTAGCCATTCTCTTCTCCAGGAGATCTTCTCAATCCAGGGAGATCTTCTCAATCCAGGGATCGAACCTGTGTCTTCTGCATTACAGGCAGATTCTTGATCATCTGGGCCATCAGGGAAGACTGTGACAGTCTATTCTATTTTATTCATGAGAAAATTGAGACACAGAGCAGTGAAGTAAACAGCCCAAGAACACAGTTATTTAATGGTGGAGCCGGAGTTTGAATCCAGTTCTTTTGGAGAATCAGGGCTCTTAACTATTATGCTTGGCTGGTTACAGCCAGTATACGTTGGATTTCTGAGAAAGTTTGTGCTTTCCCGAGGTGGCTTGCTGCTGCTGCTTTTCTTCTTCTGGCCAGGAATGCCGACGGGAGGTGGGAGGTGGACCCATCATCTTATGCCTTAAAGGTGGGAAGTGTGAGGAATAAAAGCCACACAATACAGATGCTGAAGCCTGGGACAGTGATTCCATCGTGAACTGCTGTACCACTTTGCACAGCTTCCTCTGGGCTTCTTCTTATTAGGGAAACAATACCTATTTGGTTAAACCACTGTGGTTGGGCTTCTGTAGTTGAAGGATGAACCCTAACTGGCACACTGGCCCCAGCCTCTGGCAAGCAGGGCTGTTTCTGGGCTCACTTATAACAGAAGCTTTCCCAGGACACAGCCTGCTTCAGGCTCACATCCATATGGCTGGGAAGTGGCCACTTCAGCGACCCAGCTGCAGCAGTGCTTATCCATACAGTGAGCAGAGAGGCTTCAAGCATCATCACAGCCTTTCCCGAACTCTCTTCACCCTAGCCATCGGTGTCAGTGATGAAGAGAAGCACTTAGACCTCTCTGACATGGCCAGGAAGGTTCTGGCTCCATTCTCTCCGCCTTCCTGGTTGTGAGTGGAAGAGAAACACTGTAAGGGTGGGGAGGGCCTGTTTTGAGTAAGATGGGGATGGATGTAGATGACCAGAGAAGTCTCAGGAACATTGGCCCTACAGAACCTTGGCTAGGAAAATATATAAAATAGCTTCAAACTTTGTCTCCCAATTGCCTAGGGTGATACTTAGCATATAGTGCTGCTCAGTGTATTTTATTCATTCATTTGTTTAAACTTTGGGTGGAGGAGGGGGAAAGGCATTTGTACATGGGCATGCTAACCAAAATAAATAGCACACAAGAGGAAAGTATAAAATCGTTCCCACTTCTGATTCTTCTTCTCTTTCAAAATTTTTATCTTTTCAGAAATAATCCATGCTGTTGCTCAGTTGCTCAGTCATGTCTGACTCTTTGAGACCTCATGAACTGCAGCAAACCAGGCTTCCCTGTCCTTCACTATCATTGAGTTTGCTCAAACTCATGTCCATTGAGTCAGTGATGCCATCCAGCCATCTCATCCTTTGTTGCCTCCTTCTCCTCTTGCCCTCAATCTTTCCCAGCATCAGGGTCTTTTACAAAAAGTCGACTCTTCACATCAGGTGGCCAACATATTGGAGCTTCAGCATTAGTCCTTCCAATGAATATTCTGAGTTGATTTCCTTTAGGATTGACTGACCCATGAATATATGTTTAATCAGATAGGCTAAAGGAGGTCTTGCTACCCAACAACCAAAATATTACTGCCTCATAAATTAGAAACAAACAATGCTACATATCCGTGTTGGTTTGGTACAGGGCTCTGATCCCCAAAGATGCCAGTCATTATGCCAGAGGGAAAGGGAGAAATGGAGGGTCTTGCATTGGCAAGTAGATGCTCTAGTCTGCAAGTGACATGCACCACTTTCACTCAAAACTCATTGGCCAGAATGAGTCATGCGGCCCCTCTCAAGCTACAGTGGAGTCAGGATGTCTGACCAACCAAGTGCTCAGGAGGGGAGAAGTTGAAGGTTTTCAAGACGGTGTGGCCTCCAATTGACCCTAAAGCTGGACCTGGGCAGCTGTAGGCTTCTCACCCCCTCCCTTGGTTTTAGCATGTGCATTCCACTTGATTCCCTGTACCAGGAACTTCTCAAGGACACAGTCTTGAGACAGTGAGGTGCAGCTGAGACCATCTGGGTGGTGTGTGTGACTGAACCTAGTTACAGCCTCTATATAAATTTTAAGACTCTGGGCTTCCCTGGTGGTTCAGTGGTAAAGAATCTACCTGCCAGTGCAGGAGACACGGGTTCGATTCCTGGCCTGGGAAGATCCCACATACCATAGAGGAGCTAAGCCCCTGCCCCACAATTACTGAGCCAGTGCTCCAGAGCCGGGGAACCGCAGCTACAGAGTGCACTACTGTGCAACAACTATGGAAGTCAACACACTCCACAGCCTGTGCCCCACAGCAAGAGAAGCCACCACGGAGGAGCCCACGCAGCACAACCCGAGGAAGTCCTGCACAGCAAGGAAGACCCAGCACAGCTAAAAATAAATAAATAAAATTAAAATAAAGATTCTGGTGGGTGTGGAGATCTGACTCTCTTGCAGCATCAAAGACATGCCCGTGTATACTCTCCCTTGCTTATGAAACCTTCCACCGATCAGTCTTGATTGGTCTGCCTCATTCTTCGGTCTCTCCTTGCTTTCCATATATAGGAGTCAACTGCATAAGGTGTAAACTAACAACTGGTAAGCCAGCCAAGAGACCAAAGAAATGGGTCTGAGGGAAGAAGTATCTGAGGGGGAAATCCCTCGTTAGATGCTTCTAGACCGCTGCATGAATGCAGGATGCTCTGAAAACTGCGTGTGTGTGTGTGTGTGTGTAAGTGTGTGAGAAACTGTAGTGCATGGTGACAAACAAGGGAAACATGGCTACTGTCAGCTGGCTGTCCATTCTTGACTAGAGGCTGAAGCTCAAGTTAGAAAGTTGGGGGAACAGCTGAAGTCAGAGAAGAATGTACAGTTGTCCACTACTCTGCTAGCTTCAGGACTAACAGACAAGGTGGGAGAACAAAATAACAAGTTGGAGACGTTTGCCTCCAAAGCAGCCAGGCAGCCACCTCCCCCCCAAAAAAGAAAGCCACCTCCCTGATAGTAGAAACCCTTGCTGACTGCTCAGGGCACATCGCAGAAGGAAGTGGCTTCTGAGATGGTAGGATCTAGTCACGAGGTGTGGAGTGTTGGAAGAGGACATGAGAGGCTGTGAGCTGGACCCAGGCAATCGGAGGCACCTCACTTTCTCTCCTGTCCTTGGAATGTGTGTTCTGCTGGCCTTCCCAGCCCAGAAGCTGCCCAAGGACGCAACCTTGAGACAGGAAGGTGACACCATCTAGATGGAATATGTGACTGAGCCATGTTAAGTTCTCTATATACATTTTAAAATTCTGGCAAGTGGGCGTCTTACCAATCTGTCTTGTGACATTGAAGACGATCATCGTACAGAACTTCCTTTGCTTATTACACCTGCCACCTTCCAATCTGGAGTGACCCGCCTCTTCCTTCCTTCTCTGCCTGCCCTCTGTAGATGGGGCCGGTTTCACTTTACACTTGGGCAGCTGCTGAGGTTGCAAACCAACAGAGAGCCAGGATTCTGTGGTGAACAACCTGATTGATTACCACCCACAGTTCTGCCTTAGTCTTTTTTTTTTTTTTAATTTTTCTTGTAATTTTGGAAATGTGTTAAGTGTGGAGGACAGATTCTGTCTCCTAAAGAAGCCCCCCTATGATCATTTTTGCCTATATTGTGTGTCCTTGCTAAGTCACTTTAGTCATGTCCCACTGTTAGTGACCCCATGGACTGTAGCCCACGAAGCTCCTCTGTCCAGGGGATTCTCCAGGCAAGAATATTGGAGTGGGTTGCCATGGCCTCCTCCATGGGATCTTCCCAAACCAGGGATTGAACCTTCATCTCTTATGTCTCTTGCATTCGCAGGCAGGTTCTTTACCACTAGCACTACCTGGGAAGCCCCTTTACCTGTATTATTCATATACAATAGTATGTATTATATCACTGGGCTGGCCAAAAAGTTTGTTTGGATTTTTGGTACTATCTTACAGAAAAACTCAAATAAACTTTTTGGCCAAATCAAGAAGCAATGGTCAGAACTGGACATGGAACAATAGACTAGTTCCAAATCGGGAAAGAAGTACATCAAGGCTGTATATTAATGTACTTATTTAACTTATATGCAGAGTTATTTAACTTATTTGCAGAGTTATTTAACTTATATGCAGAGTTATTTAACTTATTTGCTTATTTAACTTATATGCAGAGTACATCATGAGAAATGCTGGGCTGGATGAAGCACAAGCTGGAATCAAGATTGCTGGTAGAAATATCAATCACCTCAGATATGCAGATGACAACACCCTTATAGTAGAAAGTGAAGAGGAACTAAAGAGCCTCTTGATGAAAGTGAAAGAGGAGAGTGAAAAAGTTGGCTGAAAACTCAACATTCAGAAAACTAAGATCATGGCATCCAGTCCCATCACTTCATGGCAAATAGATGGAGAAACAATGGAAACAGTTACAGTCTTTATTTTGGGGGGCTCCAAAATCATTGCAGATGGTGACTGCAGCCATGAAATTAAAAGATGCTTGCTCCTTGGCAGGAAAGTTATGACCAACCTAGACAGCATGTTCAAAAGCAGAGACATTACTTTGCCAACAAAGGTCTGTCTAGTCAAAGCTATGGTTTTTCCAGTAGTCATATATGGATGTGAGAGTTGGACTATAAAGAAAGCTGCATGCCAAAAAGAATTGATGCTTTTGAACCGTGGTGTTGGAGAAGACTCTTGAGAGTTCCTTGGACAGCAAGGAGATCCAACCAGTCCATCCTAAAGGAAATCAGTCCTGAATATTCATTGGAAGGCCTGATGCTGAAGCTCAAACTCCAATCCTTTGGCCACCTGACGCGAAGAGCTGATTCATTTGAAAAGACCCTGATGCTGGGAAAAATTGAAGGCAGGAGAAGGGGACAACAGAGGATGAGATGGATGGCATCACCCACTCAATGGATATGAGTTTGAGTAAGTTCTGGGAATTGGTGATGGACAGGGAGGCCTGGCATGCTGCAGTCCATGGGGTCGCATAGAGTCAGGTATGACTGAGTGACTGAACTGAACTGAACTGAATATTTTTACCAATGGAGGCTTCTCATTGAATAGCTATCTCTTAGATGGGAGAACAGAATTTCAGTCCTGCACATTGTGCCTCTGGTGGTATGGGGAGTGAAAAGGGAGGGGAGACTGGAACTTGGGACTCAGCAGATACACAGCAGAGGCTGCACTGTAGAGAAAGTCTAGCCAGTTCAGGGACAAAAGATGTGGGCATCAGATTTTCTGGCAAAGTTCCGTGCATCATGCTGAGCCTCCGGATCCAATGCCAGACCTGCATTTGGTGGCCTTCAGGGTCCACACAATGACGAGCGCTACTGGGCTGACTTGTGTTTCCTGCCTGGGAAAGGACAGAAGTTGGAGATCCGCCAAGGCCCCGGCTGCCTCTTGGATCACGTTCCTCTGACCATGCAGGACAAATACACAGAGCCCTTTAAAAGGCACTTGTGATGATTTAATTAAATCTGACAGATTTTTAAAAAACCACTAACCAGAGACCTCAGCCTTCTCTCCCATCTATTTTTTTCCTGCTTCTAAAGGTTAACAGTGAGCTTAACTCGTTCCTTTGCTCCACAACTGTATTTGCAATGAGCATCCCAAGAGAGCATCCTTTTCTCTTTCTCTTTGAAAGATGCTACTTCATCCGCTCTGCTGCCGAGGGGATTACCTGCAGGCAGCAACCTGTCATTGCCTGGGTGCATGTGTGCTAAGTTGCTTCAGTTGTGTTCAACTCTTTGTGACCCTACGGCCTGTAGCCCGCCAGGCTCCTCTGTCCATGGGGATTCTCCGGGCGAGAATACTGCAGTGGATTGCCTTGCCCTCCTCCAGGGGATCTTCCTGATCCAGGGATCAAACCCATGGCTCTTATATCTCCTGCACTGGCAGGCAGGTGCTTTACCACTAGAGCCACCTGGAAAGCCCCTTCATTGCCTGGTAGAGCTTAAACCACCTCCCAGAACCTCTGGAGCTAAAAAATATTTGCTATCACTCGGCAGCAAAGACACTGTCACTTCAGCTGTGGATGGTCCTTGTTATCAGAATATGAATAACTCAGGGCTTACACAAAAGAGACTCCTAAGCCACCAGTGTTTGACGGTGGCAATGGCTTTGGGACAAACCCCCCTCCAAGTTGATGGGCCAGGCCTGGAGAAGAGGTCAGTGATAAAATGACCTAAGAACCAGACTATTTCTACCCTGGATTTAGCCTTCCATTCCCACTGGTGAAGGGATCATTACTGTAAGCCTCATCTGAATCAGGAAATTAACAACTTAATGAAGAATTACCTCCCCTGGTCCCCAAGTTAATTCTGAATGGTTAGCCTCACACAATGGTTAGACTCATTGGAAAAGACCTTGATGCTGGGAAAGATTGAGGGCTGGAGGAGAAGGGGGCGACAGAGGATGAGATGGCTGGATGGCATCACTGATTCAATGGACATGAATTTGAGCAAGCTCTGGGAGATGGTGAAGGACATGGAAGCCTGGTGCGCTGCAGTCTATGGGGTCACAGAGAGCCAGGCACGACTGAGTGACTGAATAATAAGCCTCACACTATGTAGGCCGGCACTGAGGTTGACCCAGTTTTCTTAGGGAAGGAAGTCAACCAGTCAAGTGACTTGTAAGCAGCAGACTTGGGACTCAAACCAGGGTCTTCTGACTTCTTGTGCAATATGTTCTCTACTTTCCCTATAGACCCAGTCCTAACTCTCCCAAGGCCTCCTCCAGAATGGCGCTTTTAAAAAATATTTATTTATTTGGCTGTACCGAATCTTGGTTTTGGCATGTGAACTCTCAGTTGAGGCATGTGGGATCTAATTCCTTGACTAGGGATCAAGCCTGGGCTCCCTGCATTGGGAGTGTGGAATCTTAGCCACTGCACCCCCAGGAAAGTCCCTGGGGTATGTTTTTATGCCCTGTATCTCTCCTGGGTTGAATTGCAAGGTCTGCTCTTCCATGTAAGAACTCCTGCTCTTCCTTCCACCATCCCCCAACTTACTGATCCCTCAAACTTATCAGTCCAGAATGCATTCTCCCAAGACCTAGTTTTCTAATCTAAATGGACCATCAGG
Organism: Bubalus bubalis; assembly: GCF_019923935.1. Lineage (NCBI taxonomy): Eukaryota > Metazoa > Chordata > Mammalia > Artiodactyla > Bovidae > Bubalus > Bubalus bubalis. The sequence continues at coordinate 55,716,654 of NC_059176.1, read as the reverse complement.
ATTTTAAAGCTCCTAAAGTAATGATTAGGGCTTCCCATGTGGTGCAGCGATAATTACTCCATCTGCCAATGCAGGAGACGTGGGTTCTATCCCCAGGCCAGGATGAACCCCTGGAGAAGGAAATGGCAAGCCACTCCAGTATTCTTGCCTGGAGAATTCCATGGACAGATGAGCCTGGCTGGCTGTAGTCCAGGGGGTCACAAAGAGTTGGACGTGACTTAGCAACTAAATAACAACAAGAAATATGAAGTCCTGACCCCTCAGCACCTATGAATAAGGTCTTTATGGATGAAATCAAATTAAGATGAGGTCATACTAGATCCAGGGACTGGTGTCCCTGTAAGAAAAGATCTGGGCACAGAGGCATGGACAGAAACAGCGGTGAAGGCCATGTGAAGGCAAAGGCAGAGATTTAAGTGATACATCTGTAAGACAAAAGAATGTCAGTGATTGCTGGCATTCAGAAACTACAAGAGGTGAGAAAGTCCCGCCTCTCGCTTCTTCAGAGAGATCATGGCCCTCCTGAGATCTTGCTTTCAGACTTCTAGCTTCCAGAATGGAGTTTCTGTTGCTGTAAACCACATTGCATGTGTCATGCTGAGTCGCTTCAGTTGTGTCCCACTCATTGCAACCCCACGCAACGGACTGTAGCCCACCAGCCTCCTCTGTCCATGGGATTCTCCAGGCAAGAATACTAGAATGGGTTGCCTTGCTCTCCTCCAGGGGATTTTCCTGACCCATGGATCAAACCCACGTCTCTTAGGTCTCCTGCATTGTCAAGTGAGTTCTTTACCACTAGTGCCACCTGAGAAGCCCCTACGCCTCCCAATTTGTAGCAATTTGTTGCAGCAACCTTCAGAAACTATTACAGATGGTGTGCTGAAACAACACAATTCTCAGAGAAATTTAGGGACCTGAGAGTAGAGAGATGTCCAGGAAACAGCATCCTCGTATCATCATGGCCTGGGAGGGGGCTGTCAAGGTCAGAGAGAGCCCAAGAATTTTCAGTGGAGTGTGAGAAGGAATATGAATTTCCTAAGTCCTTGAGAAGGGGGTTAGCCAAAAGCACTGGTCAAGATGGGGTTTGTTTCAGCTGATGTTGGCTGGGACCCTGTGCTGGGGACCAGAGAGGAATACAGATACATCAACAGACTCCTACATGGGTAGACTACCCCTAAGGACTTAATTGATATCCCTGTTCATCACCTAAGTTCGGAAATAACTGATGGATAGACATAGAAGTCAGGCAGTTATAAATCCAAATATCATCTTTATAGTGAGACGGGCAAGGTGGGAAGATGTTGCTGATTTGAGCAGAAATGATGGGCTGCTCATCCTGCAGGCTAGTGTTCAGTGGACTAATTCATTCTCAGATATCAGCAGCTACTGTTACCTTTCCTTAGGAGTGTGTGTTTCATGTGTGTTAGTTGCTAAGTTGTGTCTGACTCTTTATAACCCCATGGACTATAAGCCACCAGGCTCCTCTGTCCATGGAGTTCTCCAGGCAAGAATACTGGAGTGGGTAGCCATGCTCTTCTCCAGGGGATCCACCCAACTCAAGAATCAAACCCGGGTCTCCCCCATTGGAGGCAGATTCTTTACCATCTGAGCCACCAGGGGAACTTTTTATTTATTTATTGGGAGGATCAATAATCACAAACCATGACCATCTGGGTATGGTTGGCTTGGGGCTGCAGTCATCCTGTGGTCCCCTAAACCCTTGGTGCTCAGGACTTCCCTCTCTGTGAGTGATACAGCAGAGACCCTGCTTGTGCTTGTCTTCCTGATTCTAGGTGGTCCCCGAGGAAGTTTTCAGGTTGTCAAAACTCTCTGCTCATTGATGCCAGAAGCAAGCCAGAGGAGTAGGAAGCCCCAAATGTATCAGCCCCACTTTCTACCTAATGTCTAAGGTCAGTGTAGGAGTTGGGACTTACCCAAGGCCATGCAGTTGGCCAGGGGCTAGGCTGGGACTTCAGTTCAGGTTTCTGCTTATTCAAGAGATCCAAGCTGCCTTTATAGAGCAAGACTGTTCTGCAATTCTCCTTTTATGAGTCCCCCTCACCCCCTCAAGTGGCTCAGTGGTAAAGAATCTGCCTACCAATGCAGGGGACACAGGAGACGTGGGTTTGATCCCTGGGATGGGAAGACCCCCTGGAGAAGGAAATGGCAATCCACTCCAGTATTCTTGCCTTGGAAAATTCTACGGACAGAGGAGCCTTGTGGGCTACAGTCCATGGGGTTGCAAAGAGTCAGATACGCCTGAGCCCACACCCACAACAACAACCACACCCCCTGCCCATGTCAGCACCAGAATAGGAAGAAGCAATCTGCTTGTAAATAGATTGATGCATCCAGAGAGGTCTTTTCCAGAAGCAGGGGACCAGTATGCTCTTACAGTAGCGCTTTGGCAGGAAGTCACAGAACTCTGTGTCCATTTGTACTTCTCCCGGCCTCCACGGGGAACTATGCTTCTTCCATCCTTTAGTCTTTGCCTGTGGTCCTAAGCAGCTTGTCCCTGCTCCACATGGGTGCTTAGACTGTTTGTGCGTGCCACATGTATTGGGAGTCCCCAGGGGCTGGTGCCATTCTGCACATTCATCTACACCCACCCTGCCACCGTCTGCCTCCACATGTGATGTCACTACTGACCCAGAAAGGGAAATGCTCTTTTTAGATTCCACAAGCCCGTTGGAGCAGATGGTACAGCAGTTAGGCAAGGGTTCATATGATTTGCAAAAATGACAACTTTTTCCTCCCAGAAAGACACATAAGAGGGCATAGAGTTCTTTTATCTTTCTTTCATCTTTGAAATAAACTGGCTTTCATGTAGCATTTATTTGTCTTATACCAGGAGCCTGGGTACACATATGATTTGTTTATGCTTCTAATACATTTTAACTAGCATTTAAACATAGGTACTCAAGGGGGCCCTTTGCATGAATGCATGCTGCTTTCCTTCTCTACACTCAATTTCTCACCCCTGCTTTCGTGGAACAGAATATGAGGGCCACGGTAGGTACTAGAAAGGAGAGATAAACAGCACCACCAGATCATGTATCATTTGTGGATTCCCAGACTGGTGGCTGGTTGCTCATCTGGTAAAGAATCCGTCTGTAATGCCGGAGACCCCGGTTTGATTCCTGGATTGGAAAGATCCCCTGGAGAAGGAATAGGCTACTCCCTCCAATATTCTTGGGCTTCCCTGGTGGCTCAGATGGTAAAGAACCCACCTGTAATGTGAGAGACCTGCATTTGATCCCTGGATTGGGAAGATGCCCTGGAGGAGGGCATGGAAACCCACTCCAATATTCTTGCCTGGAGAACTCCATGGATGGAGAAGCCTGGTGGACTACAATCCATGGAGTCACAAAGAGTCAGACACAGATGAGCAGCTAACACTAAACCCTCATGCCTGGAAACATTTTGAATGATTTCTGGTTGATGTCATTTACCCAAGGGAGTAAGGAATAACAAACATTTAAACAATTTTTCTAGATTTATTTTTATGATTAGTATTTTTATTACTATGTAGATAAAATCATAGCATATGTTTAAAATGTCACAGTCAAGTTTTATTGCTTAGCTAGATGCATCTGTAAGTGGTTTCCACATTTATGGGTCCCTTTTAAAACTTGATTGTGGGATTATTAGGTTGTCACCAATTTTTGATGAGGATAAATAAAATTATTAAAGACAACTTTGGGACTTCCCAGGTGATCCAGTGGCCAAGACTCCATGCTCCCAATGTAGGAGGCCTGGGTTCCATTGCTGGTCAGGGAACCAGATCCCACAGACCACGACTAAAAGAGTTTGAATGTTGCAACTAAAGATCCTGCACAGTCAAATAAATAAATAAATTAATTAATTTAAAATAAAGACAACTTTGTGCATAAAAATTCTTCTCTGGATTTGCCATTTCATTTTGTACTTGTAGATTTTTGGTGTGTAGGAGTATTGCCTTTTGGGCTTCCCCAGTGGCTCAGACGGTAAACAATCTGCCTGCCATTCAGGAGACCTGGGTTCGATCCCTGGGTTAGGAAGATCCCCTGGAGAAGGAAATGGCTACACACCCGAGTATTCTTGCCTGGAGAATCCCCTTGGACAGAGGAGCCTGGTGGTCTGCAGTGCACGGAGTCAAAAAAACTCAGACACAACTGAGCGACTAACACCCATACCACCCATTGTCTTTTAGATTGCCAAGTCTACCAGTGTATTCTTTCATCATTTCTGCTCTCGGAGTCCTCTCTGAGGGTCCTCTCTGAGGGTACTTGAGCCACCCGAGGCACAGACACAAATAGAAAATGCAAGCCACCTCGTTTTAATTTACCTGGTTGTTGGTTGCTAATGCCATCTCTGTTTACTGGCAGAAGTTCCTGTATTGTTCTGGACTATGCTTATTTCTTGACTTTCTGATAATTTTACGAGTTATGCCTTCATCAGAAAATGAGTTACTGATTTTTGCTTGGTTCCTGCAGCACTGAGGGAGAGTCCAACCATTTTTGGACTGTCTCTCCACTTGTTTTTTCATCACTGTTTCCCATCTCCGCCCCCTCCCCCCACCCCAGGTCTAGTGGCACATTCTGGTTGTCTCTCCTGGATGCCCTGCTTTACTCCCTTGATGAATTTTCTCTCCAAGGTGCTATTTCTGGCAGGAGATTTTAAGGGGCACCAAGTCAGGGGAATATTTTTATTCTAACTTGTGTTAGGACATTCCTACAGGGATTATAGACATGCCAAGCAGTTTGCTGACATACTATTCTCTTGACCCATGAGGGAAAACAGACTTCCCTGGCTGAGATAATTGCTCTGATGTATTTCCTATGGGAAGAATTCTCCAAAAGTGTACCTCGTAGGGCTAGGGCATGTCTGATATAGTCATAGTGCTGCTTACAATCCTCCAGGCTCCCTTTGGCCAAGGGATAAAATCTAAACCCTTCCTTTTGACATAAAAGCTCTCTAGGTTGGAGCCCAGCTAGTCTTCTCAGCCCCACCTCATGTTTCTGCCTAGAGAATCTAATGGACAAAGGAGCCTGGCAGGCTACAGACCATAGGATCGCAAAGAGCTGGACACGACTGAAGGGACTTAGCGTGCATGCGTGCATACTTCTGTTCACCTCTCGTATTCTACACCTGGACAGTCTCAGCACATGGACCACTCTCATCAAGCCTTCACTTTCTTATCCCTGTACTTCTGTGCTCCTACTTTTCCCTCTGCCTGGGCTACTCTCCCCAACCCATGGAAAATTTACTTCCTCCTGAGATAGCACATCTCATGTATACTTGGTTATTTAGGTCTTTTTCCTTTACTAGATCATAATATTCATGGGAGTAGAAGTCCTGCCTTCCATGATTTATAGGATTATCAGTAGCCTAAGGCTTGGCCCAGTATGAGTGATTAGCAAATGTTTGTTGAGTGAATACTAAAACTATAATAATAAAAAGAAAGGAGGAATGCTCTGTAGAAAATAACCATATAGTTTATACAGTAAACTCGAGAATAACCTTTTAAGTGTGGTTGTGGTAGTTGTTCAGTCGCTAAGTTGTGTCCAGCTCTTGTGAACCCATGGACTGTAGCCCGCCAGGCTCCTCTGTCCATGGGGTTTCCCAGGCAAGAATGCTGAAGTGGGTAGCCATTCCCTTCTCCAGGGAATCTTCCTGACTGAGCGATCAAACCTGTTGTCTCCTGCATTGGCAAGTGTGTTCTTTACCACTAATGCCACCTGGGAAGCCCCTGTAGAAAATAAACACATAATTTATAATGGGAATAATGAAATTGGGAATAATCTCATAGGAAGTACATACAAGTTTTCTGGGAGTTATCAAGCATTTCTGAGCACACTTTGCTTGTGCAGCTAGAATTCTTTTTTGTGTGTGATTTTTTAAAAAATTTTATTTTATTTTTAAACTTTACATAATTGTATTAGTTTTGCCAAATATCAAAATGAATCCACCCCAGGTATACATGTGTTCCCCATCCTGAACCCTCCTCCCTCCTCCCTCCCCATACCATCCCTCTGGGTCGTCCCAGTGCACTAGCCCCAAGCATCCAGTATCGTGCATCGAACCTGGACTGGCAACTCATTTCATACATGATATTTTACATGTTTCAATGCCATTCTCCCAAATCTTCCCACCCTCTCCCTCTCCCACAGAGTCCATAAGACTGTTCTATACATCAGTGTCTCTTTTGCTGTCTCGTACACAGGGTTATTGTTACCATCTTTCTAAATTCCATATATATGCGTTAGTATACTGTATTGGTGTTTTTCTTTCTGGCTTACTGCACTCTGTATAATAGGCTCCAGTTTCATCCACCTCATTAGAACTGATTCAAATGTATTCTTTTTAATGGCTGAATAATACTCCATTGTGTATATGTACCACAGCTTTCTTATCCATTCATCTGCTGATGGACATCTAGGTTGCTTCCATGTCCTGGCTATTATAAACAGTGCTGCGATGAACATTGGGGTACACGTGTCTATTTCCCTTCTGGTTTCCTCAGTGTGTATGCCCAGCAGGGGGATTGCTGGATCATAAGGCAGTTCTATTTCCAGTTTTTTAAGGAATCTCCACACTGTTCTCTATAGTGGCTGTACTAGTTTGCATTCCCACCAACAGTGTAAGAGGGTTCCCTTTTCTCCACACCCTCTCCAGCATTTATTACTTGTAGACTTTTGGATCGCAGCCATTCTGACTGGTGTGAAATGGTACCTCATAGCGGTTTTGATTTGCATTTCTCTGATAATGAGTGATGTTGAGCATCTTTTCATGTGTTTGCTAGCCATCTGTATGTCTTCTTTGGAGAAATGTCTAGTTCTTTGGCCCATTTTTTGATTGGATCATTTATTTTTCTGGAGTTGAACTGTAGGAGTTGCTTGTATATTCTCGAGATTAGTTGTTTGTCAGTTGCTTCATTTGCTATTATCTTCTCCCATTCTGAAGGCTGTCTTTTCACCTTGCTAATAGTTTCCTTTGATGTGCAGAAGCTTTTAAGGTTAATTAGGTCCCATTTGTTTATTTTTGCTTTTATTTCCAATATTCTGGGAGGTGGGTCACAGAGGATCCTGCTGTGATGTATGTCAGAGAGTGTTTTGCCTATGTTCTCCTCTAGGAGTTTTATAGTTTCTGGTCTTACATTGAGATCTTTAATCCATTTTGAGTTTATTTTTGTGTATGGTGTTAGAAAGTGTTCTAGTTTCATTCTTTTACAAGTGGTTGACCAGAGTTCCCAGCACCACTTGTTAAAGAGATTGTCTTTAATCCATTGTATATTCTTGCCTCCTTTGTCAAAGATAAGGTGTCCTTATGTGTGTGGATTTATCTCTGGGCTTTCTATTTTGTTCCATTGATCTATATTTCTGTCTTTGTGCCAGTACCATACTGTCTTGATAACTGTGGCTTTGTAGTAGAGCCTGAAGTCAGGTAGGTTGATTCCTCCAGTTCCATTCTTCTTTCTCAAGATCGCTTTGGCTATTCGAGGTTTTTTGTATTTCCATACAAATTGTGAAATTATTTGTTCTAGCTCTGTGAAAAATACTGTTGGTAGCTTGATAGGGATTGCATTGAATCTATAGATTGCTTTGGGTAGTATACTCATTTTCACTATATTGATTCTTCCAATCCATGAACATGGTATATTTCTCCATCTGTTAGTGTCCTCTTTGATTTCTTTCACCAGTGTTTTATAGTTTTCTATATATAGGTCTTTAGTTTCTTTAGGTAGATATATTCCTAAGTATTTTATTCTTTTTGTTGCAATGGTGAATGGAATTGTTTCCTTAATTTCTCTTTCTGTTTTCTCATTATTAGTGTATAGGAATGCAAGGGATTTCTGTGTGTTGATTTTATATCCTGCAACTTTACTATAGTCATTGATTAGTTCTAGTAATTTTCTGGTGGAGTCTTTAGGGTTTTCTATGTAGAGGATCATGCCATCTGCAAATAGTGAGAGCTTTACTTCTTCTTTTCCAATTTGGATTCCTTTTATTTCTTTTTCTGCTCTGATTGCTGTGGCCCAAACTTCCAAAACTAATAGTAATGGTGAAAGTGGGCACCCTTGTCTTGTTCCTGACTTTAGAGGAAATGCTTTCAATTTTTCACCATTGAGGATAATGTTTGCTGTGGGTTTGTCATATATAGCTTTGATTATGTTGAGGTATGTTCCTTTTATTCCTGCTTTCTGGAGAGTTTTTATCATAAATGGATGTTGAATTTTGTCAAAAGCTTTCTCTGCATCTATTGAGATAATCATATGGTTTTTATTTTTCAATTTGTTAATGTGGTATATTACATTGATTGATTTGTGGATATTGAAGAATCCTTGCATCCCTGGGATAAAGCCTACTTGGTCATGGTGTATGATCTTTTTAATGTGTTGTTGGATTCTGATTGCTAGAATTTTGTTAAGGATTTTTGCATCTATGTTCATCAGTGATATTGGCCTGTAGTTTTCTTTTTTTGTGGGATCTTTGTCAGGTTTTGGTATTAGGGTGATGGTGGCCTCATAGAATGAGTTTGGAAGTTTACCATCCTCTGCAATTTTCTGGAAGAGTTTGAGTAGGATAGGTGTTAGCTCTTCTCTAAATTTTTGGTAGAATTCAGCTGTGAAGCCGTCTGGACCTGGGCTTTTGTTTGCTGGAAGATTTTTGATTACAGTTTCAATTTCCGTGCTTGTGATGGGTCTGTTAAGATTTTCTATTTCTTCCTGATTGAGTTTTGGAAAGTTGTACTTTTCTAAGAATTTGTCCATTTCTTCCACGTTGTCCATTTTATTGGCATATAATTGTTGATAGTACTCCCTTATGATCCTTTGTATTTCTGTGTTGTCTGTTGTGATCTCTCCATTTTCATTTCTAATTTTATTGATTTGATTTTTCTCCCTTTGTTTCTTGATGAGTCTGGCTAATGGTTTGTCAATTTTATTTATCCTTTCAAAAAACCAGCTTTTGGTTTTGTTGATTTTTGCTATGATCTCTTTTGTTTCTTTTGCATTTATTTCTGCTCTAATTTTTAAGATTTCTTTCCTTCTACTAACCCTGGGGTTCTTCATTTCTTCCTTTTCTAGTTGCTTTAGGTGTAGAGTTAGGTTATTTATTTGACTTTTTTCTTGTTTCTTGAGGTTTGCCTGTATTGCTATGAACTTTCCCCTTAGGACTGCTTTTACCATGTCCCACAGGTTTTGGGTTGTTGTGTTTTCATTTTCATTTGTTTCTATGCAAATTTTGATTTCTTTTTTGATTTCTTCTGTGATTTGTTGGTTATTCAGCAGCGTGTTGTTCAGCCTCCATATGTTGGATTTTTTTAATAGTTTTTCTCCTGTAATTGAGATCTAATCTTACTGCATTGTGGTCAGAAAAGATGCTTGGAATGATTTCTATTTTTTTGAATTTACCAAGGCTAGCTTTATGGCCCAGGATGTGATCTATCCTGGAGAAGGTTCCATGTGCGCTTGAGAAAAAGGTGAAATTCATTGTTTTGGGATGAAATGTCCTATAGATATCAATTAGGTCTAACTGGTCTATTGTATCATTTGAAGTTTGTGTTTCCTTGTTAATTTTCTATTTAGTTGATCTATCCATAGGTGTGAGTGGGGTATTAAAGTCTCCCACTATTATTGTGTTATTGTTAATTTCTCCTTTCATACTTGTTAGCATTTGTCTTACATACTGCGGTGCTCCCGTGTTGGGTGCATATATATTTATAATTGTTATATCTTCTTCTTGGATTGATCCTTTGATCATTATGTAGTGACCTTCTTTGTCTCTTTTCACAGGCTTTGTTTTAAAGTCTATTTTATCTGATATGAGTATTGCTACTCCTGCTTTCTTTTGGTCCCTATTTGCATGGAAAATCTTTTTCCAGCCCTTCACTTTCAGTCGTATGTGTCTCTTGTAGACAACATATGTAGGGGTCTTGTTTTTGTATCCATTCAGCCAGTCTTTGTCTTTTGGTTGGGGCATTCAACCCATTTACGTTTAAGGTAATTACTGATAAGTATGACCCTGTTGCCATTTACTTTATTGTTTTGGGTTCGAATTTATACACCATTTTTGTGTTTCCTGTCTAGAGAATATCCTTTAGTATTTGTTGGAGAGCTGGTTTGGTGGTGCAGAATTCTCTCAGCTTTTGCTTGTCTGAAAAGCTTTTGATTTCTCCTTCATACTTGAATGAGATCCTTGCTGGGTACAATAACCTGGGCTGTAGGTTATTTTCTTTCATCATTTTAAGTACGTCTTGCCATTCCCTCCTGGCTTGAAGAGTTTCTATTGAAAGATCAGCTGTTATCCTTATGGGTATTCCCTTGTGTGTTATTTGTTGTTTTTCCCTTGCTGCTTTTAATATTTGTTCTTTGTGTTTGATCTTTGTTAATTTGATTAATATGTCTTGGGGTGTTTTGACTTGGGTTTATCCTGTTTGGGACTCTCTGGGTTTCTTGGACTTGGGTGATTTTTTCCTTCCCCATTTTAGGGAAGTTTTCAACTATTACCTCCTCAAGTATTTTCTCATGGTCTTTCTTTTTGTCTTCTTCTTCTGGGACCCCTATAATTCGAATGTTGTAGCATTTAATATTGTCCTGGAGGTCTCTGAGATTGTCCTCATTTCTTTTAATTCATTTTTCTTTTATCCTCTCTGATTCATTTATTTCTACCATTCTATCTTCTAATTCACTAATCCTATCTTCTGCCTCTGTTATTCTACTATTTGTTGCCTCTAGAGTGTTTTTAATTTCACTTATTGCATTATTCATTATATATTGACTCTTTTTTATTTCTTCTAAGTCCTTGTTAAACCTTTCTTGCATCTTCTCAATCCTTGCCTCCAGGCTATTTATCTGTGATTCCATTTTAATTTCAAGATTTTGGATCAATTTCACTATCATTATTCGGAATTCTTTATCAGGTAGATTCCCTATCTCTTCCTCTTTTGTTTGGTTTGGTGGGCATTTATCCTGTTCCTTTATCTGCTGGCTATTCCTCTGTCTCTTCATCTTGTTTAAATTGCTGAGTTTGGGGGGTCCTTTCTGTATTCTGGCAGTTTGTGGAGTTCTCTTTATTGTGGTGTTTCCTCGCTGTGTGTGGGTTTGTACAGGTGGCTTGTCAAGGTTTCCTGGTTAGGGAAGCTTGTGTCGATGTTCTGGTGGATGGAGCTGTATTTCTTCTCTCTGGAGTGTAATGAAATGTCCAGTAATGAGTTATGAGATGTCTATGGTTTTGGGGTGACTTTGGGCAGCCTGTATCTTGAAGCTCAGGGCTGTGTTCCTTTGTTGCTGGAGAATTTGCTTGGTATGTCTTGCCCTGGAACTTGTTGGCCCTTGTGTGGTGCTTGGTTTCAGTGTCGGTATGGAGGCGTTTGATGAGCTCCTGTCAATTAATATTTCTTGGAGTCAGGAGTTCCCTGGAGTCAGGCTTTGGACTTAAGCCTCCTACTTCCAGTTATCGGTCTTATTTTTACAGTAGTTTCAAAACTTCTCCTTCTATACAGCACCATTGATAAAACATCTACGTTAAAGATGAAAAGTTTCTCTACTGTGAGGGTCACTCAGCGAGGTTCACAGCGTTACATGGAGAAGAGAAGAGGGAGGAGGGAGTTAGAGGTGACCCAAATGAGATGAGGTGGAATCAATAGTGGAGAGAGTGGGCTAGCCAGTAATCACTTCCTTATGTGCACTCCACAACTGGACCGCTCAGAGATGTTCACGGAGTTATACAGGGAAGAGAAGAAGGAGGCAGGAGACAGAGGTGGCCAGAAGGATAAAAGGGGGAAATGAAAAGGAGGGAGACAGATCCAGCCAGTAATCAGTTCCCTAAGTGTTCTCCACCATCTGGAACACACAGAAATTCACGGAGTTGGGTAGAGTAGAGAGGGGTTAGGGAGGAGATACAGGCGACCTGGTGGAGAAAATGGAGAGTCCAAAGGGAGAGAGAGCAGTCAAGCCAGTAATCTCGTTCTCTAGTGAAAAATGGGTCCTGAAGATTGGGTTCTTAAAGGTACAAAATTGGTAACAAATACATAAAAGCAAAAATTAAAAATCTAGAGTAGAGTTTGGAATTTCAAAACTGCGATGTTAATGAAAAGAAGAAGGAAAAGAAAGAGAGAAAAAACCATCAAAGTAAAACAAACAAGGTTGCAAAAATTATAAAGAAACTACAGGTACAAAATTGATAACTAATACCAAAAAGCAAAAATTAAAAATCTAGAGTAGAGTTTGGAATTTCAAAAATATGATGTTAATGAAAAGAAGAAGGAAAAGAAAGAGAGAAAAAACCATCAAAGTAAAACAAACAAGGTTGTGAAAATTATAAAGAAACTACAGGTACAAAATTGATAACTAATACCAAAAAGCAAAAATTAAAAATCTAGAGTAGAGTTTGGAATTTCAAAAATACAACGTTAAAAAAAAAAAAGAAGAAGAAAAATAAAGAGAGAAAACAAACAAACCAACAAAAACAATGTCGCAAAAATTATAAAGAAAATACAGGTACAAAATTGATATCAAATACCAAAAAGCATAAATTAAAAATCTTGAGTAGAGTTTGGAATTGCCGATATATGATGCTATATAAAAGAAGAAGAGAAAGAAACAGAGGGAAAAAAAAAAGAAAAAAAAAGTCACAGAAATTATAAAAAAAAAACTATAGGTACAAAATTGATAACATATACCAAAAGGCTAAAATTAAAAATCTAGAGTAGAGTTTGGAATTTCAAAAATTTGATGTTAAAGAAAAGAAGAAGGATAAGAAAGAGAGAAAAAACGAACAAAGAAAAACAAACAAGGTCGTGAAAATTATAAAGAAACTACAGGTACAAAATTGATAACTAATACCAAAAAGCAAAAATTAAAAATCTAGAGTAGAGTTTGGAATTTCAAAAATACAATGTTAAAAAAAGAAGAAGAAAAATAAAGAGAGAAAACAAACAAACCAACAAAAACAATGTCGCAAAAATTATAAAGAAAATACAGGTACAAAATTGATATCAAATACCAAAAAGCATAAATTAAAAATCTTGAGTAGAGTTTGGAATTGCAGATATATGATGTTATATAAAAGAAGAAGAGAAAGAAACAGAGGAAAAAAAAAGTCACAGAAATTATAAAAAAACTATATGTACAAAATTGATAACATATACCAAAAGGCTAAAATTAAAAATCTAGAGTTTGGAATTTCAAAAAAACAATGTTGAAGAAAAGAAGAAAAAGAAAAAAAAAAACAAAACACAGTCAAAAAATTATATATATATGAAGTTTGCTGAAGAAGAAAAAAAAATAGGGTCTTTTTTTTTTTTTTGCAAAGTAACAGGTTATAAAAGTGAAAATTAAAGGACAATAGAGGACTTAAATTTTTTTTTTAATTAAAAAAGAAAGAAAGATTGATCGTAAAAATAGTAAAAATATATCTAGGTCTTTCTCTGGTTTTGTTGTGAGTATTGTGGGTTCAGTTCATTTTTGGCTAGTTCCTTGGTCCGACTTATATTTCTCAAGATCTATAGGCCCCTTCCTATGTAGTCCGTAGTAACCCCAGGGTTTTAATCTATGGCCTGTAGCTTCCAAGGCGTTTCCCTCTGTTATAGCTTCTTCTGTTTGCTTGTCTCTTCAGTATCTGGTTTCCGCCCTGACACAAAGGGGGATGGTGGAGGATACTTTTTTTTTTTTTTTTAGGCTCACTTGTTCAGCCGCTCTGTGGGGAGGGAGGGAGGGATGCTGCAAACAGATAACACTGGCATGCGCTCGCAGTGCTTCAGCCACACTGGGTCTGCCCCCGCTCACGGCGCGTGTAGCCTCCCTGCCCACACTGCTCGGGATCTAGGTTGTTCCGCCGGGAACAATCAGAGGCCGGCCCTGGGCTGACCTCCCAGGTCCAAGCCGCTCAGGTTCAGGCACTCGGGTAGTCCTCAGAGGCGCAGACTCGGTTGGGCCTGCGTTTTGTGCTCTTCCCAGGTCCGAGCAGCTCAGGTGATGAGGTGTTTGGCGAGCGCCAATGCTGCGACTTATTGCCTCCCCTCCACTCGGTTATCTGGGTGTAAAACCGGCGCACCTTCTCAGGCAGCTGTTGACCGTCCAGACCCCCAAGAAGTTTTAGTTAGCAAAGAAGCCTGCTTACAGTTTTATAGATAGTGTCTCTCTGGGGCTGTGATTGCCCCCTTCCAGCTCTGGCTGCCTGTAGGAGGGGGAAGGTCTGCAGCCGGCTATCTCTGTTCAGTCCTTTGTTCCGTGCGCGGGCCTGGCGGTGTCTTAGGTTAGGGCTGGCTTTTTGCGTGGTAGATATCCCACAGTCTGGTTTGCTAGCCCAAATTATTTCGCTCAGATAGCGCTCAGGACATTCGGGCCAGATTCTTACTCTAAGGGACACAGCCCGCGCCTCGCTTCCCTGCCCAGCCCCCGCTTGCTAATGGCGTGTGCAGGTGTCTGCGCTGCTTCTCCGCTGGGGGAGTTACCGTAGGGCTTGCAATCTACGATTTTTAATTGTTTATTTATTTTTTTCTCCCTGTTATGTTGCCCTCTGTGCTTCCAAAGCTCAGCACAGATTTGGCAGTGAGAAGGTTTCCTGGTGTTTGGAAACTTCTCTCTTTTTAAGACTCCCTTCCCGGGACAGAACTCCGTCCCTCCCTCTTTTGTCTCTTTTTTTGTCTTTTATGTTTTTTCCTACCTTCTTTCGAAGAGTTGGGTTGCTTTTCTGGGTGCCTGATGTCCTCTGTGGGTATTCCGAAGTTGTTTTGTGGAATTTACTTGACCTTTAAATGCTCTTTTGATGAATTTGTGGGGGAGAAAGTGTTCTCCCCGTCCTACTCCTCCGCCATCTTGGCTCCTCCAACGCAGCTGGAATTCTTAAGGGAAGAGCCAGTGTTTGCTCTGATACTTACAGTGACTTGAAATGGGATTAGGAAAGACGAGATGGCAGGTAACTAGCTGATTCTTTCAAATTCTTTCTCATCATCCTTGCCCAACATGACACTTTAACCAGCTTTAGGGAAAGGCTACCACAGGGATTTAAACTCTTTCTGCGTCTGATCTTCCATTATATGCATGGTCATCATAACTTGAGAGACTCAATTTGGCAGCCAAAGCTTTGCAAGCCTCTCAGAATAGCCACAGATATTTGCATTGTGCCTATACATACACGATTTTATCTTCAGAAAATCTCTGGGAGAACGGAAGTGCATGCTTTGTTGTTATCGTGTCCACTTTATGAATAAGAATACATACCTGGAGATGTCAAGAAACTCTGAAAGACATACAGCTAAGAGGGATAAAATCAAGGTCTGAACTTGAGTCTCTCTGACACCAGACCTATCTACTACCCAAGTGATTAAGAAATAGCCAAGAGAAACAGGAATCTCCATCCATTTATTCATATTTTAAAATGTATTTGATTCTTTGACAAATATTTGTAACCACATCTGAGTCAATTTCAGTACTATTTCTCCTCTCATGGGGCAAAAGATTTTCATGTCATATGTCAACGATTGGCTGCACAGATTCCACCAGTGTGATGTAAGCCACTAACAAGACCCCAAATTATTTTAAGATGCTGGAAGAAAGTTATTTCCTTATGAATTTTCTATCTTTTTGTTCCTGACCAAAAAAAAATTAGATTCTGTGTTTCCTTTTTTGGAAAAGGGGCATTGTAGTGGATTGAGTTGTTTTTATTGTTTAGTCACTGCTGCTGCTGCTAAGTCACTTCAGTCATATCCGACTCTGTGCAACCCCATAGAGAGCAGCCCACCAGGCTCCGCCATCCCTGGGATTCTCCAGGCAAGAACACTGGAGTGGGTTGCCATTTCCTTCTCCAATGCATGAAAGTGAAAAGTGAAAGCAAAGTCGCTCAGTCGTGTCCGACGCTAACGACCCCATGGACCACAGCCTACCAGGCTCCTCCGTCCATGGGATTTTCCAGGCAAGAGTACTGGAGTGGCGTGCCATTGCCTTCTCCATGTTTAGTCACTAAGTTGTGTCTGATTCTTTTGGGACCCCATGGTCTATAGCCTTCCAGTCTCCTCTGTTCATGGGAATTCCCAGGCAAGAATACTGCAGTTGGTTGCCATCTTCTCCTCCAGGGGAATCTTCCCAACACAAGGATCGAACTCATGTCTCCTGCATTGCAGGTGGATTCTTTTCCACTGAGCAACCTGGTGCATAACCTCTAAAAAGGTATGTTCAGGTATTTCTTCCCAGTAACTATGAATGTAGCCTTGTTTAGAAATATGGTCTTGGCACATATTGTTAATTTAATGATCTAGAGTTGAGATTACCCTGGATTTAGGGTGTGTCCTAAATCCAGTGGGCTTCTGTTGTGGCTTAGACAGTAAATAATCCACCTGCAATGCAGGAGAAATTGGGTTCTATCCCTGGGTTGGGAAGATCCTCTTGAGAAAGGAATGGTAGCTCACTCCAGTATTCTTGCCTGGAGAATTCCATGGACATAGGAGTCTGGTGGGCTACAGTCCATGGGGTCCCAAAGAGTTAGACACGACTGAGCGGCTAACACTTTCACTTTTCTTTTTTTTTTTTTTAAACGCAGCAACTGGTGTCCTTATGAAAGAAAGGAGATGGGGATTCAAGAGACAGAGTGATCCCTGTGAAAGACCATGTGAATTTGGAGGCAGAGACTGGAATTATGCTGCCACAAGCCAAGCAGCACCTGGCTCTACCAGAAGCTGAAAGAGGCGAGAAATAATCCTCCCCAGAGTACCAGAGAGTGTGGCCCTGCCAACACCTCGATTTTTGACTTTGCTTTTCAGAACTGTGAGAAAATACATTCGTGTTTAAACCATCAAGTTTGCAGCAAACCTAGGAAACTAACACAGCTTCTGCTCCCAGGAAATGGGATGTTGCTGTGGATGTGGAAGTGGCTTTGGCATTGGATAATGAGCAGAGGCTGGGAGAGTTGAGAGAGGCATGGTAGAAAGCCCTAGATGACTTGGATACCTACTGCCCTGGGTTTGCAGCTGGGAACTGCTGAGAACCCTAAGGGGTCCCCACCAGTGCCCTCAGGGGTAGGGATGCTTTCCAAGCTGGCAACTCAGTTCCTGGAATGCCAGCCTGTGGCCCATGCCTTGTGCTCAGTACCCTCCTATCATGGGAACCTCGCAAGGTGCCTGCCCCATGCCTGCCAGGAAAGCCAGTGCAGACGAATCGCTGCACCTCCCACCCCAGGTCAGAGGCAGAGTGGAACTTGTGATGACCGTGGTAGGGACTCTGCTCCTTGGCTGAAGAAAGTCTGGAGAGACTCGGCTCACCTAGTGGGTGTGGTCATGTGTACCTTTTCTGAGCCGGAGGGATTGGGTTCAGGCAGAGATCCTAAGTGCAGGCTTTGGAGCCAGAGATGGGAGTAAACCCTGGCTCCACTGTTGGTGACTGCATGACTGTGGGCAAGCCACGGACGCTCTCTGAATGTCCTTGTCACCATCTGCAAATGGGGGTTATCACAGCCACCTTGCATGGTTAGTGTGAGGATTAAATGAGACATCAGATGTAATAACATGGTAAGAAGCCTAACCCAGAGCCTGGCGTTCAACGGGCACTCAGTAAATGGTTAGTCCCCCTTTTCCTCTTTTGCTGCTGCTGCTAAGTCGCTTCAGTCGTGTCCGACTCTGTGCGACCCCATAGATGGCAGCCCACCAGGCTCCCCCATCCCTGGGATTCTCCAGGCAAGAACACTGGAGTGGGTTGCCATTTCCTTCTCCAATGCATGAAAGGGAAAAGTGAAAGTGAAGTCTCTCAGTCGTGTCCGACTCCTAGTGACCCCATGGACTGCAGCCCACCAGGCCCCTCCGTCCATGGGATTTTCCAGGCAAGAGTGCTGGAGTGGGGTGCCATTGCCTTCTCCCTTCCTCTTTTGAGTAGGGGCTATTTTATTAAATAATTTTCTTTATATTTTTAAATGATCATACATTTATTCCTGACCATATAACAATCATGTTAGATGTAAATAATATAAACACTCCCATTAAAAGATAAATATAAAGCAAGACTTAACTTTATTCTACTTAAAGTAAGCGCATTAAATATATGGACACAAAGGTTGAGTAAAGCAGTGAAAGTATATATAACAAGCTAACATTACTCAAAACTGTGCTAACGTAGCTATATTAATAAGAGATAAAATAGGTTTTAGAGGAAAGGCTATTGCCCTAGATAAAGATTATTTTATAATAATAAAGGGCTCCATTCATCAAGAAAACATAAGATTCCTAAATATTTATGCATCTAATAAGAGAACTTCAAAATACATAAGGAAAAACTAACAGAATTGCAAAGAATTAAAGATTTCAATATCCCTCTTCAAGAATTGATAAAATAACTAGAAAATTAGTAAATAAGTTGAAGTAAATATATGGAAATTTTAAACAATAGTGAATCTACTGTCACATAAATTTAATTTATTTTAACAATAAAGCCTCTTTCTATATATTGGCTGCACAGGCTCTTTGTTGCAGACTTTTCTAGTTGGGCTTAGACGCTCCACAGCATGGGATCTTAGTTCCCAGACTAGGGATTGAACCTGCGACCCCTGCATGGGATTGCAGATTCTTAACCACTGAGCCACCAGGATCGTCTTTCGATAAAGCCTCTTTGAGTGGGGCTGTTTTAAGTGGAGTTCCAGTTGACATATATTCATTGAGTTTCTACTCTGTCCTGTGCATGTTCTATTACTAGAACACAAAGATGAATCCAGTGAAAATGTCCTTGTCCTCCAGAAGGTCACAATGTAGGAGGAGGAATAGACATGCAGCATAACTGTGGTACCAGAGAAAGACCATGCTGGTTGTTTCACAGGATGGAGTTTACAGGGTAATTACAGGGATTGCCCTTTCTCCCTGTCTAGGGGTGAATAATCCAGAGGTGCCATTTGAAAGAGAAAAGGAGCTTCCCTTAGCCTACTGAAGCAGAGTTAGTCTGCTCAGGCTGCTGTAGCAAAATATCATAGATGGTGTGGGTTAAACAGAAAGAACATTTGTTGGTTCTGGAGGCTGGGAAGTATTGCGGTCAAAGTCTCATAACCATATTCAGCTGCAGAGTTCAGTGGCTCTAAGGATGTTCACATTGTTGTGCAGCTCTCATCATCATCCATCTCCCGAATTTTTCACTTTCTTAAACTGAAACTCTGTTGTCAAACACTAACTCCCCAGTCACCCTCCCCGCCTCTGCCACCCCCTGGCCCCTGGCATCTATCCGTGTACTTTCTGACTCTGTAAACTTGACCATTCTAGGTATCTTGTATAAGCGGAATCAGACTGTATTTGTCTGCACCTACTATATGTTGCAATGCATTTTAAGGGCACTAATCCCATTATGGGGGCCACACTCTCATGAACTCATCTAATCCTAGTTACCTCCCGAAGGACCCACCTCCAAATACCATCACATTGAGAGATTAGACTTCAACAAATGGATTTTGTGGAGACACAAACAATCAGCCCATAATACAGATGGACTCAGGGGAGGGGACACCTGGGCAAAGGTCTGAAATCCTGTGTGGCTGTACTGGGTGGGGGGTGGTCGGTAAGTAGCCCTGGGTGAATGAAGGATACACTTTCAATTGCAGGGCAGGGAAGATGATGCTCAAGAGATAGCAGAGCCAAGATGTCCCAGCACATCATGCTGAGGTGTTCTGAAATCCCACTGCAAAGTGTCAGGGCGGGAGCACTGAGGACTTGTGAGAATGCTGTAAGGAACCACTCCATCTGTAAGTAGGAACCACTCTGGCTACTGAGAGGAGGGTAGATTAGAGGGAAAGTGGGTGGGAAAAGGGAGACAGGGACTCTTCTGCACCCATGACTCGGGAGAGCTAGTAGTGGCCTGGACATAAGTAGAACGTCCCTCTCAGACGCCCTCAAAACAGTATTTCCTCGTCTTCCTTCAAGGCACTTGAAGACCTCCCTGCTGGAGTTACTAAGAAACTGTTTTGTCGTTTTTTGCTTATTTGTATTTGTTTGGCTGCGCTGGACCTCTGTTGCTGTGTGTCTTTTCTCTAGTTGCCCTGAGTGGGGGCTGCCCTCTAGCTGTGGGGCGTGGGCCCCTCGCTGCAGTGGCTTCTCTTGTTGCAGTGCATGGGCTTGGTTGCCCTGGGACCTGCGGGACCTTCCCAGACTAGGGGTTGGACCTGTGTGCCCTGCATTGGCAGGAAGATTCTTAACCACTGGACAATCAGGGAAGGCCGAAGAATTGGGTTTTCATCGCCTGAGAGGAAGATAACATTGGTGTTGACTCGTTTACTGGTGAATCCAATACTATCTCCAAGAGTTGGGCATGACTGAGCACCTCACACACACACACACACCGCCCAAGTCCACCTGGGGCAAATTGCTCAGCTTCTCTGAGGCGGCCTGGAAAAAGACGTGACACTATCACATGCAGATCGAGGGGGATGACAGATGCATCACAGCCAGCAGGGAGCTGCAGCGCTGCTCAGCGTTCCCTACAGTGAGCTACGAACCCTGGAAAGGCTGAAGGAAGGAGCCACATGCCCCTTGATAGCATCCAGACCCTCTCCTCATTCTCTAACCGGGTTGACAAGCAGGCTAAGAATTGTCTCCAGCTTTGACGTGAAAGAATTTATTGATGGAGAAATCTGTCCTGGCTAACAAATGCAAAACCTTTGGAGACTGAGGTCTTCCCTGGTGGCTCAGACAGTAAAGCATCTGCCTGCAATGCGGGACACCCAGGTTTGATCCATGGGTTGGGAAGATCCCCTGGAGAATGAAATGGCAACCCACTCCAGTATTCTTGTCTGGAAAATTCCATGGATTGTGGAACCTGGTAGGCTACAGTCCATGGGGTTGCAAAAAGTCGGACACAACTGAGTGACTTCACTTTCACTTTTTGGAGACTGAGGGCTTTCCCCCTTCTTGTGCTAAGATGAGCATAAGCCATGCACCCCGAGTGGGGGCTTGTCACGGGAAGGTGCTCTCGAAGCTAACGGCATGAGAGAGAAAGATCCCTGTGAGGCCCGGGTGTCCTGCAGGGTCCAAAGGCTTGGTGTGGGTGAGATGGTGGGTGGCTGGGTAAGCCCTTTGAGTGGATGAAGTGTGACACCAGAGCTGTGTATGTGTCAGCTTAATCACTGTTTTTATTACAGCAACTCTAATGGAAAATTAGAAGACTAAAATACATCACTTCTAATCCCACAGTTCTGTGAAGTTGATTTCATTTAATAAGCTGCTTTTCTGTCCTTTTCTATTTGCACATATGTATGAAAACCACATATATGCATATCTACACACATTTTTACTTTGAGTGGACCTATGAAATATATTTTAGTTTTGAAGATTTCCATTAGAATAGAGACTTCCCTCTCTGTGGCAAATTCTTAATTGCCATTTTATAAGCATGTGTCGGTCATTCAGGCGTGTCCAGCTCTTTGTGGCCTGCCAGATTCCTCTGTCCATGGGTTTTTCCTGGCAAGAATACTGGAGTGGGTTGCCATTTCCTCCTCCAGGGAATCTTTGCAATCAGGGGTTAAAACTGCATCTCCTGTGTTTCCTGCGCTGGCAGGTGGATTCTTTACCCTCTGAGCCATTTCATAAGCACAAGCTATTCCTTTGAGATGGTATATTGTTTAGGCACTTTTCTCATTTTGGGAACATTAGGTGATTTTCATTTTTTTTTTGGTCCTAAGAAAAACTTCAGTGTATATTTATGTGCATGTAACTTTTTTATGAACTATGGCCTTAGAGCAAATCCCCAGGAGTGAGGTTCCAAGGAAGCAGTATATGGGTCTGTTGCTGCTAAGTCGCTTCAGTCGTGTCCAACTCTGTGCGACCCCATAGGCGGCAGCCCACCAGGCTCCCCCATCCCTGGGATTCTCCAGGCAAGAACACTGGAGTGGGTTGCCATTTCCTCCTCCAATGCATGAAAGTGAAAAGTGAAAGTGAAGTCGCTCAGTCATGTCCGACTCTTAGCGACCCCATGGACTGCAGCCTACCAGGCTCCTCCTCCGTCCATGGGATTTTCCAGGCAAGAGTACTGGAGTGGGGTGCCAGTCAGGCAGATGTAAACTCAAATCCGAGTTCTACTGTTTACTAGGTATGTCCCTCTAGCTTTGCGTTGCTCTGACCTCCTCCCCTTCCTTTGACAGTGTGTACCAGTTAGGTGTTACTGCCTAACAACAAGCCCAAAATATCAGCGGGACAGTGCAGTGATCGTTTATCAGGTCACACATCGGTGGGTTGGGCTGGGGTTTAGCTCATCTAGATAGGGCCCTGTTTCTCACTGAAGGTTTGCAGGTTAGTTGGGTTGACGCTATTCTACTTGTCTCTTATCCTCTTATTCTTCAGAGGCATATTCTTATGTAATGGCACATATTCAAGAAAATAAACCCAAGAGCACTGGTGTTTTCCAAATTTTTGGTCCCATCACATCTGCTAATATTTCACTGGCCAAAAGAAGTCATGTCACCAAAGTGAAGGGGCCGGGGAATGTACTCTGTTCAGCAGAAAATTTCTAAGTCACAAGTCAAAGGGAATGCATATAGACAGGGCTAGAGGATCAAGAGACATTACTGTGATCTCCCAAAGTGGGTGATAATAGTACCTATCTTGCGTTGTTATGAGGACAAAATGACACAAAGTTTTAAGTATTCAATAAACACTAGCTTTGAGAGAGGGGCTTCTCTGGTGGCTCAGATGGTAAATAAAGTGTCTGCTTGCAATGTGGGAGACCAGGGTTCGATCCCTGTGTCGGGAAGATTCCTTGGAGAAGGAAATGACAACCCACTCCAGTACTCTTGCCTGGAAAATCCCATAGACAGAGGAGCCTGGTGGGCTATATTTCATGGGGTCCCAAAGAGTTGGACATGACTGAGCGACTTCAGTTTCACTTCATTTTCACTTTTTGAGAGAGGAGGGTTTATTTCTGTTTTTATGTCTCTATTTTGCTATTTTGTTCCTAAGCTTCCAATATGTTTTTACATATAGTTATCCAATAATTGCTTTTTTTGTTGTTGCATGAAGTTGGCTATTATTATTTGTCCCTATGATAGAGAGTGGCTTCCCAGGTCGCTCAGTAGGTAAAGAATCTGCCTGTAATTCAGGAGAAGCAGGAGATCTGGGTTCAATCCATGGGTAGGGAAGATCCCCTGAAGGAGAACATGGCAACCCACCCCAGTATCCTTGCCTGAAGAATCCCATGAACAGAGGAGCATGCAGGCTACAGTCTATAGGGTCACAAAGAGTCGGACATCAGTGAAGTGACTGAGCACGTACGCACACATGATAGAGAACTATCCCTCAGCTCTACTGAGGGATATCCTGGAGCACAGCACTATCCCTCAGCTCTATGGTAGGTACTCACCACCCACAACCTTTATGTGTTCCTCTAATCTCCCCAGGCATTCTTCAATCTATCAAATTTAATCATTTCTGTGGCTATCTTTTCTACTAATTCATGAGTTGCAGGAGAACAGAGACTGAGTCTTACCCATCTCTCTTGTCACAGTGCCCAGCAAAACACATGCTCATAAGCACCAGAGTGAAGAAATTTATCATCCCTTGCAATATTTTGTGCTTTCTTTTCTTTCATAAAATATGCAATATTTCATGCTTTCTTTGTCATGTTTTTCTCCCCCTTCTTGAATGTATAGAACATACTTATAAAATCTTTCAAAATGTCCTTGTCTCATATTTCTATCATGTCTGTGATTTCTGGGTCTGATTCTGTTCATTGATCTTTCTTGTGGTTACAGGTCTTATTTTCCTGTTTCTTTACTTGTCTGGTAGTTGTTTTTTTTTTTTTTTTACCTTATTTATTATTTATTTATTTTTGGCCGTGCTGGTCTTCGTTGCTGCCCACGGGCTTTCTATAGTCGTGGTGAGTGGGAGTTACTTTTCTTTGCAAAGCACAGGCTCTAGGTGTGGAATCTTCCAGCCCAGGGATCAAACCTGCGTCCCCTGCATTGAAAGGCAGATTATTAACCACTGGACCACTGGAGAGGGCCTAACTTGTCTCGTGATTTTTAACTTGATGCTGGATATTGTGTATTTTTATGTTGGTGGTTCCTGGATTTTGCTATATTCTTTCATAGATTATTGAATTTTTGTCTTGGTCCGCAAATTACTTGGAATCAGATTGATCCTTTTGAGATTTAAGTTTTCTTAGGGCTGGTCACAGGGGCCTTTAGTCTAGGGCTAATTTGACCCCACAACTAAGCCAGTGTGCTTCTGAGGAGTCTATCCATCACATGTATTAAGAGGTTATACCACTCTGGCGTGTGGGAACATAAACTGTACCCAGCCCTGTGTAGCCCTGGAAATTGTTCTATTCACTCTTTTCTGGTAGCTCTTCCCCCAATCTTTGGTAGATGTCAAACACGTCCCAAACATTTTCTCTCAAGCACATATAAATTAGTACTCAGCCAAAGATGCAGGACCCCTTTTGTATAGCTTCATCCTGCCTCCCCACAAGTTGTCTAATATCTGATAAATGTTGTCTTAGATATATTTGTCTAATTTCTTTTTAAAATTTTTTTTTCAAATTTTGGTGAAAGTCATATAATATAAAATATATTATTTTAACCGTATTTAACTGTACGTTTCAGTAGCACTAAGTACATTCACATAGTTGTGCAGCTCTCACCATCATCAATTTCCCAAATTTTTCACTTTCCTAAACTGAAACTCTTTTCTTATTCAACACTAATTCCCCACCCCCCTCCCTCCCACCTCCCACTTCTGACATCTACGAATGTACTTTCTGATTCTATGAATTTGGCTGTTCTAGGTATCTCACATAAGTGGAATCAAACATTATTTGTCTGCACTTAATGTGTATTGGAGGTCTTCCCAGGTGGCTCAGTGTTAGTAAAGAATCCACTTGCCAGTGTAGGAGACATGGGTTCAACCCCTTGATTGGGAAGATCCCCTAGAGAAGGAAATGGAAATCCACTCCAGTATTCTTGCCTGGAAAATCCCATGGACAGAGGAGCCTGGCAGGCTAAAGTCCATAGGGTTGAAAAGAGTCAGTCACAACTTAGCGACTAAACAACCAAAACAATGTATACTGGAATGCATTTTTAAGGTTAATATATGTCCTACAAACAGATTGTACCCCACCTTTGCTGTATAGTAGGTTCTCATTAGTTATCTATTTTTAAAATAGCAGTGTATATATGCCAATCCCAATCTCCTAATTTACCCCATTCCCCCTTCCCTTCTTGGTGTCCATACATTTGTTTTCTGTGTTTCTGCATTGCATAGATTCTACACATATGTGTTAATACACAGTATTTGTTTTTCTCTTCCTGACTGACTTCACTCCGTATGACAGTCTCAAGTCATCAAGTCGTGTAAGACAGGAGGGTGCATCTGCTCCTGGTTATCTCATATTGTCCGGAATTGGGTATAACTCTTGCTGTTGCTCTGTGTGGGGGTGTTATGCTTGTAAGAGAGTTCTGTTACTACCTCTTTCAGGTCCTTCACGTCACCTGTTTTGCGTGTATCTGACCCTTTAGCCAGGGTTTCTCAAGCTTAACACCGTGGATGTTGGACTAGAAAATTCTCTGTTGTGTGGTTGTCCTGTATGTTGCAGAACGTTTAGCAGCATCCCTGGCTTTTATCCACTAGATGCTGGTAGCATATTCCCCGCTCCAGATGTGATCATCAGAATATCTCCAGACATTGCCAATTATCCCCTGGGGACCAGAATCATGTCCTATTTATAACCACTGGTCTACGCTATCCAGCTGGTAGCAAAACCCTCAGTCACACCCACCCTCCAAGTAGTAAAGGATTTTCTATTCCCTGGATTATGTACAGAGATGTACTCTTTCAACCAAGGGTTTAACCTCACTGGGAAGAAATTTTGATGGTCAACATACTTGGTGATTGTCCCATGACTTTAAATGGCTTTTGTTCTGATGGCTTTGGCAGAGAACATAAGACCTCTGACCCTGAAAAGTGAGATTATTGCCTAAACTTCAGTTTAAGGTGATTGGAAGAAGATCAAAGGGTTTATTTTCTCAGTAAGAGTGTCTTCTACTATGAGTTTCATGGATGTGAGAATGCTCAGTGCTTTTTGTATGTTTTGAAACGACCACAACAAACATAATTGAGTACCAACTCTCAAGATCTGCATTTGGAAAACACACCCTTAATGCTAAGAAAACAGATTTATCCGAGTATTATTTACAGAGACCAAGTCTAAGAATCCATCAATAGATATGACCATTAGGAATATTAACAAAACTCAAGGGAAGTCAAAGCTATTGACTATTTAAATAGAAATGTAAATCTTTCTTACGATGAGCTGCCTCATGTATCTTCTATGTCTATTGAATAAGTTGAAGAAAAATTAGAAAATCCAAATGAACAGAAAAGAAAATACCATATCACAATGCCTAGAGGTAACTACTGTTAACACCATGATGTACATCCTTGCAGTTTTAATCTATCTCCATCTCTAGATCCATATGAGTATCAATATAACCATCCTATTTTTTAACAAATTAAGATTCTGTTAAACATAAAGTTTTGTAACTTGTATTTTTTTTTTTCACATGTGACAGTATATTATAATGGGCTTCCCTGGTGGCTCAGACTGTGAAGAGTCCACTTGCAATGCAGGAGACCTGGGTTCAATCCCTGGATCAGGAAGATCCCCTGGAGAAGGGGATGGCTACCCACTCCAGTATTCTTACCTGGAAAATCCCATGTACAGAGAATCTGGTGGGCTACAGTTCATGGGGTCAAAAAAGAGTCAGAGATGACTGAGAGACTAACATACATACATATATCATAAACATGACATTATAACACTGAGCTATATAATCTTTAAAATGAGTGCATAGTATTCCCTGAATGAATGAAACGTACTTTGTTTAATCAATCGCCTATTACTAGGCCCTTATGCATGTTCTGAATTTTATCTTTATAAGCAAGATAGTGATGGACATCTATTTACATCCATTCCTATGAACTTCTCTATTTCCTTAGGAAGATTATTTCCAGTTTATTTGCAGATTAAGGTCCACTTATAAGACATATTTCTAAAAAATAGATTCTGAGTTAGTGTCATGATGAAACTCTCTTAGTGAGGGTCAGGAAGGAAGTTGGTGAAAGTGTCCCCAGGGCCAGGAAATTGGGGGAAACTTTATCTGCTCAGGCTGCCAATGATGATGTAATTATTTCTTTAAAAATTCTGGGCTCCAAATAGAGTCTTCAACTTTGTACTCAGTTTGTTATACAAAAATACACGTGTACACCCATGGTGGATGCATGTTGATGTATGGCAAATCCAATACAATATTGTAAAGTAAAATAATAATAATAATAATTAAAACAAACAAACAAAAAATACAGAAAAGGAGAATCATCCCCTTGTTTCCTATTGCTACATATAAAATGCCACAAACATCTTAAAATGACACAAATTTGTTGTCTCATAGTTTCTGAAGATTTAGTCTGGACACAGCTTAGCTGGATCTTGGCTCAGGGTCTCAGGGGGCCATGATCCAGGTGTGGGCCATGCTCTGGCTCTCCTTTGAAGCTTGGGGTCATCTTCCAGGCTCATTCAGTGTTGTTGCTGAATTCAGTTCCCAGTAGAACTGAAGTCCCTGTTTTCTTGTTAAGTGTCAGCTGGGGATTATGCTCTGCTCCTGGAGGCCACTTAGTTCCCTGCCACTTAGTCCCAGTGGGCAGTTCATAGCCGGTTTCCACCTGATTAGGTCAGGCCCACCCAAGATAATCTTCCCATTGATTCAATCAACTAGGAATCTTAATTATATCTGAAAAATCCCTTTTTGCCATAGGCCTGGCTAGGTTTTGTGAGACTGGAGAAGGAAATGGCAACCCACTCTAGTATTCTTGCCTGGAGAATCCCAGGGATGGGAGCCTGGTGGGCTGCCATCTATGGGGTCACACAGAATTGGACACAACTGACGTGACTTAGCAGTAGTAGCATAACATACCTATAAATATATTCCATTATATTTATAAGTCCTGCCCACACTCAACTGAAGCATTATAGGCATATATGTGAGAAGGTGGGAATCTTGGGGGGATGCCTTAGAATTCTATTACACCCATAGTTCAAATCCCCTGAGAAAATGGCTCTTGATAATTTGTTTATGTTCTAGACTTTTGTCTCTGTTTTGGTATTTCATGAAAAAGAATTAGTTGTAACTGTAGTATTTAGTCACCGTTGAATCCTTTATTTATTTATTTTCATAAAAATGTGCCAATGTATCACTGAAAAGTTTTGCTGAGCACTACTTAATTTTTTTTGGATTATATTTGTTATAGGCTGAATGTTTCTGTCCCTCCTCCAATTCATATTTTGAAGCCCTAACCCCCAAAGTGATGGCATTAATAAGTAAGGGCTCGTGATGGAATCTGTCTTGGCTGAGAGATGCACATGAAACCAGGAAGGACCCTGAATCCCCACACAGGGACCAAGCAAGATGATTGCCAGAGACAGCCTGGAAACTAACCCCATCGCCATAAAACCTGAGACTCGAGCTCTGTGGCACAGTCATTCTTCCATGGTCCTTTACCCTGCTGGTCTCCACCCAGGCATCCCTTCCCAATAAAATCTTTTACTTTATCAGCAAATAAATAAATAAAAGAATGCCTTTGGGAAGGTCAGATTTAGATGAAGTCGTTAGGGTGGAGCCCCCCAAGATGGGATTATTGCCCTTACAAGAAGAAACATCAGTGCTTCCTTTCCTTGCCTTGTGAGGATGCAGCAAGGAGGCAGTCATCTTTTCATTTATTTATTTTACAGTAGGCCCCTGTTGGTTGTCTATTTTAAATACAGCAGAGTGTACATGTTCATCCCAAACTCCCAATCTAGCCCACCTTCCTCTCTTCCCCCGATAACCATAATTTTATTCTCCAAGTCTGTGAGTCAGTTTCTGTTTTGTAAATAACTTCATTTATATCATTTTTTTAAGATTCTGCATATGACCAGTATTATAGGATATTTATCTTTGACCTACTTCACTTAGTATGACAATCTCTAAGTCCATCCATGCTACTGCAAATGGCCTTATTTCATTCTTTTTAGTGGGTCAGTCATATTCCATTGTGTGTATACATATATATATATACACATATACATATATATTTATATAGAGTCCCTTGAGAGTCCCTGGGACTCCAAGGAGATCGAACCAGTCAATCCTAAAGGAAATCAGTCCTGAATATTCATTGGAAGGACTGATGCTGAAGCTGAAACTCCAGTACTTTGGCCACCTGATGTGAAGAGCCGACTCATTGGAAAAGACCCTGATGCTGGGAAAGATTGAAGGGAGGAGGAGAAGGGGACAATAGAGGATGGGATGGCTGGATGATATCACTAACTCGATTGACATTAGTTTAAGCAAGCTCCAGGTGTTCATGATGGACAGGGAAGCCTGTCATGCTGTAGTCCATGGGGTCACAAAGAAATGCCAAAGAATGCTCAAACTACTGCACAGTTGTACTCATCTCACATGCTAGTAAAGTAATGCTCAAAATTCTCCAAGCCAGGCTTCAGCAATATGTGAATTGTGAACTTCCTGATGTTCAAGCTGGTTTTAGAAAAGGCAGAGGAACCAGAGATCAAATTGCCAACATCCGCTGGATCATGGAAAAAGCAAGAGAGTTCCAGAAAAGCATCTATTTCTGCTTTATTGACTATGCCAAAGCCTTTGACTGTGTGGACCACAACAAACTGTGGAAAATTCTGAAAGAGATGGGAATACCAGACCACCTGACCTGCCTCTTGAGAAATCTGTATGCAGGTCAGGAAGCAACAGTTAGAACTGGACACGGAACAACAGACTGGTTCCAAATAGGAAAAGGAGTAAGTCAAGGCTGTATATTGTCACCCTGTTTATTTAACTTATATGCAGAGTACATCATGAGAAACGCTGGACTGGAAGAAACACAAGCTGGAATCAAGATTACTGGGAGAAATATCAATAACCTCAGATATGCAGATGATACCACCCTTATGGCAGAAAGTGAAGAGGAACTCAAAAGCCTCTTGATGAAAGTGAAAGTGGAGAGTGAAAAAGTTGGCTTAAAGCTCAACATTCAGAAAAGGAAGATCATGGCATCTGGTTCCATCACTTCATGGGAAATAGATGGGGAAACAGTGGAAACAGTGTCAGACTTTATTTTTTGGGCTCGAAAATCACTGAAGATGGTGACTGCAGCCATGAAATTAAAAGACGCTTATTCCTTGGAAGGTAAGTTATGACCAACCTAGATAGCATATTCAAAAGCAGAGACATTACTTTGCCAACAAAGGTCCGTCTAGTCAAGGCTATGGTTTTTCCTGTGGTCATGTATGGATGTGAGAGTTGGACTGTGAATAAGGCTGAGCGCTGAAGAATTGATGCTTTTGAATGTGGTGTTGGAGAAGAGTCTTGAGAGTCCCTTGGACTGCAAGGAGATCCAGCCAGTGCATTCTGAAGGAGATCAGCCCTGGGATTTCTTTGGAAGGAATGATGCTAAAGCTGAAACTCCAGTACTTTGGCCACTTCACGTGAAGAGTTGACTCATTGGAAAAGACTCTGATGCTGGGAGGGATTGGGGGCAGGAGGAGAAGGGGACGACAGAGGATGAGATGGCTGGATGGCATCACTGACTCGATGGACATGAGTCTGAGTGAACTCCGGGAGTTGGTGATGGACAGAGAGGCCTGGTGTGCTGCAATTCATGGGGTCGCAAAGAGTCAGACACGACTGAGCGACTGAACTGAACTGAACTGATCGACTGAACTGAACTGATATATATGTATATACCACATCTTCTTTATTCATTCATCTGTTGATGGATACTTCGGCTGCTTCCATGTCTTGGCTATTGCAAATAGTGCTTCAGTGAACATTGGGGTGCATGTATCTTTTGAATTATGGTTTTCTCGAGATACAAGCCCAAGAGTGGGATTGCTGGATTATATAGTAGCTCTATTTTTAGTTTTTTAAAAGAACCTCCATATTCCTCTCTATGGTGTCTGTACCAACTTACATTCTTAGCAACAGTGTAGGAGGATTCCCTTTTCTCCACACCCTCTCCAGCATTTATTGTTTGTAGATTTTTTTGATGGTGAGCATTCTGACTGGTTTGCATACTGCACTGAAGGCAATTATCTCAAGGGCAGGAAGGGGGCCCTCACCTGAGCAGACTGCCAGGACTTTGATCTTGGACTTCCAGCCTCTGAAACTGAGAAATAAGTGTCTATTGTTTAAGCCACCCCGCCTATGGCAGTTTTTTTTTTTTTAATAGCAGCCCAAGCTAAGACATTATTGGGATTTTTTCCCCATTATATTCTCTAATGATTGCCATTGCCTGGATTTGAAGAATTTTCTATTTGATTCCATTGTCATCAGTTTCTCATCATGGATTTCAGGGAATGTAGGCGTCATGGATTTCTATCTTTTTTTTTCTATTGTTTTTATAAAGGAGAGCTGAAGTACCAACCAGACGAAGGATGAGACAGACTCTGTTTCACTGATGAAATATTTATGATGACATGTTGCCTAGCAATGGTCACCAGACTGCCTGCGTTTGCGAGAGTGAAACTCAGCACGGGCATTTCCCCAGGAGACGCAGCAAAGAGAAAAACCAGCCTAACGAACACAGTCCCTGCTTCCTTGATGAAATTCCTCCTAGTTTTAGGCCAAGAAAATGTTTATTGAGGAAATGGTCATGTTGGCTAGAATAATGTAACCGCTGGGTGAGAATAAAGTGGGAGGAAGACTTCAAAAAAATAAAAGCAGACAGATTGTCAGGGAGCACTTATCTGTTGTGTAGCAAAATGTTTTATTTTTTTGTCACTGCCCACTGACAAGTGACCCGACAACATTGTCATCATCCCTGTTGCCTTGCCTGGTTCTGGCTGTCAAACTGCTGGGGCTCATTAAGGTAAACCAGGCCTTCTGGGTTGAGGTCCCTGAATTAAGGACTTATTCTTTTCAGGGGTGTTGGCTTCCAGGTATTAGAAAGTGTAAAAGTGTTAGTTGCTCGGTTGTGTCCAACTGTTTGTGACTCATGGACTGCAGCCTGCCAGAGTCCTCTGTCCATGGGATTCTCCAGGCAAGAATACTGCAGCCGTTTCCTTCTCCAGGGGACCTTCCTGATATAGGGATCGAACCCTGGTCTCCTGCACTGGAGGCAGATTCTTTATGGTCTGAGCCTCCAGGGAAGCCCAGCCTTCCACAAAGAAGGGGGTTAGGAAGGAAGTAGCACTTAAAAAGAATTGTGTTAGAGAAGGCAATGGCAACCCACTCTAGTACTCTTGCCTGGGAAATCCCATGGATGGAGGGCTGCAGTCCATTGGGTGTCTACAAGTCGGACGTGACTGAGTGACTTCACTTTCACTTTTCACTTTCATGCAATGGAGAAGGAAATGGCAACTCACTCCAGTGTTCTTGCCTGGAGAATCCCAGGGACGGCAGAGCCTGGTGGACTGCTGTCTATGGGGTCGCACAGAATTGGACATGACTGAAGCGACTTAGCAGCAGCAGCAGCAGCAGAATTCTTTTAAGGAAGGGGGATATTCAAAGACTATATACTGCCTCAGAAGTTACTCCTCTCTTTCCAGGTTAATCATCAAATCATAGAGGGCCAGACTGTTCTCCCTCCCCCTTTCTCTCCCAATTTCTCCCTCTCTCCCCCAATTTCTCCCTCTCTCCTTCCTTGTTTCATTCCTTCCTTCTCTCAGTTTTATTCACAGACAAGATTTTCCCCTCGCCCTGAAACCCCATATTTTGCAAGTAGAATCAGCACACCAAGTAAATGTAATTCCAGCAGAAGCATCTTTATTAACATGTGTAAATATGCCTTAACACAGCTAAGTGTGCCATCTCTACTAGACATTTTGCAATATCCACAGTAGCTCCATGACCTCATCACTTCCTCAGTGGATGCTGAGGGGCAAAGCACCCAAGTTGGAAATCATAAACCTAATCTATCCTCCCCATTTTCCAGATGAGAGAAGTTTCCAGAATGCTTCAAACTGATGTAAATTACCCAGGAGGTCTCATAAGCACTCAGCAGGGAGGCTGGTTCCACAACCTCCGGGAGCAATCAGATACCATGATGGCACATTGGAATCATCTGAGTAGCAGAAGAGCTACCTACACCTGGGTCCAGAGTAGCTGACTTAGTTTGTCTGGGGTGAGGCCAGGGCAGCTGATTATTATGAGCATCTGAGATTAGAGAGGGGATTCCCAGGTGGCTCAGTGGTCAAGAACCCGCCTGTCCATGCAGGAGATGTGGGTTCCATCCCTGGGTTGGGAATATCTCCTGGAGAAGGAAATGGCTACTCCCTCCAGTATTCTTGTCTGGAGAATCCCATGGACAGAGGAGCCTGGCGGGCTGCAGCCCATGGGGTCACAGAGTCTGACACGACTGAGCACGCATGCAGGACACACTCAGGCACATGTGCACAATAAGGTAAGAGAGATTACAAATGCTTCCCAGCATTGAGTCACTGAACAGGGATTTTCTATTGAAGAGCCCCATCCTCCCCACCCCCACCCACCTCACGTTATTGGTAGAAGAGAACTTTAATTTAGAAATGAAGAGAGAGATCAGCTGGGCTTTAAAAGGAAGGGGGGGGGGGGAACATCCTAGAAGCTCATAAAAGCCACTCTGAAGACTAAGGAGCACATAGTTGTGGCTGATGCCTGCCTGTGGCCAAGAGCATGGAGCAGGGAAAAAACAAGTTGTCTGATGTTGGGCAACTTGTAAGGGTCTCTGGAGGTCAGTGTACTCGTCTACAAATGGGGTCTTAGGGAACCTAGATCTACTGTGGAAACTGGTGCAAGCTGGAGGCTATGCACCCCTAAGTGGGAGCGGCTCAAGTCATGAAGCAAGAGGTGAAGCTCGCTGCTGGAAGCTGTCCCACTTTTCAAGGTAAGCCAGCAACCCAGACTTTTATGTGAAACCACTTGAACTTTAAATTTTGGCAACATGCTTAACTGTTTTAAGTCCACTTCTGGGGATGGTATCAGTTGCTGGGCCTCAGGCTGCGAAGGGCAGCCATGTGAAATTTCTTGCCCATGTATTTCCAAGGTCTCTTTCTGGTCTATAATTTCTAGAATTCTTAACTAGGTTGGGTCTTTATGAGAACTGCATCGACCGTGGCAAACTCTAGAGTGCCCAGCTGGATAGTCACTGTTCTTTTACAGTTGATAAAGCTTGTTTTTGTCTTGGTCCTATTGCCAAAATCTTGGCTTTCTCTGCCCACCAAAGTCGAATAAAAAATACAGAAACAGAGTTCAGAGGAAATAGAAAGGGGGCTTTGCTTCTCAGCCGGTGGAGAGGGATAAACAGAAGGCTCATGCCTCAAGAACTGCACCCTCCTCCATGAGGAGTCCAGGGGCTTACATAAGATGAGGGGTCACAGGAGTCAGTGATGAGGAACAAGGTGTCAGCGTCTGGATTGCTTTTTTAAAAAAAATTGTTCTAATTGGAGGACAATTGCTTCACAACATTGTCATGGATTCTGCCATACATCGACACGACTCAGCCACAGGCGCACATTTCTTCCTCTTGCATTGTTTCGAAGACAGCCAAGGACTAGCTTTAGTCACCCAGTAATTGAGGCTGCCAGTTCGGTGGCTCTGCAGCTTTCTTTCTGATCCATAAATACAAGGGGAAGGGTGTTGTGAGGGTAAACACCAGATACGGGATGTATTTACCATAGTCGGAGGTAAATAGGTGTGTGGTGTAGCTCCTGCAGAGACCAGGCAGAGGTGAATCTCCTCGAGTCTCAGCATCTCCTCGTTCTGAAATGGGGACGACAGCCCAGCACTGTGAGCAGAGGCTGTGGACAAGCAGGAGCAGCATGCTTTCTGCAAGCTGTGACCACCAGCTCCGGGGGGTGAGGGAGAGCCCAGCAGTCAATGAAGGGACTTCTCCCCCCAAGCTGAGGTCAGGAGGTGCTTTCAATAGGTTACGCTGCTTGTCACTGAACCTAAGTACCACACTAGACTCCCTACCGCCCTCCCCGAGCTGCGTCAGGTCTCTAAAAATACCTCCAGCCGCACACACTCGTATCTGATGGGTTTGACAAGTTAGTCATCAAAGTCGGTTCCCGCTGCTCAGCCAAAAGGAGTCTGTTCCTGGTCAAAGTTTCATTTTCTTGAAATCTGTTGCCTTCCCTGGGTCAGCAGAGAGCTGATGGGCATTTTGTTTAATACAAGAGCGAATGCTCAGCCATCCGGCCTGACACAGCAGTGACAGCGGCCAGAGAAGCTCCCTCTAGGTGGGATCTGGGCGTTAGTAGTGAGGGACGGGCCCTCGATGTCGGTGCCTAACCAGGGCTGTGGACACTGCTAGGTAGCCTGGAATGAGCTGCCCGAAAGCTGTGGAGCATGTTCAACATGCCTGGGAAGCGCTTGAGTAGAAGCATCAAGATCCTTTAGGAGGTTTACACTGTACAATATTCAGTAAAAAAAAAAAAAAAAAAAAAAAAAAAAAAAAGTATAAAAATGGATTACACACTATTAGCTATGTATCTGATCTCTCTATTAAGGAATGGAGAGAAAGCCACTGACATCTTAAATCTGACCATCTCTGGGTATGACTGTGGCTAAATTTTAAATGTTTTATGCTTTTACTTGGGCTTCCCAGGTGGCACTAGTGGTAAAGAACCTGCCTGCCAGTGCAGGAGATGTAAGAAGATACAGATTTGATCCCTAGGACAGGAAGATCCTCTGGAGGAGGGCATGGCAACCCACTCCAGTATTTTTACCTGGATAATCGCATGGACAGAGGAGCCTGGTGTGGGTTACAGTCCATATGGTTGCAAAGTGTTGGACACAACTGAATCGACTACACACATACTTTGATATACCAAAATTACCTGCAAATAGTTTGTATTACATTAGCACACTTTGAAAAAGCTTTTACTCTGTATATTAAGTAGCATTTTTAGTTTTGCATGAAAATTTTAGGGTGAAATGTTCTAAAATTTCTTCAAGTGATCTTTCACTTTTAACAATATAATATAGTTTAGTAACTTCTGATAATGACATCATCACATTCTTTGAATTACATAAAATTGCTTTAAATCACAGGGAACAGTTCTGCAAATAACTGAATAAAACTTTAAAAAATATTTATATTCATTTGGGCTTCCCAGGTGGCTCAGTGGTAAAGAACCTATCTACCAACTCAGGAGCTTCAGTTTCCATCCCTGGATTGGGAAGATCTCCTGGAGGAGGGAATGGAAACCCTCTCCAGTATTCTTGCCTGGATACCTCTATGGACAGAGGAGCCTGGTGGGCTACAATCCATGAGGTCACAAAGAGTTGGACACCACTGAGCATACACACACTCCTCATTTGACTTAGTGGTTCCCTCTCTGAGAAACTATCCTAAAAAAATAGTGTTAAATACAGAAAGCAGGCATAAAGCTGTTCATCATAGTGTTATTTATAAAATAGCAAATTGAAAACAAATCTTTAATAAAAGCATTTTAAAGTATGTCTAAAAATATGAAATCATTAAAAATGATAGCCATAAAAAGTTTTAGTAAAGTGGAAAATACTTACTTTAAATTTTAAAAGCAAAAAAGACCCCACAAAATTGCATATACAGTATAGTCTCATATGGTGATAAGTTGTATTTACTACCTATAATTACAGTGAGAATTAAATGAAAAGGTCTGAATCCTTACCAAAGTACTCAATAAATGGTAGCTCTTAGTTGTCTATATACATATAAATGTGTAAAGACGAAAAGAAGGGTTAGTCAATAATTTTATTTTGGTAGCGTTATGATGGATTTGGAGGAGAATTTTCTCTCTACTTTTGTTTTCTGAGTGCTTCATAATGAATCACTGTTTCTTAGGAAATAAAATTGTATAAACAAAAGTTGGACTGTGAAGACAGCTGAGCGCCGAAGAATTGATGCTTTTGAACTGTGGTGTTGGAGAAGACTCTTGAGAGTCCCTTGGACTGCAAGGAGATCAGTCCTGGGTGTTCATTGGAAGGAAGGATGCTAAAGCTGAAACTCCAGTACTTTGGCCACCTCATGGGGAGAGTTGACTCATTGGAAAAGACTCTGATGCTGGGAGGGATTGGGGGCAGGAGGAGGAGGGGACGACAGAGGATGAGATGGCTGGATGGCATCACCGACTCGATGGACGTGAGTTTGAGTGAACTCCGGGAATTGGTGATGGACAGGGAGGCCTGGCGTGCTGCGATTCATGGGGTTGCAAAGAGTTGGACACGACTGAGCAACTGAACTGAACTGAAAGGTCATTCTGTAGCTGTGCTGGGCTTAGTCACCCAGTCGTGTCTGACTCTTTGCGACCCCATGGGCTATAGCCTGCCAGGCACCTCTGTCCATGGGGATTCTCCAGGCAAGAATACTGAAGTGGGTTGCCATGCCACCCTCCAGGGGATCGATTGAACCCAGGTTTTGCATATTGCAGGCAGATTCTTTACCATTTGAGTCACCAGGGAAGCCCCAATTAAATCAAAACAGTGACAGAGGGAATGGAGAATCATGAAGCTTTTGTACGCTCAGCTGATCCAGCTCTTGGGTTGAGATGCTGCAACCGATGCTGAGAAAATCAAGTAAAGAGGAAAGACACATGAACAGGCAAAATTCTCCAGGAAGGAATAACCTGAAACACATCTAATGTGTGGACAGTGGGAGGAGACCTCCATGGGCTTGCCTCTCCCTTCAAGAGGAGTGGCTGGAGCAGAGTGGGGATCTGCTTAGGTTAATTATGCACGTTAAGTCGCTTCAGTTGTGTCCAACTCATTGGGATCCCATGGACCGTAGTCCATCAGGCTCCTCTGTCCATAGGATTGTCCAGGCAGGAATGCTGGAATGGGCTGCCATTTCCTACTCTGGTCTTCCCAACCCAGAGATGGAACTCGCATCTCTTATATCTCTTGTATCGGTAGGCAAGTTCTTTACCCCTACTACCACCAGGGAAGCCCTAGATAATTTTAAACTCTTTCATCAATTCCAGGGGTACCTGATGTGTTTTTATTTCAGCCAATTGGCAAAAAAGTCACTGAGTGTTGACTCTGTCTTGTACCATTTGCCATAATCAAACACCTAGCAAAACAGCCTCTGATGGCTCTGCTGGGTACAGTGCAGGGCTGGGGGGAGAGGGGGACTAATCCTGATTTAGGGAGGGACTTTTTCAGGAAGATGGATTTTTGAGAACAAACATCAACTGAGTTTTCTATGGGGGTCTTGCTGCTGTGGCTTTAATTCTCCCAGCCCTTTCCATTGCCTGCAACGTTTCCATCCCCTGATGTGTGTGTATATAAACTGCTTAACTGTCCGGAAGGCTGGGGCTTGGTTATAAAGCATTCTCCGTTTCATCATTTTGAAGGGCGTGTTCCATTAACTGATCCTTTCCCATTTCATGATAGAAGTCTTCAGGGGTGAGTCTAAAATGGTTTCTGTCACAGGCTTTGGGCCAAGCAAAATCTTCATGCTCTTAAGGCAGCGGTTCCCAACCTCTTTGGTGCCAGGGAGCAGTTTTGTGGAAGACAGCTTTTCCATGAACGGGGTGGAGGGGGTGTGGTTTGGGGGTGAGTCAAGCTCATTATACTTATTGTGCACTATTATACTAGGTCCACCTCAGATCATCAGGCATTACATCTGGAGGTTGGGGACCCCTACTCTAAGGTACTTGACACATGATGGCTCAAAACCAGGGTATTCTTGCTGTACTCTTTTCTGCACTGGATGTAAATGTAAGTACTGGGGTGTGGGGAGAGCGGGTTTCAAGGGGTGTCAGTGCTTGCTCTGGGGCTGTTGGAGGTATGTGTCCCCTGCCTTCCTCTTCTACCCAGGAAGGGTTAATTTTGACTCTGCACTGGATCTGTTTCTGTGACTTTAATCCTTGCTTTTGGCCACTTTTGTTATTACAGCATACATAAAGGCCTGACTCGGGGAACCCTACCCCACTCTGCCCGACTGTTAAACTAAAGTACATTTGTTGCTTCCATGCCCTGGATATTATACACAGTGCTGCAATGAACATTGGGGTACACGTGTCTCTTTCAATTCTGGTTTCCTCGGTGCAGACGAATGGATAAGAAAGCTGTGGTACATATACACAATGGAGTATTACTCAGCCATAAAAAGAATACATTTGAATCAGTTCTAATGCGGTAGATGAAACTGGAGCCTATGATACAGAGTGAAGTAAGCCAGAAAGAAAAACACCAATACAGTATACTAATGCATATATATGGAATTTAGAAAGATGGTAATGATAACCCTGTATGCGGGACAGCAAAAAAGACACAGATGTATAGAACAGTCTTTTGGACTCTGTGGGAGAGGGAGAGGGTGGGATGATTTGGGAGAATGTCATTGAAACATGTATAATATCATATGTGAAACGAATCGCCAGTCCAGGTTTGATGCATGATACTGGATGCTCAGGGCTGGTGCACTGGGATGACCCAGAGGGATGGTACGGGGAGGGAGGTGGGAGGGGGGTTCAGGATGGGGAACATGTGTACACCTGTGGCGGATTCATGTTGATGTATGGTAAAACCAATACAATATTGTAAAGTAAAAAAAAATAAATTGCCTTTGTTCATAACTCTGTCCACCTGTAGTTTGCAGGAGGAAAGAAATGAACACATTCCCCTGCCTGAGGCATGCCATTCTAGGAGATATTTATAAGAATTAAATGGTCTTTTTCTTTGTTTCCTCAACTCCTCCCATCTCTGATCCCATAAAAGAATCTGATATCCAGGCCCCAACAAGATGGTTATTTTGAGACATTAATCTGCCATCTTCTCTCCATCAGCCAGCTCTCTGAATAAAGTCATATCCCTTGCATCTCCCAGACTTATTGGCCTGTTGTGTGGCAAGTGGAGAGAGCTTGGACTCTCTCAGTAACACTTGCAGCAAAGCTCTAGGTGGGGTCATTTATACAGAGGTAGAGTCAGTTTCCTGCAGCCCATCTTTATTTCCACTTGGACCCAGGGCTCCTGAGCTAATTTCCTGCTTTGTTGCATGCAGAACCCTGTAGTGGTTTAACCTTTGATGACAGAGTTAAACTCTTGAACAGGCTGAATAATCCTTAGGTTTTAAATTAAGGATTAAATACTCTGAGAGGCTCCCCTTGGGATCTCACTCTGAGTATAGGCAGCCTCTGTGTCTGTCAGAATGGATGTGAAGTGCCATCCTGGAGTCTCGTGAGGAGAGCTTGGACTGGTAAATATGGATTTTTGTCCTTGAACTTGTAAAACACTTGCTCCTCTTTTCATAAAATCCAGGTGCCTCTATAGTACTTCTGTGTCAATTAGCTCAATGCAGGCTTGGCAAATATTTGAAAAATTAAACCTCTACCTTGAACACATCTGAAGTTGGTCTACTGTTAATTATGTAAGGTGAATTCAGAGAAAAAGAGGGAGCCAGGCAGTCAGGCAAAAAGGAAATTTATTAGAGGGAAACAAGAGGGTGACTGGCCCTTAAGGAGAACCAGCATTCTCCCTTTCTGATGGGGTCTTTCTTATACCCTGCCAATGAAAAATTCTCTGAAGAGATGGTTAGTTTTTGGCCTGTAGTTGAGTCCTGTGGTCATGTAGCCAGAGGTCTGGAATCTGGTGGTCTCATAGCTTTGAGAAGGTAGGCGCCAGTGAGAAAACAGAACACTGGGCAATTTGGTCAGTCTCAAGGGTCACTGTGATTTTATTCTTTGATTGCAAGGTCAACATGATGAGCCATTTTAACAGTGAGCCCCCTTGTGCTGCTGCTGCTAAGTCGCTTCAGTCGTGTCCGACTCTGTGTGACCCCATAGACGGCAGCCCACCAGGCTCCCCTGTCCCTGGGATTCTCCAGGCAAGATCACTGGAGTGGGTTGCCATTTCCTTCTCCAATGCATGAGAGTGAAAAGTGAAAGTAGGAAGTCACTTGGTCATGTCTGACTCTCAGTGACCACTTGGACTGCAGCCTACCAGGCTCCTCCGTCCATGGGATTTTCCAGGCAAGAGTACTGGAGTGGGTTGCCATTGCCTTCTCTGGAGCCCCCTTGTAGACCCTATCAAATTACTCGTGGTACTTTGGTTCTGGTTTCATCTTTGCTACTACCTTGCTGTGTGATGTCAGGCCAGTCATTGAGCTTTCTGGGCCTTCTAACATGAGACAATTGGATCAGAGGAATGATCTCGCTCCAGCTCTGATTCTATATTAAGACCCAAGACTTCTGGGTCTTCTGGACAGGCAACTACTGAAGCCTGTGTGCTCTAGAGCCGGTACTTGGCAACAGGAGAAGCCACTGCAATGAAAAGCCCATGCACTTCAGTGGAGAGTAGCCCCCACTCAGCCCCTTTCTTCTTGGGTTGTTTCTCATGAAATAATTTCGATCTTCAGTGCCTCCATATATCCATTATAGAAGACATACAAATAAAACCAGAGGAGCAAAGTTTTCTGAACCTCTGCCAAATGGTCAAGGCACTTTGGAAATTAAAAAAAATATGCCATAGGACTTCCCTAGTGATTCAGTGGTAAAGAATCCACCTGCTAATGCAGGAGACACAGGTTTGATCCCTGGACCAGAAGGATCCCACATGCTATGGAGCAACTAAGCCCGCGTGCCATAAATATTGAGCCTGGGCTGTAGAGCCTGGGAATTGCATCTACTGAAGCCCATGCGCCCTAGAGCCAGTCCTTTGCAACAGAAGAAGCCACTGCAATGGGAAGCCCATGCACTTCAGTGGAGAGCAGCCCCCACTCACTGCAACTAGAGAAAAGCCAGTACAGCCAAAAATAAATAAAAATGATTAAAAAAATATGCCATAACCTCTGCCCTTTGGCAATTGTCTTCTACAGGATGCTGGTTACATGATATTTCATAAATC
Organism: Bubalus bubalis; assembly: GCF_019923935.1. NCBI lineage: Eukaryota > Metazoa > Chordata > Mammalia > Artiodactyla > Bovidae > Bubalus > Bubalus bubalis. The sequence continues at coordinate 55,674,868 of NC_059176.1, read as the reverse complement.
TTTGGGAGAAAAAGGTGTTTGGAGTTGAATGTTGGATTAACACTGCATAATATATTGCCCTTTTTAAAATATATAATGCACACTAACTTTGTGGCCTGAGGTGTCCTGTTTAATTTCATTTAGCCCACATTTTAACCAGCATCTTTTGAACTGTTCAACCATGGTGATCATATTTATCTGCTTGGCTCAGCTTGCCCACCTAAACTTTCTTCTCCCAGAGCAGAGGGCATTTGGCAGCCATTTTGGATAATGTGACTCATTGCCTAGCAACACTTGATTAGACTAGAGATGGGTACCTTGTTCATACCAGGCCAGTCAGCTACAGTGGTCCACCTTTAACCTGCCATGTGCACTGAAGTGACAGATCATCAGCCTGTAGAGGAAGCAAGAGAAGCAAAGCAGAGAAGCAAAGAGGAACAGAGGAAAGAATATCTGTGTGACATCCCCCATCCAGTTCATTCCTTAGGCCCAGCTGACTGAGGGCTCCTGGGATATGTCTGTATCTTCTTTTCTGCTCCAGCCACTGTGAGTGGTTTATAACATAGGCTTAGTCAGGGAGTATTCCAGTGAACAGCTGACTCACTGGAAGAGACCCTGATGTTGGAAAAGATTGAAGGCAGAAGGAGAAGAGGGCAACAGAGGATGAGATGGTTGGATGGTATCACCAGTTCAATGGACATGAACTTGGGTAAACTCCAGGATATGGTGAGATAACTTGATAATGTGTTAACCATGTGTTTTTATGGTTGTGTTTACATCCATACCATTTTATGATGTGTTGACATCTTGATGGAGTAGGGGCTTGCTGGCTAGAAAGAAGCTGCCCCCTCCTGCTGCTTAGGGCTAGTTAATTCTAGAGATCGTGTACATGACTTGCCCTTGAATACACCTGTTGTATTCACACCAACTGATCTTGAGTCCATATCCCCAACTAACTATCACAAAATAAGTCCATATTCTGCTGTGCTAAATCACCCAAAGCCAGATAACCAGCAGCATCCCTTATGCCCCAGAGCTCACTGGAATTATTCAAACTAACCAATCTTTTATATTTACTTATCTACATTAGATGTTAGTTGCAGCATGCTGTCCTCTCTTGTTGAGGCCAGTGGGTTTAGTTGTCCCGTGGCATGTGGGATCCTAGTTCCCCAACTGGGGATCAAACCTGGGTCCCCCAAGTTGGAAAGCAGATTCCCAACCACTGGACTACCAGGAAATTCCCAAACCAACCCATCTTAAAATATTTACTCTACCTTGCTTTGCTTTTTCCATGGAAATTTCAATAATGGTTGTGGTTTATACTTTCCCTTCACTGCTGTTTTTTTTCTCCTGATGGGCACTGGTCCACTGGTCCATGTGGATCTGAGTGTCATACTGCTCATTTCTAAGGGAACTGTGAGTTAACAGCCTCCTCTTTCAATGGCATGGGCCTCTCCATGTCATCAACTTTATAAACTAAGACCCCAGCAAAAGTTTAAAACTATTAGGCATGCTCTGGAGAAGGAAATGGCAACCCACTCCAGTGGTCTTGCCTGGAGAATCCCAGGGACGGGGAAGCTGGTGGGCTGCCGTCTATGGGGTCACACAGAGTTGGACATGACTGAAGCGACTTAGCAGCAGCAGCAGCAGGCAGAAGGAGCTAATCTATGAGCTATCTTATTCATTTTTTTCATAAAAATCTTGAACAGAGGATTACGTTCTTTAAAACCAAAGAAATAAAAGCTCAGGGACTTCCTTGGTGGTCCAGTGGTTAAGACTTCATTTTCCAATGCAGGGTGTACAGGTACAATCCCTGAGGATCTGAGATCCCACATACCTTGTGGGCCAAAAAACCACCCCCAAAACATAAAAGAAACAATATTGTTACAAGTTCAATAAAGACTTTAAAAATGGTCCACATCAAGAAAGAAGAAAAGCTTAAATAAAAGCTCAGAAAAGTTAAGTGACTTTCCCCAAGGTCAAATAGGCAGCTTCAATACAGGCATATTCAAAACATGCCACCCTTTGTTGAAGTACACATTCCTAATTACAACCAAGACAGAGTCCCTGATACACAGATCCCTGATACACAGGTGAACGTGGCAGATATGGGCTCTATGGAGTTTACATTCATTTTAGTGAGGAGAGACACGGGTAAAATGAGTCTACAAATAAATGTGTTATTTGAAACTAAGAAAGTTCTAAAGTACAGGGTAGCCAAGGAGATAATTAAGAGATTAAGTAAAAAATAGCCTGAAGTTCGAGAAAGGTGGTGAATTTCAGTTACTGGGCAGAGATTAGTAGGACTGATTTTTAAAGTTTTTAAAAAGATGTATTAAATGTTAATACATTTTATTTAACTCAGTATATCCAAAATACTGTTGTTTCAACATGCAATCAGTGTGAAAATTAAAGAGATTTCTCATTCTTGTTTTCCTAAGTCTTTGAAAACTAGAGTGAATTTTACACTTACGGGGCACCTGGGTTTGGGTTAGCTACATTTAAAGTGCTCGAGCCACATTTGACTAGTGCCTACCATCTTCCATGCTAAACAGCATAATCGAAGATTATCTAGGTAGAAAACTCTAGGTTGATAGGTTCCCCTAGCTGTTGGGGATACAATGCTGGCATCTACTGATGCAAATATGAAATATGGTGTCAGTCTGATTGTCATTCCTCTGTAGGTGATTTGTGACTTTTTTTCCTTCTTTAGCTTTCAAGATTTTTTTCCTTAAGTGTTTTGTACTTTTACTATAATGTTGCTGGAATTAATGTTTCTATATTCTTTTGATTCTCTGTGCTCTTCAAAGTAAGAACCCATATTGGAAATAGTTTTCAACTATTTTTGTTTAATAAACTTCTCCCTCTGTTTTCAATGTCTATTTCTAGAGCCGACATCATAGATGTTTTTCTATTCTTCATATATTCAATATATTCTTATTCTATTCCTCATATATTCCATATATTCTTATTCTATTCTTCATATATTTCAATAGTTATTTAATAATGTCCATCTCTCTCTCTCTCTCTATAGTATTTAGAGTATGTCTTTAGTGCTTTCTTCTGGCTGGCTGACTTTTCTCTATCAGCTGCATCTATCTAATTTGCTTACTGAATGTGCACTGGGGTTTTCAATGTCAATGACTAAATTTTTAATTTCTAAGAGCCCCTCTTAATTTTCCTTAGAATATGTCTTCTCAAAAATTCTGACCTATTCATTATATTTCCTATTGCTTCCATCTCCTTCATTCTTTTGCTTATCTTTTAGTCCCTCTCAAATTGTTGTACTAGCTCCAACGCTTCAGTTGATGTGTTTGCAGACCCAGCCTCATTGTATTTCATTTTCTCATTGGATTTACGTATTATTGTGAATTTACCTCTGGTAGGGGCTTTCGCATCTATGATGGGTTGTAGAAGTGTCCATGTAGTAGAATTTTGGGTTTGCTTTAGCAAGTGTTCTAGGAGTTTCCACTAATTCAGGACTAGCTTTGTATTCCTTTCTCAGCTTGGGGTTTCTTCATCATCTGGCTTAATTTTGGACTATGGATCCGTTGTTTCTGAATTTCCATTTCTTAGAGTTGACTTATTTTTATTTATCCCTGGACCCAGGAGGACAAGTTTCCTTGCCCCATTCTCAAGACTCTGGGTGATGTTTTGTCTTCTTCTGGGAGACGGAGTAGCTCTTGTAACTCCAGGTTCAGGGCCTTATACCTAGCTCCCCAGCTCCTAGGTTTGACGACTCACATGGGTTTCAAAACCCTAACCCCTAGAATTTGTTTGGTTTCAGTATCCATAGGAGCCATAGTCCATGAACTCCCCTAATTGTGGTCACTTGGCTTGAAGGTTCTTTATTTCTGGAATCTCAGATTTTCCTTTTCTTGTTTTATTTTCAAGCTCAGTTTTATAATTTTTTGATAACCCTTTCCCACAATTTCTGTTTTTCAGAGAAGGGGGAGCCCCCCTGTTTTCTCAGTCTACCATAGAAGCCTTCTATGTATTGCTTTAGTAATATAAGAGGTAAGAAAAGTTTTCCTTCCAGATTTCCCACACACTTTCATATTCCCTCTGGTAGTTTTAACAGTCTTTTCAATAAGTGTTGTTGAGACAAAAAGTTTTTATAATGACATTGTTAGGTAGTTTTGACAGGTCTAAAAATAGAACTATTTGTAGGCTTTCTTTGTTGGGGTAGAAGAGAAAAAGAGACTATGGGATTTAGAATCAAAGTTCAAATAGTACCTACACTCTCCAGCTCTATGTCCATGAGCTTTGGGTGTAAACTTCATGAGGGCAGACATTGTTGCCTTGATCTCCACTTAGTACTCTGCTCCTAGCATAGAATAAGGCAGCAATATATCCTCGTGGAAGAAAGATACTCATAGACTTGGAAAATGAACTTATGGCTGCCTGGGGGAAGGGATAGTTAGGGAGTTTGGGAAGGTCATGCACTGCTACATTCAAAATGGATAACCAACCAGAACCTACTGTATAGCACACGGAACTCGACGCAATGTTACGTGCCAACCCGGATGGGGGCGGAGTTCAGGGAGAATGGATACAAGTATGTGTATGACTGAGACCCTTCACTGTTCGCCTGAAACTACCACGATTAAAACAAAAAACAAAACAAAAAAGTTTAAAAACTTTTGGGAAAAGATCCTTGTTGAATGGGTGAATAGGTAACTGGCTTTAATCCTCTGAACCTTCGTATCCTCCTCTACACAATGAAAGTAACACCGCTAGCATCGTTAGGTTGGTGTGCAATTAGGAGTCACGTGTGTCAAGTCCCCGGCACATCATATATGTTAAAATACTGTGCTTCTAGAAAATGGAGGACCATGGTTTGGTTCAGAGTGATGCATGGGAACCATGAGAGCTTTCATAACTGTACTTTTCCATGTTCCAGAGTACGCTTTGCGGATCTCCCAGCCATCCGGATGCTTCTGTTCACCTGGGCATGGTTTCTAATTTGTCTACACCTTTGGTGAGGAAGGCTGTCAGAGGGGGATGTAGTTCTCATGGCCCTGTGCACAGGGCTCTTGCCCCTGTCCTTCATGGGATGCCCTTTCATCTCCTCCTCCCCTCACAATTAGCACTTGTTTTCCTCGTCATCCTTTCACTCTGTAAGGCAGCACCTGGCTCGCTGTCTGTCATCCTTAACTTTCCCTCTGCATCCTTTGAATGTTTTATAAAGGTCAGTTTGAAATAAAATCTTGCCTTCCCTCCTTCACTCCCTCACTCTTTCCCATAACTATGTTGTCTTTGCAATTTGCAGCCATTGCGGAGATTTTTTTTAAAATCCATCACTGGCTTCCAAATGGCTGGAAAATATACTTGCCTTGATTTTTTAGATAATATAATTTTGGATCAGCATGTAATTTAGACATTTTTGATACGGAAGGTTTATCTAGTCTGACTTCTTTTTATCTATGTGCTGGTTTTCAACTTTTGAACAACCCAACTGCTCTTTGTCTACCATATGCCCATGCCTGTGCCAGGTACAGTGTGGGCAAACAAAGTCAAAGTTTTAATTTCTGACTTTGAGTATGATTTTATTGAGGAATACACCGTGGGTAGCCTTATAGTATCAAATAATATGTAATAAAATGGAAAATTAGTGGCATGTAAATTCAGAGATGAGTGATATCTTTGGGGCTGGAGTCATCTATAGATGACTTCTTGAACTATCGATGGCTTTGTGAACTTCTTCATATAGAATGTTCTTCAACTGAGCTTTAAAGGAGAGGGAAGATTTAAACAGGCAGGAGGAAATTATGGACTTCTCAGGTGGCGCAGTGGTAAGGAACCTGCCTGCCAATGCAGGAGATGCAGGAGACTCAGGTTCTATCCCTGAGTTGGGAGGATCTCCTGGAATAGAGAATGGCAACCCACTCCAGTATTCTTGCCTGGAAAATTCCATAGAGGAGCCTGGTGGGCTATAGTCCATGGGGTCACAAAGAGTCAGACACAACTGAGCGGCTGAGTACACATGAGGAAATCACAGATGTGGGGCACACATAGCCTCAAGCGTGGTGTCCCCGTGGCATAGAGAGGACACTTGTTATTATGGAGGATTGTTATGGTGGGTGGATTATAGAAAGACCTAATGAGATGAGAGGCGCTCTTCGCAGAAGAAATCATGTAAAGAAACATAGAAAAAAATACCTCTGAGCCAGTTTGGATCACCTTTAATTTTCAAAGTCTCACATACCATCCCCAACCCACATAAACTTCACACCCACACTGGTTGCTCTGGATTGGCCAGCATCAGTTGGAGAGAATTCATTTTCATCCCAAACTGCTCAGTATCCACACCTTACATAGATGTTTTTACTAATGGGGTTTCTGGAAGGGTTTATACCCTCTTTTTTAGCTTGTTTTGGCTATATCTGCTGATTGCCCAGCAATGACAACGGTCCAGAGTGGGTCTCACACCTGTATGCTGAACTGTGTGTCTCTTGATCCAATTGTGATGGTGGGAGAGATATGAGACCCTTGTCATTTGGACTAGAGAAATACCTCTGCCATGACATAGAAACTGTGTTTTTCTCCATGACATCCCTATGAACCAGCTCAGACATGGCCTGGCACTGCAGCAGTTCAAGGGTTTGCTGCCCATGGCCACGTGGGCTACTTGAATCCTAAGACTGACCAGATACCAGCCAGTCAGTGGTTAAGAGTACAACAGTACAGAAAGATATGCTCCTTTTCAATAGCAGCTGTTGATAAGAAATAGTTATCAGTTCCTTAGATTCTTTATTGCTCTTACTGTTAACACCTCCTTGAGCTTCCCCCTACCCCTTCATCACCCCTTCATTCTCAGGAGGAACAAATTCAAGTATTACTTGCTTTTAGGAACTGCTAAAGAGCAAAGAATAGTTTCCACCTATCAATATAAAGATATCTCAAGTAATTTTCATGAGCAAATGTGTCAGCTTAGGTAGGAAGTCTAAGTGAATCAGGAATATTTTACTTTTGGAATGAGTTTGACTTACTGGGTTTTACAAAATTGCTATCTTATCTACAAGAGAAAGCAATGTTTCACCCAGACCAATACTCCATGGGATATGCAGGTACTCAAAAGAGATTTTCATAAAATCCTTTGGTTTTCTGTCTTTATAATATTGTAAGAGATCTGACATTGACAACAAGCAGTAGTGTGCTGGGATGGAGTTATTCTTATATGAGCTAGAGCCTCAGAAAAGAGGCTACCTTCTGTTTAATTTGAGTAGTCTATATGGTATGATATAAGTTATTCATATCCACACACTTGACCTGACCTTGCCTTGATAACCAGCAAAATGGACTGATACTTAGCTTCAAAATACTGGAAAGATTGCCTGCTTACCTGTTAGTTGTTCAGTCTTGTTCAACTCTTTGCAACCCCATGGACTGTACCCCATCAGACTCTTCTGTCCATGGGATTCTCCAAGCAAGAATACTGGAGTGGGAGGCAATTTCCTCCTTCAGGGGATCTTTCCGACTCAGGGATTGAACCCAGGTCTCCTGCATTACCGGATCTCCTGCATTACTGGGTCTACCTGCCTTGCAGGTAGATTCTTCACCGTCTGAGCTACCAGGAAAGCGCTGGAAAGATGACTCAACAGAAATCATTTAATTAATAAATTAACAGCAGCACCAGCAATAATAAATGGACTCGTGGCTTCTCCAGACTTCCTGACCTCTGTATCATATATGCCACCAGAACTCCTTTGTTTTTCTGTTCCGACTCATAGCATAAATGGTGCAGTCAGTAGCTGATGTTGGCTCATCAGGCTCACGCTATGATCTAAATCTAGACCCTCGCTGATTCCATTATTCCTCCCTTGACTGCAAGTGATTGCAAATGCAAAAGCAATTGTGTCACATGTAAAATCTGACCAATGAAGAGGTGCTAGGGCCATGTTTGCGAGTCACCCCCTCTTAATTATGCAGAAGCTGGCTGAATGTGAAAGCATTAGTTGCTCAGTCGTGTCTGACTCTTAGCGACCCCATGGACTGTAGCCCGCCAGGCTCCTCTGTCCAAGGGATTTTCCAGGCAAGAATACTGAAGTGGGCTGCCATTTCCTTCTCCAGGGGATCTTCCTGACCCAGGGGTTGAGACTGCACGTAGCTGCCAGTCCCGTAGTCTGCCGGCTACGTGTAGTGAAACTTCCAGGACCATAGGAAGCTCATCACTGGAGTACCACCTCTGGGTTTCCAGTCATGCATGTGCTCTGGGACTTGATCCCTGACCGCTGATGACTGTGCAGTGGCAGCAAAAAAATGAGGATTCTTATGAGGCTCAAAGATGCTACCTGTTCTGTTGTACCTTGATTCTTGGCTGCTTGTGATAAGCGGCAAATCTCAGGGGCAGCAATTTGCCTCTTGATTGGCAGGGAAGTTAATCCTTTTTGTACAACAGTTGGTTGCGATGGTTACTTTTGCTTTCGACAAATCCTTAAGAAGAAAAGTAAGCCCACAAGGTCTGGAGGGAAGAAGCTGAATATTAAGATTGAAACTTAATTCCTTAGAAACTGAGCAGCAATTAAGGAGAGATGACCTATTTTTTGTTTTAATTGCTGTTGGCTTTTGTTTTCATTCTAAGTAAATAAAGATGACTCTTGGGATCCTTACCATGTATCTGAGTGACACTGTTCTCTGGTTCTGTGTTCTTGGGTACAGAGCCTACCTGACTGCAGTTCTCTGACTTAGGAATAGATTTAAATGGGATTTCTTTTTCAACTAAGTCCACCTCTCCTCATCTCCTGGGTCTTGATTACACTTCAGACTGGTTGGGGGAATAAAGTTAAAAACTCTTTGGGTAATCCTATGTTGATCTGAAGACAAATCTGTTCTTGTTGGAGGAAGGAAATGTACCAAGGGTATCACATGTAGCTGGTTAGAGGATTTATGGAGGTGTGATCACACAGTTCTGTATGCCTCACTTATTTACTAACTGAGCACGTACTGGTCTAGGTACAAGTGGTGTAGCTGGTGCTTGGGATCCATCTGAGCAAAGACTTGAAGGAAGAAGAGAGCTTTTTTCTTGTGAAAGATCTGAACAAAGGGTTTGGGGGCAGAAGAAACAGCTAGTGAGAAACCCCAAGTCTAGAGAATGCCTAACACACTCCGGGGACCACCAAGAGGCTGGCGTGGCTGGAGTCAGTACACAAGGGGCATGTGAGGACCACAGGGGATCACACAGAGCCTTATGGGCCACTGACTGTCTTCAGACTTTAGGGCAAGTAGGGAGCTATTCAGTGTTCTGAGCAGACAAGTGATAATGTCTGACTTACATTTTAAAGGGATTCATTTGATAGCCCTGATGGTTGGGGACAAAAGCAAGGGAACCAGCTGGAAAGGTATAGCTGTGATCTGAGCCAGGGTTGTGGCAGGGAGGCATTGGGAAGTGATCAAGTTCCAGGCATAACCTGGAGGTAAAATTAGCTTGGTTTCCTGATGGATTGGGCATAAGGAAAAGAGGATGACTATAATTTTTTTAGCCTCAGCACCTGGAGTATAGAGGTGGCATCACTAAGGAGAAGCAGAGGTGAAATTAGACTTTGTGGGGAGGATTGGGAATTTGTTTTTGTACATGTTGTGTGTGAGGTATCAATTAGACATTAAGGTGAAGGCCTAACTGTAGGAGTTGGGTACTATGCTGGAGCTTGGGTGAGAGTCTGGGCTAGAGATAGAAGTTTGAGAGTCATAAGCAAATGAAGGGTATTAAATTCCGGGAACCAGTTGGGATGGAGAAGATAAAGGGGCCAAGAGTATTGCACTATTTTACATTCCTACCAACAATATATGCAGGTTCCAGTTGCTCCACAACTTTTTAAAATTTCTAATTTTTCTCTACATCTTTACCAACATTTGTGATTATTAGTCTTTTTAAATTTTAGCTACTCTAGTGAATGTATGTGTGTGTGCTAAGTCACTTTAGTTGTGTTGGACTCTTTGTGACCCTATGGACCATAGCCTGCCAGACTCCTCTGGATTCTCCAGGCAAGAATACTGGAGTGGGTTGCCATGCCCTTCTTTAGGGGATCTTCCTAACCCAGGGATCGAACCCACGCCTCTAATGTCTCCTACATTGGCAGGCGGGTTCTTTACCACTAGGCCACCTGGGAAGCCCTCTGGTGAATGTATGTGGTGGTTTAGTTGCTAAGTCGTGTCTGACTCTTGTGGCCCATGGACTGTAGCCCATCAGGCTCCTCTGTCCATGGGGTTTCCCAGGCAAAAAGTGGGAAACCATTTCCTTCTGCAGGGGAGCTTGGATCAAACCCAGGTCTCCTGCACTGCAGGCAGATTGTTTATCAACTGAGCCACCAGGGAAGCCCCTGGTGAATGTATAGTGGTATGCTACTGTGGTTTACTTTGCATTTTGCTGATAGTTAATGATGTCAAGCATTTTTTATATGCTCATTAGCCATACATGTCTTTTCCTTTGTGAAGTATTTGTTCAGTTTTCCCATTTATTTATATGGTGGTTTTACTTAATGTTATTGACTTTGTATTGTTGTATTTGGTAGATCCTTGTTTTGTAAATATTTCTCTATCTATGGCTTGTCCATAAATTTTACTATTTATGTCTTGATATAAAAAGTTTTTGATAAAGTCTCATTTATCAAATTTTTCTCATTTATGGTTCTTGCTCACTGTGTCACATCCCATCTAAACTTTTGCTTATCCACAGGTTGCAAAGATATTCTAAGTTTTTCCAAGAAGCTTTATAATTCTAGTTTTTTCAGTTGGGTTTATGTTGCATCTTGAATTAGTATTTGGGTATGGTGTGAGGTGGGGGCTTCCCAGGTGGCGCTAATGGTGAAGAACATGCCTGCCAATGTAGGAGACATAGGAGACTCCAGTTCGATCCCTGGGTTGGGAAGATCCCCTGGAGGAGGGCATGACAATGCACTCCAGTGCTCTTGTCTGGAGAATCCCATGGACAGGGGAGCCTGGTGGGCTACGGTCCATGGGGTCCCAATGAGTCAGACATGACTGAAGCAGCTTAGCATGGACACACGCATGATGTGAGCTAAGGGGTCAAGATTCATTGTTTTTCATAAGAATGTTTAGCTGTTTCACTCCCATTAGTTGAAAATGCTGTATTACTTCTTTTTTACTTTTCAATTTCTCTCAGCAGTGTTTTAGAATTTCAAAATAGAGGTCGTCTGCATCTCTATTTTATATTGGGGTACAGTTCACTTACAATGTTGTGTTTCAGGTGTATAGTAAAGTGATTTAGTTATACATATATACATACATATATATACACATATATCCATTCTTCCAGATTCTTGCCATATAGCTTGTTACAGATTATTGAGTAGAGTTTCCCATGTTATATATTAGATCCTAGTTGATTATCTACTTTACGTAGAGTAGTATGTATATGTTAATCCCAAATTCTTAATTTGTTACCCCCCCCCACTCCCATCCCAGTTTTCCCCTTTGGTAACCATAAGTTTGTTTTCAAACGATATGAGCCTGTTTTGTAAATAAGTTCTTTGTGTCAATTTTTTTTTTAAAAAGATTCTACTTTTAAGTGATATCATATGATATTTGTCTTTGGTACTTAGTGTAATCTCTAGTAGGTCTATCCAGTTCAGTTCAGTCGCTCAGTCGTGTCTGGCTCTCTGCGACCCCATGAATCGCAGCACACCAGGCCTCTCTGTCCATCACCAACTCCCAGAGTTCACTCAAATTCACATCCATTGAGTCGGTGATGCCATCCAGCCATCTCATCCTCTGTCATCCCCTTTTCCTCCTGCCCCCAATCCCTCCCAGCATCAGAGTCTTCTGTTGCTGCAAATGGCAATATTTTCTTTTTCGTGGCTGAGTAATAGTTCACTGTATATATGTACCACATCTTTATCCATTCCTCTGCTGATGGACATTTAGCTTGAGTCCATGTCCTGGCTGTTGTAAATAGTGCTTCAATGAACACTGGAGTGCATGTACCTTTTTGAATTATGGTTTTCTCTGGATACCAATGGGATTGTTGGATCATATGGTAGTTCTATTTTTGGTTTATTTATTTTTGTCTATACACTAGGTCTTCATTGCGATATGTGGGCTTCTCATTGTGGTGGTGTCTCTTATTGTGGAGCACGGGTTCGAGGGACCATGGGCTCAGGATTGTGGCTCACAGGCTGTAGGGCGTGAGGCCTCACTAGTTGCAGCACACAGGCTTGGTAGCTGTGACTCAGCAGGCTCTAGAGCACAGGTCAGTATTTATGGCACATGGGCTTAGTTGCTTCACGGCATGTGGAATCTTCCCAGGCCAGGGATTGAACCCATATCCCCTGCATTGGCAGGTGGATTCTTTTCCACTGCACCACCAGGGAAGCCCTATTTCTAGTTCTTTAAGGAACCTCCATACTGTTGTCCATAATAGTTGTACCAATTTATAGTGCATAAGGGTTCCTTTTTCCCCACAGCTTCTCTAGCATTTATTATTTGTGAACTTTTTGGTGGCCATTCTGACCTGTGTGAGGTGATACTTCACTGTCGTTGTGAATTGTATTTCTCTAATAATAAGTGATGTTGAGCATTTTTTCATGTGATTTCTGGCCATCTGTAGGTCTTTAGAGAAATGTCTATTTGAACATGGACATTTTTTTTGATTGGGTTGTTTGAGCTGCATGGATTATTTGTAAATTTTGGAAATTAACCCCATGTTGGTCACTTCATTTGCAAATATTTTCTCCCATTCTGTGGGTTGTCTTTTTGTTTTGCTCATGGTTTCCTTTGCTATCCAAAAGATTTTGAGTTTTAATTAGGTCCCATTTGTTTTTGTTTATATTTATATTACTCTAGGAGGTGAATCCAAAAAAATATTGCTGTGATTTATTTCAAAGAGTGTTCTGCCTATGTTTTTCTTTGAAGAGTTTTATAGTGTCTGGCCTTGCATTTAGATCTTTAATTCATTTTGAGTTTATTTTTATATAGTGTTAGAGAATGTTTTGAATTCATTCTTTTATATGTAACTGTCTAGTTTTCCCAGCACCACTTATTGAAGAGACTGTCTTTTCTCCATTGAATATTCTTCGCTCCTTTGTTGCAGACTAATAGACCATGTGTTTATTTCTGGGCTTTCTATCTTGTTCTGTTGATCTATAAGTCTTTCTTTGTGCCAGTATCATACCATTACAATTAGGGTAACTTTGTAGAATTGTCTGAAGTTAGGGAATCTGATTCCTCCAGCTCCATTTTTCTTTCCCAATATTGCTTTGTCTGTTTGGGGCCTCTTTCATACAAATTGTAGTTTTTTTTTCCCCCAGTCCTGTGAAAAATGCCATAGGTAATTTGATAGGAATTTCACTGAATCTGTAGATTGCTTTGGGTAGTATAGCCATTTTGATGGTATTGATTCTTCTGATCTAAGAACATGGTGTGTGTCTCTATTGGTTTGTGTCATCTTTGGTTTCTTTCATTGATATCTTACAGTTTTCTGAGGACATGTCTTTTGCTTCCTTAGGTAGGTTTAGTCCTAGGTGTTCTATTTTCAGTGTGATGGTAAATAGGATTCTTAATATCTCTCTAATACTTTATTGTTCAGATCAGATCAGTCGCTCAGTCATATCCAACTCTTTGCGACCCCATGAATCGCAGCATGCCAGGCCTCCCTGTCCATCACCAACTCCCGGAGTTCACTCAGACTCACGTCCATAAAGTCAGTGATGCCATCCAGCCATCTCATCCTCTGTTGTCCCCTTCTCCTCTTGCCCCCAATCCCTCCCAGCATCAGAGTCTTTTCCAATGAGTCAACTCTTCGCATGAGGTGGCCAAAGTACTGGAGTTTCAGCTTTAGCATCATTCCTTCCAAAGAAGTCCCAGGCCCGATCTCCTTCAGAATGCACTGATTGGATCTCCTTGCAGTCCAAGGGACTCTCAAGAGTCTTCTCCAACACCACAGTTCAAAAGCATCAATTCTTTGGCCCTCAGCCTTCTTCACAGTCCAACTCTCACATCCATAAATGACCACAGGAAAAACCATAGCTTTGACTAGATGAACCTTTGTTGGCAAAGTAATTGTCTCTGCTTTTGAATATGCTATCTAGGTTGGTCATAACTTTCCTTCCAAGGAGTAAGCATCTTTTAATTTCATGGTTGCAGTCACCATCTGTAGTGATTTTGGAGCCCAGAAAAATAAAGTCTGACACTGTTTCCACTGTTTCCCCATCTATTTCCCATGAAGTGGTGGGACCAGATGCCATGATCTTTGTTTTCTGAATGTTGAGCTTTAAGCCAACTTTTTCACTCTCCTCTTTCACTTTCATCAAGAGGCTTTTGAGTTCCTCTTCACTTTCTGCCATAAGGGTGGTGTCATCTGCATATCTGAGGTTATTGATATTTCTCCCGGCAATCTTGATTCCAGTTTGTGTTTCTTCCAGTCCAGCGTTTCTCATGATGTACTCTGCATGTAAGTTAAATAAACAGGGTGACAATATACAGTGTTGACGAATTCCTTTTCCTATTTGGAACCAGTCTGTTGTTCCATGTCCAGTTCTAACTGTTGCCTCCTGACCTGCATACAAATTTCTCAAGAGGCAGATCAGGTGGTCTGGTATTCCCATCTCTTTCAGAATTTTCCACAGTTTATTGTGATCCACACAGTCAAAGGCTTTGGCATAGTCAATAAAGCAGAAATAGATGTTTTTCTGGAACTCTCTTGCTTTTTCTATGATCCAGCGGATGTTGGCAATTTGATCTCTGGTTCCTCTGCCTTTTCTAAAACCAGCTGGAACATCAGGAAGTTTACGGTTCACATATTGCTGAAGCCTGGCTTGGAGAATTTTGAGCATTACTTTACTGGCGTGTGAGATGAGTGCAATTGTGCAGTAGTTTGAGCATTCTTTGGCATTGCCTTTCTTTGGGATTGGAATGAAAACTGACCATTTCCAGTCCTGTGGCCACTGCTGAGTTTTCCAAATTTGCTGGCACATTGAGTGCAGCACTTTCATAGCATCATCTTTCAGGATTTGGAATAGCTCAACTGGGACTCCATCACCTCCACTAGCTTTGTTCGTAGTGATGCTTTCTAAGGCCCACTTGACTTCACATTCCAGGATGTCTGGCTCTAGGTGAGTGATCACACCATCGTGATTATCTGGGTCGTGAAGATCTTTTTTTGTACAGTTCTTCTGTGTATTCTTGCCATCTCTTCTTAATATCTTCTGCTTCTGTTAGGTCCATACCATTTCTGTCCTTTATCGAGCTCATTTTTGCATGAAATGCTCCCTTGGTATCTCTAATTTTCTTGAAGAGATCCCTAGTCTTTCCCATTCTGTTATTTTCCTCTATTTCTTTGCATTGATCGCTGAAGAAGGCTTTCTTATCTCTTCATGCTATTCTTTGGAACTCTGCATTCAGATGTTTATATCTATCCTTTTCTCCTTTGCTTTTTGCTTCTCTTCTTTTCACAGCTATTTGTAAGGCCTCCCCAGACAGCCATTTTGCTTTTTTGCATTTCTTTTCTATGGGAATGGTCTTGATCCCTGTCTCCTGTACAATGTCACGAACCTCATTCCATAGTTCATCAGGCACTGTATCTATCAGATCTAGGCCCTTAAATCTATTTCTCACTTCCACTGTATAATCATAAGGGATTTGATTTAGGTCATACCTGAATGGTCTAGTGGTTTTCCCTACTTTCTTCAATTTAAGTCTGAATTTGGCAATAAGGATTTCATGATCTGAGTCACAGTCACCCCCCAGTCTTGTTTTTGCTGACTGTATAGAGCTTCTCCATCTTTGGCTGCAAAGAATATAATCAGTCTGATTTCAGTGTTGACCATCTGGTGATGTCCATGTGTAGAGTCTTCTCTTGTGTTTTTGGAAGAGGGTGTTTGCTATTACCAGTGCGTTCTCTTGGCAAAACTCTATTAGCCTTTTCCCTGCTTCATTCTGTATTCCAAGGCCAAATTTGCCTGTTACCCCAGGTGTTTCTTGACTTCTTACTTTTGCATTCCAGTCCCCTATAATGCAAAGGACATCTTTTTTGGGTGTTAGTTCTAAAAGGTGTTGTAGGTCTTCATAGAACCGTTCAACTTCAGCTTCTTCAGTGTTACTGGTTGGGGCATAGACTTGGATTACTGTGATATTGAATGGTTTGCCTTGGAAATGAAGAGAGATCATTCTGTCGTTTTTGAGATTGCATCCAAGTACTGCATTTTGGACTCTTTTGTTGACCATGATGGCTACTCCATTTCTTCTGAGGGATTCCTGCCCGCAGTAGTAGATATAATGGTCCTCTGAGTTAAATTCATTCATTCCAGTCCATTTCAGTTTGCTGATTCCTAGAATGTCGACATTCACTCTTGCCATCTCTTGTTTGACCACTTCCAATTTGCCTTGATTCATGGACCTGACATTCCAGGTTCCTATGCAATATTGCTCTTTACAGCATCGGACCTTGCTTCTATCACCAGTCACATCCACAGCTGGGTATTATTTTTGCTTTGGCTCCATCCCTTCATTCTTTCTGGAGTTATTTCTCCACTGATCTCCAGTAGCATATTGGGCACCTACTGACCTGGGGAGTTTCTCTTTCAGTATCCTATCATTTTGCCTTTTCATACTGTTCAAGGGATTCTCAAGGCAATAATACTGAAGTGGTTTGCCATTCCCTTCTCCAGTGGACCACATTCTGTCAAATCTCTCCACCATGACCCACCCGTCTTGGGTTGCCCCACGGGCCTAGCTGGGTTTCATTGAGTTAGACAAGGCTGTGGTCCTAGTGTGATTAGATTGACTAGTTTTCTGTGAGTATGGTTTCAGTGTGTTTGCCCTCTGATGCCCTCTTGCAACACCTACCATCTTACTTGGGTTTCTCTTACCTTGGGCGTGGGGTATCTCTTCATGGCTGCTCCAGCAAAGCACAGCCATTGCTCCTTACCTTGGAGGAGGGGTATCTCCTATAGCGCAGGCGGCTGCGATATGGCGCGGCATGGTGCGCCATAGCACGGCTGAGATGAGCCACCCCACATCCGAGGTCAGGGGCAGAAGCCAGGAGGACCCCATGCCCGAAGGGCGGTGGCCAAGAGGAGTTACCCCACTTCCGAGGTCAGGGGCAGAGGCGGAGAGGAGCTACCCCACTTCCGAGGTCAGGAGCGGCGGCCGGGAGGAGTTACCCCACGCTCCTAAGCCCGAAGCCAGGGGCGGCGGCTGGGAGGAGCTACCCCACGCCCCCACACCCGAGGCCAGGGGGGGCGAGGAGAGGAGTTACACCATGTCCGAGGTCAGGGGTGGCGGCCAGGAGGAGATACCCCACGCCCCAAGCCTGAGGCCAGGGGCGACGGGCTGGAGGAGCTACCCCACGCCTCTAAACCTGAGGCCAAGGGCGGCAGCAAGGGAGGAGCAACCGCACGACCGAGGCCAGGGGCGGTGCCCGGGAGGACAAACCCCACGTCCAAGGAGCCATGGCTGCGCAGGTGCAGGAGGGCCTAGAGGAGCTATCCCACATTTTATTGTTCGTGTATAGAAATGCAAGAGATTTCTATGTATTAGTTTTGTATACTGCAACCTTACCAAATCCATTGATGAGCCCTAATAGTTTTCCGGTAGCATCTTTAGAATTTTCTAGGTATAGTATCATGTCAACTGCAAACAGTGACAGTTTTACTTCTCTTTTGATTTGGATACTCTTTTTTTTTCTTTTTCTTCTGATTACCATGGCTGCTGCTGCTGCTGCTAAGTCACTTCAGTCGTGTCCGACTCTGTGTGACCCCATAGATGGCAGCCCACCAGGCTCCCCCGTCCCTGGGATTCTCCAGGCAAGAACACTGGAGTGGATTGCCATTTCCTTCTCCAATGCATGAATGTGAAAAGTGAAAGTGAAGTCGCTCAGTCATGTCCGACTCTTCACGACCCCATGGACTGCAGTCTACCAGGCTCTTCCATCCATGGGATTTTCCAGGCAAGAGTACTGGAGTGGGGTGCCATTGCCTTCTCTGGATTACCATGGCTAGGACTTGAAAATCTAGAACGAAAGTGACAAGAGTGGACATCCTTGTCTTATTTCTGCTCTTGGAGGAAATGCTTTCAGCTCTTCACCAGTGTGTATGATGCTAGCTGTCTGTCTGTCACACATGGCCTTAAATTACGTTGAGGTAGGTTCTCTCTAGTCCCACTTTCTGGGGAGGTTATTTTTTTAAATAAATGGGTATTGGATTTTGTCAAAAGCTTTTTTCCTGCATCTATTGAGATGATCATATAGTTTTTATTTTTCAATTTGTTAATGTGTTGTATTACATTGATTTACATATATTGAAGAATCCTTGCA
This sequence comes from Bubalus bubalis, assembly GCF_019923935.1. Lineage (NCBI taxonomy): Eukaryota > Metazoa > Chordata > Mammalia > Artiodactyla > Bovidae > Bubalus > Bubalus bubalis. Next base: position 55,656,621 of record NC_059176.1, on the reverse strand, counting down.
TCCCTGGGATAAATTCCACTTGATCATGGTGTATGATCCTTTTGAAGTACTGTTGGATTTGGGTTGCCAGTATTTTGTTGAGGATTTTTGCATCTATGTTCATCAGAGATACTGGACTGTAATTTTTTTTTTTGTAGTATCTTTGTCTGGTTTTGGTATCAGGGTGATGGCAGCTCATAGAATGAGTTTTTCAGGGTTCTTTCCTCTGCAGTTTTTTGGAATAGTTTCAGGATAGGTATTAACTCTTCTTTATATGTCCGATAGACTTCACCTGTGAAGCCATCTGGTCCTGGACTTTTCTTTGTTGGAAGATTTTAAATCACAGTTTTCAATTTCAGTACTTCTGACTGGCCTGTTCAATTTTTCTGTTTCTTCCTGGCTCAGTCTTGGACAAATTCTTAGGTACGACATTCTACTACTTTGAGGCTGTTCATTTAATTGGCATGTAGTTGCTTGCTGTAGTCTCTTATGATCCTTTGTATTTTTGTGATGTCCATTGTAAGTTCTCCTTTTTCAATTCCAATTTTATTAATTTGAGCCCTCTCCCCTTTTTTCTTGAGCCCAGGTAAAGGTCTGTCATTTTTTTGGTCTTTTTCAAAGAACCAACTGAAGTTAGTTTCATTGATCTTTTCTATTGCTCTTTGACTCTTTCATTTATTTCTGCTCTGATCTTTATAATTTCATCTTATCTAACTTTGAGTTTTGTCTGTTCTTCTTTCTCTAGTTGTTTAAGGTGTAGATTTAGGTTTTTTGGGATTTTTCTTCTTTCCTGAGGTAAGATTGTATTGCTATAACTTCCCTCTTAGAACTGCCTTTGTTGCATCCCAGTGCATGTCAAATCTTGTGTGTACCCTCCAAGAGTACAGTCTGTCTTCTCAAGTACAGTCTGTTTCCTCACTCAAGCCCTGCTGACCCTCACAGCTAAATGGTCTGGGGGTTCCTCCTCACAATACCAGACCCCCCAGACTGGGGAGCCTGATAGGGGGCTCAGAAGTCTCACTCCTGTGAAAGAAACTCTGCAATATAATTATTTTCCAGTTGGTGGGACTTGATTATATTGCTAAAGTACCCCTCCTACTATCTCGTTATGATTTTCTCTTTGCCTTTATGTGTGGAATATCTTTTTTGATAGATTTGAATCTTCTTTGTCTATGGTTATTCATTGTGATTTTGGTGCTTCCATGAGAGGAGGTGAGCTCAAGTCCTTCTCTATCTTGAATCTCATCCCTCTATTGTGTGTCTTTTATTTATAAACCAAATCCTAGTCATGTGGGTTTCTTTTGTTGCTATTATAAATTGTTTTTATTTACATTTTTCAATCATTTGCACACTAGTATGTATAATACAACCAATTTATACATATTTATAGGGGCTTCCCTGGTAGCTCAGATGGTAAAGAATCTGCCTGCAATGCAGGAGACCCCGATTTGATCCCTGGGTCAGGAAGATCCCGCGGAGAAGGGAATAGCCACTCACACCAATATTTTTGCCTAGAAAATCCCCTGGACAGAGGAACCTGTTAGGCTACAGTCTGTGGGGTGACATGAATGAGCAGCTAACACTTTGACTTTCATGAGTGCTTATATGATTAGTCTTGCTAAATTCACTTATTCTAGTTGTTTTGTTAGATTCCTTGGGATTTCCTATGTGAACAATCATGCTATCTTTAAACAGTCTGTATATTTTTATACCTGTTAACAATGAAGTTTTCTTTTACTTGCAGCAGTGTTTAAAACTAATTATAAGAATAGCATTAGTGCAATTTGATACAGAACCAATGCCAAACAGAATAAAGCTCATCAAAGTATTAGTTTGTAAAAATGCTTCTGACTAGATGTTCAGTGATAGGGAATTAGTTCAAAAATTTGTGGCATACAAACATAATGAAATATTCTGCAACCATTAAAAATCTTGTTCTTAGATGAATGTTCAGTTCAGTTGCTCAGTCGTGTCCAACTCTTTGCAACCCCATGAATTGCAGCACACCAGGCCTTCCTGTCCATCCACCAAGTCGGTGATGCCATCCAGCCATCTCATCCTCTGTCGTCCCCTTCTCCTCCTGCCCCCAATCCCTCCCAGCATCAGAGTCTTTTCCAAGGAGTCAACTCTTCGCATGAGGTGGCCAAAGTACTGGAGTTTCAGCTTCAGCATCATTCCTTCCAAAGAAATCCCAGGGCTGATCTCCTTTAGAATGGACTGGTTGGATCTCCTTGCAGTCCAAGGGACTCTCAAGAGTCTTCTCCAACACCACAGTTCAAAAGCATCAATTCTTTGGCGCTCAGCTTTCTTCACAGTCCAACTCTCACATCCATACATGACCACTGGAAAAACCATAGCCTTGACTAGACAGACCTTTGTTGGCAAAGTAATGTCTCTGTTCTTTAATGTGCTATCTAGGTTGGTCATAACTTTCCTTCCAAGGATGAATGTTAGAGGCATGGAAAAATGCTGATGTGTTATGTGGGGGAAAAAAAGAAAACCCAAATACAAAATAATCAGAATGAATTATGTTGTACTCAAAAACAGTTTCAAAGTCTTTAACACATCAAAGGTTGATTCACATGGGCCTACAGTCACTCCAGAATTCAGGCTGACTGTGTCCTACCATCTTGTGACTCCATCTGAGACGGGTGGTTCCTGTAGTTGCTGCCGCAGGGGGACAGGCTGGAGAATAGGCAGAAAGGGATATAGTTAACGTCTCACATTTCATTGATGTAAACAAGTCCCATGGCCTTTTCCAACTGCAAGGGGCATAGATGGTCACCTTTATGACCAGGAGAGGAAAGGGACTGATGAACATCAGTCATGTCCTCTGCAGTATGATTCTAATCTTTAATGCAAATGTTTTATAGCATTAGTAATATTGAGGTGGTCAGAAAATATATCTGTAGTTGCATTTGCCCTACAGTTTGCAAGCCTGCATCTCCTGACTTAGATGTAGAAATTTACATAGAAAAATCAGTGTTCAAGATAAAGATTAGAACTCAAGGGTTCTTTTGAAATGACAAAAATTACATTAAAACAAAGGCAAATATTGTAGTAACTTGAGGAAATAACAGCTACTATCTATAGGCCAGGGAGGCATTTTGCAACATTTTTAGATGAGAGTAAATAGGTTCAGAGTGATGGACGTGCTTGGCAGAGACAGCAAACCTGCAAGTCAGCACAAGGAGAGGAGATAACTAATCACATAGAAGTAAGTCGATGGATGGAGATTTTTTTTCAATGGCATTTCTGGAAACTGCCAGCATTTCTGGAAAATGCTTGAAATGTGTCAGAGAGAGGTACCCACAACTAACCTACAAAAACGTTAGGAACCAGGTGACCAAGGCTCTGTACTCTGGCCTGCTGACTCTAGCTCCTACTCGTGACATCACACAAGCAAACCCAGGAGCCTGTCTGCAGTGGAGCCAGAGGTTGTGCGACAGGACCGTGGAGAGAAGAGGGGCCGGGACTGCAGTTGGCTGTGGAGGGGAAGAGTCGGCAGCGCCGCAGTGGATTCTTGGATGCTCACAGCCTCCAAGCCAGTGCTTTCCTGACTCTCCTTGGCAACTAGTGCTCTGATCTTCTCATTCCTTCCAGAGTAAATATTTACTGAATGCCATCTGAAGACCAAGCAATGTGGTATAATAATAAGCTGATTAAACAGCCACCTCTAAGACTCCACTAGCTCTCCTGGCCTGCTACTGCTGAAAGTTTTCTCCCGTGGGCTACCGCTGCCAACACAGAATGTCCACACACAACACTTGATAGCAAGTCAGTATGCTAACCAACTAATAAGCCGGGTTCCCAGAGGAAGTTCACACCGTCTGTGTACGGTTCATATCAGTTTGCTATTTCTCACTGTGGGTGAGGAAGCATGCCCAAATCACCAGGGTGGTAGGTGTTTTATTTTCTAAGACTCTTCTCTAGACACAGTTCTTAGAGACAGTTGCACTTTCATTGGGACTTGGAGCAATGGCATTGAAGGAGGGAGAGTTAAACTGGGAATGTATATTTTGAAAATGCTTGCCAAGTGATTCTGATATACAGTCCTCAAACCACTGACCTCAATTTCCCTTTGTAAAATAAACAGATCAGCAGTTTGAAGAGGAGAATCCAGCTGAGTGGCCAGGAAACAGGAACAACTTCAAAAGCATTAAATTCACAGTTGCCATGAGATGGGAGAGGCTATCAAATTCATAAAAATAAAAGAAAACAGCCATGGGGAAAGAAAATTCTACAAATGAAGGAAGAGATCTTGGAAATCATGTTTTCCACAAGACAAAATAAAATGAATATCACAATGGATACTTCAGAAAACTATACTAGAAATCAGGCCAAATGTTATCCTCCTAGAACCCAAAACTTGGAAATTAAAACAGAAAATATAAAGAAATATCAAGAATAGAGCCAGGGACTTAATATCTGGAGAAGAAAAATTCTAGGAGACACCGAAGATGGAGAACATTAAAGGAAATGATCTGACTTGAATATGACTTCAGAGGCATCACCACATGAAACTTCAGATGTTGTTTATCTTAGTTGAGGCTGCACAGGGGGAAGGATGGGAAACAATTACTGTAAATTTTAGCAGCTATGGGGGACCCTGCTTATGTAACTGGTCAAGAACCCTCAATAATGATGGTTTTCTTTTCCACCACTTATTCCATGTTTTCCTTACTGTCTACCAGCACTTTGATTGGATGGGATTCTGTTGTGTTGAAATTATGCCCACTCTCATTGTCACAAGATCAAATTCATTGTGGTCCCATCTTTATTGGATTTCTGCAATTTTCTTTTTTATATTTTAATAATTTGTATCATTTATTTCCCATTCTTTAAATAACAATTCAATTCAATGTGGCATTTTTGTGAAGCAGACTTCATTTCTTCAATTTTCTACCAATTACAGTGAACCCCTGTCTCCCAGATATAGTCCCACTTGCTCAGCAACCCAGTTTGCCCTTGGTAGTGGGATCAATCACCCAAGTCAGTGAAATACCTCGTACAAGGATTTAAACATGGGTAGGTGTCAGTGTCGGGCCTCCCAGGTGGCACTAGTGGTAAAGAACCTGACTGCCAATGCAGAGACAGAAGAGATGAGGGTTCAGTCTCTGAGTTGGGAAGATCCCATGGAGGTGGGCACGGCAACCCAGTCCAGTATTCTTGCCTGGGGAATCTCATGGACAGAGGAGCCTGGCAGGCTGCAGTCCAGTGGGTCGCAAAGAGTCAGACACAAGTGAAGCAACATGGCATGCACACACGCAGGATTCAGTGTCAGGCTGCAATGTCAATGAAATTGATCCCTGGTGGAAGCTTTCCCACTTTGGGCCCTAGTAACTTCAACCTCCTCAAACCCATGGCCATAGTAAAGGAAAGAAAGTCTGCAGTGAATTCTTTGCTAAAATTGGGAGAGATGCAACTCCCAATTGCATGCTTTACCTCTTAGACCCATGAATTCTGGCAGCTGGAGTGACCCCAATATGGGCTGATTTAAGGAACATACTACACTCTGTAAGGTAGCTCCTCAGCCTAAATGCTAAATGTTATCTTCCTTCTGGTTCTGTAACTAAGCCTTCAGCATCTTACCAAGCCAGCTGCCTCTGGGTGGTGGGGCACATTGTAATTTCATGGGCATGAGGTTAGTGCTATAATTCTGCCATAAAAAGTGTGCTTTGTTGGAGATAATAGTTTTTTAGGATACCATTATAACTGAGCTGCACCCTTTGGGCCCTTCCTGGGACAGAACATACCCCCATCCCACTGCCCAGGTCCTCCCTCTGCTTCTTGTTTATAAATTTAAAAACCACCAGAAAAACAAAAACCTAAAGCAACTACAGCAAAGTCTCATAGGCCCTCATCAAGTTCCAAAGAACACATTTAATCCAGAAGTGAAAAATGCTGAAACAAAGGAAAACGGTCAAGCGAGACAAAATAATTAGAATTTAGCCATTAAACAGAGTCAGGGACCTTTTGTTCCTCCTCAAGGGCAATGGATAACCCTGTAAGCCATATCTGTGAGCTACAGATGCCGAAACCCAAACCAGGTGGAAGAAGCGAACTGCATGCTGATCACGAGCACATCGACACTAGATGACATCTGGTTTCTAGACTGGTGGAAGCCAGAAAGTTGATGTTGACTCCTGATTACCTCACCACCAGCCTGGTCAGAAGAATGTCCACGAGCTGATAACATACCCTCAGATCCTGTCTCTCACCCTCTTTTTATTTTTTATGTGTAGTGACTTTGTATTTACTTTCCTCTCCCTGTTTTAAAAAAAACCTTTTCCTAAAACAGAAGCTTTTTGAACATTAGTTGCCCATACTCTTTGCTTGGCCTTACAGTAAGTGCTACACTTTTATTCACCATAACCTGGTCTCAGGAGATTAGCTTTACTGTGTACAGATGGGCAGACCCAAGTTTGGTTTGGAAACATGATAGCAGATAAGGCATTGATTGTCCTGTAAGTAGAAACAACATATAAGAAAGCAAGTCTATTAGCATGAAGTGCATTTATTCTGGTGAGGCAAAATTGTTTCCCTTTCCACAATGGAAGATGGAAGGAGCAATATAATCAACGTGTCCCAGATGACTGTCTGGTATACCCAGGAATTAGTTAGAACCATATTGAGTACTAATTGCCATTGGCAGAGAGGGCATTCAGTAAGTAGTAGGAACCAAGTGTGTCCCAAGAGGGAAAATCTTATGCTTGTTTGGGGTTTTTTTTTTTTTCTGCTTTAAAAATTTTTTTATTGGTGTATAGTTTTATTTTTATTGGAGTACAGTTGGTTTTGGTGGTGCTTTTAGTTGCTAAGTCATGTCCAACTCTTGCGATCCCATGGACTATGTAGCCTGCCAGGCTCATCTGTTCATGGGATTCTCCAGGCAAGAATCCTGGAATGAGTTGCCATTTCCTTCTCCAGGGGATCTTTCTGACCCAGGAATCAAATCTGGGTCTCCTGCATTGCAGGCAGATTGTTTACTGACTAAGTTAAGATGGAAGCCCCACAGTTGGTTTTATATATATATATATATATCTATATATATATATCTGATTTGCTTCACTGTACAGCAGAAAGTAACAAAACATTGTAAAAGTATCTTTTTTAGGTTCTTTCCCCATACAGGTTGTTATAGAGTATGGAGGAGTTTTCTGTGCTATATAGTAGGTCCTTTTTTATCTACTTTAAATATAGTAGTGTGTATATGTTGATATTCCTCCTCCTCTTCTACCCTAGTAATGATAAGATTGTTTCCTACATCTGTAACTTTATATCTTTTGTGTAAATAAGTTCATTTGTACCATTTTTGACATTCCACATATAAGTGATATAATATGATATTTGTCCTTTTCTGTCTGACTTCACTCAGTATGACAGTCTCTAGGTTCATCTGTGTTGCTGCCAATGACATTATTTTGTTCCTTTTATGGCTCAGCAATATTCCATTGTGTGTGTGTACCACATCTTCTTTATTCCTCTATTGATGGACATTCAGGTTACTTCCATGTCCTGGCTGTTGTAGAGTACTGTTATGAACACTGGGTTGCGTGTGCCTTTTCAAAGTATGGTTTTCTCTGGGTATATGTCTGGGAGTAGGATTGCTGAATTGTTGTTTGCTTGCTGAGTTGTGTCCGACTGTTTGTGACCCCACAGACTGTGTAGCTTGTCAGGCTCCTGTGTCCATGGGATTTTCCAGGCAAGAATACTGGAGTGGGTTCCCATTCTCTTCTCCAGGGGATCTTTCCCATCCAGGCATCGAACCCACAGCTATTGCCATGTCTCCTGCATGGCAGATGGATTCTTTACCACTGAGCCACCAGGGAAGCAGGGATCTCTATACTGTTCTCCATAGTGACTGTACCAGTTTACACTCTCACCAACAGTGTAGGAGGGTACCCTTTTCTTTACACCTTCTCCAGCATTGATCGTTTGTTGATTTTTTTTTTTACCGATGGCCATTCTGACTAATGTGAGGTGATACCTCATTTTAGTACTGATTTGCAATGTTAAAATTTTTTTCACATGTCTATTGGCCATCTGTATGTCTGCTTTGCAGAAAAATCTATTTAAATTTTCTGCCCATTTTTTTATTGGGTTGCATTTTGTTGTCATTATTGATCTGCATGGGCTGTTTGTATATTTTGGAGATTAATCCCTTCTTGGTTGCTTTTTTTTTTTGCAATTATTTTCTCCCATTCTGTGGGTTGTGTTTTTATTTATGGTCTCCATTCCTGTGCAAAAAGCATTTAGGTTTAATTAGATCCCGTCCATTTGTTTTGTATTCTCATTACTCTATGAGGTAGGTGAAAAAAAGATCTTGTGGTTTATGTCATCAAATTGTTCTTCCTATATTTTCCTCTACAGACTTTTATAGTATCCAGCTTACATTTAGGTCTTTGGCCCATTTTGAAATTATTTTTGTGTATGGTGTTAGAGAATGTTCTAATTTTTTTCTTTTGCATATAGCTATCCAGCTTTCCCAATACCACTTATTGAAGAGACTGTCTAGTCTCCATTGTATATTCTTATCTCCTTGTCATAGATTAGGTGCCCATAGGTGTGTGGGTTTATCTCTGGGCTTCCTATCCTGACCCACTGATTGATATTTCTGTCTTTGTACCTGTACCATACTCTTTTAGTTATTGTGGTACAGTCTGAAGCCAGGGGGCCTGATTCCTCCAGCGCCATTTTCCTTAAGGTTGCTTTGGCTATTTGGGGTCCTTAGTGTTTCCATGGCTTCCCTCATAGCTCAGTTGGTAAAGAATCTGCCTGCAGTGCAGGAGACCCCAGTACAATTACTGGGTCGGGAAGATCTGCTGGAGAAGGGATAGGCTGCCCACTCCAGTATTCTTGGGCTTCCCTTGTGGCTCAGCTGGTAAAGAATCCGCCTGCAATGCGGGAGACCTGGGTTCGATCCCTGGGTTGGGAAGATCTTCTGGAAATGGGAAAGGCTATCCACTCCAGTATTTTGGCCTGGAGAATTCCATGGACTGTATAGAAAGAGACAGACATGTTCCATACAAATTGTAAAAAAAAAAAAAAAAAAAAAAAAAAAAAATGTTTTTGTTCTAGTTCTGTGAAAAATGCCATTGGTAATTTGATAGCAATTTACATTGAATCTGTAGATTGCTTTGGGTATTCTTCCAATCCAAGAACATGTATCTCACCATCTGTCTGTCATCTTTGATTTCTTACATCAGTGTCTTACCATTTTCTGAGTACAGACCTTTTGCCTCCTTAGGTAGGTTTTGTTGTTTAGTCGCCAAGTCATGTTCCTAAAAGCCAGCTTGAATATGTCCCTTAGTTGAAACTGGAGGAGAATTCGGACCAACGCGGGTCCATAAGCCTTTCTCCCTCTTAAAACTAAGGCAGATCAAACAAGACCTGGGAAGCTATACAGATGACCCAGGCAAACATATAGATACATTCCAACATATTACCTTGGCCTTTGACTTGACATGGAAAGACATCATGGTCATATTTAGCCAAACTTTATCTGATCCTGAACATACCAGGGTCTTAAAGGAAGCCCAGAGGTATGCAACAGGGCTCCACATGTCCAGTGATAGATACCCAGTAGGGGAAACTGCAGTCCCTTCCTCCGATCCTAATTGGAATTATAATGACCCTGAGCACATCTGGGAAAGAGATCATTTTCTAATCTGTGTGAAGGCAGGACTGAAAGCAGCCCAACAAAAAGTAATTAGCTATGCCCGGGTCTCAGCAATAACTCAGGAGCCCAATGAGAACCCCATTGCCTTTCTGGAGAGGCTAAAAGAGGCACTCCAAAAGTTTACCAACCTGGACTTAGACTCTTACGAGGGACGGGTGATTTTAAAGGACAAATTCCTGTCCCAATGTGCATCAGATATCATAATTAAGTTACAGCAGCTACAACAGCAGGACCCTGCTGCCTCTTTAGATGAGATGGTCCAGACAGCCACCAATACCTTTTATAACAGAGAACAGAAGAAGGAGGCCAAGGCTCAGGAGAAGGAGAGAAAGAAGGAGACAAGGCATGCCCAGATGCTGGCCGCCCTCCAGAGAAGCCCTATGGCAAACCCTGAGTCCTTGAGGGACAAGGCACGACGCAGATGCCTGATCTGTAGACAGGCGGGGCATTGGGCCAAAGAGTGTCCAAACCATGACAAGTCTCCTAGAATGGCTTGCCACACATGCCATCAACTGGGACATTGGGCTGCACTCTGCCCTTGGGACCCAAGAGCCTCAAGGTCAAGGGCCAAGCCTACCCTCACGATGGTTCAAGAGGACTGAAGTGGTCCGCTCCAGCCAGCCCACCTGTCACAGATAACCATCACGGGGCTGGAGCCAAGGGTGCAACTGGATGTGGCAGGTTGGTCTGAGAATTTCTCGGTTGACACAGGGGCTACCTACTCTGTCTTGATCTCCTACTCCGGAGCCTTCTCCTCCAAAACCTGTACCATTTTGGGTGCTACAGGAGAAGCAACTACTAAAAGATTCACCCGAGCACTTCTTTGTTGCTGGGATGGACAAATATTTTCCCACCAGTTTCTGGTGGTCCCTGACTGTCCTACCCCCTTATTGGGAAGAGATATACTCACTAAACTGGGGACCACCCTTGTGATGGGAAGTTTTTCAGCCCCTAGAGCTCTACAGCTCCTGGTTACTACTGAAGAACCCATTACACCTTCAATAGAGAGGGACCAAAAACTATGGGAAGACAAAATTACCCCCCAGGTGTGGGACCAGGAGATTCCTGGACGAGCCCACCAAGCTGAACCGGTCGTCATCGTCCTCTGAGATCCCACTCGGTTTCCTAACCGGAAACAATATCCTCTCAAAAGAGAGGCTCGGGAGGGACTACAGCCTTTAATAAATAAATTCCTTGCTTGTGGGCTATTGGTCCCCACCAGTTCACCATGTAACACCCCAATCCTCTCAGTAAAGAAAAAGACGGAACCTGGCGAATGGTTCAAGATCTCCAGATCATAAATGAAGCTGTAGTCCCCCTCCATCCCACAGTACCCAATCCCTATGTAATCTTGGGAGAAATCCCACCCAGTGCCAAGTGGTTTAGAGTCTTGGATCTCAAAGTGCATTTTTTTTGCATACCACTGGCTAAAGAATCTCAATACCTTTTTGCTTTTGAGTGGGAGGCCCCAGGAGAAAAACACCAACGATGGCTTGGACAGTATTACCTCAGGGGTTCAGAGATAACCCCCACCTGTTTGGACAGGCCCTTAGCCAGGACCTCCTAGATCTGGACCTAGGACCTAATGGGAAAATATTACAATATGTAGATGACCTACTAATCTGCTCTCCAGATGAGAAAAGTGCCCAACAACATGCAATTCAGGTTCTAAACTTCTTGGCAGAAAGGGAATATAAAGTCTCCCGTGCTAAGGCACAGATGGTCGAGACAAAGAGCACTTACTTGGGAGTTCAGATTACACACGGGTCCAGGAGGCTATCCTCTGATTGGGTACAAGGAATCCTCCAGTTGCCCTCCCCCACAACTCGAAAACAATTGCGAGCTTTCCTGGGGCTAACTGGTTATTGTAGAATCTGTATACCCAATTATGGTCTAATTGCCCAGCCTTTATATGAAAGCTTAAAGGGACGAGATGATTCAATCCCACTGATGTGGGGAACTCCTCAAAAGGAGGCAGAGGCTACACTAAAACAGGCCTTAACTCAGGCACCTGCCTTGAGGTTGCCAGACCCAGAAAAAGCATTCCAACTTTATGTCCATGAAAGAGAGGGAATAGCCCTGGGAGTGTTAACTCAAAGGTTGGGATCTGAGCCCCAGCTTGTAGCTTACTTATCCAAGAGGCTTGATCCAACTACCCGAGGTTGGCCCCCCTGCCTTCGAAATCTTGCAGCTATTGCAATCATGATAGAAGACGCTTTAAAACTCTCCTTTGGGGGCAAACTAACTGTTTTTACCAGCCACCAAGTAAAACAACTCCTGAATGGGAAAGGCCATTTATGGATGTCTGATCAAAGACTCCTCAGATATCAAGTAATGCTGATGGAAAATCCAGGCCTCACTATATCCCCTTGTGAGGTTCTTAACCCAGCCACCCTCCTGCCTACCCCCGAGGGCTCTCTCCCCTTTCACTCTTGTCTAGAAACCTTGGACCACTGGACAAAACCCCGAGAGGGATTGTCAGAAAATCCTCTGACCAATCCTGAAAAAATCTGGTACACTGATGGAAGCAGCTTTGTCTTGGATGGAAAAAGAAGAGCCGCTTATGCAGTAGTCTCCAATTTTGAGACCATAGAGGCTAAGCCTCTGCCACCAGGTACTTCAGCCCAATTAGCTGAGCTCATAGCCCTGACTCGAACTTTAGAGCTGGGAAAAGGAAAAAGAATAGCCATTTACACTGACTCCAAGTATGCCTTTCTGGTGCTACATGCACATGCGGCTATTTGGAAAGAAAGGGGCCACTTGACCACCTGAGGGTCCGCAATCAAATATGGTGATCAGATTCTTCGACTCTTGGAGGCGGTCCATCTGCCCACTGAGGTTTCAGTCTCCCACTGTAAAGGACACCAAAAAGGGAACACGGAAGTGACATGAGGGAACCAAGCAGCTGATCAGGCAGCTAGGAGAGCAGCATTACAGAACCATGACTTAATAGGGATTGCCACCTTAGTTCCACAGACTAATTTGCCAGAAACTCCTTCATATACTGAAGGTGAGACTCTTAAAGCTAAGATCGAGGGCTTCCCAAGAGACCTCCCTGGGATGGAAGGAGGCTTTACCAATAGCTCTCCTCCACACCCCCATTGCCCTTAAGGAACAAGTTGGTCTTAGTTCTTATGAGATGCTATATGGGAGACCTTTTGTTTATGTCAATGACCTCTTCCAGAGGTTCAGACCCTCCAGTCTTATACCATAACCGTTAGGCAATTCCAACAGGATAAACGCTTGTGGGGTATGAACCAGGACCCAAAAGATTCTAAACAGTCACCACTATATGCTCCAGGGACTCAAGTCCTAATTAAAGTCTGGAAAGATGGGTCCCCAAAGGCTTAACTCCAGCCCACATGGAAGGGCCCCTACCCTGTAATACTGTCTACCCCCACAGCAGTCAAGGTACCAGGACATGACTCCTGGATTCACTACTCAAGACTCAAGCCATGGAAGAAAACAGAAGAGGACACTCAATACACCTGTCAACCAGATACAACATGCAGTGCCAGTTCAACAAAGATATAAAACTGCAGCTGACCACGGAAAATACCACACACCCTTGGACACCACTATAAGGACTCTGAGGATTGAGACTAGCAAGAGGGGGAGGCCTAATACCCCTCGCCATCCCAGTTCATCAGGAAGTAGCCAGAAAGACCTCGACACCCCTATTCCCAAAGAATTGGGCCTCCCATCTCTTGAGTGGGGAATGTTAGGTAGGTAGAATAGGGAAAAGGAGTCCAAAATGGCGGTGGCTAAAGGTCAAAGGAAGGTCCGAGGACCAGAGTGAAGACTTCAGGCAGAACAAACAGCACTCCTGGCTAAGCCCAATTTGCATAGGGCAGGCCCAGGTGGAGGAAAAAAACATATAAAAGGAGGAGCCAAAGCGCTTTCTCACGGACTCTCTCTCCTCCGTGTGTGCACTCTTCTCTCTCTCTCTCTCTCTCTCTCTCTCTCTCTCTCTCTCTCTCTCTCTCTCCTGCTATCTTCTAAATAAAATGGAGCTGTAACACTGATTTGCCTAAGAGCTGTAGCACAGTTTGTCCAAGACCCAAGAGCTGTGACGCGCCGAGGGCTTTAATGTCCGTCGCTCCAAATCTTTGTTGTGACGAGACAAAGAACCGAGGAACATACACTCGTGTGACATCTATGGTGCCGTGACTGTTTCCTTAACTTTTCCTTAATTTCTCTTTCTGGTCTTTTGTTGTTAGTGTATAGGAATGCAAGAGATTTCGGTATAATAATTTTGTGTCTTACAAATTTACTGAATTCGTTGATGAGCTTTAATAGTTTCCTGGTAACATCTTCAGGATTTCCTGCGCACAGTGTCAGTGGCATACCATGACAGTTTTACCACTACTTCTCCAATTGGGATTTCCTTTATTTCTTCTGATTGCCATGGCTAGGGCTTTTAAGACTATGTTGAATGAAAGTGGCAACAGTGGACATCCTCGTCTTACTCCTAACCTTAGAGGAAATGCTTTCCACCTTTCACCATTGAGTATTATGCTATCTGTAGGTTTGTCATACATGGACTTTATGTTGAGGTAAGTTCCCTCTGTGTCCACTTCCTGGAGAGTTGTTTTTTCTTTTTTTAAATCATAAATGGGTGTTGAATTTTGTCAAAAGCTTTTTCTGTATCCATTGAGTTGATCACATGGTTTTTATTCTTAAGTATGTTAATGTGTATCACACTGATTTGCATATATTGAAGAATCCTTTCATTCCTGGGATAAATCACACTTGATCCTTTTAATGTATTGTTGGATTCATATTGCTACTATTTTGTTGAGAATATTTTCGTCTATGTTCATCAGTGATATTGACCTGTAATTGTCTTTTTTGCAAGTGATGTCTTTGTTTGGTTTTGGTTTCAGGGAAATAGTTGCCTCATAGAATGAGATTTGGAGTGTTACTTCCTCTGTAGTTTTTTTGGTAAGAGTTTCAAACAGAAAGGCATTAATTCTTCTCTAAATGTTTGATAGAATTCTCCTGGTCCTGTGCTTTTGTTTATTAGCAAATTTTTAGTCATATTTTCACTTTCAGTACTTGTAATTAGTCTGTTTATATGTTCTATTTCTTCCTGGTTCAGTCTTGGAAAGTTGTACTTTTCTAAGAACTTGTCCATTTCTTTCAGGTTGTCCATTTTGTTGGCATATAGTTGCTTGTAGTAGTCTTATGATCCTTTGAATTTCTGTGGTGTCAGTTGCAACTTGTTTTTCATTACTAATTTTATTAATTTGGTGTCCTCTCCCTTCTTTCTTAATGAATCCGGCTGTTTATCAATTTTATCTTCTCAAAGAACCAGCTTTTATTTTTTTATGAACCTGACATTTATTAAGTTTATAACTTCCAATTAATTTATGGCGTATTGTTTGTGACTTTCACTGCAAAAACGAGACTAAAGCTTTAAAAGAGCCCACTTTCAGTTTCATTGATCTTTGCTATTGTTTTCTTTGTATTCACTTATTTCTGCTCTGGTCTTTGTGGTTTCTTTTCTTCTACTAAGTTTGGGTGTTGTTTGTTCTTCTCTCTCTAGTTGCTTTAGACGTAGTTTAGGTTGTCTATTTGAGATGTCTTATTTCTTGCTGTAAGATTGGATTGCTATAAACTCCCCTCTCAGAACTGCTTTTGCTGTGTCCCATAGGTTTTGCATTGTTGTGTTTTCATTGTCACTTGTCTCTAGATGTTTTTAAATTTCCTCTTTGATTTCCTCAGTGATCCATCAGTTTTTAGTAGCATATTTTTTAGCCTTCACGTGTTTGTGGGTTTTTTTTTTTAACTTTTTTCTTGTAATTGGTTTCTAATCTCATAGCACTGTGGTTGGAAAAGATGCTTGATGTGACTGCAGTTTTCTTGACTCAGTTTTGCTGAGGCTTAACTTGTAGCCCTGGTGGCTGAGGGTAAAGCGTCTGCCTGCAATGCGGGAGACCTGGGTTCGATCCCTGGGTCGGGAAGATCCCCTGGAGAAGGAAAGGGCAACCCACTCCAGTATTCTTGCCTGGAGAATCCCATGGACAGAGGAGCCTGGTGGGCTACAGTCCACGGGGTCGCAAAGAGTTGGACACGACTGAGCGACTTCACTTTCACTTTCAACTTGTAGCCCAAGATGTGCTCTAACCTGGAGAATGTTCATGTGCACTTGTGAAGAAGTGTGTTCTATTGGTTTCAGATTAAATCTCCTATGAATATCCATTAAATCTGTCCAGTCTAACATGTCATTTAAGGCTTTTGTTTCCTTAATGAACTTCTGCCTGGATATCTGTCCATTCGTGTAAGTGTGGTGTTAATGTCCCCCCACTTACTGTGATGCTGTCGATTTCCCCTTCTATATATAAGGTGTCGGCAATTTGCTTTATATATTGAGGTGCTTCTATGTCATGTGAACATATATTTACAATTGTTATATCATCCTGGACTAATCCGTAGATCATTATGTAGTGTCCTTTGTCTCTGATAACAGCCTGTATTTCAGAGTCTATTTTTTTCTAATATAAGTATTGCTATTCCAGTTTTTTTTTTTTTTTTGGTTTCTATTTGCATAGCATACCTTTTTCCATCCTCTTTCAGTCTATATATGTCCCTAGATCTGAAGTGAGTTTCTTGTAGACAGCATATATATGGTCTTGTTTTTGTATCCATTCAGCTAGTCTGTGTCTTTTGGTTGGAGCATTTAATTCATTTGTTTAAAGTATTAATAATTACCAATATTGACATTTTCTTAATTGTTTTGGGTTTGTTTTGTAAATCTTTAGTCTTATTTTGTTCTCTCTTGATTTGATGACCATACATGGTGTTGAGTTTGGGTTGTTTTTCCTTCTGTGTGTACTTACTGTATTTTTTGGTTTGGTGTTCCCATGAGGTTTTGATACAGCAGTCTATAAGTGTACAAGGTTCTTGTAAGCTCCTGGTCTCTTTCCCACCTAGAGAAGTTCTTTGAGCATTTGTTGTAAATCTGGTTTGAGTTGTGATGAATTCTCTTAGCTTTTGCTTGTCTATAAACTTTTGGTCTCTCCACTGAATCTGAATGAGAGCCTTGCTGGGTAGAGTATTCTTGGTTGTATGGTTGGCAAAATCATTTGAGTTTATCCTCCAACCATGACTCCATGGCTAGTTTGGGCATGAGCCCATTGAGCATGCACTGGGTGGCTGGGAAAAGGTTGACTGACATCCACTGTCAGTCTGACTGACAGTTGAGGACTTGCTCTGTAGTGATGCCCTCTGGGGGTGGCATTTTTGTAAGAAGTGATTATCTTCTCTGTGTTCATGCTGAGAGATCCATCTGCACATCTTTAACCCAGGCTTCTTTATCAGTAAGTTTCCAATCCTGATCTTTTCAAGTTCCTAACCAGCCACCTAGTTGTTAACCACTGCCAATGACTTAATGTCAAGCCTTACTTCTGGTCTTTTCCTTCTTCAGGAGATGTAGGCAGGAAGAGGTGCTACTCAGTGTCAGCCCAAATGAAGTCATCTCTTTTCTTTCAAGGCTAGCCTCCACCCTGCCCCCTGTGGAACTATATATCTGCAGATTTATGCATAAACTGTGCTCATATTTTTTTTCCTCCTGTAACTGATGATTGAAAATTCCCAATGAGGCCATTAGTGTGAGTAGATGGAAAAGCAGGGAAATATTAGAAGGATGTGCTTATTCATGCCATCTACTTGTGCCTTCTGGACTTACTTGACTCTGGTCTCAATTAGACCATTTCCATTTAACAAGGCATTCTGTGTCCAACTCTGTGATTTGGTGAAATTAGATACCACCCAGTTCGCCATAGGCAGTTTTTGTCACCATGTACAATTTGTACACTATTACTGACATAATGGCCCTTCATTATGTTCTGTGGCATATTGAATGGTCAAGGTCCATCTGGATAATATTCTGACAAAAGAGCAAGAGAGTTGACAATGTGAAGGCAAATCCATCCTGATCATCTTTAAAAATAGAAATTGGAGAAATAGCATGTGTCAAGCTGCATTCCTGTGGCCAGTGTGCTGATTTTCTTAGTAAATCACCATATTTGCAACCAAAGTTAAAATTGGTGTCACTGCCTGATTAAGTTTGCAATAACACACAATTATTCTCCACAGCCATCTGGTTTTGTTTTGTTTTGGGGTCTTATTTATTTGTTGAAGTATAGCTGATTTATAATGTTGTGTTGATTTCTGCTCTACTGCAAAGTGACTCAGTGGTACATAAGTACATTCTTTTTTATATTCTTTTCCATTATGGTTTATAATAGGATACTGAATATAGTTCCCTGTACTATAAAGCAAGAACTTGTTGTTTGCTCATCCTATATGTAATAGTTGGCATATACTAATTCCAAACTCCCGGTCCATCTCTCCCCTATATCCTCCCCGACCTTGGCAACCACAAATGTGTTTTCTGTGTCTTTGACTCTGTTTCTGTTTCACAGGTTCATTTGTGTCATAGTTTAGATTCCAGGTAAGTAATTTAATATGATATTTCTTTTTCTGATTTACTGTACTTAGTATTATAATCTCTTCATCCATCCATGTTGCTGCATGTAGCCTTATTTCATTCTTTTTAATTGCTGAGTAGTATTCCATTGTATGTATGCACCACATCTTCTTTATCCATCCATCTGTTGATGGACATTCAGGTTGTTTCCATGCCTTGGCTATTGCAAATAGTGCTGCAGTGAACATAAGGATACATGTATCTTTTTGAATTATATACTCCAGATATATGCCCAGGAGTTGGATAGCTGGATCATATGGCAGCTCTCTTTTTAGTTTTTTGAGGAATCTTCATACAGTTTTTCATAGTGGCTACATCAACTTACATTCTCATGAACAGTGCAGAAGGGTTATCTTTTCTCCACACCCTCTCCAGCATGTATTATCTGTAGTTTATTTAATGACGGTCATTTTGACTGATGTGAGATGGTATCTCATTGTATTTTTAACTTACATTTCTATGATGATTAACAATGTTGAACAGCTTTTCATGTGCCTATTGGCCATTTGTAGGTCTTATTTTGAGAAATGTCTATTTAGGGCTGCCAATTTTTTGATTGGGTTGTTTGGTTTTTGTGGTTGTTAAGTTGTATGAGCTGTGTTTATATTTTGGAAATGAAGCCTTCACCAGTCCCATTGTTTGCAAATATTTTCTCCCAGTCTGTGGATTGTCTTTTCATTTAGTTTATGATTTCCTTTGCTGTGTAAAAGCATATAAGTTTGATTAGGTCCTGTTTGTTCACTTTTGTTATTATTTCTATTGCCTTGGGAGATTGATAGAAGAAAATATTGGTACAATTTATGTTGGAAAATGTTTTGCCTATGATCTCTTCTAGGAGTTCTATGGTGTCATGTCTTATGTTTAAATCTTTAAGCCATTTGTTTATTTTCATGCATGGTGTGAAGTTGTGCTGTGGCTTCATTGATTTACATGCAGCTGTCCAACTTCCCCAGTACCACTTGCTGATGAGACTTTGTCTCTTTCCTATTTTTTATTTTTGCCTCCTTAGTCAAAGATTGACTGTAGGTGTGTGGGTTTGTTTCTGGGCTTTCCATTCTGCTCCATTGATCCATATGTCTGGGTTTGTGCCAGTACCACACTGTTTAGATTACTGTAGCTTTGTCATATTGTCTGAAGTCTGGGAGGGTTATGCCTCTTGCCCTACTTTTCCTCAGGATTGTTTTGACAACTCTGGGTCTTTTATGGGTCTATATAAGTTTTAAGATTATTTGTTCTAGTCCTGTTAAAAGGGTCATGGGTAATTTGATATGGATTGCATTAAATTTGTAGATTGCTTTGGCAGTATTGTCATTTTAACAGGATTCATTCTTCAAGAACATGGGATATCTTTCCATTTGAATCTTCTTTAATTTCCTTTATTAATGATTTATAGTTCTCAGCATAGTCTTTCACCTCCTTGGTCAGGTTTCCTAAGTATTTTTTAGTGTAATTTTTAAAGGTTTTTTTTTTTTTTTTTTCCATTCCCTTTCTGATATTTCACTGTTACAGTGAAAAGAAATGCAACTGATTTCTGTAAGTTAATCTTGTATCCTGCTACCTTGCTGAATTCATTTACCAATTCTAGTAGTTTTTGTGTGGAGTCTTTAGGCTTTTCTTTATATAGTATATGCCATCTGCATATAGTGTTAAGGACTTCAATACTATATTGAATTGAAGTGGTGAGAGTGGGCATCCTTGTCTTATTCCAGGTTTTAATTGGGAGGTTTTCAGTGTTTCACCCTTGAGAATTATACTGGCCATGGGTTTGTCATAAATAGCTTTTATTATGTTGATATATGTCCTTCTATGCCCGTTTTTCTGTATCTATTTTGATGATTACATAGCTTTGTATCTTCTTTTTTTTTTAGTGTGGTGTGTCACATTGATTTTGCATATTTTGAACCATCCTTGTGAGTTTGGGATGAATCCAACTTGGTTGTGGTGTGTGAATGTTTATGTGCTGTTGGATTTGGTTTGCTGATATTTTGTTGAGAATTTTTGCATCTATATTCATCAGAGTTATTGGCCTATAATTTTCTTCTGTGGTGGTGTCTTTGTCTGGTTTTGATATCAGGGTGATGGTGGCTTCATAGAGTGTGAGTGTTCCCTCTTCAAAACCTTTGGAGGAGTTTAAGAAGGATTGATGTGATATTTTCTTATGTTTGGTAGAATAAGCCATCTGGTCCTATACTTTTGTTTGTATGGAGGTTTTTAAAAAATAGATTCTATTTCATTTCTAAGGATCAGTTTGTTCAAATTATTTATTTCTTCTTGATTTGATTATGGTAGGGTGTATGTTTCTAGAAACCTGTTAATTTCTTCTAGATTGTTGAATTTGTTGGCATATAATCGCACAATTGCACTCATCTCACATGGCACCCCACTCCAGCACTCTTGCCTGGAAAATCCCATGGATGGAGGAGCCTGGTGGGCTGCAGTCCATGGGGTCGCTAAGAGTCGGACAAGACTCAGCGACTTCACTTTCACTTTTCACTTTCCTGCATTGGAGAAGGCAATGGCAACCCACTCCAGTGTTCTTGCCTGGAGAATCCCAGGGACGGGGGAGCCTCGTGGGCTGCCGTCTATGGGGCCTCACAGAGTCGGACACGACTGAAGCGACTTAGCAGCAGCAGCACATGCTAGTAAAGTGATGCTCAAAATTCTCCAAACCAGGCTTCAGCAATACATGAACTGCGAACTTCCAGATGTTCAAGCTCATTTTAGAAAAGGCAGAGGAACCAGAGATAAATTACCAACATCTGCTGGATCATCGAAAAAGCAAGAAAGTTCCAGAAAAACATCTATTTCTGCTTTATTGACTATGCCAAATCCTTTGACTGTGTGGATCACAATAAACTGTGGAAAATTCTGAAAGAGATGGGAATACCAGACCACCTGACCTGCCTCTTGAGAAACCTGTATGCAGGTCAGGAAGCAACAGTTAGAACTGGACATGGAACAACAGACGGGTTCCAAATAGGAAAAGGAGTACGTCAAGGCTATATATTGTCACCCTGCTTATTTAACTTATATGCAGAGTACATCATGAGAAACGCTGGGCTAGAAGAAGCACAAGCTGGAATCAAGATTGCCGGGAGAAATATCAATAACCTCAGAAATGCAGATGACACCACCCTTACGGCAGAAAGTGAAGAGGAACTCTTGATGAAAGTGAAAGCTGAGAGTAAAAAAGTTGGCTTAAAGCTCAACATTCAGAAAAGGAAGATCATGGCATCTGGTCCCATCACTTCATGGGAAATAGATGGGGAAACAGTGCCAGACTTTATTTTTTGGGGCTCCAAAATCACTGCAGATGGTGACTGCAGCCATGAAATTAAAAGACGCTTACTCCTTGGAAGGAAAGTTATGACCGACCTAGATAGCATATTAAAAAGCAGAGACATTACTTTGCCAACAAAGGTCCGTCTAGTTAAGGCTATTTTTTTTCCAGTGGTCATGTATGGATGTGAGAGTTGGACTGTGAAGAAAGCTGAAGAATTGATGCTTTTGAACTGTGGTGTTGGAGAAGACTCTTGAGAGTCCCTTGGACTGCAAGGAGATCCAACCAGTCCATTCTAAAGGAGATCAGTCCTGGGTGTTCATTGGAAGGACTGATGTTAAAGCTGAAACTCCAATACTTTGGCCACCTGATGCGAATAGCTGACTCATTGGAAAAGACCCTGATGCTGGGAGGGATTGGGGGCAGCAGGAGAAGGGGACGACAGAGGATGAGATGGCTGGATGGCATCACTGACTCGATGGACGTGAGTTTGAGTGAATTCTGGGAGTTGGTGATGGACAGGGAGGTCTGGCGTGCTGCGATTCATGGGGTCACAAAGAGTTGGACATGACTGAGCTATTGAACTGAACTGAATTGTTCATAATATTCCCTTATTTTTTTGTATTTTTGTGGTATTGGTTATTATGTTTCCTTTTTCATTTCTTTTGCTTATGTGGGTTCTCTCTCTTGTTCTTGGTGAGCCTGGCCAGTGGTTTGTCAATGTTGTTTATCCTTTTAAAGAACAAGCTCTTGGTTTTATTATTTCTTTTTCATAAAAAAATCTCTATTTTCTCTATGACCTTTACTAGTTCCTTCCATCTGCTGACTTCAGATTTTGTTTTTGTTTTTTCCTAATTCTTTTAAGTAGGAGGTTAGATTGTTTATTTGAGATTTTCTTTTTTTTTCTTTCTTTCTTTTTTTTTTTTAATAAGGAAAACCTGTATCATTATGGACTTCCCTCTAAAAACTGCTTTTACTGTATCCCATAGATTTTGTATAGTCATGTTTTCATTGTCATTGTCTTGAGTAGTTCTGAATTTCTTCTTTGATTTAATCACTGATTCTTTTTTTTTTAGTCTCCATATTATTGTTCTTTTCTCATATCTTTTAGTTTCATAGCATTATTGTATTCCTGTCAATTTCTCCCTGTATGTATTAGTCTATTACCAAGTTGTGTCCAGCTCTTTTGTGACCTCATAGATGGCAGCCCACCCAGGTGGCACTGTTTGTGTTGGTTGCTTGGTCGTGTCCAACTCTTTGCAACCCCATGGACTAGGCCGCCAGGCTCCTCTATCCACGGAATTATCCAGGCAAGAATACTAGAGTGGGTTGCCATTTCCTTCTCCAGGGGATTTTCCTAGGATTGACCTAGGGATTTTCCTGACCTAGGGATTGAACCCGGGTCTCCCGCATTGTAGGCAGATTCTTTACCATCTGAGCTATAGGGAAATCCTCTTATGTCTATTAGCATTTATTTTATATATTTGTGTGATCCTTATTAGGTACAGCTATGGTGACAAGGGTAAAATCCTCTTCTTGTACTGATCCTTCTTTATTATATAGTGCCCTTCTTTATGGCCTTTCTTTTAAAGCCTATTTCATCCGATATGTCTTGTGACCCCCACTTTCTTACCATTTGCATGAAATATCATTTTCTATACCCTCACTTTCAGTCTTAGTGTGCCCTTTGCCCTAAAATGAGTCTTTTGTAGGTAGCATTTTAGAGGCTCTTAGTTTATTTTTAAAATATAATATGCCACTCTATCTTTTGATTATATTTAGTCCACTGATATTTAAGATAGTTTTTGATAAATATGTATTTATTGTTATTTTAAACGTTGTCCAGTTGATTCCATTTCTTCTTTGTTTTTTTTTTTTTGTTTCTCTTTTTGCAGCTTGATAATTTCCTTTTATTTTATGCTTGTGTTCTCTTTTTTATTTTTGTGAATCTATTATTATATTTTGATTTGTGATTACCCTGTTTTTCAAGTCTGTTAACCCCTTCCTATATCTGCTTACTTTGATGGTCATATAGACTCAAAAACATTCTAAAAAATAAAAAGAATCTACATTTTCTTACTACTCCCATTTTATACTTTTGATGTCCTCTTTTACATCTTCATGTTTATCATTTCATTTTTCCTTGTGTTTGCCATCTTTCACAAATAGATTATTTTCTTTTTGTTCTGTATCCTCACTTATATAAGTGATTTGCTTTCTTATTGTGATTTTCTCTTTCCTGTATCTTTTTGCTTTCTTTTCTATTTAGAGGAGACCTTTCAATACACTTTTTAGGATCAGTTTAGTGTTACTCTAGTCCTTTATTTTTGCCTCTCTGAGAAACTCTTCATCTCCTACTCTATATGATCTTTCTGGGCAGAGTGTTCTAGATTGCAGATTTTTCCTTTCCAAGATTTTGAATATATTAATATTTTGCCACTCCATTCTGGCCTGCAATGTATCTATAGAGAAATCAGATGATAGACTTATGGGGGTTCTTTTGTAATTAACTCTATTTTTCTCTTGCTGCCTTTAGAACCTTCTCAAGCTTTAACTTTTGCCATTTTTTATTATATCTTAGGATATGTCTGTCTAGGTTTATCTCACTTGGGACCCTCTGTGCTTCCTGTATCTGGATATATGTTTCCTTCTCTAGGTTTGAGACGTTTTTAGCCATAATTTCTTCAAATACATAATCAGTCCCCTTTTTCTTTCTTCTGCTCTGTAACCCCAATTATGTGTAGATCAGCACACTTTATACTGTCTCATAGGTCTCTT
Organism: Bubalus bubalis; assembly: GCF_019923935.1. Classification (NCBI taxonomy): domain Eukaryota; kingdom Metazoa; phylum Chordata; class Mammalia; order Artiodactyla; family Bovidae; genus Bubalus; species Bubalus bubalis. The sequence goes on along the minus strand of NC_059176.1, from coordinate 55,632,411 downwards.
ATGTCGCTTTCATTCCCCTCCCCCGCTTCAATTTGGCTTTCTGTTGTTCTGATTGGATAATTTCCATTATTCTATCTTGCCAATCACTTAATCTTTCTTCTGCATTATTCATTCTTCTGTTCATTGCCTTTGGCTCAGCTTTTATCTCGGCTAATGAATTTTCTAATTTTTCTTGGCTTCTCCTTATCATTTTTAGTTCTTTTTTGAGTAATCTGTCAATAGCCTTTCTTAATTCCTTCAGTATGTTCATTACCTCCTTTTCAAACGTGGTGTCTGTTAGACTGGATAGGTCTGTTTCATTGTTTTTCTTCAAGGGAATTCTTTTGGCTCTTTAGCTGAGAGTAGCCCTCTCTTAATTTTACTTACATTTCTCTTACTCTCTGAGTTTAGGAGAAACAATTATCTACAGTTGTGTTGGAACGCCATCTGGTTTTTTTTATAAGCCAAATAATTTGTTAAATGGGGCTGTGTTAAGAGTTACCACTTCTGTATTTCTCAAGTCTTTGGACCTCTACATGTTGGAACTGGACAAATAAATCATGATGAGTCCCACTAGACTAATGGAGAGGTGGAGTCACTCCGAAACTCTATGCATCATCTAATTTACATAAGTCACCACTCTGAACTGCCAGCATGGGCCACTTGTCAATCCCCAGAGCCTGACATTAGTTCACAGAGAGAATCTAATAACCTTTGGAAGGTCTAGGTATTCCTTTTCCTGAATATTTTCTTCCTTCTGGGGAAGGCCTGGAGGAAAATTCATAGCATATACCTGTGGCCGCACTGTAGTGTTCTTCCTCAAAGGATAAAACCTACTCTGGGTCTGTAAACCAGTTTATGACTAGAAAATGTATGTGAGGTGATAGAAACCCATGATAGTGATTTATATTAGGATTCTGCCCACTAGAACCAGAATGTTCAGCACACCTGATAACTGTGCATTTATTTGATTTCTAGGGGATCCATCATCAAATTACCCATTGTCACAGGCACTGTGGGTTAAAATATTTGCATTTTCACAAAAGACACCATTGTTAATTTTAGAAATTGTGTCCATGTTATCTCTAACGGTGTGTGCTGCCACACGGCCTCTGAACTACTCCTGGTATCAGTTACTGTGTCAGTCCAAGCCTGTCAAGTAGTAGTTGGGACACTCAGAAGGGTAAGTGGGAGAGTTTAAGGAAGGGTCTCTGTAGAGATGTGGGTTGGGTTGCAGGAGTCCACAAAGCAAGGTGTAACACCCCAGGATTAGTAAGAGTGGAGAGATGCTCCCTGCATATTCCCTGCTGCCCAAAGCTTGAAGGGCGAGAGGAGGGAATATTTTCCAGAAACTGTGCAGTGGGGGCATCTAACCAAAGCTGTGGTCCTTTTTAGAGAAATGCACCTACTGACAAGACAATAGTGAGGAGGCCGGGAGAGTGGATGTGCTGAGCTTCTCCCTTCTCCCCCACCAACACCTCGTTAGCTTTCTTAAAGGTCCCTGCACTGCCTGAAGCCAGCCAATCACTAGATGGCCAGCAAGCCCCCTTCCTCACACAGAGCATGCGGGTCCAGGGGCCCAACAGAGTGAAGGCCTAGAAAAGGAGCAGACAACACACACTGGATAAAATCCAGCACAAATTCAAGAGCCAAACTATAACTATGAAGGAAGGGGAATTCCTTAACTTGAACTGAGCACAGCTAACAGAAAACACATGCAAAGATTACACCTATTTATGAAACATTAGAATTCCCACTTAGAAGTATCAATTTATATAAAGTCTTAAACACACATATGCACATTTATGGGTCAAACTGCCTTCCAGTAGTTTATTCTAAAGTAATCATTATACCCACAAAATTGATAGTTCATTTTTGCTCATTGTATGATTCTTTATTAATGGGAAAAAAATCCCAGTACTGCATGTGTTCAGTAATTAGAGGTTGATTAAAGTATGGCCGAACCATACAATGGAATGCTGTCCTAAGAAAGACATTTCTTCTTTCTGTTGTTTTTCAGGTTTAAATTTTATTAGCCTTTTCTGTGCATCCAACTGTAGATAAGGCACCATCAGTCATTTTCTCAAGGTTCCATTTATTCTTCATTATTCTGCTTGGTTTAACATCAGACATGTGTTTTTCAATTAAAACACTTTTATGAAAGGACTAGTCTTTGAAAGACATCAAGATAGCTACTGTAGAGTGGACAAAATGATCAAGATGTCCTCTCTCCCAGTAAGGGACTCCCAGCTGAAGAGGGCAAAGAAGACACGTGTATTATAGCCCACAATGTAGTAGGCTATAAAAGCATTCCAGGAGCATAAAGGGATAGAGCTTTCTCTTGTCTGAGTTGTAAGGAGGTCGTCTTGGAGGACGAGTTCCCTGCCTTTCATCTCTGTAATGAGGTAGGACTTGACTGGTGGGCATAAGGACTGGTGGGCATAAGCAAAGGACCTCCAGAGGAGACAGAGATGGAGATACAGACTGTGCTCAAGACTGGTTTGGCACGAGTGCTGTTCAGTGTAATTATGGGTTAAGAGGATTTTAATGACTATCCTATGATCTCAATCATCATTGTTTCTGTCAAAAGCAAATGCCCTATTTTATTTATATAATGTACTTTCAAGTGAAAATCTCTTCAGAAATCAGAGGTTTAAAAAATCTGAGTTTTTTTGTGAGCATGATTTAAATCTACCAGTAATAATAATGCTGATTTTCCTCAATATCCTGCTTGCTGTTATATTTTATTGGCTCATATTTAAAAGGGGGTGCCTCCTTATTGCATATGTCAGAGATTTGGTTACAGAATGTGTGTTTTTCCCAGGGATCATCCCCTTGGGGCCAGTGGTTCCTTATCAGCAGTGCATAGTTTTATTTGGGGTTGATCATATGTGTTTAACAAGGCATTCAGTTGAAACTCTGTCTCATCATTTGAGTTGTTGACTGCTCCTTCTTGTGGAGGGTGTTCCTTCCACCATATGGGATACAGACGTGGAGAGGATTGACAGGACATCTGGGGGCTGGGAGAGGAGGGAGGGTACTCCGAGCTTGTCTACATGGATGACTATGACAGCTGTTGGCCATGGGCAAGTTAGGATGGAAGGGCAGTAAACACTGAGACACGGAAACATGCTGGAATGAAAGGGCCTTCAGGAAAAGCAGTATCGTGGCTCATGAGAGGCTCACATGGGATACTCTGCACTCTTCTCAGCAGCAGAGGGCTCGGAGGCCATGTGGAATAGGCAGAAATGAAGCACGTGCTGCTTTCCCACAGCTGTCGCCCTGAATCTGCCAAGCAGAGGCCAGGAGCGTGGCTGCCTTTTGTTGTCAGTCATCCCAGGCTGCTCTGTTGGTGTTCTGGATCCTGACTGTGTCTTTTGACCATGCTGCCTAGGATGTCCCTAGGCTGACCATGTCCCTAGGTCAGCCCTGGGGAGAGTGGCAGTGGTTTTCTGAAATGTGATGAGCAGAGAGGGGGCCAAGTACACGGCTACCAAGGCTGGAAACAGGGCAATTACTCAAGTGAGGTTGGTGCGAGGCTTGGCCGGGGGCTTCAGTGTCATGGAGTGCTCCCAGGCTCCATGTGTCATGTCACACAAAAGTGTGAATATGTGCTGCTGGTGGTCACAAGTGTCTCTTGTCAACTGTACTCACTCACCATGTTCCATCCTGACCCAGTGTCCCCAGAGACCCCAGCCAGGCAGGATGGAATTCCTGGAGTCAGCAGAAAGCGGGCGCCCTCTAGACCTGACATCCCCTCATCCCAATGGGACTTTCCAACCTGCCTTCCTTTGGTTCTAACATCTGGTTCATTTCATGGGCAACACAACTGAACTTTTCTCTTTCCCGTGTTTCCTTCCTCCCTGCCTTGGGTCTTTCTATTACCCTGGAATCCAAACCTTATCACTCTCCCAAATGCCCCCTCCTCCACAAAACCATCCATAGCTTTCCCAGCTGGGAGGGATGGCACCTGTTTCAGTAGCTCCATCCCTTTGCTCTTCCTCTGCATGTAGTTTGAACCATAAATTGTGTCATTTGGGTGGACTCCTCTCACCAGTGGACAGACAACTTCCCAAGAGCAAAGTAGTTTCTTTGCACAATGCCTAAAAGAAAATTGTCCCTGACTGTTCAGGGTACAATGATCTTTTGTTCCCCCTTAAAACATTTTGTGCTTGTTGTTCTCTATAGGGCTCCTTTTGTGGATTTTCACAGCTGACTTTAACTGGCCATGTTTTTGTGAACTCTAGGGCTCAGAGGAATGAAGGAGATGAAAGGAAGGAGCTTATACTAAACATCTGCTTTGAGCTAGGTTCCGATGTGACCTCAGTGTCTCAATCACTTTCCCAGAGAAGCCTAAGCAATCTTACCATTTTGTATATTCATATTCCATAGACCCTATTTTTTACATTGACAGTCTTTGCAACCTTTTAAGCATCCCGTTTTATACATTATCTGATGAACAGACATTTGTAGCTATCATGTTGAGGTCACAGCCATCAGCCAAAGGACCTTGAGCTGCGAGTAGGCAGCTTTAAGGGTCTGGAGGTTGCCTCCCTTCTCTTGGGTGCTACCTTAGTTACCACATGGCCTCCACAGGGCAGGACCTTCCAGAATAAGAGATAGCTCCAGACATCCCATAGGAACCAGATGCTCTGATAAGAAAGGAGTCCTGGAGAAAAAGAGGCCAATGAAAGGAAGGCAAACAGTCAAACCCAAGAGAATATGATGGGAGGCTGGACATTTTCAAGCTCACTGCATTTACAAGGAAAGGCCCATAACCGATGTCACTGGTCCAGTTGTGACCTGGGCTCTGATTGTCATCAGCTCCCTCCTTCTTCCCCAAGATTAGCAGGGGGGGGAGGCAGGTAGCTTTGAAGGGTGTTACCAAGACAACATGGCTTACGAAGCCCTTGAAAATCCCTGTCCCTTCCCCTCCCCGTCCTGTTTATTCCCCTAGAACTTTCTTATCCCTTTGCTCTTGTCCTGGCTGTTCTTATTTCTAGAAGGTTCTTCCCCTTTCCACTCCCCCACTTGCCGTCACCTTTGCCAGGCTAACTTCCCCCTGTGTGTCCCTGCTCAGCCGAGACCCCAGTTCTCCCAGAGAGCCCATGTTCTTCCGCTCCCCATGTTGACAGCAGGGAGTACCTTTGCACGTTCCATGAACCTACCTCCTTACTTCTGTCTCTGAATCTGCTCCAGCTCGTTAGGAGTGGCTGCTGTCTCATGTACCACTTACCTGTAACCTGGCACACTTCTGTTTGCATACAGAAGGCCCTCAAGTAGCCGTTGAATGAATGGAGTGAATGAACGAATGAATTCCTGAGTCCTCTTGCATACTCTAGGGGGATGGTTTGTCATTATTTGGAACATTATTTGGAGATCAGCATGAACACACTTTAACATCTTGACGGGGCTCACAACATGAAAAAGAGTTCAATTTCCCCAAGTTTACTGGCAAAATTCCTAGGACCTCAGGACTCAGGGTGAAAGGACTTTTTGTTTTCCACTGAGATTCTGCACAGCATCACAAGATGGGACCCTGATTGACAGATACGTGGCCCTCCTTGGGCATGCTGGTTACAAATAGGATTATTGCTCTCTGCATGCAAGTGTGTCCTGAGTCCCAAATCTGTGGGCACTCGTGGTTACATGAAGTTGGTATTTATATAGCTGATGGTACATATAGAGCTGGTATGTGTGTGTAGCCCATATAGCTGATGGGCACAAAGTCGTGCTAGCCAACACCTATGGGAGTGAGGCTGCCAGGGACTGGATTCTAGTTTACAGATGTGGTGACCTCCCCTGGATTCTGGTTTATAGGATTCTGCTTTACAGGCATTGTTACCTCCCCTGAGGTCCTGAGAGGTAGGGCATGAGCCTCCACTGGGCTTTCATCCAAGTGAGGAGAGCAGAAAGCTCCCGGCTACATTGCCCCCTTGTGGGAGGCCAGGCTCAGGCATGGGGTGGCGGAGTGAGGCCGGAATCTGTCCTCCAAGCTCTTCAATGGGAGAAAAAAATGTCAAGAGCAAGCTGTTGTTTCATTTCATTTTAAGATGGATTCCCCCAAATTTCAGGAGCTTCTTTGAGAAGTCTCCTGTGCCTATGAACGGCAAAGGTGCTGACACTCATTTTCTCATATTTTGCATTTGTTTCATTTGAAAACCCCACTGAATACACTTGGGAATTAGAGACCCCCCCCCCACCCGCTCCCCAGCCCCATTGCTCTAAATCCTCATAAAAGCAACACTGCTAATGCCTTGACTTCTATTTTTAACAAGTAGATATTTTAGCATAACTGTAATTAGAGAGGTATAATTTCTTATCTTCCTTTTTACTTTTCATGTTATCAGGACATAATTTTAAAAGCCATAATTTTAAAAATGGTTCATTTTTTCACGATAAACTTAGTGCACACTTATATTAAACAGTGATTAAGGGGAAAAGAGCAAAATTTAAAAGAGTCCTGCAAACACAAAATGCCTAATTTTGTGATGTTTTCTTTCAGGTGTTTCTAGGGCATCGAATTTAAAAAATACAGCAGTAATTAAGCTCTAGATGCAGTGCTGTGTCATTGTTTTCTCTTTTAAATTAACCTCAAAAATGTTTGTTGCTGTAATGCAATAATTATCACTTGGTATACACAGACATAATTTTTAATGGCTATGTAATGTTCTATCGACTAAACTCTGGGCAGTTGTGGACAATCTGTTATCATCTACATAACTACAATGAATATCTCATATTAGGATGATTCCATTATATTGTATTCAATTTAAAATTATTATGACTATTATATTTTGCATTTGTTCCCCCAATTCTAAGGCATCAGCTCTTTTTCAGGAGATGGGATTACTGCCCTTTGAAATAAACCTGGGCTGGAGTCAGCGGGTGTTACAGCCTTCTTAAATCTGAGGGCATTTACATTGAAAGGCTATGGCTGTGGGATCTAATCTGCCAGGCATATATGATTATGTGCCCAGTGGAGACAGCTGCTTCTCTGTAAAGGACAGAGCCTAGCTTATAGTTCCACCAGCAACAGAGGGCAACAGTGGAGACTCAGTACTGTACTTCCTGCACTATGGAGACTTAATATTCCCCAGCTCAACACCTTGAGGTTAATAAAGCCAGGATCCATTTTCAAAATATTTAAAAAACTTTTAGGAGCACACTGGAATATAAATAAACAAAAAATGGTGAGTATATGGACATATCCACCTTGCTAAATCTGAGGATATGTAGCTTTAACATGCTCACTCACTTGGTCATTTATGCCTGTATTTTTAGTCATTGCACCCTCCTGTGTTTCTTAATCTCCCCTTTTCCATTCAAATCCACGTGCTTATCTCTAAAAGCCAGGAGTTACTTTGTGTAACTGGAAAAGGTCAATGGCTTAGAAGAGCTGCTGCTTCTGGAACTGGAGCCTAGGAAGAAAGGGGTGGTTTTAAGGAGGGTAATCTTTTATTGTCAATTAAATCTGGCAAATAGAGAAATCCCCAAATTCCTCTTTAGTATCAACTCCTTAGGGCTTCCCAGGTGGCACTAGTGGTAAAGAACCCACGTGCTGTTGCTGGTAGACGCGGGTTTGGTCCTTGGGTCAGGAAGATGCCCTAGAGGAGGACATGGCAACCCACAGCAGTACTCTTGCCTGGAGAATCCCATGGACAGAGGAGCCTGGCAAGCTACAGTCCATGGGGTTGCAGAGTCAGATAAGACTGAAGCAACTGAGCACGCACACACGATTCCTTTAAGCAATCTGCATTGTACATTTTAGATTTTAACATGTACATCCTTCAAGTAATCTCTGTTGTACATTGTAGGTTTTAACATGTACATTATAATTAAAAATCATGCTGGACTAACATCCTGTTTTCCTGTTCTTATAATATTTAATCTTTTATTTTCCACTTAAGTCTGGAGACCAATACTACTCAAAATGTGATCCCTGGACAGCTGCATCAGTATCACCCGGGAACTTGTTAAAAAGGCAAATTATGGGTGCTACCCAGATCTACTGACTCAGAAGCTCTGGAGGTGGGGCCTATTCATTTGTGGTTTAACAACCCTCCAGGTGATCCTGAGGCACCCAGTTTGAGAACGGGTGCTCTAGATTATTTTACTAGGTATCTCCAATGTGGTAGACATTCTTTAGACCAGTGGTCCCCAACCTTTTTGGCAACAGGGACTGGTTTTATGGAAGACAGTTTTTCCACGGACCAGGTTAGGGGGATGGTTTTAGGATAAGTTAAGGGCATTACATTTATTGTGCATTTTATTTCTATTATTATTTCTATTTCTATATTATTTTATTTCTATTATTTCATTTATTTCTATTATTTTATTTCTATTTATTTCTATTATTATTATTATTTCTATTATTTATTTCTATTATTTCTATTATATCAGATCATCAATCATTAGACTCTGGAAGTTGCGGACCCCTGCTTTAGACCTTGCTAACCAAACTGTGGCCCTTAGATCAGTGGCATAGGCATAACCTGGGAGCTTACTAGGAAGGACAGATCCTCAGATTCTACCCCAGCTATGCTGCATGCAAATTAGGATTTTAAGAGCAAATATGAATCACCAAACTCCTGTTAAAACGCATATTCCAATGAGGTAGGTATGAAGTAATGGGTGAGAGTCTGCCTTGCTGGTGAGCTTTAGGTCTTGAGGGTGCTATTGGTTTGTGGACCAGGCTGAAAAGGCTCTACTGGACATTTTTAAATACCTTTGAAGAGTACCTAATGAGCTTTTAAAAAAATACATATACCAGGTACTTTATATAAGGATAAGTTATTCACTAGCAATAGCTTCCTTTTGTAGATGAGAAAAAATGAGGTCAAGAGAGGTGACTACACATGGACATCACCAGATGGCCAACACCGAAATCAGATTGATTACATTCTTTGCAGCCAAAGATGGAGAAGCTCTATAGAGTCAGCAAAAACAAGACCAGGAGCTGACTGTGGCTCAGATCATAAACTTCTTATTGCCAAATTCAGACTTAAATTGAAGAAAGTGGGGAAAACTGCTAGACCATTTAGGTATGACCTAAATCAAATCCCTTAAGATTATTCAGGGGAAGTGAGAAATAGATTGAAGGGATTAGATCTGATAGACAGAGTGCCTGAAGAACTATAGATGGAGGTTCATGATGTTGTACAGGAGGCAGGGATCAAGACCATCCCCAAGAAAAAGAAATGCAAAAAGGCACAATGGTTGTCTGAGGAGGCCTTACAAATAGCTGAGAAAAGAAGAGAAGTGAAAGGTAAAGGATAAAAGGAAAGATATACCCATTTGAATGCAGAGTTCCAAAGAATCGCAAGGAGAGATAAGAAAGCCTTTCTCAGTAATCAGTGCAAAGAAATAGAGGAAAGCAATAGAATGGGAAAGACTAGAGATTTCTTCAAGAAAATTAGAGATACCAAGGGAATATTTCATGCAAAGATGGGCTCAATAAAGGACAGAAATCACATGGACCTAAAAGAAGCAGAAGATATTGAGAAGAGGTGGCAAGAATACACAGAAGAACTGTACAAAAAAGATCTTCATGACCCAGATAATTACGATGGTGTTATCACTCACCTAGAGCCAGACATCCTGGAACATGAAGTCAAGTGCGCCTTGGGAAGCATCACTACGAACAAAGCTAGTGGAGGTGATGGAATTCCAGTTGAGCTATTTCAAATGCTAAAAGTTGATGCTGTGAAAGTGCTGCACTCAATATGCCAGCAAATTTGGAAAACTCAGCAGTGGCCACAGGACTGGAAAGGTCAGTTTTCATTCCAATCCCAAAGAAAGGCAATGCCAAAGAATGCTCAAACTACCACACAGTTGCCCTCATCTCACATGCTAGCAAAATAATGCTCAAAATTCTCCAAGTCAGGCTTCAACAGTATGTTTGTTAACTGTGAACTTCCAGATGTTCAAGCTGGTTTTAGGAAAGGCAGAGGAACCAGAGATCAAATTGCCAACATCCACTGGATCATCGAAAAAGCAAGAGAGTTCCAGAAATACATCTACTTCTGCTTTATTGACTGTGCCAAAGCCTTTGACTGTGTGGACCACAACAAACTGGAAAATTCTGAAAGAGATGGGAATACCAGACCACCTTCCCTGCCTCCTGAGAAATCTGTATGCAGGTCAGGAGGCAACAGTTAGAACTGGACATGGAACAACATACTAGTTCCAAATAGGGAAAGGAGTATGTCAAGGTTGTATATAGTCACTCTCCTTATTTAACTTATATACAGAATACATCATGAGAAATGCTGGACTGGATGAAGCACAAGCTGGAATCAAGATTTTCAGAAGAAATATCAATAACCTCAGATATGTAGATGACACCACCCTTATGGCAGAAAGCGAAGAAGAACTAAAGAGCCTCTTGATGAAAGTGAGAGAGCAGAGTGAAAAAGTTGGCTTAAAACTCACCATTCAGAAAACTAAGAGCATGGCATCTGGTCCCATCACTTCATGGCAAATAGATGGGGAAATGGAGGAAATAGTGACAGACTTGGTTGTTTTCTATTCCAAAATCACTGCAGATGGTGACTGCAGCCAGAGACATTACTTTGCCAACAAAGGTCTGTCTAGTCAAAGCTATGGTTTTTTCAGTAGCCATGTATGGATGTGGGAATATAAAGAGGGCTGAGCACCATAGAATTGATGCTTTTGAACTGTGGTGTTGGAGAAGACTCTTGAGAGTCTCTTGGACTGCAAAGAGATTCAACCAGTCAATCCTAAAGGAAATAAGCCCTGAATATTCATTGGAAGGACTAATGCTGAAGGGGAAACTCCAATACTTTGGCCACCTGATGTGAAGAACTGACTCACTGGGAAAGACCCTGATGCTGGGAAAGATTGAAGGCAGGAGGAGATGGGGATGACAGAGGATGAGATGGTTGGATGGCATCACCAGCTCAATGGACATGAATTTGAGTAAACTCCAGGAGTTGGTGATGGACAGGGAGGCCTGGCTTGCTGCAGTCCATGGGGTTGCAAAGAGTCGGACACAACTGAGTAACTGAACTACTAACCACCACTAAGAGAGGTGAAGTGACTTGCTCAGGGTTGCATGGCTAGTTCCTGTAGAAGCCAATTAAAAGATATGTGACTCTTCACCTGCCTCTACTTCATGGTTTTCAGGGTTGAATAACTCTAAACACCCTCAGAAGTAGTAGTAATAATGAAGCAAGCACAAATCCAATTTCCTGGCGCCATCACCTTCTAGTCTGTTAACATAACTAGCATTTGTATCTCTACCTCTCTTTTTTGACTGTACCGATTTTTATGTTGATCATATGTTTAAATTATGGCGACACAGGATGTTGTTATTGATGCTTACAGGTAACACTGGTAACAAATCTCACATCTCGTATCATTCCTCCCAAAGACTGAGATGTTTTAGCTCTGTTTTTTGAGCTTCGGTAACATTTTTCATACAATTACCACTTTTTTTCTTAAACGTGTGAATCTAAAACTATTAGCTGCCTTATGGGACTTCACCTTGACTGTGAAATTCTTCCAGAAGGCTACATTTGCAGCCTCACCCAGTGCTAATAACTTCCCATGTTACACCCCTCGAGGGGTAACAAATATGCTTGAAACTGCTAACGGACCTGGCATCTTTAATCTGAATCAGCTGCTCTGTTTTTATATCCTGGAAGGACAGAGTATCATTTTCTAAAGCAGGTGAGTGGAAGAAAAGGGAAGGGAATATGGTTTGAGCTGTTTCTTGGTGTCTCACTTTGGAGGTAGCCTAATATGCATGTTTTTTAAGTCTTCTCTTCCCTGTGAACCAGGCTTTGTGTGGAGCCCAAAGTCAGGAATCGTGAACGAGTTGGGAGATGAGCTGGAGGCAAAGGCAAAGTCTTCAAAGACCCACCTCATGGCTGCTTTCTGTCCTGCTCTCTCAGCGGACGCTCATTTTCTGAAAGGAATAGGTTTCATTCCGCCCTTGTTACTGACGTGTCAGTCAAGCTGCACAAGAATCTGAAGCTATTACCAAGGGAGGGGAGAAGAAAAAAGCCCCATTGCACTTTTAAATTACATTTCACATTAAACGATCTCATTACTTCCAAAGTAAGATGAAGTACAATGTAATTCTAGCACATGTCTCGGCAGACTCTTCCTTTCCAATAGGGTGTGTTGGCGCTTCAGGGATGATGGATAGGTGGAGAGGAAGAGACCCAGCTTGCTCCATGTAGTCAAGATCTCAGTCGGTACACAGTGATAAACAGATCACCTTACCAACTTCTGAGGCAGGTTGCTGCATTTATCCAGACTGATAGATTCACAAAACAACTAATTTAAAGATCAGGCTTAAGGGATGCAAAAGAGGATTCTGTCTGGCACACTTAGCATCAAAAGACCTGCTGCCTGTCTGTGAGAGAAGCCCCTTTCTTGGAGCCTGCTGCCCAGGGAAGGCGAGTCCTCCTCCAATGGGCACTGCACACCATGTGGCTATTCAGATTCCTGTAGTCTGTGCTTTAAAAAGAGGGTCCGTGCGACTTGTGGACATGGAATCCTGGGGTTACTCCTACAGGAATGTGCCTTTCCTAAGAATGGGTAATGACCTCTGTCCTAGAATTATACCAATTAATTACCACTCAACTCAATTTAAAATGGGCTGAGCGAGGCAGAAATTAACTATTTGCCTTTGTACTTTAATTTAGACACTTTTGGTTAGTCACACTGATTTCAACCAGATAAGGAAGCCACACACTAAAGACCCATTTCAGGGAAGCTGGAAAACTGTCGTGCTTCTTTACCCTTTTGATTTATAGTCTTCAAATTCAGCTGGATTATGAGTCACTAGGGCAGTGAACTACCGCACAATTGCACTCATCTCACACGCTAGTCAATTAATGCTCAAAATTCTCCAAGCCAGGCTTCAGCAGTACGTGAACTGTGAACTTCCAGATGTTCAAGTTGGTTTTAGAAAAGGCAGAGGAACCAGAGATCAAATTGCCAACATCTGCTGGATCATCGAAAAAGCAAGACAGTTGCAGAAAAACATTTCTCCATAAAAAAATTTTATGGAGAAAGGAAGGTGGGCTGATCCTATAGGATCAAATCTGCATTCATATGGGCTTGTTTTTTCTGAGTATGCATTTAGTTGGGGAGTCAGAACGCGATAATAACAAGTAGTGTAGCTAGTGTAAGATTGGTTAGGAGGGCTAATATTAGGTTTATTATTCTTTTTCGGATTAGACCAAAACTAACTGATTGGAAGTCAGCTGTACTGATTAATACTAAAAGAATATGAGCCTCATCAATGGATAGATACATAGAGGAAAAGTCATACTACATCTACGAAGTGTCAGTATCAGGCGGCAGCTTCAAAGCCTGCTTTATTGACTATGCCAAAGCCTTTGACTGTGTGGATCACAATAAAGTGTGGAAAATTCTGAAAGAGATGGGAATACCAGACCACCTGACCTGCCTCTTGAGAAACCTGTATGCAGGTCAGGAAGCAACAGTTAGAACTGGACATGGAACAACAGACTGGTTCCAAATAGGAAAAGGAGTACGTCAAGGCTGTATATTGTCACCCTGCTTATTTAACTTATATGCAGAGTACATCATGAGAAATGCTGGGCTGGATGAAGCACAAGCTGGAATCAAGATTGCCGGGAGAAATATGAATAACCTCATATATGCAGATGACACCACCCTTATGGCGGAAAGTGAAGAGGAACTCAAAAGCCTCTTGATGAAAGTGAAAGAGGAGAGTGAAAAAGTTGGCTTAAAGCTCAACATTCAGAAAACGAAGATCATGGCATCTGGTCCCATCACTTCATGGGAAATAGATGGGGAAACAGTGTCAGACTTTATTTTTTGGGGGCTCCAAAATCACTGCAGATGGTGATTTCAGGCATAAAATTAAAAGAGCTTACTCCTTGGAAGGAAAGTTATGACTGACCTAGATAGCATATTCAAAAGCAGAGACATTACTTTGCCAACAAAGGTCCATCTAGTCAAGGCTGTGGCTTTTCCAGTGGTCATGTATGGATGTGAGAGTTGGACTGTGAAGAAAACTGAGCGCCGAAGAATTGATGCTTTTGAACTGTGGTGTTGGAGAAGACTCTTGAGAGTCCCTTGGACTGCAAGGAGATCCAACCAGTCCATCCTAAAGGAGATCAGTCCTGGGTGTTCTTTGGAAGGAATGATGCTAAAGCTGAAACTCCAGTACTTTGGCCACCTCATGCGAAGAGTTGACTCATTGGAAAAAACTCTGATGCTGGGAGGGATTGGGGGCAGGAGGAGAAAGAGACGACAGAGGATGAGATGGCTGGATGGCATCACTGACTTGATGGACATTGAGTCTGAGTGAACTCCGGGAGTTGTTGATGGACAGGGAGGCCTGGCATGCTGCAAGTTATGGGATTGCAAAGAGTCGGACACGACTGAGTGATTGAATTGAACTGAGGGCAGTGATCTTAAGTCTTTTTGTTTCTCTGCAGTCCTGCACACACACACACACACACACACACACACACACACACACACTGCTATATCCCTAGTAAGTTCTCACGATTCTTTGCTTATGTATTTTAATTATTTTTATCCCTAGTAAGTTCTTGAGATTCTTTGCTTATTGATTTTAGTTATTTTTAGCTGTGCTGGGTCTTGGTTGCTGAGCGTGCACTTTCCCTAGTTGGGGAATCGGGGGGCTCTAGTTGCATGCCTTATTGCAGAGCATGGGGTTTAGGGCGTGCAGGCTCCAGTGGTTGTGGTGCATGGGCTTAGCTGCCCAGGAGCATTTGGAATCTTAGCTGCCCAGGAGCATTTGGAATCTTCCTGGACCAGGGATTGAACCCATGCCCATCGGCAGGTGGACTCTTAACCACCGGACCACCAGGGAAGTTCAAGATTCATTATTTAAATCTTCATAGAGAGGTCTGGCCATGTTAAACATTTATTCAACAGTCCTCAGTGGCCTCTCATGGTCTAAAGAACAAAGACCTGTCTCCTTAACACACCATCCTAACTCTCTGCTCTTACCTCAGTCCAGTTTTTGTCACCTGCTCTCTTCCTGTGTGAATGAGTGAAACCAAAGGAGCAAAGTCCAAAATCCCTGTAATGTTTTCTCATGATCAGTTCAGTCAGTTGCTCAGTCGTTTCTGGCTCTTTGCGACGCCATGGACTGCAGGATGTCAGGCCTCCCTGTCCATCACCAACTCCCGGAGCTTGCTCAAACTCTTGTCCAATAAGTTGGTGATGCCATCCAACCATCTCATTACATTTCCCTCTAAAGAGAATGTTCATTCATCTATCAAAATCCTACTCACTTTTCAAGGCCCCTTCTGATTGCTGCCTTCTGCCCGAAGCCTTTCCATAACCCCCAAACCAGAGTTCCTGTCCCCTTTACTTGTTTTCTCTGGAGGACTCTGTTTCACAATGGTTAACATGTATGCTTGCACTCAGGAAAGTAGTCCCTACTCAGTTTGCCTACTTTCCTTTCACAAATTTGTTCTTGATATCTTCAGAGCAGGTACTCTGAAGTGGTTCTCTGATACCTTTAGAACAGCTAAGTCAGCAGTCTGATTTGTACTGGAGCACCCCACTCCAGTACTCTTGCATGGAAAATCCCATGGACGGAGGAGCCTGGTGGGCTGCAGTCCATGGGGTCGTGAAGAGTCGGACACAACTGAGCGACTTCACTTTCACTTTTCACTTTCCTGCATTGGAGGAGGAAATGGCAACCCACTCCAGTGTTCTTGCCTGGAGAATCCCAGGGAGGGGGGAGCCTCGTGGGCTGCCATCTATGGGGTCGCACAGAGTTGGACACGATTGAAGCGACTTAGCAGCAGCAGCAGCAGCAGCAGCAGAGAAGTAATCTGGGCCAGGATGGAAACATGGGTCTTATCTGAGGCAGAGAGGGTTTCTTCAGGGCCGTCTGTGTGAAGGGCTCCTGGAAGTTGCAGGGTACTCAAGAGTATAGCAATAGAGTTTATTTTGCTTGTTTTACAGTTTTTATGAAGTTTATTATGCAAAAGTATAAGTTATGAAACATAATCATCAAGTAGGCACTCAGTCTACTCCCCAACTTAAGAAATAGAGCATTGCAGAATGTATTCAGACTCTCCAATACTCCGCTCCAGTTCCATGTCCCCACCTGTCCCACTGACGAGCGTAACCACGAGTATTCTAAAATTTTCATCCTTCCACTGCTTTCATTATAATTTTGTCAAATATGGATGTATTTCAATAGTATCTTTATTTCATTTTTCTTGTCTTATAAATGGTGTCCTACTATTTGCATTCTTCTGTAACTTTTCAACTCAAATTATATTTCAAAGGTTCATCCAAGTTTATAGTGTAGTTTTTTCCCCAAAGATTTCTTTTTTAGAAATTTTATATTGGAGAATACTTGATTTATAATGTTGTGTTAGTTTCAGGTGTGCAGCAAAGTGATTTAGTTATGCATTTACATATGCATACATATTTTCATATTATTTTCCCATATAGGTCATTAGAGTATTGAGTGGAGTTCCTCTGTTTATACAGTAGGTCCTTAGTAGTTATCTATTTTATATATAGCAGTATGTATGTATGAATCCCAGTATTCCAGTTTATGCCTCCTGCCCCTACCCTTTTGGTGACCATAAATTTGTTTTTGAAGTCTGTCTTTTTCTTTTTTGTGAATAAGTTCACTTGTCGAAATTCTTTTTAAAGATTCCACATATAAATGATACCCTATATTTATCTTTGTCTGATTTTGTTTCGTATGATAATCTCTAGATTCATCCATGTTGCTAGAAATGGCATTATTTAATTCACTTTTATGGCAATAGCAATAAAAACTACCCAAACACTATTTTTAGCAATAGAAACTATCCAAAATGAAAAAGAGAAAGAAGACAAAAAATAATGAAGCATCAGTGAGCTGTGGGACAGTGTCAAGTGGCCTAAATGCATGTAGCTCAAATACCAGAAAAGAGGAGAGAGAAAAATATTTGAAGCCATGTCTGAAGTTTTTTTCCAAAATTAACAAAGACTAGAAACAGACCAAATAAAGTCCAAGGAGGTCAAACAGAGAAAATATGAAGAAAACACCACAGCATATCACAATCAGATGTAAAAATGTCAAATATTAGTCATAATATCTTAAAAGCACCCAAGGTCAAAAGCGATCATACACAAATTAACAAACAAGAATAATGACAGCAACAAGGAGAGCCACAATATAGTGGAGTAACATAGTATTTTAAAATATTAAAGAAAAAATACACAAAGAACTCTATAGCATTTCTTTTCAGACATAAAAACTGAAAATACTCATTGTCAGTAGACCAGCACTCCAAAAATATTAAATAAAATTCTTTGGGCGTAAGGAAAATGTTACCAGATGGATATTTGTGGCTACACAAGTAAGTGCTGCTGCTGCTGCGTCGCTTCAGTCGTGCCCGACTCTGTGCGACCCCATAGACGGCAGCCCACCAGGCTCCCCCGTCCCTGGGACTCTCCAGGCAAGAACACTGGAGTGGGTTGCCATTTCCTTCTCCAATGCAGGAAAGTGAAAAGGGAAAGTGAAGTCGCTCAGTCGCGTCCGACTCTAGCGACCCCATGGACTGCAGCCTACCAGGCTCCTCCGTCCATGGGATTTTCCAGGCAAGAGTACTGGAGTGGGGTGCCATTGCCTTCTCCACGAGTAAGTGCAGAGGACTGAAAATGGTAAATACACAGAAAAAGGCAAAATACTTTCTTCCTAACCTTAAAATTTCTAAAAATTATAATTGACTCTCTTAAAAAAAAATTGGGCTTTCCAAATGGTGCAGTGGTAAAGAATCTGCATGCCGATGCAGAAGGCACGAGATATGTGTTCCATCCCTGAGTTGGGAAGATTCCCTTGGAGAAGGAAACAGCAACCCACTTCAGTATGCTTGCCTGGACAACCCCATGGAGAGAGGAGCCTGGCAGGCTCTATAGTCCATGGGGTGGTAAAGAATCAGACATGACTGAGCACATACACTGATCAGTATATGAAATTTAGAATACTTAGAATATTCTGATTTAGAATTTAGAATATTTCAACATCGATCTTTCACGCCCAGCTGGGGTATTGTCCAGATATTTGGTTTCATCTTGTTAGCATTTCAAACTCCATCAGTGTTTGTTTAGATATCATGTTAACTGTTTTCTTTACATTTCCAACTTTTCATTATGCAAGTACTTAAAATGCACAGTGGTTGAAAGTACAGCACAAAAAGTAGTATATATACACTTTGTAATAAATTTTATTTTTTTACTGAACCATCTAAAAGTAAGCCACATACATCATGACAGACTTTATTCTATAGAACCACAGTATCATTAGTACACTTGAACAACAACAAAAAAAACCAGTAACTATAATCCCATAATATCTAATATTTGGTACATTTTCAAAATTCCTCAATTGCTCCCCAAATATCTTAATAGCTTATATTTCCCCTTGACTTTGTTGTTGTTCAGTCACTCAGTCACATCTGATTCTTTGTGACCCCATGGACTGCAACATGCCAGGCTTCCCTGTCCTTCATTATCTCCTGGGGTTTGCTCAAACTCACCCCTGAGTTTAATGTCTTATTAATATAATCAGGTTCACATTATACTTGGTTGTTAAATCTTGTTAGCTTCTTTTAACTTAAAGCTGTCTTTTCCTTTATGAATCGACTTTTTAAAATCTACTTGTCTTATAAAATGTCTCATTTTCTGGATTTGTCTGGTGTCTTTTTCTTGGTGTCAGAGATGCTAAATGTAATTATATGATTAAGGTTCAGCCTCATTCTTAAAAGATTTTCTTTTCTTTAGCAGTTACACAATGGAAGATATAATGCCCCTCCCCTGCCTCCACACTTTGAAAACAGTATTCAAATGCTTGCTTGCTCCTTTTGTAGCTGTTGAGGTCTGGCATGTCTCTCTCTCTATCTTTTCTTTCCCCCTTTTAAAGATTCTGCTTTTAAGAAACTCCAGCTGATTTTAAGATCTTCTCCTTTTCTTTAGTGTTCTGCAGGAGTAGGCAATGGCACCCCACTCCAGTACTCTTGCATGGAAAATCCCATGGAGGGAGGAGCCTGGTAGGCTGCAGTCCATGGGGCCGCTAAGAGTCAGACACGACTGAGTGACTTCACTTTCACGCATTGGAGAAGGAAATGGCAACCCACTCCAGTGTTCTTGCCTGGAGAATCCCAGGGATGGGGCAGCCTGGTGGGCTGCCGTCAATGGGGTCGCACAGAATTGGACACGACTGAAGCAACTTAGCAGCAGCAGCAGTTTGACTATATTGTATCTAGGTGTGGAGTTCTGTTTGTTTATCCTACATTTGGTTTCCTGAGTCTTATCCTTTTTTTCTCTTTTAGGAAATTTAAACTGTTATCCCTTCAAATATTGCCTGTCCATTCTTTGTCTTAGCTTCCTCTGAATTCTCATTTGTTGTTCGCTGGGCCTTTTAACTGAGTCTTTCTTGCCTTATAATCTCGTATTTCCCCACCCTTAATTAGACGCTTCCTGAAACATTTAAGGGTGAAACCGTTGAAGTTTACCTTTAGATGCTTCAGCAAAAATAGAGGCATACAAGCTTACATACGCACATGCTAGATTTTGGTTTGGTGCTAGTTCCAGCCATTCTATACTTAAAAGTTTTCATGATAACAAGTTGGAAATATAAAGAATGAGGATGAAATAGGATGCTTTTAAATTTTAAGAAGCAATTTTGAAATAGAATTCTTCATTAAAGAAATATCCAAAAATATTATGCCTGATGTCTAAAAAGCAGTCCCCAAGTGTACAGATCAACCTATCAGTTCACAAATAATTTCTTCATCTTACTTTTTTATGCTCTTAAACTTTTCTACAGTATTTTAAAACCTAAATTAAAGTGAAAGTCACTCAGTCGTGTCTGACTCTTTGCGACCTCACGGACTGTAGGCCGCCAAGCTCCTCTGTCCATGGAATTCTCCGGGCATTGGAGTGGGTTGCCACTCCGTTCTCCAGAAGATCTTCCTGATCCAGGGCTCGAACCCAATTCTCCTGAATTGCAGGTGGATTCTTTACTGTCTGAGCCACCACACTTTATTCTGAGAAATTCCACTTTTTTCAAAACGGCTTATCAATTTTGATAGGCTTTTACTCATTTCTTAATTCTCTTTTGATTCTTCATATACATTTGACATATTTAATTAGACCACATCTGCTAAGTATATAGTTAAATGATAATTCTTTTCCAAAAAGAATCATCAGACATAAGGGGGCAACAGAGGATGAGATGGTTGGATGACATCACTTTTGAGCAGCTCTGGGAGATAGTGAAGAACAGGGAAACCTGGTGTACTACAGTCCAAGGGGTTACAAAGAGTCAGACACAACTGAACAACCGAACAACAACTGATAATTCTAGCATCTGAAGCTTTTGTAAACATGGCTTGTCATTGTAGTTTTTCCTTTCTGCTTTCTCTAATCAGGATAATTTTTCATGTGTTTGGTATGTTTTTGTTTGTTTGTTTGGAAACTTATACTTTGGGAGGATACTTTCTGCAGTTTTTCTGCAACTTGGGTTGCGTTTCTTCAAGGAGGGTTTGTTTGTTTCTCCAGGGACCTGGATTCACTCAGATGCAGGTCAATGTTAAACAAATGTTAAATAGAACTTCGAGAGGTCTTAAGCCCCAAATGAGTTGTATGACTTCTGTCTAGGCTAGTTTATGATTATAGAAGTTTTAGAAAGGCTGTTTTCAAATTTATATTTTATTTTTTACTTTGTAACTAGAACCTGGATTTAGCAAGGGAAGGATCCACAGACACTTTGATAACAACGACGATGGTCACTTTGGATGCCCAGGTGGTGCCAATAGTAAAGATTACATTTCCTTCCAATGCAGGAAATGTAAGAGATACCGGTTCAATCCCTGGGTTGGGAAGAGCCGCAGGAGAAGGGAATGGCTACCCACCCCATTATTCTTGCCTGAAGAATTCCAATGAGAGAAGAGCCTGGTGGGCTAGAAAAGAGTTGGGAATGACTGAGTGACTATCACTTTCATTTTCTATGCTCACTTCTCTCCTTAGCCTCTGCTTTCTTTTCAACTCCTTTTTCAATCATTACCTCAAGAGATTTCTCTTTATTTTAAAATGATTGTCCATTCATTTAAAAGTGTGTATGTGCATGCACATGTGTAATGTAAAATTATTACCTACTTTGTGATCAGAGAATTTCAGAATCACTGTCATATCATTGGGGATAGTAGTGTTCTGCTAAGACTTGTGTTATGCTTTGTCCTTGGGCCCATAGTGTGTTCTTATGTTGTTGTTGTTCGGTCACTAAATCATGTCTTGGTCTTTGCAGTGCCATGAACTGCATCACGCTAGGCTTCCCTGTCCTTCACTATTACCTGGAATTTGCTCAAACTCATGTCCATTGAGTCCAATGATGCTGTCTAACCATCTCATCCTTTGTTGTCCCCTTCTCCTTTTGCCTTCAATCTTTCCCAGTTTCAGCATCAGTCCTTCTAATGAATATTCATGGTTGATTTCCTTTAGGAGTGACTGGTTTGATCTTCTTGCCAGTCCAAGAGACTCTCAAGAATCTTCTCTAATACCACAATTTGAAAGCATCAACTCTTCAGTGCTCAGCCTTCTTTATGGTCCAAGTCTCATATCCATACATGGCTTCTGGAAAAATCATACTTTTGACTACATGACAAAGTAAGCATACTTTGTCAGTAAAGTGATGTCTCTGCTTTTGAATACACTGTCTAGCTTTGTCATAGCTTTCCTTCCGAGGGACTATCATCTTTTAATTCATGGCTGCAGTCACCATCCACAGTGATTTTGGAGCCCCCCAAAATAAAGACTCACTGTTTCCATGTTTTCTCCTTCCATTTGCCATGAAGTGATGGGACTGGATGCTCTGATCTTAGTTTATTGAATGTTGAGCTTTAAGCCAGCTTTTTCACTCCCCTCTTTCACCCTCATCAAGAGGCTCTTTAGTTCCTCTTCACTTTCTGCCATTAGAGTGGTATCATCTGCATATTTAAGGTTGTTGATATTTCTCCTGGCAATCTTGATTCCATCTTGAGAGTGTTTTAGTCTGGCATTTCACATAATCTACTGTGCATATAAGGTAACTAAGCAGGGTGACAGTGTACAGCCTTGTCGTACTCTTTTCTCAATTTTGAACCAGCCCATTGTCCCATGTCCACTTTTAACTGTTGCTCCTTGACCTACATGCAGGTTTCTCAGGAGGCAGGTAAGGTGGTCTAGTATTTCCATCTCTTTAATAATTTTCCACAGTTTGTTGTGATCCCCACAGTCAAAAGCTTTCATGTAGTAAAGAAGCAAAAGTAGATGTTTTTCTGGAATTCCCTTGCTTTCTCTATGATCCAATAAATGTTTCTAATTTGATTTCTGGCTCCTCTGCCTTTTCTGAACCCAGCTTGTACCTCTGGAAGTTCTCAGTCCACAAACTGCTAAGGCCTAACTTAAAGGATTTTGAACATAACCTTACTAGTATGCGAAATGAATGCAATTGTATAGCAGTTTGAACATTCTTTGGCATTGCCTTTCTTTGGGATTGGAATGAATATTGTCCTTTTCCAGTCCTGTGGCCACTGCTGAGTTTTCCAAGTTTGCTGACATATTGAGTGCAGCACTTTAATAGCATCATCTTATAGGATTTGAAATAGCTCAGCTGGAATTCCATTACCTCCACTAGCTTTGTTTGTTGTGATGTTTCCTAAGGCCCAGTTGACTTTGCACTCCAGGATGTATGGCTGTAGGTGAGTGATCACATCACTGTGGTTTTCTGAGTCATTAAGATCTGTTTTGTATAGTTCTTCTGTGTATTCTTGTCGCCTCTTCTTAATATCTTCTGCTTCTGTTAGGTCCATACCATTTCTGTCCTTTATTGTGCCGTCTTTGCATGAAATGTTGCCTGGCTATCTCTAGTTTTCTTGAAGAGATCTCCAGTCTTTCTCATTCTATTGTTTTCCCTTACTTCTTTGCATTTAAGAAGGCCTTCATGTCTCTTCTTGCTATTTGTAAAGCCTCCTTGACAACAACTTTGCCTTCTTGCATTTCTTTTTTGGTGGGATGATTTTGGTCACATCCTTCTTCAGGCACTCTGTCTACCATATCTAACTTCTTGAATATATTTGTCTTCCCCTTTATAATCATAAAGGATTTGATTTAGGTGATAGCTGAATGGCCTAGTGGTTTTCCCTACTTTCTTCAGTTTAAGCCTCAATTTTGTGTTAAGGAACTCATGATCTGAGCCACAGTCAGCTCCTACTCTTGTTTTTGCTGACTGTATAGAGCTTCTTCACCTTTGGATGTGAAGGATATAATCAATCTGCTTTTGATATTGACCATTTGGTGATGTTCATGTGTAGAGTTGGCTCTTGTGTTGTTGCCAAAGGGTCTTTGCTATGGCGAGTGAGTTCTCTTGACAAAACTGTATTAGCCTTTGCCCTGCTTCATTTTGCACTCCAAGGCCAAACTCGCCTGTTACTCCAGGTACCTCTTGACTACCTACTTTTGCCTTCCAATCCCCTATGATGAAAAGGACATCTTATTCTGATGTTAGTTCTAGATAGCCTTGTTGTGGTGAGGTGGCCTGCATAACTCAATGAAGATATGAACCATGCCGTGCAAGGCCACTCAAGATGGATGAGTCATTGTGAGTTCTGACAAAATGTAGTCCATGGGAGGAGGGAATGGCAAACCACTCTAGTATTCTAGCTGAGAGAACCCCATAAGCTTTATGTAAAGGCAAAAAGATATTTCACTGGAAGATGAGCCCTCCCATATCAGAAGGTGTCCAATATACTACTGGAGAAGAGTGGGGGGCAATTACTAATAGCTCCAGAAAGAAACAGGCCAAAGCAGAAATGACACTGTTGTGGATATGTCTGGTGGCAAAAGTAAGATCTGATGCTGTCAAGAACAATATTGCATAGGAACCTGGAATGTTAGGTCCATGAATCAAGATAAATTGCATATGGTCAAGCAGAAGATGGCAAGAGTGAACATCAACATCTTAGGAATCAATGAACTAAAATGGATGGGAAAAGGCAAATTTAATTCAGATGACCATTATATCTACTACTGTGGGCAAGAGCCCTTTAGAAGAAATAGAGTAGCCCTCATAGCCACCAAAAGAGTTGAAAATGCACTACTTGGGTGCAGTCTCAAAAATGACAGAATGATTTCAGTTCATTTCCAAGGCAAACCATTCAACATCAACCAAGTCTATGCCCCAACCACTGAAGTCAAAGAAACAAACTGACTGGCTCTATGAAGGCCTACCAGAGAAGGCAATGGCACCCCACTCCAGTACTCTTGCCTGGAAAATCCCATGGGCAGAGGAGCCTGGTAGGCTGCAGTCCATGGGGTCGCTAGAGTCGGACACGACTGAGTGACTTCACTTTCACTTTTCACTTTCATGCATTGGAGAAGGAAATGGCAACCCACTCCAGTGTTCTTGCCTGGAGAATCCCAGGGACAGGGGAGCCTGGTGGGCTGCCGTCTATGGGGTCACACAGAGTCAGACACGACTGAAGCGACTTAGCCGCAGCAGCATGAATGCCTACAACACTTTCTAGAACTAACACCAAAAAAGATGTCCTTTCATCACAAAGGATTGTGTTCTTATAGGACACACAATTAGAAGATTTTTTTTTGACTATCTCTTTTAATGCAGTGCTGCTATGCACTAATTTAACATATGGATGTTAGCCCAGATAATGGTGCCTTGTGTTTTCAGCCTGCTGTACTTGTCTAATCCCCCCAAAGGAATCAAGTTCGTGGGGACTTGGAATGCATTTCACTCATGACTTGTTTCCAGTGGTGTGCTGTTAAACAGGCTCCCTGAATGTAAAATGCCCTGATTTGAAGGTTGCAGGGTAAATACTCTGACCACAGCCAATTTCAAACTACCAGTGGTTTAACAACTGGATCAAAAAATTCCAGAAATTTTAAGTATCAGCTCTTGCCAGTTGACAGAGCTGCTTCCAGCATACTACTGCCACGGCTCTGCACACATATGTAACATAGAGGATGTTCAACAGATACTTGTTAAAGTGCAAAATGACCTTTTAGTAACTTGTGCAGTGCTAACGATAGTAATTCCTCTCATTTTTCAGATTTTCACAGTGGCTCCTCAAGTAAAATTGTCTCTCTAAACCTCCTGTCATTCTATTTTTCAAGTTCAGGCAATGCAATGACTAAATGCCTTTGTTTTTTAATGTCGTCTGTTAATTTCCTGTAAGTCTGTAAGATAAAATGACTAGAACAGGAATGATAGCTTCGGCATGAGGTGGAAAACAAAGTTTGTCATAAGTAAGTTTCAATGTATTTAGTGCCTCTATAGGTAATAAAAAATGAAGAGTTGGCTGCAATACCAAAAGCAAATTTTCTGTGTTGCAAAAATGGAAGAAAAGAAAAACCCCAGGTCAGAGTGAATTATTCACAAAGTGAAATAATTGGTTTTATGGCTATAATGTGCATAGCATTCCTAACTGATTTAATTGGCCCAGTTAAATTGACTATTGAGTAAAGGTATCCAGCAAATCCCTAAAAGCATGTAAGCTTAGAGAAGGCAGAACTGCTTCCAGCTTTAGTGATAAAATCAGGCTTCATGAAAGAAAGAACATATGAGTTGAGCCTCAAAAGATGTGCAAAATTTATCCATGCCAAGTTGGGAACAGTTCCAGAAATAGAGGCAACATATAAAAACCATGGCAACTGTCTGCCTTTCTCCAAATTTACATGCATACCTGAGGACTGTAAATGAGATAACAATTTATACATTCATGTGCATGAAGGTGTCTTAAGGATAGATAACTTCCTCTTAAAAAAGGTGGGAAGAATTAAACTATGAAAGTCTCTATTTGTCTTTTTAATTAAGGTTT
The DNA here is from genome assembly GCF_019923935.1 of Bubalus bubalis. Classification (NCBI taxonomy): domain Eukaryota; kingdom Metazoa; phylum Chordata; class Mammalia; order Artiodactyla; family Bovidae; genus Bubalus; species Bubalus bubalis. The sequence goes on along the minus strand of NC_059176.1, from coordinate 55,606,543 downwards.
TACTTTCAAAGGGACCAAGAATTAACTGAATTGGGCCCCTCCACTAGCTGCCCTACCCACAAGTGGACCAATAATAGTCCCAGGCCATGCCCACCAGCAGGCAACACCAATTCCAGACTGCCATAGCCCTGCTCAGCAGCGGGCAGGCACCGGGACCAGAGTCCTGCAGCCCCGCGACCAGTGAACCTGGGACCTGGCCCCTCCCACCAGCAGGCAGGCACCTGAGTTGTGCATCCAGCCACACTGGGATCTGACCCAGCCCACCAGTGACTGGCAGCCTCCTTGTTAGTCAGGGTCTGGCAACTAAATGCACAAGGGGCCAGCCATGCCTGTCAGCATCCCTAAGATACTTGGCCCCATCACAACAGGAGCCACATGGCCCCCATAAAGGGCACGTCTAAAGAATAGAGCCCTGGTGACCAGAGGAGAGACTGCCACTGTGCCCTATAGGACATCGCGTATACAAGGTCACTTCTCCAAGATTGGGAAGCAAACCCGACCTACCTAGTAAATAGGAAAAAAAATAGAGAATTAGGCCAAATGAGGCAACAAAAGAACCCTAGAACAACAACTAAGTGAGATGGAGATAGGCCATCTACCCGATGAAGAGTTTAGAGCCATGATCATAGAGATGCTTAAAGAACTTGGGCTCAGAATGAATGAACACAGTGACAAGTTTAGCAAAGAGATAGAATACATAAAGAAGAAACAAACAGAACTGAAGAGTATAATAACTGCAATGAAAACGCACTGGGAGGAATCAACAGTGGAGTAGGTAACAGAGGAATGAAAAGATGTGATATGTATACATATTGTGTATGGATACATTCTGGAGAAGGAAATGGCAACCCACTCCAGTGTTTTTGCCTGGAGAATCCCAGGGACAGGGGAGCCTGGTGGGCTGCCGTCTATGGGGTCACACACAGTCGGACACGACTGAAGCGACTTAGCAAGCATGCGTGGATACATTGCCATAGAAACAAATAAGACCTTGCCATTTGTAGAACATGGATGGACTTAGAGTATGTAATGCTAAGTGAAATAAGTCAAACAAAGACAAACAACTGTATGATTTCATTTACGTGTAGAATCTTAAAAAAAATGGACAAACACAACAAAACAAAAACAGAACAAAAAGGTGGTTGCCAGAGGGGAGCAAGGTTGGACAATGAGAAAAATTGGTGAAGGAGATTCGCGAGTACAAATTTCTAGTTACAAAAGAAGTAATGGGCGTGAAACATACAGTGAAGGGAATATATTAAATAATTGTGTAATATCTTTGTGATGGGTGAAAACTAGACTTATTTTGATCATTTTGGAATGTGTAGAAACATTGAATTACTATATTATTATGCACCAGGAACTAAGTAGTATTGTAGATCAGTTATACTTCAATGATGAACAAACAAATTCATAGAAAAAGATAAGATTTATGGTTTTTAAAGGTGGGAAGTGGACAGAGGAGAAACTGGATGAAGGAAGTCAAAAGTTATAAACTTTCTGTTATAGGATAAATGAGTACTAGGGATATAATGCACAATATTAATTAGCACCGCTGTGTGTTATATAAAGAGTAAATCCTTAGAGTTCTTTCACAAGGAAACAGTTCTATTTTATTTTGTATCTATATGAGATGATGTTCACTAAGCATATTGTGGTAATCATTTATAATGTAAATCAAATCATTCTATACACCTTAAATTTATACAGTGCTTTATGTCAGTTATACCTCAATTAAAACTGGAACAAAATACATCCAAAGGTTTTAAGGATGAGGTTTGATAAGATTGATTCCAAAGTTTGCTTAGAATCTTATGGAATTTATTATATGTTTTGTTGGGAGAGGGCATTGTTGAAAGTTCAGCAAAGATCTGACAGATTCTGAGTTTTTTGAATGTCCAAGTTTCAGTGTCAAACATTTTGAAAGTCTGTGGTAAAACGATAATAATCTGTCATCCCCATTGTCTAAAGTCAGAAAATTGGAACTTAAATTCCTTTTTCTCACCTGTCTCCAATCAATCACCAATCTTATTCATCATACCTCATTAATATTTCCCAAATCCATCCACTGGCCTCCATCTCCTTTTTTTACTGAGTGTAATCTACCAGCTCTCTTTATGCAGAAACCTGCCAGTTCATCTTTTTACTTCTAGCTTTGTTTTTCCTCCTTACCAGTTGTGATTAGTTTCTGCTGCCTATAACATAAGACACAAATCACAGCAACTGAAACAAAATAACTGTGTGTTTTTCTCTCAAACAAAGAGTTCTGCAGTTAAGCCAACTTCTAGGACTGGTATTTGAAAAGACCCTGATGCTGGGAAAGATTGAAGGCAGGAGGAGAAGGGGATGACAGAGGATGAGATGGTTGGATGGCATCACCGACTCAATGGACATGAGTTTGAGCAAGCTCCGGGAGCTGGTGATGGACAGGGAGGCCTGGCGTGCTGCAGTCCATGGGGTCGCAAAGAGCTAGACATCACTGAGCGCCTGAACTGAGGGCTAGGATGGCAGAGAACTGACTCTGTTTCTGCTTTGCCATTTCTAGCATATGGTTTCCAACCTCAAAGCTATCTTGTGATGGATGGACATTATTACTTCTGCTATTACACCCACATTCTAGATAGCAGCAAGGAGGAAGATAGCAAGGGCAAAAGAATTTGCCTTCTAGTCAATCTCCTTTAAAAAGAACAGTTGGGGACCTAGGCAGAGGAATAAGAATAATCAACGGGACAGTGAAATGACTCATCAGAATCGACTATTTTTCACTCCAGATTCCATTGTTTAAAAATACATTTGATGGAAAAGTACAAAGTAAAGATGTGAAACATGTTTTGCATGGCCACTAGAAAATAAATGCATATTGTCGATTATCCAAGTAGAATTCAAGTTTAATGATGAGTTATGAGGGCTGCCCGGCAGTCTTTGACCTGAACACGACCTGTGGGCTGATCTCTACCTGAACATACTTGTCACACATAAATGATAATATTGCTAATAATGTTAAATAAACCACTGAGATTTCTTATGGAGCATATCATAGAGGCAATACCATTTTGCCTATTAATTTTGATAAATTATGCTATCAGAGTCCAGTCTTTGTCCAAGACTAAGGAGTCTGTGGAAGGAAGGTTACTGCCACCCTCTGAAATCATGGGCCTGTGTCAGGACGAAGATGTGAAAGTGGAAGCGTTAGTTGCTCAGTCCTGTCCTACTCTTTGCAGCCCCATGGACTGTAGCCTGCTAGGCTCCTGTGTCCATGGAATTCTCCAGGCAAGAATTCTGGAGTGGGGAGCCATTTCCTTCTCCAGGGCATCTTCCCAATCCAGGGTTTGAAACTGCGTCTACTGCACTGCAGGCAGATTCTTTACAGTCTGAGCCAAGACTCTGCACTTTCAAAACAGAGTGTGTGGGTTAGGTCCCTGGTCGGGGAACTGAGATGCTGCATAGGATGATAAAAAAGAAAAAAAAAAAAAAAACAACCATCTCATTGGTACTACAAAACTATTCATTTCTCCAGTCAATGAGAATGTTTTTAACGTTTGCTTTATGCCAGACACAGGGTGTGGCTCTGAAACAAGGAGTGCCCAGCTCCATTGCCTTTCTGTGGTATTCAGTTCAGTCCAGTTCAGTCTCTTACTTGTGTCCGACTCTTTGTGACCCCATGAATCGCAGCACGCCAGGCCTCCCTGTCCATCACCAACTCCTGGAGTTTACCCAAACTCATGTCCATCTAGTCAGTGATGCCATCCAGCCATCTCATCCTCTGGCGTCCCCTTCTCCTCCTGCCCCCAATCCCTCCCAGCATCAGAGTCTTTTCCAATGAGTCAACTCTTCACATGAGGTGGCCAAGTATTGGAGTTTCCCTTCAGCATCAGTCCTTCCAAAGAAATCCCAGGGCTGATCTCCTTCAGAATAGACTGGTTGGATCTCCTTGCAGTCCAAGGGACTCTCAAGAGTCTTCTCCAACACCACAGTTCAAAAGCATCAATTCGTTGGTGCTCAGCTTTCTTCACAGTCCAACTTTCATATCCATACATGACCACTGGAAAAACCATAGCCTTGACTAGATGGACCTTTGTTGGCAAAGTAATGTCTCTGCTTTTGAATATGCTATCTAGGTTGGTCATAACTTTCCTTCCAAGGAGTAAGTGTCTTTTAATTTTATGGCTGCAATCACCATCTGCAGTGATTTTGGAGCCCCCCAAAATAAAGTCTGACACTGTTTCCACTGTTTCCCCATCTATTTGCCACGAAGTGATGGGACCAGATGCCATGATCCTCGTTTTCTGAATGTTGAGCTTTAAGCCAACTTGTTCACTCTCCTCTTTCACTTTAATCAAGAGGCTTTTGAGTTCCTCTTCACTTTCTGCCATAAGGGTGGTGTCATCTGCATATCTGAGGTTATTCATATTTCTCCCGGCAATCTTGATTCCAGCTTGTGCATCTTCCAGCCCAGCGTTTCTCATAATGTACTCTGCATAGAAGTTAAATAAGCAGGGTGACAATATACAGCCTTGACGTACTCCTTTTCCTCTTTGGAACCAGTCTGTTGTCCCACGTCCTGTTCTAACTGTTGCTTCCTGACCTGCATATAGGTTTCTTAAGAGGCAGATCAGGTGGTCTGGTATTCCCATCTCTTTCAGAATTTTCCACAGTTGATTGTGATCCACACAGTCAAAGGCTTTGGCATAGTCAATAAGGCAGAAATAGATATTTTTCTGGAACTTTCTTGCTTTTTCGATGATCCAGTGGATGTTGGCAATTTGATCTCTGGTTCCTCTGCCTTTTCTAAAACCAGCTTGAACATCTGGAAGTTCACGGTTCACCTGTTGTTGAAGCCTAGCTTGGAGAATTTTGAGCATTACTTTACTAGTGTGTGAGATGAGTGCAATTGTGTGGCAGTTTGAGCATTCTTTGGCATTGCCTTTCTTTGGGATCAGAATGAAAACTGACTTTTTCCAGTCCTGTGGCCACTGCTGAGTTTCCCAAATTTGCTGGCATATTGAGTGCAGCACTTTCACAGCATCATCTTTTAGGATTTGGAATAGCTCAACTGGGATTCCATCACCTCCACTAGCTTCGTTCCTAGTGATGCTTTCTAAGGACCACCTGACTTCACATTCCAGGATGTCTGGCTCTAGGTCAGTGATCACACCATCGTGATTATCTGGGTCATTAAGATGTTTTCTGTACAGTTCTTCTGTGTATTCCTGCCACTTTTCTTAATATCTTCTGCTTCTGTTAGGTCCATACCATTTCTGTCCTTTATCGAGCCCATCTTTGCATGAAACGTTCCCACGGTATCTCTAATTTTCTTGAAGAGATCTTTAGTCTTTCCCATTCTATTGTTTACCTCTATTTCTTTGCATTGATCGCTGAGGAAGGCTTTTTTATCTCTCCTTGCTATTCTTTGGAACTCTGCATTCAGATGCTTAAATCTTTCCTTTTCTCCTTTGCCTTTTTTTTTTTGGGTGGCATATTTCTTTTTTTTTTTTTAATTTTATTTTATTTTTAAACTTTACATAATTGTATTAGTTTTGCCAAACATCAAAATGAATCCGCCACAGGTATACATGTGTTCCCCATCCTGAACCCTCCTCCCTCCTCCCTCCTCCCTCCCCATACCATCCCTCTGGGTCGTCCCAGTGCACCAGCTCCAAGCATCCAGTGTTGTGCATCGAACCTGGACTGGTGACTCATTTCATACATGATATTTTACATGTTTCAATGCCATTTTTGCTTCTCTTCTTTTCACAGCTATTTGTAAGGCCTCCCCAGACAGCCATTTTGCTTTTTTGCATTTCTTTTCCATGGGGATGGTCTTGATCCCTGTCTCCTGTACAATGTTATGAACCTCCGTCCATAGTTCATCAGGCACTCTGTCTATCAGATCTAGTCCCTTAAATCTATTTCTCACTTCCACTGTATAATCATAAGGGATTTGATTTAGGTCATACCTGAATGGTCTAGTGGTTTTCCCTACTTTCTTCGATCTAAGTCTGAATTTGGCAATAAGCAGTTCATGATCTGAGCCACAGTCACCCCCAGCCTTGTTTCTGCTAACTGTATAGAGCTTCTCCATCTTTGGCTGTAAAGAATATAATCAATCTGATTTCGGTGTTGACCATCTGGTGATGTCCATGTGTAGAGTCTTCTCTTGTGTTGTTGGAAGAGGGTGTTTGCTGTGATCAGTGCATTCTCTTAGCAAAATCCTATTAGCCTTTTCCCTGCTTCATTCCATACTTCAAGGCCAAATTTGCCTGTTACCCCAGCTGTTTCTTGACTTCCTACTTTTGCATTCCAGTCTCCTATAATGAAAAGGACATCTTTTGGGGGTGTTAATTCTAAAAGGTCTTGTAGGTCTTCATAGAACCATTCAAGTTCAGCTTCTTCAGCATTACTGGTTGGGACATAGGCTTGGATTACCATGATATTGAATGGTTTGCCTTGGAAACAAATAGAGATCATTCTGTTGTTTTTGAGATTGTATCCAAGTACTGCATTTTGGACTCTCTTGTTGACCATGACAGCTACTCCATTTCTTCTAAAGGACTCCTGCCTGCAGTAGTAGATATAATGGTCCTCTGAGTTAAATTCATTCATTCCAGTCCATTTTAGTTTGCTGATTCCTAGAATGTCGACATTCACTCTTGCCATCTCTTGTTTGACCACTTCCAATTTGCCTTGATTCATGGACCTAACATTCCAGGTTCCTATGCAATATTGCTCTTTACAGCATTGGACCTTGCTTCTATCACCAGTCACACCCACAAGTGGGTATTTTTTTTGCTTTGGCTCCATCCCTTCATTCTTTCTGGAGTTATTTCTCCACTGATCTTCAGTGGCATACTGGGCACCTACCAACCTGGGGAGTTCATCTTTCAGTGTCCTATCATTTTGCCTTTTCATACTGTGCATGGGATTCTCAAGGCAAGAATACTGAAGTGGTTTGCCATTCCCTTCTACAGTGGACTACATTCTGTCTGACCTCTCCACCATGACCCACCAGTCTTGGGTGGCCCCACATGGCATGGCTTAGTTTCATTGAGTTAGACAAGGCTGTGGTCCTAGTGTGATCAGATTGGCTAGTTTTCTGTGATTATGGTTTGAGTGTGTCTGCCCTCTGATGCCCTCTTTCAACACCTACCATCTTACTTGGGTTTCTCTTACCTTGGACATGGGGTATCTCTTCACAGCAGCTCCAGCAAAGTGCAGCCGCTGCTCTTTACCTTGAACAAGGTCGCCCCTCTTGCGATATTCATTTCAGTTCAGTTCAGTTGCTCAGTTGTGTCCGACTCTTTGTGACCCCATGAATCGCAGCACGCCTTGCGATATTAGTGGATTTTTAAATCCCATGTCATTCAGTGGTTTTAGCTGTTTCTTTTCCTTTTATTTTCTTCAGTAGAAATAACTAAAACTCAAATATTAAATGACTCCAGGGAAGGAACCCATAATGCTTCGCCTATTATTAACAATAATTTATAATTGTTATTATTAATAATCTTGTTATAGATAATAAGTCTAGTTAATATCAGTCACCATATACAGTTACAAATTATTTTTCTAGTTATGAGGGCTTCAAGATCTATAGTCTCAGCAACTTTCAAACATGCAGTATAGTATTAGTAACTATAGTTGCCATGTGTTATATCCCCATGACATATTTATTTTATAAGTAGAAATTTGTACTTTACATTCAACATACAAGTGAGATCATATAGTATTTGTCTCTGTCTGACTACCTTCAATTAACAAAATACCCTTGAGGTCCATCCATTTGGTCACAAGTATCAGGATTTCCTTTTTTTATGGCTAAAAATATTCTAGTATAGATACACCACAGCTTCCTTGTTTTTTGCCTGTGCATAGTTTTTACTATGTAAGTTTCAGCCGTATAGCACTATCATTCAACATCTATATAAACTACAAAATGATCGCCACCCTAAGTCCAGTTATCATCCATCACTATACAGTTGATTCCAGTCATTCATTTTGCCCACCTCCCCTCTGGTGACAATGACTAATCTCATCTTTGTATCTATGATTTTGTTTTTTTCTTTTTTTAAGCTTTCACATATGAGTGAAATTGTATGGTATTTCTCTTTCTCCATCTGACTTATTTCACTTATCATAATACCTCCAAAGTCCGTCCATGTTGTTGCAAATGGCAGAATTTCTTTCTCTTTTATTGGCTGAGTAGTATTTATATATATCTATTACATCTTCTCGGAGAAGGCAATGGCACCCCACTCCAGTACTTTTGCCTGGAAAATCCCATGGATGAAGGAGCCTGGTAGGCTGCAGTCCATGGGGTTGCTAAGAGTCGGACACGACTGAGAGATTTCACTTTCACTTTTCACTTTCATGCGTTGGAGGAGGAAATGGCAACCCACTCCAGTGTTCTTGCCTGGAGAATCCCAGGGACGGCGGGCCCTGGTGGGCTGCCGTCTATGGGGTCACACAGAGTTGGACACGACTAAAGCGACTTAGCAGCAGCAGCAGCAGCAGCATTACATCTTCTTTATCCACTTAGGTTGTTTCTATATCTTGGCTATTGTAAATAACACTACAATGAACATAGAGGTTCATATATCTTTTCAAATTAGTATTTTAGTGGTTTTTGGATAAACACCCAGAAGTAGAACAACTGGGTCATATGGTAATCCTACTGTTAATTTTTTGAGAAATCTCCGTACTACTTTTCAATGGTTACACCAATTTACATTCCCATAACAGTGTACAAGGGTTCCACTTTCTCCACACCCTCTCCAACATTTGTTATATCTTATCTTTTCAGTAATAGCCACTCCAACAAGTGTGTCCTAATAGCCTTATGGGGTTCTAAGTATCAAGTTGTTTTCCTCTTGCTGCTTTTAAAATTCTCTGTTTATCCTTAACTTTTACCATTTTAATTGTAATGTTTCTTAGTGTTTTTCACTTTGGGATTGTAAAACAACTGTGTATTACTGTGTTATACAGTAAATCTTTGTTGCTTAAATATTTTATATATAATAGTTTGTATCTGTTAATGACATACTCCTATTTTATCCCTCCCCTGCTCCCATTTCCCCTTTGGTAACTGGAAATTTTTTTCCTGTATCTGTGAATCTGTTTCTGTTTTGTATATATATTCACTGTATTATTTTCTAGATTCTATATATAAATGATAGCATACAATATTTGTCTTTCTCTGCCTGACTTACTTCATTTAGTATGATATTCTCTAGGTCTATCCACATTGCTTCAAATGGCAATATTCCATTATTTTTTATGGTTGAATAATATTCCATAAATATATATACATATGTGTGTATATGTATATATACCCATACATACACACCACATTTTAAACAAGTCATATGTTGATGGGCACTTGGATTATTTTAAAATATTGGCTAATGTAAATAGTCCTGCAGTAGAATTTGGGGTGCATGTATCTTTTTGAAGGAATTGGATCACACGGTAGCTATACTTTAAGTTGTATTTTTTTTAGAGGAAACTCCATACTGTTTTCCACAGTGGTTGCACCAATTTACACTTCTAGCAAAATTGTAGGAAGATTTCCATTTCTTCACACCTTCTCCAGCATTTATTTTTGGTAGACATTTTGATGATAGCCATTCTAACCAGTGCAAGGTAATCCTCATTGTGGTTTTGATTTGAATTCCTCTAATAATTAGTGAAGGATGTTGAGCATCTTTTCTTGTGCATCTTGGACATCTGTATGTCTTTTTGGGGAAGAAATGTCTATTTAAGTCTTCTTCCTAGTCTTTTATTGGAGGGTTTGTTGATTTGTATAAGCTTTCATATATTTTGGATATTAAAACCTTCTCAGTCACATCACTAGCAAATATTCTGTCCCATTCTGTAGGTTGGCTTTTCATTTTGTTAATGGTTTCCTTTGCTGGGTAAAAGCTTTTAAGTTTGATTAGGTCCCATTGTTTATTTTTGCTTTTATTTCTTTTCCCTTGGGAGACTGACCTAAGAAAATATTGCTGCACCTTATATCTGAGAATGTTTTGCTTGTGTTCTCTTTAGGAGTTTTATGGTGTCATGTCTAATATTTGTCTTTGAATAATTGTGAGTCAATTTTTCTATGTCATGTGAGGCAATATTCTACTTTCATTGATTTACATGTAGTTATCCCCCTTTCCTATACCACTCGTTGAGGAAACTGTCTTTTCTCCATTGTATATTCTTGCCTCCTTAGTCAAAGGTTAATTGGTCATAGGTGTGTGGGTTTATTTCTGGGCTCTCTATTTTGTCCCATTGATCTATATGTGTGGGTTCTTATCCTAATACCACACTGATTTGATTACTATAGATTTGTTGTATTGTCTGAAGTCTGGAAGGTTTATGCCTCCAGCTTTGTTCTTTTTCCTTAGGATTGATTTGGCAATTCTGGGTTGTTTGTGGTTCCATATAAATTTTAGGATTATTTGTTCTATTTCTGTTGGAAAACATTGTGGGTATTTTGACAGGGGTTGAACTAAATCTGTAGTTAGCTTTGGGTAATATAGACATTTTAACAATATTAATTCTTCCAATCCAAGAGCATGAAATATCGTTCCATCTCTTTAAATCATCTTAAGTTTCTCTTGAAATGTTTTATACTTTTAAACATATAGATCTTTCACCACTTTGTTTAAATTTATTCCTATTTTGTTTTTTGATGAAATTTAAGTGGGATTAAAATTTTTTTTCTTTCTGATATTTCATTGTTTGTATAAAAAAAATCAACATTTCTGTACATTAACCTTGTATCCTGCTACCTTGCTAATTCATTTATTTTAATAGTTTTTGTGTGGAGTCTTCGGAGAAGGCAATGGCACCCCACTTCAGTACTCTTGCCTGGAAAATCCTATGGATGGAGGAGCCTGGAAGGCTGCAGTCCATGGGGTCGCTAAGAGTCAGATACAACTGAGCGACTTCACTTTCACTTTTCACTTTCATGCATTGGAGAAGGAAATGGCAACCCACTCCAGTGTTCTTGCCTGGAGAATCCCAGGGACGGGGGAGCCTGGTGGGCTGCCATCTCTGGGGTCACACAGAGTCGGACATGACTGAAGTGACTTAGCAGTAGCAGCAGTGTGGAGTCTTTAGGGTTTTTTCATGTCATCTGCACAAAATGATAATTTTACCTCTTAATTTCCAATCTGGATATTTTATTCCTTTTTCTTGTCCAGTTGCTGTGGCTATGATTTCTAATACTGTGTTAAATAGAAGTGGTGAGAGTGGGCATCCTTGTCTTGTTTCAGATTTTAGTGGGAAGGCTCTTAGCTCTTCACCATTGAGTATTATATTGGGTGTGAGTTTGTCATAAGTCACTTTTATTGTGTTGAGATATATTCTTTCTATACTGACTTTGGTGAGAGCTTTTTTTTTTTTTTAATCAAGAGTGGATGTTTAATTTTGTCAAATACTTTTTCTGCATCTGTTGAGATAATTATGATTATGTGATTTTTATACTTGCTTTTGTGAATACGGTGCACCACTTTAGATATGTTGAAACATCCTTGCAACCCTGCAATGAATCTGGTGTGATCATGGTGTATGATCCTTTTTATGTATGGTTGGGTTTGATTGGCTAAGACTTTGTAGAGAATGTTTGCCTCCTTACTCTTCAGAGATACTGGCCTGTAACTTTCTTTTGTGGTGATATCTTTATCTGGTTTTGGTATCAGGGTGGTTTCATAGAATGACATTGGAGGTGTGTTCCTTCCCTCCATTCTTTTGGAAGAGTTTGAGAAGGATCAGTGTAAGTTCTTTTTTATGTTTGGTGGAACTCCCCAGTGAAGCCAATGAGTTCTGGACTTTTATTTCCAGGGAGTTTTAAGTTACAGGTTCTATTTCACTTCTACTTGATTGGGCCGTTCAAACTATTTATTCCTTTTTGAATTAAATTTTTATTTTATCTTAGAGTGTAGTTAATTTACATGTTGAATTAGTTCCAGGTATACAGCAAAGAGATTCAGTTATACTTATATCCATTATTTTTCAGATTGTTTCCCCATATATGTTAATAGAGAATACTGAGTCGAGTTCCCTGTGCTATACTTTAGGTCCTTGTTGGTTACCTGTCTTATAAATAGTAGCGTGTGAAGGCTAATCCCAAGCTCCTGATTTATCTCTCCGCCTACCTTTCCCCTTTGGTAACCATAAGTTTGCTGTCAAAGACTGTGGGTCTGTTTTTGTTTTGTAAACAAGTTCATTTGGATCATTTTTAGGTTCACATATAAGCAGTGTCTGTTGTTGTTCAGTCAGTAAGTCGTGTCTGACTCTTTGTTACCCTAAAGGATTGCAGCATGCCAGTCTTCCCTGTCCTTCACTATCTCCCAGAATTTGCTGAGATTCATGTCCTTTGAGTCAGTGATGAAATCTAACCATCTTGTCCTCTGCCATCCTCTTCCCCTTTTGCCTTTAATCTTTCCCAGCATTGGGGTCTTTTCCAATGAGTCAACTCTTCGTATTAGGTGGCCAAAGTATTGGAGCTTCAGCATCAGTCCTTTCAATGAATTTTCAGGGATGATTTCATTTTGGATTGACTGGTTTGATCTCCTTGCAGTTCAAAAGACTCTCAAGAGTTTTCTCCAGCACCACAATTCAAAGGCATCAATTCTTTGGCATTCAGCCTTCTTTCTGGGCCAACTATTACATGCATACAACACTACTGGAAAAACCATAGCTTTAACTTTACAGACCTTTGTTGGCAAAGTGATGTCTCTGCTTCTGAATACACTGTCTAGATTTTCATAGCTTTCCTTTCAAGGAGTAAGCATCTTATAATTCCATGGCTGCAGTCACTGTCCATAGTGATTTTGGAAGCCAAGAAAATAAAATCTGTCACTGATTCCACTTTTCCCCCCTTCTATTTTTCTTTCTTTTTATTATTATTATTATTTTACTTTACAATATTGTATTGGTTTTGCCATACATCAATATGCATCTACCATGGGTGTACACGTGTTCCCCATCCTGAACCTCCCTCCTACCTCCCTCCCCATACCATCCCTCTGGGTCATCCCAGTGCACCAGCCCCAAGCTTCCTGTATCCTGCATTGAACCGGACTGGTGATTTGTTTCTTATATGATATTATACATGTTTTAATGCCATTCGCCCAAATCATCCCCACCCCGCCCCCCCACAGAGTCCAAAAGACTGTTCTATACATCTATGTCTCTTTTGCTGTCTTGATGCAAAAAAGGAAAATGGCTGTCTGGGGAGGCCTTACAAATAGCTGTGAAAAGAAGAGAAGCGAAAAGCAAAGGAGAAAAGGAAAGATATAAACGTCTGAATGCAGAGTTCCAAAGAATAGCAAGAAGAGATAAAAAGCCTTCTTCAGCGATCAATACAAAGAAATAGAGGAAAACAACAGAATGGGAAAGACTAGGGATCTCTTCAAGAAAATCAGAGATACCAAGGGAACATTTCATGCAAAGACGGGCTCGATAAAGGACAGAAATGGTATGGACCTAACAGAAGCAGAAGATATTAAGAAGAGATGGCAAGAATACACAGAAGAACTGTACAAAAAAGATCTTCACGACCCAGATAATCACGATGGTGTGATCACTGATCTAGAGCCAGACATCCTGGAATGTGAAGTCAAGTGGGCCTTAGAAAGCATCACTATGAACAAAGCTAGTGGAGGTGATGGAATCCCAGTTGAGCTATTCCAAATCCTGAAAGATGATGCTGTGAAAGTGCTGCACTCTATATGCCAGCAAATTTGGAAAACTCAGCAGTGGCCACAGGACTGGAAAAAGTCAGTTTTCATTCTGATCCCAAAGAAAGGCAATGCCAAAGAATGCTCAAACTACCGCACAATTGTACTCATCTCACACGCTAGTACAGTAATGCTCAAAATTCTCCAAGCCAGGCTTCAGCAATACATGAACCGTGAGCTTCCTGATGTTCAAGCTGGTTTTAGAAAAGGCAGAGGAACCAGAGATCAAATTGCCAACATCCGCTGGATCATGGAAAAAGCAAGAGAGTTCCAGAAAAACATCTATTTCTGCTTTATTGACTATGCCAAAGCCTTTGACTGTGTGGATCACAATAAACTGTGGAAAATTCTGAAAGAGATGGGAATACCAGACCACCTGATCTGCCTCTTGAGTAACCTGTATGCAGGCCAGGAAGCAACAGTTAGAACTGGACATGGAACAACAGACTGGTTCCAAATAGGAAAAGGAGCTCGTCAAGGCTGTATATTGTCACCCTGCTTATTTAATGTATATGCAGAGTACATCATGAGAAACGCTGGACTGGAAGAAACACAAGCTGGAATCAAGATTGCCGGGAGAAATATGAATAACCTCAGATATGCAGATGAAACCATCCTTATGGCAGAAAGTGAAGAGGAACTCAAAAGCCTCTTGATGAAAGTGAAAGTGGAGAGTGAAAAAGTTGGCTTAAAGCTCAACATTCAGAAAACAAAGATCATGGCATCCGGTCCCATCATTTCATGGGAAATAGATGGGGAAACAGTGTCAGACTTTATTTTTCTGGGCTCCAAAATCACTGCAGATGGTGACTGCAGCCATGAAATTAAAAGACGCTTACTCCTTGGAAGGAAAGTTATGACCAACCTAGATAGCATATTCAAAAGCAGAGACATTACTTTGCCAACAAAGGTTCGTCTAGTCAAGGCTATGGTTTTTCCTGTGGTCATATATGGATGTGAGAGTTGGACTGTGAAGAAGGCTGAGCATCGAAGAATTGATGCTTTTGAACTGTGGTGTTGGAGAAGACTCTTGAGAGTCCCTTGGATTGCAAGGAGATCCAACCAGTCCATTCTGAAGGAGATCAGCCCTGGGATTTCTTTGGAAGGAATGATGCTAAAGCTGAAACTCCAGTACTTTGACCACCTCATGCGAAGAGCTGACTCATTGGAAAAGACTCTGATGCTGGGAGGGATTGGGGGCAGGAGGAGAAGGGGACGCCAGAGGATGAGATGGCTGGATGGCATCACTGACTCGATGGATGTGAGTCTCATTAAACTCCAGGAGTTGGTGATGGACACGGAGGCCTGGCGTGCTGTGATTCATGGGGTCACAAAGAGTCGGACACGACTGAGCAACTGATCTGATCTGATACTATTTGCCATGAAGTGATGAGACTGGATGCTATGATCTTAGTTTTTTGAGTGTTGACTTTTAAGACATTTTTTTCACTTTCCTCTTTCACCCTCATCAAGAAGCTCTTTAGTTTCTCTTTTCTTTCTGCCTTTAGGGTGGTATCATCTGCATACCTAAGGTTGTAGATATTTCTCCTGGCAATCTTGATTCCAGCTTGTGATTCATCCAGCCTAGCATTTCACATAATGTACTCTGTATATAAGTTAAATAAGCAGGGTAATAATATATAACCTTGTCATATTCCTTTCCCAATTTTGAATCAGTCCATTGTTCCATGTTAGTTTCTAACTGTTGCTTCTTGACCTGCATACAGGTTTCTCAGGAGGCAGGTAAGGTGCTCTGGTACTCCTGTCTCTTTAAGAACTTCCCTCAATTTGTTGTGATCCACACAGTCAAAGGCTTTCATGAAGTCAATAGCTCACAAGTAGATGTTTTTCTGGATTTCTTTGCTTTCTCTATGATCCAACAATTATTGTTACTTTTATCTCTGGTTCCTCTGCCTTTTCTAATACCAGCTTGTACCTCTGGAAGTTCTTGGTTCATGTACTGCTGAAGCATAGCTTGAAGGATTTTGAACATAACCTTCAGTTCAGTTCAGGTTCAGTCACTCAGTCGTGTCTGACTCTTTGCCACCCCATGAATCGCAGCATGCCAGGCCTCCCTGTCCATCACCAACTACCGGAGTTCACTCAGACTCACGTCCATCAAGTCAGTGATGACATCCAGCCATCTCATCCTCTGGCGTCCCCTTCTCCTCCTGCCCCCAATCCCTCCCAGCATCAGAGTCTTTTCCAATGAGTCAACTCTTCGCACGAGGTGGTCAAAGTACTGGAGTTTCAGTTTTAGCATCATTCCTTCAAAAGAAATCCCAGGGCTGATCTCCTTCAGAATGGACTGGTTGGATCTCCTTGCAGTCCAAGGGACTCTCAAGAGTCTTCTCCAACACCACAGTTCAAAAGCATCAATTCTTCGGCGCTCAGCCTTCTTCACAGTCCAACTCTCACATCCATACATGACCACAGGAAAAACCATAGCCTTGACTAGACGAATCTTTGTTGGCAAAGTAATGTCTCTGCTTTTGAATATGCTATCTAGGTTGGTCATAACTTTTCTTCCAAGGAGTAAGCGTCTTTTAATTTCATGGCTGCAGTCACCATCTGCAGTGATCTTGGAGCCCCAAAAAGTAAAGTCTGACACTGTTTCCACATCTATTTCCCATGAAATGATGGGACCGGATGCCATGATGTTCGTTTTCTGAATGTTGAGCTTTAAGCCAACTTTTTCACTCTCCTCTTTCACTTTCATCAAGAGGCTTTTGAGTTCCTCTTCACTTTCTGCCATAAGGATGGTGTCATCTGCATATCTGAGGTTATTCATATTTCTCCCGGAAATCTTGATTCCAGCTTGTGTTTCTTCCAGTCCAGCGTTTCTCATAGGGTGACAATATACAGCCTTGACGTACCCCTTTTCCTACTTGGAACCAGTCTTTTGTTCCATGTCCAGTTCTAACTGTTGCTTCCTGGCCTGCATACAGGTTACTCAAGAGGCAGATCAGGTGGTCTGGTATTCCCATCTCTTTCAGAATTTTCCACAGTTTATTGTGATCCACACAGTCAAAGGCTTTGGCATAGTCAATAAAGCAGAAATAGATGCTTTTCTGGAACTCTCTTGCTTTTTCCATGATCCAGCGGATGTTGGCAATTTGATCTCTGGTTCCTCTGCCTTTTCTAAAACCAGCTTGAACATCAGGAAGCTCACGGTTCACGTATTGCTGAAGCCTGGCTTGGAGAATTTTGAGCATTACTTTACTAGCATGTGAGACAAGTGCAATTGTGCGGCAGTTTGAGCATTCTTTGGCATTGCCTTTCTTTGGGATCAGAATGAAGACTGACTTTTTCCAGTCCTGTGGCCACTGCTGAGTTTTCCAAATTTGCTGGCATATAGAGTGCAGCACTTTCACAGCATCATCTTTCAGGATTTGGAATAGCTCAACTGGGATTCCATCACCTCCACTAGCTTTGCTCATAGTGATGCTTTCTAAGGCCCACTTGACTTCACATTCCAGGATGTCTGGCTCTAGATCAGTGATCACACCATCGTGATTATCTGGGTCGTGAAGATCTTTTTTGTACAGTTCTTCTGTGTATTCTTGCCATCTCTTCTTAATATCTTCTGCTTCTGTTAGGTCCATACCATTTCTGTCCTTTATCGAGCCCGTCTTTGCATGAAATGTTCCCTTGGTATCTCTGATTTTCTTGAAGAGATCCCTAGTCTTTCCCATTCTGTTGTTTTCCTCTATTTCTTTGTACTGATTGCTGAGGAAGGCTTTCTTATCTCTTCTTGCTATTCTTTGGAACTCTGCATTCAGATGCTTATATCTTTCCTTTTCTCCTTTGCTTTTCACTTCTCTTCTTTTCACAGCTATTTGTAAGGCCTCCCCAGACAGCCATTTTGCTTTTGTACTTTTCTTTTCCACGGGGATGGTCTTGATCCCTGTCTCCTGTACAATGTCACAAACCTCATTCCATAGTTCATCAGTCACTCTATCTATCAGATCTAGGCCCTTAATCTATTTCTCACTTCCACTGTATAATCATAAGGGATTTGATTTAGGTCATACCTGAATGGTCTAGTGGTTTTCCCTACTTTCTTTGATTTAAGTCTGAGTTTAGCAATAAGGATTTCATGATCTGAGCCACCGTCAGCTCCTGGTCTTGTTTTTGTTGACAGTATAGAGCTTCTCCATCTTTGGCTGCAAAGAATATAATCAGTCTGATTTCAGTGTTGACCATCTGGTGATGTCCATGTGTAGAGTCTTCTCTTGTGTTGTCGGAAGAGGGTGTTTGCTATGACCCGTGCATTTTCTTGGCAAAACTCTATTAGTCTTTTCCCTGCTTCATTCCATACTTCAAGGCCAAATTTGCCTGTTACCCCAGGTGTTTCTTGACTTCCTACTTTTGCATTCCAGTCCCCTATAATGAAAAGGACATCTTTTTTGGGTGTTAGTTATAAAAGGTCTTGTAGATCTTCATAGAACCGTTCAACTTCAGCTTCTTCAGTGTTACTGGCTGGGCCATAGACTTGGATTACTGTGATATTGAATGGATTGCCTTGGAAACGAACAGAGATCATTCTGTCGTTTTTGAGATTGCATCCAAGTACTGTATTTTGGACTCTTTTGTTGACCATGATGGCTACTCCATTTCTTCTGAGGGATTCCTGCCCGCAGTAGTAGATATAATGGTCATCTGAGTTAAATTCATCCATTCCAGTCCATTTCAGTTTGCTGATTCCTAGAATGTCGACATTCACTCTTGCCATCTCCTGTTTGACCACTTCCAATTTGCCTTGATTCATGGACCTAACATTCCAGGTTCCTATGCAATATTGCTCTTTACAGCATCGGACCTTGCTTCTATCACCAGTCACATCCACAGCTGGGTATTGTTTTTGCTTTGGCTCCATCCCTTCATTCTTTCTGGAGTTATTTCTCCACTGATCTCCAGTAGCATACTGGGCATCTTCTAACCTGGGGAGTTCCTCTTTCAGTATCCTATCATTTTGCCTTTTCATACCGTTCATGGGGTTCTCAAGGCAACAATACTGAAGTGGTTTGCCATTCCCTTCTCCAGTGGACCACATTCTGTCAGATCTCTCCACCGTGACCCGCCCATCTTGGGTTGCCCCATGGGCATGGCTGGGTTTCACTGAGTTAGACAAGGCTGTGGTCCTAGTGTGATTAGATTGACTAGTTTTCTGTGAGTATGGTTTCAGTGTGTCTGCCCTCTGGTGCCCTCTTGCAACACCTACAGTCTTACTTGGGTTTCTCTTACCTTGGGCGTGGGGTATCTCTTCATGGCTGCTCCAGCAAAGCACAGTCACTGCTCCTTACCTTGGACGAGGTGTATCTCCTCACCACCACCCTTCCTGATCTTTAACGTGGGATAGCTCCTCTAGGCCCTCCTACGCCCGCGCAGCCACTGCTCCTTGGACGTGGGGTTGGTCCCCCCGGCCGCCGCCCCTGGCCTCAGGCATGGGGTTGGTCCTCCAGGCTGTAGCCCCTGGCCTCAGGCATAGGGTAGCTCCTCCTGGCTGCCGCCCCTGGCCTCGGACTTGGGTAGCTCTTCTCGGCTGTTCCTGCACCATCGCAGCCTGGCACTCTCGGCCGCTGCCCCTGACCTCGGACGTGGGGTAACTCCTCTTGGCCGCCGCTCTTCGGGCAAGGGATTCTCCCGGCTTCTGCCCCTGACCTCGGACATGGGGTAGCTCCTATCGGCCACCCTCACTGCCCTCGTTGCAGCCACCGCCACGTTACTGGCATGCAAAATGAGCACAATTACATAGTAGTTTGTACATTCTTTGGCACTGCCTTTTGGGATTGGAATGAAAACTGACCTTTTCCAGTCCTGTGGCCACTGCTGAGTTTTTCAAATTTGTTGGCATATTGAGTGTGGCACTTTAACAGCATCATCTTTTAAGATTTGAAATAGCTCAGCTGGAATTCCATCACCTTCACTAGCTTTGTCTACATTAGTGCTTCCTAAGGCCCGCTTAACTTCACACTCCAGGATGTCTGGCTCTAGGCAAGTGACCACAGCGTTATGGTTTTCCAGGTCATTAAGACATTTTTTTTTTTTTGTATAATTCTGTGTATTCTTTCCACCTCTTCTTAATCTCCTCTGCCTCTGTTAGTTCCTTTCAGTTTCTATCCTTTATCATGCCCATTCTTGCATGAAATGTTCCCTTGATATCTCCAATTTTCTTAAAGAGATTTCTAGTCTTTCCCATTCTATTGTGTTCCTCTACTTTGCACTGTTCATCTAATAAGGCCTTATCTCTCCTTGCTGTTCTCTGAAACTCTGCATTAAGTTGGGTATATCTTTCCCTTTCTCCCTTGATTTTTGCTTCTCTTCTTTCTTCATATATTTGTAAAGCCTCCTCAGACAATCACTTTAACTTCTTGCATTTCTGTTTCTTGGGATGATTTTGGTCACTGCCTCCTGTATGAAATTATGAGCCTCTGTCCATAGTTCTTCATGCATTCTGTATACCAGATCTAATCCTTTGAATCTATTCTTCATTTCCACTGTATAATCATAAGGGATTTGATTTAGGTCATCCCTGAATGCCCTCGTGGTTTTCTCTACTTACTTCAATTTAAGCCTGAATTTTGCAATAAGGAGCTCATGATCTGGGCCACAGTCAACTTCAGGTCTTATTTTTGCTGCCTGTATAGACCTTCTTCATTTTCAGCTGCAAGTAATATAATCAATCTGATTTCAGTATTGATCATTTGGTGACGTCCATTTGTAGTGTTGTCTCTTGTGTTGTTAAAAAAAAAAAAAAAAGGTGTTTGCTATAACCAGTGTGTTCTCTTGACCAAACTCTGTTAGCCTTTGCCCTGCTTAATTTTGTACTCCAAGGCCAAACTTGCTTGCTACTCCAGGTATCTCTTGACTAACTATTTTGCATTCCAATCCTCTATGATGAAAAGGACATCTTTTTTTGATGTTATTTCTAGAACGTGTTGTAGGTCTTCATAGAACCATTCAACTTCACCTTCTTCAGCATCAATATTTGGGGCATAAACTTGGATTACCCTGATGTTGAGTGGTTTGCCTTGGAAAGGAACCAAGACCATTTTGTCATTTTTGAGATTTGTACCCAAGTACTGCATTTCAGATTTTTTGACTATGAGGGCTACTCCATTTCTTCTAAGGGCTTCTTGCCCACCATAGTAGATATAATGGTCATCTGATTTAAATTTGCCCATTCCCGTCCATTTTAGTTTACTGATTCCTATGATATTGATGTTCACTTTTGTCATCTCCTGCTTGTCTCTCCAGTTTGCCTTGGTTCATGAACCTAACATTCCAGGTTTCTATGCAATATTGTTCTTACAGCATCGGATTTTACTTTCACCACCAGACACATCCACAACTGAGCATCATTTCTGTTTGGCCCAGCCACGTCATTCTTTCTGGAGCTATTCGTAATTGCCCTCCACTCTGCCAGTAGCTCATTGGAGACCTTCCAACCTGGGGTTTCCCCTTCCGGTATCATATCTTTTTACCCTATCATACTGTTCATGGGCTCCTTGCAGCAAGAATACTGGAGTGGTTTGTCACTCCCTTCTCCAGTGGACCACATTTTGTCAGAACTCTTCACTAGGACCCATCCATTTTGGGTGGCCCGTGCATGGCATGGCTCATAGCTTCACCGAGTTATGCAGCCCCTTTGCCACAACAAGGCTGTGATCCACACAAGAGATGTAAACAATATCACATGATATTTCTCTTTTTTCTGGCTTATTTCACTTACTATGATAATCCATTCATGTTGCTGTAAAGGTTAATATTCTGTCCTTTATAGATGAGTAATATTCCATTGTGTATATGTACCACAACTTGCTTATCCATTCCTCTGTTGATGGACATCTAGATTGCTTCTATGTCCTGGTTATTGAAAATAGTGCTGCAGTGAACATTGGGGCATATGTCTTTTTCAGTAATTGTTTCTTCAGGGTCTGTGCCCAGTAATAGGCTCATTGGGTCATATGGTAGTTTTAATCCTAGTTTTTTAAAGAATCTCCATACTGTTCTCCATAGTGGCTATTTCAATTTACGTCCCCACCAATAGTCCAAGAGGATTCCCTTTTTCCACACCTTCTCCAGTATTTATTTTTTGTAGATCTTTTGATGGTCATTCTGACCAATGTGAGGTGATATCACATTGTAGTTTTGATTTGCATTTCTCTAATAATGAATGATGTTGAGTATCTTTTCATGTGTTTATTAGCCATCTGCAAGTTTTCTTTGGAGAAATGTCTGTTTCATATATATCAGTAATTACCTTAAATGTAAATGGGCTAAATGCTCCAACCAAAAGACACGGATTGGCTGAATGATCAGCCAAAGCAGGACTTCTATATATTCTGTCTACAAGAGATCCACCTCAGACCTAGGGGCACATACAGACTGAAAGTGAGGGGCTGGAAAATGGCATTCCATGCAAATGGAAATCAAAAGAAAGCAGGTGTAGCAATACTCACATCAGTTAAAATAGACCAACAGACCATTACAAGAGACAAAGAAGGACACTACATGATGAAGGGATCAATTGAAGAAGTTATAACAATTATAAATATATAGGCACCCAGCATAGGAGCACCTCAATACATAAGGCAAATGCTGTGTGTGAAGGTCAGATCAGATCAGTAGCTCAGTCGTGTCCAACTCTTTGCAACCCCATGAATCGCAGCACACCAGGCCTCACTGTCCGTCACCAACTCCCAGAGTTCACTGAGACTCACGTCCATCGAGTCAGTGATGCCATCCAGCCATGTCATCCTCTGTCATCCCCTTCTCCTCCTGCCCCCAATCCCTCCCAGCATCAGGGTCTTTACCAATGAGTCAACTCTTCACATGAGGTGGCCAAGTATTGGAGTTTCCCTTCAGCATCAGTCCTTCCAAAGAAATCCCAGGGCTGATCTCCTTCAGAATGGACTGGTTGGATCTCCTTGCAGTCCAAGGGACTTTCAAGAGTCTTCTCCAACACCACAGTTCAAAAGCATCAATTCTTCGGTGCTCAGCCTTCTTCACAGTCCAACTTTCACATCCATACATGATCACAGGAAAAACCATAGCCTTGACTAGACGAACCTTTGTTGGCAAAGTAATGTCTCTGCTTTTGAATATGCTATCTAGGTTGGTCATAACTTTCCTTCCAAGGAGTAAGCGCCTTTTAATTTCATGGCTGCAGTCGCCATCTGCAGTGATTTTGGAGCCCAGAAAAATAAAGTCTGACACTGTTTCCACTGTTTCCCCATCTATTTCCCATTAAGTGGTGGGACCGGATGCCATGATCTTTGTTTTCTGAAAGTTGAGCTTTAAGCCAATGTTTTCACTCTCCACTTTCACTGCAATACTATATCTAACCTAAAAGAAATAGTGAAACATCTCTATAGAAAAGTAGCAAGAATCTATTTTTTAAAAAGGGAAAATCACAATAGGAAAGGCAAATATATAAAAAGGATTGAAGATCATTTACATAAGCTGGTATATGGATTAGAAACAATTAAATTTTTGTAAAAGGAACTATAACTATTATGAATAGCAAAAGGACAAAAATTAGCATGTAATCTAAAAGCAGAGAATCTAAAAGCATGACACTGTTTCCACTGTTTCCCCATCTATTTCCCATGAAATGATGGGACCGGATGCCATGATCTTTGTTTTCTGAATGTTGAGCTTTAAGCCAACTTTTTCACTCTCCACTTTCACTTTCATCAAGAGGTTTTTTAGTTCCTCTTCACTTTCTGCCATAAGGGTGGTGTCATCTGCATATCTGAGGTTATTGATATTTCTCCCGGCAATCTTGATTCCAGCTTGTGTTTCTTCCAGTCCAGCGTTTCTCATAGGGTGACAATATACAGCCTTGACGAGCTCCTTTTCCTATTTGGAACCAGTCTGTTGTTCCATGTCCAGTTCTAACTGTTGCTTCCTGACCTGCATACAGGTTACTCAAGAGGCAGATCAGGTGTTCTGGTATTCGCATCTCTTTCAGAATTTTCCACAGTTGATTGTGATCCACACAGTCAAAGGCTTTGGCATAGTCAATAAAGCAGAAATAGATGTTTTTCTGGAACTCTCTTGCTTTTTCCATGATCCAGCGGATGTTGGAAATTTGATCTCTGGTTCCTCTGCCTTTTCTAAAACCGGCTTGTCACTCATGTCCAACTCTGCGACCCCATGGACTGTAGCCCACTAAGCTCTTCTGTCCATGGAATTCTCCAGGCAAGAATACTGGAGTGGGGGGTAGCCATTCCCTTCTCCAGGGATCTTCCGAACCCAGAGATTAAACTCAGGTCTCCTGCAGTGTAAGCAGAATCTTTACCATCTGAGCCATCAGGAAAGCCCTACAACTATTAAAGCAGAAATCAACAGTAATACAATAATAGTGGGAGATTTTAATACCCCATTCACACCAATGGACAGATCATCCAGGCAGAAAATTAATAAGGAAACACAAGCTTTAAATGATAGGCTGGACCAGATACCGACAGGGCATTTCATCCAAAGACAGTAGATTTCACTTTTTTCTCTGGTACACGTGGGACATTCTCCAGGATAGATCACATCTTGGGTCACAAATCAAGCCTTGGCAAATTTTTAAAAATTGAAATTATTTCAAGCATCGTTTCTGACCACAACGCTATAAGATTATACATCAACTACAGGAAAAGAACTATAAAAAAACAGAAAAACGTGGAGGCTACTGTGTTTGTGTTTTTTACACGTTTCTGAATAACCATAAGAGCACTGAAGAAATAAAGAAAGTCAAAATAAACCTAGAAACAAGTGACAATGAAACACAACAACTCAAAACCCATGGGACACACTAAAGCAGTGCTGAGAAGGAGGCTTATTGCAATACAAGCCTACCTTGGGAAACAAGAAAGACATCGAATAAACAACCTAACTTTCCACCTAAGAGCAACTAGAAAAAGAAGGAAAAAACCCAAAGTTAGCAGAAAGTGCTCCTGTATTGAGTGTGTATATATTAACAAGGGTAATATCCTCTTCTTGTATTGATCCCTGTATCACTATATAGTGCCCTTCTTTATCTTTCTTTATGGACTTCTGTAGAATCTATTTTGATTCAGGTAAGTGCTGCTACCCTCTGCTTTCTTTGTGTTTCTATTTGCATAAAATTACTTTTTCATCCCCTCACTTTCAATGTATGTGTGTCTTTTGCCCTAAAGTGAGTCTTCTATAGGCCATATACTGGAGGTTTCTTTTTATCATAAGCCACTCTGTACTTTGATCATAGCATTTAGTCCCTTAACATTGAATATAAGCATTGATAAGCATGTATTTATTGCCATTTTAATCCTTGCTTTCTAGTAGATTTTGTGGTTCTTTTTATTCCTTTCTATTCTTTTTTTTTTCCTCCTAGAGTTTGATGGTTTTCCTTTGTATTATGCTTGAGTTTGTTTTTGCCAACTTATTGCTTATTTTTGACTTTTGGTATCCCTGGTTTTCAAGTATGTTAACCCAAAACTCTGTCTACTTGCTCTAGATGGACAGTCATGTAAGTTCAAGCTACTCTAAAATGTCTAATTTTTTTATTCCCCTCCCTCACATTCTCTGCTTTTGATGTCATGCTTTTAGATTCTCTGCTTTTAGATTACATGCTCATGTTTATCCTTTTGCTATTCATAATAGTTATAGTTCCTTTTACAAAAATTTAATTGTTTCTAATCCATATACCAGCTTATGTAAATGATCTTCAATCCTTTTTATATATTTGCCTTTCCTATTGTGATTTTCCCTTTTTTAAAAATAGATTCTTGCTACTTTTCTATAGAGATGTTTCACTATTTCTTTTAGGTTAGATATAGTATTGCAGTGAAAGTGGAGAGTGAAAAAATTGGCTTAAAGCTCAACATTCAGAAAACAAAGATCATGGCATCCGGTCCCATCACTTCATGGGAAATAGATGGGGAAACAGTGGAAACAGTGTCAGACTTTATTTTTCTGGGCTCCAAAATCACTGCAGATGGCGACTGCAGCCATGAAATTAAAAGACGCTTACTCCTTGGAAGGAAAGTTATGACCAACCTAGATAGCATATTCAAAAGCAGAGACATTACTTTGCCAACAAAGGTTCGTCTAGTCAAGGCTATGGTTTTTCCTGTGATCATGTATGGATGTGAAAGTTGGACTGTGAAGAAGGCTGAGCACCGAAGAATTGATGCTTTTGAACTGTGGTGTTGGAGAAGACTCTTGAGAGTCCCTTGGATTGCAAGGAGATCCAACCAGTCCATTCTGAAGGAGATCAGCCCTGGGATTTCTTTGGAAGGAATGATGCTAAAGCTGAAACTCCAGTACTTTGACCACCTCATGCGAAGAGTTGACTCATTGGAAAAGACTGATGCTGGGAGGGATTGGGGGCAGGAGGAGAA
This sequence comes from Bubalus bubalis, assembly GCF_019923935.1. NCBI lineage: Eukaryota > Metazoa > Chordata > Mammalia > Artiodactyla > Bovidae > Bubalus > Bubalus bubalis. Next base: position 55,580,436 of record NC_059176.1, on the reverse strand, counting down.
GGGGACAACAGAGGATGAGATGGCTGGATGGCATCACTGACTTGATGGATGTGAGTCTGGGTGAACTCTGGGAGTTGGAGATGGACAGTGAGGCCTGGTGTGCTGCGATTCATGGGGTTGCAAAGAGTTGGACACGACTGAGCGACTGAACTGAGTATTGTGGTATTTTCACTTTTTCTTGTCTAAAAATTCTTTATCTTTCCTTCTATTATAAATGACAATCTTTGAGTAGAGTATCCTAGGTTGCAGGCTTTTCCCTTTCAGGACTTTATGTACGTCATGGCACTCCCTCCTCTCCTGCACAGTTTCTGTGGAGAAATCAGCTGATAGTCTTGCTGGTGTTCCTTTATAACAGAGTCTTGCTGTCTTTGGAAACCTCTCTAACTTTTGCCGTTTTAATTATGATATAATGCCTTGGTGTGAGTCTGTTTGGTTTCATCCTTGCTTGGGCACCCTCTGGGCTTCCTTTACCTGTATATCTATTTCCTTCTTTCAGTTGGAGTTTTCAGTCATAGTTTCTTCAAATATATTTTTGATCCCCATCTCTCTTCTCTTTTTGGAACCCCTATTATGCATAGGTTGTCATGCTTTACATTATCCCATAGATCTTGCATGTTGCTTTCATTTTTTTTTCCCCATTTGTCTGTCTGCTGTTCTGATCGTGTGATTTCCATTATTCTATCTTCCAGAGCTCTTATTCATTCTTCTGCATTATTTAGTCTGTTATTCATTGCTTTCAGGCTGGTTTTTATTTTGGCAATTGAGCTGTCTAATTTTGATTTATTCCTCTTTATGATTTATAGTTCCTTGTTACAGTAATCTGCATTTCTATCAATAATCCTTCTTAATTCCTTTAGTATTTTTATTACTTCTTTTTGAACTTGGGGTTTAGTTAGATTGGAGAGGTCTGTTTCGTTGTTCTTTCAGGGGATTTCTCTTGTTCTTTTAATTGGGAGTAGTTCCTCTGCTTTTTTATTTTATTTATATTTCTCTGTCTCTGAATTTAGGAGAAATGTTTATCTACTGTGATCTTGAAGAGCTGGATGTTGGGAGATTTTTGAACACTGATTGGATCTTTTACTAGTAACTGGTCTGTTCAAATTGGTTACTGTTTCTTTGTTGGACTTTTCATTTTGGTCATGCAATATTTTTCTAATTTAATTGTCTGCATGTTCTTGTAGTTCACTAAACTTCTTTTAGAGACTTACTCTGAATGTCTTGTCTGACAGCTCATTGATATCCATTTCTTTATAGTGGATGTATTAGTTTGAAGTTTTATTAGTTTCCTTTGGTGGTATCATGTTTATCTGATTCTTTGTGATCCTTGATACCTTGCATTGATATGTCTTGCACATTTGAATAAGTGATCTCCTCTTTCAGACTTTATAGATTTGTTTCAGCAGGTTAATAGCTTTAGCAGAGAGCTCAACTTAGGGTGTCAGATGATGGTGTTTGTGGGCAGGTGTGTCTTGATGGGTGAAATCACTGCCCATGCTCTCAGGTCAGGATGTGCTACTGGCTGAGCTTCCTGGTTGGATGGTAGCTGGTTGGGCTCTACACTCAAGTGAGGCCACTGTGTGATCTTCCTGGTTTGGCAGTGCTGCTGAATGTATTCTGTGCTCAGGTGACACCACTGGCTGGGCCCCACCTCTGTTCGGGCAGGGTCTCCGGCTGTGTGCCTGTGTTCCATGGCAGGGTGGTGCCATTGGTTTGATTCCTCAGTTTGTCAGAATTACAAGGTCATGCTCTGCAATTGCTCCTGTTTGAGTGGGGCCTGCCTGGATGGTGTCACTCCATATTGAGGTGGGACTTCAGGCTGGGCTTGGCAATCAGGCAGGCATTGGCTGTGCCCCATTATTGCATGAGGTTGCTAATTGGGCTCTCTCATCTGGCCAGGCCTTCAGTTGACCCCACAGTTGGGTGAGGCTGGGTATTGTGCTCTGTGGTCATGTGAAACTGCTGTCTACAGCTCTGGTCACGAGGGCCCCAGGCTCTGGGCAGGACTGGGCAGGATCACATGCTGGGATCTCTGACAAGCCATAGCTATGTTCAGTAATCGTATGGGTCATCCGTGCTCCATGGCTAGGCATGGCCATAGGCTTATCTCTTTGGCTGCTCAGGGCCACTGTTTGGTCTATCTGACTTTGTGGGGCCAGAGGCTGTGCTCAACAGGTTGGACAGGGTGGAACCTTTCCCAAATAAAAGTGAGTTCTTCCTGTTTGAAAAACCTTCAGATTTGAACGTGGTCTTTTACCTGACTTAGGACTAGAGATGAAACTTAGGCTTTCCTGGGTCTTTAGCATGTCAGACTTCCAGCTGCACCTACACCATTGGCTCTCCTGGGTCCCCACTTGACTCAGCCTGCAGATCTTGTAATTTGTCAGTCTCCATAATAGAGTCAATTCTTCATAATTTCTCTTTTTGTCCCCCTTTTTCTTTCTCTTCCCCTCTCCTTTACCCCCTCTTTCCTTGCCCCTTCTCTCTCCCTCTCCCTTTCCTTGCTGCTGCTGCTGCTGCTAAGTTGCTTCAGTCATGTCTGACTCTGTGTGACCCCATAGACAGCAGCCCACCAGGCTTCCCTGTCCATGGGATTCTCTAGGCAAGAATACTGGACTGGGTTGCCATTTCCTTCTCCAAGACACTGAGCATACCCATAGCTTGAGAAATCCACCGAGAGCTTCCTCCCACTCTATCTATCTATCTCCAATTTGTTGTTTCTCTGAAGAACCCTAGCACATCTCATCCTATCCAGAAGTCCCTCCAGGTTTCTTGTTCTGTAATGTTTTTCCTTTCTTATTTCTAATACTATCACACAATAGATGCTTTTCTTATTTTTGTATTTCCTTGGTCATTCTAATAAGTTTCTAGAAGGGAGGTGAGATAACTACATGTACTCAAATCTCCATTTTGAAACCCAAAGTCTACCAAAGTTTACAAAGCAGCAAGGAAATTTCCTTGTTCTTTAACCTTGTACATTTCTTTTCCTTTTCCATGCTACTACACCTCCCTACCACCCCCTAATCCTTTCCTCCTAAATCATGACACATTTTCTCTCCATTCTCTTTCCTCACAGTCTGTACTCTGGGTATCTAAAAAATACCTCCATTACTGCGCTTTTTGGTAGTTAAATGCCATCCATATGTGTCCTCAAAGGCTGTCATTTTCCTTTTTATTCCACTCACTGACCCTGTAAATGACATTTGATGCACAAGAGCTGGTACAGTCATTAACTTAAAGTGTTGGTTTTTTTTTTTTTTTAAGGAAAAAAATCTTTCACTGCTCTAAATCGTATAAAAAAGAATTAAAGAAAAAAGGCACCCAGCAGTAACCCTTTTCAACATCCCGTACTTGGCCCTGCTTGGGATTGATTGCACAAAAAAACAGAGGAGCATTCATTAATGCGACTATGAGCAGGGTTAGCCGAATTACTGAATGTACCTGCAACCCTAAGGGAGGCCCCTAGGAGCAACTTTTTTCTCTTTTCTATAAAGAAAATCTTAATCCTTCCTATGAAATTTCAAAAATCAAGCTTCTATAGATTTCTGGTTTATTCAGTTTAAGAAATATCCTTTTGGATAAGGGAACATAAGGGAATGTCTAGTTGAAGCCACATGTCTGCTGGAGTGAGTTGGGTTGCATCTTGGCATTATCACTAACTGAACAGAGTAGGGAAGGTTTCCCACAGCCTGGAGCCAGAATACTTAGGTAAATACTCATATTGTATGATGCAACAGGGTGATGGCAATATGATTAGATAACCCTATTTCATGTTGGGTTTCCTGGTGGCTCAATGGTAAAGAATTTGCCTGCCAATGCAGGAGACATAAGTTCAACCCCTGGGTCAGGAAGATCCCCTGGAGAAGGAAATGGCCACCCATTCCAGTACTCTTGCCTGGGAAATCCCATGGACAGAGGAGCCTGGTGGTATACAATCCATGGGGACACAAAAAAGTTGGACATGACTTAATGACTAAACAACAACAACAATTTCCTGTTCGGGTTATTTCAACTTGTAGGACATAATAACATCTGCAAGTTAAAGAATCCTAAATAGATTCCCATATGGAAGAGGGCTATCCAATCCTCTCTGTCCATATTTGGGCTATACTAACAAGCCCCATTCAATTTCTAGATTATCTTCCTTGAACCTGCCTCCTACCCCTTTGGAGATCAAGAGGTTGCATAGAGCTCATGAGGTCCTAGAGAATTTCTCAGAAGAGGGTTTATGTGACAACAGAACCACCACCAAGTCGCAAGGTGACCCCCACACTAGTGACCCAAGGCATATAATATATAATGTTTCATTGAGAAGAACTTAAGAATAGGAATGTACACAGCACATGATATCTGCTCAGTTGCAGCGTTATTCCTTGGATGTGCTTAGGATGCAGAGCTGGATGTACAATCCAATTGAAGAAATGTCCCCCTACCACCCCTTTACATATTTACAGCCTACTTTAAGGCAGGGAATACCTAGTATTCCGTGATACAAACGGGCTTCCTGGCCCAGAAAGCAGCCTTATTACTCAGGTGTTTTGTGAAGGACTCTGAATACAAATGAAACAATTGGCTGTCTTTTTGTGAGCTGATTGACAGCAGCTGAGCCAACTCACGCCCTATCCATTAGAAGGGGCCACTGCAGCCTGTGGCCATCAGAGAACAAAGGTTTGTCTTCTCTCCATGTCTCCTGACCTTTGGGACTCATTAAGTTTCCCCATCAGGAAAACAGTAAGACTTTAAATGGAGCTTTCAAAGCTTGCTGACAATGTCAGAGGAGTCACTGATGGGAGAGGTCTCAAAACATACTATAAAGCAGGTGTTCCAGCCTCCAGGATCTAATGCTTGATAAGCTGAAGTGTGGAGCTGATGTAATAATAATAATAGAAATAAAGTGCACAATAAAATAATGCACTTGAATCATTCTGAAACCACCACCCCCCCAAACACAGTCTGTGGAAAAATTGTCTTCCACAAAATTGGTCCCTGGTGCAAAAAGGTTGGGGACTGCTGCTATAAAACACATCCCAAGGATCCGAAGGGCTCCCCATCCAAAGAGCATAGAGACCAGGCTAAGCCAGAAGGAGAAACCCCAAGGTACAGACTGAGAAAGATCCAGAACTGCACAGTCTGCTCCTGAGACAGTGCTCAAATTACTCACAGGTCTTGAGGCTAAGAGATGTTTCCCATCATGCATACTTCTCCCAGGCCTACATACTTATCCACATGACCTCAAAAAAGGAGTCAAGGCTGCTCTGTTCAGGACTGAGATTCTGGTTGGCTCTGGGAAATGTCATTTAGGCTAGCCAGTTGGTTGCCGAACATATCTTGGTCATAGAAGTGCATATCTAAGTCTGGAATGTTCACATAAACTGAGCAAAGTCTCTTGGCTGTCCACATAGAAAAACAAGTCCTGAGATTGGATACACAAAAGGTACCATTTACAGATTCAGGGTACATTCCATATACAATTAATAATGACAACTGTCCATAGGAGAAGATGACTGGGTGCTTTTAGGGCATGGTGATAGGTGGACTAGACCTGACTGTAGTGCCTGGGTAGAGAAGAGCATTGCCAGTCCATTAGAGATTGTTTCCAAGATGACTGGGGAATGAGATGGCAAAATCAGAGCATCACTGCATACCTGATAGGAAGAAGATAGTTGAACTGATGAGCATGGCTAACTGGAAGAGACTAAAGAGGGTTAACAGGGGCTCTGGATTCTGTCAGCCATGCCTGATTTCCTCAGCATTCTCTGGGAATAGGAGGCCTGTTAACCAAAACTGGATCAGATTGGAAATGACCAGATTGGAAACTCAGCACCAAACCACATGTGGTTTTCTGGGTAGTAACTGTAGCTGAGGTTCTAGTCAACAGCCAGCAGCAACTTCCAGACACATGAGTGAGGAGCTTCCAGATGATTCCAGCCTCCAACTCTTAGCTTTCACAGTTGATATGAGGTGGAGCAGAAACTGAGCTGTCCCCACAAAACCCTGCTCAAATTGTGTATTTAGAGCAAAACAAATGTTGCCATTATTGTAAACACTAAGTTTAGAAGTCCTATGTTAAAAGGACTGATTCTGAAGCTCCAACACTTTGGCCACCTGATGCGAAGAGCTGAATCATTGGAAAAGACCCTGATGCTGGGAAAGACTGAAGGCAGGAGGAGAAGGGGATGACAGAGGATGAGATGGTTGGATGGCATCACTTACTCACTGGACATGAGTTTGAGCAAGCTCTGGGAGATGGTGAAGGACAGGGAGGCCTGGCGTGCTGCAGTCTATGGGGTCACGAGGAGTCAGAGATGACTGAGTGACTGAATAACAGCAACAACTGGGCCAGGGTCCTCTGTCTTTCCTTTCTTGATTTCCCTGTTTTTTCTATCCTCAGTAGAAACTTGAGACACATTCTGAGACCCATTTTCATTTATCTTCTCCTGTAAGTAGGGTAATATCAGTTTCCCCCAGTGAAAAGAGCAAATACAAAGACCTTGTCCACTTGTGAAGAACATGCCTGTATTATCTTGTATTTTGGCATCAAGAGTATACTGTTAGCTATCCACCCCTGTTGCCCCATTCTCATATAACCATGTTAACACAGCATCTATCTCAAAGTGGCAATTGCCTTGGTGAGGTGATCCAGTTTATATTTAATCTTAGGGCTATCACCCAACAAACGTATGTATTTCCAAATTCACTATTTTCTTGATCAGGAGTTGGACAGCAATAGCCTTCCCTAACATTGTTAATAAACCCATGCGATTAATTCTTGAGCCAGAGGTTGTATGTTATTTATCTTACTGCTTATCGTGAAACTTAACTCAATAAAACTAATATCCCGTTTTCATGCCTAAGAGCATCTTAATTGTTGAAAGGACTCTCTGCATGCTGATGATAATACTCCTGAAGTGTGATAGCTCTCATATATAACCTACACCTCCTTGCAATCATGGGCCCCCTCAGTACAATGTGCCATATGCTAATTGGTTTTTCAACTGCCTCCATGGCTGCAGTAACAGCAATTCTTGTTTCCCTTCTGGGAAAAACTTCTCTTGTTTCTGAAGCAGCATGTGACGTCCAGTTGGCAACACTGGAGGTGATGAATGGGGTCCTTTCCCATCCCATCTCCAGGGAGTGTGACTGGCTCCAGCAGTTGGCCTGGGATGAATGGGAGGGTCCTTCCTGTTTTCTTCCTTTTCCTGAGGGCTCAAAAATACTTCCAAAAGCAGAGAAACCAGCAGCACTAATTTGTGTACCATGCGGTCTCCCTCCATAGCCCTCTCATGGAAGTAAAACCAAGACCCTACCATGCACTACAAAGTAAAACATTATTTTAAAATAGTTATTTTTTCTGATTATGCAAGTAGTATCATTCTTAATGGAAAAATGCCAGAAGATTTAGGAAAAATTTTAAATATTCAAAAATAGAACAACAAAATCTAGTCTGGCAGTCTTAATGGTTGTATTTCTTTGTAGTCACACAATACTATATATCCATATACAAATAATCCTAACCTTCTTAAAATTATACATATATATGGATGTATATATTATCAGTATCACACTATGTATAGTTTTCTGTCCTCTTTTTTACTTAGCATTGCAGCAGAAGTATTGCCCATATCATTCCAAATGCTTCATAAATATTTTTAATGGCTCAATTGTGTATTAAGTTTGCTTCCAGTGTCCTGGTATTAAAATAATGTCATGATGAGCTTCTTTACATATAAATCTTTGTCTTCATTTTTGATTACTTCCTTAGGATCCATTCAGAGGAGTAAGATTACTGACTTAAAGAGGATGAAAATTTTTATAGCTTATGACATTTACAAATCATGTTCTGGAGGGCTTTAACAAATTACATTGCCAGCGATAGTTGATGAGAATATATGTCTTACTGAACCCTCACAAATACTGGGTACTGTTGCTTTAAAAATCCTTGCCAGTGCTGAATTGCAAAGAGTAGTATTTCCCTGATATTTTATTTTTCGTTTATCTGCTTCATTCTGGGCCTGAACTTTTCCCCACTTGTTTATGTGCTATTTGCATTTTGCTTTTTATGATGTGCTTGGCAATATTTTTTTCTTCTTTCTACTTGTTATGATTTTTGGTTTTCCAATGTGACTGTACCATTTTGCATTCCCAACAAAAAAGTGTGAATGCTCCAATTGTTTTACAGCCTTGTTGGTGCTTGATATTTTCAATTAAAAAAAATACATATAGACATTCCAAAAGCCATATAGTGGTATTTCATGGTGGTTTAGTTTGCATTTCCCTAATGACTAACGATGTTCAGTAATCTTTAAGTGTTTATTTCCCATCTGTTTTTGTTGACGTCTTTCGTCCATTTTTATTGGGTTGGTTATTTGCCTATTATTTTGTTTTGCGGCTTTGCCATCTATTCTGGATGCAAGTTCTTCAATATGTGACATGCAAATATTTTCTCCCAGTTTGTGTCTTTTATTGTCATTCTCTCAACAGCATGTGTTGCAGAGTAGAAGTTATTTAATGTTGTAGAAATAATGATTTATTGTGTTTTTATTTAATGAATTATATCTTTGGGGCTGCATCTAAGAACTCGGATACAACATCACGGTGGTGATCTCCTTTGTTTTTGTCTAGAGATTTTATTGTTCTAAGTTGTACACTTAAATCCATAATTCAAGTCAAGTTTTTAACATGTTTTAGATTTTTTTTTCTGCATATGGCCATCCACTTGTTCTAGTATCATTTGAAAACATCAACCTTTCTCCACTGAGTTGCTTTCTGCCTTTGATTAAAAAAATCAGTTGACCATATCTGTGAGGCTCTATCTGTGGATTCTTTATTCTGTTTTGTTGCTCTATGTGGCTAACTTTTTAACACCGCTGTACTCTTGTGATTATTGTGGCTTTAAAATAGTCTTAAAGCCAGGTGGTATAAGTCTTCTGGCTTTGTTTTTCAAAATTATTTTGAATATCCTAGTTCTTTTGCCTTTTCTATGTAAGTAATTATTTTTGAAATATTAATCTAAAAATCTTATTTGGATTTTGATAGTGATGGCATTAAATCTGTGATCAATTTGGGGAGAATCAATATTTTAAATGAGCTTCCCAGGTGACTCAGTGGTAAAGAATCCACCTGCTAATGCGAGAGACATGGGAGATGTGGGTTCAATCCCTGAGTCAGGAGGATCCCCTGGAGAAGGAAATGGCAACCCACTCCAGTATTCATGGCTGGAGAATTCCATGGACAGAGGAGCCTGGTGGCCTACAGTCCAGGGGGTTGCAAAGAGTCAGACACAGCTGGGCACATGTGCACACAATGTCTTAAACACTTGTTTGTTTAACCCTTGAACACAATGTGTGTGCTTGGTCGCTTGAGTCATGTCAGACTGTTGGCGACACTATGGACTGTAGCCCGCCAGGCTCCTCTGTCCATGGGATTCTCCAGGCACAAATACTGGAGTGGGTTGCCATGCCCTCCTCCAGGGGATTTTCCCAATCCAGGGATCGAACTCACGTCTCCTTTGTTTTCTGCATTGCAGGTGAATTATTTACTGCTGAGTCACTGGGGAAGCCCCTGAATATAGTATATTTATTTATTTATATCTTTGATTTCTTTTATTAGTGTTGTGTAGCTTCCCAAATACAAACCTACACATATTTTTTGTTATACCTAAGTATTTTGTGCATTTTTGTGTAAGTAGTACTTTAATTTTTAAAAGATTGTTCATTACTGGTAACGATTTTTTATTCATCTTGTATCTTGAGACTGGTTAGTTCTAGAAGCTTCTTTGTAGATTCTTTAAAATTTTCTATAATTTTGTTGTCTGTGAATACAAACAATTACATTTCTTCCTTTCTAATCTATAGTCCTTCAGTTTCTTTTTATATGTTGGACAGAAGTAATAATAGTGAACATCCTTTCTTTGTTCCTGATCTTAGAGGGGAAGCACAGAATCTTCCACCAGCAAATATGATGTTTGTTACAGATATTTTGGAGATGTACTTTATCAGGTTGAAGAAGTTCTCTTCTTCTATTACCAGTTTTCTGAGAGATTATTTTACGGTAATAAAAATGGATTTTGAAATTTGTCAGATTTTAAACTTATCTATTGATATGATCATATGATTTTTCTTTTTAGCAATATTAGAACTTAGACTGGTTTTCAGATGTTAAATCCATCTTGTAGTCACAGAGTAAGCTACAATTAATTACAAGGTCTTCTTTTCATATACTGAGGGATTTGATTTGCTGATGTTTTGTTGAGTCTTGTGTTTATATTCTTGGGAGATACTGATTTGAAGTTTTATTCTTTGTATTTTTTGTTGTTTAGCTTTCATATCAGGATAATGCTGCCTTCATACAATGCACTGGGACATAGTCTCTGCTTTTCTGTTTTCTGTAAGACACTGTGTAGTGTTGGTATTTTTTCCCCTTAAAAGTTTGGTAAAGTTACTGGTGAAGTAATTTGTGCCTGAAGTTTGTTTTGCTGTAAAGTTTTAAATTACAAATTTATTTTCTATAATAGGTACTATTTAGACTTTTTTTTCCTGGAATGTTTTGATAGTTTGTGTCCTTCAATAAATTGGTCCTTTTCATCCATGCTATCAAATTTGTGAGTATAGAGTTGATCATAGTATTCCTTTATTATCTTTTTACTGCCTGTAGTGTTTGTGGTAAATTTCTTTCAATACTGATGCTAGAAATTTGTGTTTTCCTTCTTTTTATTGTTCAGTGTGGTTAGAGGCTAATTAATTTTATTGATCTTTTCAAAGAATCAGCTTTTGGTTTTGGTGATTTTTCTCTATATTCTAATAATAATTTTATTGATTTCTGCTCTTTATTATTTTCATCATTCTCCTTGCTTTGTATTTAGCTTATTTTCTGAATGCTTTAGGTTGGAGTTTATATTATTGTTTTTATACACTTTTAGCAAGCATTTTTTGCTATAAATTTTCTATACACATTTATTTAGCTGCATCCTGAAAATTTTGATATGTTGCAATTTTACTTTCAGCTCAAAATATTTCCTTTTTTTTTTTCTTGAGACTTTCTCTTTTATCTGTGGGCTATTTGAAAGTGTATTGTTTTATTTCTAGATATTTGTGAATTTTCCAGATAAATTTCTGCTATTGCCATTCTAATTTAATTTTATTGTTGTTCAGGGAAGATACTTAATGTGGTTTTAGTTCTTTAAAATTTTCTGACATTTGTTTACTGGCCCAGGATATGGTCCGTCTGAATGCAGGTTTCATGGGCGCATCAAGAATTTATATATTTTGCTGTCCATAGTTGGCTGGGATGGTTTCTCCACGTCTTTAGACCAAGATGGTTGATCGTGCTGATTCATTCTTTTACATCATTGCTAATTTTCTGTCTACTTGTTTTATCAGTTACTGAATTGGTTTGTTGAAATCTCCAAGTTCAATTGTGGATTAAAATGTGTTTATTCTTTTAGAGCTCTATCAATTTTTGCTTTATGAATCTTGAAGCTCATTTGTCAGGTACACACACATTTAGAATAGATGATTCTTCTTGATGAAATTACACGTGTTAGTTTGTGAGGACTCCAGGAACAAAATACCACAGAATGAAAGGCTTAAACATTTATTTTCTCATAGTGCTGAGTGTTAGAAGTCCGAGTTCATGATACCATTTGAGTTGGTTTCTGTAGGATCCTTTCTTCCTGTCTTATAGATGGCTGCTTTCTTGACGTGTCCTTATATGTACTTTCTTATGTGAGTGCCTTGCATTTAATGTAGTTATTACCATAGTTGGATTAACTTTACTATATTATGATTTATTTTCTGTTGGTCCCTTTTGGTTTTTGTTCCTCTTTCTCCTCTCCTTATTTTGAATTATTGGAACATTTCTTACTGTTTCCTTGTAATTTATCTACTGGTTTCTTGGCTATATTGTTGTGCATTTTTGCCCCTGTTGCTGTTGTCATTGCTGTTATTGCTCTAAGGATTTAATATGCACACCAAACTTTGCAAAATTCACTATTGAAGTAAAATGTAGAAGCCTTACAACTAAATACATTTTTTACCCTCTTTTCTTTGTGATATATTTTGCTTTCATGCAGTAAAGGAATTTAGGATGGCCTTTTATATCTTCCCAGATTTATGTTTTAAGCAAACAAGGAAAGTTTTGTTCATTATTTCTTCAAATATTATTTTCTGCACAGATCTTTTTCTCTACCCTTGTGGGGACTCCAATTACATGGATGTTAGACTTTCTCATTATCCTACAGGTCCCTCAGATCATGCTTACTTTTTTCTGGTTTTTTTTTTTCTTTCAGTTTTATTAAGACATGATTGATACACAGTACTGTGTAAGTGTAAGGTAAGCAATCATAATGATTTGACTAACATACATCGTAAAATGATTATCAAATTAAGTTTTGTGAACATTCATCATCTTATATAGACAAGAAATTTAAAGAAAAAATTTCTTTGTGATGAGAAATCTTAAGATTTACTCTCAACAACTTTCATCTATAACATACATAGGTATTAATTATATTTATCACATTGTATGTTACATGCCTAGTATTTTTTCTTATAACTAGAAGTTTGTAGATTTTGACTGCTTTATCCATTTTTCCCTCCTCTTAAACCTACCTGTAGTAAACACAAATCTGATCTCTTTTTTCTGTTGGTTGTTAAAAAAATTTATTCTTTAATTGGAGGAAAATTGCTTTATAATGTTGTGATGGTTTCTGCTGTACAACAACACACTCTTTAAGTTTGTTTGTTTTTGAAGTTTAATTGACACTATCCTAGTTTCAGCTATGCAGCATGGTGATTTGATTTGAATACATTTCAAGATGATCTTGGAGAAGGCAATGGCACCCCACTCCAGTACTCTTGCCTGGAAAATCCCATGGACGGAGGAGCCTGGTAGGCTGCAGTCCATGGGGTCGCTAAGAGTCGGACACGACTGAGTGACTTCACTTTCACTTTTCACTTTCATGCACTGGAGAAGGAAATGGCAACCCACTCCAGTGTTCTTGCCTGGAGAATCCCAGGGACGGGGGAGCCTGGTGGGCTGTCCTCTATGGGGTCGCACAGAGTCGGACATGACTGAAGTGACTTAGCAGCAGCAGCAGCAAGATGATCACCATGATAAATCTAATCATGATATTTCACCATACAAAGATACATAGTTACTGACTATATTCCCCATACTGCACATTTTATAACTGTGACATCCATTTTATAACTGAAAGTTTGTGTCTCTTAATTTCCCTCATCTGTTTCTTTCTCCCTGTCCATCCCACAGGCAATCAGCTGTTTGTTCAGTGTTTCTACTCTATTGTGTTTGGCCACTTGCTTTTTTAGAGTCCAAATATAGGCGACATAATGCAGTATTTGTCTCTTTCTAACTTATTTCTATTAGAGCTATACATTCTACGTCCACATCCATGTGGGTGCAAGTGGGAATATTTCATTGTTTTTTATGGCTGAGTTTATATAGATATAACTTCTTTATCACATCTTCTTTATCTATTTGTGCTTTGTTGATGGGTATTTAAGTTGCTGTCAAATCTTGGCTACTGTAAATAATGCAATAGTGAACATCAGGCTGCACATATCTTTTTGAATTAGTGGTTTCATTTTTCTTTGATATTTTTTCAGGTTTTCACTTTTAGAAAGAGATTTTACTTTTTGGAACTGTTTAAGATTTACAGAAAAATCGAGAAGACAGTAGAGCAAGTTCTCAAATATCTTGCACCTAGTTTTCCATTTAATATCTCACATTAGTATGGCACATTTATTACAATTAATGAACTAATATTGACACATTATTATTAACTAAAGGCCATATTCTCTTGAGATTTCCTTAGTTTTTACCTAAAGAGGTGATATTACATTTTCATCACATCATGTCAAGAGTGCAAGCTGTCACATACTCACTGCTGATGATGATCACCTAATCAAGGCAGTGTTGGTGGGTTTATCTACTGTAAAGTCACTCTCCCATTCCTCCCACTTTCCCTGTAGTCTTTGGGGAAAAGCCACTCTGCTCAGCCCATGTTCAGCATGGAGAGTTATGCTCCCCCTTCATAAGAGAGTAGTTTCTACTTAATTACTTGGAATTGTTCAGGGGAGATGCATTTACTATCCTCTCTTAGAACATTCATTCACTTCATTTTATCAGTATGGAATTCTGTTTCTTTCTTTCTTTCTTTCTTTTGTATTTTGGGTTATAATTCACTACTGCTTTGTATATTTTATTGTTCAAAAAAGTGTTGTCCATTGGGACTTGGTTCCTGTGTCTTTTTTAAAAAGATATTCATTTATTTATCTGGCTGCAGCAGGTCTCGGTTGCAGCACTCAGGATCTCCATGCATCACGCAGCATCTTTTATCGTGGCAGATGGACTCTTTAGTCATGGCACCTGGGCTGCTGAGCGCACGGGCTTCAGGAGGTGCCGCACGCAGGTGCTCTGGTTGTGACGTGCAGGTGGGCTTAGTTCCTCTGCGACACGTGTGATCTTACCTCCCCAACCAGGGATTGAACCAGTGTCCCCAGTGCCGCAAGGTAGATTCTTAACCACTGGACCAGAAGGAGGTCCTGGTTCCTGTGTCTTTTGGCATAACCCCATTAAGGCGTGGTTTGAGTACTTCTCATTTTCCAGCACTACAAAATACTCTAACTTCATTACGTATATTTACAGCTCCAGACCTACAATCAGCCATTTCTCCAAAGAGTCTTGGCCTCTTTTTACTGTAGAATGATATTAGAAACCAAGATCTGGGAAGTATCTGTGGTCGGCGCTTGAATGCTGTTATAGCCTTGAGGCCTTCTCAGCCAGTAAAGGGAGAATATATATTACCTCATGTGTGCATCTGTGATTTCTATAGGTAGCCATGTGTGTCCATATTGATTAAACACGAGTTCATATAGCTATCTCCAACTCTAATCCATTACCACAAGGATCATTCTAGCCCCCCTCCCCTTGATTAACTCTACATTCCCACTCCAACAGTGAGAAGCATGGCTTCTACAATATGTTCTCCACTTAATTATTCATTTCTAATATATATATAAGAATTATCAAAATTAACTGCTACCCATGTAAGAACTAAAGTGTAGTGCTTGTGTGCAATCCTTGTGCCTTTAGCTTTACAGACTCAGATCATTTCCAGAGCCACTTCGGCCAGCACATTTTATCCTCATCTCCTGCAGTCAAATTGTCTCATACATTGATGATACATCTTGTCATAGTCTGCCTTCTTTCCTAGGATTCTCCACCCTCCTAAAGACTTCTTAAAATTTAGATATATTAAGGTTCACCTTTGTGCTTTAATGTTTGATGGGTTTTGACAAATGCATAATTTTATGACCAACATTACAATATTATACAGAATATTATCACTACCAAAAAAATTCCTTGAGTTTCACCTACTAAGTCTTCTTTTCCTCAAGAACCCTGGAAACCACAGATCTTTTTGTCTGTGTAGTTTTGCATTTTCCAGAAGGTTGTATAATTTGAATCATATAGTATATAGCTTTTTCAGACTGACTTCTTTCACTGAAAAATATGCATTTAAGGTCCATCCATGTTTTTTCATGGCCTGACAGCTCACTTCTATTTTATTGCTGACTAATGTTCTGGCAATGGCACCCCACTCCAGTACAGTTGCCCAGAAAATCCCATGGATGGAGGAGCCTGGTGGGCTGCAGTCCATGGGGTCGCTAGGAGTCGGACACGACTGAGCGCCTTCATTTTCACTTTCCACTTTCATGCATTGGAGAAGGAAATGGCAACCCACTCCAGTGTTCTTGCCTGGAGAATCCCATGGATGGAGAAGCCTGGTAGGCTACAGTTCATGGGGTCGCACAGAGTCGGACACGACTGAAGCGACTTAGTAGTAGTAGTAGTAGTAATGTTCTGTTGTATGGATTAACCATAGTCTGTTTAACTGTTCACCTATTGAAAGGACATCCTGGTTAAATCTAGTTTTTGATGATTATGAATAAAGCTGCTATAAACATTTGTATGCATATTTTTATGTAGACAAAAATTTTCAGGTACTTTGGGTAGATACCCAGGAGAGTGATTACTAAATCATGTGGTGAGTATTTTGCAAAAAACTGCTGTTTTAATTTTCCTTGAATAAAATACTCAGCAGTGGAATTGCTGGATCATATAATAGTTCTATTTTTAATTTTTGTTTTTGATATTTATTTAATTGTAAGTTTATAGAATTTAACTTTAATAGTGGCTATATTTAGTAATTGTCATACAAAACTCTTGGATTTCCCATATGGCTCAGACAGTAAAGAATCTGCCTGCAGTGCAGGAGACCTGGGTTCAATCCTTTGATCAGGAAGATCCCCTGGAGAAGGAAATGGCAACCACATCAGTATTCTTGCATGGAAAATATCATGAACAGAGGAGCCTGCTGGGCTACAGTCCATGAGGTAGCAAAGAGTTGGACATGACTGAGTGACTAACACTTACTTTCATGCAAAACTCTTATAAATTTAAAAATTGGGCCCCGTGAGTTGGGTACAAGTAGACTATACCATATCACTGCCTGTTTGCTTGTTCTCTTATTTGTGAATCTGGAGTTTTTCAACACTCAGAAAGAGTTATTGAGTACTTATATGTGATAGATGCTGAGGATTCAGTGCTAGAGTTCCTGTTCTGTTGTAGTTTACAGTCTTATTGAAAAACAAACAAATGGAGCAGTGATTTAGAGCAGTTTTCTAAGTGTGTGTTTGTTTTTTAATTATGAGAGAGAAAAATCCTGTTTGGTGTTCAAGGGCATATTTGTCAGTTGCATTCTAGGCCTGGCTCTTTTTTGTTATTTTTCTACAATATTTTGCCTAAAATTTCTTTCTCTTCTTTTGTTTTTTGAGGTATATTTGTACAACATTATATAAGTTGGAGATGTACAACAGTGATTCAGTTTTTAAAGATTGTACTCCATTTAGAGTTTTTATAAAATATTAGCTACTTTCCTTATATTGTTCAATATATCATTGTAGCTTATTTATTTTACACATAGTGGTTTGTACCTCTTAATCCCCTATCCCTAGATTTCCCCACTTTCCTCTCTCCACTGGTAACTACTAGCTTGTCCTCTGTATCTGTGTATCTCATTCTTTTTGTTATATTCACTAGTTTGTTTTATTTTTAAAATTTCACATATCAGTTGTATCATATAGTTTGTCCTTCTCTGTCTGACTTTATTTCATGTAGCATAATGCCCTCCAAGTCCATCCATGCTGATGCAACTGGTAAAATTCCATTCTTTTTTATGGCTGAGCAGTATTCCAGCACATACACACCACATCTTCTTATCCATTTAGGGGTTCCCTCGTGGCTCAGAGGTTAAAGCATCTGCCTCCAATGTGGGAGACCCAGGTTTGATCCCTGGATTGGGAAGATACCCTGGAGAAGGAAATGGCAACCCACTCCAGTATTCTTGCCTGGAGAATCCCATGGACAGAGGAACCTGGTAGGCTACAGTCCATGGGGTAGCAAAGAGTCAGACATGACTGGGCGACTTCACTTTCACTTTTCTTATCTATTCATCTGTTGATGGACACTTACATTGTTTCCATATACTGGCAGTTGTAAATAATGCTGCCTTGAATACTGGGGTACATGTAGCTTTTCAAAGTAGTGTTTTTCTTTTTTCTTTTTTTCAGATATATGCCTAGGAGTGGAATAGTTGGCTTATGTAGTAGTTCTGTCTTTCGTTTTTGAGAAATCTCCATGATATTTTCCATAGTGGATGAGCTAATTTACATTCCTACCAACAGTTTGTATGAGATTTCCCTTTTCACCACATCATCACCAACATTTCTTATCTGTGTTCTTTTTAATTAGAGTCATTCTTACAGGTGTAAAGTGATAGATATTGTAGGTTTAATTTGCATTTCTCTCATGATTGATGCTAAGCACCTTTTCATGTGCCTGATCCAAGAAAAATATCACTACAATTTATGTCAAAGAGTGTTGTAAGTTGTCTTCTCGGAGTTTTATGTGTATAGTCTTACATTTAGGTCTTTAATCTATTTTTGGCTTATATTTATGTATAGCATGATAAAATACTCTAATTTCATTCTTTTACAAGTAGCTGTCCAGTTTCCCCAATGTCACTTTATTGAAGAGACTGTATTTCTCCATTGTATAGCCTTGCCTCCTTTTTCATAGATTAATGGGTTCTTTGGGGGCTCTGTTTTCTGTTGCATTGATCTCTGTGTGTGTGTTTTTTTTAATGTCAGTACCATACTGTTTTGATGACTGTAGCTTTGTGGTGTTGTCTGAAGTCGAGAAGCGTGATTCCTCCAGCTGTTTTTCTTTCTCAAGATTGTTTTGACTATTTCAGATCTTGCGTGTTTCCATACAAATTTTAAAATTGAGTTTTGTGCAAGATACCCTTGGTTTTTTATTAGGGATTGAACTGAATCTTGATTATCTTGGGTAGTATGGTCATTTTAATAATATTAGCTTTTTCTAATCTAAGAACACAGTATATCTTTCCATGAAAGTGAAAGTGAGAGCTGCTCAGTAGTGTCCAGCTCCCTGCCACCCCATGGACTATACAGTCCATGGAATTCTCTAGGCCAGATTACTGGAGTGGGTAGCTTTTTCCTTCTCCAGGGGATCTTCCCAACCTAGGGATTGAACCCAGGTCTCCCGCATTGTGGGCAGATTCTTTACCAGCTGAGCCACAAGGGAAGCCCAAGAATACTGGAGTGGGTAGCCTATCCCTTCTCCAGAGGATCTTTCTGACACAGGAATTGAAACAGGGTCTCTGGCATTACAGGTGGATTCTTTACCAACTGAGTTATCATTTGTCTAGTTCTCTTATCCTAGAAATTTGGTGGCATATATTTGTTCATAAAAGCCTCTTTTGTCCTTTCTTTTCCTGTGGTACCCATTGTAATAGTTCTTTCATTTATTATTTTGTTGGTTATTTTTTCCTTTGGTTGGTCTATTCAAAGGTTTATTGACTTCATCTTTTCAAAGAAAAATCTCTCGTTGATCTTTTCTGTAGTTTCCCACAGAATAAATTTCTTTTATTCCTGACCTAAATAAATGAATAAATTTCATTTACGTCTGATCTAATTTTATTATTTACTTCCTTCTGCTAACGTTGGGCTCAGTTTGTTGTTCTTTTCTTAGTTCCTTTGGTGAAGAGTTAGGTTGTTTGAAATCTTTCTTGTTCTTAATGTAAGCCTTTTTTTTTTTTTGCTATGAATGTCCCTCTGAGAACTGCTTTTGCTGTATGTCATAAGTTTTGGTATGTTATGTTTTCATTTTTGTTTTTCTCAAGATAATTTTTTATTTCTCATTTAATTCATTCTTTAATCCATTACTTGTTTAGGAGAGTGTTGCTTCATTCCTATGTATTCATGAGTTATCTGGTCTTCCTCCTGTTATTAATTCCTAGTTTTATACCATTTTAGTCAGAGGAGATATTTGGTATGATTTCAATCTTATTGAACATGATAAGATTTGTTTTGTGGCCTAATATATGGTCTATCCTAGAAAAAGTTTCCATGTGATTTTGAGAGGAATGTTAATTTTGTTGCTGTTGGATGTAACATTGTAATATGTCAGTGCACTTGATCTATAGGGTTGTTTAAGTATACTGTATCCTTATTGATTCTCCCTCTAGATAGTCTATCCATTGTTGAGAGTGGGGTTTTAAAGACTCCAAGTAATAATATATTACTCTGTATTTCTCCTTTTAGCTCTGTTAGTTTTTACTTTATCTGTTTAGGTGCTCAACTGTTGGGTGTGTAAATATTTACAATTATTATACCTTCTTGATAGATTCACCCCTCCTTTATCATTATATAACAACTTTCTTTGTATCTTTTTATCATTTTTAAAGTCTATTTTATTTGATATAAGTAGCTATCCCTCTTTTGTTGTTGTTGTTACCACTTGCTTGTAGTATCTTTTTGCATCTCTTTACTCTCAGTATATGTGTGTCTCTAAGGCTAAAGTTAATCTCTTATAGGCAACATATTGTTGGATCTAGGTTTTTTTTTTTTAATCCTTTCCACCATTCTATGTCTTTTGATTAGAAATTTAATTCATTTACATTTAAATTAATTATTGCTAAGTAAGAACTTGATGCTTTTGAACTGTGGTGTTGGAGAAGACTCTTGAGAGTCCCTTGGACTACAACGAGATCCAACCAGTCCATCCTAAAGGAGATCAGCCCTGGGATTTCTTTGGAAGGAATGATGCTAAAGCTGAAACTCCAGTATTTTGTCCACCTCATGCGAAGAGTTGACTCATTGGAAAAGACTCTGATGCTGGGAGGGATTGGGGGCAGGAGGAGAAGGGGGCGACAGAGGATGAGATGGCTGGATGACATCCCTGACTTGATGGATATGAGTCTGGGTGAATTCCAGAAGTTGGTGATGGACAGGGAGGCCTGGCGTGCTGCGATTCATGGGGTCGCAGAGAGTCGGACACGACTGAGTGACTGAACTGAAGAACTTACTATTGCTGTTTCATTTTCTGGTTATTTTGTAGATCTAATGTTTTTTCTTATCCTTTCCTCTTTTAAAATATATCTTTTGGTATTTGGTATGCTTTTACTTCTTTATTATTTGTGTGTGTGTGTTTATGCATGCATGAGTGTATAATTACTGCAGATTTTTCCCCTGTGGTTACCATGAGGTGTACATTAAATATCTTAAAACTGTATCACCCTAATTGTAATTGGTAATAAATTAATTTCAATAGAATTTCTGTATTCTACACATTTACTTTCTCTTCCCCTCACATTTTAGGTTACTGATGTACTTTACATATTTTTATATTGTATATCTAATAACAGATAATTCTAGTTATGATTTTTTACTGTGTATGTTTTTTAACTTTTATGTTAAGAGTTGTAAGTGAATTATGAACCACTACCATTACTGCATTACAGAATCTAACTTTGACTATTTACCATTACCAGTAAGTTTTACACTTATATTTTTATTATGTTAACTGGCATCCTTTTACTTCCACCGAAAGATCTCCCTTTAATATTTCTTCTAAGGCAGGATTAGTGGTAATGAAATCTCTCAGCTGTTGTTTGTTTAGAAAAGTCTTTAATCTCTTCATTTCTGAAGAAGAGTTTTGGCAGGATTAGAATTCTTTTTTTTTTTTAATTATTTTGGCTGTTCCAGGTCTTAGTTACAGATATGGGATCTTTAGTTGTGGCATGTGGGTTCTAGTTCTATGACCAGGGATCAAATCAGGTCCTCTATTTTGAGAGTGTGAAGTCTTAGCCACAGGACCATAAGGGAAGTACCAGGCATATAAGTCTTGATTGACATTTTCTTCTTTTTATATTTTGAATATATTACTCTATTCTCTCCTGGCTTGAAGTTTCTTATGGAGGCTTCCTTAATATAACTTCCCACTTTTTTTCCTATTGCTTTCACATATGACTTTTGGATAATTTAATTATAATGTATATCAGTGTAGCCCTATTTGGGGTCCTTTAGACCTCATGGATCTTTATATCCATTTTTCTCTTCAGGTTTGGGAAGTTTTCAGCTATTATTGCTTTCTATATACTTTATGTCCCTTTCTCTTCTGCTTCTGGAATTCCATGATATGGATATCGATTCTTTTAATTGTGTCCAATAAGTCTTGTGGGCTTTCTTCACTCTTTTTCATTCTTTTTCTTTTTGTTCCTCTGACTGGATAATTTTTAAATGTCCTCATTTCTAGATAGCTGATTCATCTGTATAGTTTAGTCTGATTTTAAAGTTATCAAATTCTTCAGTTTACTTGTATTTTTTAAAATTTATGTGTTTTAATTAGAGGGTAATTACTTTACAATATTGTATTGGTTTTGCCATACATCAACATGAATCTGCCACGGGTGTACACGTGTTCCCAATCCTGAACCCCTCTCCCACCTCCCTCCCCATACCATTCCTCTGGGTCATCCCAGTGCACCAGCCCCAAGCATCCTGTATCCTGTGTCAAACCTGGACTGGCGATTCATTTCTTCCATCAGCAGATGAATGGATAAGAAAGCTGTGATACATATACACAATGGAGTATTACTTGTATTTTTAAGGTATAGAATATCTGTTTTCATTTTTTCTTTTTTTTTTTAGGGTTTCTATTTCTTTGTTGAGCTTCTCATTTTGTTCATGCATTTCCCCCCTATTTTGTTTAGTTGTTTGTCTGTTCTTATAGTTCAGTACACTTAGGAGAATTATTCTGAATTCTTTTTCTGACAATTCATAAATCTCCACCTCTTTAAGGTCAGTGTTATTTGTTCAGTCACTCAGTCATGTCTGACTGTTTGCAATCTCATGGACACCAGACTTTCCTGTCCTTCACTATCTCTCAGAGCTTGCTCAAACTCATGTCCATTGAGTTGGTGATGACATCCAACCACCTCATCCTCTGTCATCCCCTTCTCCTGCCTTCAATTTTTCCCAGCATCAGGGTCTTTTCTAATGATTCAGTGCTTTGCATCATGTGGCCAAAGTATTGGAGCTTTAGCATCAGTCCTTCCAATGATTATTCAGGGTTGATTTCCTTTAGGATGGACTGGTTTGGTCTCCTTGCTGTCCAAAGGACTCTCAAGAGTCTTCTCCAACACCACAGTTCAAAAGCATCAATTCCTTGACACTCAGTCTTCTTTATGGTCCAACTCTCACATCCATACATGACTACTGAAAAAAACAAGCTTTGGCTAAATGGACCTTTGTTGGCAAGATAATGTCTCTGCTTTTTAATACACTGTCTAGGTCTGTCATAGCTTTTCTTCCAAGGAGCAAGTGTCTTTTAATTTCATGGCTGCAATCACCATCTGCAGTGATTTTGGAGCCCCAGAAAATAAAATCTGTCAGTGTTTCCATGGTTTCCCCTTCTATTTGCCATGAAGTGGTGGTGGGACCAGATAGCATGATCTTTGTTTTTTGAATGTTGAGTTTTAAGCCAACTTTTTTACTCTCCTCTTTTACCTTCATCAAGAGGCTCTTTAGTTACTCTTTACTTTCTTCCATAAGAGTGGTGTTATCTGCATATCTGAGGTTATTGATATTTCTCCTGGTGATCTTGATTCCAGCTTGTGCTTCATCCAATCTAGCATTTCACATGATGTACTCCACATATAAGTTAAATAAGAAGGGTGACAATATACAGCCTTGACATACTCCCTTCCCAATTTGGAACCAGTCCATTGTTCCATGTCCAATTTTAACTGTTGCTTCTTAATCTGCATATAGATTTCGCAGGAAGCAGGTAAGGTGGTCTGGTATTCCTATCTCTTGAAGAATTTTCCACAGTTTGCTGTGATCCACACAGTTAAAGGCTTTAGTGTAGTCAATTTTGGGTCAGTATTGAAGTTTTATTGGTTTCCTTTGTTGGTATCATGTTTACCTGTTTGTTTGTTTGTTTGTTTTTCCAGATCCTTGATTTCTTACCTTGGTATCTCAGCATTTCAGTAAGTAAGCTCCTCTTTGATGCCTTATAGGTTCACTTTGACAAAGATAGTTCTTCACCTGTCAGTTCTGTTTGGGTTTACAGACAAGTCTGTTGGTAATATCCTTGGGCGGGTGGGGTTTGCTATCAGGGTCTATTTTTGGTAAGGACGCTGCCTGAGCTCTGAAGTTAGATAATTGTGCCACTGGCTGAGAACAGTTAGATAGGACTGCTGGGTTGGTTCCCTGCCCAAGCAAGGGTATAGGATGAACTCAGTAGTTGTCTGAATTCTATGGTCAGGGTTTCTAGACAGTTGGGACTGGGTTCTATACTCGTCTAGGGCAACAAATTGGCTTCCCTGCCCTCGTGGGGCAGCATCATGGGGCTGCATAGTTTTGTTTGGGGGCTGAATAAGGCAAGACTGTGCACTGAATTTCCTAGCCAGATGAAGCCACTGATTTTGCCCTGCAGTTGGAAAAAGCTACAAACTCTGCATGCTGTTCAATTGTGATTATAAGCAGGGTTGTTAGATAGCTACACAGTTTTCTGTGTGTTCTGGGTAGGTTCCCTGGTTGGGCAGGCTGAAAGCTGTTTTCAGAATTGGGTGAGGTTATAAATTTGTTTCCCTGCCTTAGCAAAACAGAAGACCCAACTCAAGTCTGGCAAGGCTTTTTGCTTGTGGTCTTGACTCAAGTTGACCCTTGCCCCAAGTTTCCTGGCCAAATAGGGCCATTGACTTTGCTCTGCAGATGGTCAACTTCGTCTGCTGTACTGTCTGTTGAAGCATTTCTGGGCTATGCAGCTATCCAGGTGCTCTGTTCAGCATGTCAGGTTAAATGGGGTTGGGAGATGCACTCAGCATAGCGTGGGGCTATGAATTAGCTTGCCTGCCTGAGTGGAATCGAGAGGCCAGCTCCAAGAAGGCTCTCAGGTGTTCCTGTATTTCAGGTGTTCCCTGATCTGGAGGGGCAGGGAATTAAATTCAGCAGTAGGTAGAACTACGAATTAGCTCACCTGCCTGGGAAGTGGTAGACCAGGCTCCCAGGCCAGCAGGGTTCTTTACCTGAGGACACAGATCAGGTAGACTTGCACTCTCCTGAGTTCTCTGGTCAGATCATGCCAGTGGTTTGATGCTGCTCATAAGCAAAGTTGCTGGTTGAGAATTTTGTTTGGGTGCTACAGGTAGAAATTGCATCTGCCTGGATCTAAGAACTGGTTGTTGCAAGCCCGTTCTCCCTTATCAGTCACAATCAGATTCATAGTGGGCAAGCTTCACAGATTCCCTCATAATACCTGTGGGATGAGACTGGAGTGGGGATGCCCAAGAAGCAGCCTACAATGCTTATAAGATCTCAGTGTTCACCTTGGCTTTCCTTTCCCACTAGAGGAACCAGAGGCTCAGGAGAGACCCCTTGGTGTGATGCTGCACCAGCCTGGGGGAGAAACAAGACAGCCACTGTGTAGCTGCTCTTCTTACATGTCTAATGCAGTCTGTTTGATCTCTGTGGTGCCATGGGTCCTTTGGCACACTTTTGTATTCTAGGATTTTTCTTGGTGGTATCTTGCCCATGAATAGTTGCTAGTTGTTCTCGTGAGGGAGAGGTAAGTTAGAAACAACGCATGGTATCTTAGTGGTGTCATTCCTGCCTCTTAAAAAAAAATCTATTCATCTGTCGATGGACTTTTGGGTTGCCTTTCTTCACCTTTTGGCTATTGTGAATAATGCTGCTATGAACATGGGTGTACAAATATCTGTTTGAGTCCTGCTTTTACTTCTTTTAAGTGTATTCCCAGACGTGGAATTGCTGGATCATATGATAATTCTATATTTAATTTTTTGAGGTACTGCCATACTATTTTCCATAGTGGCTAAACAACTTTATATTACCACTGCAGTGCACAAGGGTTTCATTTCTAAATCTTTGTCAGCCCTTTCCATCCTTCCTTTCTTTCTATAGGGGCTATCCTAATGGGTGTGAGGTTGTATCTCATTATTGCTTTGATTTGCATTTCCCTAATGATCAGTGTGATGTTGAATATCTTTTCATGTGCTTTTTAATCATTCATGTATCTTGTTTTCAGGAATGTCTATTCAAGTACTCTGTCCATTTTAAAATTGGCTTGAAAATTGTTTTTTTTGTTGATGAGTTGTAGGGGTTCTTTATATATTCTGGATCTTAACCATTTTTCAGGTATATGATTTGCAAATATTTTCTCCCATTCCTTAGATTGTCTTCTTTATTATGTTCTTCAATGGACAAAGTTTTAAATTTTGATGTAGCTCAATTTATCTGTATTTTCTTTTGTCTGTAATTGATGTCATATTCAAGAAATCTTTGCAAAATTTGGTGCCAAGAAGATCCCTTCTGTGTTTTCTTCTAAGTTTCAGAGTTTCAGCTCTTATATTTAGCTCTTTGATCAATTTTGAGTTAATTTTATTATATAGTATAAGATAATAGTCCAACTTCATTCTTGTACAGGCATATACCCAGTTTTTCCAACACTAGTTTTTTGGAAGACTGTCCTTTCCCCATGAAGTGTCTTGACCTTTGTCAAAAATCCTTTGACCATATATACAAGTATTTTTCTGGGTTGTATATTCTATTGCTTTAGTTTGTGTGGATAGTATTATCATCTGAACAATATTAAGTCTTCCAGTTCATCAACATGAGATGCCCATTTATTTGTGTTCTAAATTTCTATTAGCAACATGCATTGAGTTTTTATAGCAGCTTTATTCATAATGGTAGAAAACTAGAAATCACCCAGATGTTCTTCAAGAAGTTAGTGGATAAACAATCTGTGGTACCTTCACACAAAGGAATACTACTCAGCAATGAAAAGAATGAACTATTGATATACTCAACAGCCCAGATGAATATTCAGAGAGCTATGCTGAGAAAAGCCAATCTGCAATGTTACATATTATATGATTCCATTCTATAACTCTCTTGAAATAATAAAAATGGCTTCTCAGGTGGCGCTAGTGGTAAAGAACCTGCCTGGCAATGCAGGAGTCATAAGAGATGTGGGTTTTATCCCTGGGTCGGCAAGATCCCATGGAAGAGGAAATGGCAACACACTCCAGTATTCTTGCCTGGAGAATCCCATGGACAGAGGAGCCTGGTGGGCTACCGTCCATGGAGTTGCAAAGAGTCAGACAGGACTGAAGTGACAGCATGCACATGCAGGGAGGGAATGATAGGGGGAGGGTGGTGAGTGTGTTTACCAAAGGTTAGGAAGAGCGGTCCTTGCAGTCATGGAAATGTTCTGTATCTTGACTGTATCCACATCAGTATCCTGGTTGTGATATTATACTCGAGTTTTGTGAGATGTTATAATTGAGAGAAAGTGGGTAAAATGTACATGGTATCTCTCTCACAACTGCACCTGAACTTATAATTATTTCAAAACAAAAAGTCTAATTTAATGGAAAGAAAACAGCGTGGAAATGTGCAATATCTTTTAGAAATATTTCCATTAAGTATTGTTAACAATAAAAGGAAATTTAATGCTATTTGGGAAATGATTGGCTATAATGATTCACTTCTTACAGTCTCTTGAGAACCAAGGGTTTTGCTTTGCTTGTTTTAATGATGATGAAAGTATTTTTGCTACAGTCTCAACTCTAGATGTTTTAGGAAAACTTGCTATTAGAAATCAATTGTCACCAAAGATAAGGTGAAGCATCTGTCTAGTAGAGAATGTGACTTTTTATCTAAGACACAATCCTGGCAGCATTACCTAAATGGCCCTGAGCAGGTGAACAGATTGGCATCTTGCTTGCAGTCTGTACTTAGATGACCCCAGAATAACTTCTTCCTTAAAAGTTGAGCCCTAGGCACTTCCCTTGCTGATCTTAGTCCTGGCCCTTCTTATAGCCTTAAAAAGGTAGACAACCTGAAAAAAACAGTTTCTCAGATGTCAAATGGATGAGCAATTCAAAATTGTCCCTAGAGTTCTAATTCTAAGATTAATAATAATAATAGCTACTGAGCATGGACTTCTGTTTTAACATTAGGCATCCTATCTATTAACTTATTTAGAAGACTCACTCACTCACTTGGTCAGGCGTGTCCGACTATGTAACTCTATGGACTGTAGCCCCAAGCTCTGTCCATGGGATTTTTTAAGCAAAAGTACTGGAGCGGGGTTGCCATTTCCTCCTCTAGGGATCTTCCCAACCCAGAGATCGAACCCATGTCTCCAGTGTCTCCTGTCCTGGCAAGGCAGATTCTTTACTTCCCTGAGCCATCAGGGAAGCCTAATTCCACCAAAACCTTTTGGGGAACATCTTATTATCTGCGGGCTGATCCTCGCCGACGCCGTCCCCGCTTCGAATTCTCTGGATCCACCGGGGCTGGACCTCGGCAATTATCATTCTCATTTTACAAATAAGACAACTGAGTGTCAGAAAAGCAACAGAGAAGAACAAGAAGATGACGAAGCTGGGAAGAGAGTGACAAACCATCCAAGTTTGCCCAAGACTGAAGGTTCTCCCTAGGTGGGGGACTTTCAGCACTAAAACTGGTCAAGTTCCAGGCAAAATGAGATGGGAGACCAGTCCTAAATTCCCTTAACTCCAGAGTCTGTGTTCTTTTGGTTGTACCACTGCTGCTACTGCTA
The DNA here is from genome assembly GCF_019923935.1 of Bubalus bubalis. Lineage (NCBI taxonomy): Eukaryota > Metazoa > Chordata > Mammalia > Artiodactyla > Bovidae > Bubalus > Bubalus bubalis. The sequence continues at coordinate 55,552,398 of NC_059176.1, read as the reverse complement.
AGTCACTTCAGTCGTGTCCGACCCTGTGCGACCCCATAGACAGCAGCCCACCAGGCTCCCCCCGTCCCTGGGATTCTCCAGGCAAGAACACTGGAGTGGGTTGCCATTTCCTTCTCCAGTGCATGAAGGTGAAAAGTGAAAGTGAAGTCATTCAGTCTGTCTGACTCTTAGCGACCCCATGGACTGCAGCCTACCAGGCTCCTCCGTCCATGGGATTTTCCAGGCAAGAGTACTGGAGTGGGGTGCCACTGCCTTCTCCGTGGCTGTACCACACCACCTCTCCGTTTCTTAGAGACCCCTTAAGGATGGTAACAATTAAAGCAAGTGGGACAAAACGTGTCTTTTCACGAGGAAGTGGGAATCAATATGCTGCCTGGAAGAACAGGAGAAAGCGGTAGGCAAGGAAACCTATATTTATATTCAGTTTCAAAAATAATTGGTGAATAGAAATAATGGCAGACGAGCAATTAAACTTGAGATATATTAAAATGAGAAAATAAAGTATAGGAGCATGGAATTTATATATATTTTAAATATCTTTTAGAAGTTTTAATAAATAATGTACGCTCCTTAGAAACAAATGCTAATAAATCTAGGAGGATGATTTTCAGTAGGATTTGGGATCAACAGATGCAGAACATTAATCCAGAGATTGGCAGAGTTAATGGCCCCACACGCAAAAGAGCTTGCTGTCTCAGAATTGCAGCTTGCACAGATTTAACCTCCTTTTCTCCATAACCCTGCGTTTTGAATAAGCATTCCTTTGCTGAAAAAGTGTGATGCATTCCTCGGGGAGCAGAGCAGCTCATCAGGCAAAATACAGAACGAACAACAGCTTGGAGGATGCCAAACCCAGTGACCGCTGGAGCAGAGTTGGGTAGCAGATGTTGTGTCACCATGGCAACCGGTGGGCGGCTCCAAATGAAGAAGGGACTCGATTTCCAAGGCCTGAGACCTGAGGGTGACTTTAACCCTGCCTTTCTCCAGAGCTCTGTGTCTTTGGACATTTGTGGGGCAAAGAAAGAAATAAAGGAGGGGCTCCCACAATTTTCTGTCCTCACTACTGTTGTACTGTTGGCAAGACAGAAAGACACTTAAAAAAGATATGTATCAACCTTAGACAGGAAACATCTTACCAGCTGTGAATTAATAAGCTGCCTTGCCTCCGAGGAGACTTGATAATCCCCCTTCCGGTTGAACTGGTGGCTCCTCCCACAGTGTTCTTCCACGGTCCTCTGCTCCCTGACTAAATACTTCCGCAGAATAACTGCTTGTAGACAAAAAGGCAGCTCACAGGCCGCTTCCCTCCCTGCTCTCTGGCTCTCATGCTCTGCCCTGAAGCACAGGTGTCCACCATCAGTGCAGACGCCCAGCGTCCATTCAGTGTGACTCACACACTCACCAGGGCCTCAACCAGCATCACCAAGCGCGATTGTGCACACACCCGCGAAGACACTGCACTGAATGGAGATGTTAAGACACCCACCTCGAATTGTTCTCCATAACCATTCCCCTGCCTCCCTGTGCTCTCAATTCATTTTCCCCAGAAAACTCTAATTATCTTGTAAATAACAAAATGATATTGCATTCTCTTTATGTCACGAAGTCTTAATTTTTTCCAAGCATAAACAAAAATTGTTTCTTGATATTTTAACCCTATTTCAGCATTTCTTTCTTTTCAGTACTACATTGTGAGCATAAAAAATTGATAGCAGCGCTCCCTGGCCCTCCTCAACTTCTAGGAGGCCCTGGAATCTGTATTCCATGCTAGGAAGACAAAGGCTCTGTGAGTGGGCAGGATCTGTAGCCTCTCCTAACCTCAGCATCTGCTCCTAGGGCAGGAGTCTCCAAAAGCAAATCTAGTATTTTTCATCTCACCCTAAAAAAATCTGATTTCTGTTATAGTGTATATAATATGTTAAAGCAATGGTGTATATGTGTGCCTGTAGGTATAAATTTAAATTTAGTAAATGTTTATGGAAGTTGTATCCAGTCATTTTTAAACAGCTTTAAATCTCATATCATACAATTCATCCATTTCAAGTATACAATTCAGTAACTTTTAGTGTGGGTAGTCATATACCTATCACTAGGATCAATTTTAGAATATTTTCTTTACCCCCAAAAGAAATTCCACTCCTGATAGCTATCACCTCCCCCAATCCCAGCCCTTGACATCTGCCCCACCCCCAGGCCCTGCAACCACTCATGTACTTTTTTGTCTCTATAAATCTTCCTAGTCTTGGTATTTTGTGTAAACAGAATCACACAGTAAGTACCCTACACACGTGTGTTCCATCAACATCAGACATGAGTGACACGGCAGCTTGCCCTCCGTCTCCTATTGCTGATGACCCTTCAGCTCTGCCATCTCCCACCTCCTCTCCCTCCTCCATCAGGAACTCTTCTGGCCTGTTCACTCCGTGCCAGCTGTACGCCACACTGTATGCCAGCTGTTGTGCAGTACCAATGTACTTTTTAAGGTACCGTACTCTAAGATTTAAGATGTTTTCTTTATTATTATTTTTTTGTATTATTTGTGTGAAAAATATTATAAACATATTTTAATACAGTACTATATAGACGATTGTGTTCATTGGCTACCTGGGCTAACTTTATTGGACTTATGAATGCACTTTTGGAATGGGACTCATCCGTATGTAGGGGACTTACTGTACTAAGGTGGCCTCTTGGGTCTGGATTTTTTCAGCACCATGTTTTCAAGGTCTTTTGTAGGATAAAGCAGCATGGATAAGCATATTCCTTCTGACAGCTGCTGCTGTTGTTTCTCAGTTGTGTCTGACTCTTTGTGACCCCATGGGCTGCAGCACGCCAGGCTTCCCTGTCCTTCACTATCTCCCTGAGTTTGCTCAGATTCATGTCCATTGAGTCGATGATGCCATCCAACCATCTCCTCCTCTGTCATCCACTTCTCCTGCCCTCAATCTTTCCCAGCATCAGGGTCTTTTCCCAATGAGTCAGCTTTGAATAAGATTCTAATGTGGGTATACCATATCTTATTAATTCACTTCACATTGCTCTTATGGGTAAACAGCCACACTTTGTTGTAGACACCTAGACACCTGATCTGTATAATTTATATATTATAGGCACTATGCATCATAGATTATATTTAAAATGTTCAGTAACAGCCAGGCACTAATGAACAACCACAGATGTTATAAGTGCTGGAACTGGTTTCTGGAGCTCCACTTAGTGCCCAGGTATTCTCTTCATTTGCTAAGACCCAGGGTGTGGGGGGCAAGGAATCCAGGGGGCTCGGGGCAAGCTGTTTACCAGCTCTCATGGAAGTATTTCAATATTTTAACAGTCAAGGTGGCCGTCTGTCTGTATTAAAGCTGACATCTCCCTGGCAGAGCAGCTGTGAGGGTTAAATGAGCCCAGACACGGGCAGGACCTGGGGGTTCTTGTTTGGAACATGCAGTACCCCACCACATGTAGCGAGCAAAACTGTCAGCCTGAAGTCACTGCTCCTCATTCCCTTCTATCTAGGACTGCTCCCTGCGGCTGAGGAAGTCCCTCTCCTAGAAGCCTACTTTGTTATGCATCTAAAGGGAGTCATAAGGCCGATGGCATGGGCAAGCATTTCGCCCTCAGACATCAAAGGGAAAATCTCCTGCCTGGTTCCCATGATCTCTTCCCTGGAGCAAAGGAGGGCAAACCTGGCTGGAGTCTGAAGGAACAGGCAGGATGGGAGGCCACCGGGATGCAGCAAAGAAAGAAGTTCAAACAGAACTCTACCCTTTCAGGTCCCTGCTTGCCTTGCATTGGCCTATGTCCCCCGAGTAGTCCCTGATTTCATCTAGAGTCTATGGATCACTTCTCATTTTTGCCATTAAAATCACAGAATCTAGGAGGAAACTGATAGCTAAGAACTGTCTCAGCTGGAGAGCTAAGAGCAGAGGTTTCCCGATTACAGGCTAAAGCTGCTTGCAATTCACCAGCCCTGTGAGAAAAGTCAGTTTAAGAGGCATTGGGTGAAATGACTTCGGTTCAGTACAACAAATGATGAGCTTTGTTGAGTGCCTTCTCCATCTATAACCATGCCCTGCCCTTGTACTCAGGTTATTCTCATAAAGTGATTTCACAAGCCTGGGCTTTTTCAGGCCTCCCTGGAGCCATGTACAATTGAAGGAGTTTTAATCAGGATCTTGGCTGCTGGAGGATCTGAATTGAAATGGAATAATACTTAAAGTTAGAAAATAATGCTTATCAGAATGGACTCAAAGGACTTAATCTGAAGAAGAGAAAGATGAAGGGGCCCATAGATGACATTTTAGATATACCAGATAGCAAAAATTCACTACAAAGGGAACAGAGGGCCACTGCTCACTGTCTCTAGATGGTGGACAAAGCAAACGTAGCAGGGACCAGAAGGCATATGAATGAAAGTGTGAATTTTCTTTGGTGGATGACTTAAATTCCCAGGAAGGTTTGTCAGAGTCTCCTTTGGCTATCTGAATGCATTGACCTGTTCAGTAATGTTTTCCTGAAAGGAGAGGCAGGGATTGGATACAAAATAGCAGAATTTCCTGCTGCATGGTCTGAGGGAAGTCACAGTGGCTAGGACACAGGTCACCTGCTCTACCCCTCCCATCTGTGTCATTAACAGGAATCCTATAAGGTATTGAGCCTCTGTGTGTGTGTGTGTGTGTGCGCCCCTGTGTGCACACACACTCAGCTGTGTCCAACTCTTGGTGACCCCATGAACTGTAGCCTGCCAGGCTCCTCTGTCCATGGGGTTTTTCCAGGCAAGAATACTGGGTTGCCATTTCCTACTCCAGAGGATCTTCCCAACTCAGGGATCGAACCCATGTCTCTTGCATCTCCTGCCTTGGCAAGCAGATTCTTTACCACTAGCGCTACCTGGGACTCCTCAAAGTGTTCGGAATCACAGGGGCTTTCAACTGCAGGAAGCAGATACCCCAGCTCCAGCTGGCTTCCCCAATAAGTATAGGCATCATCTCCCATCAGCGGACATGGAGAGCTAGGTCAGGGTCCTGGCGTGGATGGCGATCCGCTCCTCAGTGCCACCCAGGCATCAATCTGTTCAGGTGTCCTCAGCTTTGCCTTCATCTTCAAACTCTCCTTGCTGGTTGTAAGGTGGAGCCGCTGGGGGTCACACGGACTCTCGTTCATAGAAGAGGGAGAAAATGGCCACCCACTTCCTACTCATGGCATCAAAGCCTTTCCTTTTTACCTGGCTGGGTAAGTTAGGTCACACACACACCCATCTGAGGCCAAAATCAGTCACTAGGGAAATGCCACAAGCCAACTGGCTTTTCTAGATCCAAACAAGGGTGGTTGGAAGTTTGGGAGTTAACTGGCATGCCCACCATATTTCTGTTCCATCAAGACAAAACTTCACACATGATTCCTGCCTGGGTGAGGCTGGGGCCGCTGGCTTGCGGTCATCACCTGAGGATGAGGGCATTTCTGAATCCAAACTCTGTCTTCTTTCTACCACCATTTATGTCACATTCTGAAACTTCTATCATTCAAGTAACTCCTTCACGTTTGTTTGTTTTTTTTTTTTTTTTTTGCTACATCAGCACACCATCTGTGATATTCCTTACTACTTTTCCTAAAACAGGCTTGGTTCTTTTTCATAAGTTTGCTTTAAAATGAAGCCCAATAACCATTGGAAATAGGAAACCCATGTCTCTTGTCAAAATTGTAAGTTTGTTGTTAAAATACGATAAACAATGTTAATTAATTTTATCTAGACACAGATGCCTGCAAAGGTACTAAGGCAGCTTCTGAAAAAGGAAGATTAGCAAGTGTTTGAAAGTGTCAAAGACACCCTGGCACCCAACAGAGACTTTCTCTATTCTACGCAGATGAATTGAAAGGAATTTGAAAGTAGACCAGCTTTCCCACTCTATGACTCCTGTTATTTAACAACATATCTGTGTATTGCATTTTAATAACCAACATGATTACCCAATAATCCAAGAAAATAACCAACTTTATTTCATCTTTCTATTTGGGTAGCCCTAGCCCTAAAGTATGGATGTGTGAGAGTTGGACTATGAAGACAGCTGAGCACCGAAGAATTGATGCTTTTGAACTGTGGTGTTGGAGAAGACTCTTGAGAGTCCCTGGGACTGCAAGGAGATCCAACCAGTCCATTCTAAAGGAAATCAGTCCTGGGTATTCATTGGAAGGACTGATGCTAAAGCTGAAACTCCAATACTTTGGAGATCCAACCAGTCCATTCTAAAGGAAATCAGTCCTGGGTATTCACTGGAAGGACTGATGCTAAAGCTGAAACTCCAATACTTTGGAGATCCAACCAGTCCATTCTAAAGGAAATCAGTCCTGGGTATTCACTGGAAGGACTGATGCTAAAGCTGAAACTCCAATACTTTGGCTACCTCATGAAAAGAGTTGACTCATTGGAAAAGACTCTGATGCTGGGAGGGATTATGGGCAGGAGGAGAAGGGGACGACAGAGGATGAGATGGCTGGATGGCATCACCAACTCGATGGACGTGAGTTTGAGTGAACTTCAGGAGATGGTGATGGACAGGGAAGCCTGGAGTGCTGCAATTCATGGAGCCGCAAAGAGTTGGACACGACTGAGCGACTGAACTGAAGTGAGCCTTAACGATAAAGAATCTTCCTGCAGTGCGGAAGACCGGGGTTCAATCCCTGAGTCAGGAAGATCCCCTGGAGTAGGGGATAGCTATCCACTCCTGGAGAATTCCATGGACAGAGGAGCCTGGTGGGCTACAGTCCATGGGGTCTCAAAGAGTCGTGCATGACTGAGTGCCTAACACTTTCACACCTAAAGGTATCTCATGTACCACTAATGACCTGTTCCCTACTATTTTGGGAGACAGTCTATTACAGTCTGCGGCCTTGCTTCGCTATCTTCATCCCTCCTCCTTAGCACTTAGGTAGTGAGAGCAACTGAGAAGATATTGGCCTTGTTTGCTATTATACATACAGGCCTGTTATCAGTGATCAGACTACACATGCATTTCTTGAGCTCTTACTGTGATTCTAGAAGGTATTAGGCAGAGCCCCCCACCTCAGTGTATTTAGGACCTAGGTGAAGAAAGAGGATCCAGCAATTGGAATAAAGAAGGGAAAATGTGAGTGGGATTGAAAGAGCAGCCTCTGCTCTTCCCTCCTGTCGCTCAGAGGCTGTCCGAGGTGTTGGGTGCATTTTGGCCCCTGGCTGATGTCCAAGGGATGAGGGACAGAGACCTGCATTGCTACTTGGCTCCCCTGATGGATGACAGATTTTACACCCCAGTGAAGGCAGAGTCGAGAGCCCCACACTGTCTGCTCGTTCTCCCAACCTCAGGGCTGCCAGCCAAGTCCTGAGGACAGAGATGCTGCCTCATCTTCTAAAAAAACCTTTAACGACCAGCATAGCTAGGGGACTTCATGAAAGGAGCAACACGCTCAAGTCTCCCCTCAAAGTTCAGGGAGGCTGGCCTTTCACGGGGGATCAGCCAGACCCTGGAAGTGGGATGTTGCTTCTGCCCTGGGTGAGCCAAGGTCTGGGGTGCCCTCTGTGCCTGGGAGGATGCAGTTCATGCAGAGAAGCTGTCTGGAAGAACAGTTTTATTGTAGGAAGTGGAACCCCTTTCAGTGCCCAAGAGTGGGCTCTTGTCTAACACTCCCTTGGCAATGAATTGTCCGAGGAGACACACGTAATGACAGAGCAAGAGACTTTATTGGAAAGAGGCTCCCAGGTGGAGAGCAGGGGAGGAAGGGAACCCAGGAGGACTGCTCTGCCACGTGGCTGGCAGTGCCAGGTTTTCCTGGGATGGGGTTAGTTTCCTGGTTGTCTCTGGCCCCTCATTCTGACTCGGGGTCCCTCTCACTCGTGTGCTCATGGCTTAGCCAAGATGGATTTCAGCAGGGTGCATTCTGGGAGGTTGGTAGGACATACGGACTGACCTTTTGACCTTTTCTGAATCCTTTCTCTTGGCAGTGGCTTGTTAGGCCTGTGTTCCTTACCAGGACCTCCTGTAATAAAATAGCTCATGCAGATGGTTACCTGGTGCCTGGGTGGGCAGTTTCGGTCAGTGTTTTCCCCTATCAGTGTTAATTGCTTAGTTTTAGAAGCTTCCATGGGCTGGTCCTCAGCTGGGATTGACTCCTTTATGCTGGTGTTGGTTGGAAATGCTATGTTCATGTCAATGGGAGGCTTGCTTTTCAGAGGAGGAGGGTGGGATAGTGAAGTGAGTGCCTAATGAATAATGATGAAAATTTCAGGCTGTATCAGAGAGTTCTTCCTGTCTGCATCCGCAGGGACACAGATGCCCTTTTACCCTATTGTCGTTCATCTTCTAAGACTTATTGAGAGCTGACCCAGTCATGCTCAGATGCCATACACGTCACCCACTGTGTGGATCCCACTGAATGTACCCCTGCCTCCTACATGGGGCCATGGCTGTGTTCCCCTCTCTTGGTCCCTGATCTGCTGTGTTTACATTCCCTCTGTCATCAGTTGGATTAATAATCTCTCCCTCTTGTCCCCTGTCAAACACAGCTTTTAAATTATTTAGCAAAACCTGACCAGCTCAAAAGAGATCTTCTCAGCTCTCTTTTTAGTGTTTTTTATTACCTTACTAGGTAAGGGGTATGGGAGCTTCTTGTTGACGTGGATTGGGACTTAGAAAGATGTTCTACATCTTTGTGGCTGGCACCTGCCTTGCACCCTGTCCCCAGATCAACTCCCCACGTCCAGTACTGACACCCCCAGTAGTGGCTCCCCCAAGTGTGGTAAAAAGAGCACAGATTCGGGAGCTGGAGAAGACAGTGGGAGATTCTGGGGCGAGGCAACTGTTCCAAACTTCACATTTTTTATATGTCACATAGATGTAGATGGACATTTCACAACTCAGCTGCACAGTGTGTGTGATTTAATCTTTCTAGAAGAATTTATGTTTTGAGTCCCTATTCTGCACGGTAGAAGAAATGTACTGTCAAAAAAATTGGGATTTCTTGTCCTTTCCTCAGCTTTGCATTTATGTTCTGGGGGACGGAGCTAAAAATACCATCATTCCAGGGGCCCAATCACTCATCGATGTCATTTGGGCATCTGCTGAGCTGTCCTCCCCGAGTGGGTCTCGGTTGTCTATCCAGGCAATTTCCAGAGACAGCCTCTTGTCTGGAGGGTGCCTCCATCTGGGGTGTTCTCCTCTCCTTCTCAGCACTATTGGGAGCACAGGTATCATTGTGTGTTACTGCCTGAGGCTTCCTCCATCCCTCCAGTGGTATGCTGGTAAATGTTTAACAACCACCTCTGGATGGAGACGGTCCTGATTTGCAGTGCTTGCCGACTTCGAGGGTATAAATACTCCCACTATGGCAGATTTCAAGCTACCAGTGATTTAACAGCCAGCTCACGAAATTCCTGGAGATGTATCAATCAATCCCAGCCAGCTCCAGCATGCCACTATGTGACACGTCTTGTGACCAGGTCTCTGGAGATGAACGGCCTGCCTTCCACAACACCTGCAGACAAGACAGAAGTCTTCTTGTCCTCATATCCCTGAAGTGAATCTGAGTATTTCTATGTGCTCAGCTGCCCAGGGAGAGGAGACAGGGACACTTCTGCAGGAGCCCCCATTGTCCATGCTATCTCATTACTTCTTTTCTGGCTCCGTCTGCTTCCAGGCTAGGGCATATTTTTCTAGTTGGTGGGATGGCTTTGAGTTAGAGGTAGTGACTTCTGTTACTCAGTCCAGCTCTTAAGCTTGAGTGACTTCCATTGCCAAAGGGCCTTGGCTTTTGAAATCACTCTTTGCTCTCTGTTACCACATCCTTCCACCAAGCAACTTACAAAATAGCCTACCAGATTGAAAGGAGAAAAAAGGACCGAGAGAGGAAAGTAATGACAAAAAGAAAAATTCATTAGTATCTCAATCCTGAATATTCATTGGAAAATCTGATGCTGAAGCTCCAAAACTTTGGCCACTTGATTCAAAGAGCCAACTCATTTGGAAAAGATGCTGGGAAAGATTGAAGGCAGGAGGAGAAGGGGGCAACAGAGGATGAGATGGTTGGATGGCATCACCGTCTCAATGGACATGAGTTTGAGCAAGCTCCGGGAAATAGTGAAGGATAGGGAAGCCTGGCGTGCTGCAGTCCCTGGGGCCGCAAATAGTCAGACATGACTTAGTGACTGAATGACAGCAACATCTCAAAAGCACTATTCTGTTGCATCAGTATAGTAATACTTCACTATTGGGAGGAATAAATTAGAAAATATATGGAAGAGCATCGGGCCGAGTACGATAGAGAAGAGATTCCACGACCTGGGTTATCCTTCTCTCTTCCCTCCAGCTGAAGGAATCAGTTTCCAGTGGCTTGTGTTCTGTTGAATCAAGTACGGCTCCTACGAGCACAGCACCACCACCACTCTCCCCTCCTTCACCCTGAAGACACACCACTGGTGGTCAGAATGGACATTGTGCCTTTCCACTTAGAAGTCAAGAAAGAAACACCCAACTTCACAAACTATCACAGCACATACTTTAGCTCAAGGGCTGGGACTTCCCTGGCGGTCCAGTGGTTAAGCCTTTGCCTTCCAACACAGGGGGATGCCTCATCAGGGAGCCAAGATCCCACACGCCTCAAGGCCAAAAAACCAGAGCATAAACAAAAGAAGCGATATTGTAACAAATTCAGTAAGGACTTTAAAAATGGTCCACCTTAAAAAAAAAATAAGGAGTAAATGACAGTGTCGTGGAGGGGTTAATACATGTTTAAATTGTTTGAGATTCTATTTCAGCTCTCATTGAATCCTAGAGCAAAAGGCATGTAGGTGAGGCTAACATCCCTTGTAAAGGACTGCTGTCTCTTGCTTTGTGTTCTGGTTAACTGTATTTTTGACCTCAACCTGCCTGCTCGATGCACATCCCTGAGGGCAGGACTAGCGGAGACTTGTTAGTGTTTAGAAAACGGCTGCTGCATTATATTTTTTGATTCCCTGGTTTGATTATGGTTTACCCCCATAATAAGTACCGACTCAAGAAAAAGATGGGAAAATGTATATCTCCTCAACCATATCTAGGTTTATTATGTCTATGGCTTCTTGTCTGAATGACCTGTATTCATTCACTCGCTTGCTCAGTCATGTCCAACTCTTTGTGACCTCATGGACTTTAGCCCACCAGGCTCCTCTGTCTATGGGATTCTCCAGGCAAGAACACTGGAGTGGGTTGCCATTTCCTTCTCCAGAGGATCTTCCCAACCCAGGGATCGAACCTAGGTCTCCTGCATTGCAGGCGGGTTCTTTCCCGTCTGAGTCATCAGAGAAGCCCTCAATCATGAAGATGCCTTTCAGATTCCACAGGACATGGCTGCCTTTAGAAACAGAAGTAGCCCTTGGAAGCCCACAGGGGCCTTCTTTACCCTAGCATGGGAAAGGAGTGAGATTTCAGTTTATTTTGTCCCTGAAGCACAGACACTCAGTGAGGCTTCTTTTGTTCCCAAGGAGACGGTGAGGAAGAAAGGTGGACAGAGGGAACTGGAGATCATTGGCTGGCAGTAAAGTCCACCACATCAACATTCCTATAGGATTTTGTGAGTACCAGCTGACTGCAGCCCTCCACAGGTCCTTGGGGAAAACAGCATGGCCAGGTTCCAGCCTGCAGATCAGATCAAATGCAAGGCCAGGATGTTGGCATGAGGAAATAACCAAAGGGCCTCTCAGTACTAACTTCTTTTACTTTCAAGAAAAACAGACCCAATATCTTTTCAGCTGTGAGGCATCTGGAGACTGGAATGGGAGAAGGAGGTTTTGTAAATTTTTCTGCAGATTAAGAGTTTTGAATCTCAATTTCTGTGCCTGGTGGCATAAAAATATGTTGCAAGATTAACAAGCAACATGTTTCTAGTTATTCTCCCCCTCCCATCCCCACCTTAAGAAAATGTTTAGTCCTTTCCCATTTAAACTAGCCTGTGAAGTGACTATTGCCTTAATAAAGTGTTGGTAGAGCAGAAAAGAGTGAAGCGTTTAAAAGTTTGGACTTTTGAGTATCAAAATTCAACACCCTGGATGATGGCAACTGTCAGAAGCAATCTCTCCTCTCCCCCTCTCCACAAAATTAAAATCCTCTGACACAGAAGAGGGAAAGGAGAGAATCAGGGTGGGCGAGACACAGAGGTAAGCTCTGGTTTGGGTTCTAAGAAGGTATCCTGAGTTTCTGTCAATCATTCCAGGGTCAGGTCACATCATTATGGAGCCCCTAGGTAGGTTAGAGGATGCTTCAAGAGCAGTTGTGTCTTTCTGCTCGACTGAAGCCTGGGGGATTGGCAAGTGTGTGGAATCCCCTTGAGGCCAGCGTGGAATGGAAAGGAATAGGTTAGAAATGGCTGCTTGGCGTTTCTTTAGGCAGAAACATCCTGGAACAGTCTTAGAGTTTTATTGAGACCCTTGTCTTCGAGTCTAGAGTTTCTTAGAGCTTCCAGCAATGGTAGACAGCAGCTAAAATTTCTTCAGTTCAGTTCAGTCACTCAGTCATGTCCAACTCTTTGAGATCCCATGAATCATAGCACACCAGGCCTCCCTGTCCATCACCAACTCCCAGAGTTCACTCAGACTCACATCCATCGAGTCGGTGATGCCATCCAGCCATCTCAACCTCTGTCGTCCCCTTCTCCTCCTGCCCCCAATCCCTCCCAGCATCAGAGTCTTTTCCAATGAGTCAACTCTTTGCATGAGGTGGCCAAAGTACTGGAGTTTCAGCTTTAGCATCATTCCTTCCAAAGAACACCCAGGGCTGATCTCCTTTAGAATGGACTGGTTGGATCTCCTTGCAGTCCAAGGGAGCCCTGGAAAAGAGTGTGGAGGTAGCTGAGATAGAGCCAGCCTTGAAGAATCCAGAGATGGGGATATGGGGGATGAAAGATGACCTTATTCAGTTTCTATAACTTGTAGCAGATTTTTTTTTTCTTGTAGAAGACTAAAAAGTGGTGGCTGCAATTTCTTGAAGAATCCAGACTGTATCTTTGCCCAGGGTCCCTTTCCAGCCCTTTGACTTGTGACCTTCTGCTGTAGAGTCTCCACCTCCTAGCCCCTTCATCTTCAGAAGTGGTGTAGTGTGATGTAGGTTTGCACTGTCTGGTTTAGTAGCCACTAGATGCAAGTGACTATTTAAGTTAATTATAATCAAATTTAAAGTTCAATTCCTCAGTTGCTCTAGCCACATTCTAGTGCTCAAAAGCTACACGTGCCAAGTGGCTACCACAGTGAACAGCCTAGGGCAGAGCATTTCCATCATTGCTGGAAGTTCTATTGATCAGTGCTGTGGCCTTGCCAGCAATTCTAAGACACAGACCACTAACCCCTTCTGCTCTCCTGATACCCACATACCCATGCACCCACCCACAGATGAGTTGAGTCCAGAGACTCCTGCCTCCAGTTCCTGAGCTGGCATTTTCCTGGATGTGGCATATACAATTAGTGGCGGTTCTTTTGCTGACACTTCCTGGCTTCAATGCTACTCGCACCACCAGAGCTCAGAGAGCTGTGAGTGACATGATGGCTTGTGCAGATGTTAATGGATCCTCCCAGGGGCTGGTTGTCCTGGTCGAACAGGAAGAGGAGGCTTTCCATTCAGAACACAGAGCTTCATCAATTCCCAGAAGCCACCATGCCCGTCTGAAGCATCAATTGATGTCAAGTGTCCTAAGACTGAAAAAGGAGAAGCCCCCGCCCTCCAGTGGAGACGGAAGTCACAGGGGTTGGGGTTGGAACTCCAGCCCCACTCATTCTTAGCAGAGGCTTTGAATACCTCCTTCCTTCTCTGAAAAATGGGATAACTATACCTGCCTTCTAAGATTGAGTGTGGGGATAAATGTGAAATGCCTAGAACAGTGGCTACCGTATAATTGAGCCTTGGTAAATAACAGCTGCTATTTTTACTTCTCAGCTGCCCTCTGGGATAATCTGCTGTTTTTAGGGAAGGGCAGAAAGAGGGAGGAAAAACAGCAGTGGGTCTCTGCTCCACAAGTCTCTCCATCTTGCCATCTGACACAATGAGAAATCCTCCTGCTTAATTTGTGAAAATTACTTCCTGCCTCTGGCTACACCTGGTTTACTCTGGTGGGTGTTAGGCTTTTTTCAGGTGTGGTGGTGCCTTCAAGTGCCTGGAGGGGTGCATTTAAAAGCAATCTCTGGGGTCTACCTTTGAGGGTCTTTTAGAGAAGGAATCCCAAATGTCTTTTCAGTAAGAGTTGAATATAGGGTACTGGATACAATGGGATATTACTCAGCCATAAAAAAAGAATGAAATAATACTGTTTTCAGCAACATTGATGGATCTATCGATTATCATACTAAGTGAAGTAAGTCAGAGCGAAAGATAAATACTATACGATATCACTTATATATTGAATCTAAAAAATAGTACAAATGAACTTATTTACAAAGCAGAAACAGAATCACAGACATAGAAAACAAATTTATGGTTACCAAAGGGAAAGGAGGAGGAGGGATAAATTGGGAGAATAGGATTAACAGAGCACACTACTACGTATAAAATAGATAAACAGCAAGGATTCACTGTGTAGCACAGAGAGCTATATTCAATATCTTGTAGTAAACTATAACGGAAAAGAATAAAGAAGAATAGCAGTACATACATATATTTATGTATAACCGAATCACTTTGCTACACACCTGAAACTAACACAGTGTTATAAATCAACTATATTTCAATTAAAAAAGAATTATCAGTCCAGAGTGACTTATTTAGGCTAAAAGGAGATGGGAGAATAAGACACTTTCAGTTCTGGTCTTCCTCGTGTGATCTTAGGAGTGATTTGGTTAATGCTAGATGGTGTGTATGGTTAGAGCAGCTCTGAGTATCAGACCTTGCCCCTGGTAATGTTGTCTAGCTTTTTAGGCTACTGGAGAAGTAGTTGACTTAATGCATCAAAAACATTTAATGTATTTTTATACGTATAAGAAATTGTCTTAAGCACTTTCAGGACTAAAGAATTAAAAAAGATAGTGTCTGTAAGGAATATATCTCAATAGAGGAATATAATATATGGACCGTGATTAATACAGTGAGTATAAGTGGTGTGAGAGCAAAGGATTGTGGGATCTAGCAAGAAACCATCACTCCTGGTGAAGTAGTGCGGGAAATGTAGATCAGTGGACTCTCCTCCGACTCACCACTGGACTGGTACCCTAAGCCTCTCTCAGCCCAGCTTTTGCCTGTGAGACCCCAGGGGAGGGGCCAACCTGGATTTGAAAGATGCCACGGTCATCCTGGAGATAACAGGAGTTGGCAGGACATCACATGGGAACTACTATGTAAAGTAGATATTGAGCTATTGGCAAAAAGTCAAGTTTAATGAACCACTCATAGATAGCACTCTGGTTCTCTATAATGTTTGTGCTTGACGTTGAAGGATGGATGAATTTACACCAAGGGAGGCAGTTATAACAGGGATGTCAGGTCAAAGGAATTGAAGGTGAGCGCCCAACTATGCTCTCTGTGCAGGTCATAATGGGGAAAAGATTAGAGATTGGCCAGGAACTTAATTCCTGATCACCAGGGACCTTAAGACCCAAATTCTGCTAGGTCATGGTGCCTCCTTCATTTGCCTGCCCCACACACCTTTATTTAGGGTTAAGACGTGTAATTTCTGGATTATGCTATATGAGCATTTAAAATTGTAGTAGACATTGGCAAAAATGTCTTCTGGAATGACCATACCAATTTATATTCCAGCCCATTGCCCTGTACCCCTGACACAAAATGTTATCAAAAGAAATCTTTACCATCCTGATAGGTAAAGATGATCTTTAATTTTTAAAATATTTTTATTTTCTTAATTACTAGTGAGTTTGAATATTTACAGGACATTTGTGTTTCCTCTTTTATGAACTTCCCATTCATGTTATTTGCTCTGTTTTCCATGAGATTTACTGAGACAATGGCAACCCCTGGATTTGCATAATTCAGCAGTTCTTGTTCTTTCTCTTTTTTGTGTCAATATGGAGAGATTCATTATATGTTCTGACAGTAGTTCTTTGTCATTTATAGATATTTCAAATATTCTATTCTCTTTAGATTTCATATATGATGTTTTAGATGATAGATACTTTAATTTTGAAATAGTCAAACCTATCAATTATTTTATTTACAGATTTTTGCATTTCAAATCTTTTTAGGAAATCCTGAAACCATGAATATGTCTTTCTGTTTTTCCTAAATCTTCATAGTTTTTAAAGATTCGTAACTATGTAGACCATGTAGGATATGTACTCTTCACTGGTGAGAGGCCATGAGTCAATTTCATTTCCAAATTTTCTCCCCAACCCATTAGTTGAATAGTTCAGCATTTTCCCAGCAATTTTAAGTCTCCCATTCTAGTGTCTGTTTATAATCGTTCTTCTGTGTCTCCAATCTATTCATCTAGTCTTGTAAAAATGCCATACCTTTAAAAATATTAGACTTTTATTAACATTGACTTTTTGAGAAGGCTACTCTGTAGACACTGCAATTTTTAATTTTTATGTTCATAATTACTGTGCCTATTCTTGAGCATTTCCTTTTGAATTTTGTAATCAGTTTATGAATTTCCATAAAAAACTCCTGTTGAGATTTTCTTGGGCATTGTACTGCAATAATTACAGGAAAAAATAAATCACATTTTCCAAGTATTTAGTCATCTAACCTTGGCATACAGTAGGATTTTCTATTTTTTAAGTTATTATCTGTGTCTTTGAAGATGACTTTACAGTTTTTCTTTAAATAATAGGCATTTCTGTTAGGCATTTTTATGAGTTATGTGTGTTGCTGTCATGAATGAGGTAGCATCATTATTACTAACCACAAAATAATAAAATCTTTGTAAACAAACTCAGTTGAGTATAGCCTTCTCTGTAGCTATGACTTAGCATTCTACTCTTTCAGACATTTGAAAGCAGGTAGGATTTTTCTAATTCCTAAGCAAGTAGGTCATGTATGGATGTGAGAGTTGGACTGTGAAGAAAGCTGAGCACCAAAGAATTGATGCTTTTGAACTGTGGTGTTGGAGAAGACTCTTGAGAGTCCCTTGGACTTCAAGGAGATCCAACCAGTCCATTCTAAAGGAAATCAGTCCTGGGTATTCATTGGAAGGACTGATACTAAAGCTGAAACTCCAGTACTTTGGCCACCTTATACGAAGAGCTGACTCATTGGAAAAGACTCTGATGCTGGAAGGGATTGTGGGCAGGAGGAGAAGGGGACGACAGAGGATGAGATGGCTGGATGGCATCACCAACTCGATGGACGTGAGTTTGAGTGAACTCCGGGAGTTGGTGATGGACAGGGAGGCCCGGTGTGCTGCAATTCATGGGGTCGCAGAGTCAGACGTGACTGAGCAACTGAACTGAAGCAAGTAGGAATTTTCTATCCATCAGGACTTGAGCCACAGAACCATGTCTCTACACACAGTGTGCCCCAGGTGAAAGGGTGTGCAGATTTCTACCATTAAGAGATGACGTATCAGATGCAAATCTGAGCCTACACAGGCAAGAAAAGTGGTGAACATCAACTTACCACATTACTAATTTATGCACACAGCTGTGGTGTTCTAATTGCCTTGATAAGCCATCTATTCACACTAAAATAGATGACCTTATATTTAAAAGAGGAAAAAGTATGAGAATCTTTCTAAAACCAAGAGTTTCAGGTAAATATTTAGAAAGATCATTAAATGGTCTTCCAAGGAGATGAGGATAATACCAATTTGGTTGTATTTCAGCTGCAGTCTCATCAGTTTATATAATTTATGAACTTGGTTTGGTCTAAGGGTACATTTCAATGTATCTTGAAATTCTCAAAGCTAACCCTGGTTTTGGGCTTCCCTGATAGCTCAACATTCAGAAAACGAAGATCATGGCATCCAGTCCCACCACTTCATGGGAAATAGATGGGAAAACAGTGGAAACAGTGCCAGACTTTATTTTTCTGGGCTCCAAAATCACTACAGATGGCGACTGCAGCCATGAAATTAAAATACGCTTACTCCTTGGAAGGGAAGTTATGACCAACCTAGACAGCATATTCAAAAGCAGAGACATTACTTTGCCAACAAAGGTTCGTCTAGTCAAGGCTATGATTTTTCCTGTGGTCATGTATGGATGTGAGAGTTGGACTGTGAAGAAGGCTGAGTGCCGAAGAATTGATGCTTTTGAACTGTGGTGTTGGAGAAGACTATTGAGAGTCCCTTGGACTGCAAGGAGATCCAACCAGTCCATTCTGAAGGAGATCAGCCCTGGGATTTCTTTGGAAGGAATGATGCTAAAGCTGAAACTCCAGTACTTTGACCACCTCATGCGAAGAGTTGACTCATTGGAAAAGACTCTGATGCTGGGAGGGATTGGGGGCAGGAGGAGAAGGGGACGACAGAGGATGAGATGGCTGGATGGCATCACTGACTCGATGGACGTGAGTCTGAGTGAACTCCGGGAGTTGGTGACGGACAGGGAGGCCTGGCGTGCTGCGATTCATGGGGTCGCAAAGAGTCGGACACGACTGAGCGACTGATCTGATCTGATCTGATCTGATGGCTCAGACAGTAAAGAATCCACCTGCAATGCTGGATACCTGGGTTCGATCCTTCAGTTGGGAAGATCCCCTGGAGGAGGGTATGGCAACCCACTCCAGTATTCTTGCCTAGAGAATCCCCATGGACAGAGGAGCCCAGCAGGCTACAGCCCATTGGGTGGCAGAGAGTCAGACATGACTGAGTGACTAAGCACATAACTGTGGTCTAGAACCTGAGAGTCATTTTAAAGTGTGCAGTAGATATGGGGCATATCCATTTTTACTTCTGCAATAGCTTTGTGTGAAATTTTCTTTTTCATGTGTGAAAATGTGAAAGTGAACTGTTCTTCCAGGCCAGTAAAAGCTTGTGGTCGTCTCTGGCAGCCATCTTGGAATTCTTAGCAAGATGGTTTTAATTTTCCTCTACAACAGAGTGAGCTGAGCACTCCTGAGAAGATACCTTTTGCCTTCTGGATTTTTCTGGTAGTAAAGTAGAGCTTTATGCCTTTCTTATCTCTACCTCACAGAAGTATTTCAAGCACCTAAGAAGTATGCCAATGTAGAATGTAGACGGCCACCAACACCAATAAATAAAGAGTTGCATATACACTCATGTAACTAACAGATACCAAATATCTGGGGATTTGGGGAATGATAAACAGTAGACAAAGATTTAGAAATAAAAACTTAGACCTGTATTCATAAGAATGAGTATTGGTTAACCCCAAATGGATCCATAAATGTAGACCCTATTTATCACTTCTAGCTTGTTATGAAATTGAGAATTAAAGAGTTTGTAAACTCAATTTTTAAAGCTATTTTAAGCCAAACCATGCAGGTTTGGAGACTTTAAAGACAAAAAATAATTTAAATTTGCAAAGTGATTATATGGTATCACATTTTGCCTACTATTTAAAATAAAACTCTCAAACATGGAAATGTATTATTCGCTTGAAATACTTGAAGAATTGACTTTACCATGAAATCCTGTCTTTTATAGATCACTTGATCTTTGTTTAAGATTAGGATTGGTGTCTGTGTGGTTTATAAAACCATCTTAGTTGAAGCTTCTCAGAAGTACATGATGTTTATAAGGGTTTAATGCATGCTGATTTTTGGGAAGGAATTAATACATAATTTGAATTCAGAGTACAGGCTTTAAAAAAAT
Source organism: Bubalus bubalis (assembly GCF_019923935.1). Classification (NCBI taxonomy): domain Eukaryota; kingdom Metazoa; phylum Chordata; class Mammalia; order Artiodactyla; family Bovidae; genus Bubalus; species Bubalus bubalis. The sequence continues at coordinate 55,532,685 of NC_059176.1, read as the reverse complement.
ATGATCCAGCTTGGAGAAGCATTTCTGAAATACCTCTGGGGAATAAATTTCTTTTATTAATCCAATCAGCCATTGAATGTCATTCTTCCAATTTTTGCTTATCTGCCAATGAGTGACTCTGCTTCTTAGGCATGTAATTTCAGTGGGTGCAAATGGTGATGGCAAATAATTGTCCTCAGGGAGATAATTGCTCTTGTAATTATTTACCCATGCAAGTTAGCTCAGTTAAAAATTTAATCTTCTCTCAGGTGACCTGGCAATGTGAGAAATTGAGCTTCCTATGTCCTCAACTAGAAGAAGAGCCCTTGCGTTTCATAGGCATTTTCTTGGTGCCAAGCACAGTGTTAAGTGCTTTATATACATCATTCCACTGAATCCCACCATCTTCCTATGAAGTGGGCTTGATTATTTTCATCTTATTTGTGAGAAACCTGCAGTCCTGTAGATGGCAAGTAGAGGAACCTAGCTTCAAACCCAGGCCAATAGGCTGGTATGAAATAAATCCTACTCTACAGGGTGTTTTTGCAAATAAACGAGGAGGCAGCATTTGTAAAGACTTTAGCCCAGTGCCTAGTATGTTGTTAACCTTATCGTCACATCTGTCATAGAGATTTTACTTCTGTGCTCACAGCCTGCCTCCTTCCAGAAACCCATTCCAACCAACAGGGCAAAACATCATTGCTGTTTAGTCATTAAGCCATGTCCAACTCTTTTGCGACACCATGGATTACATAGCCCACCCTGCTCCTCTGTCCATGGGATTTCCCAGACAAGAATACTGGAGTGGGTTGCCATTTCCTTCTCCAGGGGATCTTCCCAACCCAGGGATCAAACCTGCATCTCCTGCATTGCACGTGGATTCTTTACTGCTGAGCCATTTGGGGAAGTCTACAAAAACCTCATGCCTGCATCCTAAATGAGAGAATTCTTTGGATGGCTTTGCACACCCCATGTCCTTGAGAATTCCCCATCTGGCTGCCCTGGTCCTTAGGGATTCTCTCCTCTCTGAATCCCCATCACTGCCATGTCTCTGTTTCTTAATAATAGGGCCTGGATGTAGAGTATATTGCAAAGGTCTTTTGATTACATGCAGGCTTGTTTTTCTTCAGATTGCAGATTTATTGTGTACAAGGCTTTCTTGGATCTCTCCACAGGGTCTCCTAGGGTACATGGCTCTATACCAGACCCTGGATCAATACTCTTTGATTAAGTGTGAAACCTGCAAGTCATTAACTACCTGAAGTCTAGGAGGTGCAAAGGGCTCTGGTGCGAGGCAGCTGTTTACTTGAAAAGGTGGGCGGCTTCTGTGAGGACTGTCGTCTGTTGTTGGTGCCACCTGTTGGTTGGCCTTCCTCTTTTGATGATCTTTGCATAATATGGTGTGGCATGCCAGGCGAGAGCTCTGGGGGCATTTCCCTCTTCAGAAAAGCGGGCACTGATAACTCTGTCCTTCCCCATGCCCCGTCTGTGCTCCTAGTACACAGGGCTGTGGAAGAAGGGGAGCGGTTACCATTTTAGAGGGCAAACTGATGTGTGTTAAGAGTGACATTGACACTCTTTGGAGGTTTTCTGCCCCCAAATTCAGGGAATGGAGTCCCCAAAGCAATTGCTGGTGAAATTTGCAGTTATGTTAAGGGGAGGCTGACATCTTACACCCTGGGGGCATGGGCTAGCCTCCTTGTTCTGCTGCTATCAGAGCAGGCTGGACCAAGGCACAGGAGTACCCTGGAGTAATGGAGCCAGGGAGGAGGGAGACAAGGACATCCTTCAGAACCAACCAAGATCTGGGAATAGTGGCTCTGTTCCTATCCCATGCCTGAGCTCCGGCTAGTGGGGAAGGTGAGGTTGCGGGCTGCGGGTTTCCTAGAGAGCTGTAGAGCCTAGGGGAGCTCCTGGGATGGGCTGGGTTTCCTGGGGCCTGCCTGCTTCCACACCAGCACTTTTCAGAAGGCGCTTGGGCAGCAGGGACTCCAGTGATGGCAGCAAGCTTAGCGCCGGGCAGTCCGGCAAGCAAACCTCCCTTCTCTCTGCACTTTCACACCATGGTCTGGAGCTGAGTTTGGGCAGAGAAGAGAAAGGTGGTGGGGGAGAGAGAGCAGACCAGGCTTCCCCTCCTTCTAGGCCCCCAGAGCCGCAGGTCTGTCTGGTCTGCCCTTGTTGGGGAGGGCTTGAATGAAAGATGTGCCAGGAATTCTCCCATGGCCAGGACCAGCTCTTAAGAAGTGAAGTGAAGCTATTTTAATGAGTAAGAATGACTCAAAAAAATTAAAGAATTGACTGATGAAGTCATTTCGTGAGCAGTATGCAGCAGGAAAGAGGGTTTTCCAAGAAGCAGCGTGGTAGCAAATACTGGTAAATGGCAGTTGCTTCATATTTAAATGGCTGAGGACAAGACTTCTCAGTGAAACTTATCACTTCTTGAGCTCCACCAGGGATGGATGTGGGGCTGTGCCTACAATGATTTCTCATAATGTCTCTGCAAGGAGGCTGAAACCTTTCCATCTCAGAGCCACATGGGGCCGAGGTTCAGAGTGGTGACTGGATTTGCTAACCTGACAAGGTGAGCAAGCAGCTGAGCTGAGCTGCAGACCTGTTGCTCACTCTTTCCACCAAGCCATCCTGACTTCCTACTGCCCCCAGCTGGACAGCACCTACTACGTGCAGGGGAACCTCATGGAGTCCTATCCGTACTAACTGAAAATCATGGCCTTGCTTTAAACCTAACACGCGTCAGTTCAAAATATGGAATGGATGGAGGGACACCAGTCATCTCCCCCAGAGTTCATATTCCCAAGAAGTGTAGGATGCCCTGAAGGACAGGGTGGGGCTAAGTCAGACAGAGGGCCTCCAAGGATTTTTTTAAAGCCCTGTCCTCACCACATGTCTGAGTTCTCTGTCTCTGCTCCCTGCCTCAGTCATTTTTTTTCAGGACTGATCTGCTGATAGCATCTGAAGAAATGATGGGCAATGATACGCTTCTTCAAGGGTCCTGTTCACAGAGAAAGTCGCCATTTAAATAAAATCTTACCTCCAGTGTCCTGCTGAAGACATACATCTCCTCAATGTTCACAGAAGCACTATTTATGACAGCCAAGACATGGAAGCAGCCTAAGTGTCTGTCAACAGATGATTGGATAAAGAAGATGTAGTATGTGTGCATGTGTGTGTGCTCGGTCACTTAGTCATGTCTGACTCTTATGGCCCCATGGACTGTAGCCTGCCAAGCTCCTCTGCCCATTGAATTTTCCAGACAAGAATATTGGAGCAGGTTGCCATTTCCTCCTGCAGGGAACCTTCCCAACTCAGGGATTAAACTCGCGCTCCTTGCATTGGCAGGCGGCTTCTTTACCAGTAGCACCACCTAAGGAGTCTATATATAATATATATATATATATTTCACTATATGTAGTGGAATATTACTCAGCCATAAAAAATAATGCCATTTTCAGCAACATGGGTGGACCTAGAGATTATTATTATACTTTATTAATAATAATAATAATTATTATTATTGATTATTATTACTTAGTGAAGTAAGCCAGACAGAGAAAGACAAATATCATATGGTATTGCTTATATGTGGAAACTAAAAAGGAAAAAAAAAAGATTCAAATGAAGTTATTTACAAAGTAGAAATAAACCTACAGACAGAGAAAACAAACTTATGGTTACCAAAGGGGGAAAGGGAGAGGAGGGTTAAGTTAGGTGTTTGGATTAACAGATACACATTAACTATATGTAAAATAGATAAACAAGGACCATTGTGTAGCACAGGGAGCTGTACTCAATATTTTGTAATAACCTATAAGGGAAAACAATCTGAAAATGATTTAATATATATAAATGAATCACTTTGCCATACACCTGAAACTAACACAGGCTTGTATATCAGCTGTACTTCAATAAAATAAAGCTTAAAAAAAGACCAGTGTCTCCCTTCATAGCATTGCACTGTAATGTCTAATCATTTGCTGGAGTTAAAGAATGAGGCAATGATTATTTTAGAAACAACTGAAAGAACAGCCATTTTCTTTGTGAGCTTTTCTTTTTCTTTTTTAACCCTTATTGAGCACTGATTTTACTATGAAAATGTAGTTGCCTTCCTGCACAATAATGCCCCAAAGAAATGGAAGAGTTGGAATGGGAGTGAGTTGAGCTTCTGGGGTGAGAAAGGAGCCTGTTGCTAAGCTAAGGGGTGTAAAGCCTGAAGACAGAGGTTCCCACCTCCATTTCACTGGGAGATGGTCCAGTTGCACCTGGGAATTGTGGGCAAGTTGCCAGTGACGGGGTTGTGGGCAAGTTCTCAGTGACAGGTGATGAGAGGACTCTCACAGGAGAAACTCTCCTTCCAAAGGAAGCTGCTGGCTTCTTCCATATCATGTTTGAGTCCCTGAGCCTGCATTTCAGATTGCTGGTCAGATGAACTCAGGCTTTGGTCACCCTGCCTTTGTGTTCCAGGCTGCTTGCTATCTTCATTTCACCCCTTAATTGCCTTAGGGGGAAGAGGGAAGTGAGACTGTCCATTGAAACACTCTCGAAGATCTGCAAAATCCTCCTCCAGGGATCTGGTAACTATGTGTTTATGCATTTCCTACGTGGAAACGTGAGAACTCAGAAAGATTAAGATACTTTTTAAAGTGCTTTCTGGAAAGCAAAAGCTTGTCTCTGTCCTCTGCATTAATTATAGACATTTCTCTGCAGAGTTATGGAAACAGTTGTATAGCAGGAGTTCCTGAAATAACAAAGCCTAAAAAAGAAAAACAGGCAGCTCTTTGTAGAGTGGATATGCTCATGGTGGTTCTGAAGCTACGTCCGAGGCCACAGAAACAGCTCGTTTTTTATTTCAGTTGAGTCAAACACTTAGGTGCATGACTAACCCTTCCACAGAGACTCAAAGAAGGGTCAAGTTGGATTTTCAGATCTAGATCAAGGTGGAACAAATGTATATGTAGTTCAAAGCCCCAGTGGCCTGTGATATGACATCGGCAAGAAAACGGCATTTGGATTATCTAAGCTGTCTATTCTCCCTGAGTTGTTTGAACAACCTGTGTGCACAGCTCTCTCATGGACCTGCTTAAATACTGAAGGATGAATCTCGTGATTCCCCCAATAAGATGTCTTTATGAAGTTCAGATAAAATAGAGGGGAGTGTTAGTTTTCTGTAAATTGACTACCTCGATGATGGAAAAGATAGCAAGAGGAAAGAAATTGGACTGCAGATGAAAAACAAATGTGAAATTTTGGACGGAGAGCATGGATGCCATAAGCAATACCCGCCCCTGCCTCTATCTTCTGCCTCCGACTGAATTTCCAGTGCAAATGAAGCCCAGCTCCCATGAGGAATCAGTAACCACTTTTTCGGCTGTTTCAGCATCTTTTCACATCATGATGGGAAATGTTGAAATTACATTTTCTTGGGTTTTTTATGCCAGAGAGAATAAATCATGCTGTTTCACAAAAAGAAAAAGAAAGGAAAAGAAACAGTCACATAAATAACAGGGTCAGGTTGAAAAGAAGTCCTCAAGGCACCAGTGAACAAGGTAATAGGGCTTCAGAGAAGGTCACTCACCTAAGTATGTGCTTTTCTGAGTCCACAGATTCCAGAGTGAAAGAGTCATGCAGGGCTGAGGGAGGGTGCAGACTTCAAGGAATACTAGCTTGACAAGCTTTGATTTCAGGTGAGCTCAAATGCAAGCGATGGGGGTATGAGGGCAAGATCCAGGCTAGAAAGGGCTATGAGACCATGGGTTAGTTATCAGGGTCAGCCTCACACAAGGGTTGGGGCCATCCTGGATCCTTGGTTCGAATGACAGAGGCTGAGCATCAGCTCCTAGAGCTCCTGTCTGGCCAGAGATGTAATGACTGTAGTGAGGATTCTGATATGCATATTGGTGGCAGCCATCAACCTGACCGTCCATAGGAGGTAAGAGTCCTACCAGTGGACTAAGGATGTAGCAGAGAAAGTAGCCAGTTAGGAAGTGGCCTCACAAAGACTGGGAAGGCAACTGGAGCTCCATCCATAGGGTGAGGCTTGTGGGAGGATCTATGGAACTAGAGAAAGAAAGGCAAATGCTATTGGTTGCCCTAGAGGGGTGGGGCTAAAGTCAGAGCCCCAGAGGTTGATGAGTCTGAGGTTGTTTGTTCATCATCCATCCATTCTTTCAACTGTACAATGAGCATCCATCAAATGTCACACACTATCCTAGGCAGTGTACCCTGAGAGGAAGCCATTTGCCACTCTCCCAGGGGTTTACAGACAGTGGGAGAACCAGAAAGGAAAACCAGATGGTCAGTCCAGGATTACTGAATGGATCAGTAGGAACCATAGCTGTGTCTTAGAGCATCTAACTCCAGCTAGAGGCTGGGGAGCCATGAGCAAGTACCATTTCTCTGTGAGACACTATGCTGCCTTCACATGGGATTTCACTGAAGCCTGACCACAACTGTGTAAAGCAGGTGACAGTATTCCCATTTTACAGATGATGAAACTGAGGCTCAGAGGGGTCAGGTCACTTCCCAAATGCCACACTGGTAGGGAGTGCTGGGGTGAAGAGTCGAACCCAGGTTTGTTTTGGCTTCTAAGACTGTGCTCTTGTGAACAATTCAAAGCCCATAAATACAGAACACACACAGCCAGAAACATTCTCTTTAAGAGCCTTTTAGGATTGTTCTACCCAAAGACACAAGAAGAGAAAGATAATAGAGATTACAGCTTGAGACCAAGGAAGAATTAAAATAGTGCTTTTAATATAATTTTCAGCAAACGTACAGTAGGTACTTTACATGACATATTTCTAAACTGCTCATCTGGAAAATATAAGCTGCAAAAATACAGAATACCACACTCAAAATCTATTGAGTATGTGCTTTTTTTCCCCCCGCTCTGTTCTACGAAACAGGGTAATTTTTACCCCCTCCTATTTAAATCCAGCCTTGGCTGCTTTCAGAAGAACTGTTGGAGCCCCCGGCCAGAGAAGCACTTCCAAGAGGGGGTTTTCTAAAACATGTCAGCAGGCCATCCCCACAGGAGCCAAAGGAGGGGTGGGCAGAAGAATTGCACACCAGGCCAATAGGACTCTCTAGCGATCCAGGAAAATGCCTACTCCAAGGGTTTGGAGGACTCCGGGCCACAGACACCTGCTCAGTCCTCATCACAGGCCTGTGCTTGGGGCCTCAAAGGACCACACACTGGCCGGACGGTCCCCACGGGGACCCTTGGGTTCTCGGACAGGGCAGAGCACGCTAAGTCAGGCCTGCGAGGTCTGTGGGCGGTGGCGGGCTGTTCTCTGCAGGAAGAGGGCCAGGCCCTCAGCTTCTCACAAAGGAGTCTTCTGAAGGTGACTGTGACTCGGGGCAGGTTTTCTCAGTCTCAATGTCTTGGTACTCTGTGCCTAAAGGGGTAAGGGGGGGAAGAGAGCCAAGAGGAAAAAGAGATCGGTCTTTTCCAGTTTTCCTACTTATGTTTTAGGCTTACATAATAGCATCCTGGCTTTCCAGTGGGATGGATAAGAGCAGAAGTCAATAAAATGCTAGGTTGTGCTCCACATCACCCCAGGGAACCAGATTCCAAGCCCAAAGACCTTTATGTAGGCTGAATCTTTCCGAGAAGCATTTATCTATACGTATCTATGCCAATGCCCATGCCGATTTTTATTCTATGGGAATGAATAAGATGCAACTCCATCATTTAACTTATCTTCATCTTATCTGAGTCACTGGTGACAGATCTTGTGTTCCAGGACCCTGTCATTGCAATCCCTATTGAAGAAGTGGCTCTGTGCCAGAGAGAACCTCTTGGCATCATAATGGCTTTCTCCACCAGCATTTGGGGCCAGTTTACTTTCCATTCAGCCACAGAGGGTCACCACCTGCTGAGCAAAAGACTCTCCTTGTTGGAGCGAGGTTTTTAAGCCTCTGCCATGTTTCTGAAATAGATGCTGTGGCTTCACTTAAAAAGCATGAAAAACCCAGCTTAGTCCCTGTCATGATATACAAGCCGTGGAGGTCTCTGTGACCATGACATGCAGCCTTCCGGTTCAATGAGAGCTGCAGTGGAACCATAGAATCCTCACTCATTTCCTGTCTTCTCTAGACTCTGGTACAAAAGATGGAAATGTCTCTCCTTTCTTTTGCAGCTAAGATCTGGCTTATAGAAGAAGCTGGACAGTTTGGAGCATCCTTTCTCAACTTTCACAAGGTGTGAGTTCTTACATTCCTGGGGGCTCTGTTAGAAGCCAGGGGGGCAGGGAGTCGGGGAAGGCAGGATAGATGTGAGAGAGCTGGGGTTGGTTCCCGTGTGCAGAATGAATCAGGTAGAAGACAATGAGGAGCTGGTCAGCTTTTGCCGACATGGCTCAGAGGGAAAAAGGAACAGGTGTTTTTAAAGATCTCCAGCATTTACCAAAGGAAAAAGGTGTTTTTTCTTATTTTAGATTTCTGTGCCTGTAGACAAACTCTGAAGTTTTCACCTCCAGCTCTTGGCTCATTTCTCTATGAAACTATAGACTTCTGTTGTGGTTTCCAATAGTAGATGGCTTAAAGGCCTCATCAAATCTTTCTAAGAAGGCAGATCTGTGTTCTCAGATTGGTGGCTTTTGTAGTGTCATGGAAAGAGCACTGGTTCAGGAGTCAGACAGACCTGGCATTGGCCCCTGGTGACTTTCTAACTAGCTGTGTGACCTTGGGAAGCTTTGGTATACTGAGCCTTGGTTTTCTGATCTGTAAAGTGGGAATAATGATACTTACCTCACAAGGAAGGTGTGAGAAAGCTGCTAAGGTCCCTGGCGGGAGGGTGTGTGTGTGTGTGCGTGTGTGTGCGTGTGTGCACGCCTAGTCATTTAGTCATGCTCAACTCTTTGCAACCCCATGGACTGTAGCTCACCAGGCTCCTCTGTCCATGGGGATTCTACAGGCAAGAATACTGGAGTGGGTTGCCATGCCCTCCTCCAGGGGATCTTCCCAACTGAGGGATCGAACCCAGGTCTCCTGCATTGCAGGTGGATACTTTACCATCTGAGCCACCAGGGCATGAGGGTAGCAACCTCTTAATAAACATGAACTCCCAGCCCCTTTCCTCCATTAAGAGGCTGGGATAGAGTACAATTTTTGTGTTAGCTGAGTTTCTCTTATAATGAAATTTCCTATATTACCTACTTCTACTTCATTTTATCACCTTTGATTATAAAATCCAACAGTTTTGACAAACCCAGCACCATGAGAGTTACCTTCTATTAGGTTGGCATGAATTTAAGAAGAACATTATTTTCTGCGATTTAATGGGATGGTAAAATCTCAACCTATGGAATGTTAAACCTCCAGAAAATTTACTATAGTTGTTCCATCTGCTCTTAGTAAGAGAACATAATCACTTTACCTTACAGAAAAAGACTCAGAATTTGTGCTAATCTTCAATTATTGATTAGCCTGAGACATTAATACAAAAATCAAAATGTCTAGAAACTGTGTTCCTAAAAGCCTCATATCTGATCAGAGAGCAAGACATATCTCCAACCAGTGGCCAGCATCAGGGTCTGATGCCTGGGCTACAGTTGAGCTCCTGAAATTGATGCTGAGGACCTCAGGGGTGCCAGGTGGGAAACTGTGTCTGGGGTTTCCCACTGATGCTGATGACCAGCACTGAGGACTGTCTCCCAGACACCTCAGCACTTTGAAACTGCGTTTCCGAATGCATCAGAGCAGAGGCGTCTCCTGGCTCCTCTTACCTGCCTGGTAACAGCAGAACCACCCACGTGTGTCGCTCACTGGGCTCTGTGATCAAGTCTGGGAATAACAACAAGGAGAACAGATGTCCCCAGAATACATCTGTGTTCTACAATACAACTGATACAACTTGTCTTAGTTGTTAGGGGGAATATGAGAGTGTAGGGAGCCCTGTAAGTCTTCTGAATAGGAAGTCCCTACAGGAGGAAAGGGGTCCCTTATTTCTTGCCCAGTACGGAGGAAGTATCCAAAAAGGCAGAGAACACAAGCTTTAGATTTATTGACCTGGGCTGAATCTCTGCTTTGTGACTTTGAGCCAATTCTGAAAGCTTCCCCAGCCTCATTTTCCTCTCTTGTAAACTGAAGGTTAATAACAGTGTCTGCCTCACAGGACTATGTATATGAGCGTGCATGCTCAGTAATGTCAAACTCTTTGCAATTACAGTCTGCCAGGCTCCTCTGTCCATGGGATTCTTCAGGCAAGACCACTAGAGTAGGTTGCCTTGCCATCATCCAGGGGATCTTCCTGACCCAGGGTTTGAACTCGTACCTCTTGCATTTCCTGCATTGGCAAGTGGATTGTTTAACTACTGTATGCTGGCTCATTGTAAGTGCTTGGTAAATGTACTACTATTAAATAGCTTTCTAGTGCCACTGTTCATATTGGTGGGAAGGAGGGAAGAAATCTGAAATACTATTCAGTATCTGGATTCACTCTTTTTTGTCCAGTTCTTACACTGTCCCCTCCCATGCCCACTTCCATCACTTAACAAAAAAGGATGATTACTCTGGTAGAGCTAGGGAGTGAGTGCCAGGGCTGGAAGAGACTGTAGATTGTATAGTTCCAATTCCCCTCATTACACAGAAGAAAGATAATGTTACTTTCATTGTAAACCCTGACAATAATGGGATACTTACCTCGTTCTTGGAAAATGGGATACCTGAATTAGATTGTTCCAATGCATGACTCAGCCCAGGGCACAGCAGCTTCTACTGCTACAGTCCATGGGACTGTGTGCCATGCTGCTTCAGACCTCCGTGTTCTCCAGAACAGATTAGCATACTACAGCCTTCCCTCAGCCACACCCAGATATTGACTGTCTTTATAAATGAAGCTTTACTGGAGCACGGCCCGCTCATCTGTTTCCACATTGTCTGGGGCTGCATCCCTGCTCTGACAAAAAAGTAGAGGCCACAGAGATTCTGTGACCCTCAAAGCCCAAATGCTTGTCACCTGGCCCTTTATGGAAGGTTTCTGAACTTGCTCTGCTGGTTCTCTCCGTGGAGGGCCTCTTCCCCTGGATCCCTAACCAACTGCTCTTAAGTTCTTGTTTTCTAGAGCACTAGGTCTTCCTAATTCTTGATGCCCCTAGGTGGAACTTCCCAGCACCCTAAAAGAGCCCTCTTTGTTCCCAGACATAAATAAGTAGACCCTGGCTCTTACAATGATGAAAGTAAAAAGTGAAAGTGCAATAACTTAGCCGTGTCTGACTCTTTGCAACCCCATGGGCTGCAGCCAGCCAGGCTCCTCTGTCCATGGAATTCTCCAGGCAAGAATACCGGAGTGGGTGGCCATTTCCTTCTCCAGGAGATCTTCCCGACCCAGGGATGGAACCCAAGTCTCTTGCGTTGTAGTCAGATTTTTTACTGTCTGAGCCACCAGGGAAGCCCTATTCTATTGCTTTTGTGTTCAGGTCTGTTTCTCTTATTAAACTGTGAGTTCTTAGAGGATGGGGCCATGTCTTTTTTTAACCTTTGTATCTGGTTCTGGGCCTGGCACATAGTCAAGATTTTACTAGAGTGAATAAACGTGGCTGGAAAACATCAAGCTCGTATAGTGCTCCCTCAAATGGCATTAATATTACCTGCAAAGGAAAACTGTGCTACCACACGGATGGTCCCTGAGAAGCATGAGCTTTGTCTTTATCTCCACCACAGTCACAGATTTCTAAGGTGATGGGGCATCCAGGCTTCTCTGAACTCCCCATTTTGGGCTTTTCAATTTATGTCCTCCCTGCCATGATAACTGAGCACTCTGAGGTGAGAGAGGGGAGGCATGGGTGAGGGCTGTATGCAGAGAGTGTAAATTCTCCATGTCATCCTCGGTTTAAAAAAAAAAAAAAAAGTGAAAGTGTTAATTGCTCAGTCCTGTCTGACTCTGTGACCACATGGACTGCAGCCCACCAGGCTCCTCTGTCCATGGGATTTCCCAGGCAACAATCCTAGAGTGGGTTGCTATTTCCTTCTCCAAGGGATCTTTCCAATCCAGGGATCAAACCCAGGTCTGCAGCGTTGCAAGAGGATTCTTTACTGTCTGAGCCACCAGGAAAGCTGGGATCCTAGGTAACAGGCCCCATAACAAGCATCTGAACAGCATCTTCTCTGAATTCTCTGGCAGTTAGAGATTCCTGTTTCACCAACTTATTCTTGAGCAGCCATAATACCCCAAGGGAGCTAGGTTGAAAGGCTATCAGTAGGACCATTTGTTCTCAGAGAATTACCTTCTCATAGCTATTCAGAATGCAAGGACTGGAACTGGGTTGGGAGAGGTGGATAAGGAGGAAACAAGGAGGGAAGAGCAGAGAGAGGAAGAAAAGGGCTGTAGTCACGTTTAGGCTAATTTCCAGGCCAAACTGAAATTCACTAACACCCTCTCTTGGAAAATGTGTCACCTCTGAGGGCTCTGATCTGGATTCTAACCTGAGGGAAATGCAGATCACAGTTGAAAGGAGGCTGTTGAGAGGCAGTTGACATGTGCTCAGGGGAGCAAGTAAGCCCCTACTCTGGTAGGTCCAGTACCTTCTCCTGGACAGATACTTCCTCCAAACCATCAAAAGAAGTAAGAACAGCACAGGACAGCAAATATTCTGTCTGTTGGACTGAAAATCTGCTTGTCTGGTTTTCTCCCCTCATCCAAACCAAACCAACCAAACAGTGAAATAGAATGAACACCACCAAACAGGACAGAAGCTTACCCTGCCCGACTGAGTAACCATTGCACTGATTTCTACAGGTTGACCTTGATTGCTTCGAGTCACTCAGGAGTGCCTGCAGAGCTCCTAAGCAGGGCTTAGAACACAGGCCTGGTGGACTTGACTGGGTGGAGAAGGAAGTGTGGTTTCTTCCCAGGACCTGAACAGATGGCAGCAAGAAAACCAGCCTTGTAGGCTCATGGGGAGCCAACCACTACTTTTCCTCAGAGGGTTTCTGAGTGAGTGAGTGAGTGAGTGTGTGTGTGTGTGTGTGTGTATTTATTTCCATTTTACACTCTCCTAATAAGCAACCTGCTTTGGAAGTGTGGAAGATAATCCATTAGCAACTATGGCAGAATCTTTTTCCTGAGAAACTTCAGTGGTGTGGCAGTCATCCCAGGGCCTGGCTGGCCACCAAGTGTGGAATGTTTGTGCAAGTCACCTCAGGAAATCTTGCCACATCTGAGTGAGAGGATGCTCTGGGCACCAGGGCACCAGGGACTGGTTTCGTGGGAGATAATTTTTCCACAGCTGGGTGAGGGGGGAAGAAGAGGGGGAAGGTTTAGGTGGTAATGTGAGCGATGGGGAAGGGGCAGATGAAACTTTGCTTGCTTGCCCATCTGCTGCTCGCCTCCTGCTCTGTACCCCAAGAGCTGGGGACCCCTGCTCTAGGTTATTATTGGGGATGAGAAGTTGGAATCGGGGATTTGAATGTATAGACACCACGTACAAAGTCTACAAACCATCACTTGGCAAAGCTATTCTGCTGGAAGGTGATGAAAAAGAAGCAATTTTTATGAATAAGCACGTTCCCTCCTGCTCTGAAGACATTAGGGAGTCTGTCAAAGGATTCCTCAGAAGCTCTTTGTTTCCCCTTATTATTTTGCCTGTTAAGCGCTGCCAGCAAACTCCTTAGGGGACCAGTGAGCAGAAGCCTCTCTGGCTGCTTCGTTAGCTGTGAGGAAAGCCTGCACGCAGTGGCCTCCCGGAGTGGAAGTGTCCCCGGGGTGTCTGGGAGCTTCACTGCGTCCCCTGTGGGAGGCGTGAAGGTGGGCTTTCTTTACAGCCCACAGACTCAGCACGGGGAAAACAGCAAACCCAGTCCCCCCCCGAGACAGAGACTCATGAAAAATGTGTTCCCTTCATATGCAGGAATAATATGGGTAGAAAACTTTTTGATCTATATGTAGGAGTGACAAAAATCTGTCACAAGTTGAAGCAAAGAGAGCCTGCCTCCATTCAGCCCCGGGCGCCTTCCTCTGAGACAGTGGAGGGGTTGGTGGCTCGAGAGGACATCAGCACTCACACTCTAGGTTTATTCCTTCCCTCTCCATTTTTGTTTTCTGAGTCCACTGGAGCTCTTCCCAGGAAATCTTTCCATTCAAAATCCTGCTCAGAACCAAAGAAGCCAGGGGATGGACAAGGCAAGGTATGTACAATGGATCCTTGCGGAACAAAGGAAAAAAACCTCGACTAGGTTTTCCTGGTTCCGGAGTCCAGGAGACAAATAATTAAAAAAGTTTTAAAGGTGATAATAACACATGTTAGAAGCATCTTACGAGAAGGGACTTTAAATTTCAATTGTTGATAAAACTGAACCCTGGAATTGTTTTCCTTTGTTATCTTAACATCTTATTCTCACTCAGCCTAAAATCTTAGGCAAAATAGCCAAAAAGGAGAGTTTTCAAAAAACCTTTTTTAAAAAAAAAAAAAAAGAGCAAAAAGCCCCATGAAACGTGAGGTCCTGCAGCCTCAGTGTCTCAGTGTCTGTGGACTGAGTTTGGAGAGCTACACAATCATATCCAAGAGGGCAGTGATCTACTAGCAATACATTTTCAAGACAAAACCAACTCAACACCCGTATAGGATGGAATCACAGCCTCAGGATTCACAGGGCGTACAGAGTTTATGAACTGGTTGGAGAACAACCCCCTGTTTAACTAGTTAACACACTGATGAACGTCTCCATTTTCAGGAACAAGGAGGGACTCGAGCAAGACAGGAAAAAGTTGTTCCGGAAGCATTCTGTCCCCAGGATGCGGCTGATCACGTGGCTCTGCACCGCCACACAAGCTTCTCTTGGGCATCCTTACTCCACGCGGCCTTCTCTAGTTTGGGGCTGTCACTCAAACTGCCCCAATTATGGGTTTGTTAAAAATTTGGCACACTACCCACCCCACTCTTTCCTGATTCTCTTCATCTTCTAGATGACCTGCAAATGTGTGTCTGAGGTTAAAAAACAAAAACAAAAAACCAACCCTTAGAATCTTTCCAGAGCTAGGAGTGGCCAAGATCAAGGACATTGCAACAACATGAAAAGTGGGTTCCCTGGGCCGTGCGTGTGTGCGTGCGTGAGTGCAAGCATACCTGTGCTCTCACATAAGTTCTGCCCCGTCTGCAAATGACTCACCAGGCTGAGTCTGCTGCCTGCAAGAGATTTCCCCTTGATTCTTACCCCCAAACAATGGTAGGTTCGCTTCTAGCTGTTTGAGGTTCAGCCACTTTCAAAACACACACACATGCATACACTCCACAAGGCTGCTTAGTTCAAGACTGACCCTGAAAACATTACTGACATTTTCAGGTGGTGGACGTCCAGTAGCTTCCAGGAGCTTGTGGGGCTGTAATCCCAGACACCACAAGCTGTTCAAAGCATGTGCCAGGGAGCTATTCTTTCTCTCCTCTCCCCAGAAGCCCTGCACCCATACACACAACATGCCGCTGAGCGTGTCTCCACCACAGGCAGAAAAGAACGCCTCTTGGCATGTGAAGCAGGCATATGAAAGGGGTTCCCATGACAGCGATCACTGAATTGTGGGGCATAAGTCGAGAAGGCAAATTTGCAATTCCTCATGTCATCTCCTCTTGTCTCAAATGTGATTCTTTTAAAGGCAAGCTGCATATACACTCTTTTTCAAGCATTTTTTTCTCATAACACACTGTATAGTCTCGTTCTCGCAAACTATCCGAATGAGGATAAAATGATAATAAAAAAATTACAATAGATTAACTGCATCCCTTGAATCACATTATATTTTTGGTGCATTATAAAAGGAGAAAATTAAAAGCAACCAGCATAATAAATTCGGCCTAGAGGACTGTGTTAGTGACTGAAGGGTTAACACAGATTTGAGAAGTAGTTAAAAATAGTATCAGAGGATTATACATACAACAGTTTGAAATTCATATGCATTGCAATTTTTTTTTTCCCTTAAAAATGGCAAAATGTTTGGCAAATGTAAGCAAATGACTTGGACTGGGTTGGGTTTCCCCGGCTCTGAGCAAAGTCAGTCATAGCCAGGCGAGGCCCACTGCTTCCTGAGGTCATTCTGTGGGGCTGGTGGGGGAGGGGGGCGCCCCCCAATGGGAGGTGCTGTGGGGGAAGGGGAGGTGCTGGCCCCCCATGCCCGGCTCCCCCCCCGGGGCCCTCAGTCTTGAGAAATGGAAATGGAGCTGGTGAGAGGCGCCAACTACAGCCTGCAGCGCGGATCACCCCTGAGCATCGCTGAGAGAACTCTGGGGCCTTGAGCCACAGGGGTAGACTGGGTGAGTCGTCTGCACCGTGGCCCCTATTGCAAACGTCAGGGAGAGAAGCGGGTCTCCACTCCTCCGGCTCGGGTGCCCCTCCGCCCCCGTGTGGACGGGCACGGGGGCACAGGGGTGTCACTAGTGCTTATCCTGGCAATGTTGTCAACGTGGGTGCTTTTAGTAGATTTTTAGATATATTTTGTTTGTTTTGTGTGTGTATGTATATCCAGAAGGGTCCATCCTCCAAGCTGGCCACCAGTGTTCCCTGAATTTGGCAGTGCCTGTTGCTTGCAGCTGTTGGCATCCTGAACAGCCATGAGGTGCCTTCAAAAGCAGACTCTGAGCCCCCAGGAGGTCGCACGTCAACCACGTGATCCCACGCTCTCCTTATTCTGAATCCTGTCTGGCTCTGATTTTGAGAAAAGGACAGAGGTGCTGTGTATACGTGTGTGTGTGTCTGTGTGTATTGAATCTTTTTTTTTTTTTGAGAAACTTTTTTTCATTTTTTTTTTTCTTTAGGAAAAATGACCCTTGAAAGACTAATACAGAGTTCAACCCTCCTTCAGTCACTATAAAACAGACTCCATGTTCTCACACCACTCGTGATCTTCAAGGTTATAGATAAATTTTGTCCTATGTGTCTGGTTGGCGGGCACAGGGTCCCTCCCCAGATTGTCTAGGGTCAGAGTAGAGGCAAAGAACTCACTGGTGCTCAGCCCGCCCTCGTGGTTTTTGATGTATCGTTTATAGTTTTTCCTCAGGCACTGCCACGTGGTGGTGTAGAGGAGGAAGGCAAAGGACTTGAGCGCGATGGCGATGCTGACGTACAGGTATCTGTAGGCCACGTTGTCGTAGAGGGCGCAGGCGCCCTGCTCCCCACAGAACGTGCTCCAGAACAGGCAGGTGGAGTCGATGCCAGCCCCGAAGATGAGCGGCGGGGGGATGAAGCCTGTCGGGGGAAAGGACAGTTAATGTGCGGGCTCTGATGGCTGGTCCGCAGGAGAGAAGGACTCCCCATGTGTGTCTGTGTGTCTTCCTACAGGACTGCAGGGTTCGTGGGCCATATTCAGTGGTTCTACAGCACAGTGTGGGGAAGACCCCATCTGGAGGTTGAACTGCTTGGGTTCAAACCTCACCTCTGCCTCTTACTTCACAAACCTGTGCAAGTTATTTAACATTAAATCTTACTTCACACATCTGTGCCTTTGTTTCCCCATCTGCAAAATGGAGTCCTTCTCAGATCACTGTGAAGGCTGACTCATTGAATACATGGGAAGCATTTAGAACAGTGCCTGGCACAGAGTATGTATGTGATACATACACATGTATGGATGTGAGAGTTGGACTATAAAGAAAGCTGAGTGCTGAAGAATTGATGCTTTTGAACTGTGGTGTTGGAGAAGACTCTTGAGAGTCCCTTGGACAGCAAGGAGATCCAACCAGTCCATCCTAAAGGAAATCAGTCCTGAATATTCATTGGAAGGACTGATGCTGAAGCTGAAACTCCAATACTTTGGTCACCTGATGAGAAGAACTGACTCATTTGAAAAGACCCTGATGCTGGTAAAGATTGAAGGTGGGAGGAGAAGGGGACGACAGAGGATGAGATGGTTGGATGGCATCACGGACTCAATGGACATGAGTTTGAGTAAACTCTGGGAGCTGGCAATGAACAGGGAGGACTTGCATGCTGCAGTCCATGGGGTTGCAAAGAGTCGGACATGACCGAGAGACTGAACTGAACTGGCACAGAGTAAATGCAAAATAAATGACACAGGATGACAGATGATATCATTATCATCATCCACAGAGAGTCTGAGGAGAAAAAGAGTCTTCTCTGAAGGGAGACATTCTTGGTGTCGCTCAAAGAAGTGCACTGTTGTAGAGAAGATGGTTAAGAGGCATCATGTTCCATGTGCTGTATTTTTGCACGGGGCTTCTGGGGCTTTGTGTGCTCTAGAGGAGAGGGGGTTGGAATCAAAGGGGAACAGAAGGTGACGACGAGTATGCTGTACTTTGCTGCTGTTGTGTTAGCTGCTCAGTTGTGTCCGACTCTTTTGCAGTTCCACAGACTGTAGCCCTCCAGGCACCTCTGTCCATGGGATTTCCCAGGCAAGAATACTGAAGTGGGTTGCTATTTCCTTTTCCTGGGGATCTTCTTGACCTAGGGATCAAACTCGCCTTTCCTGCATTGGCAGGTGGATTCTTTACCACTGAGCCACCAGGCAAGTCCACACTATACCTTGTGTGTGGGTATATATACGTATGTGCACATACCTATACATATGAAGGCTGTGTTCTCATACATGTATATATGCAGACAGATATATAAGTATACATGTGTGTACAGTTTAAAATGGAAAACATCCACATACACACTGACAGTTTTCCTTCCCTTAGACGTTACCACTGGAGCAGAACACTTTTCTGAGCTGGGAACTGGTTTTAAAAACCTTCACAATAGATCACATTATATCATGAGGTATCCTATCCCAGACCAATGAAATCAGAATGTTGGGTGTGTGGCCTGGTCATTGGCATGGTTAAAATAAAACATTCCCAGGTGATTCTTGCCTCTTGGGGGGAAAATGTTTCATCTGTATTATGGGGAAGCAATGGATGGGGCATTAACACAAATTAATTGCTTTGGAAAAAATAGCATTCCCAAGGCCAGAATATGGTGCCAGTCAACTTCCCTAAGAAGCAGGAAGTGATCCCTGGGAGCAGGTGGTGAGAATTCCAAGATCCCTCTGCTGAGGTGTCCTGGTATCCTGAGTGTTCTTTCCAGCTCTTGACTGAGGTTCACTTTTGTATTAAGGAAGGTCTGTTGAGAATCTGGGGGCTTCCTCTGTGGCTCAGGGGTAAAGAATCCACCTGCCAATGCAGGAGATGCAAGTTTGATCCCTAGGTCAGGAAGATCCCCTGGAGATCACTACAGTATTCTTGCCTGGGAAATCCCACGGACAGAGGAGCATGGCCGGCTGCAGTCCGTGGGGGTCACAAAGAGTTGGACACAACTGAACACCTGAGCATGTGCTGAGAATCTGATGAGCATCACCCCTTCATCCAGAAAAATACACCTACCCACAAAACTGCATCCATATTTCAGGGAGTTCATGGACCCCTGAATTCCATTCATGAGTGCCAGAACAAGGAAGGCTATGTTATATTCATAGCAGAGCCTCTTTTGAGGGGCCCTCTGGGAGGCAGAGGCTTAATGAAAGAAATGGCACTTCCTTGGGTTTTTTACTAATTGAAGTCTAGTTTTCAAATTTTAAAAATCACTTTTATTGAAGTATAGCAGATTTACAATGTTGTGCTAGTTTCAGGTGTACAGCACAGTGATTCAATTATACATATATATCTACTCTTTTTCAGATTCTCTTCTATTATAGATTATCATAAGATACTGACATAAGATACCTACTGCTGCACAGTAGGTCCTTGTTGCTTATCTATTTTATATATCGTACTGTGTGTCTGTTAATCCCAAACTCCTAAGTTAGCCATCCCTTTCCCCCTTTGGTAACCATAAGTTTGTTTCCTGTGTCTGTGCGTCTGTTTCCTCGGTTTAATGACTGGTCAGCGATGGGGTCGGGGAAGGGCTGCGTGATCCTGTCAGCGCTGACAGGTTGCAAGGGTTTCCTCCTGGGCCCAGGTGCCTTGGCACTTATCCTTAGCACTCCCCAACTCTGTCACTTATTACCCCCTGAAAGAAACCCCCCTAAGAAAGAATTTTCATTGAAACAGCATTTAACCTCTCTGGCAGCTTGAGTTTAAAAATGCCAAATTCAAAATCCCACACAACCTGCTCCCTCTTTTGCAGCTCAGGCTGGTCTTGCCAAGTGGAAACTCGCATTCCCGGCATTCTCTGCCCAGAAGGCTGCTCAGGTGTTCGAGATCTTTGTCACCAACCACTGTGCCCTGTCTCAGTTCCTCAACAGACGACTTTTCTTCGTTTAACCGGAAAAGAGCCAACTGGAGGAGCTGCCACCTCAACCACTGACAGACGCTAGACACACTCCACGTTACTTAGATGAAGAAACAGTGACCTGGAGTCCTGTGGATGGTGGGTGGACTTGGGGATCCACAGCACAAATCTGACCTGTCCTGTGGTCCAACGGGAGAGGTGGATCCATTCACCTTTCTATCTGTCAGAGTTCTATTGGTTGTCATTTGCTCCCAATTCTCCTCCCTCCTTTTCTTCTTACCCACCCATCACCAGGCAATGGGAAGCCAAGACTATTACACCTCTCATTTAAGTTTTGCTGAGGGAAGGAACTGACGGTACTGGGGCTTCTTGTTCCAAATGCACAGGTGCCTTAAGAGTTGTATGCAATCCAAGTTGGGCAAATCAGGTCGAATTTTAAGCACATTGGAGGAAATTTTCAATATAATGGAGCCATTCACTAATAATTGCTTAAAAAAAAAATCCCTCCAAAGTGCCAAGAAGTCATAACTCCTTTTTGTACCTGTATCCAAGTGAGGATTTTTATATTATGGAATTGTCTTGAAGTAAGGCATATTTCTCTGTGCTAATGATGTCAATTTTATCCTTGTCAAGCTCTACTATCGGATGACAAGACCCCGGGAAATGTCAGAAATAGCCTTCAAACAGAAATGAGAAAGCTAAGTACATAGCAAGGGTTTTCATCTTATACTCAATATTTTGGAGGCTGTTTGTGGTCAAGATGAAAGACCTTCTAACTTGAGCTGAAATGCTGGGGTAAGTCACTTTTCTCTATGTGCCTGTTTCTTGATCTTTTGAATGGAACTACTTTGACCTTACCGGGTCAAGGTGAATACTAGAACAAGTGAGTGGAGTGTTATACAAGGGTCTGCTCCCATATGGCCAGAACTTTTGCTCCCTTATTCATCTTGTACAGGGCATTTGGGGGTGACAGTTTAGAATAAACTTTTGATTGTTTTATGAGTAGAACCTCATAAACTTTATGAGCTTCCTTTAAGATTCCCAGAAACAAACAAACAAAAACAACTCTTTTCTGCCAAGTTCATCTTTTCCTTTTTATTGACTTAAAATGCTTTTCCAAAGAGAAGCTCTAGCTCACAGGTCCTGCGTTCCAGGTGTGCAGAGAATTTTGAAACAAGGCCCTTGCTGGATCTCTTATTTACAGGCCTTTGCCATTGTTGAAATTCATCTGATTAGTGACAGAGGGAATCCCACTTGATTAATTTTCACAAATGGCCATTCACTGTTACGTGTTTATCATTCAGGGGGGCATAGAAAAACCCTGTAGCCCCTGAAAGATGCTAGTTCCCCAGATGGCAGTGGGAGACTTCTACAGAGTGATGACTGGGACAATAACTGCGTGTGTGCTCAGGTGCTCAGTCATGTCCAACTCTTTGCGACCCTATGGACTATTATAGTCCACCAGGCTCCGCTATCTATGGGATTTTCCCAGGCAAGGATATTGGAGTGGGTTGCCATTTCTATCTCCAGGGGATCTTCCCAACCCAGTGACAATAATTATTACCAACTGCCCCCTCACCCCTGCACTGCATGGGGTGTTCATACGCCACAATCCACCCCCCACAACCCCCTTTATTATACCTATAGAGAAACAGATGCTGAGAGATTATTTGTCCCCGGCTTGATATTTCAAAACCTCCAATCCAATCATTTCTTTCCTACAAATTTAAAGTTTGTTGATTTGAGGAGAAGATTTTAGAGCTCTTATCAGGGCTTTCCAGGGCTATAGAAAACATATTATTTATCCTTCCACTAAGCTCCTAGGAATAACTGGTTTGTAGAAGGCTGGTTTTGAAGCTTTCAACAGGGGTTCTGATCTTTGCAAAGTTGATATGGTATTTGGGAAAGCCCTTCTTGGAGTGGGTGCTCAACAAATCTGGTTCCTTTCCTGTTTTTTTGGCTTTTAACTTGGATCAATGAAAATTCATCTCCTTTTAAATTCTCATCTCCAGAGAAAGATTTGCAGAACACCCTCCAAGCCAAGATTCAGTGACTAACCCCAACTGGCAGGAATCCTTCACTTCATAAGAATAAGACATCTTTGGAGGATAATCAGATGTTTCCAGAAGGGAGGTCACACAGGTAAGGTGTATGTTAGTACTTACTTCTGTTACAGCCTCAGTTACCTAAGCAAGGAGAAGGCAGCTGATGATAATGATGAAGAATTTCTTAGAAACCGTGTGTTTTAAAGGAATGCTCTTTTCCTCGGTGCCTGCAGGAGCAGTCCTCTCCCCTTTGTTCTCTTTTCTTCCTGTGTTTCCTTGGGGGGAACTCGCAGATTCAGTAGGCATTAACCAAGGTCCCACCACTGGGACACTAGGAACCCACCATATGTTGGGGAGGGTATCCGGAAGCTTAGAGCTGTTACTCGTTATTACAGAGAATATTAAAAGGATTAAATCTTACTTCCCATTATACTCAGGCTCAAATTGCAGCTATATTTCAATGCAAAAATTGCGGTATTGCTTAAGGAAATTGTCTCTGTTTTCCTGAAATCTATTAACAGAGATTAAACCTCCAGGTCTTGAATTTTGGCTACTTAATTCACTCCGTGGGTTGAAAATGCCAGGCTTAGTTATACTCTTTGGTCTAAACTTAAAATGTGAGTGGAAAAGCTTTTGTAAGAAAAATAAATTCACATTCCTTTATGAAACAAAATGGAAGCTACAAATTACTCCAGCATTTACATTTCAAAAGATATCCATTCCTCTCCCAGCTTACCTGCCAAGACTTGAATTCACCATGGAACCTCTTTTCAACCTGGAGGAATTACTGTTATGTCCAGCACTAACTAGAAACGGATGTTGAAAAGAATGTTCTCCTTGAGGGATTAATGAGTTTCTCTGTTTCAGTGATGCCAAGAAAGAGACTCTATTGATACTGTCCAGCATCATCCACAGATACCTGACATTCACTTTTCTTAAATCCGAGAAGTTGAGAGGAGCTGCTCTATTCTCATTTCATTCCTGGCTGCCTTGTTAAACTCACTGAGGCTCAAGAAAGGTCTTACTTGCCAAAGGTCTCATGCTCAGTATGGCAGAGCTGGATTCAAACCTGTTGTGCCTGACTGTAGCAGGGTCCATGGCAAATATGGGGTGTCACCTTAGCACTGGTCAGGACATAGATAGATCCTGGGTGGTACAGGTCCTTTAGAAAGTTAGATGTATCATTGGTGCTTAGAAAGAAATCGAGTACTTTCACATCAGTAAGCAAAGGAGGTCACTGGCATCAACAAATGCAGCTACCAGTGATGGTGAGCCTTGAGGGACTCAGGAAGGAGAGAATACCTGCCATCCCATCTAGCAGCCATGGACTGCAGCCACTCCCAACGGTGAGCCCTGAGGGACTCAGGAAGGAAAGAATACCTGCCATCTAGCAGCCTTGGCCTGCAGCCACTCCCAATGGTGAGCCCTGAGGGGACTCAGGATGTGAAAATATAGGATACTGGCCCAGATACCTGAGGTACATATCAAAGGAATGCTTTCAGTGAGCCCAGACTCTTGTATCCTCCCATACAGAGAAAAAGCACTAAATTCCTTAACTTGGGATATCTGGTTTTCTTTAACCTGGCTCCTTCCCTCACTTCCATGGAGCAGTTCTCTGAGTTACTTGAGATGCTGTCTCCTGGGCTTGAAGTCCTAAAAATTCCCACTGAATAAAGCATAACTCTCAATTTTTAGATTGTGAATATTCTTTTAAGCCCACAGGTCCTTTAGGAAGTTAGATACATTGTTGGTGCTTAGCAAAAGTTTGCTGAATGAATAAATAAATGCAGAGGTGAGTAGGAGGAGTCTCCCCTCACATTCCAGACATTGTATCCTGCACCCTACTATCCCACAGCCACTCCTCTGAAGTTTCTGGCAGGCTGGGCTTACTTCTTCCAAAACACTCATTCAACATGTTCATTTTCCCATGTGCCTGTAGAAATTCAAGACTTCACAATGGGAGCTCAACAAATGTTGGATGAACCACACAAGGAGCTTCTAAGACACACGTCTCCTATATTAGTTCACCAATAACCCAAGACCCAAGGACAATCTGCTCAGGAATGACCCCTGCATACAGAAGTGCACCCTGAGGCTGACGTTCCCAATGATCTTTGCCAAGCTTGTTGTTCTGGAAAACCAAGAGCAGGCATTTGTGGAGGAGAGTTCGTGGTAGTGAATTCAGTTGGATTTGGTGTAACATCTGTGGCATGCAACAGACTCCCCAGGAACAAGATCAGACCCTTGAGTGGATGTTATGCCCACACCCAGAGAGAAAAACAGTGATCGGGACATTTGTATAAGGATGAAAAAGGATGGATTTGATGACATCAGGTGTTCTGCTTTGAGTAAGTCATTCGTTTACTCTGAATTTCCTGACCCTTTATCCAACTCTGTCCTCTTCCACTCAAATTCCACCACTGTCCTGGGTGATTTGAACTTCTCCATGGACATGAGCTCTCACTCAGGCCTTTCAACAACTCATTCTCAATGTCAAGGATGTTCCTTTCCTCTCTGGGTTTTGTCATTTCTCAAAACTGCTCCACCACCTCAAAGTCAGACAACAAAGCTCTGACTGCAGATTGCAACTCTTTTTTCATGAATTACTACATCCAGCTCCTATGTGCCCTTTCTCTCTCTGTTCTTTCTCCCCTCTCCTAGCTTACCTCATCTTTGTCCAGCTCAGGCACCATGGTCAGTTGCATTAGCCCTACTGTGACCACTACTCTTAATCTCTTTGCTCCATATTCCTCCTCACCCACCATTGATATCACCAACCACGTTACTGCTTCTACTCCAGGGCTCCCATGGGCTATGTAGGAAGCTCTTGGTGCCAAGGCCTCTGCCCTTTCTGACAATTCCTTTCTATCAGCATTTAAAACAAGGGAAGATAACCTGCATTCACTTCTGGGTCTTTCCCTCTTTCTTTACAGTCCTCACGGCCAAGTATCTGCAAAGAGCAGTCTCCCCATGCTGCCCCCACTGCCTCAAGCTCTGACCCACCAATGGTGGTGCATCGAAGACCTGCAGAGTCCAGTATGATGGTCACTGGTCACATGCAGCTACGTAAATGAAAATCAACAAAAATAAGGAGAAGCCAGTTTACAGAAACCACATTTCAAGTGCTCCACAGCCCCACGTGGCATAGACATGGAGCACTTCCACCACCGCAGAAAGGTCTAGTGGATGGTGTTGGTCTATGCCACTCCCAAAAGCTTGCTCCTCATTCTGGTCCTCCTGCTTTAATAAATAACATCTCCCATGTATCACATGATCCAAACCTTTCATAAGGCGCTGTCACTGTGGATTCCTCCCTCTTAGATGCTTCAGTCTGTACACTTCCATTCAGGGACTAGGCCTTGACACTTCTTCCTCTATCCACATCTCCCCATCTTGGTGGCCAGCATCCTCAGCATGCTTCTCCGTCAGCTCCCCTGTACACTAGTGGCTTAATATTCAGTTCCCACATTCTCTATGTGGTGGACAGTAGGCCTTTCTAAAAATGCACAATGGATCTTACCCCCATGTTAAAGTCCATCAACAATTTCATTTGCCTTGGGGATAAAGGTCAACCTTGTCAACAGCGCAGCAATTCTTTCTGATCGTGTCCTTGACAGCCATCCTCTCCAGCCACAAGGGCTTCCTGCAGCCCCCAAACAGGCTTCAGCCTTTGTTCACTTCCAGGCTTTTGCTCCTTTAAGTCCCTCGGTCTAAAGCACTCTCTCCTTTTTGCTAGCAAGGTAACTCTTCTGCATTCTTCATGCTTCAGGTTAATATCACATCCTTTCACCCACTCTCCCATCCCCAACCCCAGGTTGGGTGGCTCTCCCACACATCCACCCTACACCTCTCTACTGACTGCATCTCCAGTTTCATCACACTGAACTGTGATGTCCTTACTTACCATCACCCATTACCCAACGGGGCCAAGCACAAACCTTGACAATGTCTTGAAATCTGATTTCTCGGTTGGCCCTTCATTAACTGTAATGGTGGTTAATCTCATTGGGTGTTGCAGGAAATGGAATCGGGCCCAGTGCAAAGACTTCCCTGATAAGCCACTTTTAATTAAAAGACAAAACTGTGGCATATCCTTCTAGAGCTGTTTTCTAAACTCTGATGTGTGACCCAGTTGGACAATACAATCAATATAGTTGGTCATGACCCACTATTTTAAAAGAATGAAATAGAATAGAAAATATCAGAGCACATTACACATATTAAGGGTGAATATTTTTCATGAAATCTTTGCTTCAGTTGTATTTATGCATATGAATGCACTGGGCCACAATATAAAGTTTATCTCTTGCTGTAGATTATAATCACAGAAGTTGCAAAATACTCGTTTAGATAATGTTTGAGCTTTAGAGCAACATATAGTGATCTTAATGGTGTCACATTACACATGCTGTATAATTTTCCATTTCTGTCTTCAAGTGTCTTATAATTTTCATTATTTTCATTTTGAAAACAACTTGCAAATTTTTCTTACATTTTGTGTTATCAAAATTATTCTGAAGGTTATTTTTTAGTCACTATATTGAGTCCTCAGCATGTGTTTAGAGGTACAAAAGACCTCTGTAGTAATGCCATTAATGGAGGGCTTTTTGTTTCTCTGTTCAGCTCCTAAAGGAATTCCCTAAGAGCAATGCTGGGCTCACTTGCCTGGGTATGGTTCACGAAGCTCTGAACACATTAGATACTCAATAAATGTCAGTTTGTTGAGTGAATGTGTATGTAGAATGGAAGTAGTGAAAGTGAAAGTCACTCAGTTGTGTCCGACTCTTTGTGGACCCATGGACTGTACAGTCCATGGACTTCTCCAGGCCAGAATACTGGAGTGGGTAGCCGTTTCCTTCTCTGGGCATCTTCCCAACCCAGGGATCAAACCCAGGCTTCCCCACTGCAGGTGGATTCTCCCCCAGCTGAGCCACCAAGGAAGCCTGCATGTGGGATGGTTTCACCATTTTCAGAAATAAGGGTCTCCAACCTGCTACCTGATATTACACATTCATCTGTCCATCCACCTAACCAGGGTGGAATGGGGGGCATCACCACTCATGCATTTTCTCTCCTCCCAATGATGAGAGAAAAAAAACCCACCATAATTAGTACCTGTGTAGTTGGCTCTAAAGGCCACTACGAGTTCTTGGAAGGCCTAAAATGTTTTAGTTTGAATTACAGTTGAACTTGTTTGCACTGGGTATTACTATACCTGGTTACTATTTCTGGTTCTCTTTTCCATGAACCAGAAATAAGACAAAGATGCTATTTAAGATTCTCCATTTACGCATAAATATGAAATTTAGAAAGATGGTAACGATAACCCTGTATGCGAGACAGCAAAAGAGACACAGATGTATAGAACAGTCTTTTGGACTCTGTGGGAGAGGGAGAGGGTGGGATGATTTGGGAGAATGGCATTGAAACATGTATAATATCATATAAGAAACAAATCGCCAGTCCAGGTTCGATGCAGGATACAGGAAGCTTGGGCTGGTGCACTGGGATGACCCAGAGGGATGGTATGGGGAGGGAGGTGGGAGGGGAGTTCAGGACTGGGAACACGTGTACACCCGTGGCAGATTCATGTTGATATATGGCAAATCCAATACAATATTGTAAAGTAATCAGCCTCTAATTAAAATAAATAAATTTAAATTAAAAAAAAAAGATTCTCCATTTATCCCAACAATGTGGACTGACAGTGATTGAGAAGATTCCCAGGTCTTGTCGTGGACATGGCAAAAGAGGTCACAACCTTAACTGGAAGTGATTTGCTACAGGCAGAGCTGGGGCAGATGTCAAGTGTTTTCCATTCCCCAGGGAGGACCTCATCTTATTCATGGATTTAAGGGTGAATGTTTTTCTTTCACATAGCAATTATATAGAATATAATCTCATTATGAAAGTAATAAACATATATATTTTTTCATTCACATTTTAAAAATGAATTTATAAAATATCATTTATAGCCTCACTATTCAATTATAATAGCTGATACCATTTTCTTATCTAGCTTTCCAGTATTTTCCCCTATATAGATATCCCTGATAGCTCAGTTGGTAAAGAATCTGCCTGCAATTCAGGAATCTGGGTTTGTTTCCTGGGTCTTGAAGATCCCCTGGAGAAGGTAAAGGCTACCCACTCCAGTATTCCAGCCTGGAGAATTCCATGGACTGTATAGTCTGGGGGATCGCAAAGAGTTGGACACAACTGAGGGACTTTCATGTATACTTTAAAAACATTTGCATATACAATATAGACCTCCTTTTTCTCTCCACTCACCATGTACCCTTTCCAAGTTTATCAATATTTTTCTTTCCAGTTTAAAGGGGTACATAAATCCTACTGAAATTAGAACCCATAATGGATTTAACTAATTCCCTGCTGATGGATGTTTGAATTGTTGCCAATTTTTCACTTTTATGAATATTTTTATAAACATTTCTATAGTTAGTCTTTGTGCTCATTCAGGTTATATACTATTTGGAATGAGAACTTTTTACTCTGAAGGTATAGGCCATGGTTATCTTCCTTTCCATTTTTATTTATCACTTGATGTCCACTAAAGAAGACCACAGCCTTATCCTTTCAAGAAAAAAAATGTCATCCTATCTTGATCTTGGCCTTGACAAAGGGAGTTCATAAAGCAGCAGTGTGGTCCACAGGGAGAAGGTTTATCTGATTGGCTTTTCCAGCTTCTCCTCAGCTGGTCCCAGCACTCCAGGAGGACCATGGGCTATTCCCATCTTAGAATTAATTTCTTCTGTCCATACCAAACTATGCAATTTGGCTTTATAGCATGAAGGTCATATTTGCCTTGTCCTAGAAACCCAAGGTAGAGAAGGCGATGGCACCCCACTCCAGTACTCTTGCCTGGAAAATCCCATGGATGGAGGAGCCTGGTGGGCTGCAGTCCATGGGGTTGCTAGAGTCAGACACGACAGAGCGACTTCACTTACACTTTTCACTTTCATGCATTGGAGGAGGAAATGGCACCCCACTCCAGTGTTCTTGCCTGGAGAATCCCAGGGATGGGGGAGCCTGGTGGGCTGCCATCTATGGGGTTGCACAGAGTCGGACATGACTGAAGTGACGTAGCAGCAGCAGCAGTAGCAGCAGAAACCCAAGGTAAATAAACTAAATCAGTTTGGAAAAATTTAAAGGATGCGAAGTTTCCATTTGGGAAGCATTATGAGAATACTTCTCTCCCCCAGCTGGCAGCCCCATAAATGAAGCATTTCACAAGCTGCTCATGGGTTGCTTAATGAGGGTGCCCAATGACACCATCAAATTCCTTTCTTTTTGGTTCCTCACTTTTCCTCCTTGTGCCAATGAAAATTCAGGGTGGCATGAAAACACAGTTAATATCAACAAAAACTCTGTGATATCCAGGGAGTGTGTGAGTGTAGGTCTAAACCCTGAACAACATTTAACAGACCGTTCTCTTATTATCAAAATTAAACTTCATAACAAAGACAGCTCAAGGGATGATTCCAGTGATATGTACTCACCTGGTCCTGACTGCACTGATATATGCACTCACCTGGTTATAAGCGTCCGATTCACTACTGAGGGAAGAAAGAAAGAATACGTACCCAGCAAACGGAGGAGGAGAAAAAGAACTCCCAGGGCGTAGGATTTGAGTTCAGGGCTGACTGTCCTACATGCGAAGAGATGAAGAGGAAAAAAGAGAAGATTCTTATCGCTTCACTTTAATTAACAGACCCCAGAGTCATTCGCTGCTGTCCATCAGAGCCCTTCCTTAGAAAATTATTAATGGTTTTGTTCTTTTGCTTTTTTCACCTTCCCTGCCAAAAGTCTGAAAAATCACTGCAACTGCAGGGACAAGATAAGTTTAGGAATTTAGCAGTATTTTTTATTAACTAAAACTAGTCATTTGAAGGATGGAATGCAAATTTGTTCCGAAAGTCTTCATTTAAAGGCATTTTTCGTTTGCCGGCACGGGGTAACATCTTAAGTTGGTGGGTACATGTATCAGGGGAAATATCAATGCGGAAGACAGTTCCCCTTATGCTACTCAGATAGGCCAGAACCATAAACACCTCTGTCCTTCTGCATCGTTTTGCGAAATCAACCAGATTAGCATGGGTTGGTTCCCTAGATGGACCACTTGTGAAACAGTCCATTCATCTATATCCAGCTTTGGTACCTTTTAAACTGGAAAGGTACCTTTATTTGGCCTTCCCAGGTGGCTCAGTGGGAAAGAATCTGCCTGCAGGAGACGTGAGTTCGGTCTCTGGGTCAGGAAGACCCCCTGGAGGAGGAAATGGCGACCTGTCCCAGTATTTTTGCCAGGAGAATCCCATGGACAGAGGAGCCTGGTGGGCCACAGTCCATGGGGTCACAAAGAGTCAGGCACGACTGAGCGACTAACACACACACAGCTTTATATGGTCACATGCCTTTGTTTTGAACTGACTCAGTGCCCCTGGCTTTGGTTTACCCACAGCAGTCCCTGAGCACGATCTTTTCATACATTTTCTAGAACATTCTCACACTGTCTGGGATAAGAGTGACAGGAGGGGGGGTTGGAAATGATGACTGATTGCAAGTAGAGAGGCCCTCACAGCTAGTCCCAGATCTCCTCTGTCAGGCCTCTTACTCTTGCAACTAGTACTGACTCAATGCTCGTCTTTCTCCTTGAGGCCAAGGACTATTTGTGTCTCATTCATCATCAGTGTGGTGTGTGACATACAGCAGATGCTGGGTAATAAAACACAAACAAACAAACCAAAAAACAAGAGGCCGGGGACTTCCCTAGTGGTTCAGTGGTAAGAATCTGCCTTCCAATGCAGAAGTCGCAGGATCGACCCCTGGTCGGGAAACTAAGATCCCACGTGCCATGGAGCGACTGAGCCTGTGCACTCCGGAGCCCGAGCCCCGCAACTAGAGTCTGTATGCCACAATGAAAGGTCCCTGATGACACAATTAAGACCTGATGCAGCCAAATAAATACTGAAAACAAAGAGCCCAGTGCTGGCCCCTACGTGACTTATTAAATAGCCGGTATCCTCACGCCTGTGGATGTCCTGAGCGCTGCTAACGTTGGCAAGTATGCTTCTGTCTGGAGTAAGAGTGGAAGTGGGCCCACTGCTCTGGGATGGGACAAGGGCTGGTGCCCATAATCTGGGCTGTGGCTCAGACCGTCTGTGCCCTTGTGTCTGCCTAGAACATCTGTGATGGCACGTACCTCCAGCTGGCCCCAGCAGCGTGGAGCTATGAGGTGCACAGGGCCCCACCTAGGTCATTTAGGCCATCTGTTGCTGGTCCACTGAAAGGGAATCACATATTTCCTGAAAATCTCCAAGAGCTGTTTATCAAGCTGAGATTTGGACACGATTCAGGTTTCGGCTGACTCTCTGTGTTTGGTCTGCAGCCACAACTACTGAGCTGGGTTTTTGCAGCAGAGTCAAGGGCAGAGAAAAAAGGGGACCAGTCATTGCTAAAGGCTGTAAGGGTCATTTTTCTTGCTTTTTGGTGCCTTTTGTGTGTCAACTGGTACAATACAACTTCATGGGAATTCCTAGCAACAAAAATAATGCAGCCACCCCAAACCCATGCCTGAGATCTGATGGGTTTTGTTCAGTGCATATTATATATAATCATCCTCCATATATAAGTTAAATTCAACAGTTCATTTCATAAACACTTCTCATATTCTTAAGAATTTTCATTATTCCACTGAGCTGTGGGACTATAATTTAACTCACTATTCCAATTCAGATTTTTCTGCTATTATAGTTAACACTGTAATAAAAATCTGTGTGCATTCAGCTTTTCTTCTCGTAGAGTATTTTCTTAAGATAAGTGGCAAGGGGTAGGGTTACGTCATTAAAAAAAAAAACAAACTGAACGTTTTTATGGCTCTTGAACTCATATTTGCCACCTTGCTTTTATGAAAGGATCAGTATGTTTCTCAATGGCAGCAGAAAGGTGTGACTTTACCTGTTTTGTTAGAGCCTTGCTTACAGAACTGGGTGTGAATTTTAAAAAATTATTTTTTCAAATTTAACAAGTATAAAATGGCAATTTGCTATTGTACCATTATTGCTTCTGCACATTGAAAAAGCTTTGCTAAAAACTTTAAAACATAAGTACTTTGTATAAATCCTTTTCCTTATGAATTCTAACCAAGATCAGGAAATGTAGTAGACACAGAGAGGCTGGATAAAGCAGCTGCAAATATTACATACCAGGGCTTCCCTGGTGGCTCAGTGGTAAAGAATCTGCCTGCCAATGCAGGAGATATGGGTTCAGTCCCTTGGTCAGGAAGATCTCCCAGAGAAGGAAATGGCAACCTACTCTGGGATTCCTGCCTGGGAAATCCCATGGACAGAGGAGCCTGATGTGCTACAGTCCATGGGGTCACAAAAGAGTTGAACACTTAGCGACTTAAACAACAATAAAATGTATATTTGTACAGGCTGCATCCAAGCATTTCATTCCTACTTTTATCTCCAGCCCTTGGGATTGAATTGGTTTGTTTAGATAACTACATCCTGGTAAGATGGGTCTATCTGTGCTTGGTACCACTTCCTCTGTAAAAGATGGTCACCAGACATGAAGCCTGCCTCTTCTGGATTCCTCACACAAATCTAGATAACTTTGCAACAGTGTAAGTTACTCAGAAAATTACTCAATAATTCACCTTTGAGACACCTCACCTACCCCCCACGATAGTTTCCGAGAAACGGGGAAACACAGAATTATGGCTGACTCTCTCCAATTATCCATCTGTACAAAAGCAGTCACTGCTTGCTTCCACGAGCCACTCAGCACTGCATCACACCTTGTCAATGACCTGTTATATCTTTACAGAGTTTGCACACACATGGTCTCAGCAGGACCCAGCCCACTGCAGGAGGCAGGCAGGACCATTGACATTGCCTCCAGTTCCAGATTCAGAAACAACACTGAACCCAAGGTCATACTACGAATCAGTGCCCTGAGACAGGAGCCAGGCACAGGGACTCGGCTATTCCCATGCCATTTTCATTTCATTCCAACGGTGTTGCTCTTTGCAAATATCAATGAAAGACTTCAGTACCTTTCAAAATTACCTGCAGAGTCTGTTCCTGGTAGGACATGAAAGTGCAGTGTTTTCTCTTGGGCTGTGCTTTCTACTTTTGGCGTGAAAGTTCAAAGTGTTAGTTGCTCAGTCACGTCTGACTCTTTGCAACCCCATAGACTGTAGCCCACCAGGCTCCTCTGTCCATGGGGATTCTCCAGGCAAGAATACTAGAGTGGGTTGCCATTCCCTTCTACAGGGGCTCTTCCCAACCCAGGGATTTAATCCAGGTCTCTTGGATTGCAGGCAGATTCTTTACTGTCCGAGCCACTGGGGAAGGCTTACTTCTGCTGTGAGGTTTCCATCAAACATAACTGATTCCTACCAGCCTACGGAAGCTGGCTTGCAAGACTCAAGCAGTCCCCAGAGCTCTGATTTCTGGGAGAACTGCAGACACGCAGCAGGGAGGGAGGCGGGGCAGGGTGGCTGGCTCTCCGGTCCCTGGGGCTATGCTTACCTGATGAGGATGATGACCGAAGGCGTCTGAGCCATGGCCCCGATCATGCTACAGACACACATCACACACAGGAAGGTGAGGAAGGCCTCTTGACACCCGGGACTGGGGCATTTTCCAGGAATCACGGTTGCGTTCTCAGGTGGGATGGTCATGAGGCATGCACAGCCAGTGAGATTCTGGAAGGGAAGCAGTCAGCCCTGTTAACTGGGGCTATCTCCCCTCTCCAGATCTAAAGCCATCCATCAGCTGGGTCTGTCACAGCCTGATTATGCATTCTGGAGCATTTCAATAATTAGGCCTGAATCAACGAATTAGCTTTTTTTGAAGGAGGCTGCAAAACACATGCAAAATAAAGGAATATTTATGGGGAGGAGAGCTGATTTCCCCGTCTCCTGTGTATTTCATTTCTATGCCCCAGAATTCCTCGATAAGCCCACACCGTAGACAAATGCGTTGCCCAACCCCCATATGATTAGAGAGGAAATCGTGCTTCCACAATGTGATAAAACACTGGCAAATTAACAATGTAATCACTTGCCAATTTGTCCTCTCTTTTGTGCAGTTATAATTACACTGAAGTGTATTGAAAGAAGTAAATCAGGTAACCTGCATATGGTTGCTGGTTCATTGCCCACCATGGCACCTGGAACAAAGCGTGTGCGCTGCCATGCGTGAAGTTGCTAGGCTTGTGGGGCCGTGAGAGGGGGCTGACTAATGGGAGACTTCTCGAGTGGCTGAGAGAGCAAAGAGGGTGCAGAGATGACAGGGAGCTTAGAGCGGATGGTGGGGAGTGAGCTGGAGACCAGCGAGATACATTGATTAATATATGATCAGAGAGGAGAAAGCCAAGCAGCTGCATTCCATTTGATCTTCGGGTGGATTCTTGCCCAGCTGCCCCGGCTCCCCAGCATGGTCCTGGCTCATGCTCCAGAGGAGTTTCTGATGGCAAAGGGAGGAACAAGGGCGCAGGGAAAGGCAGCGCTAGCCAACAGCCAAGCCAATTAAGGTTTGATAATAATAGTGCAGAGGTCTTTAATGAATACAAAATGAAAACAATCATAAATGATTCATTGCTTTTCTTTCCAGGGCTGCTTGGCTCTCAGAGCACATGCTGGGGTAAATCCTCCTGAGGGTCAAACAAATCCTCTTTGGTTTTTACGTGCCCCCTCCTCAGCCCGTCTCTCATCCTTGCACTTCTCCTCCTCCCTCTCCCTTTCTTTCCCCGCCAGATGTAACAGACTGGGGCTCCATCCTGTATGACTGTGCCCCACAAGAAGCTTTTACCCGTAGGAAGTAGGGGGAGACACAGGGTGGGCTGGACCCCTCTTCCTAAGCCATTTTCTGACAACAGGTGCTTTTGTATAAATGGCCCCATTACAGCACCCAGAGGCATCTCCCGTCGTGAAAGGTGCTGAGGCTCAGCCCCTCTGTGTCTTTGCATACATCTCTGTCCAGAGAAATCACAGATCTTCAAAACCCAGCACTGACATTTCATTTGGCTGCAAGGCCTCCTCAGTTGCCCCAATCTGAGCTGGCACTTCCCTCCACGGGGACACACTCCTCACCCCATGGCAGAGACCATTGCTATCCTTCTGGAGGAGACCTTAAGCTCCTGGGATAAGAACGTGTCATTTCTGTGATTTATCGAGCACCGTCTTATAGCACAGTGCTGAGACGCAGTAGAGGAAACTCAACAGGTGGTTTTAGGATGCGAATGGGAACAGATCTTCCTCTACTTTTATCAGGAAACAGGGCTTCTCCCTGAAAGAGCTGATTCATTGGAAGAATCCCTGATGCTGGGAAAGATTGAGGGCAGGAGGAAAAGGGGCAACAGAGGATGAGATGGTTGGATGGCATCATTGACTCAATGGACATGAGTTTGAGCAAACTCCGGGAGATAGAGAAGGACAGGGAAGCTTGGTACGCTACAGTCCATGGGGTTGCAAAGAGTCAGACACGATTCACTGACTGAATAACAAACAAGGGCTTCTCCTCAACTCAAATTGAAAATGCCACTTCCCTCTCTTCTGAGGAGAGGAAACTGATCCTTCCTCTCCCCACACCCTGAACGCTGAAGCTAAACTTTTCCAGCTGTTCATGCTCACTACCTCCACGCTCTTGACTCACTCCAGCCAGCTTAGATTCCTACATGCAGCGATCAGATCAGCTAAGCTCACCAGTGACCTCCACAGACGACCCCTCCATCCACTTTTCTCCCCCTGGAGCCCCTTGAGTGCATGCCTGTGACCCACTGCCTTCATGGCTTCCACGGCTCACCCTCTGGTTTCCTTCTTCCCTTTTGCATTTTCCTTGCTGGCACCTGCCCCCTCTCCTACTTGAAAATGCCAGAGCTCCTTGGGGCTCTGGTCCAGATTCTCTTCCCTTCTCGCCCTGCACTTTTCCCTAGATTGTGTTACATCCATGTGCTTTCTGATGGAGCTCCCCAGGTGGCGCTAGTGATAAAGAACCTGTCTGCCAATGCAGGAGATGTTAAGAGACACGGGTTCAATCCCTGGGCCAGGAAGATCCCCTGGAAGAGGGCATGACAACCCACTCCAGTGTTATTGCCTGGAGAATCCCATGGACAGAGGAGCCTGGCAGGCTACAGGCCATGGGGTCACGTGGAGTCAGACACGACTGAGCAACTGAGCATGCATGCAGATGGTTTCTGATGACTCTACTAAAATTTCATCTCTAACTCACACCCGTCCCAGACCCACCCGGGATACCCCTTCCTAAGCCTCTGAACATGCTGAGACATCAAAACCAACTCCAGGATGAGCACCCTGTATGGGATTCTGCGCTGGCATCTTGGCACTACTCTACCATCCAGGGCAGGGAACCATCTCCTTAGGATTCCCTTCCCTGCACGATGAGAGCTGGACCAGAGGAAACACAGAAGAGATTTGTAAGTGA
Source organism: Bubalus bubalis (assembly GCF_019923935.1). Taxonomy (NCBI): domain Eukaryota; kingdom Metazoa; phylum Chordata; class Mammalia; order Artiodactyla; family Bovidae; genus Bubalus; species Bubalus bubalis. Next base: position 55,496,021 of record NC_059176.1, on the reverse strand, counting down.
GGCAGGGGCTATTACTCTCAGATGGTCAGACCTGGGGACAGACAAATGTGGAGGTGCCCAGAAGAAGCCGGTTGGCCCTACCATCCCTGTGTGCACCCACCTTCTTTTCTGACCACCCTGCTGACAACAGAGGCCCTGTGCCCACCTCTACTGACCTGGATGCAGTCTTGCTGACGTTCCTGAGTGCCCCCTTCATCTCACTGAGCAGCCCGCTGGGCACAGCTTCTGGGGAATTTCCCATAAGCCTCAGCCTGCCCACCTGAACTGATACTTCTGGGGGTGTGGTGACTTTTCTCCAGCCCTTCATCTCACTTCTTCTGGATCCCAATTCCCCAACTCCGCCATGCTACATAAGTTCTATTTCCTATACTAAACTCTGTACTTCCAAAAGACGTGTGGGTGCTGTTTTCCTGACCAAACCCTGACAGATATATACATTCCCAGCCTCCATCTCCTTTCCTTCCACATCTCTTATCTTAGAAATGACAAACGCTATATAAATGTGATGGTAAATTCTCGACCTCCCCTGTACTCCTATGTCAAAGCTTCCTCGTCACCATAAGGCTAATAAGGACAGAAACCACTGTGGTTTTGAAAAGGAATCCAAATTGGAAAAGAAGAAGTAAAGCTCTCACTGTTTGCAGATGACATGATCCTCTACATAGAAAACCCTAAAGACTCCACCAGAAAATTACTAGAACTAATCAATGACTATAGTAAAGTTGCAGGATATAAAATCAACACCCAGAAATCCCTTGCATTCCTATACACTAATAATGAGAAAACAGAAAGAGAAATTAAGGAAACAATTCCATTCACCATTGCAACGGAAAGAATAAAATACTTAGGAATATATCTACCTAAAGAAACTAAAGACCTATATATAGAAAACTATAAAACACTGGTGAAAGAAATCAAAGAGGACACTAACAGATGGAGAAATATACCATGCTCATGGATTGGAAGAATCAATATAGTGAAAATGAGTATACTACCCAAAGCAATCTATAGATTCAATGCAATCCCTATCAAGCTACCAACAGCATTCTTCACAGAGCTAGAACAAATAATTTCACAATTTGTATGGAAATACAAAAAACCTCGCCAAAGCGATCTTGAGAAAGAAGAATGGAACTGGAGGAATCAACCTACCTGACTTCAGGCTCTACTACAAAGCCACAGTTATCAAGACAGTATGGTACTGGCACAAAGACAGAAATATAGATCAATGGAACAAAATAGAAAGCCCAGAGATAAATCCATGCACATATGGACACCTTATCTTTGACAAAGGAGGCAAGAATATACAATGGATTAAAGACAATCTCTTTAACAAGTGGTGCTGGGAAATCTGGTCAACCACTTGTAAAAGAATGAAACTAGAATACTTTCTAACACCATACACAAAAATAAACTCAAAATGGATTAAAGATCTAAACATAAGACCAGAAACTATAAAACTCCTAGAGGAGAACATAGGCAAAACACTCTCTGACATACATCACAGCAGGATCCTCTATGACCCACCTCCCAGAATATTGGAAATAAAAGCAAAAATAAACAAATGGGACCTAATTAACCTTAAAAGCTTCTGCACATCAAAGGAAACTATTAGCAAGGTGAAAAGACAGCCTTCAGAATGGGAGAAGATAATAGCAAATGAAGCAATTGACAAACAACTAATCTCGAGAATATACAAGCAACTCCGACAGCTCAACTCCAGAAAAATAAACGACCCAATCAAAAAATGGGCCAAAGAACTAAATAGACATTTCTCCAAAGAAGACATAAAGATGGGTAACAAACACGTGAAAAGGTGCTCAACATCACTCATTATCAGAGAAATGCAAATCAAAACCACTATGAGGTACCATTTCACACCAGTCAGAATGGCTGCGATCCAAAAGTCTACAAGTAATAAATGCTGGAGAGGGTGTGGAGAAAAGGGAACCCTCTTACACTGTTGGTGGGAATGCAAACTAGTACAGCCACTATGGAGAACAGTGTGGAGATTCCTTAAAAAACTGGAAATAGAACTGTCTTATGATCCAGCAATCCCACTGCTGGGCATACACACTGAGGAAACCAGAAGGGAAAGAGACACGTGTACCCCAATGTTCATCGCAGCACTGTTTATAATAGCCAGGACATGGAAGCAACCTAGGTGTCCATCAGCAGATGAATGGATAAGAAAGCTGTGGTACATATACACAATGGAGTATTACTCAGCCATTAAAAAGAATACATTTGAATCAGTTCTAATGAGGTGGATGAAACTGGAGCCTATTATACACAGTGAAGTAAGCCAGAAAGAAAAACACCAATACAGTATACTAACGCATATATATGGAATTTAGAAAGATGGTAACAATAACCCTGTGTACGAGACAGCAAAAGAGACACTGATGTATAGAACAGTCTTATGGACTCTGTGGGAGAGGGAGAGGGTAGGAAGATTTGGGAGAATGGCATTGAAACATGTAAAATATCATGTATGAAACGAGTTGCCAGTCCAGGTTCGATGCACGATACTGGATGCTTGGGGCTGGTGCACCGGGACGACCCAGAGGGATGGAATGGGGAGGGAGGAGGGTTCAGGATGGGGAACACATGTATACCTGTGGCGGATTCATTTTGTTATTTGGCAGAACTAATACAATTATGTAAAGTTTAAAAATAAAAAAAAAAAAAAAAAGAAACCACTGTGGTTTTGATTCCTGACTTATCCCTAGCTCGAGAGGACAGTACTGAATGAATGAATCAATGAATGAATGAATGAACCCTCAAGGTCCGTTCGTTTTACCACATCCTAAACAACTAAACAACAAAGACAAAACATCCCTCAAACCCTGCCCTAGTTCAAACCACCCCATCCTTTTCTCTTTGGTCCCTCCTGTAGCCTGTGAGGAAAAAGCGATTTGGGACTGGGGTCCTTAGAACCACGTGGACTCAGAGAGTGCTCAGGTATAAACAGGAAACTGGCCCATCCATGAGGAGCTGGCTTAGAACTCAGACCCTGGGAACTGAGTTCTGACTCTTGTAGCCTTTAGGACTGTGAGGTGATCAGTACCCTTTGAATGAACTGTGTGACTGGTGAGCTCTGTTTAGTTTAACGAGTACTTTGTAATTGGAACCTACACCCAGTCTTAGATTTCTGCTCTGCACCTGGGCTATGGCTCAACTGTATTCCATTTACCGTAAGAGGAAACTGCCTGGACTGCCTCTGCTCTGAGATGTGAAAATCCCCTTCTGAAGAGGGTCTTCCCTTGATTGGGCCGTGGTCGTGGCCCTACTGGAATGGTACAGAAATAAGATGCCTTTATGTCAGTGACTACCCAGTCCATATGGTCCAGGTAAGGCAAACTTGTCCAAGAAGGCACAATCCCGTGAATGGTGTGAGTGAATGGTGGGGCCGAGCCATCCTGGGATGTGCAGCCAAGGTATGGGGAGGGGTGAGAGCATAGAGCCAGGGAGAATGGGACAAGAATGGACCCAGGGCAGGCTGGGTGGCTGGACAGAAATGAGGTCCCTGTTGGGCTATAGGTGTTAGGAGAGAGGAGAATGGGCCCGTGACCAGTGGCGATACTGGCTTGCCCTGGTGCCAAGGAGAGACGCTGGAAATGGATGTGCGTGCATGCTCAGTTGCTCCATTCCTGTCCAACTCTTTGCAACTCTATGGACTGTGGCCCGGGCTCCTCTGTCCATAGGATTCTCCAGGCAAGAAAACTAGAGTGGCTTGCCATGCCCTCCTCCAGAGGATCTTCCTGACCCAGGGATCAAACCCATGTCTCCTGCATTGCAGGTGGATTCTTTATCCACTGGCCACCTGGGAAGCCCCCTGAAAATGGATGGGTCCCCCCCAAAGGACCTAGGCAACTCTGTACTCATTTATTCAGATTAAACCTATTTGAGATGAGCTGTAAAAGAGGCTGGGGAGGAGGTAAGTGCTAGTGATCTGAGTGGGAACTTGGATGGGTTTCCCTCTTGGTTACAAGAGTCAATTCGACAGGATGAACAGAAAACACGGGTGGTCCGAAGGCCTAGGGTACAGGCTGGAACATTCCTAGGACCCTGCCCACAGAGAATCCAAGGGTAAATGCTAAGCATAAGTCCGAAGGCAAGGGATGGAAAAGGTCCTTTATTTGGGCCCAGGTGATACAAGAGACTGCAGACTGATCTAGAATCTTCCCTCCTGATGTCCCAGTGTGGTGGAAATAATTATCACAGGGTGCATAATTGGAAGAGAGGACTTTCCAGCACTGGGGCTTCACCCTACGATCCCAAGTGAGCAGGGAGGAGTAGGACAGGCCTTTGCTGATATTGACTGGGCACACAGGTTACCTGAGACCTGCGAGAGCCCCGACCACTGGAAAGCCTGAAAATACAGAGACAACCTGGGCAGCACGGACTCAGTGCACAGGAGTCTGAGCAAACTCCAGGAGACAGAGAAGGACTGGGAAGCCTGGCGTACTGCAGTCCATGGCGTCGCAAAGAGTCAGACACGACTGAGCGACTGAACAGCAGCAACCTGGGTATGAGGGAAGGAGAGGCTCGTGGGTGGGGATCTGATTCTCACCCTGTGTGTATACAACAGTCCAGAATGCAGGTGGACCTTGGCAACTGCCTGCCGATGATCACATCCTGCATAAAGTGGCAGCCCCCTAGCACTGTCCTTGGCGGCCCTCAATATATTTAACTATGAAGAAAGCACATTAGGCTCCAGGAAAGGAGTTCACCATTCCTGACCTGGCAAATGTCTGGTTTTCCATCCACATGGCAAAGGAACGTCTTCCCAGTCTGCCATTCTCTGGGGGAGAAATGATGTGAGAGTTGGAGTCTCTGCCTGGTACCATGCGTGGGTGGCAGGACCGGGCTTTCCTACCCTGAGAGATCTCGTTGATAATTAGATGGCCCCATTGCATACAGAGGAGCTGGCCTGACAAGAATTGGAAGCAGTGGTGGTGACTTGGCGGACGGGGTGGGATTAGCTCGGAAATTCTACGAGAATTTATCCTACAGGCAGACTTGCCCAGGCATAGAATGACGTAAGTCCAACTCCAGTCACAACAGTGCCTGCAGGAACTAAAGTTTTGCATCCACCTGACTGCCCATCAATAGGGGTTGGTTAGATACACTCCAGTAGGCTCACACAATGGAAGATAATGCAGCTGCAAAAAGGTATCAGCATGCTCCTTACACACTAACATGAAAAAAGTCCACGATAAACTATTAACAACAAAAAAACACAAGTAACAAGCTACAGTACAAAACAGATAACCAACAAGGACCTACTGTTCAGCATGCTGCTGCTAAGTCACTTCAGTCGTGTCCGACTCTGTGAGACCCCATAGACGGCAGCCCACCAGGCTCCCCCGTCCCTGGGATTCTCCAGGCAAGAACACTGGAGTGGGTTGCCATTTCCTTCTCCAATGCATGAAAGTGAAAAGTGAAAGTGAAGTCGCTCAGTTGTGTCCAACTCTTAGCGACCCCATGGACTACAGCCTACCAGGCTTGTCCATCCATGGGATTTTCCAGGTAAGAGTACTGGAGTGGGGTGCCATTGCCTTCTCCCACTGTTCAGCATAGAGAACTAAATATAGGTACACATTTTCTGTGTACTTTTTCTGTACACTTTACTGAAAATAAACACACTATAAATCACCTATATTTCAATTAAAGATAAACAAGCTATTGAGAAAGTAGCATTGACACATATACATTACTGTGTGTAAAACAGATAGCTAGGGAGAACCTGCTGCATAGCACAGGGAGCTCAGCTAGGTGCTCTGTGATGCCTGGAGGGTGGGGCGGGGGTGGGAGGGGATATATGTACATATATAACTGATTCACGCTATTGTGCAGCAGAGACTAATATAACATTGTAAAGCAATCATCCTCCTATTAAAATGGCAAAAACAATGACAAACAGTAAACAAACAAGCTACAGAATAATACCTGGAATGTGCATGAAAACCCAGGAGCATATACAACAAACTAATAATAGTAATTACCTACTGGGCAGAATCGTGGACTGAACAGCAGGTGAACAGGAGAGAGTAATGGAGAGGAGGAGTTCCCACTCCCTCCTGTTTATACTTCCTGGTTCTTGAGCCACACAAATGTACCATCTATTCAAAAAAATTTAAAAACTCCAGAAGAAGAAATCAACAGAAGAAGAGCACAGTCACTGAAAATTCTACTCTTGTTCTACATCCAGCCATTAATTTAAATTGAGAAATGTTTCTATTCACATGCAATGATGGGGATAAATAATTACAATAAAGCTGGAGACCATAATAATAGAAAAATGACTCTCTTGAAGCTAGGATTCATTTTCCCATTGATGGAGGAAATCATTAGCATGCTATTTTGACAGCTCATATTACACGTACAAAATATTCCTCGGTAGTGTTTCTGAAGTATCTGGCAAATAAAGTTGTTTTTGTTTGGGCTTTTTCCCTCTGTATTCAATACTGAGGGATCAATTCTACTAATTGCACAAGTAAAACTAATCTCTAGGTTGAAAATGACATTTCTAAAATGGCAACCCACTCCAGTACTCTTGCCTGGAAAATTCCATGGATGGAGGAGCCTGGTAGGCTACAGTCCGTGGGATTGAGAAGAGCTGGACACGACTGAGCAACTTCACTGACTTCACTAAGGGGACAGACAAGGGGGTGATGATGTTCTTTGTATTTCGAGCCTGTGAAAACTTGAATGTTTCTTTCTCAATGTCCTGAAATACTGATTTTGGTTTTCTTTCTGAAATGTATTCAGTTACCAGGAAAAAAGGGCTTCGTTGGTGGCTCAGTGGTAAAGAATCCACCTGCCAACACAGGAGATGTAGGTTTGATCCCTGGGTTGGGAAGATCCCCAGAGGAGGGCATGACAACCCACTCCAGCATTCTTGCCTGGGAAACCCCATGGACAGAGGAGCCTGGTGGGCTACAGTCCATGGGTTCTCAAAGAGTCGAACAGGACTTAGTGACTAAACAACAGCAGCAGCCAGGAAGTAATGGCAATTTCTATGAAAGGTAGGACCTGAGTCCTGTAGTTCAGAAGGGGGCCAGCCAGGGCAAGTGCTGACACACTCAGCGTCCTGCCCTGCTTCTGCCTGATGCCCGAGGTGGCAGAGGCCAGGGACGGCACAACAGCTGGGACGTCTTCCTTTGAATGATAACACACTCCCACGTGTCCTAGACTTTCACGGGATCTTTTTATGATTCAGCGAAGTTCCTCAGACCTTCTCCTGTCATTTATTACTGTCTTTTTGCAGCTTAGAATCTCTTCACCTCACTGGCCCAACCCCAGCCAGTATTTCCAGGTGAAGACCTCAGAGCCTGTCGCAAAGAGCGTCAGCAGCAACCCATGTGCCTCTAGGCAGAGGGGAAATTGAAACACAGCAAGAAGAAACGCGCTCGCTTGTTCCCTGGCAGGGTCACTGGCTGAAGGATAACGGCCACAGGGGAAAAACTCCGCAATGAAAGCGAGACCTCCATCCACCCTTCGTCCCGGTAACCTGCATCCCGTCAGAGCCTTAATGATCTCCTGCCGAGGGGCGGGGAAAGGGTTGCACTTTGGGGAGCACCAGGCTCACTCTCTGCTCTGGCATCCCGATGCGGAGGTTGGGCAGAGCCCAGGGGAGGGATGGAGCTGCAGCTCAGACAGATACCAGGCCCTTCCCTCTAGATTCTCCTCTTTCCTGACTCCCCGTGTCACCAGGTTCAAGGCTCCCCGCCACCCACCCTGTGCTCACACTCACGCCATACTCAGGTGCCCTCCCATCCTATCCTCCAGGCAAACACCCACGCATTCCCCGTGGATGAAGGCCAGCCCTGAGACCCGCTGTCCTGAACAAGGAGCCCCCTGCACGCATCCAAAATGGGGTAGCCACATTCCCTCCCTGCCATAGCACCTACTAGAGCTCCGTTCAAACCTGTGCTCGATAAATCCCTGTGGCCTGGAGGAGGGCACAGATGAGTCGTCTATCCTTAGCCCCCCACAAGCTGCTGTGCTGGACTTGTACTGACTTTGAACATTCCGCTGCTGGCTGACAGAAGCCTTTTTCTAAGTCAATTATTAACTACATCAGAAGGATACAACTTCCAGCAGTCAATCAGCAGCTCCCAACATGCTTTCTGTTGGAATAATTACTTCTGGGAGTGAAAGGGACAGAAACAATCTGGACAATATATTCCTGTCAAAGGAAGCTTAGAAAATTAGGTTGCCATCTTTTCCATCACCCCTCCTGGGCATGTGCAATGAGAATTAGATATTGTATATTAAATGCAATTCTGGAAACTTCCGTTGCTATCACTCAAGGAGAAATGAGATCAGACAACAAAAAACAAAACCTCAAGCCAGGGCAGGAAGGAAAGTCTGATATCAGGAAACCACTAACATGAACCAGATCTCCTAACAATCAGAGTGATTTCGTCGGTGATTTATTCACGTCTAATCGAGTTAGGGGGGATTTTCACAAGTCTGGATGGAAGCTGTCAAGTGGGGAGAGACGAGCACAGATGAGGTGTTCGGTATTGAAATCTACAGTGGCCAGCCTACCTGCCTGCCAGTTGTGGTATTACCACCTGAGTCTCTCTGGGGCATGCTGAGGTTGGCACAGTCTCCAGCCAGGCATGCAGAAAGCCTGGGGCCTTTACCAGAGCCATGGCTAACACTGGGAGTGCAAGGGTCCACAGCAGAACCTCATCTATGGATGTGGGTGCCTAGTGATGGGCAAGTGATGGAGATGCAGGTGAACAGGGGCCATCCGGTCTGGTGGAGGGGGCCACCCTGCTGGGAGATCAGGTGCTGAGGCTTCTGTGGGGACCAGCTGAGTGCGGGGGTCAGTGCAGCCTCGGAAGCAGTGAGGAGGTGCGAGGAGGCTTCTGAACTCTGGATTAGGATGTGTTAAGGATTGTCAAGGGCTTAGGGGAACACCTGCCCTGATAAACAGCATGGACAGAGGTCCAGAGGTAAAAGAGAGCTGGGTACACAGGGGGCACCCCAAGAAGCCTGACTGTGTCAGCGGTTCTTCAAGAGGGGGGTGGAGTGGGGAGGCTGAGGTTGGAGAGGCAGCAGGGTCAGATCGTGAAGGTACAATGTCCCGACTGTGGGGCGCACACATGCAGAGCTCCTTTCAGCTGGCGGAAAAGGCAGGCATACTAAAGAGAGAAGTCAGAGGGCCGGGGAAGACACTGAGACTGCTGTCCAGCAGACCCTGCGTTCCAACGCCGGCACCACCACGGTCTATGTGACCTCGGGCAAGGATTCCTCTGTAATCAGGGGATAACACCTCCTTCCAAGGTTGTTGTGAGGATGAGTGAGATAATACACACGGGGCTGGGGGTACAGGTGACAGAATGGCTGTGCCCACACTGGGAGAGGACTCCAGCAGATGCAGGTGGGAAAAATACAAAAGGGGGAAAGAGGGATGAAGAAACCTCTAGTTTGATGAAGAGTTTTTGGAGGGAGCTTGCAGACAAGAAGGGGCGAGGAAGAGGGAGTAAACATCCCAGGAATATAATCCACCCTTTTGGCATTTTCTCAAAATACTTGCAAGTATTTTGAAATTGCTTTTTGCTCCTTTTTGGTTGATGGCCTGAGATTCCTCTGACCTGGGGCCACGAGTGACCTGTGAAAGGCCCTGTCACCTGGCCCACACAGGCTCTCAGAGGAGCTTGCCAGTGTTGCAAGTTTCAGGGTTGTGGTTATTTTTAGGGCTGAACTGTCAAAAAGCCCCTTTCCAGGGTACACATAGCTCTGTAACCCTAAAGCCCTCGTCCATCTACGGGAAGACAAGGCATCCAGAGACCTGCCTCTGTGTGGAGAGTGTGACTCCCACCCCAGCCCAGGGACTTTCTCATTCTCTGCCTGGTAATTGCAGGGGGGTATCACCTCTCTGCATTGCCTGCACCCCAGCAGACAATATGAGGCCTCTCGTACTGTCAAGAAGAGGCAGGTGTCTGGGGAATAAACGATATATGTCCAGAGGGAATCGGAGACGCTTGCCCTCTGTTGATAATTGCATTCCACAGCTTGCTGCTTCAGCAGCCAGAAGCAAACCCGGGCCTGATTAAGCTCTTATTCAATAAGCCTCTTGTCCAGGGAAGAACAGGAGACACACATTTTTTAGACCTTTTTTTTTGGTCAGAGAATGCTCTGGAACAGACTGCTTTGGTCTCAGGACACAAGCCTATACTGAGTCAATATCATTCTCATCACAGCACAGTAACCAAACTTGATTTATAATATAGCTTTTAGATATTAAAGTGTTAATGAAATTGTTGTCATGAAAAAGAATAGCTTGTACTTTTATTTTAACCATTCTCAAGGTCCCATCTCTTTTTAAAAATTCATTTCTACCCACTTAAGGAAACTGCCTTATCTACTTTAAAAAAATCAGTCCTTGCCCCTCCAACCCAAGGGTGATTTATTTTCTCTATAGAAAAATGTTAATAACTGGCCAAGAATCTAAATGTTAAATGTAAGGAAAAATGAGGTCTTTGGAAATGAAAACAAATGATACAGTTTTCTTCCTTCAAAGAAATAGCTGCTCCCAAAAGACACACAATAAGTAAAGGGGAGAAACAAATGACGTCAACTCTAAGTTCCTTGAAAGCAGCCACTCAAGCCTTCTTGTCTTTCTTTCCATCTCTGCATCTCCAGACATTTACAGAACACTTGTGGGCGCCAGGGCTCACTTAGGAAACTCACAGGTCAGGGCAGATGACAAACCCTTTTAACAGATCACTGCAGTGAAATGAGAAAGGTGCCTCCAGGAGAGACAGGTACCAAGACTGCAGAGGCAGGAAGCTCAAAGATAAAGGAGGGCAGGGATGGTTTCACAGAGGAGGGGGCATTTGAGTAGGGTACTGATGGGTGAGTAGGAGTTGTCAGACTGGAGGAAGAAGTAGGAAAAGACACAAGTTGTATGGGGAAAGCGGAAAACCCAACCTGAAAGGAAGCACAGCTGAAGAGCATGGTGGAGGAAAGAGTGCCTAGACGTTATCTTCTAACTGATCAGAAAGGGTCCGATGCAGTGTTACTTAGGAACTGAACAACTGGCAGTCCAGTGGTTAGGACTCTGTGCTCTTACCGCTGGGCCTGGGTTCAGCCCCTAGTCTGGGAACTAAGATCCTGCCAGCCATGTGGCATGGCTGAAAATAAAACAATGAAATTCATTCTAGAATGCAAGGATGGTCCAATATTAGGAAACATATTTATACATCATGCTATGGACAGCAAGGAGATCAAACAATCAACACTAAATATTCATTAGAAGGACTGATGTTGAAGCTCCAATATTTTGACCACCTGATGCAAAGAGCCAACTCTGATGTTGGGAAAGATTGAAGGCAGGAGGAGAAGGGGACGACAGAGGATGAGATGGTTGGGTAGTATCATTTGTGATCCAAACAAAATCCGGGAGATAGTGCAGGACAGGGAAGCCTGGTGTGCTGCCGTGCATGGGGTCCAAAAAGTCAGGCATGACTGAGCAACTGAACAACAGCATGCAGTATTACAGAAATCATTCTGGCTGCGATGGAGAAGGCAGACCAGCAGGGGCCCATCCTGAGTTGTGAGGCCAGGGAGGCAACTACTACACCGGTCCAAGTGAGAGATGAGGAGGGCCTGCAGCAGGGCAGTGGGGTGCGGATGCAGAAGGGCAGGTACGAGGCGGGATCAGCAGGACTAGGTGACCAGCCCCGTAGTCTCGGGTTTTCATGCAGAGAGTGTAGAAAGTTGCATGCAGGTTAAGAGTCAACTGTATAATTCATGTTGAGAAGGAAAACCCCCCCAAACACAAGAACAAAAAGCAAACCAAAAGAAATGGTAGTGGCAAGATGGAAAAAGGTGGGAGGCATCTAGCTGAGAAGATAAAGGCAAAGGAATCGAGTAGAGAAGATGTTGAATTAGCGTTGCATAGTCTCAGGTATGGAAGAGGTCTTCCCTGATAAATGGTTCTAACCTTTCTTTGCATACTGCTGTTGATGGGGAAATCATTACCTGTGGTGTCATCCCATTCCTAGCTTTGAAGCATAATCTTTTCCTCTGGCTCCATACAGCTTCCTTTGAATTTTTACTCTCTGTTAAAATTGCTCAGTGACACTTTTTGGAAACCTATTTGATTTAGCACGAAGCAGGTGGATGGCCTGGCAGGCCTCTGATCCTTCTGATGGAGAATTCTCCACCAGAGCAGGGCAGAGGCTGACTATTCACAAGGCAGGGACGCAAACCACAGGACACATGTGGTTGCCCACTCTTGCCCCTGACCTGGGGTTTTAAGCTCCTCTGGCTGCCTGTGCTCCCCTGCCCCGTCCCATCCCGTCAGAAAATCAGCAATACCGTGCTGTTGCAGCCAGCAAAGCAGGCAGACAGGTAGGTGATGCCGTCCGCCCCGCACACTGGAGTGAAGGAATCGGTTTGGCATTCACAGTTTTTATTGCAGGACGAGTAGGGGTCCAGGGCCGAGCCAGGCGTTGAGCTGGAACAGAGAGGACAGGTGGAATCCATCAGAGAAAGGTCATCTTCTTCTGGATCCCCATTGACAGCCCCCTGCCCTCTGGGGTCACAGTGGCCACTGTGGCCATGGTACAGGGAAGGAAGGGTGCTGGTGTTTGGACTGTGCGTGGATATACAGAGGATGCCCTGGCCAGTGTGCTTCCATCCGGCCTGTCTGACCTCACAGGGTGGCAGACGAGCCTGGCTCAGTCTGACTTAATGTCACGAGAAAGCCTGGTGGCCTGCTTGGAGGAGGAGACTGGTGTGGAGAGGAAGTGGTATCCTGCGGCCCAACCATGCTGCAGCCCTGATGCTCCAGACTGGACTCTCAGGTAGATGCAGAGGCTCACGTAGAAAAAGGAACAGCCATTGGTACTGGATTTTCCAGGCAAGAGTACTGGAGTGGGGTGCCATTGCCTTCTCCAACTGGATACATAAGGACTCTCCAAAATGCCCTCTAAGGACAGGTCTGATGCAGCTTCAGTTCAAAGTCTTGGGATAATAGATAGGAAATAAGATGTCCTGTAAGAGCTAAATTCCTTCCTTTCTTCCCTCCCTTCTCTCCTCTTCACCTCCCCCCCCCTCCACTTAACATGGGTTGGACCCTGAGATTACTATGTGAGTCTAAGGATAGCTTCTTATTATTTAAGGAACTGTTGAAGTCTCTTTTATTTTATGGACTTCCTTGGTGACTCAGACTGTAAGAATCCACCCGCAATGCAGGAGACCTGGGTTCGACCCCTGGGTTGGGAAGATCTCCTGGAGAAGGAAATGGCAACCCATTCCAGCATTCTTGCCTGGAGAACCCCCATGGACAGAGGAGCCTGGCGGGCTGTAATCCTTGGGGTTGCAAAGAGTCAGATACAACTGAACTACTAACACATATGCATACTTCTCTCTTGTATTATAAGCTGAATTTTAAAATAAAACCTAATTTTAATTTTCTATCTTCACCTAATTCCTAAAATCAAATGCCAAACATAGGCACTTGAGTCCTCTGGGGAGTGAGCGTCTGCCTGTCTCCCCAGTGCTCTCCTGGCCATCCTGGGAGACAGCCTTTAAATGGAATTCTGTCCTCTCCACCCAGAAGGTTCACATATATCCTTCAATACTGCGTGGAAGATGCAGAGGCATCTTCAACTTCTGGGTCAGGGTCACTAGGGATGAAGCAGGCTCCATTAACCTACCCTGGAGAGAGGGTCTTGGCATCCCTGGGCAGGATGGGATGGTGGGGCAGGTGTGTGTGTATGTGTGTGTGTGTGTGACCTTTCTGAGACTTACGAGTTTCCATAGGGAACAGTAACCCCAGCCACGGGGCCCGTGTCACAGCCCAGGAAGAGGAAGGAGACGTAGCAAGCGGTGGACACCAGGTTGACGAGCATGGCCATCCGAATGGCCCCAAGGGCAGACAGGCTGAGTTTCTTCACCAGGAGACCGCCCAGGAAGATGCCCAGACAGGCACACGGGATCGCAGTCATCCCTGGAGCAGAGCAGAGGGGCGGGAACCATTAGACCATTAGCCAGGGGAGCAGGGCCAGTCAACGCAGACACTGGGCACCAGCCCCGAGGCTGGGCCCTGCGTGAACAGAATCCCCCGTGACAATACCGCAGTGCCACTTCCTCCCCTGTACCCCGAAGTCTCTGCTTACAGCCTCATTTCTACCTACCCTCATGGAGCCCACAGATAATTGGGGGGACACAGGCACGTAAAAACTCACAGTGATGAGGCATGTAAGTCATACACCTCTCATGCTAAGCGGGGAACCCTCATGGGAAACAGCCCCAGCTGGTGTGAGAACAACTGACAGACAGGGCAGATGGGCTGAGAAACACACGTGCGTGTTAGCAATGTGCCCTCTGTGTGTTTCCCAGGTAGTGTGGGAAAAAGGGCTCAAGGTCAATTGGGGATTTTCTCTTCTTCAGGCAAAGAAGGGTCTGGAGGTCGTTTAAACAGAGGCCTCAGAACTCACCAACCTAGAGAGAGACAGTGTTTTAACCAGCCCTGCAACTTCTCAGGAAGTAGCATTGATCAAATTAATACATTTTGTAGCTCCTGGTGAGTAACTGGCATACATTTTTATCCCCCTCCCCAACACCTTCTTATAAACAGAGCTATCTGCAAGGCAGCAGGACCATAAACCTGCTATTTCTGATTCTCAGAGACTCAGGGCTTCTTAGGAGGACCAAAGGATCCTAGGAGTTCCAATCTCTTGTTTGGTTTTGTTCTTATTCGTTTCATCTAAACTCAGCTTTAAATTACTGCATGTCATTTATCCACCATGTAGACTGTGCATGGCCAATTTTCCAGTTTAGGCTGCCCCTTGCTTGCCAATCAACAGACCTCTAGGTCAATTGACTACATCAATCAGCTAGTATGTGCTAAAGGAATGCAAATTAATTTTAATATTCGGGTGAGAAAAGCATAATCAGGGAGGCTGAGCTCTGCAAAGAAAATAGCACAAGTCAGATTTTAAGAAAAACACAGTATTTTTGTATTATTTAATGTTCTTGGATTGTCTGCGCTTGGTTCTTTCTCATCCTGGTACAGACATGATCTTCAGGACCTCACTCCTACTTGCCTGTCTTTTCCCCGTGCCATAGTGACTCCCCAACCATACCCAATTCTCTTCTCTCCCCCTGGAACAGACCAAATCCATTCAAGCCCCAGTCTTTGCACTTGCTGATTCTTCTTCTATGACATTCTGTTGTTGTTTTAGTTGCTAAGTCATGCCTGACTCCTTGCAACCCTATGGACTGTAGCCCACCAGGCTCCTCTGTCCATGGGATTCTCCAGGCAACAATACTGGAGTGGGTTGCCATTCCCTTCTCCAGGGGATCTTCCAACCCAGGGATCAAACTTGCATCCCCTGCACTGGCAGGTGAATTCTTTACTGCTGAGCCACCAGGGGAGCTCCCAGGACATTCTTACCCTATGCCTTTACCTGACTGGGCCCTATCCTCAAAGGGAGCCCGGGTCACCCCACCTAGAGTGATCCAGCAGCCCATCTGAGGTTCCTTACTGTTTCCTGCCATGTTTCATTGTTTGCATGGCTCTCCTCATTATGTGAAGCTGCCTCGGACATTTCTGGTTTTCTGGTTTTTTATTCTCTCTCCCCCTCCTAAGATGCAGCTTCCCCAAGGACTGTTCCATCCTGTTCAGTGCCTGGGCACTTGGGAACTATTTTCTGGATGAACGAAAGAGCGAGCAGATTGGATCTGTGTCAGTGAACACCGATGACCACAGCCCACACCCAGAGAGCAGGCTGCGTTCCGTTCCATTTTCCATCAAAGGCGGCGGGGAGCAGCCCCTGGTGATGATGGTAACTATGGCAATAACAGGCTTTGGGCACCTTCTCTCCAAGCCATCATTCACCTCCCCTCTCCCTCCCTGATGTGTATGAAGCCTTAGCATGTGGGCGGTTATCAGAACTTCCCCCAAAACTCCATCCTCATTACCTTAACCTATGCAGATTGAGTCCTTTTTATCTTCATGCATAAATCAAGGCCATCAGCCCTTAATCATCTGTGCTGCTCTTTTCGGAACTCTGCCCCATCTACGGATGACTTCGCGGGTGGCCCAGAGACGGCACTGATAGCCCGGGATGATGGCAGGGAGCTCCACCCCGAGGTCTGCGGGAGCTACTGATGAAGGCCTCTGGGGCACGAGCCTTGCCCTACACTTCCGTGGCCCCCCTCTGTCCCCTCAGGGCCCCCTGTCAGCCCCTCCCGCAGCCAACCCTCCAGGTGCCACGGGCAGGGCACGGAGAGGGCACATGTCCTGCCTGCCTGGACTGCCAGACGGACGGACAGACTGACAGATGGCCACCAGGCTGCCTCTCCCTGGGCCAAGTGCCCTAACAGACAGAGTCACTGAGACAGAGACAGATGTAGGAAAGCGAGATTGATTTTTGCCTTTTGCCCTGAAGACTATTGATTTGTTGATAGGAAACTCTAGGAATCTGTTCTGAACTAGAACAGAGCCCCAACTTTGAAGCAAATGTAATCAAAATGTAAGAAGCTGCAGTCAAGAAATCAGGAAGTGAGAAAGAAAGTCTTTGGGTGCTGGAGGGCTAAACCAGAGAGATTGTAGCTTTAATGGAGAAGTTATAACTTTAATTACAGAGACACTTTTTAAAAAAATATAAATTTATTTATTTTAATTAGAGGCTAATTACTTTACAATATTGTATTGGTTTTGCCATACATCAACATGAATCCGCCACAGGTGTACACGTGCTCCCCTTCCTGAACCCCCCTCCCACCTCCCTCCCCATACCATCCCTCTGGGTCTACAGAGACACTTTTTACCCTATCTCTGTCAGATGGGTACTAAGGGCTGACTGCATTTTGCTAATATCTCTTGGAAGAAAATACTTATAAAAGAGTGGATGGTAAAGAGTTATTAGCAAGAAAAAGAAAAACATCAGCCTTGTGCTGCTCTGGCAGCCCCCAGGGAGAGGTGCCGGGGTCTGGCCACATCCTTGTTGGTAGGGTTTTTTTTTTTTTTAACTTGATACCTTATGTTCTGTGACGTGCACAAGATTAAGGGAACCTGATGACTTGTTGCGTCTGTACACACTCCTGTATTAAAACATTTCCAGCAGCCTCAGGGATTCCCTGCTGTCCTCATTCTCCCCAAGTCCAAGAGTAACTATCATTCTGGCCTCTATTAAATTAATTTTTCCATTAAAAAAAAAGTATTATTTTCCTTATTTTGGCTTGCACTGGGTCTCTGCTGCTACGTGGCCATTCTCCAGTTGCAGAGAGTGGGAGGCTGCTCCCTAGCTGTGGTGCGCAGGCTTCTCACTGCAATGGCCCCCCAGCAGATCACAGGCTCTGGGTTCACAAGCTTCCCTAGTTGTGGCTCCAGGGCTCTAGAGTGTGGCCTCAGCAGTTGTGGTGCATGGGCTTAAAGCTGCTTCACAGCATGTGCAATCTTCCTGGACCAGGGATCAAACCCAGGTCCCCTGCATCTGCAGGTGGATTCTTATCCATCGTACCAACAGGGAAGTCAAACTTTTCCTCTTTCTAACTCTTATTAATATGATTCTTTTGAGTCTGACGTCTTTTGACTTTCCCAGATCCATCCACATGGAGGTATATATACAAATTCTTGCTTTCTTATGCTGTGTGGCAGGCCACTGTATGAATATTCTATAATTTATTTACCCATTCTACTAACTGATAGATATTTGGACTGTTTCCAGTTTGGGGGTTTATACATAAGGCTGTTTTAGATACTGTTACATATGTGTATATATATGTTTAGTTGTGAAGTCATGTCCGACTATTGTGATCCCATGGGCTGCAGCCCACCAGACTTCTCTGTCCGTGGGATTCTCCAGGCAAGAATACTGGAGTGGGTTGCCATTTCCTTCTCCAGAGGATCTTCCCAACCCAGGAATCAAACCCAGGGCTCCTTCATTGAAGGCAGAGTCTTTCCCAACTGAGCTATAAGGGAAGCCCTACTGTAACCTAAGCATATATCAATCAGTGGACCTAAACACTCATTTCTGTTGGATAATGCCCAGAAGTGGAATGCTGGATCCCAGAGTAAGCATATGCTTTCAGCTTTCATAGGCATTGCCAAAGAATTTTTCTCACCAGCAGCATATGAGAGTTCCAGTGGCTCCACCTTCTCACCAACGCTTGGTCCTGTTGGTCTGGTGGACGCGGACTAGCATTTCATTGTTCACATGTGTTTTCCTGGTGACTCATGTTGGGTCAGCACCCTCATGTGGGTTTACTGGCCAGTTTGTGCAGGAAACATTAAAGGAGAAGATCTGAAAATATCACCTTGCCCATTCCTCTCAGGACATGATCTACTCCTACTTCAGTTCAGTTCAGTTCAGACGCTCAGTCATGTCCGACTCTTTGCAAACCCATGAATCACAGCACGCCAGGCCTCCCTGTCCATCACCAACTCCCGGAGTTCACCCAGACTCACATCCATCGAGTCAGTGATGCCATCCAGCCATCTCATCCTCTGTCGTCTCCTTCTCCTCCTGCCCCCAATCCCTCCCAGAATCAGAGTCTTTCCCAATGAGTCAACTCTTCACATGAGGTGGCCAAAGTATTAGAGTTTCAGCTTTAGCATCAGTCCTTCCAAAGAAATCCCAGGGCTGATCTCCTTCAGAATGGACTGGTTGGATCTCCTTGCAGTCCAAAGGACTCTCAAGAGTCTTCTCCAACACCACAGTTCAAAAGCATCAATTCTTCGGTGCTCAGCTTTCTTCACAGTCCAACTCTCATATCCATACATGACCACAGGAAAAACTATAGCCTTGACTAGACGGACTTTGTTGGCAAAGTAATGTCTCTGCTTTTGAATATGCTATCTAGGTCAGTCATAACTTTCCTTCCAAGGAGTAAGCGTCTTTTAATTTCATGGCTGCAATCACCATCTGCAGTGATTTTGGAGCCCCCCCCAAAATAAAGTAGGACACAGTTTCCACTGTTTCCCCATCTATTTGCCATGAAGTGATGGGACCAGATGCCATGATCTTCCTTTTCTGAATGTTGAGCTTTAAGCTAACTTTTTCACTCTCCACTTTCACTTTCATTAAGAGGCTTTTTAGTTCCTCTTTACTTTCTGCCATAAGAATGGTATCATCTACATATCTGAGGTTATTGATATTTCTCCTGGCAATCTTGATTCCAGCTTGTGCTTCTTCCAGCCCAGCGTTTCTCATGATGTACTCTGCATATAAGTTAAATAAGCAGGGTGACAATATACAGCCTTGACATACTCTTTTTTCCTATTTGGAACCAGTCTGTTGTTCCATGTCCAGTTCTAACTGTTGCTTCCTGACCTGCAGATAGGTTTCTCAAGAGGCAGGTCAGGTGGTCTGGTATTCCCATCTCTTTCAGAATTTTCCACAGTTGATTGTCATCCACACAGTCAAAGGCTTTGGCACAGTCAACAAAGCAGAAATAGATGTTTTTCTGGAACTCTCTTGCTTTTTCCATGATCCAGCGGATGTTGGCAATTTGATCTCTGGTTCCTCTGCCTTTTCTAAAACCAGCTTGAACACGTATTCACGGTCCATGTATTGCTGAAGCCTGGCTTGGAGAATTTTGAGCATTACTTTACTAGTGTGTGAGATGAGTGCAATTGTGCAGTAGTTTGAACATTCTTTGGCATTGCCTTTCTTTGAGACTGGAATGAAAACTGACCTTTTCCAGTCCTGTGGCCACCGCTGAGTTTTCCAGATTTGCTGGCATATTGAGTGCAGCACTTCCACAGCATCATCTTTCAGGATTTGAAATAGCTCAACTGGAATTCCATCACCTCCACTAGCTTTGTTCGTAGTGATGCTTTCTAAGGCCCACTTGATTTCACATTCCAGGATGTCTGGCTCTAGGTGAGTGATCACACCATCGTGATTATCTTGGTCGTGAAGATCTTTTTTGTACAGTTCTTCTGTGTATTCTTGCCACCTCTTCTTAATATCTTCTGCTTCTGTTAGGTCCATACCATTTTGGTCATTTATCGGGACCATCTTTGCATGAAATGTTCCCTTGGTATCTCTAATTTTCTTGAAGAGATCTCTAGTCTTTCCCATTCTGTTGTTTTCCTCTATTTCTTTGCAATGATCGCTAAGGAAGGCTTTCTTATCTCTTCTTGCTATTCTTTGGATCTCTGCATTCAGATGCTTATATCTTTCCTTTTCTCCTTTGCTTTTCGCTTCTCTTCTTTTCACAGCTATTTGTAAGGCCTCCCCAGACAGCCATTTTGCTTTTTTGCATTTCTTTTCCATGGGGATGGTCTTGATCCCTGTCCCCTGTACAATGTCACGAACCTCTGTCCATAGTTCATCAGGCACTCTATCTATCAGATCTAGTCCCTTAAATCTATTTCTCACTTCCACTGTATAATCATAAGGGATTTGATTTAGGTCATACCTGAATGGTCTAGTGGTTTTCCCTACTTTCCAGAAGATAATTCCATGGGGAGGGTGTGTTCTCAACTTCCAGACTGGACTTGTCACATTCTCAGGGGTCATCCTCATATCTCTTTCCTTTTCTGTACTTTCTGAAACAGATGAGCTCTTCCATCAAACGCTGTCTACCACATTTCCTCTCTTTTCCCACATCACCTCTGCTGGCTCTTTCCCCTCTGCTTAGATACCTGCTCAAGTTCTTCCTGCCACAATAGCAACTGTGTCTTAGCAACAGTACCATTATTCCAATCCCTTGACAGCAACACACATCACCCACCATGTGTCTACTCCTTCCTTCCACTGCTAATCTTGGGAAAGTGCCCTGCAGTCACTGGCTTTTCTTTCCCTCCTCTGGGCTGCTCCTCACACCACAGCACGGGCGCACCTACTGCAGCTTCAAGGGCACAGCCCTGCCATAGGCTGAAAGACATCCTGCTTCTCGAAGGGACCCAAGGCATGTGAGGTTGCATCACACATGGACACTCTCACTGCTGATGGCTTCTTTCTTGGAGTCATCTCTTTCTTGACGCCCCGTGATTCACGAGTTTCTTTGAGGAGATGCTTCTATGGCCGCCTCTATTTCCTCATGGGTGGTGTTTCACTTATTTCTACACAATATCCTTCTGTAAATTCCACTCCTGTGTCCTCAGTGACCACGCACACACTGATGCAATCCACATCTCCTTCTCCAGTCCTCAACCACGCACAGGACATCACGTGGATACATCACGGCCATCTCACACTCAGCAACTTCACGTCTGAACTCACAGCCTTCCCTACAGATCTGATTCTTTTCTGCTACTTTCAGGCTTCACAAATGGTACCACCCCCTGTCTGAGCCAGAAACCTGAAGTCATTTTTGACCCTTCCCTCTCCTTGTGCTGTGAGATCACGTTCCCTATCAGGTCTAAGTAATCCTGCTTCTCATGAGTGGAAACTGGTTCTCTTTAGCAGGCCAACTCCAAAGGACTGGAGGCAGATGTCTGTGGTTTACTGTTGAGAAGATTGGTAAGGCCACACTTGAGCTTGGGGAGCAGGAGTGTTATGATCCATTTTATATCTGCCATGGGCACAAAAATGGAGGAGAGCAAATGGCTTCTAACCTCTATATCTGTTGACCATGGTTTCATGTTGCTGAGAATATTCTTGCTTTTTTATGCTCCGGATCAAAGCCTACACAGATGGCCAAAAAGTTCATTTGGGTTTTTCCATCACATCTTATGGACAGAATGATCTTTTTGGTCAACCCAGTACTCATCTTTCAAGATGCATCTTGATTCCCCTCTTTGTTCATCACATCTTCCCCCTAATTCTCCAGTTTACACCAATTTATGGACTTCCTGGCCTGTCATAATGCTTCCTATGCACATTTTATATTTTATCTCTTTATTATCATGTACTTTAAGCAACTGCTTCAAGCAGGTAAATCTTACTCCAAGTAAATACTCTGAAATTCTTCTGCACACAGACCACATGTATATTCTGCTACAGGAGCAGCACAGTCTGGGCTGTTTGACTGGTCTCAGTCAATGCTTATGGCATTACAAGCACTGGCAGCCTCCCTGTGCGGGGCGGGGGCGGGTGGGTGACACAGACTCACCTAGCAGCTGGTTGGCAGAAGAGGTGGTGAGGTTAAACTGCTGCTCCAGATACTTTCCCAAGAAGGCAGCGAAGCCAGCCACCACTGCAATCTCCATGCAGGCGGCCAGGATGATACAGGTAAACACGGGGTTTGAGAGCAGGTGCTTGGTGACCTTGGGGATCACTGCAGGGAGAGAAGCAGATGACCAAGGTCATAGATCCTGCACTCCCAGGCCTTCTACCCCCGAGGTCCCACTTCGACCCATCCCAGTAAACAGCACCTGGCTGCTCAGGCTGAGGCTATAACCTGAAAGTCAGCCATAATTGTGAAAACTCTGGCTTCAAAATACATGCTAATATTTTCTCAACTAAACTGAAAACTACTAAAGCAGGAAAAACCACACAATGTCTTTTTTTTTTTTAACAGCACACTGGAAACACTATTTTATAAGCCTTTCAAAAATTTTTATTTCTACCCAACATATAGAAAGAGGCATTTGGGGTTTGTTTTGTAAAAGGTAAAATATAACTTAATTATATATTATAAATATATTATAAATGCATTAATTATATTTCATCAGTATATCTAAGTTATATATAGATACATTATATTTTATTTTCTTGGGCTCTGAAATCACTGTGGATGATGACTGCAGCCATGAAATTTATTTATTTATTTTTTATTTATTTATTTTTTTAAATTTTATTTTATTTTTTAAACTTTACATAATTGTATTAGTTTTGCCAAATATCAAAATGAATCTGCCACAGGTATACATGTGTTCCCCATCCTGAAACAAACCTAGACAGTATATTAAAAAGCAGAAACATCACTTTGCCGACAAGGTCCATATAGTCAAAGCTATGTCTTTTCTAGTAGTCATGTATGGATGTGAGAGTTGGACCATAAAGAAGGCTGAGTGCTGAAGAATTGTTGCTTTCTAATTGTGGTCCTGGAGAAGACTCTTGAGAGTCTCTTGGATTGCCAAGAGATCAATCCAGTCAATTCTAAAGGAAATCAACCCTGAATATTCACTGGAAGAACTGATGCTAAAGCTGAACCTCCAGTACTTTGGCCACCTGATGCTAAGAGCCGACTCATTGGAAAAGACCCTGATGCTGAGAAAGATTGAAGGCAGGAGGAGAAGGGGATGACAGAGGATGAGATGGTTGGATGGCATCACTGACTCAGTGGACACAAGTTTGAGTAAATTCCAGGAGACAGTGACAAACAGGGAAGTCGGATGTGTTACAGTGCATGAGGCTGCAAGGAGTTGGACATGACTTAGTGACTGAACGACAACAAAGTGGATATATCCATATACTGTGATAAATATTTATAACTGCGTGTGTTAAGAAAATATAATCTTTCTTTTAGCAACTCATTTTATTTTTTATTTTACATTGGAGTATAGTTGATTTAAAATACTGTGTTAGTTTCAAGTGTACAGCAAAGTGATTCAGTTATACATGTACATGTATCTATTCTTTTAAAGATATGTTTAATCTTAACAGTTTCAA